>NC_040907.2:75017154-76300941 GCF_004126475.2 Phyllostomus discolor
CCACACAACAATGCAAGAGGATTCCTTTTTCTCTACATCCTGGCCCACACCTGTTTGTTGACTTATTGATAGCCATTCGGACAGGTGTGAGGTAATTATTTCATTGTGGTTTTAATTTGCATTTCTCTGATATTAGTGACATTGAGCATCTTTTCATATGTTGATTGGTCATATGTATGTCCTCTTTGGAAAAGTGTCTAGTCAGGTCCTTTGCCCATTTTGTAATGGCTGTTTGGACTGTTTGGTTTTTTGGTGTTAAGGTTTATAAGTTCTTGATAAACTTTGAATAGTAACCCCTTATCAGATATATTGTTGACAGATATGTTCTCGCATTCAGTGGGTTGTAATTTTCATTTTGTTGATGGTTTCCTTTGCTTTCCTATGTAAAACTGTTTAGTTTTACATAGTCCCATTTATTTTTTCTTTTGTTTCCAGAAAAAAATATTGCTATTAGAAATGTCTGAGATTTTACTGCCTAAGTTTTCTTCAGTATTTTTATGGTTTTGAATCTAACATTTAAGTCTTTAATCCATTTTTAGTTTATTCTGTGTACAGTGAAAGAAAGTGGTCTAGCTTAATTTTTTTGCACATATCTGTCCAGTTTTCCCAATGCTATTTATTAAAGAGACTATCTTTACCCCACTGTATGTTTTTGCTTCCTTTGTCAAATATTAATTGACTATAACTAACAGCTCTGTCTTAAAAGATAAGACAAAGAAAGGCCTGGGATAGGATGTCAAGTGGTGGAAATATGTGCCCAGAGATGGAGATGCAATTTGCGAGGTGTGTGACAACAGACAAGAAATTGGATGAAGCAGGAGATGAATGTGGAAAAGTAGGCCAGTGAAATGTAAAGATAGATTACATAGAAAAGGAAGGAAAAATCTTAAGGGGATTTCAGTAGAGCAAGAGAGAAAAGAAAGAAAAGATCAAAACTAAAGAAACGTGGTGTTCCAAAGCATTTACCATCAAATTAAAATTAAAATTTAAGTATTTGTGTAAAAAAGGAAGTAAGTCAAACCATAAACAGGGTTAATATCATGAACATGTAAGAAGTCACAGACATCAATGAAGCAATTAAAATCCCAGTACAAAAATAGAAAAGTGCTTATAGAGAACTTACAAAACCCAATAAGCAAATTGTCAATAAAACATCAGAATAAAATTACAATACAAATAATTCACAAAGAAATATGAATTAAACTAGCAAATCAGATATTATTTTTCCTGGCAGATTAGGGAAGTCTTAAAGAGGGAGGTCAGAATTGGCTTATGGGCATCTAGATGGGCATTCTGCAATGTCATTGTAGGGACCGTATGACCTTCTTCGGAAACTATTTACCAACATGTGCAGGGGTCCTTAAAAAGGCGTAGTAGTCCCCACAGAACACAAATTTGATAAAACAATCAGGATAACGGAAAAACTACTCATACTCAAAGTTGCTCTTTATAGCACTGCTTAACCTAAACAATAAACCACCCCCATCAAGATCACAATCAGTACAGCAAAATATCCACAGAGAATTATAAATAAATTGTGATAAAGTCACAGCAAGTATTACAATACAGCCATCAAATATCACTTTTAGGTTATTGTTACAGGAAGAATTCAAAACTAAACACAGTGTGATTCTACTTACATAAAATGCATACAGCTATAAGCACATAGAAATAAATACTAAATGAAAATATATTAAAATTTTCTTCATCTTATATAATTGTAGGCTATTATTATTTTCTTTTGGAGGTCTTTCTGTATTTTGTACAATGAAGATGGATTACTATATAATTCAAAAATATATTTGGGTATTGAAAGACAACATAAACATTTTAATTGTAAATAATATTTAGAGAGAGCTGTCCATGGAAAATGAAACTAATCCCCACTCTCAGCTGCCTAGTGATAAAGCCTTAATTCCTAGATGAAAGCAAGTTTCCTTTCTAAACCCTGTGACTCTGTGTGACTATAAAGATGATATACAGGATTGCTCCTTCCACATTTTATTGTCCCCAAGAAATGACTTTTAGAAGTCTTTTCATTATTGTTTTCTTCTAAGAAGGTTTTTATAAGAAGAGTAAATGTCAACTTTATTTTGGGTCTTAATTTTTCCAGAAGTCCTAAACTCCAGGGAGTATATCAATACAAACTAACTCTCCTCTTTCCTCTCTTCCTTACTCTCTCTCCTTTACTCATGCCCCCCCATTCTCTCTCTCTCCATCTCTCTCCCCCTCCTTCCTTCCCTCTATTTCTTTTATAATGTCTAGGTGTGTCTCTTATCTGCCCTCAGACCAAGATGGTAGCTCTTTCTTTGATTTCTTCAGTATATTATATAATGTTCAGAATAGCACCCTTTATTCAAAGCCAACTTGAAAGTTTCAAAAATACAACTCAGCCCTGGCTGGTGTAGCTCAGTGGGTTAAGCGCTGGTCTGCAAACCAAAGGGTCACTGGTTCAATTCCCAGTCAGGGCACATGCCTGGGCTACAGGCCAGATCCCCAGTAGAGGGCATTCAAGAGGCAACCACACATTGATGTTTCTCTTCTTCTCTTTTTCCTTCCCTTCCCCTCCCTCTAAAAATAAATAAATAAAATCTTCAAAAATTAAAAAATATACCATTCAACTTCCATTGCAGTTAAGATATTTTCAAGCACCATAGGAAACAACTGCATGCGTGGCATATTACACACACAGATGAAAAACAGCATGTAAGAAGTCAACATGATATTGATTCAAAAGGACATGTGATGAACTCCTTTTTCAGGGCAAATACTCAGTCCATGCTGGGGTTGCGGCAGGAAGTAGAAACTGGCAACAGCCCACCACTGGAGAGGAGAGCAAAAAAGTGATGGTAACTTTAAATGAAAGAGAGAAGCTTGAAGTTTTTATATTACCAAACCAAGCAATTAAAACATTAAATGTGAAATCTGAGGCACTGTAAATTTCCTAATATGGTATAAGTGCTGAGTTTCCCAAATGATGTTTTCTCATTTTTCAACATATCAAAGAGCATGCCAAAACCCCAAAGAAACATTTCCATTTTGAAAACAAAAATAAACCACACACATCCACATTCTATTAATAGTGTTGTCTTGCCTTAAAGTCTCTGCATCCTTAGTGAAAAACCCCATTGCAGTTTACATAAATTTTAACATTATTGAAAACTCCTGTCCAAAGTAAACTGGATGTGTGTGGGTGAGTTAGGCGGGACTGAGGCAAGCGTAATCAACCCCTTTCCGTGTTTTCCTAACTGGAGACCAAACGTTATGTTCCTCATCGTCACACCTAAGGACTATGTAAATACATTCTCCATATTTAGCAGCATTTCTTAAGAGAGAGTGTAAAGAAGGAAGTTGGCAAAAGATACACAGGTTCAAGCCAACACCACAAGATCTGGAGACCTAAGATAGAGGGACATAAGCTTAGAACTGAAAATCCCAGAAGAAATTGCTAGACAAAGCAAAGGATATGTCAAAAATCCCCAAATCCTGAACATAAACTCTTGATACTGCCACCATGGTAAGAGAAAAACAGCTGCCCTGTGTCACTTTATGTTTAGAGACAGAATAAAGCCATTAAATGTGATTCTCTCCTTCCTCAATCCAAACACCCATGAGTTGTTTGTTACCTATATGCTCAGCAGAGAGTCAATTGCCTGGAATGAATACAATGAGTACAATGAGAGATGAATGAAATAGAACCTGCTTGAAAGATGCTTTTTCTGTTTTAAATCCTCAGCCAAGGAAAGGAGAGAGAGAAGGGGAGGGTTGGAAACAGAGAGAGAGCAACATGGATCAGCTGCCTCCCATATGCGCCCCCACCAGGGATCAAACCCGCAACCAACTATGTGCAGTGACTAGCAATGGAACCTGCAACCTTCCTGGTGTATGGGATGACACTCCAATCAACTGAGCCATCAGGCCAGGGCAAAGATGCTTCCATTTCTGAGAAAAGAAAAGAACCAATGCAAAATAACAGTAAGAAACATCAAAGTGATGGGTACTAGACTTATCATGGACTGAGGCAAGTGTAATCAACCCCTTTCCGTGTTTTCCTCACTGGAGACCAAACGTTATGTTCCTCATCGTCACACCTAAGGACTGGGTAAATACATTCTCCATATTTAGCAGCATTTCTTGAGAGAGTGTAAAGAAGGAAGTTGGCTTAGATACCTCATAAGGTATCTAAATATCTAATCACTATGCTGTACACCTGAAATTATAGTAATATTGCATGTTAACTTATCATTGAAAAATAAGTTTTTTTTTAAAAAAAGAAACAATAAAGGGTCATTTAGTCCATCCTTTAAAATTGAGCATGGGACCCTGGCTGGCGTAGCTCAGTGGATTGAGCGCGGGCTGCGAACCAAAGTGTCGCAGGTTCGATTCCCAGTCAGGGCACATGCCTGGGTTGCAGGCCATGGCCCCCAGCAACCGCACATTGATGTTTCTCTCTCTATCTCCCTCCCTTCCCTCTCTAAAAATAAATAAATAAAATCTTTAAAAAAAAATTGAGCATGGAACTAAAATGGTCAACCCCCAAGTCATTTGGAGAGTCCTAATCACCTGCCTACATGCACAGTCTTAATTGTTTAAGCTCTGAGAAACAGGCCCTAGAATGGCCCTACCAAGATAAGGAAAAGGGAAAACAAGAATTATATGGGGACCACAAACCCACCCTGAGCAGGTGAGGCGAGGGTAAATGAAGAAAACTAACTGACTCAAGATTTGGTGACTCAAAAGTAACTAGGAAGAAAAAAAAGGGAGCACAGCAAGTGGTGAGGTGAAAAGATCGCCTTTTTCAAGCCAACAGACAGATGCAGGGTCACATCCGCACCCGGCCTCTCTTCCTTTTATTTCACACACATCGACCTAGTAGCATATGGCAGGTGCTCTTCTAAGCACTTTATAATTCTTTATTTATTATCCCAACAACAAACAATAGAAATTGGTTCTGTTACTATGCTCACTTCACAAATGGAGAAACTGAGGCACTGTGGGGCCTAGTACTTTGAAGAGAAGCAAAGTGATGATTCAAACGTGGGCAGTCTGGTCCCAGTGTCTGAGCTCTGAAGTTCTGCATTGCATCATTTATAAAATACTTCCTTGTCAAGGATGTGGTATAGATCCAGCAGAATATATGGACAGCACCCAGCACAGTGCCTGACATTTAGCAGAGGCTGAATAATTCATCCCCCTCCTCCCACTGCTCCCTACTCTCTCTCCCCAAACTGTGGGAGGCTGCAGACAAGATTCTGCACATAAAGGCAGTTACTTCAATCTGCAAAGGCTCAGGGGCTTGGGGCAAGCTGGAAAACAAGCGTCTGTCTGTATCCCCTGAGGCCTGGAACAAATGCTCTAACTCTAGCAGAGATGTCCAGCATTTCCAGCCAGAGCCTGCCTTTATTATAATCTGCATTCCAGGAGCAAGAACTGGAGATAAGCCTTAGGGAAATTGGAGATTTCTGACTTTTATACTAGGAGCTACATAGATTTATGTCAAACACAAATAACACAAGACGTATATACACACATACATACAACATCTAAAATGTGTATCAAACCTACCACCAACATAAAATGACCTACTTTCCAGAACCTTTCATTGCCTAGAAACTGGCAGAATATCTGTATCAGTCTGTGGCTTGTTTTAAGACAGACCAGAAACTGATGGTGAGCCCAAGTGCAGAGTCCCTTCTGAAATTATTAAGAATAATTAGGCCTAGGGTCCAAGGAACTGTGTTATAAAATGTGAGAAAATTTTGTTTTCCAGCCCTACTGGCAGTATTTTCATGGAATGATGACAATAAAATGGACAATAAAATAGACAATAAAACAGAGACTATTTCTGCATCTTGGTATTAGTGTAAAAAACCACTGAGAAGGTAGACATGTTATCAGTTAAGTGACTTATTCAGTTGGACAACTTATTTAGTTAGATGCTCACAAAATGGGATTTTAATATCTTTGGAATATATTTAATATATTTGGAATAATTGTACACAATTAGTACATGTTTCTAATCAAAGAGTTTATAATACTACCTGGTAGAAATTCTGTCTACACATTCTTTCAATTTTCCCTCATTTAATAATAAGCCCTATTTTACGTTAAAAAAAAGAACATTATTTAATTGTGAGAAAAGATATCCCTACAATTAAGTACTGAAAATGCTGTTCTGACCCTGAGAATGTGCTAACATGGTCTAAAAGTAATTAAGAAGAAAAGCTGACTTTCCACATTTTTAGTTTTGGTCACTGTGGCTACTGGGTTTGTTGGTGGCCTGCCAAATCTTGCAAAATTACAGTACTCCTATCCATGTGGTTTCTAAAACTATAAGCTTCTATTGTGAATAAGCTTGATTTTCTGCTTCAGAAATCCATCAACTGCTAAGAGAGACTCTACAAAGAGCCCAGGTGCACACACCGGGAATCAAGTTCTTCATTCATTTTAATTACAGTTCAGCAGCGCAAGAGAAAGAGGAAGGTGAAGAAGCATCTTCATAAAATGTTCATTCAAAATAAAAAATTTCTGTCAGGGACACAAAAATGGCATCTTTCAACTTGCTCATCTTCAAAGTTCCCCAATGTGAATTATGCCTCTGTAATCATATGCAAGCCACATTTAGGCTTATGGCTCAGCCAGAATGTTTCAGGAGGGGAGACAGGAACAGAAAAGGAGACAGAGTTAGCAGTGAAAGAGGAAAGCTGGATGAAGTTTTTCAGACTTTGTGGACCTGTGTGAAACAGTTCCACTTACTGTTTAAGCTGTTACCCCCTAGCAGGGAGATTTGTTATCTTCTTAGTCATTTCAAAAGCCATCAAATGGGGATAAGGGAGGGAAGAGGTGGGGGAGGGAGGGAGTTTTTATGTGTGTGTCTATGAGTCAGCAGAGCCGGAAGCCTAACTAAACTACTTCAAACAAGAAGCTGGGAAGGAGGACAATAGCTTCCACCCCCAGACAGTGAGAAATTGCATTATCCTAAGGGATCACGGCCACCCGTGTTCAGTGCAGATAAGTGAGAACCTTCTTTGCTCTGGCCAATAGGAGACCTACAGCCGCAGCTGCTCCCAGAAGCTCTGGGTGGCCTCTCTATTCCAGCAGCTCCAAATGGTTTCAAGGCAAAAACACTGCAGCTGGGTGGTGTTCAGAAGCCCAGGGAGGAGGCTGACAAAGCAGAGGGGTGGCGCCTAGCATCCCCCCCACCAGGTGCTCTAAATCTCTCTAGGGCCTTAGGACAATCACAAGGAGGTCTCAAGGCTGATTCCTAAGGCAGCTGTCAGAGCCTGCCTCACTGCCATTCCACAGCAATAAACTAACACTGTGCCTCAGAGACTCCAGAAACTGGGGAGATTTTCCTGCCAGGCAGCCTGGTGCTCTAGAAGCAGTAGTATAATTAATGCCAGCTGGCACAAGAATGGGGCATTCAGAATTCAGTCTCCAAGAGAAAGAAGCCTTGCAGAGAAAGAAGCAATGCAGACAGGAAGTCCTTTGGGACACTCCCTTTAAAGACTCCTGCAAATCCTATCAAATACATACATTTGCAGTAAAATTTTAAATCCAAAAAAATGTGTTAACTGCCTTCTGAGAGAGAAACAAATCTTAACATTTGAGGAAAAGTATATAAAAGTTACAGTATAAGCTTACTTTGGGGTTATTGTCATTTACATGGAAGAATTAAATTTAAAAAAAAATATTCCACTTATTAATGAGTACCTGCTGTTCAATTTACAGTATTTCTTTCTTGATCTCTAGCTAATGCCTATAAAATATGTTTAACTGACGAAAAAAGTTAGTCAAAACATAAAATAAGCTGCTAAGGCTGAATTCTCACATATATACTCGTAGTCCCTTGACAAAGTAACCCCTTTACAGAAATCACTTTTGTATGTATATTATTTTAAAGTATTTTTTATTATACACACAAAGTATATTTTATATATTTATTATATAACAAAGTGTGTGTGTGTGTGTGTGTGTGTGTGTGTGTAACAAATGAGAAGGGATTATAGGATGCAGAAGATAGAAAAATAATGTTAAAATTGGAGCACTGGCAACCATATGAGTAACAACAATAATATTTGGTGCAAAACCAAAATGGCATAGGTGTTAAAATTAAAATTAAGTCATTTGACATCTCAATCACTGAAATGGAGGTTGAAAGACTGAGGAGATGGCTTCCACTTGGCCCCTGATTTGCTGTGGGGCCTACATCAAGTTGTGTGATACCTCTGTTATAAAATCTGCAAAATGGAGATAACACTTCATGCTACCCACCTCAGAGAGCCGTTAGAAGATTAGATACCAAAAAAAGAAAATCCTCAAAGCCCTTTGAGTTTCTCATCAATATAAGACATGCAGTGTAATAAAACACCAGCACCCCCTCACACACACAAAACTCCTAGATGTAGGAAACAGATACCAGCAACGCAACAGGGCCAATAACTCACCCAGCATTAAATGCATCTCAGATCAGGGAGATGGTGGGCAACTCTGCCCACAGCTTCCAGTGAAAAGGTGGGGAAAATAATGCTGAAATGCAGATCTACTCAAACCAAACAAAGCAGCCAGCAATAGGAAAAAAACAGTACTTTTTGACAGATAGCCAATGAATCAAAAGAAGCAATCCTGACAAATAAAATTCCAGATTTTTGCTTAAAGGTCTAGATCTATGAGAAGAAAACCAAGTGACATTGCACTGGTAGTTTTTCATGAGAAGTAAAATCTCATATTAAAATAAAATTGGTTCCCCAGAAGGTTAAGTGTAATGACCCTTTCACTGTGAATAAAATTTAAATGCAGAATATTTTTAATCAATTTGTACCAGAAACAAATGCCAAAATGAACTGTACATGGCCACCTAAAAAAACAATTATCTGGGAATTTATAGGAAATTAAGAGATTATTAAATATTCCTATGTCCTAAAATATTCTGAATTACGGAAAACTTGAAATTGGTCAAATAAATGCCATATCATATCATATCATATCATATCCTTTTTGTGGGTCATGTATCAGATTAAAATAAAAAAATGAGAAATATCCTATTCCTTGTTCTCATGAAACTCAGTCTAGCAAGCAGGAGACTTAGACCAAGAAAAAGAATACAATGTGTTAGAATCAAGTATAAAACAGTGCTAACAAGGAATAGATGAAATAAGTAATTAATTCTGCATGGAAAAGGAGAGGGGTGTAGCTCAAGAAATTTTCAGAGACCTTGTACAATGAACATGACTTCACCACATATGGAAGAAGGAAAAAACGGCATTCTAGATCAGGAAACAGCGGCCTGTGTCTCAGGGCATGTCTCAGTATGTCCTAATCAAGTGAAGCACCATGGAGACAATCTGGAAGAGTATGAATTGCAAGGTCTTTGTGGAAGAGAGCGAGAAAGGGACAGAGTATCACAGGATGATATTTTTGAAAAGGGACTTGATTATTTTCTGTATTTCAAGATGTGAGACTGAGGCAAAACAAACAGAGCAGGGAAGGTAGGACCTGCCCCCAGCATGAGACAGACTACAGGGAACGGACAGCAGCGCAGAGGCCCACTCTCTACATGTAGGTGAGGGAGTTAGAAAGCAATTCCGCTAAAGGGTGTGACAAGCTTAACCATGACTCAGGCACGGTCAGGACTTGGGTTCCTAGGAGAAATAGCAGATGAGTAAAAAACAATGCAATAGACTAAATAAAGGCCTCCAAAGAAAACAGGACTTAATGTCTGGAACCTGTCATTGTTACCTTCTATGGCAGAGATTTTGCAGACATGATTGTATTAAGGTTTTGAGGTGGAGAGATTATTCCAGATTATTCAGTTGGGCCCTACATTCAGTAACAAGAATGCTTATTAGATGGAGGCAGAAGGGGATTTGACTACAGAAAGAAGGGGAAAAGGAAATGTGACCAGGGAAATAGATATTGGAGTGATGGAGCCACAAGCCAAGGAATCTCAGCAGCCACTAGAAGCTGAAAAAGGTAAGAAACAGACTCTCCCGTAGGCCTGTGGTGAGAAAGCATTCCTGTTGGCACCTAAATTTCTATTGTTTTAAGCCACTAAATTTGTGGCAATTTGTTACAGGAGTACAGGAAACTTATACTAACACAGTGAGCAAAGAATCATCTCTCAGGTCCTCTTGGGTATTGCAATCGCCAGTTTTGATAAAAATAATTCAGATGGAAGGCACCTCAACTCTCAAGGAGAAGTTGAAGTCCAAGCTAAAGCCTTAAAGGAAGGCTAATTCATTGAACTGAGTAACTGGTCAAAATTTAGGCAATGGCAATGCAATAAAAGCAGAATAATTTAATACAAGACAGATGAAAGAAATGCAAATCATGGCCATCATATGATGACATATGAGGAAAGAGAACTGGCTGTGAAAACTAGTGGGAAAAATAGGAGAGATACAGCAACTCAGAGGACATCACTGGGTCACCGAATTTCTGGTGTAGAATAGTCGCTTAATTTTAAGTGCCCATTGGACTTGAAAAGACGTATGAGAGGGGTGGAAAACACATACTGGCATCCTGACTCAATCAGAATGGGCTCAGGAATTGGATCAGGACTAGACCATGAAATCAAAAATATCAGTGGGTCTAGGTGTGCGAAGACTATGGCAATGAGAGAGATGGGACGTGAAGTGCTAACGAGCTTCAATTGTTGTGCTCTTCAGCCCCTTTGGAAAATAACTATATGAGATCTATTTTGGGAGAGTGGGAGCAGGGTAGGATTATCCACAGTAGACTAAATAGCCCAGGAAGATGGTAATTAACCCAGCCAAGGGCAGATGGTAAGAATAGAGAAATGGAGAAGGATTAGAAAAATATTTAAAAGACATGGTGAATTACCTAAATAAGGAATGAGTGGCTGGTAGGGCATGAGGGCAGCTGATAAATGACAATACCAATCTTTGAAGTACAAAATTTAAAAGAAAAAATTATGATAGAACAGAAAGAAATGAGTTTGTCCATGGCTATGTTGAATTTAAGGTATTGATGGGTCAGGGGTGACAGCCAGAAGCTAAAACTCGGAATGTCGAAAATGTTTGAGATATTTAAAAAAGCTATCTGTAATATACTCTACATACCCTTATCTTTTTCGTCCTAGCCCATCACTATGAAAGAAATCAAAAAAAAAGTTCCTAAACTTTTAATAGCCTTAAAACAACATTCTGGAACCATACCCATGCCACCCACTTGTAAGAAAAACCTTGCAATGGCAACACTTAAAAGTAAAAGTATTAAAAATTTTCTAAGAGGAGGAAAAAATTCTTACCATTAGCCATTTCCCTTTTGGGTCTGTTAGTTTTGAGGCCATCTGGTGGACTGGACAACAGAGGGCAGCCATGCATGGGTCAGGGGCAGCTGGGAAGGCTGTTCAGGGAGGATAGCAGGATAACCTGATGACGGAAAAGAAGGCATAGTTTTGAAATGTGCAGAGGACATCAAGTTAGACTCTGTCAGAGCAGTAAACACACATTTACAAAGCCCAGAGAGAACAAAGCCCAATATGTTATGGAGAAAACAGCCCAATAGACACCTGGGAAAAGAGATGAAGAAAAATAATTAATAAGAATACAGGTTTATCTAGGGAAGAAAATGTATGCTGTAAGTCCGCTTTAGATTCGGTATTCCTCTCCACCGAAACCATCAGGTGTACAGCGCTTACGGAATCCAAGTGGCTCCCCCTCTAGCCTGTAATTGATCATGGCTAATACCAGTTGAAATGTGAAATTCCAGATTAGACAATCTGGGAAGGCGGATGTGCGGGAAGGCAGCGAGGTTTAATGTGAAGGTGCAAAAGACTATGATATCATCTCAGCCCTCAGTCAAAGTATGTAAAGACAAGTAACGTTCTTTAGCCCCATAATGGAGACCACTGCAGTGCAGAGGTGACAGTAAAAAAGCATCTTTATCTTAATAAGCTTTTAGACCAGCAAGTACCCACAGTGAAAAAATAAAAGGCCTAGTAAAACAGATGTAAATAAACAAGCATATGAGAAAATCAGGTCTTATTAGTAAGACCTATTATGAAAATATCTCAGTGTCTGTTTAAGCTTTGAAGGTCACGAAAAGTCCTTGCAGTACTGACATTCCGGAATGAAGGACTGTATCAACAGAAGCTCAAAACACACCCCAAGTTAATCACACCACCTTACATCCGCATAGTACTTATGAATGCTGCCTCATAACATCTCATCAGATCCCAAACAAAGCTGTGCATATGCTGACTCCCCCAAATTTTAACCATGGATTCACTCCACGTGTTTTTATTTAGTGCCTAATATATAAATCATTCTGAGGGGAAATACACACGTAAGTAATAATGCCTGCCCTGAGGGAGTTAAAATTGATTAAGTGAAAAATATAAAACATAGAAATATAAAAGTGCAAAACATAAAAATTTTTTGAAAATGGACAGGTAAGAGTTAAGTATTCTTCAAGGCAATAAATGAGAGACAGAGAAAAGAAGGTTATGAGTTTTGAAGTGGAAAAGTATATACGAAGAAAAAAGGACAGTCATGAACTGGAGTCCATGCGAAACGGATAAAAGATATATGAGTGGACACGTGGCGAGAGGAGCTTCCGAAGGACTGGGACCAAAGAGGCTAAGAAAGAGCCTGCTGTGATGGAAGTTATGACACGAGCATAGAAAAGAAATTCTTGCTGCAGAACAGAAGGTGTTAGCTGCAAATGAGGGGAGGGCCAGCTGAAGAGGAGCTGACTGAGGAGTGTGAGCTTTACTTAGACCCCGGCTTAGTGTTAGATCAGGAGTGAAACATACACTTTAATTGGAAAGCTACACAGGGAAGATGGGACTGAATACCTTTGTCTTAAGCGGCTGGTTAGAAGGCTGTTACAATAATCTAGGCATGAAACCATGAGTTCCTGACCAAATGGGAAGAAAAAAATATGAAAAAGAGATGTCAGGGGGAAAAAAAGAGTACTCATGAAGAAGGAAAAGATTTGAGTGATTGTGTGGATAAAGAGGATAAAGGATAGGGAAAGTTAAAAATTGTCTGGGATCAGTAGCCAGAAGAACGAGGATGTCATTACTAAGGCATTGGGAAGGAAGAAGGTGGGCATCATTTGAGAAATGGCTCTGTTTTGAAGGCACTGCAATTGAGATGAGGATAGTATAACCTGCATGCAGCACCTTCTGGAGAGGAGAGACCAAAAGTGAGCTCTGCAGACTGAAGATCCAAGGTTAGAAATCGTCTCTCTGGGAGGAAACCGAAATAATAATATAGGCATAGAAAAACCATTTAAAGAAAGAATCCAGGGCCTATGGGCTGAAAAGATTTTTGGAATTTCTCAAACACACATCACAGTTTCTGACTTAGTGGCAAACTATCAGGAAATATTCTAAACCAAAGAACTTGGAGATACTTCAGAGATGAGACTGGACTTATAGAGGGAACATATTTCTCAAAATATTTCAAAGACAAACATCTAACAAGCAAAAGTCATCTTAAAATATCAAACTATCAACTTTATGGTTAGTAATGGCATCAAATCAAGTCCTGTAGAATTTTGCTACAAATAAATTATGGTTAGCTTATAACATGATTTTTAATCATTCAACATCATGACCAAAAAAAAAAAAAAAAACAACCAAAGTCACCAACAGGTAAGTAGGGTCTGGTATTTTCAGTGCCCCCTGTCCCCTCACCACTGACAACCATAGTAACAGCCACTGGCATACACGTTGACGGTTTCTTAGGGCCACAAACACTGTGAAATGTTGTGTCAAAGAGCCACAGGTTTCTCAAACTAGAGAGGTAAACTAAAGGTTTACTTGGGTTGTTTTCAAGCTTCTGGTGGAGAACACAAAGCTAGAAGTCACTTCCACAGCTGTACAGACAGAGTTCTGAAGCTTGCCATTATTTCGAGGAAAATGACATGGCTTCTGCATATAAATAAAAACATAACAGTCATGTCCCGTCTTCCAGGTAAAGATGTCCCAGAGATATTACAAACAACAGCCACAAAAACATACACTGCCCTCCTGCCTCATTTCTCCCTCACTGAAAATGAGAAACTACTTTCTCAAATAAGAAAATCTAAAAGTAATGCCTAACACTTGTTATTAATTTGTTTAGTAATAACAGCTAACATCCATTTAATACTTACTATGCTTCTGGTACTGTTATATACCTGGTACTGCTTCTGGTACTCTTAAATATCTACAAAACACCTATGTGGTAGGTACTATTATCACCAACCCCATTTTACTGAAGAAGAAACCAAGGCCCAGGGAGGCTGAGTGAGTTGCCCAAAGTTACATCCATAGTACGAAGTGGAGCCAGGACTCGAATCTAAGCAGAAGGATTTCAGTGCCTCACACTCTACCCCCATGCTGTCTGTCCTATTTCTCAAATACATGCCCCAACACCACATGTCCTATTAACCCCAGAAAGTAAACTATTGTTGAAAGACAGTAAACACTGTCTATGACATAAGTGATTCTTGATTATTTCAAAAATTTCCAAGAGTACCAAATACAAACAAACCACAAGAAAATAGCCACACACACACACACACACACACACACACACACACACACACACAAACCACTTTCTAAGGATAGTTTAAATAAAAAAGATTGCAGTTGGATGTAGAGAAACTTTTGACCATTTAAGGTGACCAAAGAAAAATAGAATGACTGATACTAACAGACAAGTTGGAAACATTTCCTTCTGGACATTTTTTTTAAAGTACTTCTGATTCGCATTTATCTACTTTTTAAAGTCGAGTTTGGACTACATGCAGTTTTTCTTTTAAGAAAATTACAGGATGTATTCTGTACTTCCCCCTCCTAATTTTTCTCCCATTTTTGCTGATTGTGGTCTAAATCTGTCTTTAAAGGAATTATACAAGCATCTGGCACAGGATCTTTGGTAAGCACGACAACTTTCATTAAAAACTGATATTTTGACCTGTATTTGTGAAGAATACATTTTAACTGAAGGCCTCTACAATAACTAGTTAATTGTATTTTTGATTCTGCCTACATTTTCTGGATCAAATGTTCTCATTTGGCTAATTTTACCTAAGACACTTACTTGCTACCTGATTTCAAAACACAGAGGAGAACATGCTCCTAAAAATAACTGTTAAGAGGCAGAGAAGAAAGCAACCAAGGATTTATTAAAGAAATGCAGTTGTCCACATGGTTTCATTTCAGATATGCCTAGAGGAGGTGACAGTTTTTGGATTCGATCTCCCATGAACCTGTGATGTTCCAGAGTTGACAATGCAGAACATAAATATTAGGCATGTCACATGGTTCTACCGGACCAAATTGTCAGAATCGAGTTTTACAAGCAAGATGCCAGAAACAGCATTAAAAGCTTGATCAATAGCTGCCAGAGTCTGGAAAGGGGCTTGGCCCCACTGTGGCCTTATAGGGCATGAGGTCCTAGTGAATCCCTTCTCCATCAAGCAGGCAGCATGGAGAATGCTGCAGGAAATGTGGGTGTTCACGCTTCTCTCACCCTGGCCACAAACCTCTTACATTCCTAATGCCTGGTATAATGCTGATGTTGGATAAAGGAGATCAACAAGGAAAAAGACTTTTTGAAATTCGGTGTCAATATGGAGAGCAACAGAAACCAGAAGCTCAGCATTTAAAATTTAAAAATACTAAAAAAAAAAAAAAAACACCTCAAAATTAGTTTCAGTAAGTGACTTTAGGATTACATGAAATTTTAGGACTTCTTTGTATTTTTAAAAAATTAGCTGCTTTGATCCATGCCTAAGAGAATTAAAAACTGCAGACTGACTTAATCAGTATAACACTTTAAGTAATACTCTCTCATTATTGCCCTCTTCAGAAATATTTCTTATTGCCTCACCCTTCAAGGAGCAGTCTGAGCCAGTGTTTCCCAAACAGCATAAAGCAGAGACCTAGCCAACAGAGTGGCTGTGCATGGTATTCTGGGAAACGAAGATGATGTGTTCAGGGTCTTCCGTCTGGGGAACATATATAAATTGGTAAATTCAAGACTGTAGAAACTCTGTGAAGTGTTCCCTACATTTATTTTACCACAGAATGCATTTTCACAAGGAACCTCATGGGATACCAGGACTGCATAGAATACAGCTTGGGAAACACTGCTTCAACCTTCTGAGCTCAGCATTCAAGACTTAAGAATCTGACCCCAAATTACCCTTAATCACCATCAATACACAGTCACAGCTCTGATGAGCAATGCAGATCTGATATTCCAGTGTTCCCCCCCACAGAAAGTCACCCCTCCACTCAAGTTCATGTCCTCCCACGTTCTGAACAAACAAACATTTGCTGCACTGCTTTGTTTGGACAATTCCCTGTGCTAGAATCTTCAGTCTTTGATTCAATTTAATCCCTCAGCACTTGAAATAAAACCTCATCTCCTCTGAAACTCTCCCATATACTGGTGTTTTTACTTTCCTCTGAATAAGTCACCCCAAAATAAATGGTGCTTGTTTGGGACTAACCTCCCACTTATATTACTAGTATTTCTGCCTGTCCTTGAGCAATAGCAGAGGACTGATTAAAAGCCTTCCAGCAAGTGATTTAAAGTCAAATGGTAGCTCCAGGGTACTAGGTTCCTGGGGCAATTTGCTCTCTGAGCTTCACTGGCGTCTTCATCTGACCATTGGGGATAAAACAACATCAAGTCCATTGTGCTGTTGTGGAGTTTCAATGCAGGTAACACCCAAGACGCTATCTCAACACCACTTAGTACAGAAAGCACACAATACACGTTAACTCTATTATTTTCATATGATCTAAGTAGAAGACTTACCCCAAATGCTGTGACTGCCAATAACCAGCACACATACAACCTCCACCATGTTCCCTTCGATGCTATGCTATGCTGTCACGTCGATTACTGTAAGATGCATTGGCAGTCCCTAGGTCAAATCATCACTGGGAAATCCATTAAGCAATCTAAAGTATAATTCTGATATTGGCATGTCTGGGGAAGTTACATGTGTTTTACATTGTTACTCATTTGCCCATATTTATGTTTTTTATCTAAACATAGTTTGAGCATCATACAGTATGAACAGGCCAGTCCATGTAGAATCACTTTAAACATGAAGGAAAGTAGTTTTTGTCTCTTGATGAAAGGAAAACATTGTTAAAGCAAATGTAGATATTAATTATTATTTCATTTCATTTAAAACATTAATGAATGCTTTATGGGGAAAAGGGGAGAGTATGCATTTTTATATTATAGCTGAAAAACTTAACACATTCAAAAATTCATTCATTAATTATCAAATAAATGTGAATTAGTTTAATGAAGTCTTCATGGGTGTCATTTGAGGAAAGATCTGAAACCCAAACCTACTTGGTAGCATTTCCTTTTATCTGTGTCTTCTTTCCCACGTCTGCTTCCCAGTCTTCTCAAACTCAACATCACTTTCTTTTCTATCTTTAGGTCTCATACTGGTCTCCTGCCTTCCAAAATATCTTTTATTTTTTACATTTTCATTAGGTGACTTACTTTTGTTGAAGTTAATTCCACATATTATCAGTATTGTCTCTTTCTAAAAGTAAAGTCCCATTTCCTCCCCTCCTCTCCGCCCCTTCTCAGCCTGTCCTTTTTCTTTGAGAAGGATTGCTTTTTGGTATTTGATGCTGACAGAAAGTGCAAGTGGCAGAGTGTAAGCTGTAAAACAAGTCCATCTTCAAATCACCTCGCAGCAGTCCACGCTTTCCATGAGAACATGGTCTCCTTCTCCAAAGACGGAAAGACTGGATTTCCACCCACTGCAGCTCTCCCCACCACAGGGTGTCGGAACAAAATGGATGGAATGGTGAACACAAAAAAACAAAACTAATTTCATTTTACAAAGTACATTGAAAAGTTTCTCATTGTACATGTGATGCTATATATAAAATGTTACTCATTATATATGTAATACATGTGGAAAACATAAATACTTATACACATATATAGAACCTTAAGCAATTTTACATCTTCTCTAATGAAATCTAGTGGCAATTATTTATTTGAACAAGTGAGATTCTTTTTTTTTTTGGTCTGATTAGAACATTCTTAGTATTATAAAAGTGCCCAAGTTTTGCAGGATATGTCTTTGCCTGGCATACTAACGTGCCAAAAGGCCCAGAAATCGTAACATCTCATGCTTTACTTCCTGCTGTCATTGTTATTTCTGTTTAGTAATATCTCACAGAGATAATCAGCACTATGTTAACTTTCCAAGCTATGTTTATTTTTCAAAGAATGGCATTTTTACTTAGACTTAGGGTTCTATCTCTATTAAATTAAAAGAGTATAAGGTCATTTAGCTCAAGTTCCTTTCCTGCAAATATGTGTGACCCACAGGGGAACCTGGGGACACACTCCCTGTCTCACAAATTGACACAAAGCTGGTTCATCTGTGAATCCAGCGAAAAGTGAGATTACTTAATGAAGAACTAAAGGATATAAAAATAAAAGTTTTATCTCAATAACAGTTTAAACACAGGAATTCAGCATCAGCATGAGGCCTCAGCAAATGCATGGGGAGCAGGAGTCACACAGTCTGCATGCCCCTCTGCCCTCCTGTCTCACTGCCGCTGATTCCATTTGCTCGCCGCGCAAGTGCAGGACCCCACCTTTGACCCGTGGACCTGCCAGTAGCTAAATGGAAAGGGTCTGACACCACTTCACCTTTCTTTATGGAAATCATTGACCTCAATTTTCATAATGAATCACTTTAAGAATGCATTTGTTTTTAAATAATCCAGAGGAGAGATGTCAAATTGTTTTGAGGTGGCTCTTCCATTATTTCACTCACCCAGCGTGCCAGGTGCAGGCCAAACTGTAAAGCTGATCAAGTTTTGGGGAGAATCTACTGAAATCCTTTTCTAGGCTCTTTGTTCACACAGAGCACCTACAAATGAGCTTTCCAAAGTCTCTTCATCCCCAACCATCAAATCTATCCTCCTAACCGCCCCTCCCTCCCCATGCCTTGTTCACCCTGCACCCCAGCACCCACGCTGCCTGGCCCATCTGCGCACACCAGACCAGCGTTTCTCAAACTTGAGTAATCTGCAAATGTTTACCCATACACCCAGTAGTGACCAAAATTATTTTACTCGATCTTCAAAATACGTGCCAAAAACACAACTAGGAATAAACTTCTGAAGCATCTAAGTCCTATACAACTACAAAGCCAAAATAAATTGATAAGAAAAACAAAAAGCTACAAAACAACATGATTTAACAATATTAATTGAATATGATAGATGAGGTTAGGCTGCAAATCTGTCACCTGCAGCCTGACTATGGCACTTGGGCTAGAGCCAAAATTCTTTGGAGCTAAGGGTGCTTACGTTACCAGGACAGCAGGGTGGCTCAACTATCTCACCACTTTTCCCTAGCCTATATCAGAAAACGGTGTCAGCCAGCCTAAACTTAGTAGAAGCTCATCACTTATTAATCACTCATTAGCCAGAAACAAAGACTACTACTTAAGAGGGGGCACAAAGGTAAATACCAGTGCTGAAGTTTCCTGGGAAGACGCTGTTATAGCATTACCACTCAGATGATTCTGAGTGTGTTTACATAAGTTTATTACTACTATCACAATGAAAACACAGAGTTGAAGTGTCCTGGAGAGAAGTGAAGTCCCTGGGAGTACATGCTCTGGATAGAGGGCTCCCCGGCCCCACGGCAGGCCACCACTCCAGATTCACTCCTCCACCCTCACTCTCAGTCCAGCTACCATATGGGAAAGCAGTATGATGGATGGATTCCTCATGTGGAGCAAGGTCTTACTTTCCAAGATGCTCAGCATATAAAAATAAATTCTTGGAAGAGACCACAGTGTCTTTAATCCAAATAGTACATTTTTAACTCTAGAATCCCAGGCATGATGGATGGGGAAAAAGAGAAGGAGAGAGAGGGAAAGGGAGGGAGGGGAAGGGACAGAGATTTGTTTATGAGAAGAGTTTTTAGGGGAAAATTGCTTAATTCCCATTGCTCTCTAATAACAGCACAGTCCGCATATACTCCTATTCATTCCTCAGTCAACAGCATTTTGACTATCAATATCATTCCCAAAACAAGTACCAATTTATCTAGGCCTGACATTAAGTCTGCACTGACATGAGTGCACACTGACACACACACAGAGCAACTTACATGTCACTCAGGTCCACACACTTAGTGACTCAATAGCACCAGCCCTTCCCTTCTTTTCCTGTCCTAACTTTCTCTGGAAAAAGTGCCAATGTGGTCCAAAAGGCAGAAGTAGCCCTGGAAGGAGAAATTTGTCTCTTGTCATCTGTGGTCGCAGGCAGAAACCAGGCTGGAGGTGGAGGCAGACAGTCCACCCCCAAGACGACACTCATACTCTCACTCCAGAAAGTTTTAACCTCAGGCCAGTAGGAAACAGCTACATCCTTAACAAATTTAACCCACTGAACTTTTCACAAGGTCTACTGTGCGAGATTCATTTGAAGCCTATACCTTTCAAGAAAACTAAACTGCAATAAAATAATCACAACAAATGGCAGTAGCACCACTAATAAAACAGCTGAGGTGTGTTGTGCTGGCTTGTGCAATAAGGGCTTTACCTAGATTTTCTCATTTAGCTCACAGCTTGGAGGTATGTAACATGACCACAAGTGACAATATTGTCACGTTTTAAATACTTACACAAAGCCACCCCCATAAGTTCAAACAGTAAAACTAGGCTCCTGAAAATGCCATTAGCATGATCTGACACAGAAAGGCAACTTTTGGGCTCAGTGTATCATCTATTTACTACTTTATAGTTGATTTTTAAATATTTTTGTACCTATAGTAGTTAATAATTTATGACACATGTAATAAAGAATCTTTTAAAAAATATCAACACTGTGTTAGTCAGCCAGGGCTGCCATAACAAAGTACTGTAGACTGGGTGTTGTAAATAAGGGAAATATAATTTCTCATAGTTCTGGAGGCCTGAAGTCCAAGATCAAGGCACCTGTGGGGTGCAGTTCTCCTGAGGCATCTCTTCTCGATGTGCAGGGAGCCACCCTCTCACTGCCTCTTCCATGTGTTCTCCCCTCTGTGCTTGTGTGTCACTGAATCTCCTGTGTGCCCAAATGTCCTCCTCTTGTAAGGGCAGCAGGTTGAATCAGGGCTTACACTACAGGCCTCATTTTAGCGCAGTCATCTCTTTAAAGATCTTATTTCCAAATACCATTACATTATGAAGGTGGGACCTGAACATGAATTTGGGAGGAATACAATTCAACCCATAACAGACACCCGTATTCCACATCGCTTAAAGGAACTGAACATGTACAGCCCCTCTGTGGGTCCCTCCCAGAGCAGAATCCTTGTCCCCTGAGGAGAACCATTCTTTTGATTTTTGTTTTAAATTTCTGAACAGCTTTATCAACTATATTTACATGTTTTAAAAACTTTACTCTTCTCAAACAGAACCATTGAAAGCAATGAATCTTCCTCTAAGTAGGATTTTAGCTGCATCTCCCAGAGAGACCTTTATATATTAGGTATACTTTATTGTCATTTCAAAATATTTTCTCTGACATATGGCTTATTTATTTAGAAGTATGTTGTTCAATTGTCAAATGTGAAGGAATTTTCTAGATAGCTTTTTATTATTAACTAATAATTTAATGTTGCTTTTGTCAAAGAACATATTTTATGTGATTTCAATCCCTTTTAAATCATAGTGACTCATTTGATGGTTCAACATATGGTCTTGCATTTGGAACTTAAATAATGTTAATAATAGCATAATTTAATATAGCTACATTCACTGTGGCTATGTTAATTCAAAATATCAGTCACTTATAGGAGTGCTTAAGTAAGTAAAAGCAACCTAAAAAAATTTATTTAATTAAGTGAAAGTTTGACTACTACTTGTGGAAAATGGACAAAGTATTATTTTTAGGGGCACGAGTATCCTTTTTTAACTAAAGTGCTGACTAAAACAGACTGAAGGTCATATACCGATATCTTAGAATTACACCATTTTTAACAAATCATACAATTTCTAAACAAAGTACTAATCCCTTACTCTACCTCTAGGAGCATGCACTGGGTGATATGAAGAGATCAACAAATTATCTTGAAATTTATCCTACAGCAAATCAAACTGGGCCAGTATTGGAGATTTAAGAAATCTCAGATCCCACATCCAAGTTTATATATAGGGCTGTAGAACAGGGTGAAGGGAGCAAACAGTGATGAAAGATAACTTCACTTTGGGCGGTGGGCACACAATGTGATTCACAAATCACGTATCATAGAAATGTATACTTGAAACCTATGTGATCTTATTAACCAGTATCACCCCAACAAATTTAATTTTAAAAAGTTTAGATATAAAGGTTGTATGCTATTAAAAAATGCAAAACTTCTCAGGTCCTTTGCCCATTTTTTAGTTGAGTCAGGGTGTTTTTGGGGTTTTTTTTGGCGTTCAGTTTTAGAAGCTCTTCAAATTTTGGATTTTAACCCCTTATCACATGTATTGGCGAAAATGTTCTCCCATTCAGTGCATTGTCTTTTTTATTATTTTGTTGATGGTTTCCTTTGCTGTGTAAAAACTTTTTAGTTTCATGTAGTTCCATTTGTTTATTTTTTCATTTGTTTCCGTTGCCTGAGGAGATGTATCAGAATACTGCTTGCTATGAGCAATGTCTGAGATTTTACTGTGTATGTTTTCTTCCATAATTTTTATGGTTTCAGGTCTAACATTTAAGTCTTTATTTCATTTTCAATTTATTTTTGTGTATGGTGTAAAAAGGTGGTCTCGTTTCATTTTTCTGCATGTTATCTGTCCAAGTTTCCTAACACCATTTATTGAGTAAACTATCATTAGTCCATTTTATGTTTTTGCCTCTTCTGTCAAATATTAATTGACTATAAAGCCATGGGTTTATTTCTGGGCTATTTTTTTCCATTGATCTATGTGTCTATTTTTATGTCAGTACCATGCTATTCTGATTACTATGGCCTTCCAATATAGTTTAATACTAGGTAGTGTGATTCCTCCAACTTTTCTCTTTCTCAAGA
Source organism: Phyllostomus discolor (assembly GCF_004126475.2). Classification (NCBI taxonomy): domain Eukaryota; kingdom Metazoa; phylum Chordata; class Mammalia; order Chiroptera; family Phyllostomidae; genus Phyllostomus; species Phyllostomus discolor. Next base: position 75,040,191 of record NC_040907.2, read on the forward strand.
TTGCTGTTGCTATTTGGGGTCTTCTGTGGTTCCATATAAATTTCTCGAATATTTGTTCCAGTTCTATGAAATCCATTATTGGCATCTTGATAGAAATTACATTGACTTTGTAGATTACTTTGGGTAGTATGGACATTTTAATGTTAATTCTTCCTAGCCATGAACATACAGATGGCCAATAGACATATGAAAAGATGTCACTAATCATCAGAGAAATGCAAATTAAAACCACAATGAGATACCATCTCAAACCTGCCAGAATGGCTATTATCAATAAATCAACAAACAAGTGCTGGTAAGGATGTGGAAAAAGGGGAACCCTTCTGCAGTGGGTGGGAATGCAGACTGGTGCAGCCACTGTGGAAAGCAGTTTCAAGTTACCTCAAACAATTAAAAATGGATCTGCCTTATGACCCAGTGATTTGACTTCTGGGGATTTATCCAAATAAACCTGAACACTAATTGGAAAGAATATATGTACCCCTATGTTCTTTGCAGTGTTATTCACAACAGCCAGCATTTGGAAGCAGCCCAGTGCCCATCAGCAGATGAGTGAATCAAACAACTATGGTATAATTACACAATGAAATACTATTTGGACATAAAAAGGAATAAATTTTACCCTTTGTGACAGTATGGATGGACCTGGAGAAAACTATGCTAAGTGAAATAAGCCAGTCAGAGAAAGACAAGTACCATATGATTTTACTCATATGTGGAATCTAATGAATAAAATAAACTAATAAACAAAACAGAGGCAGACTTAGAGAGCAGGCTGACAGCTCTGAGGGGGAGGTGGAAGGGTGGAAGAATTGGCAAAAAAGAAAGGAACTCATGGACACAGACTACAATGTGGTGATTTTGGGGGAGGGAGGTAGGAGAGGGTATAAGGGGGATAAATGGCAATGGAAAAATATGCAATAAAAATGAACTATTAAAACATTCTAAGAGAAACAAGCATACAAAACTACTTTTATATTCCTAAAAATGACGGTACTTTAAAATATATATTTTTTTAATTTAAGTGAAAAAACAAATTTTCAATGTTTATGTCTTACTGTAGGAAAAACCATTTAGTTAAGTACAGTTTCCCCAAAGCTATTTAAACACCAGGATTCAGAAGTAAACCTTATTTGGATGAGTTTTTAGTCAAGGACTTGACCTATATAAGTTAATTTTTAAAAAAAATCAAAAAGCTAGGCAATATCCTCGAAGGGGCTAAAAATGGTTTAAAAGTTTCAGCCTGGGGATAAACATGAACTAGAAGAAGCACCAATGTTTCCGGAATACTTATATCACATAGCTAAGTAGAGAGGACTTTTAATGTCTAACCTTTAAACTTCTTTAAAAATGAATTTCCATGAGTACTATGGAAATAGCACACTCTAATTTTGGAAGTCATCATGGTCACTACTCACATGTTTGCAATAACCCTTTAAAATAAGATTCCACAGATGCAGCTTCTGGGGTTGCTGCATTACAACATGCTATTAGTGACATTATACGCATAGACATAGACGGTACTTGTACAGGTCCAACAATTCCTCTGGTGAGCCCGCGTTAACGAAAATTCTCCTTTCTAGAGACTCTTCTGGACCACTGTGACAGAAACCTTGCATCAGAGCCAGAAAGCAGCCACATGCATATCTACAACTGTACATTTTTCGGGCATTACATTAGATTTTCTTATACAGTTCCCTATTAAAATGGTTTAAATTCCAGCCAGGCCTTGAGAAACAGAGCACACAGTATCTTGAGCCTTTCCACAGCATCTGGCACAGGGACTGGAGTGGTCAAATAGAAAAACCCAAGCAGTTTCAGCTCCTTCGCTGGAGAGGCAAACGAAGCCTCACCATCGGATCAAGGGGCAAAGCCTTTTGTTACCATTGGTTGTGAAATGTTCGTATGACAATTTTGATTTACAAAATCAGGTTTTGGACATAGCCTGCAGGTATCTCCTTACTGCATTCTGGATTAATTCACCTTTATGGCCAATTCCTATCCAAATGGCAAAGGACAATAGATTTCTCCGGGTGAGGTCTCCTTATCAATGGAAACGTCCAGGGGCTGACTGATGGGGTGTTGGAGGAAAGGGCCATTAATTGATTTGTAATAAATAAAGCAAAATCTCCACTTATGACCAGCAATTGAAAAAGGCAGCTCCTTTTTCATTGGTAAATGTTTTTAATCTAAAATGTATAAAGCAGTCCAACTCAACTTATTAATATAACAGCTTTATTAAAGCAATTCCCACTGACATGGTCCAAGTTAAAGGCCACTCAGCACAGTCATCATAATATTAAATAAGTAAAAATGTAAAAGTCACATGGAAAACGTCATTCAAAGTTACATTGTGGTGTAATGGAAAAGCCTCCAACTCTGGAATCAGATGATTCAAATTCCAGCTTGGCCCTTGTTAAGCATTTTACTAAAGTTGTCTGATCCTCAGTTTTCTCATTTCCAAAAGTGGTAAACCCCTACTTTGCAGAGTAATTGTACTAAATGAGGTAATAAATGTAAAACGTCTGATACATACCACAGAATTAACTGCAAAATAGCTAGTTTCATTAGTATTACTGCTTTGAACAAAACCTTAAGAGCAAAATCATTTTATCATTTGTCCATGTCCTTATTAAACTAACAGGGCCAAGTGAAATTTCATTCAGTGGGTTTCTATCAGGATCTTCTTTGCTTACAAAAGTCCAGCATTTTTAACAATAAGATTATATTATTACAATATCCTTAATAATGTATTGGCTTTTTATGTTGTTAGTTTTGCTTTCACGAGGGAATTGAACACAACACTAGATTTTAATATACATTTGTAATATTTAGGCATACGTTTCTAATTCCACGGGTTTTAACTATTCTGAATGTAAAATTTAAAATGGTAAACACAGGTCACGGCTGCTCAGGATTTCCCACCACCTCGGCCAAGATCAGATGAGCTGACGTGACTACAACCTGGACTCAGACAAAAAGTTGATTGCCCTTGAATTTCCCTCCTGTAAATACTTACAGGGAAAGAATTGGTGCCAGAAGACTGGAGATGAAGAAAATGATGTTCCCACTTTCAAAAGACAGGAAGGAAAAACAAAGAGAGAACCCCAACACCACACACCACCGGTGCACTTACTGTTGACCCTGGACAAGATCTTTGGCCAATTGTTGAAAGAATGGCTTGTGTCAACTCAGAAAGGAAAATGAAAATACTGGCACACAACGTGGGCTCAGCAGGGACGACAAAAACCAAGTATCCCTCTCTGACAAGGTCAGTAGCCTAGCAGATGAGGGGAACACGCCGCACAAAATATATTTGAACTTGAGTAAGAAGTCTAACAAAGGTTCTCATGACAAAGTACAAGACATAAAAACATGGGCTGAATGTGAGGGCACTTTGTCACACTAATCAACATTGGAGCCAAATGGCACAGCACCCAACCACTGCCGTTCTGTGCAAAGTCCCTAGAAACAGTGTTTTGTCCTTAATCCTGTTGCTTCACCATTTTTTTAACCAATGACCTGTAGGAAACCTGGGGAGGAATATTTATCACATTTTAAGATTGCTAAATAAAAATGAATATTTAAGTGATGCATTATTTTTATACCCCAATACCTACATGCACTATTACTCTTTGTCTTCACAACCATTATTGAGGGAATTTAAACATTTTATTTTCCATTTCACAACTGAGAAAACTGAGATATTGTGGTTAAATTATACATTTCGAATAGTAAAGCTACAAAAATTGCAGAGCTAGGATATAACCTCAAGGTTTCTGACTTCACATTTTGACCAAAGCCTGAGACAGGAAACAAGTACAGATGCAGGGTCCAAACAGATCTCACGAACAGAAGTGAGGGGAAATGTGTGTGAAATGGCATGAATGGAGTCCCAGCGCATCCAGATGGGGAGCATTTCGTCATATGGAAGTTCTGAAAAGTCAGCACAATGAGATTTGTGAAATGGGAAATTTGCTAATCCAACCGAGCTGCATTCTATATTTAGAGTATATAAAAAGGATCATAGTCACCCCTTCACTCTTCTGGTCACAACCCACCTGGGCAAGAGCATTCAACATTTTAGGTAGATTATAAGAAGAATAGAGAATAAACTAGGAAGCACTTATCACAATGACAGGAGAAGAAAAAATCATGTAACATGAATACTAGAAGGAATTATAGGTGTTGAATTACAGAAAACAGCAACAATGGCTAGGAAGGAAAAGAGACCTACAGCTATCTTCAAATATATGTCACAGGTTAGACTATGTATGCCATGAGAGGGAAGAAACAGAACAATAATTTATTAGAGTTTGTTCGGGAAATTACATCTATCACTGCAGGTGATATGTTAGAGAATTATTAAAGGGACTAAATCTCATGTAATTGTAGGAGCTGTGTCCATTGTTTGGACAGGAATTGCTATAGTTCCAAGAAGGAAGGGCATGAGAAGAAGAGCTGGTCATGAAGTGGGGGTGAGAAAGGAAAACATGTATCTAACTGACCCCAAACATGGATAATGAGGTGGAAAAGGTACCTTGACTGCATATCTGCACGCTCTGTCCAGGACCTGGAGAAGCCAACAGAGACAGCACAGGAGACAGAGGAAGGGAGATTCAAGGGAGTTCCCACAGATGAATGGCAATGCATGTAGCCACACAGTGCCTGGCTCCCTACATCCATCTTCAGAGCACGAAAACTGTCTGCTCCTTCCCTTCCACCTCTAACACCCTGCACGCCTTTTTCTTGTGCCCAAGCTTAACCAAGAACCACACAAGAGGAGTGAGAAAGGGCATCTGAAATTATAGTTTTAGTTTAACTAGGTTGGTACAGTACAAAGTCACCATTAATGGAAACTTGATAGATTTCTGACTGATACAAACATGTGAGGTACCCAAAGACTAAATGGAGTTGGGAAAGTAGTGGAAACTCTGTCATCAGCTATACTCACCTCAGATGAGATTTGGAAGAAACATTATCAGTATAAAAGTGACTTACCCATCAGATGTGATACTTAAGATCCTTTCCCATCTGGGAGAGTCGGGGATAACATTATTCTAGTACAAAGTGTATGATGTTTAAATGAACCATATGCTCACTGTGGACATGTAGCCATTATAGCATTATATGAGAGGGACCCCCCCCCAAAAAAACACACAATGAATTATCTGTTGGAGGATAGGCCCTTGTAGTGCAGACTTCCCTGCTAGGTGAGTGTTCTAGGAACCCATTTCTGTCAGTGTACCAGTTGGCGTTGTTGTGAGAGGCTGCGTTCAGCTTCAGTGAATCTTTTTTTAAGACTCTTTCAATGTGTTTGCCCATTTCATGATGGGTGATTTACCAGCATACCTGGCCACACCAAGCTGACCATCCAGCAGTTTTTGACAAAAAACAGCATGACCCCTGTGCCCCCCCCCCCTCCCCATTTACCTGATCTCACTGTGAGTAACTTTTTTGCTTCCCTGGATGAAAAAAAAGTACTCAAAGGGAAAGGGTTTGCCCATGTGGAAGAGGTGAAACAAAAAAAATGGCAGAAGTACTGAAGGACATCAAAATCGACAAGTTCAAAAACTGTTTTGAGCAAGGAAAAAAATGTCTTGATAGCTGTACTGCATCAAATGGTGCACTGAAGTTTAAACATGTAAGAATAAATACACAGCTTTTTATAAATAAATTCCAGGGTTCTTTTGAGTCCCCCCTCATATAAGGAAACAAACCACAGAACCTGAAATTCAGACTTATAAGTTTTAGAGTTCATTTGATAGTGGTTTATAAAATTCAAAAATGTTCACAATATCCATAAAGGAATATAATTCCTTTTTCATTCTAGTGTTATGTAGTCCAGACTCCTCAACCACATGGGAGCACCCATGAAAGGTATATTGTTGCTTAGGGTACAATATGGAAAACCCAACAATGACGTCTCTGATCCAAAAAGGTAAAAATGCTGGCACCTTCCCAGGCCTTCAGTTCACTGGGGCTGAAGCTAAAGCCCTCTCCTTCCTCTTTCCCTCCTTCCAACGAAACGCTAACAGGCAACATCTTTTCTTTCTTGTCCCGGTACCCCCTGAAGCAGACATAAGAGTCTGATACAACAACAGGAGGGATAGTCATGGAGGTGCTTGCATCTAGAACATTTAAATCCTGCCAAGGGGCCTGCTCCTAGTTTTCATCCTGATCAAATGCCAATCAAGCCTGGACTTCCAAGATCCAAGGCAAGAGATACCAGATCCAAGTCAACCAAATGGATAGTTATGGCAGCCTACCAAAACAACAACAAAATGCATGAAAAATTCTCCAAATCACGGAGGAAAAATCCATATTTGAGCATATGTTCAACTGTCGAAGCCAATAACTTCTAAACTTGTGAAGCTGTACATGCCCTTTGGCATCTAAATATCATATTCTTGGTTCAACTTTTGTATCACAGATTCTCCTTATCCAACTAATTCATAGCTACTGAAGTTTCTGCCTCACAACATCTTAACTTCAGAACTTTTCCAAACCGTTTTACATGTTAGATACCATCTTGCCTTTCATTTTAAAATGTTAACCCCTTCTTCTGTTTCTGGCTCTTCCTAGTAGTTTTCTTTGTCCCAACTCCCTGTGATCAATGACCAAAGGCAAAACTCATTAGGTAAACAAGTACAGTGGGCAGGATGAGGGATCTAACTTACATCAACACTACCAAAGTCTAGTTTGTGGTATTTTTCCAAGAGATTTGGTTTAACAGCTTACACTGAAGCAGTTCGGATACCTCCTGCTGGTGGCATTGCACCAGCTCATGCCATATGCATAGAAGTCACCAGCTAATGCATTCCATGCCAGCGAGAAGCTGCAGATTAATGAAATTCCCTACCAGTGCTGCAGACATGTCCACAGCTTTATTTCTTTTAACATGATATAAATGCATTTCAGACTCTGAGTTTACGGCCTGTGCTGATTTTTCTGAAGGCTGAGTTACGCCCACCAAGACAACATAACATCCAGGCAGCTACCCCAAGGGCAATGTGAGGAGGGTTTTCTGATTATGTCATCAAACAGGAAACCTCATGGAGGCTCTGGGATTAATGTATTTTCCACTGGAGCCGAAAGCAGGCAGGATGTAGCCACTGGAAGGGAGAGAGGGAGGAGGAAATGTTGGTGGGGGTGGAGGTCATGTCTTTACTCTGACATTTAAAGAAATCACTCGTATTTATTTGCATCTGAAGCCTCCAAGCAAATAAAGATTTTAAAACTTCAGTAGAATGTGGTAATAAGCAAATTATATAAGCACTGGATATGAACGCACCCCACAAAGAGTTTCTCTAAACCATGGCACCATTCTTGCTCCAGATGGCACGGAAAATAATTTATAAATGACAAAAGTTCAATGGGTGTACGGCAGCTGTTCGGTTCCAGCTCTTTGGCCACCCACTTCAGTAGAACTGAAAGCTTTCAATCAAGTAACTCTTGTCTCTCAGAGGGCCTTCAAACAGCATCAGAACATGTGTACAATATGTTCTCAGAACATAGCTGGCCAAATATGAAAGATGAGAAAATCAAGTTAAACAGAAATAAAAACTACAAATACATACTGTTCTCTCCAAAATCCATAATACCAAGCAGGGACTAAGAACAAAGGATTTTGAGTTTTCAAACATTGCGTGATAGCCATTTTTTTCCATTCGCATGTATCCACGGCTTCCTTTCACCCAGAACAAGGAGCACCCAAAATTTTTGCAGTATTATTTTAATAATAAATAGTCAATATTTTGCTTGCCTCTCTCCCTTCTTTAAGAAGTTCTCTAAACTCCTTTACGTTAAGAAAGTATTCCAGCCTCACGTGGGTCAGCCACTACTTTGAAACCTAGAGTCACCCATTTTATATTTCTGTCCTGAGGCTCCAAACATGGCAAACAAATTAGGACCACGACAGGGCAAAACCAACATTTTCTGCAGTTTTATTCAGAAAGGGTAGTTGAGTTGCTAATCAACACTAGGGAAATCATTCACAAAAAAGGAAAAGTAAATAGAAGTGATTATATTAACTAAATTATTTGTGTTACTTAGAACTAAAGTGGATTATAAAACAAATACAACCTAAACAATTTGCCAGTCTCAAAAGAACCAACCAATTTCAAGCACGGCAAGTGCAAGAGATAAGGTTATGATTTAAGCAGAGAAAACTTTTAGGATAGTAAATACTGTGAAACCATATGCTGAATCAATTCTGTGGCTTGCACTCTTGATTGACGACAGAAGCTTTCCAAGTGTTAACGGGACCAGGTTTGAGCTGGATAGAATGTGGAAGGATAATAAACAGCTGACACCCTTCTAAGCTCCCAAACACAGGAAGCTAAGATTACATCACTGAAGGCACCAGCACACCCGCTCACTCCTGCTTCAAGTCCGCTCCATAAATAGAGTTCTGCAAGGAGGTGTGTTGCTGGGGCACAAGAGGTAAGTAACATTTCCTTCACCTCTATAATATGCATGGAGACTGGTTGAAAAAGAAAAGAACGACGCCTTACTAAAACAAAAAGTATTACATTAAGCTAACTATAGCAAATAATTTTAGGTGAAAATGTTTATAATCATAAAAGATTTTAAAGAACAAGCACTGGTTGAGAGTAAATTGTTCTCCAAGTTCATTTTCACATAAGCCTTGGAGGTATGTTTGTCCAGTTATTTTTTTTTAAATTGCCATTGAGCTAATTCTTTAGTTTGTGAATTATTTTTATACATTGTTCTACTTGTTAATAAATGAGAAACAAAAGAATTAGAGAAAATTGGTCAAATATTGTATGCTTGAAGGGAGCAATATCAAGAGAACCTGTTTAAAGCTGATCATCTTCTGTATCTTTTTTTATACACATATTTTCTACACCTCCTAGGTCTTACTAGGGATGAAAAATCAGAAATTCAGAGTAGAGTTTTATTCTCAAATAGTAAAGGTATTTGGACACCTACCCAGAGCTGGACAGTACACATAAAGATCTGGCAACTGTTATAATTATTCTGAAGATACTATAAGGATTAAATTTCATACCAAAGAAATTTTATTCACTGTGCAAAATATCTCTAGTTAAACAAATTATTCAAAACTTGGGACTGAATACATTCAATCAAGCTGTCAAAGAACAAGGACCTGTTGTCTCTTTTCTCTGCCTCAAGGAACTTGGACAGACAGCCACCAGACAGTCTGCGGAACTCCCTGCAGCCTTCAGGAGTGAGTTTCTGTAGGGCAATCTCTTGACTACAAAATGAACTTAAACAAGTAGTTCTGTAACTCAAGACTCTGTGTTAGGATATTACACCAAATTAGTTTGAGTCTGTGGCTACTCCTTACCAGATCCACTCACGAAAGGTACAACCAATCAAAACCAGCAGTGCAATGATTTAATATAATTATAGTTATTTAGAATACCAATTATGAAACAAGGTGAAATTACAGTGGTCAGTGTTATTACATATATTAAAGCAAACAACATAATACATAGCTAGCTATGTGAAATTAGAACTCTCTATCAGAGTTTACAAAGTACACTACTCCTACCAATCCCCAATGGCTTTAAGATCTGGCTACCTTTTATGGCAACAACCTAATTCATACTGTGTTAATCCAAATAAACAGATTATTAAAAGCAGATCATCACCACCCACTTTAAGACTTACCATTAAGTTACAGTAATCAAGACAGTATGGTACTGGTGAAAGAACTGAAAAACCAATGCAATGGAACTGAGAGCCCAGAAATAAACTCCCATAAATATAGTTAACTGATCTTTGACAAAGTAGAGAAGGAAATACAATAAAACAAAGATAGTCTCTTCCACAAATGGTACTGGAAAAACTGGTCATCAACATGCAAAGAAAAAAAAATCTAGACACAGACTTTATACCCCTCACAAAAATTGACTCAAAATGGATTACAGACCTAAATGTAAAATGTCAAACTATAGAACTCCAAGAAGATAGGAGAAAACCACAGTGACCTTGGATATGACAATAAATTTTTAGATACAACACCAAAGGCACAATCCATGAAAAAAAATAATTAATAAGCTGGACTTCAAAAACTCAAAAACTTTTGTTCTATGAAAGACAATGTCAAGAGAGTGAGAAGGCAAGCCACAGGGAGAAAATATCTGCAAAAGACATATCCAATACAGGGCTGTTATCCAAAATGTACAAAGAACTCTTAAAACTCAACAATAAGAAAACAACCCAATTAAAAAATGATCAGACACCTCATGAAAGGAGATGAACAGAAAGTAAATAAGCACATGAAAAGATGTTCCACATCCTATGTCATAAAATACAAATGAAAGCAGTGAGTTAACACTAGACACCTACTAAAATGGCCCACATCCAGAACACTGACACCACTGAAGAACAGGAAGGCTGTGGGACAGCAGGAACTTTCAGACATTGCTGGTGGGAATGCAAGATGGTGCAGCCACTATGGAAGACGGTTTGGCAGTTTCTCATAAAGCTAAAGTCTTCTCTTACCATACACCAGTGGTGCTCATGGGTTATTCACCTGAAAGGGTTTTAAAACTTATGTCCACATAACAAACTGCACATGGATGATTAAAACGTCTTTATTCACTATTGCCAGAACTTGGAAGCAACCAAGATGTCCTGCAGCAGGGACGTGAACAAAGAAATTGGGGTTCATCCAGACAATGGACTACTATTCACAGCTAAAAGGAAACGATTTATCAAACCATGAAAAGCCATAGAGGAAAGTTAAAAGGACATTACTAAGCGAAAGATGCCAATCTGAAAAGGTACATACTACATGATTCCAACCCTAAACCTTCTGGAAAAGGAAAACTACAGAGACAGTGAAACGATTAGTGGTTGCCAGGGATCGGAGGGGTAGGGAGAGATAAAGAGGTGGAATGCAGAGGATTTTTAGGGCAGTGAAAATATTCTTTGTCCCATAATGATGGATACACATGATTACACACTTGTCCAAACTCATACAACACACAACACCAAGAATGACCAATGCTGTGAACTATGGCCTTTGGGTGATAATGATGAGTCACGGCACTTTTATCAGCCCCAGTGAACACACGCCGCCCTGGCGGGTGGCTCTGACGGCAGGGAGGCTGTGCACATGGGGCAGAGGTGCACAGGGCAGCTCTGTGCCTTCCCCTAAGTTTTGCTGTGAACCCTACCCTGCTCTAAAGAATAGTCTTACTTTTAAATTATCAAAAAAAACCCCACAAAAAACAAATAAAAGTCTTTTTTTTTAAAAAATCATTCTAAAGACCCTAGGTCATGACTGTCCAACAGAACTTTCTTGGATGATAGAAATGCTGTATGTCTAACACTTCCCAACCTAGTAGTGCCTTGTCCAATAATATGTGGCTACTAAGTATTTGAAATGCAGCTATTGTGACTGAGGAACTGAATTTCTAGTTTTAACACAAATGAGATTTTATTTTAAGTTTAAATATCCTCATGTGAATGGTGACTACTATATTGGACAACACAGCTCTAGAAATCTCACTCAGCAGAAAACAAGTCCTTGCTTGAGCCCTGGTTCAAAATTCTGAAATAAAAAATCATTTTGCAACTGGAGTTAAACTTTAGTTTTGAAAGACCAAACATGTAATGGGCTCTAGGACAACTGCTTTAGGAACCAAGGCAAACCAAGGTAAAAACTGAGAGGAAGCATTAATCTAAACAAAGTCCATATTCTAAAATACTGTGTCTATAATTTAAACTATTTTAAAATAAAGTAATAAGTATTAAATTATAGTATTTTTTCATACAATACTATAATTTGCAAAGAAAAATACATTCTTCTTTATTTATTGTAGGCAATACATTATTGTAAAAATGATTACCAGGTGCTCCATGATTATCTTAGGAAAGAAAAGTACAACTGAAAAAATACTCATTTTACACCATTGGTATTACTCACCCCTAATTTTAAGAATAAGATGATAGAAAAGGCCTCTGTCTAGCACTTTGCAATTTGCATTCTTATGCCTTGATAGACATAACAGTGAGTTGATTTTGTCAGGTGTAAACAGTGTTTTCACACTTCCAAGAGAAGTGTGCCTTCGTTATTATTCCACATTTAATTAAGTCATAACACCAGAAAAGATCTGGTAGTGAGTTTCAGCACACATTATACACAGCTAACTACAGAGAGAGCTCGATCTTGAGCCTGTAAATGAGGCTCAAGTATGGACGGAAATGAGTCCAGTAGAAACAACCCAGGATCAGTGGTCAGACACAACTAGACACAACTGGGTAGTGAGTCCACAAGTCTGTGTGTGACCATGAGGAAGTCATATCTCAGTTTTCTTACCTGAAAAATGGAGATACTAATACTGACTTAACACTAAGTCCATCCTGGATATAAGGCCCTGCACACTGAAAGCAAACCATAAAGTATACTCATTAGTCATACGATGATAGTAAGATTATCTTCGGCTGTGGGGATTACCACCCTGTTTCCAACACTCTCTTGGCCATGTCTGGACAGGTAGAATCCTATCATCCAAGTTTGGGGTTTTTTTAACTTCATACCATATAGAATGAGGAGTCCCTTTCATGCATCCTATTCATTTCCTGATGATCAAAGACACTGCTGTCTTTAACACAGAGTAAAGAAATAGTCTTTACCATTCTTATAAACATACTGTTTCTATTTCTTCTGATGTTGCCGACACTAGTTTTTCTTTTGGAGGAGAGAATAATGAAGCCAAAGAGGACACGGAGTCATAGATTCTGAAAAATGCTAAGCTGAAGAGACCTTAGAGATCATATCGTCTCATTCTCTAATTTTTTTTTTTTTGGAATCTAGACCCTGGGAAAGTTAACTACTTGCCCCAAATATCTGAGAAATTCTATTTCCATGATCTTCCTATCATACAACACTGCATCAAAACTTGACATTAGTTAGCCCCGGCTGAGTGGCTCAGTTGGTTGGGGCATTGTCATATGCACTAAAATTTTGCAGGTTTGGTTCCTGGTCAGGGCATATACCTAGGTTGTGGGTTCAATCCCTGGTCTGGGTGTATATGGGAGGCAACCAATCAATATTTCTTTCTCACATCCATGTTTCTCTCTCCCTTGCTTTCTACCTAGAGTCGATAAACATAAGCATCAGGTGAGGATTTTTTAAAAGGTTGACAATCACTATTTAGTTATCTCAGAGGTTCTATGAACCTGGTGTCCATTCACTGGGACTTTTAAAGTTATGATAGTAATAATTAAAGTATACAAAATGATAATGTAGATCCAAAAAATTAACACCAAACATTATTATTACTAAGGTTATACTTAACTTTTTAAAGCCTTTTTAAATTTTTTCTTTTTTATTTATTATTTTTCCATATATTTTATTGTTGTTCAAATAGTTGTCTCCATTTTCCCCCCACTACTCCCCCTAACCCAGCCATTCCCACCTCCCACCCTTGATCCTACCCCACTTTGATTTTGTCCAAGTGTCCTTTACACATGTTCCTGACAACTCTTCCCCCTTTCCCCCATTATTCCCTCCTACTTCCCTCCCCTCTGGTTATTGTCAGTTTGTTCTCTCTTAGGATGTTAAGTGAATGTCCTGGTCAATCATTTCGATGAAAACACGGAAGAATGTATACCTTTGCAAAAGCACAAAATAAAGATGATAGAAGGATATATAACTTGCTAGACATTAAAAGATAAATTCAAAGGCTGAGACTGGATTGCTTCATTTCACAACAAAGTTTTTAGAAATTACACTCAGGACTTTCTCCTTTTATATTCAATATAAGCCTAAAACCATGTGAACTTGCTGTAAAGCTGTGATCCTTCCACTAAACAAGTCTGGCTCCCAAGAAAGTACAGAAGAAGAAACAATCAACAATCAATAATGTTCTTACTTGTACACATCTCTAGTGAAACGAGTTTAAGGGAATGTTGAAAACCACTGACTAAAATACATCTCCGATATTATCAATGATATTACCTTATCTATTTGTCAATGTTTCCCATGATCTGATTCAATTGAACTGGCTGCCCATTCATCTTCTGATGGGGAAGCAAGAACAAAAACAGTTTTACATAGAGAAGAATTTCATGTGTGTCTCACTGACAGGCTTTGAGTCTTTCCCTGCCTTTACTACTCCTACTCTGTGGTAACAGGCTCCAAAGTATTCAAACCAAATTAAAAAGCTCGTTCTCCTTTTCTGACCTCTATCCCAAAGTTTCAAATACATACTGCGTAGGGCCACCATCACTGGAGAGTAGAAGGAGCACAAGCTTTCAAATCAGACAGACTTTTGAAACTAGACTTTCTCAAATAGTAGCTGAATAAACTCATTTTCCTTTGTAAAATACATGTTTTATGCTACAGAGTAATGGGTAAGTTAAATGAGATAATAAATACAAAACATACAGCACAATATGTGAGAGACGGTGCCCAGAAAAATGGGAAATATCATTATCATCTTCAGCAATAACTGAAAACAGTTATAATATTTATAACTTTTTTTCAGGAAGAAAATCAAATTCCTTCCTTTCAGGAGCTTTCAAGACAAGTGGGGATCCTACATACTCACAGTGAGATGAGTAGCACTGTGAGAAGCAGGAGCTACCACCCAATAAAGAGTACAATGAGAAGAAAGTGAAGTTGAAGGGGAGGGAGAAGATTAATAGGAAAAGTTGGACATGTTTCCGCAAGCATTAGGACTTGAATTATGCACTGAAATACAACACGGTCTTGAAATGCATGAAGGAGTGGGAGGGTCATTCTAGACAGAGACATAGCTGTGACAAAGCTAAAACACCTCAGTGCAAACGTAGCTAGTGGGCCTGGGTAAAGCAGGGCAAAGTGCTCCACTTAGCAGTGATGACTGGACATGGTGGAATCCTGATTGGTCAAGCCTTGAATATTAAGCTAAGAAGTTTAAGTTGATCCTAGGGTGGATGAAGAAGCACTGAATTTTTCTCAGCAGCAAATAAATGTACACATAGTGGTGGACTAGAAAGATTCAGAGGCAGGGAAATGCAAATGTAGGGGTGGAAGGAGAGGTCACGGAGACAGGGAGATCACAGTCCATCTGTCTCCCCACAGCACTCTGGGTCAGTGTGCTATTGTCCACTCTGATTTAATACTACAGTTGAAATGGGACAGCCTCACACAGTATACAAGTTACGTGCTTATTACGTGCTTATGCTTATTACGTGTCCACTGAATGGAGAAAAATGACAGACTGGTGGTGCACGCCTTTTTAAGGCTACAGAGATGGAGAGTGAGGCTGGGGAGGAGCATGAGCCAGGAGGAGGACAAGCCTTTTTAGCAAGGTTGAATCTGTGGTCACTAAAAGCAGGGTTAAGTAGTGTGAAGTAAGATTACAAATAAGAATTAAGACCCTGGTAATGGACAAGGCATGCTGAGTCCTGGGCAGGGATGAAGGCAAGGCTGAAAGAAATTCAAGGCCAAGAATGGGATAGCCATAAGGAAGTTTATTTGACCCAACAAAGAAAAACTTAGTTTTTTAAAAGATTTTATTTATTCTTAGAAGGGAAGGGAGGGAGAAAAAGAGAAGACAGACATTGATGTACAAAAGATACATCCATCAGTTGCCTCTCACACACCCCCAAATGGGGACCTGGCCCGCAACCCAGGCATGTGCTGTGACCTGGAATCTAACCTGCAACCATTCAGTTCGCAGAATAATGCCCAACCACTGAGCCACACCAGTCAGAGCAAGAAAAACTTAATTTTATGGAGTTACTGAGGTCCTTCCTTACACTCACTACCCTAGGATGATTCTTCTAGGTATAAAATACAAAGGCCCATCAACGTAGGTTCATCTCCTATATGTCTATATCTCCACCTTTAGGAGCCTTCTCTCTGTCCTCTTCCTACTGCACCTGCTGTGTATTCCAAATGGGAGCCTTGCAAAGAAATCTAAGGCTCCCTCATTCATTCTGGGCCACAGCAGCAAAGCCAACAGATACAGCCTGTGCTTTTATAGAGCTCACATTTTAGTGAAGTGAGAAAAAGGACAGATAGCCAAAGTTAGAGAAATATATGCAAGATAATTTCAAAGAAATAAATTTAAAAAGCCCAAACATAAAAGCAATGTGCTGGAGTGATGGAGCAAGGCAGGGCAAGGCTGCTTTGAACTGGGATAATCAGGCAAGGTAAACTCTGAGCTGACAAAGGGGGAGCTACAGAGACAAACAGTGAGAAGGAACTTGTATGTCTAGAAAAGAAAGAGGCTACTGTTGAAAGAAATCAAGGCAGAGGGTGGTACAAGATGAGCACCTATTACATGCCAGGCACCATGCTTGGCACTTGGCATTTATATCTCCTTAATCTTCAAAATAATTCTTCAAGTTGTTACTGTTATTAGAAAATAGGCTCATAAAAGCTGTTAAGCAAGCTTCCCAAGAAGAACAGATAATAAGTAACATCTGACACCAGAGTCCAGGAGAATTCTGAACCATGCAGGGCAGTTTGGTAAAAAGACGGTGATATGAGCGCAAGCCTGCAGGTGTGAGTGATTAGTGCCACACTAAGGGACAGTGGCAGGAGTGGAAGAAGGACACAAACATGAAGGACACTGTGTAGCAGTGCTGATCAGGACTCCGTGGCTAGGGATGGGGAGGCGTAAGCCTACCAGCCTGGGAGAGTGCTTCTAACACTTCCAGAAATAGAGGATTCAAAAGCAAACCTGGGTTTTAGCCAAAGACAATGAACTTGGTTTTAGATGTGTCAAGCTGATGGGGAGTCGGTAGGCAGGGAACAGCTGGGTAAAGAAATCTTGACAGGTGGGGGGGGGGGGGTGTGGTAAGAAACTGAAGTCTAGAAGAAAGGTTGAGCCCTAAGATGTGGCTTTGGAATCACTGGCCCATGTGGCAGTTCAGCAGCATTTCTACGGTTTCCTACGTGGGAGAGCAGTGTCTATATTGGCTACAAGAGCAGACTGACATCTTGCCAACCTTCAGAACACATTCAAGAATTCTCTCTGCCACCCACCAACATGACCGGCCTCAGACACACACACACACACACACACACAAATTTGGGTTTTTAAGTTAATGGCCCTACTACACAGACAAGCTCAAAATGCAAAATGGCATGTTATTTAGATTCAAATGTGCCAAGTTAAAATGCTATGCAATCATGTGGGCTTTGACTTTTTAATGTTATTCAATTGATGTCATTAAAACAGAGGAATTAGTCTTGTAATTATTCCCTTATATGTTCTGCTGTCTGTCTGAAAAAAGGAAGAGCACTCATTTATGTCCCCAAACCAACTTATTTGGGGGAACATTAGACGGGTTAAAGACAGCAAAAAACAAATTTCAGCGTGCACGTGGGGAAGGAAGAAAGAGCACATCAAGAATGAATAACGCCCTGCCAGTCACCCTGGGCCCCGCCTCCATTTGATGTGTAGTCTGGCTGACGCAGCAGCAAAGACAGACCCTTTCTCTCCTCCTTCAGTGTGCCAGCCATGCTTAACACTCTAACACTTCATTAACATGCTAATGTGTGGCAATTATTTTGTGCAAGTACCACTGTATATGTTTTTTAGAGGGTCTATCAACCACAGCTAGAATGCAGGGACCCAAATGCTAACTCACCATCATGAATAAGAACACAGTATGCTGTTCAAAAGGCTTTTTTTTTCCCTTTTCTGTCATATGGCTTTTGCAGGTCAACCATTCTTTCTGTGAGCGTCACTGACATGAGAAGTTGATTTCTCTGGATACAGAAGCAAATGATAACATGAATTCTACCACAGAGGAAAATACACTACATGCCAAGATACCAGAGACAAATGGCCATTATGGGCACAGCTTGTTGGCAAAAATAATGAACTAGGAATTAGAAAACCTGATTTCAATTTGAGGTCCTCTGATTATCTGACTCTGTAATCGTGACTGAGTCATTTACTCATTGGGGATGAGTTGTCTTATGTTAGGGTAACTAAGATTATCTCTAAAATTTCTTCTTGCACAAATAACCCATGATCAAAGAATATTATTAATGTAATAACTGTTAACCCCTCGGTTTCTCTAAGTATTTTTAGCATCACTCTATGGGTTATTTGTATTGTTTACCTTCATCTTCTGTTGACTACAATTGTTAACAAGAATACCTTATATGTCTATGGAGAATAATTTGAACTGTAGTAAAGTTTGTACAAGATGACAGAATAAATGGAGAGACAGTAAAAGCTCCTGCATGGATCAACTTATTAAAAAGATGTTAGTTCCTCTGTTTTAATGTATAAATTCAAAACAATCCAAATTAAAATTTCAGCTGTATTTTGAGGAACTTAATAGATTCTTCAAAATTCATGTGGAAAGATAAAGTTCACATGTACCTTGGAAAATGAAAACCAGTAATGAGGACTTACTTTAGATACTGATATATATACAACCAAGCTCTATTAACAACGCAGCATGAACGGAGGTGGAAGGATGAAGAGGACAAAGGTGGTACCAACTTGCTGAGGAAACAAAGCACCATGCAGAAACAGAGAACTGGACTGCTGCCTACCACCATATACACACATGGACTCAGCTGGGTTAAAGACCTGAATATTAAAGACAACACTATAATGTTAATATAATAGGTAATGACAAATAATTCTATAACAGAAGGACAGAAAACAACTTATTTCACCAAGTTTCCAAAGTAAAATAATTGATAAACTAAATTATGTCAAAATTAAGATTCTGTTCACAAAAAGAACATAATGGACAAAATTAATAGAAAAATGGCAGATGAAAAGAATATTTGCCTAAAACCAGCTATGGACTATCTTGACTATATAAAGAACCTCTGTAAACCAGTAGGGAAAAAAAAAATTCCACTAGACAAATATGCAATGAATTTGAAAGGGAATTTACAGAAGAGAAAAATCCAAAAGACGGCAAGCATATAAAAAGCTGATCAAGTTCATCAGTAGTCAGATAAAAGCCAAATAAGACAAAAAGATATTATTTTACACCCACTAGATGGAAATGAGGAAACTTAGAACACTTAGTAATGCTAAGTATTAGAAAGAGTGTGGGTATGTAAACACTAGTACTACAAGGAGGAGTGTGGACTGCTGAGTGTTCTGGTGCTAATCTGAGAGAACTTGTGAACTCAATGCTGTTCATAGTATCTGAGTTATATTCATATGCCCTTTGGCACAGCAATTCTACTGTCAGCCTAGATCCTAAATAAATGTCCCTTAGTATTTTCCAACAGGAGGCATGTCTGAGGCTGTTCACAGCAGCCCTGATCCTGTGAGACAACATGAAAAGCCGTCCACCACAGAGACAGTAAGTAAATTGTGTTCCCCGCACGCTGTATCATACCATGAGCAGTCGGATGCAATTGAGTACATGTATATATTACAATATTCACAGGCCTCAAAACACAGTCTTGAGTAAAGGAAATAAAAAACTAAGATATATAACACACATAAATTAAAACACAGGTACAATAAATTCAAAATAAGAAACCATATATTTTATAAGAACATATACATATGTTCATGGACAAGTACATATACTGGGAAAACTAGGTACCTGAATGAATAGAATTGTGGATAAAAGGAAGTGTCTGAATGCCAACATCCATGCATGCACAAGCACAGGAAAAAGTATGTGTATATGTTCATGTATATATGTGGCATCAAACAAGTTTTACAGAACATGTTCTAATTACACGCAATGCACTGTTCACCTTTTCTATTTCCTTTTTTTAATGCTGATCTCTATTTATAAAGTTGATTGTATAACCTACCAATGGGTTACAACTTTCTATTTTAAAACACTGATCTAGGCGATAATAAGGGCATTATAATGAGTTCCTGGAATAATAACAGTGTCACGCACTCATTAAAAATGTAAGCACATAAAGCAGAACCGAGGAAAAGGCCCTGCGCGCTGCCTTCTCCCCCAGAAGCATCCGCAGGGAATTACCACTCGGAGGAGGCTGCTGCTCCTCACGTGACTCGGCCCGGAGCAGCACTTCCGGAGGGTGAACTTTTCACCCCACACTTCAGCCCGGGCTGGTCGGCCTAAGGCCAAAACTGAAGCAGGAAACGATATGCCACTTGCTAAAGCATAAAAGAGATAGTTTCAAACATAAAGGAACGTTTTTAAACATTCCTTAAACACATCTGAATAAGATGTAGGTATAAGAAAATACGGTTCCTCTCTTGAAAACAGAAAGTTGGAAAACACAAAAATGGTAGAAGCTCAAAGGAACAACAAAGTCATAAAATGAGAACACTTGGAAACAGGAGTAGATGACACAGACTTAAAGAGAGCAGGACGCCAGGTTACAGCAGGCGGAGATGCTACAGAAGAGACTAGCAAGGTCCCTGGCTCTTCCCAACCTGCAGCTCTACTTTTAAAAATTAAAAGTAGAGAATTTCTATTCCAAATCAACTGAAAACTGTCCTTTGAGGGTAAGACCAGAAGGTCTTACCAGAAAACACATTTATGGCCGATACAGAAAACAGTCATTTTAAAGTATTTAAATAGTGTTAGGCACTTCTGGGCTAAATGAAGTGACCAAGTACAGAAAGTAGCAGGGCCCTGAACTTTGTGCCTTTACAGCCAAGGCCAAAGAGAAAGATGAGACTGTGTGCATGGGCTGAGACACAGAATACCCCTGCCTCTCTCTGCAGACACCCAGGCGGCAGCACTGTAAGCCCACATCACGCCACTGGAAGCAGTGTTCCCTGGGGGGCAACTATTGTGGGGGGCTCACCAGGAGCCAGTTGTATAAGCTTGAGTTTAAAGCAGGCATCTCTACCTAGGGCTATAATCAACCTACTTACAAAACAGAAGTTAAGTGTTATTTAAAATAAAACAAACAAACATCTAAAAATTACTAGGTTACATTGAATCCATAGAACAAAAGACACCTGGAGAAGAAATATAATTTGTATAACGAGAGGAATGACTTCTGAACTATCAGGTAGAAAAAGGCAGAGAGAGATGAGCTGGCTGTACAGGCAGGGTAAGGGAGGGGAAAAGAAAGGAAAGTCAAGGCGTTGTACAGCAGGTACATTAAAAAGAGATGAACACAGAGGAACCTTGAAGTTGTTTTAACATATTACCGGTTACTGGTCCTTTAACTCCTAAGTATTCACAAAGTGAAAAAGTACACATACCTCATTAAAGATAATGACCAGCTACTTCCAATTTTGATGAAAACACAGAAAAAGAACAATAATAATGAAAACTAGAATTCTTGAAAAGACTCGAGCACACACAACTGCCAATCCTTACAACAGTTCTGCAAGGGAAATGATTTCCCCTTTTATGGATGAAGAAACAGACCTCCATGGATGCTAAGAAAACTCCTCAGGGTTACACAGGAATAAGTAAGTAGCATAGCCAAGGCTTAACTGAAGGTGTTCTTACCTTCAAAATGTCTTTACATTAAGTGTACTGATTCTCGAAAAGTATGATTAAGTATAATTAAATGAGAACTAAAGAATTTCTTCTATTTAAAGAGAGTAGAATGAGTTAAGTTCTGAAAATTTCCTGGTTTTGATTATTTACCACAGTTATTCAAGATACTAGCGAAGGGGAAGCTAGGTGAAGGCTACATGAGAATGCTGTTATTTTTGCACTTTGTTGTGACCTAAGCTTATTTTTAAATAAATGTTTTAAAAATAAGGGGAATGAACTTTTTTGCAAGGTTACCTAGCTCTCTTTCCTTTGGAGAGAAAGATATATACAATACCTATATATAATATTATATATATATTAGAGATATGATACATATCATAATATATGTGATATAATTTAAACATTATAATGTTTATTAAAGTTATATAATATATACTATATGTTTATATTAAATTATGTATTATACAGTTTAAACATATATAATTAAAACATATTATATATCATATAATTTTAAATATCTACAGATCTCATATAGTCCATATGTAAATATATATTTGAAATATCTAGGAGATAAACATATATTTCTTCTGAAAATATAGATACAATTATGTATTTTTAAAAGCTCATCCTCTGTTGTCTTCAGTGACATAAATATCACAAGAAACAAAATAATGGATCCTTTCTACTCCCATTCAATTTTAATAAATTTTAAATAAACATTTTTTAATAAACATTAAATACCTATTACTACATGCTACTGTACTGTTTTCCCTATACAAGTTTGTCTGTTCCAACACTGGAGGTTTTTCTTTTTGTTTTTTGTTCACCATGTTTACATGCAGGAACCAGGAAAAAAGAACTACCACTTATATCTAAATTGAACATCATGAGAATAAAGTGCCCAGCTGATATTAAAAAGACTGATAAGAAAATTTACTTTTCTTCTAAGAATTATTGAGCCATTTTTTTCCAGTGAGATAATTTTGAAACAGCTACCACTTGTTGAGTGACTTCTGTGTTATTATATTCATGTACTATCCCACCAAACACCATAAAAGTTAATATGCCCATTCTCCATATAAGGAAAGCTAGACAGATCAATTGGCAGAAGTCATGCACCTATTGGTGAAAAATGTGGATTCAAACTCAGATCTACATGTCACTAAACATACTGCCCCTTTCACTACCTTTGACCCTCCACACTTCCATTCCTACGCTTTAAATGAATCTATTGCATTATTTAGTAATGACCCTGTAACAGCAAAATGTCCATTTTAAGCATATTTAGACACTTAAAAAAAAAGCCTCAACATTCATTCCTGGCTCCTATTTGAAGTTAAAAGTTTATTACTGAAGCTGAAGAAAAGTCTTTTAAGTATGAAAGAAATGCAAGTGGCATTCCAAGTAACAATATGTGTGTGCTTGAGTGGGAAACATGAGAAGAGCATCTGCCAAATTCGTTTTGGCCTCATCTGATACTATCTCACTGATCTAGGGCCAACTTACATTTGTTTCTCTCTCTCTCTTTCTCTCCTCCCTTTCCTCTTCATTCCAGAAGCATGCAAAAACCCTAGCATAGAAGCTGGATGGAGTTGCCAAGAATACACTGAAAACACTATCGAATAAAGAAATGGCCATCTAGTCCAAGGATAGTCTCATTTCAACTAAGAATAATCTAAAACATTAAAATAGAACAAGTCTTTATGGGATGAAATAATGACCGGAAACAAAATTACTTAAATATTGATTTTTTAAAAAACAGATTTTTGGAGAGAAATTCTCAAAAGAACTAATTTAATGTCTTTTAATTTGTACATATGCACAGGGCTTTATAATTTACTATGAGTCAAACTTCAAATTGTACTTTTTAATTCAAACTTTTTAAAAGCCTTTAATTATGTTTAATTCTACTTCCAGCTTTTAACCCCAGCACTGATCCCTATCTGTTCAACTCTGATGCTAATGAATCTCAGATTTCTGATACTTGTAACTGAACACCACTAGAACTGGGCAATAGCTTTGAAAGTCTACAAATTTCATGACACTCTCTTTCATGTCAAACTACATTGGCAATTGTTTTAGTCCACTACGTGTAACCGGCAATATTTTCTTTAAAGGACACAATCAGTTCTCAATCAGTTATGCTTTTCAAAATGGGCAAAGTAAAAATAGCTAGATTTATATTTTGAAAGCCATGTAGGTGTTTTCCCCTTACGGTGATATCATATAGTATCCTCAGTTCTCTCTTTCCAACTTCTTGGTAAATTAAGGAACTGTACTGTATTAGCACAATAGTAAAGAAAAAGTGCTTTTTTAAATAACCCTACAAGTTAAAGAATCCTGTCTCCTCTCTCATCCCACTAAATATCAGCTAACAAATACTGGAATACCAATGAATATTTCCATTTGCCCCATTGCCCAAAAAAGATAAGGCTAAAGAACTGTGTCAGACACTGTGTTAATCCCAGGATATGCCACAGGAAATAACACGTTCATGTGTAATGGAAGAGATAAAGTTAACACATTCTTCCTAATACGGTCACATGTATTGGACAAGATAAAATTAACAGACAATTATAATTCAGTGTGATGAGGACAGAAGGATGAGCACAGGGTGCTATGGAAATATATAGAAGGGATTTTTCAGCATCCCCTGAAGAGGGGAGAAAGAAGTTAGGAGTGTTCAGAAGAGTTCCCCAAAGGATGTGATGTCCAAAAAGACCTATAGGTAAATGTCTGCTTTGCATTTGGTAAGATTGTTTTAGTAAAAACCATTGATAATAACAAGTGTTGGGGAGGATGTGGAAAATTGGAACCCCCATACTTTGTGGGAATGTAAAATTATTCACTTTGGAAATCAATTTGACAGTTCCTTCAAATTATTAAGCATAGAATTACCCTATGCCCCTGTTACTTCACTCAATGATATAAACCCAAGAGAACTGAAAACACACACCCACATAGAACCTTGTATAAGAATGTTCACGCCCTGGCTGGCGTAGCTCAGTGGATTGAGCGCGGGCTGGGAACCAAAGTGTCCCAGGTTCGATTCCCAGCCAGCGTACATGCCTGGGTTGCAGGCCATAACCCCCAGCAACCGCACATTGATGTTTCTCTCTCTCTCCCTCTCTCTCTCTCTCTCTCTCTCTCTCTCTCTCTCTCCCCCTCCCTTCCCTCTCTAAAAATAAATAAATAAAATATTAAAAAAAAAAAGAATGTTCATAGTGGCATTATTCAAAATAGCAAAAAAATGGAAACAATTCAAATGTCCATCGATGGATGAATGAATAAATAAAATGTACTACATTCCCAAATGGAGTATTACTCAGTCATAAAAAAAGAATGAAGCATTGATATAAACTAAAAGAATGTATGAACAAGGGTGAAGCTTCAAAACATTATACAAAAAGCCAGATATAAAAATCCACAAATTGTATGAGTCTACTTTAATGATGTCCCAAATAAGCAAATGTGTAGAGACAGAGAGTAGATTTGTGGTTTCCAGAGCCTGGGGAGAAAAAGGGTAACAGGGAGTGACTACAACTCAGTATAGGGTCTCTTTCTTGAGGTGATGAAAACATTCTGGAATTACATCATGGCGATAGTGTTGCAATTTTGTAAATATATTACTACTGAATTGTCATTTTGAAATGGAGAATTTTGAGGAATATGCATTATAATTCAATTAAAAAGAAAAAAGAAATAAGGATAAGCAGATAAAAAGGAAGAAGAAAAGAAGGAAAGTGTGGCAAGAATGGTAGATGATAAAGAGAAGAGGGCAGTTGCTGGGCATTCCATCGCGTGGAAAAAAAGGAACTGAGAGGGTGGCTCACCTTCCATTAGGGCAAAGGCACAGAGGGCGGTGCAGCCTGCTCGTGTGGTTGTGCAGAGAGAAGCTAAGGTACAGGTAGCAAACACAAGGCCTGAGGGCCGAATCTAGCCTTCCTCCCTGTTTTATCTGGACTGACACCTTGTTTCTACCTGGTGGCAGCCTCCAACTCTCATTTAACTGTTAAGGAGTAGTTACATTTAGACAGCTCTAAAATTTCATTTGTCCCTTTGAAGGCAACCACTGATGTGGTCTCCAGTGAAAATGAGTTTGACACTCCTGATCTAAGGGAGTTGGAACTACAGCTTCTCTTCTGACCCTGAGATAAATAAGTGCCAACGTGGCAGGGCAGGAAGTCTGAGGTGAATGGAAAAGGTAAAGAACAAGCTCTATAAAGAAAAGAAAAGAGAGATGACTAGAAAGTAAGCCAGTTATTGGAAGTTTTCCAGATTTGCTTAAAACAAAACAGAACAAAAAGCCTTCCATCTTCAACAGTATAAAACAATCGACTTAGGCACCAAGTGAGCAGGAGATCTCAGAACAAGAACAGACTTTCTCTGAGGCCAAGCCTCCTGATCCTTGGACTAGAGTGTGAGGGGCTCTCCTCCACTTCCCGCTGCTTTGCACGGCAATGTTTGCACCCGCAAGCCTTTCCTACTCCGCTTAACTGCTCCAGTCCTGCAGTAACCAGCTTGATTTATTTGTAATTTCCTCATATTTTATGATATTATTTCAACAACTAGGTACTGTAGACTTCAAAAATTGAAATGAATATGGCTTTTATGAAGTTTTTCATAGCCTTAGGGAAAACAAGTTTTTCTCCTTATTCATTGTATCTTATTTTTCTCTTTTTAAAATTTTTATTCATAATTTTTTCAACACTAAAAAAACAGATTCTAACTTGTTATGTTCTAGATCAAAACATGTTAATTTTTATTTTCCATGCATTGAAATGGATAAAATTAGCTTACCTTCACTGGTAATTTTGATATTAAGTCAGATACTGAACATTTTGTGAAAACCTTCCAAATCAAGATCTGATGTCCATGGAATGTGAAGAGGAAATAATGCCACCAGACAATTGTACCTATGGACAAAAGCAAACGATTTATTAGAGCACTGTATGAAAAACCAGAGAAGGTCATGTCAATGTCCCAAGTCTTCAAAAAGTACTAGTGTTTACTTCTACTTATTAGACAAATATATAATAACAGTTTTTTGAAAGCTTTGTATATAACAGGTGCTGTTGCACATATAGACTCATTTGTTTCTTATCCCAACACTATTTTACAGATGAAAAATGTAGCGGCTCAGGATCTGAACCCAGAGGTTCTGGTTGTAGGTTCTGAGTTCTTAAATCACTACACAGACTGCCTTGACATACTTCCAAATACAATATTCCAAAGACTCCTAAAGCTTAGATGGTATGAGGAATTCTAGGTGATTTATTTCTCATTGGTTGCTAGTATTTCTTGAAATATATACATGTGATCCAAAATTCAAAATATTCTAAGTCAGGATGATATAAGGAAGAGAGACTTAATTAAGGGGAGGGAACCTGGGTCTAACTTTTTAACTTTTAATTAAACAGAGCTACAACCTCATGGGTTATGTGTTGAGATGTTTCTCAAGATCAGCTATGCCTGAGTTTGCTCAACTAGTTGACCTCTAATGTATGTCTAGTTCTAAAATTCCACACCAGTGCAAAAAGAAAGGCCATATTCCATGAAGCCCTCACCTCTTCCATTTCTGGTAAGTTTTCTTCTCTGATTAGTCACTCATTACCCATTCCTCTAGGCACTGCTTGGAGTCTCTCTCCTCTCACTCTGCCAATTGGTCTCTTCCTTCATTTCATACTTTGTTAATGCTGGTCTCTCCTGGATAATTTAGTCTTATTAGGTCAATAGATAATTCGGGGTTTTTTTTAAAAATTCTTTTAGGAAAGAAGCAGAGTATAAATAAATGAAAATGCATACTGTTTAATGCTCTTAAGTATTGTGTATAATATGTCATGAACTTGATCGGAAACCCTTTAGGGACATGGAGTCCCTAAGAGGCTGGAGCAGGTGCCTAGCAGTACAACTTCCTTTCTTCAGGGATATTCTATATGAGCTGACTCCTTTTGGTGAATAAATTTACTTACATTTGCAAATATGTAAACATGCTGAGATTCAGTATATGACCTTGAAATAAGACCTGCAATCATATTTCCTGGGCATTTCTGCCAAAGCAAACATTTCTCTTTGGATCTTGATTCTCTGATTCTCCAATATTGCTTTCTTTGTGTTTTGCTTTGATCCTGTCTTTATTTCCACTTTTCTTCCTGAACATTTAAAATGTGTGGCCTTCCCCTTATAAAACAGTTAAGAAATCCTAAGGGGTGCTTAAGGGTGGGGGCTGGTTTTGGGGATCAGAGAAGCATCACAAAGGACCAGTACAAGATGTTAGTACCCACCTGTGTGAGGAGGGACCAGGTTTTCAACTACCAAATGACATTTCTTTGAACTAGCATCTCTAGTCTTTACACAAATAGGTGTTGTGTTAGTAGTTGCAATAGTAGCAATTCATAATAATAAACATTTGCATAGCATTTACTCTACACCAAATACCCTTTGAGCACTTCGCTGATAATAGGTAGTCCTCACAATAACTACATGACTTGGGCCCTATTATTAGCTAGTTTACCAACAAGATGAGAAACAGAGAGGTTAGTTCACTTAATGTCAAACACCTAGCAGTGGCAGAGGCAAAGGCAGGACTTGAGCCTAGGTTGTCTGAATTCCGTATTCCCATTCATAATACCATTACTCTAAAATGCCTCACCATTATTATGATTTTCATTGTGTTGCCCCTAAGACACCCTAATGTCCTGAATTTTCTCCCAGTCAGATTTGAGTAAATTTGTGTAGGTATACAAACCACACCACGTGACCAAAAAGCCCTGATTTCATGAAACTATATTCTTCTCTCTACAACGATTTCACAAAAATCCAAAACTAAAAGTCTGACTTAATGGTTAAACCCTATAAGATTCTTATACAAATAAAATAAAGAATTAAATGGATTTCAGAAATTATTTCTTTTAACTTTGTATAATACAGTAAAAACTACAAGCTAAGCACTCCTGTACTCACATTTAACTTTTTACTTCAAAAGAATTTCAAACTTGCAGAAAAGTTGTAGGAACTGCTCAAAAAACTTTCATATTCTCTTCACCCAGAGATTCCACAAGTGGAGCCAACCACGCAAATAATGTTCTTTCTAGCCAAAGCATCTGGTACAGAATCACGTTTTGTACTTAGCTGTCCACTCTCCTCAGTCTCATTGAATCTGGAGCGATACCCAGCCCTGCCTCGACCTTCACTGTGCTCACGTTACTGAAGGCTGCTGGCTAATTATTTTGTGGCGTGGCCCCTGACACTGGTACTAGTCAGGTTTCCTCATGAGAAAAGTCAAGGATTACATTTTTGGGAAATGATGCTGTGTTCTTCTGATTACATCCCATCAAATGACACATGATATCAGTTTGTTGCATCATTGGTGATGGTAACTTTGAGCACTTGACTAAGGTCGAACCTTCTGAGTTTCTCCAGTACAGGTAATACGTTGCCCTTGATAATAAGGATTTGTGGGTGACACTTTGCAGTTACAAAAATACCCTGGTCCAGTCCAGCTCTCACTCACTAGTTTTAGCATCCACGGATGTTTCTTACCTGAATTGTTATAATGGTGTCAAATCATCATCTTTCTACTCTCAACAGTCTTTCTATTTATCACACAGCATCCTGCTTTAAGGAAAAACTTTCTCTTTACCCCACTTGTTCATGCAGGTATTCATATCAGCATGGCCCCAAGGACATCTGGTTTGTTTGGAGATACAACCTATAAAATCATTATTGTTTAGATGCTCAGACGCTTGCCTAGTGGGAACTCCTTCAAACTGGCTTCTGTCTTCTTCTGGCATCTACCCACCATTCTTTGAAAATATCTACATTTTTTTTGCAGAACAAGATATTCAAAACTTATTTTGCACCTTCCCTCCCCCAGCCCTAGAAACAGACATTTTTCAAAGATCTGGGGTTCCTTTTAGCAAAGACTGGTATTTAGAGACTAAGATCCGGACGGACAATGAATGTGCTCATACTTACTGGGATGTCACTGCCTCCTGGCCCTCTCCTCGAGCAGAGTCAGGAAACAGCTATGCTTCATTTGTGTGTGTGTGTGTGTGTGTGTGTGTGTGCATGTTCACATACATGTACACACTGTAACATTTCTATATTGATATTTCTATTTATATAATTTTTACTTACAGAAATTCTTGAGTGTACACTAATACCTAAAATTCCAGCACACAGCACAGGGTTCATAGCTCTAGCTTTCTCCTTTTTTATATTTGTAACTTTCTTTTCTGGCAGAATGAAGCCTGGCACCCATTACCTTCAATATATTTGCTCATGGGTCTCACTGGGCCTCCTTGCTCAAGCTTTTTGACTAAATTATTGAAAAAGGAAGGAAGGAAGGAACTAAGGAAGCAAACAAGAAAAGATAGCAGGCAATATCAAATTTTTAAGATTTGGTAATCTGATAAAAACATAACCTAAGACTAATTACAGCAACACAGCACCTTGGTCCCTAGCCATGGGGGAAATACAGTTTGCAGTTGTTTTCCAATCGCTTGTCATCTTTCAGTGTGTGTAAGATACAGAATTGTGCATATAGTTACAACAACAGTTTCAAGAACAAGATGTCACTAACTTTTTCAAAAGAGATAAAAAGAAATTTGAATATATTCTTACTGAACATTTCACCCCCTTCTGGTAAAGATGAGGAAAGAGGCCTGGAAAGGTCACGGGGCCTCACTCAAAGACACGGAGATCATCAGTAGCAACACACAATGCCCCCCCTTAGGTTCCTAACTTTCCAGATCAGAATATCATGCTACCTTTGAAAATCTCTTGCAAATAAGTAATACCCATTTTAAGATATGTCCACTGAGAAACATGTGATACTGCAAGCCCTTGTGAGAAAAATGTATATCCGTGAATGTAGCAAGCCATTTTTAAGTAATTAGAAGAGAACAGTCTCTTCCATGAGAACATTAATAAAACACTCAAACACTGAACTGAGAACAGAGTTCGCATAACTAGGAACTGTTCCTTACCCTAATATTTGGAATTCCTCACGCCAAGTCATCATATGCAACATCAATCACCACAGCACCATGCACATGAAGAAATGCAAGGTAGGGGTAGGACCATCTACCTCATCAGCATACTGAAAACATTGAGAGAGCTTATAAAAATATTATGTAAATGGGGCTGGACTCTACTGTTATAAGAGGCTCTTTTTCCCTTGATGTAAATAGTTTCTGTCGATAAGCTGATTAAACCAACTTTGTGCAACAAGGTATCAGCTCCAGCACCAAGCTTACCCAAAGCACAATACTAAGCAGGTCATTCCAACTTTTGGTGTCCTCGTTTCCTGCTCCTGCTCTGTAAAATGGAGATGACAGCGTTGAGTTCTCAAAGCTGGTATGCAAATCGAGTAAGAAAAAAGTGTGTAAAATGCTGAACAGGAAGCCTGGCACCAGGCTCAGTTAATAAACGACAGCTCCTCTATTGTCACCACCCTTGTCACAGCATTGCCATCATGGTCTCCATTATCAGAGCCATCGTCATTCCTTTCAGACTTTTCAGACTCCAACGTTGCTCACAATGCACACCACCGGTGGGAAATGAAAGCTGTTTGAAATTTGCCATGGTCATAAATAAAACAGAGCTCATTTCACATTTGCAAAAGGACATTTAGACAACTCCTAAATCACTTCATTGCTTTTCTGGATTTGGCTTCACACAATCCTTAAAGATTGATCCCAGTTTCTAGTTTTCCTTCTCCCCCCACCAGGCCATTGGATACAGTCGGTTTGCCCAAATATCTTGGGTCTGAAGACGTCATTTATCTTAGGTGATGTGATATGCTGACACTTCACCACAAAAGGCTAATGAAGAATGAAATTTCAGACTAGGATTAAAAAAATTAAAGAAATGAGATGATTTTATGGAAAGGTGGTAAAACAGTAAAACCCTTAAAAGACTGAAAGTGGATTAGAGACAAAAAGTCTTCAGGCAGGCCAGAAGCGGTGGCTCTCTTTCCTCAGTACGTGACTCCTGGCGAACAGAGCTGTTTTATTACTTAACGCTTAGCTTTCTTTTACTGTTTTTTTTTCTTCTCCAGGAAAAAGTGTGTGTGTGTGTTGTGTGTGTGTGTGTGTGTGTAGTGTTCAATGAAATACCAGATGCACTGCAGCTTTCACTCTTGTTTAAAAGAAAAAAGAAAAGAACACACACACACACACACACACACACACACCTATTGTCGCTCACAGGCTTCAGCCTAGCCTGTCAAGCAGGAATTAAAATCTCTTTAAAAAGAAGCTTTGCATGGTTCATGTGTCAGGCCGACATGAGCTGGATCAGCTTACAGAAGGGGCCTGAGATAAGGCAACGAAAAAAAAAAAACATTAGAAGGAAGCGGCCCCCCAGAAAAATGTACGATTTCTTTACTCATCCCCCCCACCCTCACTCCCTCCCACTCTGTCTTTGTAAGAACTGCTGCAATGTGCAACACACATGAAAGAGTAATTTCTTTCCCTTTATTAATGCCAGCACTGGATTCTGAAATTAGCCTGTCAGGAACAAATGTCTAACTCCCATTTCTAAAGATCTATCTTTCTTTAAAAATCATGAAACAAAAAATATCAGTGTCAGGCCCACAATCAGGCCTATGATTTTATTAGGTACAAAGGTACAAAGCCTGAAGAGGGAGGAAGTTGCGTTTATTTTAAAAGAATGCATCAAATATTAGCTGAAAATTGGTTGTAAATGGGGCCACTTAAGCCTCCATGGAAAGGAATTGCAGAGGGTTGGGATTAAAATTGCAGGAAGCCAAAAAGAAAATTGAGGACGAGGAAATGATGACTGATGGGCTTGGCGCTATTATCTCCGAGAAGACTAAGGACACTGAAGCTTGGAAAAAAATTACATAGGTGACCTTGAGAACGGGTCCAGACTGAGAAAGCAGCTGGGTGTAGCTTCCTGCGGGGATGGAAGTGGAGCAGGCAGAATTCCTCATTTCTAAATGGATGATGAAGATGTTTCAGATAAGCAGTTTTGATTTCCTTTAAGCATGCGGAGCTGCAAGCTGCATCTCCAAGAATAAATGTCATGCCGGCCTCGTAAAAGGCTCCATCTTCAGTACCTGTAGTTTGAAATTCTTAAATGGCCCTAGAGGATTTCATGACTTTGGCACACAGGAGACTGGAGATTAAAAATGGACTCTATTGACTAAATCACTGTACCAGCGTTTTGTCTTCCGGCTCTGTCACTACACACAGAATGGGAAGCCCTGAGCCATTACAGAGACTCAAACTAAAGTTCCCAAGCAGCTTCAAAACAAGAACTTGGGGCAGACTCT
This sequence comes from Phyllostomus discolor, assembly GCF_004126475.2. Classification (NCBI taxonomy): domain Eukaryota; kingdom Metazoa; phylum Chordata; class Mammalia; order Chiroptera; family Phyllostomidae; genus Phyllostomus; species Phyllostomus discolor. The sequence goes on from NC_040907.2 coordinate 75,072,871, forward strand.
GGACCCCAGGCAATGGAAACGCTGCAGATTCTCACTTCCACACTTACCTTTCTGAAGGTACATTTCCTAACACATAGCTCTCTATCAGGAGTTCTCAAATTGGTTAACATCAAGATCTCCTAATGAATCTTAACAATTACTGTGGACTCCAAAGAACTTTTTCTTCTTCTTAGATGTAGATAACATCTATCAATATTTACTGTGTTACAACTTAAAGCTAATAATTATTTAATATTTATTAATTCATTAAAACATACTCTAAACACCATTAGTATTAACATAACTGATAAATTTTTATAAACAATGCTTAGATTTTCCCAAACATGTAGTGAGAATAGTGGCATTGTCTTACATTGTTGCAAATTTATTCATGCCTGGCTTAATGGAAGACAGCTGCAGAATCCTAACTGCTGCAATTCAATCTGTTGTGATATTTTGTTTAAAGTACAAAAAGAACACCCATTCTTACACAGGTATTTAGTTGGAGAAGAGAGGAATAGTATCATAGCCTTTTCAGATAATTTTGGATATTTTTCCTTGATACTATACCAAAATTTGACAACCATAGTTTTTATTAAGGAACTCTAAACCCACATCGGTGAACTTTTCACACTCTGATATATTAAAACCCATTGACCTATTCAGCACTTGATCTTCACCCATGTGCAGTTTTGGTCATTTAGAAAATACTGATTCACTGAGTTATGCAGACATTCCAAATGTACAATGGAAAACTTCATGGTACACTTGTGAGAGAAATAACATCTTAGTATTATTATAAAAATAGCTCTGACCTTGTAGATCCACTGAAAAGGTCACAAGGATCTCAGAGGCCTGCAAACCAAACTTTGAGAACCACTGCTTTGGACTGCCGTGGCATCTGACAACAGTGACGTGAGCTGAGAACTGGGAACAGTTTGCCAGGGCATTGAAGGATCCTTTTAGGGGCAAGTTAACGTGGGGAAAAATATATATTTCTCCCCAAGCTGGCTTTCCACTGGGAATTGACTTAAAAAATCTAAATATGAGACTTCTATATGGTTTCTAAGCTGTTCCCTAGAAACTGGAAAGATGCAACCCAGTGGCTCTGACAGTGCACTCCACTCCTCCCCACTGCAAAAGTATGTGACTTTAAGTAATAACAACTGTATTTCTAGTTGAAACCCAAATATGAAAAGATATTTTATGACTATTGATTTTTTTTCCCTCTTGGTGAAACTCTGAGATTTAGCGATTCCTTCAAAATCATTATTTGTTGGTAGCCCGACTGCTACTAAGAAAATTTTAGACTTGAGGTCATTAGAACCTACATCAGGGGTGTCCAACCCCTAAGGGCCACCTGAGGCTCAGGATGGCCGTGAATGCGGCCCAACACAAAACCATGAATTTACTTTAAAACTTTTCTCCTCATCAGTTTCATTAGTGCTTGTGTATTTAATGTGTGGCCCAAGACAGCTCTCCTTCTTCCATTGCAGCCCAGAGAGGCCAAAAGGTTGAACACCCTGGCACATTCTCAACTGTCACCTCCCAACTGTCCCATTCAATACTGGATCCCCAGTCCCAGCACCTAAAACCAGTGCCTGTCACCCATTCAAAACTCAATATCTGTGAGATAAACGAATGACTTCATTTGGGTACTATTCAATATTTTAATGGTCAATATGACACTGTGTATACGTATTGAAGAAATGAGTTAAGAAACACAGCATCACTAATTCTACAGTATAATGGCATTTTCATGGATGAAAAATAAATGAACATTTTATCTGTAAGTTAAGTCAGCTTTAATGAAAAACTTTATTTCACAAGCATATTTTTTAGTGAAATTCAGATTTCACTAAAAATTCAGATTTCAAATTCAAACTCTAACAATTCTTAATTCAATGAAATGCAGAAAGTAGCTGAAGAAAAATTAATTCCTGCTGTAGACAGGCTGTTGTTTCAATGCAGTCTAATACTTATTCTAAGGAGAAAAATTAATTTTCTTCTAATGCTTTGAAGACCAAAATTCTGGACAAAATCTGGGCACAAAATAATGCCTTGACTAAAATATTCACGTGTGAGTATCTGCATCATGTATACAGATAAACAGGTCATCAAAGCTCTCGCTGATCTGTATAATAGCTGCATGAATGGCTCTGCTGGTCTTTAACTTGTAATAGAAGACAGGGGCGAAGTGTAGAGAGGAGATGCAGATGGCCAGTGTTACAGGGGCCAACATTTCAGAAGTTTTGATCATTTGGATTATGTAGGGTTTTGTTTGTTTTTTTTTTACAGTCCTGCTTGGGGAGAGAAAGTGGGCCTCCTTGGTAAACAGAAGTGACTGTTTGTGCAATAGAATTGATTATCTGTTCAAGATGGCTTATGTTGCAGGACTATAAAAAATTGCAGGTAGCTTTGGTTGCAAGAGAAGCTATCAGTCATCCTGAACTATTGACACATTTTTATGTACTGTAGTCTCAAATCACTCGCTAAGGTTACCTATTCATCCATGAAATCTAAAATATGGAGTCCTACGTGAGGGAGAAGGAGAGATTTAAACTAAAAAGTCTACTCTCCCTAGTCTTATGGCAACATCATGTTTTAAAGCCAGATGGGAGGGCAAGGCTAAGTTCCCTCAAGTTCATCACCCCAGGGCCGCATTGGGGTCCAGCTACCACCTTCGGTCAAACTGTGAGAGAAAGCCATGAGTCCCAGGGATTGGGAAGAGCCACTTAAACACTTTCCACAGCTTTGATTTATGATTGGTCATGAATTAATAAAAATTATAGTCAATATTTATTTTTCTTCAACAGTGTGCTTACTGCTGGACAAATCACAGATAAAATCAATTCTAGCCTAGTCTCAGGAGCTTAAAAATTATTAAGTACATGCTAACTTCCTGCAGTATTAGAGATAGTCAAATAACTGAACACAGAGCCGAGAGAGATTCTCCTTCAAAGTATGGATAAAAAAATGCTGCAGTTATGGTTGGGTAAGTTCCCTACCACAAGACGAACCTGCTGGGAAGCTTTGACTGCCGGCTAGGGGCCATAATTTTTAAACACGTAATGCTGGATTTGAGATGAGGCGGCAAGTTGTTTTTATTGGCATTTCTTTCCTAATATAAAAATTCTCAACCTAGATGTAAATGAATGAATTTTGCTGCACCCTCATTCCACAGCTCTGCTCTTAAATCCCAAGCTCTGTGCAACCCCATTTTTGTCTTCTTCCCAAAACCGGAGGTCCCTTCCTGGGACTCGACATATTCAACTCCATGGAGCAAAGCAGTTATTCTGTAAAGTGTTTCCTCTCTTTCTCGCCTTTCTACTGTCCAGTATTTAGGCATTTTATAGTTCACCAGAACCTTTACCAAGCAGAACCTTATCAAGCAAATATTTGGACAAAAAGTGGTCAAAGTAAATTGTCTAAGGAAATGGAAGTTAACAGAGAATAAGGACCCATAGATAACAGTATGATACAGCATGTTTTGTTGGTTTTCTCTTTCTTGATTGTTGTCTCAAAATAGTTCGTGAAGCTGACTATTATCCAATGGAGTAGTGACAGGTGAAATATTCTAAAATTCATGTAGGCTTTGGTTTTTGTTTTTGGTTTTTGGGTTTTTTTTTTTGGTAAAAATACAAAAAGGAAGATCACCACTTGACAATCCAATCAATTACAGTTGATTTCCATTCTACATTGGTGTGAACTTTGTTCATTTATACTTATTTCTGCACTAGCATCATGATTTCCCATTTGTTTATTCACTTATTCAATATGTGATAGGTATCATACAGAGCATTAGATAATAGCAATGAAATCTTAAAGAAATCAACACCCTTGTGCTCAAAAAAGCTCAACATAGTACTCTGTAAATACACAGGGAGGCAAAAGTAGGTTTACAGTTGAGAGTACGGGAAACACAGAGTTTATTCTTCTATCATTATTTACTAATTACTATATTATTTATTATTATTAACCTACTTTTGCCCACCACCTCAAAAATGAAGTTGGTTGAGTTTCTTTTTTTGGTGGGCGGGGGGGGGGGGGGGGGGGGGGGGGGGGCGCGGGGGGGCGGGGTTGTTTTACAAAACAAAGAAGAAAGGAAAGAAGGGAGGGAAGGAAAAGAGAATCACACGACTATCCTGGAAGCCAAGAGTTCATGGAACGCTGCAACAAGAGGGAAGAGCTACATCCTAGGGCAGCTGGAAGAGAGGTGATGGGTGGCAGGAGAAGCTTGGCTGAGCACAGGCATTTGAATGGAGTCTTAAAGGACAGGATGTCACCAGATGAGTTAGGAGTGTAAGAATTCCCAAAGGACAGGGTCAGGAAAGAGGGAACTTCTGTCACCAGGCTTGAAACCTTTACATTCCTCTCCTTTGCCTTTCACATCTTCACGGTCACCAAGTCCTGACCCTTCCAGCCTGAAATCTCACACCAGCCCCTGCTGGTTCCACTCTAGGAGAGGACTTGATTGTGCAACATGCCTGCTGAAGTAGCCCCAACTCTTCTTCCCCGTGCTCTGCTCTCTCCACCTCCCAGCCAGCCTCTCATCCATCTTTTACTGCCTACACAAGTTTTAAACACACACACACACACACACACACACACTCAGCTTGGCCAATTGTGTTCAGGTTGAAACAATAAAGCACTCACTCAGGTTCAGTTCTAGGCAACAATGTCATGATCAACTTCATGCTCCACCCTTTGACTTCATTTGAGGCAGTGGCTTCATCATAGCCTGACATATGGACAAGGCTCTAAAATGAGACCACAATGTAACTATCTTATTATAGGGTTAAAGATTAAATTAGAATATATATACAAGCAAAGCACAGTGCCAGGCACTTTGTAAGCCCTCAATAAACAGGAGGAGTTGGGGGGATAGTGTTGGGAAGAGGAAAGAAAGCTGCTTCTACTATGGGCTCTCCCCCAACGCTACCCTACCTCCTTTTCTTCCCCTCTCCTCATCCTTAACATGCCTGATAACAGTTTTGCTCTGACACAGTAACTTCCCCCTGCTGGGAGCACAATTCAGCACTAATTTTCTTTATTCACTATTGGCCCTACCAAACCTTAATTCTCCTCCTAATATAGTCCCTTTCTTTAAGGCAGAACCATCTTATTCTCTGTTTATCCAGGAAAAGTGATCACTAACTTCTCATTCCACAGCCAGCAGGTCACCAAGCCCTGTGACCAGGAATCTTCTGACTTCTTCTCAAATACTCCCTTCTCTCCACCCCCATTTTCCAGAATATTTATTCCACTATTAGAGGTTAATTAATATAAACCCAATTTATTCACTAATTACAACTATAAGTAAGTCTCCATAGAGAACTTAATTATAATATTTGATGCCATGTGGCTGTTGTGAAGATTAAATGAGACAATACAAGTAAAATTTATAAACTCCACCTTCAAATGTGAACAGATGACACTGTGATGTTTTTATTATGGCCACAGAGAAAATTTCCAATAACTTGATCAAAAACTTCTAGTAGACAAGGGCAGCCACCAGATTAATGGCAAGTCAGCATCTGAAATTATTGGAACACGGTATCAAAATGTCAAAACACCTAGGACTAGACCACCCTAAAGAAGTACTTCAATGTCTACTTCACTAGAATGGATTAGGTTATATCAGACCAACCTTCCCAAGACAGAACTAAATAACCAGAGAAAACACTATTAACATTGCCTCTCAAGTCTGTCCACTTTCACCACTTCTATTCAATATAGTACTGGCAGTTTTAGCCACAGCAATCAGACAAGAAAAAGAAATAAAAGGCATCCAAATCGGAAAGAAGGAAACAAAACTGTCACTGTTTGCAGATGACATGATAGTATACATAGAAAATCCTATAGACTCTACCAAAAAACTGCTTGACCTAATAAATGAATTTGGCGAAACAGCGGGATACAAAGTCAATATCCAGAAATCAAAGGCATTTCTGTACACCAACAATGAAACAGCAGAAGCAGAGATCAAGGAAAAAATTCCATTTGAAATAGCAAAAAGAAAAATAAAATATCTAGGAATAAACCTAACCAAAGAGGTAAAAGACCTGTATTCAGAAAACTATATAACACTCAGGAAAGAAATCAAGGAAGACACAAACAAATGGAAACATATACTGTGTTCATGGATTGGAAGAATTAATATCATCAAAATGTCCATACTACCCAAAGCAATTTACACATTCAATGCAATTCCTATTAAAGTACCAATGGCATATTTCACAGACATAGAACAAACACTTCAAAAATGTATATGGAATTATAAACGACCCCGAATAGCTGTTGCAATTTTGAGAAAGAAGAGTAAAGTAGGAGGGATCACAATACCTGACACTAAACTATACTACAAGGCCACTGTAATCAAAACAGCCTGGTACTGGCATAAAAACAGGCACATAGACCAATGGAACAGAACAGAGAGCCCAGAAATAAGCCCAAGTCTCTATGGTCAGTTAATATTTGACAAAGGAGGCAGCAACATAAAATGGAGTAAAAATAGCCTCTTCAACAAATGGTGTTGGGAGAACTGGACAACCACATGCAAAAAAAATGAAACTTGAGCACCAAATTACACCATATACAAAAATAAATTCAAGGTGGATAAAAGACTTAAATATAAAACGTGACACCATTAAAGTCCTAGAGGAGAACGTAGGTAGGAAAATCTCAGATATTTCACGAAGAAACTTTTTTACTGACTTGTCCCCTAGAGCAAGGGACATAAAGGAAAGAATAAATAAATGGGACCTCATCAAAATTAAAAGCTTCTGCACAAAGAAAACAGTATCAAAATTAAGAGAGAACCAACTGTATGGGAAAACATATTTGCCAATGATACCTCAGACAAAGGTTTAATCTCCAAAATATATAAAGAACTTACGAGACTGTACTCTAAGAAGACAAGGAATCCAGTTAAAAAGTGGGCAAAGGACTTGAACAGACACTTCTCCAAGGAGGACATACAGAAAATCCAAAGACACATGAAATGATGTTCAATATCGCTAGCTATCAGAGAGATGCAAATTAAAACCACAATGAGATACCACTTCACACCAGTCAGAATGGCCATCATAAGCAAAGCAACAAACAACAAGTGTTGGAGAGATTGTGGAGAAAAGGGATCCCTAGTGCACTGTTGGTGGGACTGCAGACTGGTACAACCACTATGGAAAGCAGTATGGAACTTCCTCAGAAAACTAAAAATGAATCTGCCTTTTGACCCTGAAATTCCACTGCTGGGACTCTATCCTAAGAATACTAAAACACCAATTCAAAAGAACCTGTGCATCCCAATGTTCATAGCAGCACAATTTACAGTAGCTAGATGCTGGAAGCAACCTAGGTGCTCATCAGTAAATGAAAGGATCAAAAAACTATGGTACATTTACACAATGGAATTCTATGCAGCAGAAAGAAAGAAGGAGCTCCTACCCTTTGCAATAGCTTGGATGGAGCTGGAAAACATTATGCTAAGCGAAATAAGCCAGGAGTGAAAGACAAATACCATATGATCTCACCTTTAACAGGAACCTAAATAACAAAACAAAGAAACAAACAAAATGTAACCAAAGACACTGAAATAGAGGACAGGCTGACAGTGACCACAGGGGAGAGTAGAAGGAATTTAAGGGGACAGTGGGAAGGGTTCACAGGAACAAACTTAAAGGACACATGGTCATAAACTAAGGGGAGGGTGGTAATGGGAGAAAAGTGGGGAGGGGTGGGGGGGACTGGATTGGGAGTAAAAAGGAGAAAACTGTATTTGAACAATGATTTAAAAATAAATAAATAAATTTAAGAAAAGAAAAACAACATTGCCTCTGTTTGAAGGCAAGAGAGAACTATGAAGGCACGACAATTTGAAGGGCTGCTGTGGAGAGAACGGAGCCTGACATTGGCCTCCTCTCTAACACATCTGTGGATTCTATTGCACAGTCAAAAGACTACGAAGTTGCAGTCTCACAGAGCTGGGCAGGCAAAAATTGAAGGTCATGGCCTGCTAAGAGAAAGGGCTACTGGTAACAACCCAGACCTCCTATTGAGATTCCAAAGGGCTGAACCAAGGGAATAAGCATAATAAACCAGACATTGAGCAACCTCATGAAGACCAAAGGCCACCTTTGGAATAGTTGAATCCCTGCCTGTATTAGGGATGCTGCATCAAAGATCACTCACCAAATGCTACATCAGGAGGACATATGCAGATTAAACCACAGACAGAAAAAGAAAAAGCAACACACAAAACCCAGGTTATATATGTGAAATTAGAATCCCAGAAGAAGAGAGGAGAGGATAGGGTATAAGCAATATCAGAAGAGATAATGGCTGAGAACTTTTCAAAATTCATCAAAGAAATCAAGTCACAGATTCAAGATGTCCTATGAGTCTTGAGTTAAGGTAAATCACAGGAAATTCACACCTAGATCATTAGAGTAAAACTGCTAAAAAGCAAAGACAAAAGTAAAACCTTGAAGCTGCTGGAACACAAAGTGTGTATTATTAAAGCTGCGGGGGGAGTGAGTTTAATGGGGTGCAAGGAGGGGGTATTTTCAAATGACAAAAATAAGACTGACCAACTCCCAACACGATCACAGTAAATCAGAAGACATGGTGTCAGAAATGATATCTTTAGTGCACTGAAAGAAAATAACTTCCAAGGATTCTGAAACCAATGAAAATATCCTTCAAAAATACAGTCTTATAAAGAAAATCTGAGGGATCTTATCACCAAAACACCTGAACTAATGAAATTCTAAAGGGAGCTCTTAGGCAGAAAGAAAATAATCCCAGATGAAAGCCTGGGGTACAGTTCTTCCCAATGACTATTTAAGTAGATCTGAAAATATCAGATTAAAGATCTGAAGACTGAAGAGTATCTTTAGACCCTGCTTAGATTGTCCTGTTCAAAATTATTTCCACAACTTGAAAGGCATTAAAAGTAAATAAACACAGAACAATATAAAACATCAAATATTATTTTAAATTCAAAAGCATGCCCCCATACACCACAAAGACTAACCAATTCACTGTCACTGTTCTATGATTGGGAGCTCTACATTTACCCGTATTGCCCCAGGAATATCTTGCATTCCCATCCGGTCGTTACCAAACCAATGAAGTCTTTGTCCTTCCCTCAAGACCTATTTTAAGTTCCTCTAACAAACCTGGTCACCTGTTATGTGTCTATTTTTGTCCATTTTGTATGACACTGTGTTAGTTTCTAGGGCAGAGTGTACCCCTTGTCTTCCAGTGCAGAGATTGTCTGGTACTGTTCCTGATCGCACACAACCGAACACATTCCAGCCTTCTTCCAACCAGGAAAAGGCCAAGATCACCCATGATGGCCTTTGGGTTTTTCTTGTTGCTGTTGTTGTTTTTTTTTTAATTTATCACTACACCACAGTCTCCTCAGACTCCTGCACCAGGGATCTCTCTACACTGTTTAGCACAGTATTCTGCACGCCAGAGCTTTTTACATAAATATCTAAAAGATATTTATGACACCGGAGCCTTTACATAAATATCCAAGAGATATTTATGGCAAGAGGGCAATGGGCCTTAACTTACATAATTGAGTTTAGTAAAACAAAAAGAAAATCCTTCATTTAAGATTTTATTTTTGTTGTTTTTTTGAATTTTGTTTCTTACTGATTTTGGAGAGAGAAAGGAAGGGGAGTGGGGAGAGAGAGAGAGAGGGAGAGACATCGATTTGTTGTTCCACTTATTCATACATTTTTTGCTTGCTTGGTGTATGTGCCCTGACTGAGGAATCAAACTTTCGAGCCTGGTGTATCAGGTCGAAGCTTTAACCAACTGAGCTAGGGCCCAGCCAGGGCCTTCATTTAAGATTTTAAAAATAAATTGCATAAGCATTGGGTGGGGAAGCCCTGACTTGAGATATGAATAAAATACCTCAGTATTCCTGCTAATGAAAAGCTTTTAATATATTTCAAATGTCTTGTTTAGGTTGAAACTTAATCTTAAAGGCTAGGGCAGACTTTGCATATATGAAGCCATCTTTTCATCCAAACACCCACAGAAACTAACTTTTCAAACTCATCCTGCACATGGTCTTAAAAGACTTCAGGACAAAACATTACAAGGAACAGCTATACACAGTGAGAATTGGCATTCGACCAAAAATCTCTTAGCCATTCTGCATCTGAGGTATAGCTGAAACTGTATGCTTTTGTTCCATGTTCTGAGGTTTGAAATAATGTTACTTTTCCCCAGGTTTCTGCCACCCAAAAGAATTTCGTATTTTCTTTATTTGTTAAATTAAACTTTGCACCCTAGATTCTTCAGTTATTTACTTAATATTCTAGGGATAATACTATGGAAAGACAAGTCTAGATTTTACCATATGCTGTTCTAGCAAAAAAGAGATTCATTGCAAAAGTCTGGACATATTAAGTCTCACCTCCCTCGTGTCATTTTACTATGTTAATTTTGTAACTCAAGCTTTAAAAAACATCACACAAAAACTCCTCCATCTGACCTGGAGCTCTTTGGTATATGACCACAGTATTATCACTTTTTTCTCTTGCTTTTTTATCCTTCTCCAAATGCTGTGTTCAGTGCTTCTATCTGTACACTTTACTTGCGGTAGTAAACTCACAATATAATACACAGGTGGTGTATTATAAAATTGCATACCCAAAACCTAGATAATTTTACTAATGTCACCAAAATAAATGAAAAAAGGTTACTTCTGACAGCGAGGGTCCTGGGGTAGGACGTACGAAAATGTGGAAGGAGCGTTTTCGGTGTGCTCACAGGACAGCAGCGTAAACAAGAAATAAGCCTTTTATTCATCTCAAAAAAAAAGGTTGTTTTTAAGTGCAGGTGAATATCTATTGCCTTAATAAATAAAAGAGAAGTGATATAGTAGAATAGAAGGACTCTTGGGTTGAAATTTGGCTTGAGGTCTAATCCCCAGTAGGCATTTAACATGTTGCCGAGGTAGTTAACGTTCTCAGCCTCAGTTTCCTTATCTGTGACATAAGAAATGGGGTTAACGATGTTGAGTGCTCAGGACTGTTTTCAGAACAGAACTAAATATAAGTGGAAATCTCTGAGCACAGCACCCGATGCAGTAGAAAGATATATCTGTTCATACATACACATGTGTGTGTTCTTCCTTTCTAACTCCTGTCTTTCCATTACTGTACCCAAAAACAAGTACCTCTCTACTTCAGTGCTATCTAGAAAATTGAGTTTACCTCTCTAGGTCAATTTCAAATTCTCTTACCCTCTAAGCCATACCCTGCATTCATTTTAGAAACCCGAGTCATGAATGTTCATCTCCTTTCCCTGATAATTCTCTTAGGAATTGATGTTGTTCTTCTTAGATCATTCTTACTACCTTCCCCACTCTTACCATATCCTCATGGCACCCCCCTCCCCAACTACCAACACAAATGTTAACTTATAACTTTGAAGATCAAATTGATATTCCCGTTCAACGTCCATTCTTCCTGCTTCATTCTGAGATGCATTCTACCCATGTCCAGGATGCCACCATTTTTATATACAAAGTGCTGCTCTAGAAGCCCCATCCTGTTTTTAGTATCCTTTACAAAGGCAGTTCTTCTGTACATCTTTTTTCCTCTACCAAAGTTATGCTATTGTGTCTCCTTTGATCTTATTTCTCAAAAGTCCTCTGATTACTTTGGTAGCCCATTATGGACGCCTACATCACTATAAGACAAAAACAAGGTCTTTTTAACTAAAGAGCCTTTCTTTTTATTGAGTGCTTACTATATACTAGGTTGTGATATAAGCACTTTACATAAATGAATGTATCAGTCTCACAATAAGGCAAATTGCATTATTATCCCCATATAATAAATAAGAAAAGTGAAACACAAAAATGAACTAAAAATGACTAGAGAACACCCAGCTGCTAGATGACAGACCCAGTATTCAGACCCTGGTATTCCAGCACTACCCGTCACAGGTGACAAATTGTGCTGGAAGCTCACAAGTCAATGATGCTTCCTGCAGCATGCTGTGGTAACGAGATTTAAACCCAACCCCTAGGCTCCACACCAAAGAAAGTGCTTAGAAAAAAGTGCTCCTGGTGAGGAGACAGACAGAATTCAATGACTCTAGGGGGGAAAAACCCCTTCTTGCCCCTCTTCGTCTCAGCTCACCCTTGGCCCAGCACTACACTCACTAGCCCTGTTTGGGGTGCACAAAGAGATGGTGGGGTTTGCATTACCCTTCACATCACTTTCACAAGTTCACAAGTGAGCGAGCCTGGAAGCATTATGAGAATCCCTCTCCTCTCTTCTCCAGAAAGCTTGCAGTTTAGAGTCTGGCAGAGAATCAATCCTCTATCTCACCCTTCCACTTCCAACTCAGTACACATACTGGTTTTTACAATTCAGGCTCCAGGAAGTCCACCTACTACTTCCTGATTTCTGTGGGAATTACACATATGTTCACCTTGTCATAATTTATCCAGCTGTGTGATTACATATTGTACATTTTTCTGTATGTAAGTCACACCTTAATCACAATTTTTAAACAGTCTATTTGAGCCCACAAATCACATGCAAAAAAATCTATTTTTATATTTTTAACACTCTGTCTTTCAACTTAACACATCTGATACTTATAATAATTAAGAAACAGATCTTAAAAATTTCTTTTTATACTAAAAACTATTAAATGAGCTAGCAAACAAACAGGTTAGGTCAAGGTTCCTTAAATGGCTAATCTTCTGCCTCCCATAACTCACATGCCCCAAGATCCAGCATTCCTAGCTCTTGCTGCTATCTGAACGCACATGTTTTTTCACACCTGGAATGCATTTTCATCTAATTCATTCAACAAGTATGTCTTTAGTCAAGGAAAAAAATTCAACAAAAAGACACAGTCTCTGCCTAGTGGGAAAAAAAGATATTCAAATAACCATGCAAATAATGTAGAAATGCAGCTGTGATAGGTGATTGGAAGGAGAGGTACTTGATGCGTGAGTATTTATAATAGTGAAGATTGGACTTGGAGAAGTCAGGCTTGCCAAGGAAGTAACATGGGATTTGGGATCCAAAGTCCTGGACCAACGGAGGAAGTGAGATGGGAGAAGCTTTCCAAACAAAGGGAAGTGAATGTGCAAAGGCCCTGGGGTAAAAGGAGGCTGGTGAAAAAGAGGGGCTGAAAGAAGGCCACATCCTTATCTGCTTTCAAAGTCCCCCTCTCCCATCACATACTGCTCAAATGTCACTTCCTCTGTGAGGTCGTTCCCTCCTTTCCATTTGCACTGTAAATGGATATATCCCTCACACCATTATAGCATTCCTTTTATCCTTCCGTTAGCACTTAGTTCACTGTATTGCAATTATCTGTTTATACATCTGTCTCCCTCACTAGGCTGAGAATTCACGGAGGGCAGGAGCAGTAAAGTACTGTCTCTCTCTCTCTCCACGTATGTGTACATAAGCATATTTTAAATGCTCACTAAGTGTTTTACGAGTGAAATAGGACAACTTAACCATGCCATGCACATCCAGACGTAAACATTTTAACTTGAAACTGTATTACCTACTTTGTGAGTTGTCTGAATTTTTTGCAAAGACTCAGCTGGAAAGTAGCAACTTTTTCAAAAGCCTCTTTGCCCCCAAACTTAATGAATCATAAGGTGTTATTTACTTCAGCATCAGAAACAGCTGTCCTGACTTTGTTAACACAACGTAATTCATTTTATAAATATCACACAATTATCTAATTTCTTAGTCTCTGCATGCTTTGAAAGGTGTTATTTTGGAAACAAGTCCTGGCCCATCCTAGGGAAATTCCCCAACCAGCATTGTCATGGCTAAGTATATCTCCAGAAGCAATGAAAGACCGGGGAGGAAGCATAAATCCCCTGCTCTGGACGTTCAGAGTGCTGACAGCCTGGCAGGGAAGGGGTCTCCACACCCCTCGCTCAGTCACGGCAGCAGTCACCTGGCCTGCTTTGCACTCACAGGTAATAATTTCAGAGCACAGCCAAACCCACACTCAGCTTCCCTGCCCCAGAGCCACACAGCCCCTCCACGTAGCTGCCTGCCTGCTTTTGTATGATTCGCCAGCAGAAGCGGGAAGGATTAGAAAACAGAGGCAGGCTTGTTTGCTGGCCTTTTTGCTGAGCCCTCCATATGGGAATAGCAGCCTTGGAGGTTTTCCTTACATGGTGTCAGCAACTCCACTGCAGATTCTCCAGCCACCTCCAAATCCAATCCCACCCTTTTAGGGAGAGGAAAAAACAATGAAATCAAGATCAGGGTATTCCTGTTGCAACTCAATCCCCCAGCTCTGTGGCTATTCGATAGGGGGTTGTCAGAAAGGGCTCTCCCCACCCCTGCCCCCCACCCAAGCTCTATCAGGACCTGACATCTTTACAGGATTAAGGGGGAGGTTAGCAGTGGTGGGAGTGGTAATTTAAAACTGCGCCTCCTGGAACCGTGTTTATGAATACAAGCAGATGTGTGCTCACCATTCCCACACTCACAGGCACACTCCTGGAGGCCTGGAAGGGAGGCACATCCCTGAGAACTGCCCTCGCCCAGGCGCTGCGCACTGCACACCACTTCCTCGTCTGCCCTCAGAAGGGCAGGATGTGGACCTCCTGGGAAAGGAGCCCTGCACCAGCCCAGTCACGCGGCTGCCCTTTGATCTCTTCCCACCAGGCTGTGTTTGTGGGCTGGAGTTTTCGCAGGCATTTTTTTTAATCTGGCATACATGGAAGTTAGTACTTATTACAGATTTCCTGCCTTTATCTCATTTAATTATAAAAATCTCCTGGGAAGAAGGAAAAGAGTCTATGAAATGCCAGGGAAAGCAGCAGAAGCTATCACGGAAGGCCAGGTTGGGGGTTGCGGGGCACCTTGACGACTGGGGGTCTGCCTGGTGCACTGCTGGTGCTGCTGCACCTGGGCCTGTCCCACCGTACAGTTGTGCAGCTTCCCCTGCTTCACTCTTACTGTCGGCCTTACACAGCCGGGCCCTTGCATGTCTCTTTCTCTCAGAAAAGACCTGGCCGGGGGCACAATGTGAAGCTGGACTGTGGTGGGTGGGAGATGCCCCAGGCCCGTCCTTAGGGGCCTGTATACACGCTTTACACAGGCACTAGTCCCCCGTATCTGCAGGAGACATGTTTCCAGATGCCCAGCGAATGCCTGAATCCAAGGAGAATACAGAACTC
Source organism: Phyllostomus discolor (assembly GCF_004126475.2). NCBI lineage: Eukaryota > Metazoa > Chordata > Mammalia > Chiroptera > Phyllostomidae > Phyllostomus > Phyllostomus discolor. The sequence continues at coordinate 75,088,058 of NC_040907.2, forward strand.
TATATGTGCTATGCTTTTTTCTATACATACAAACCTATGATGAGCTTAATTTATAAATTAGGCACAGTAAGATATTAATAAGTAATAAAATGGAATAATTATAACTGTAATAAATATACTGTAATAAAAGTTATGTGAATATGGTCTCTCAGAATATTATATCAAACTGTGCTCACCTTTTCACTGAAAGGAGGGGCTTCAAGGCTTCTCCATGCCATATGCAAACTGCCGGAATCAACACTCATACACTCTGGGGCATCACTAAGTAAAATAAGGGTCACTGGCACACAAGTGCTGTGACACAGAGACAACCGATCTGATAACTGAGACAGCTCCTAACCAACATGCGGGGCCTGTATACAGTGTGGAGATGCTGGACAAAAGGATGATGCACGTTTCAGGCAGGATGGAGCAGGATGGCGGGAAATTCAACCCCACTACTCAGAGCAGTGTGCAATTTAAAACTCATGTGTTGATTATTTATGGAATTTTCCATTTAATATTTTCAGACCACCGCTGACCACAGGAAACTGAAAGCAGGGAAAGCAGAACCGTGGATAAGGGGAGACCACTGTACTCCCCTTCCAAAGGGAAGAATATCCCTACGGATGGGTCATTCTCTTCCTATGGGAACTGTCTCAGAACGGCCCTGACCCCATTCCACTCTTCACCATGTTCTTGCGGTCCATATGCATTCCTTATTGGGCATTTGTTACATTTTCAGAAGAGTATTTAACCCATCAGTAACTGGCAGTAGAATGTAAGCCCACAGTGGTCAGGAAATGTTCAGTATATAATAAGGCACTCATTAAATGTAGATCAAGTAAACTAAGAATATTCAGTAATATGGCTGTAAACATGAAGCCTCCAGTCAAACAAATTTTTCATTGGTTCACTTCAAATACCAAAGAGCCTGCATTTGAAATAAACCAATATTTATCCAGAAATTATGTGTGAATACTACTCATAGAAGGCAAATTTGAACCCATAAAGGCAGTGCTGCCGGATCCTAAAACTTCTTTATTTTCCCCATAATATGATATATTCTGTTGTTGCAAACATTTCAACCCTTTTAAAATGAAATTGGCATGTCTACACAAACCCATTCTGAGGCCCTGAGAAATGATGGAGAGCAAACTCTAGTATTTCCTCCTCACCTTCCACCTGCCACTCTGACACAGTACTTGGCATTCCGGGTTTTACACCATCGTAGGTAAGCCCACTACCTTGGGCCTGGCTTTCAGAACAAATGGTCTGAATTTAGACCGATGCCAGCTTTCTCCAATTTTGAATTCAGCACTCGTGCAGGCCAGACTCCTCAGCCCTGAAGCTCCGCACACCACACAGGAAAACTGTAGGAAAGGTCATCGCCGTGCACCTCTGAGGTTTTGTCTACCCCCTCCTCGCAGCTGGAGTATGAAGACAGCTAGGGTCTCAGGCTCCACAGGGCTGATTATTTAACAGAATAAAAATCTAGGGTTCCCAGATTTTAAAGCGGACAAGGCCACTACAGATCCAACTCATGGAAACTAAAAATCCCCCAAAAGAGTAAAAATTATGGGGTTTATGGTTACCAATTCTGCAATCTCAAAAAAGTTACAAATTAACAAGGCTTATTTCTCATAGGCATATTACCCCCCACCCCCCAAAAAAGGCATATAAACTACGTTTCCTGAAGAAAAAAGGTACATTATGGTCCCACACAACCTCAGAATCTAGAGCTTGACACTTTAAAGCATATCCTATAATCCTGGCATCAGCAAACTTTCTGTGAAAAATACTAAACATTTTTGGTTTTATGAGCCACATACATTTTGTCCCATTTACACAATTGTGCCTTTACAGCCCAAAGCAGCCATAGATAAAGGAATATCCCAACAAAACTTTATTTACAAAAGCAGGTGATATGATCAGTGGTTGAGTTCATCCACACTCCAACAATATTAAATGTGGAAGACCCAGCCTTCAGTAACCCCACCCCCAGCACAGTTCTGCTGGCTAGCACTGACTTGGAGCTAAACACAACTCAGCCGCCCTGGGCTAATGTCTCGGCAGAGTATTAATATGACAATGATCCTTTGTGTTTGAAGACTGCACTTCAGAGCTGTTGAAATATTTCCAGCATCAATGGATATCTGTGCTTTCTTTTTTAAATAATGGTGAGTTTTAAGAGACTGCATGCATATGTGAGCCAGACAGGCAGCTGGCACCTAGAACAGTGGTATAAACTCAGAAGATAAGTGCATGTGGAACTCCAGTCAAGAATCTGATCTGAATATAACCATCTATACCCACCCACTCAGCACCACCATATCAGTCATTTGCTAGAGCACCAAGCTATGTCATGGGGATAAAAATATTTAACAACAAAAGTAGCATATCCAGAAAATGTTAACAACTTAACAGGATCTTATGTGTCATCTGGGGGGAAAAAACATTTAATTTATACAAAGAAACTGAGGCGGAAAGAAATTGTCACTTGCCCAAGATCACAAAGTTAGATTACAGAGGAGGCAGGACCATGCAATGGTCAGCCATGTGTTCTAAGAAGAGACAATGGCAGCCATGGTTCCACAGTGTACTCCCAGCCTCGACAACAGATCCTGGCATACAGAAGGCGGTTAAGAAATATTGCTGAATAAACAACTAAGGGATTAATGAATAAACATCAAATGAGCCAAACCAATATACTTTTCCATCAAAAGTTGTATGCTTATAAAAACCTTATTCGAAGAGAATGTTCTATGTGTAACTTTCTTCACAAGGTTGAACTGTGCATTTAGTCCTTCAGACACCACTGTAAACTGCTGCACTAATGTGAGCAGCCTAAAGGAGCAGGGCACCACTCAAGGCAGCTAATTCCATCCTAAGCAATGATTTATGCATGATGAGAATCCGTCTGGAACATCAATGATAACTGCAACATCTTCAACGACGACTCACACAGGACTCAGCCTAAGTGTACTCATGCTGTCTGCCCAAGGTTTCCCAGGACTTATAAAATGCAAGTCTGATTGCTTAGAGGGGTTATGGCTTATTCCGCATTGCATATACCCACTCATCCATCACTGCAGGACTTTGTGTATACAAAGCAAAGCTCTTCAAAGCAGGGGTTAGGAGCCACTCTCCGACTATTCCTGACTGTTGCCACATTTCCCCTTCCTGACAACAGACAGGACAGGTGCTGCCCTGAGAGACCTTGCTGTATTGAGTGGTGCTCCTACACGACCACCATCAGATCTAAGCACCTCGCCCAGCTCTACAGTTGAAGGTCAAGTGGAAACAACCTGCATTCCTTCCACAGGTGTTGGCCTTTTAAAAGGAATGCAGACTTTGAGCTCCATTTATGTTTTCAAAATATTGCTTTTTCTTTGAACTTGGAATGTGTAACTCTATCCACAGGCTGTGTGATTTTACATTCACCCAGACTCTACCTCCATGGCATGGCTCTTCAATACCTCAACTATTAATATTTTAAAAATCCTTAGAGAATCCCACTACAGGGAGCTAGGCAAATAAATTTTCTTCTGCTTTTCCTCAGAAAAACCATATATAAATGTAAATAAGTAAGTACACACACATGTTGTTTTTTTTTAAGGGAGGGGAGGGAGAATGTCAGCCTTTACTAAAAGGTCCAGAACACTCACCAGCCACTTGGGGCCTTCCTTTCTAAGTCTTTAACAATGGCCACTCAGCGGTAGTCCGTAACAGAACTAGAAGTAATTAAGAGCAGAAAAAGGTCCTGCTCCTTAATCACTTAATTTTTTCAAAAAAAAAAAAAAAAACCAAAAACAAAATACTATCAAATATGTTTGGCTGATTTATAAAACTTCTGCATACTTTCCAAACAGCTGCAAAGCAACACAAATAATATTATACTAATCAATTATGAAATAACTAAAACATTACAACATGACCTCTATAAGTAAATATTTTAGATAACACTAATTCTTTTTGTTATCAATATAACTCTTTCCTAGCAATACTATTAATACAGAACTGAATTTATAAAAAATTTTAAAATACTGAAAAGGAACACACACACAGGTACTTTCACTTCATTTCACACACACACACACACACACACACACAGAGTTTTCCAGGGTGACACACACACACCGATACACCTTTACAGAACGAAATGCCACATTCAAAATAAATTCAAAACATTTACAGCATAAATTCAGATATCTGAGGGGGGTTCCCACAATTAAATTCGCTGTGCTATCAACAAAATCGGTTTATTTTAAGATTGCCTGTCCAATATATAAATTTCCCTTTGTGTTTGAAATACTTTTATCAGATAAGATAGCTTTTGTTTGAACTGCTATTTTCAGAATTTGCTTTGGGGTTTTGAATACACACAGCAAAGTAACTTGAGATTTCCTACCCTGCTTTAAAATGTGTTTCTTCTGTCTGTTTGTATTTAGTAATTTCCTGTCAAATAACCTCACATAATTAACTTTCCTTGCTCCAACCTACTTTTTTTCCCCATTCCTACTTCCTGAGGACGGTAATAAAATGCTGATTACATTCGGCTGTTATCTGCCTTTTCCTCCTCCATGCCCCTCCTTCACTCCCTTTGTCAGAGCCCACACTCAGGTTTCAACAGTTGGTGGATTGTGGGAGACCTGGCACAGAGAGGAGCAATCAGACTTCAGGAATTTCCTGTTCATCAGCATTTTTTGGGTAGCCCTGTTGTGAACTGGGGCCAATCAAGTAATGGGACGTATGTCTTTTCCCCAAATTCAGGGAAATCCATGGACCAAATCCTCCCTCCCCAACTATTCCTGATGTGTATGGGAATGTCTCTCTCCCACTTATTCCTAAGATTTGAGATGCCAGAAAAAGTGGTAGTCCTAAGAGGCTCCAGACAGAAAAATACCCATCAACGCTTACAGAATTTTATTTACAGGTATAAACAGAAATTAAACCTGGCTTTTTTCATAAAACTGAGTGGATCAGCACATGTTACTTCTTGATAATTAATCTTTCATTTCACACTAATTGCACACTTTATTGAAATTATACAAGTCATTCATTAGCTTTATTATCCAGACATTCCAAAGGCATACTTCCTAAGATATGGCTGGGGGGAAAAATGTTGACTACATCAAATATTAATGTTGGTACTTGCAGAACACAATGAGGGACTACCGTTATGTCTATCAGGCTCCTTACCCTTGCACTATTGACATAGAGGACCCATTAATTCTTTGTTGGGGGGAGGGGTCCTGCTCATTGTCCTGTAGGATGTTTAGCAGCATCCATGACCTCCACACATTAGATGCAAGTAGTATTTTCAACCCCTCCTGTCCGTGACCATCAAAAATGTCTCCACACATTGGCAAATGTCCTGGAAACAAAATCACCCTCAGGTGAACAACAATGACATATATTAAACTCAGAATAGTAAAGCTGCTTCTCTTTATTCTTTATGGACAAAAACACAGTCTGTGAAAACTACAGCTACTTCACCACATGAAGGACACAACCTTATAATTGCAGAAAGTGTCTCCATAGTGACCACTAAATATGTAAGAAGAAAATGACCATGACTTCAAATTATGACAGTGCCTTAAGCTGGCAAGTGACACATCCCATTGTTCCAAACGCATTGCAAAGAGTAAGACACTTAAGTCCAGAGGAACAAAAATCATGAACATTTCCTAGGACCAGAAACAGGCCAGAAATGCCAACTAGCAACAAGGGGGTAGGCCACCAGATGCTGGAATTGAGCTCTCTAAGCCAATGGTGTTTGCGAGCTCAGTGCCTGATAGCCTAGTCCACAACCCAGCAGCTTCATCAAAGGTGGATGCCCTAGAGAAATTCCTGAATGGGTGCAGCAGTTGACATGCACGAGAGTATTCATAACTGCACCACCATGGACAGCAAAAAAAGAGAAACAGAGAAACCACAAAAATCCACTAATGAGCAAAAGGATAAATATACTGTAGAGTATGCCAATAATGTAATATTATTCACAGCTATAAAAGAAAAATAGCTACTCCAGGTAATACTAATGAATCTTAGAAACATGACTTTGAATAAAGAGTAAGTCACAAAAGACTACTCACAATGTGATAATATTTTATGATGTTCAAATACAAGCAAAACTAAATCTATTAAACTTATTTTTGAAAATCCAATGTGTGTGTTTTTAAAGACAAAAAAGACTGAGGAACACTAAATTCAGATTAGTGGTTTCCTCCAGGGAGGAAGTAAAGGGTTATAGACAGGTAAAGTTAACTGCAGTAGAAATGCCTGTGATGAATTAATTGGTATTCATTTACTATAATGCTTCATTTTATACACACACACACACACACACACACACACACACAGAGTAAGGAAAAAGGGAAAAAGGACCCAGAAAATGATGCCAAACAAAAAGCAAAATATTAAAGGATATACATATGTAAAGTAAAAAGTGATGTCAAGAGATATTTTTAAAAGCATGGAAATATAAGAAACAACAAAGAAATTGACAAAGTATCAGTAAATTTAAATGATAACTGAGTAACTAAACTTTTAGGTTTAAAAGGGTAAAGTTAAAACTTCAGACAACAAAAACAAGATGTTGGTTGTTTGGTGGGTAGCGAAGGCATGCTCAAGTCCTTTTCTTTTTTTAAGATTTTATTTATTTTTAGTGAGGGGAAAGGGAGGGAAAAAGAAAGAGAGAAAATCAATGTGTGGCTGCCTCTCCCGTGACCCCTACTGGGGACCTAGCCCACAATCCAGGCATGTGCCCTGACTGGGAATGGAACTGGCAACCCTTTGGCTCACAAGCCCTCACTCAATCCACTGAGCCACACCAGCCAAGGCCCAAGTCCTTTCATAGTCAGGGGAGCAGTAAACATACTGAGTAACTGCAGATTTTATTAGAAAAATTTACAGTTATAAAACACATAGGATCTTAGACACTTACAAGAAATCACTGAAAAACATCAGAAATTTCATCTGTTCTTTTCAATCCAGCAGAGAGGAAAAAAAATTAGAGAAAGTTTTGTGGAACCATATATCAGGAAATGAGAAAAAGAGAATGAAGGAGAAAAATGGTAAATAGGGCTCACTAAATAAGCTGTAACAGGGTGGAAATAAATCAAACTACATATGTAATTACAATAAAATTAAACTTGCAAAACACACCTACTAAAAGACAATCTCAGATAGGCTTAAAAAAGAGAAATCTAAAACAATACTCTGAGAAAGACTGAATATAAAGGGTTAGAAAAGATATAACAGGCAAATAATAACTGAAAGTGTGGCTGTCCTAATATCAATATCAGAAAAAGCAGAATTTAAGAGGAAAATATCTAAAGAGTTAAAAGTGACTCATCATAATAATAAAAGGAATAGTCCATGAACACATAACCTTCTAGCACTTGTGTTTACAAAATAATATACAGGGTCCGGCACAAATAGCACCTCTTTATTATTACAAAATCTTTTATTATGAAATCATAAGCATATACTACTGTAACTTAACAATATCACACTCAAGCACACCATTTGACATTTTAGGTGAAATGTTCAAATTAAAACTATAGACTATTATACCCACATTATTACCCCACCAACCACACTCACGTGGGCGTGACCTCTGCTGGACTCTGTATGTCGCCTTTGAGGAAGGAAAGAAATGACATACTCAGTGCAATTTACCATTAGAGGTTTAAAATTCATGAAAGACAAGTAGATTTGTAGTTGGCATGTGTTTTTTTGGTCTTTAGTATAGTTCAAGTTTATAATTTTAATATGAAAACTATGGAAAACATAATTATTGATAAAACATCAAAACTAGGAAAAAGACAAAATGTCTTCTGTAACTGCTTTTATTCATTATTACGCTAATAATCGTAAGCAATGAAATAAAATAGTAATGTAATAGGTAAATAATTGGGTATAAAAAATTTTAAGCTGTCCTTATGTGTAGACACCATAAATTATATGGTGTCTACATAGAGAAGGTAATAGAATCTAAAAATTAATAGAAATAAGAGTAACTTCACAAGGCACCTGTATAAAATTAAACATGAATAGAAGTATTGCTATAAATCATTAAAGTCATTCAGAAAATATAATAGAAAAATAAACCACTTTACAATAAGCAATGAACAGTATAAAATTCCTAGAAAGAAAATTTTTTAAAAAGATGCATGCGATCATTTACAGAGTATACACACCAAGAATGTACAAAACAAAGTAAACTCTCAGTAAGTGGAGCAGGAGAGTGCTCATGAATATATATATGAATTCAAAACTGAAGAACAATCTCAATTCTCCCCCAAATGAAACACAATGCCAAAAAATAACAACATGTTGTTTTGTGGAACATGGCAAACCAATGCTAAAACTTATATGGAGAACCAAAGGCAGAGAGGAGTTAAAGTTTTGAAGAACAAGAAATTGAGGGGATATACCCTACAAGAGAACAACAATATTTATAAAGGCACAGGCACTGGGGCAAGCTATACAACGCAGGCTCTGACAGCTGTACGTGGAACAGAATCGAGATGCCCAATACAAACTGCGAACATGTGAAAAAGAGCATAAAGTAGTCATGGAGCAGCCTAAAATCTAGGGTTTGGAAATGCACCACCACATGCACACATGTAAGCATCACAGAACATAAAAAAGCCAGAGGAGTCTATGAGGAAACACTCAACAGGGACAGTGAAGTCCGTGGGCAGCGGAAAAGCAAGGAGTAACTCGATGACTCCCATGCAGCATGAGGTGGGCCCTTCTGGTGGATGGACTGCAACAAGGAGACCAGTGATGAAAGGCCTATGAGCAACCAGGGAGCGTGAGACTTATGTCCAAAAAGCAGCAAGGAGATTACATTGGTTAACAGTGAAAGCAAAAATGAGATGGGAGAAAACAGAATCAGATTTAAATTTGAATTACTTCAACAGGTATTTTCAATCCCTACCACCATGCTGGGAATGGCACAGGAACAGTAATTCAGTCAGGACCAGAGATTCAATTCAGGATTAAGAGTAGGTTTATGTCACCCTGTCTGGTGTGGCTCAATGGGTTGAGCAACAGCATGTGACCTGAAGGCTGTTGGTTCGATTCCCAGTCAGGACACATGCCTGGGTTGCAGGCCAGGTCCCCAGTTGGGGGCATGTGAGAGGCAACCAACTGATTATCTCTCACACACTGATGTTTCTCTCCCCCTCTTATCCCTCTCTCTAATAGTCAATAAATTAAAATATCTTAAAAAGTAGGCTATCTCAATCCACAGCAGTATTATTTTGTGGCATTACCATGAAGCAGCAAGAACCCTGAACCTGGAGTCAAGAACATGGATTCGTTTGCAGATAACATAATGCTATATATAGAAAACCCTGAAGACTCCAACAAAAAATTGTTAGAACTCATAAATGAATTCAATTAAGTTGCAGGATACAAAATTAAAATCTGTTACGCTTCTATACAGAACAATGACCTATCAGGAAAAAAAATTAAGAACACAATCCCATTTACCATTGCAGCAGGAAGAATGCATAGGAATAAATTTATACAAAGAAGTGAAAGGCCTAGACACAGCTGTGAGACAATGATGACAGACAGTGAAGAAGACACAAATAAAAGAGAAGTTATTGCATGCTCATGGATCAGAAGAAATAATTTTGTTAAATAGCCATACTACCTAAAGCAATCTCCAAATTCAACATAATTTCTATCCAAATTCCAATGGCATTTTTCACAGAGCTAGAACAAATAATTCAGAAATTTGTAGGGAAATACAAAAGACCCTGAATCACCAAAGCAGTTTGGAGAAAGAAGTATCACACTCTCAGATTTCAAATTATGTCACAAAGTTATAGTAACCAAAAAGTTATGGTATTGGTATAAAAACATAGGTTACTGGAAAAGAATAGAAAGCCCAGGAATGAACTTAATATTGACAAATTAATATGTCAATTAATTTACAACAAAGGGGCAAAGATATACAATGGGGAAGGGACAGTCTCTTCAATAAATGGTGTTGAGAAAATTAGACAGCAATAATCAAGAGAATGAAATTGAACCACTATTTTACACCATACACGAATATTAACTCAAATTGATTATAGACCTGAGTGTAAGACCTGAAACCATAAAATCCTAGAAGAAAACAGGCAGTAAGCTCCTTGACATCGATCTTGGTGACTTTCTGTATCTAACTGCAAAGACAAAGGGAAGGGCAACAGGAGCAGAAATGACCAAATGGGACTGGATCACACTGAAAAGTTCTGCACAGCAAAGGAAATCATCAACAAAACAAAGGCAACCTCCTGAATAGGAGAATACCTATTCTCCTTTACATTGCAAACCATCTCTAACAAGACGTTAATATCCAAAATATATTTTTTAAAATGCATACAACTCATAACAAAAAAATCAGATTAATAAAATGAGCAGAAAATCTGAATAGACATTTTTCCAAAGAAGACATCCAGATATGGCAAAACAGGCACCTGATTAGATTGCTCGAAATCACTGATCGTCAGGGAAATGAAAATCAAAACTACAAAGAGGTATCATCTCACACCTGTCAGAATTGTTATTATCAAAAGACAAGAAATAAGTGTTGGCAAGGATGTGGAGAAATGAAAAGTCTCACATAATCTTGGTGGGATGTAAAAAGTGGTGCATCCACTATGGAAAACAGTATGGACGTTTACCAAAATGCTAAAAATATAACTACCACATGACCCAGCATTCTACTCCTGAGTATCTATCTAAAGAAAATGAAAACACTCATTTGTGCAGATATACGCACACTTGACTTCTGGTCAAAATGGCAGCAAAGATAAACACAGTATTCACCTCCTCCTAAAGCACATTAAAATTACAACTAAACTACACAACAACCATCATTCTGAACTGCCTGAAATCTGGCTGAATGGAAGTCCTACAACTAGGGAACTGAAGAAAAGCCACACTGAAGCTGGGTAGGAGGGGGAGGTGGAGACATGGACAAGGTGTGTTCCTATATCCAGCGGTGGCAGACAAAAACTGGGAGGGATGTCTCAGCTGTGGAGGTCCCACAGAGGAGCAAGGGGGTTTCAGGCCCCAAACCAAGCCCCCATCCCAGGGTTCCAGTGCCAGAAGAGAAGTTCCCAAAATTTCTGTATGTAAAAAACAGTGAGGGATTGAGGAGGGCTTCTGGAAGTCCCAGGCAGGTTCCTCCAAAGGGCCTGCACAAAAACTTACTCAGGCTCTCTCACTCTGAACTCCAGCAATTAGAGCAACAGCTTGAAAGGCACCAGAGACATACAGCAAGGAACTGAAAGTGTCTGGCATCAGGCTGAGAGCTGGGGGTCAGCTTTCTCCCAGACAGAAGAGCTGGCAGAGGCCACTGCCCCTTTGGTAAGCCCTCTCCCCACAGAGCCCTCAGCTGAGGGTATCTGAGATCCATCAACCTGGTTCACCCTGTTCACCATGGCCCTGGTGATTCCCTGAGGCCCCACACCACCCAATTTTCTGGCCCAACCAAACTGTTTCCACTGGCTTTTCTATATAAATGGTCTGTCTTTGCTTATGCTTCATATTTTCCCAAAGTCTATCAAACAAGGAGCATCTGGCCTCAGCTTGCCCTGTACACCTTTCTAAGTGGCTGTGGGCCTGGCACTAGCAGCAGCTGGCTTTGGTTCCCAACCTGACCTCCCCTGGGCACCTCCAAGCCCAGCACAAGTAGCAGCTATTTGCAGATTGCTTTGCAGTTCATGCTGGGTGGGCCTCAGCAGAACACAGGCAGCAGGTGATCCTGGCCTGCACCTCCTGGGAGCCCCAAGAGCCAGCACATCTAGAGCTTCAGACCATGTCAAGTATCATCACCCAACAATTTCTACAACTGACATGCTGAAGGGGCTCAGGGCCACCAGAGCCCAGCTGAAGTAGTCTTGCTCTGTTGGGTGGGCCCCTTCACCCGCTTTTTCTCCCCAGTGGTGAGTGGTCTGCGGACACAGACAGTCCCTTGCAGCTGACTTTGCTGGGGGTAAATCCCTCCCATTGACATGCCAACAGAAACCAAGGCTCAACTACAAGGGGAGAGTGTACACAGCCCACAAGACAGTGCACCTCGAGTGCCCAGCTTGGGTAATAGGGGAGGCTATGCCACTGGACCCTACGGGACACATACCATATTAGGCCCACTCTACCAAGACAGGGACTCACAGCATCTCTACCTAATACATAGGAACAAACACAGGGAGGCTGCAAATTGAGGATACAAGAAACATGGCCCAAATGAAAGGACAGAACAAAACTCAAAAAAGAACCAAACATAATAGATACAAAAAATCTACTAGACACAGAGTTCCAAACACTAGTTATAAGATGCTTGGTGAACTTAGTGAGAGCCTCAACAGCATAAAAAGGACCAGTCAGAATTAAAGACACACTAACTAAAATGAAGAATAATTTATAGGCTATCAACAGAAGAGTAGAATAGATGAAGCCGAGAATTAAATCAGTAATTTGGAATATAAGGAAGCAAAAACACCTAAACAGACAAGCAAAAAGAAAAAAAGATCTAAAAATAGGCAGATGGTATAAGGAGCCTCTGGGACAACTTCAAGCACACCCAACATTCACATCATGGGGGTGCCAGAAGGAGAAGAAAGAAAGAAATTGAAAACCTTTTTTGGAACAATGAGAGAAAACTTCCCTCACTTGGTGAAGGAAATAGACATACAAGTACAGGAAGTACAGAGTGTCCCAAATAAGGTGAACCCAAAGAGGCCCACTCCAAGACACATGATAATTAAAACCGGAGACAAAAAGAGAATGTTAAAAATAGCAGGAGAAAAGCAATTAGATAACTACAAGGGAGCTACCATAAGACTGTCAGCTGGTTCTTAGCAGAAACTCTGCAGGCCAGAAGAGTCTGGCACAAAATATTCAAAAATGATGAAAAGCAAGGACCTATAACCAAGATTACTCTAGCAGCAAAGTTAACATTCAGAATTGAAGGGCAGATAAAGAGCTTCCCAGGCAAGAAAAGTTAAAGGAGTTTATCACCACCAAGCCAGTATTATATGAAATGTTAAAGGGTCTTCTTTAAAAAGAAAAGAAAAAAGCGATTAAAAATGTGAATAATGACAATAAATACATATCTATCAACAACTGAATCTAAAATATAAAATAGAAGAACACACAGAACAGAAACAGACTCACAGATACAGAACACTTTTGGTGATTGCCAGATTTTGAGGGGGGGTGTGGGCAGCGGGAGGATTAGAGGGTTGGGTGAAAAAGGTGAAGAGATTAACATTTACAAATTGGTTGTTAAAGAACAGTCCTGGGGATATAAAGTACAGCGCTGGGAATACAGTCAATAATGTCCTAATAACTATGCATGGTGTCAGATGGGTATGAGATTTATCGGGACGATCACTTAGTAAGTAGGTAATGTCTGATCGCTGCAGTACACACCTGAAACTAATAATAATGCATGCCAACTGTAATTGAAAATAAAAATTTTAAATGGAAAATAAGTAATGAAAAACACTATAATTCCATCATGGAGAAATGGCATAATTGATAATCATTTCTCTACTGTTGAGCTTCTAAGATATACCAGGATGAACCATGGACCCTTGCAAACACCAGCAATACCCAGTAAGATGACTGACAGTTGCGAGGAAAGTCCGCAAGGAACTTGATTGCCCAGTGAGAACACTGCAGTCATCACTCCCACCATAAGACTAAATAAGCAAAAACTGGGAGAATTTAATTGAATGCATTGGCTAGAAATCCAGTGCCCTCGGAGACCATATCCCAAAGACAAGAGCAGTCCTAAGGTTCTACCCCATTGTAGGAATTCAGCTTCCTTCCTCCTTGGGTCAGAAGTGGACCGTGAGGTCAAACAACTGACCCTGTCTGGTGAGACCTCTCCAGCTACACTAGAAGCAGCAACTGTGCATCTGACCCCAGGCTGACTCCAGGCTGCAGTCCCTGAGGCACTGGCCAAACCAGCCTCTTTCTCCTTCCCTGGAGAATCTGGGAGGAAGTCAGAAACACACACACACACACACACACACACACACACGCACACACGGCATTCCACTTTTTTTGCTGATTGAAAACATTAAAATATATTGAAACCATTCATGAAAAGATATACGTGCCCTTGTGCTTTTTGTGGAGTTATTTACAATAGCCAAGATGTAGAAACAACCTGTTTCCATCAGTGGGTAAATGGATAAAGAACATGTGATATGTGTGTCCACAGTGATAAAGAGAATGAAATCTTGCCATTTGCAACAACATGGATGAACCTAGAGAGTATTATTCTAAGTGAAATAAGTCAGGCAGAGAAAGACAAATACCAATGATTTCACTTATACATGGAATCTCAAAAACAAACACAAATGAATCCAGACTCAGATGCAGAGAATAGACTGCAGCTGTGGGGGGTGTGGGCAGCAAATGGGTGAAAGGGGACCAAGAGGTACAAACTTCCGATACAAAATAAGTCATGGAGGTATACTGCACAGCATAGCAAGTATAGTCAGTTTCAGTGTATTAACTTTGTACAGTGCCAGATGGTACCTAGACATTGTGGTGATAATTTCACAAGGTAGTCAAAATGTCAAATCCCTATGCTGTACACCTGAAACTATAATATTGTAAGTCAATTATACTCCAATTAAAAAAAAAAGAAAAATCCCTGACTGGAGCGGGTAGGTTGGTGGGGTGATGTCATGTGGGCGAGGGGTCTCTAGTTGATTCCCAGTTTGGGTACATGCCTGGGATGTGCGTTCAGCCCCCGGTCGGGGTGTGTGCAGGAGGCAGCCAATCGATGTTTCTCTCTCACATAGATGTTTCTCCCCCTCTCTTTCTCTCACCCTCCCCTCTCTTTCTCTCACCCTTCCTCTCTTTCTCTCACCCTCCCCTCTCTCTAAAAATAAAATCTGTGCATAATTTTTAGAAACCCACATGGGTTGAAGCCAGTTAGACTAGTGGTTTAAGTCCAGGTTTACATGGTCTCTCCAGTTACCAAGAATCTTGAGGCCATGTTCTTTATCTCCTTCATGACTCGACATCCCCAAGGGCAAAACAGGGATAATAATACCTCCCTAAGTGAACTAATGTGAAAATTTAAAAATGTAACATGCATAAAGCACTTAGAAAACAGCAAGCATTCAATAAACCTCAGCTGTTGTTACTAGGAGCTTTCCAGTTGAATGCCTCTGGGCCCAAGCCCTTGTTTTTAAAAACATAGTGCCCTGTGTTCGAAGCACTGCTATGTAGTGTAGTCGTAGAAGCAAACAAAAGGAAAAACAGTGTCATAAATTGCCAGGGTTATACCAATCATGGTGAAAAACTAAATTCCTCTTCATTTCCAAGAGCCAAGAGCTCTTTTCCTTTCATACATACAGACTGATACTAGTTAACTCCCTGGGTAGCCAAGAACTTCATAAAGCAATTTTATTTCATGAAATTAGCCACTCTCAGTTTATAATAAGCAATTAAAGGAATTTTCTCCAGAAATCTAGGACATTAATCAGCTGGGTACATACCAGTAGATGAATGTACAACCATTAATGATGTCTAAACAATTTAGTTAACCTTTAGCAAAGATATACATGCACAGTGACCAACTAGTTCAGAGTAAAAGATGTTAATGGTTCTTTTTGAAACACTATTTGCAATGTTTATCCTTGCTTCTTTTTAATATTCCTAATTATTTTTTAAAATATAGCAAACTCAGGACAATTTTTGATGAAGCTTTTTTTTCTGCAAGTTCCTATATCAGGATATGAGAAGAAACAAAATACTAATGTTTGCTTGTGACAGAGGTTATCTGAAGACTTCCAAAAGCAAAATTAGAGAATACAAATATATCTATGAAAAATGGATGAATTTTAAGGTCAGTTTCATAAAATAAACTCTCCAAAGCACTCCTAACCCATTCTCAAAGCTGGTCACAGATTATTCAAGAATAGGCTAATTACTTTGTGGATTAGTCCACTTCTCAGCTCCTTTTCCTCCCAGCTCTTCACAAGGATCCCTACCTCTGTCACTGTTGACAATGTTACTGACTGTGAACTGCCTTTAACAAACAAACAATGAAAAGAGCCCATGGGAAGGCACGGTCATATTAAATCAATCCACCTTTCTTCTTTCAGACAGTTCTGGTGGTGGGGCGTGGGGAAGGGAGTCACTAAGAGCTAAAAATGAAGGCTGGAAATTATTTGAGTCAATATGTATATAATAAATAATGAGAAATCATTTTAAAAACCACAGCACACAAGTCTTATAGAACTGTTAAAGAAGTCTACAATGTTAGTCATTTTTAGATAAGTGGCATAACCTGAACACCAAATTCATAAAGGAACCAGGTAGAAGTGGTAACATTGCATATTTTTGGTCTGAGAGGTATGTACTGACCTTCCAACTAAACTCCTACAGCAAAGCACCACAAAGATAATCAAGCGTACGGAGGCCAGCCGGAGGGGAGGAGAGCAGTAGAGAGAACCAGCCTAAAGAGAAATGAGTCATAAACAGCATTTCATGTTCTACCACAAGATGAGAAGGAGCCTACAAATGTGGGGAGTTGATTTATGATGAAGCTGGCCCCGCAGGGCATTTGGGACAAAAACGGTATTTTCAACAAACGTCTGGCTCAATTTTTATGTCCATCTTGGAAAAGTCCTTCATTTCAGAGCATATATAAAAGGCAATGTGAGTGCACTGTATATCTACATATGAAAAATAAAACAATGAGGTGGGGATGGCTGGGGTGAGGGGAGTGCAGGGGGTCAATTGAGACAACTGTACTTGAACAACAATAAAAAATGTAAAAATAAAAATAAAAAATAATAATAACAAAAGTTTTCAGAAAACATAGAATAGCTCATGATGTGGGAGTAGAAAAAAAATTTCTTAAATAGCACACCAGTGACATTAATCACAAAGAAAAAGACTGATGAATTTGAGCACATTAATATTAATATCTTCACTTCATCAAAAGGCACCATTATGAGAGCAAAAAGGCAAACCAGAGTGGGCAAAGATGTTTGTAACACACTCAGCTATCAAAGGGTTCGCTTCCAAAGTACACAAAGAACCCTTAGAAGTCAAAAAATAAAATTATATAAAAATGGGCAAGAATTTGAGAAAGTTCTCCAAAAAGAGGGTCATAATATGTCCACTAAATATAAGAAAAGCCTGTCAACTTCATTAGCCATTAAAGGGAAATGCAAATTAAATCAATGATGAGATATTACTGTACACCCACCAGAATAGCTAAGATGAACAAGTCTAATAAAGCCAAATGCTGACAAGAATGCAGAGCAATAAGAAACTTCATGCACTTTTAATGCTAATAAAAAGGCACAACTAGCTTCCAAGTCTGTTCGGTAATGCCTATTAAAAGTTGAATAGATGAAACATAATAACCCAGCAATTTTGCTCATAGGGCAGGTATGTTTGTGTGGATATGCATATATCCTAACAAAACTGTATACACATATCCATCAAAAGATTTGTATTAAAATGTTAATATCATTATTCATAATACCAAAAGCTAGAAACAACCTATGTCCATTAATAGTATTCACATAACTTAGTTTTATATGGTGACTAAAATGAATGTGATAACATCTTTAAGTCTCTCAAACATGATGTTGTGTGTGTATGTGTGTGGTAGGATGGGGGATGGGGGAGCCAAACTCAAAAGTTGTTCCATTTATATATACTTCAACATCTGGTAAAAACTAATCTAAGGGGCCCTAGCCAAGTGGCTCAGTTAGTTGGAGCCTAGACCCATATGCCAAAAAAGGTTGCTAGTTGGATTCCCAGTCAGGGCACATACCTAGGTTGGGGGTTTGATTCCCGGTGGGGGAGCATACAGGAGGCAACAGATCAATATCTCTCTCTCTCTTTCTCTCTCTCTTTCTCTCTCTCTCTTTCTCTCTTTCTTTCTTTCTCTCTCTCTCTTTCCTTCCTTCCTTCCTTCCTTCCTTCCTTCCTTCCTTCCTTTCTTTCTTTCCCTCTCCCTCTCCCTCTCTCTCTCTCTCTCTCTTTCTCAAATCAATAAAAACTTATCCTTGGGTAAGGATTAAAAATAATTTTAAAAAACTAATCTATGGGAAGGAGTGACAGTGGTTTCCCAAGTGCTGGCAATGACACAGTGCAGCCTATAAGAGAATCTGTAATAGTCACTGAGCTTCAGACTTACCATTTGTATACTTTTCAGCCTGTATACTATACTTTAAAGAAAAAAATTATTTAAAATATCAAAGAAAAATGCTTCCTTTACTTGTCCCCAGTTGCTCTGTTTCTATAACTTTTTCTTAAGGAAATAATGACCAATATGAAAAAATTTAGGCACAGTATATTATGCAGCATTATTTATAGTGGAAAAAAGTGTTCAAAAATAAGGAAATGTAAATCATGGCATATCTAATTAGTGAAATATCACACAGCAATAAAAGCCTCTTGAAAATTCAATAATCTACGCAAACAAACCATAAAAGAAAAAGACTGAAAACAGGCCCACTAGAAATATGCAAACTCTCTACAGTATTTAAGTAGTTAGGTTTTATGTGACTTTTTTAAAAAATTATTTTTTATACTTACAGTATGAAAGATTAGGGGTTTTTTGTTTTGTTTTGAAACAGCGGAATGCTTTGATCTTTTTTTACTACTTCTAGGAGGGTAATGAGACACTTCCCCTCTGCTTGACTAAACAGAACACACAGATCAGCCCCTTAAACAGCAGATGCGAGCCCACTCTGGTAACTATTAATTGACCTATCTGTACATGCTTTGGCCTCTAAAGTCTTCATCTTGTGAGAAAGATCATTTTGTTCTATAGAAAGTAGACAAATGTGATATATACTGATGACCTAGCCCAAGAGTTCTATAGGAATCTAATCTTAAATTTCTCTGGCTGTTGCATCAGGGACTAAAGAGGATGCTCCCACATATTTTTTAGCTGATGGCTCTGGGACCAACCAGAGGTAAATAACATCTCTCTCTCTCATTGAAAGCACATTTGGCATTTGGATCAAAATTACAGGGAAAGAATACTAAGCAAACACAAAGTTCTATGGTATGATTTGTGGAGTTATAAAGAATATGAAACCAATTCCTACCCTCAAGCAGAGTAGAATCTTATTTACCAGACAACACATTATATGATAAAAACAAATTTTAAAATGTCAAGCAACTAAATATTTATGTTAATTAGTACCATCCCTATTTTTCTAAGCTCTAACCCTATCATAGGGGCTTGAAGCCTGAAAACTACATTTCTCAGACTCCTTTGCCAGCAACATTCTAGGTTTAGGTTCTTTCAGTGAGAGACAGATAAAATTGGAGGTGGTGGGGTCCATTTGCCCTTGGCACAGTGATATTAGCGGTCGATCTATGCCAAGAGCCGCACCACAGGCCCACGGGTGCACGCTGCAAAGAGCCAAACTCGCCTGTGGTGACTGAACGGACAGTCTCGGGACAGATGGGCACACACTCAGGCTGCGTCAGTCATATTCCTGTCATCCCTGAGCTGCATTTGCTCCTCCAGGACTTTTAATAATTTAAACCCAATTCCCTGTATTAAAGTCTTCTCCCCTTGAAATATATAAATAAGTTCCATTGCCTTGGTTGATCCATGATTAAGTCACAAAGCAGCAGAATCTCATCTTCTGATCAATTTTGAAAACAGGCTAAATTTTATTATTCAAAACATAGTTTACTAACTCTACCACTAACTCCTTTCAGCTGTTTTTAACCATTATTGTACATTTCCTCTCTGTTAACTGTCAAGAAAATGGAACATGGTGCAGTAGAAAAATTAAAGTGTTCATCTCAAACATTTGACAGAGATTCATTCTTGGATTACTAATGTTTAATCCTTTAGACCAGAAATGACTATCAAATACAGCATGCTGCTCCTTGAACTGAAGACAATTATATAATCACTGAAGGATTAGTCTGATTTTAACTTAAGCTCATCAAAATCATCATTATGTGTGTATATGTGAGTATATATATGTATACACTCATGTGTTATATACCTTTACATTTTTACCCCCTTACCTAGATAATTATATTCGTATATACATAAAAACCTAACTATGGTTCATGATCACTCAGACTGCAAAGCCACATAAGACTAATGAACAAGGCAGAAATTAACACAGTGCTCACCACTCACATGCAGGACTGCTATAGTATGGGAGGAAATCAATGCCACCCCCTACCTTGTTCAAAAAGCATAATGTAGAGGTCAGACTTCCGGTTCTGAGTGAAATGCAGTAAGCATACTCACCCACCTCTTCCACTAAATAAAACTAAAAACCCTAGAAAAATGATAGAAAGCAGCTACTTATTTGAAAACTCTGGCAAGTAAATAGCAGCAGGCAAATCACAGAAGACCACTGGACTCTGAAGTGGCCAAGGGTTTACACAATTTATGTTCCAGAACTATCCTCTGGCCTGAACTTAATATAGCTAGAAACCTAGAAATGAGCGCTGAGATGGAGGAGAAATCTCTACAAGGCCTTTAATTCCGGTTCATGGAACAAAAACTAATACTATGAATATTCATGAGAATGTGGAAATTCCCTAATTTTGTTTTTTCTTTCTTCCTTTTTTTTGCCAGTTTTCCCAGGCCCTTGTCCCCAGGCCATTGCAGTAGTATAGGTCAGCAAGAGTAAAACTCTGAGGGAAGGAGCTCTTTCCATCCATTTGTTGGACCTGTGATTACAGGAGGCTGAGGCCAATCCTGTGGCTTCTTTGACTTTCTTTGTCCTCCTGCTGCTTGGCCCAGAGAAGTACACAGCAGAGCCTAAAGAATCTAAGGAACTTAAATGTACCAGGGAGAGTGCAGACACAGAGATGCTCAGAAACTGACCCTGTAACACAGCTCATGATTTTTCGGGATCATCACCAAGCTAAAAATGTGTGAATCAGATTGTAATTAGCATACCAAAGATTTTGAGAACTGAACTAATAGATGACTGCACAAATCACAGATTGACCCTGTGTGATGCACACCCAGAACAGAACCAGACTACTGCAATGACTTTGAAAAGTAAATTGATATTGAAAGAATATCCCTGGGGAAGGAAGGCTGGAACTTGCAGCCTGAAACGAACCAGTTCAATTGCCTGCTTTAAAAAGAAAATTTTTCCGTAGGATTTAAACACAACTGAAGTCTCATAATCTAATCATCAAAATATCCAGACTAGATTCCAAAATTACTCAATATACCAAGAACCATGAGAATTTCAATTCGCATAGGAAAAGATAGTCAACAGACACCAATGCTGACATGATACAGATGTTGAAACTACATGACAAAGACTTTGAGGCAGCTCATATATAAAAGTTTAAATGGCTAATCATGAACATTCTTGAAACAAATGTTAAAATAAAAGTCCCAGCAAAGAAATAGAAAATAAAGTAGAAACAAATGGAAATCCTGGAACTGGAAAATGACAATAAAACTAAAAATTACCTGGATGAACTCAAAAGTAAAATGGAGATGGCAGATGAAAATAATCAGTGAAATAAAAGATAAATCAACAGAAATTATCTAATCTGAACAACAGGGAGGAAAAAAATTTGACAAATAAGTGAATGGAGCTTCAGAGACATGTGATTCGGTACCAGAAGGTCAGACGTTCATGTCATCAGACTCCCTGAAGAATATTAGGGGGCAAATGTATGCTGAGAATGCAGTTGAAGAAGCAAGAGTGGAAAGTTTGCCAATTCTGGTAACAGACATAAACCTACAGACTCAAGAATGTGAGCAAATCTCAAAGAGAGTAAACCCCAAAATTCATGCTAAGACAAACTATTAAAGACTAAAGACATGAAATTTGGGGTGTTGAAAAAATTCTGGAATAAGGAAGTGGCTGTGCAACTCTGTGGCTGTAACTAATGCCACCACACCGTACACTGAGAATGGTCAATTTATGTTATGTGTGTTTTATCACAATTTTTTAAAATACAAAAAAGAAAAAAAAAATCTTCAAAGTGCCAGAATAAAATGATAGGTACAATAGGGAAAAAAGAATTAGAATAATTGTAGATATCTCACACAACTCATCAAAGCTAGAAAGAAGTAACACAAAAGTTTTTAAGTAAAACAACTATAATCTCAGATTTTTATATCCAATAAAAACATCTATCAGTAATAAAAGTCAAATCAAGATACTCTCACATGAAGGGAAACTTTAAAAACTCACAGCAGACTGGGTCTAAAAGAATTACTAAAGGTAATTTCCTTCAGAATGAAAATGATATCAGTGCGTGTAGATGTTACATATAAGATGGTAAGGGCATCAAGGAGGAGGTGTGCAGGGACCTACAGGGTAAGGGCTCTACATTCCAGTGAAGTGATAAGTATATGTTAAAAAATTAAATGCATATTTTGTAATCTATGGAGCAACCACTTTAAAAAGCTGCACAAAAATTATATGGTCAAAATTACAGTTAATTAAATAACATGAACACTAAAAATGTTCAAATAACCCAACACATAATAGTAACATAAAAAAAATTTTTTTTAAATAGAGAACAAACAAAAAAGAAATAATGGAATGATAAACTTAAATACAAATATATCAATATTATACTAAATGTGCAGGGTCTAAACACAATTAAAAATCAGAGATTGTCAGATTAGATTTTAAAGATGGCTTAACTATATGCTATCTATGAGAGATTCACTTCAAATATATTTAAATAGTTTGGGTAAAAGTAAAAGCATAAAAAATATAATGAAAACCAAAAAGCTAGAAAAGCAAACAAAACCAATTAAATAATAGGCAAAAATATGAAGAGACATTTCACTAAAGAGGATATGCAACTAGCAAATAAGTACATGCAAAGATTTTCCCTATCATTAGCCATCAGGGATATTCAACTGAAAACCACAATGAGATATCAACACACGCTTATCACAATGGTTAAGGCAAAACATAGTGACAACATCAGTCCTGATTGGTGTGGCTCAGTGAGTGGGACATTGTGCCACAAACCAAAAGGTCACAGGTTCAATTCCCCAGTCAGGGTACATGCCTGGGTTGTCGGCCACATCCCTGGTTGGGAGCATGCAAGAGGCAACCAACAGATGTGTCTCTAAAAAAGTGACGTTTCTCTCGCTCTCCTTCTCCCTTCCTTCCCCTCTCTCTAAAAATAATTAAAATCTTTAAAATATATATATAAGGACAACATCAAATTCTGGAAAGAATATTGAGAAAATGGATCATTTGTACATTGCTGGTAGGAACATAAAATGATAGAGCCACTATGGAGAATGCTACACAATGCAGTGTTTCTTATAGAATTAAACAATGGAATACTACTCAGCAATAAAACTAAACAAACTGTTGATATAAACAAGAAGCTGAACGAATCTCCAGGGAATTATGCTGAGAAGGGGGGCCGGGGGGGGAGCCAATTACAAAAAGTTATATGTTATATGACTCCATTTATGTAACAGTCTTGAAGTGGGGATTTTAGAAGTGGAAAAGAGATCAGTGGTTCCTAGGGGATGGGACTTGGGGAAGGGGAAGAAGTGTGGTTACAAACAGGCAACATGAAGGGTGCTGGTTTGTATCTTCCTTGTGGTGGTGAATACATGAACCTATACATGTCATAAAATCGCACTTAACTAAATACACACACATACAAAAGTGAAGAAATCTGAGTAAGATCAGTGATTTGTATCAATGTCAATTTCCTGGTTGTGATAATGTATTATAGTCTATAAAATGTTACCATCAAGAGAAATTAGGTAAAGAGTTTACTCCTACAACTGCATGTGAATCTGCAATTATCTTAAAAAGCTTTTTTAAAAAAAGAAAAGTGGAGTGAATAATTATATCAATATTAGACAAAGTAGATTTCAGAATAAAGAAAATTACCCAGGGTAAAGATGAAATACCACAGAATAATACAAGAACTGAATCACCAAGAAGACAACAATCCTACATGTATATGCACCTAAAAACAGAACTTAAAATACACAAAGCAAAGCTGGCAAATATAAAAGTAGTAGATAAACCTATAATTATAGTTGGAGACACCCCATCAGTAATAGGTCAAGCTAGAAAATCAAGGATGGCAAAGAACGAAGAACATGTCGAGCAACGGGATCTACTTGACATACAGAGAACACTCCTTCCAACACCAGCAAAACACACATTCTTTGAGAGTAAATTAAATACCCAACAAGAGAGACCATAACCTAGGCCACAAAAAAGCTCAATTAATTTTAAAAGATTGCAATCATACTATGTGTATTCTCAGATTATGATGCAATTAAACTAGAAATCAATAAGAATTATCTCCAAATATTTGGAAATTAAAATTCAATATGTATACTCTTAAACTAGTTCATTTATATGTATTTTTATTTTGAATTTTTAAAAATTATCTCTAACCAGGTTTACTATACACTAAAATTCAGGTGAGAGTGTTGGGCGATTTGAAAGCCGGGGATACGGATCTAGGATCTAGGGCACAGTTGCCTGCCTGTTACCACACCCTAGCCCACCCTGGGGGTGAGTCAAGGAGGGAGACCAGGTGATGAGTGGCTGCAAGGGGTCCTATAGCCTGGGTGCAGGGGAGGGTCTGCCTGCCTGTCTGTCTCTGTTTGGGTGCGTGAGTTAAAAAAAATGTGTGCTGTTTGTTCCTCCTCATCCTCTTCTGAGACTATTTATTAAAAGCTTGACTGTGGGACATAAATTTGTATGAAATTAACCCTCTGCCTTCCCACCTCCCCCAAAAGTAAAAAGGCAGGATATATATTGGACCCCTGGAGAAACCCCGGGGGAGAATGGAGCCAACCTACTGAGCAGGGCAGTACAGCTAGGTCTGGGGCTGGACCAGGGCTCACACCAGAACACCCACTTTTTATGCACACACACAGTGCCCCATTCCTGAGCAGAACAGCGGGGAGTCCCTGTCAGGTGCCCAAGTCAGGGGCTCACCATAGCTTTTTGGCTAAGGGCCCTATTAGGCCCAGCCTTCCGCTACTGTTGGTGCCAACCTCCTAGGACACTGCCACCCTGGAGCCCACCCATGCCCATTCCTTTCGTATGATAGCCCCCAAAGCAGCACCTGTCCAGCTGCCCCTGGCAGGATCATGGGGGCTTTCCATAGTCCAGTTTTCTGGCTTCCTCAACTGCCCCATGCAAGGTGCCCCTTCACCACTTCCCAGGAGGGGCAGCCTGCCACTGTTCAGCAGAGACACCCTGCTGCTCTTGCTTGTAGGCACCCTGACCTGGCAAGGTAACAGTCCCAATCACGCTGGCTTCCCTCCCAAGAACAAACTATTTCTGTACTCTTGCAGGGGGCCAGAGCAAGCACCAGCCATGGAGTAGGGGCAGGAGTCCATGGCTCCCCTGGACCAGGGGTTAGCTGTACCATTCATTCCACCTCCACTCACTGATGTGAGTGCTGAGTAATGCCTAGAGCCCTCCCTCCCCTGCTACTGGGGTGGTAACAGGCTACCCTCTCAGGCCCAGTAGGCTCTGCTCTTCTTCACCAAACAGCAGCTGTCTGTAGCCAGGACCACCATTGTTGGCCCTACGAGATGAGGCAGGTGCCATCCTTAGGGGCCCGAGTCCAGTGTGGGAAGCAGAGGGGTCCAACTTCGGAAGAGCCTATCTGTGTGCACAGAGTAAGGTGTGTGGGGATGTATGTACACAGGCATGCCTTTTATTCTTTTCTTTTTCTTTCTTTTTTTTTTTTGGTCATGGGGACAGTTGAATTCAGGGCATTTTTCTGTAAGAAACAGACTTCTCTCCCTCTGTAAGGACTGGCTGTAACCTGAAGCCCATCAAAGGCACTTCCAACCTAGAAAAAACCTAAGCAAGACAGCTGGTATGGGCTGAGGGTGGCCAAGGTGGGAGATGGGCATGAGAATAAACAGCTCCCCAAATTCAATCTGAGCCCGGGCAGGACAGTATGGTGGGGCTGCCAGGACTCAGAAAAGCCTGAAATCCCCCACCCCGCCCTGCCTTGCCTTTCCTTTGTGACCTTGGGTGAAGGCTGAAGCAGCAGTGGCTGCCTGCCCTCCCCCTGACAGAGGTGAGAGGTAAGCAGGCTGGGTGGGTTATTAGTGGGGGGGGAGCGGCGCCTCGTGGGGCCTTGGAGGAGATGAAAATGAGGAGGTTTTTCCTTACTGTATAAATGAATATTTGTATGATTATATTAACACACACACACACACACACACACACACACAAAACAGAAAAATAAATGGAGAGAAAGTGAAGTCTCTAGAATTACTCAGTCATTCGAAAATCACAAGTTAGACCTAGTCTATGCCCGCAGCACTACTGCCAATATTGGTACGGAGCACTAAGAAACCACTTTAGCCATACTCTGAAACTGGAACCCATACCAAATAAAGGACTATTCCTTAATTAGTTGCTCATAAGTCACTAAAAAATTATTAATATTGTCAATAGGATCCCTTTCATTTTAGTTTTCCCTTCATCATCTTGCAATTTGTTATTAACAGCAATTAAGGATTCCTTGTTATGAAACGTAATTAAGTCAATGTTGAGATTCTAGATGTCTTGATCTAATCCAGTTTGTCCAGTGTCCTTTTACCTGCAAATAAGTTCAGACACTCTGTCATTGAAAGGATCTCAGTTCCTGAAATGTGAATGACTTGTAGACACTTGATACACTTAGGAGAATTTGAATCTAGAGGAAATAAAATTTGACTTAATAAAGGCAGAGGGTATTCTGTTAAATAAAGAAGAAGTTGGTTATGGCATATTTTAAGTGCAGCATGCCAGCATTTATGAATTTTCTAATTTCAAATTAGATTCTTATCTCTAATAGTTGTTAACGTGGTTATTTTAAAGGCAAAAAGAAAATGTGCCAAAAACTAAGTAGCTTATTATTAATAGCATAAAATACATATTTCTTAAAGATTTTGTTTCTTTTTACAGAGAGGGGGGAGGGGAGGAACATCAGCCTGTGAGAAATATATCAGTCAGTTGCCTCTTACTCTCCCCCACACTGGGAACCTGGCCCACAACCCAGGCATGTGTGCCGACTGGGAATCAAACCAGTGACCCTTTGGTTAACAGGCCAGCACTCAATCCACTGAGCCACACCAGCCAAGGCAAAATATGCATTTTCACAATGATCCACATAAAAAGAAATATAAGTTCAACACCCATAGCCTCCATCAGCTTACATTCATTCAACAAATATTTATTGACTATATGAGTGCCAAACATTACATAGTCATTGCTCTTGAGAAATAGCCAGTTCAGTGGGGAGACAGACATATAAACAATTACAACTTAACATGACATTCACTATAACAAAGGGGCCAAAGACAACGGGATGTTGACAGAGGCTTCACAGAGAAGACATTTGGGCTACATTTTTTAGTACATAGGAGTTTCTAAGAGGAAGGGAGGAGGGGAGGAACCAAGGGAAGGATGGGTCTAAGCACAGACAGAATATGAAAGAATATTATTTCTTAATATTCTTTCTTAATAAGACTACTAGAAGTTAGGACAATTGAAACATAGGAGGAAGAAGAAAAAGGTGGGAGAAGGACTTAGAAAGGTCAGTTTGGGAGGGTCTTACATGCCCTGGAGGATTTGAGGCAGGGAAGAGAAGTGATCAGAAATTTCTTATAGAGCCCTGGCAGGTGTGGCTCAGTGGCTGAGCTCCGCCTGTGAATCAAAGGGTCGCTGGCTGTTCGCAGTCAGGGCACATGCCTGGGTTGCAGGCCAGGTTCCCAGCAGGGGGCACATGAGAGGCAACCACACATTAACGTTTCTCTCTCTTTCTCTCTCCCTTCCCCTCTCTAAAAAAATAAAATAAATAAAATCTTTTTTTAAAAAAAGAAATTTCTTATAGAAATTTAACTCTAGAGATAAGTAGCCTCTACTGCCATTGTCTGGCAAGAAATGATGAGATTGAACCAGCACAGTAGCCATGGAAATAGAGAGGGGAGGACGGAACCCAGGGATATTTAGCAGATAAAACTGAAAAAACTTAGTGACCCAGTTGAGTGCAAAGAAGGAGTCAAGGATAAATCTCAGCTTCTAATGTGGACACATTCTAAAGATAGAAAATACAAGAGGAAACATTTTGGGAAAAAAGGTAACAGACTAGTTTTGAACACGTTTCTGTTTGATGGAATATAGCCCTCGGACACCTGGCGGGGGCAGTGAAGCGGTGCTGTGGGTTTCAGACGGGCCGAGAGGTTGGAGGCAAAGGGGTAGAAGGCAGTGATTTATGTGAGTTGTTGAAGTCTCTGGGGATAGATGAGATCAAATATGGAAAATATATTCTTATCATTGTTATCGTATTATATAAACGTTTCCTTGGCAAAAGAGTACTGATTGAAAACGGATTCAAAGTTTTAGTATACATAAAGTTTGTAAACCGCTGTTCCAAAATGACCATCAAAAAAGCCAATAATTATGCAATGTTCTTCCATCAGCAATGAACTCCACTTCTGGAGGGGGAATTAGGAACAGGCCTGCCTCCTGCCCACTCCGGCCCGGGTAGGACGCCAGCAGCTGATGCAACAGACGCCAAAGTCAGCAGACACTCTTCTACTAAAGTTCCTTCTTTTAAATTGAACTTATTGGGGTGACAGTGGTTAATAAAATTATAGAGATTTTTAGGGTTATGATTCTATAGTATATCATCTGTATATTGATTATATTGTATGTTCCTAAAGTTCTAATCAAAACCCTAAAACCTCACTCATACTAAGCACTCCTCTCCTCTATTCTGCAACCACAGACTTTCCCCACTCTGCTCTTTTTCTTTCTTTCTTTTTTTTTTTCCTTGTGGATATATCTGTATGCCACAAATAGGCTATTAACTCCTCTTGGAACAGGTGGTGTAAGGATACAATACAGTACCATCTACTATTTCAGAAATAAATACTGTAACAAGAAATCACATTGTTTTCAATATCTGTGGGAAAGCAGCTGAAGAGTCAGAACTAGAACAGAATCTGGAATTACAAAATCTGAGCAAAATGCAGGGCTCCTTGCTTATGATTATTTTGGGACATCTAAGTTCAACTAGCTCACCTCTAAGTGTACAAAACTGCTGGCAGGGGTGAAGAAGGAGAGGGTGGGAAGAGTCTGCCAAATTTTAGCTATTCAAACGCCAATACAAGGCACAAGAGGCACCTGGCCAAGGCTCTAGAAAAGTATTCAATCCCACTGCCAGAATCCAGAAAAAAAAAATGTTATGTAAGCCTCTGAAATTCAAATGATTAATTAGTCTTCTTAGCAGAAATCTTTGATAGCAAAACATTATAAAAGATTCTAAGGGGCCAAGAGATGGAGAAGAACACACGGTCTGGGAGCCCCCCGGCACCCTGGGCTGAGCTTTTGTTTGTCGTTAAGCAAAGGAATCCTGCGCTGCCCTGCTGTCCTGGGGAGACAGATGCACTCAGTGGGGGAGAGCAATACCTGGAGAAGTTTGCTCACTTCTCCTACATAAAATGTTTTAATATTCTAAATAAATATTAAGCATTTAAATATTCAGTTCTAATATAATGTTCTAAATAAACATTCTAAATAAATTCAGTTCTAAATAAAATGTTTTAATATTCTGTGAGGTCTCTCATTGTCACTAGAGAAATCTCTAAAGAGACAGAAACATGAACTGCTGGTATCTGGTTAGGCCTGTCTTTCAGGGGCTGAGGAGTTACCTTGGGGGGCTTTCAGGACTTGCCCTAAAGGTTTTTTCAGACTGCTCTGTAACAAAGTTGATTGAAATGTATATTGTTTCAACAGAGGCTTCCTTGGAAGGAAATAAACAGAACAATACTTCACTCATCAGAAACAACCAGACATATCTATGAAGTATGCAAAGCAAGTCAAAATTCTTTTTTGTGTTCTGAAAAGAGAAAATAATTTAGTGCAGATCTACTGAAAAAAAAAAAAAAAAGAATATGTGCCAGCAACACCCAAGATGATGTCATGTCAGTTACTAGCTTCAGGTCAACTGCAGTGTAACAGGAAGCTTGGGACTGGAGACAAGCAGGACCCAGCCCATTGCATCCTCCCCTGGACCAATCTACAGGCTCCTAATGACCTACAGAAATAACACTTTCCACTCTGAATAGTGAGATAGTAATTTGTGTTTCCAATTCTGGCATTTCAAAAGCTAAGCCTAGAATATACATGGAAATACCCACTCTACAAAGCATTACTATAGTTCAGTAGGTGCCGTAAAACATCATTTAAACACTGTCAAAATAAAGAAGTTAAATTCTTCTTAACCATTTCATTTCTGTCAATACCAAACCCAACCCTATCAGGTTATAAAGACTGAGGCCAGCAAGAGCTGCACCACTGCATGAATCATGAAAGTAAAATCAACAGGAAAAAGTAGAAATCAGATTAGAAACACTGAAAAGCTGGGTTTGGGGTTTTTTTTGCTTGTTTGTTTTAATGCTTACTCTTAACCAATCCAATTTGCATCTACTTCTGTGCACAAAGTTCTAAGATGTTGTATGTTGGCAGGGGTGGGGGATACCATCTCCACCATCACCAATGCCACAACCACAAAAGAATATTTCTGCCCACTGAAAGGCCAGTCTTTATTTCTTGTGAAATTTCACTGATGTATCTACTCTTTCTTCTCTGCCTTCCTAAAACTATCAGCACATAGTATAGGAAGCATCATTTTAAAATAAGAACAGGAGGAGGTCAAGGCTGTTCACAGACTTGGAAGACAGAGGTAGTTTGTGGTCCTGGTCAGCTGTTTTTATCTTTCCAGGGTAGAACGATATTTGTGAATACAAGAGTGAGATACTAGAAAGAATGCAGCCCCTCTAACTCGTTATCATTTGTAAATTCCCTGAGTGATTTGATAACAAATATCACTTTTCCTTCAGTGCCACTGGCCAAAAAAAAAAAAATCACTGTGATAACAAAGGTACCATTATTTCTGGTAGCATTTTCCTGGGTCCTGTTAATAATCACACATGCAGTCAACTAATGTCCTAGGTTCCCACATCACTAAGTAAATATCGCCTGGTGGCAAATATTAGTGTCCCCAACTTTGCATTCCAAAGAAGTCATGAAACCTATCAGAAAGGTCAGATCTCAGTAAATAAGGCCAAAGCAAAAAAGAAAAAAAGAAAAAGAAAAAAATTAATTCCCCTTTTTCCACTATTCCCTAGTTACAACAAATTCCTGTGTCTCTAGCTCTCAATGGAATTTCCTACCAGACACTTCAGTGTTCATTGTAAGACCATCATATCTGGCATTATATAATTGGTTAGTAGAAGTTCATAAAAACATAATTCCAGAAGCAACTTCTGGATCTGGACTCAATTCAAGATTTGTTAAATATAGAAGGTAATAGACACCCTAAAATTAGAGCTTTAAAAATATATATATACACCCTATAAAATCTTCTCTAGAAAAATTCCACAGCTTTCCTAAATTGTCAATGACTCATACTACCCTCCCCAGTTTAGAATCACTGAGAGCAAACTGGTCATTCTCAATTCTTGTGTACATCAGACTATTCTGTAGGGAACTCTTATTAAAAAAATACGTATCCCAAAGGTATGGGGCGGATAAATGGTAATGGAAAAATATAATGAAAATATTTTCTCATAAAAAATACATATCTGCCCTGGCTGGCATAGCTCAGTGGATTGAGCGTGGGCTGCGAACCAAAGTATCACAGGTTCGATTCCCAGTCAGGGCACATGCCTGGGTTGCAGGCCATGGCCCCCAGCAACTGCACATTGATGTTTCTCTCTCTCTCTCTTTCTCCCTCGCTTCCCTCTCTAAAAATAAATAAATAAAATCTTTAAAAAATATATACATATCTCAAGACCTCACTTAATAAATCAGTATATCAATATATTGGTAGACAGGGCCTATGCCATGTGAATTAGAATTTTTTTGAATGGTTCTTGAATGACTAGAATACAAGGCCAAGGCTATGAAACACTATGTAGTTTTCATTTTATTTAATCACTGAACATGAAATCTAAAAGAAACCCCAGATTTCAAAAAGCAGCACATTCCTTTTACAGAAAGGACCCAGATCTACTGAGAAATTTGCCCAGGATCACACAATTACTTAGAAACAGAACTGCAAGCAACACAACAGCTTAAAAAAAAAGTTATGTGTAAATGCAGGCTCTCCTGAAGAATAAAATATGGACCTCCCCCCAATGTACTGTTTTAGATTTTTAAAAATCTCATTCACTTTTTTATAAGAAAAATCACAAAATTAGATTTAGCGATTTTCTTTCTATTCACTCTACTAAAACCACCTTCTGATATTCTTCTTTAACAGAGAATGTTCACTACTCCTTATAGCTCATATGTAGAAATTAGCTTCCATCTGCACAAACATTATAGTAACTATAACAGAAGAATCACATTTACAGGGATTTATCAGAATGTCTGGTAATTATGACAAATACACAATGACAGTTGCCTGACCCTTTCTTTTATCAGCTGTGTGCGAAGTTCCTGATGGTCAAAATTATGACT
This sequence comes from Phyllostomus discolor, assembly GCF_004126475.2. Lineage (NCBI taxonomy): Eukaryota > Metazoa > Chordata > Mammalia > Chiroptera > Phyllostomidae > Phyllostomus > Phyllostomus discolor. The sequence continues at coordinate 75,120,550 of NC_040907.2, forward strand.
TGCCACACTTTGTTATACTTTTCTTTCTAGCTGTTTTATTTTATTTTTAATTACCAAAACCCAGAACTAGAGCATGACTGTTCCCACAAAGAGGTGTAAACGGCCATGGCATCCTCTTTGCTTCCTGAAGGTATTTGCATGTCCCTACCGGCAGATCAAATAACATACTTATCCTAACAGGAAGACTTTTAAAATGCAATTCAAGTTGAAGGAGAGAAAGGGAAAGAAGGAGGTGACTTTAGCTTTGTTAAATTTCACAATAAATTTACACCCAGATTCAGCAAGTGCTTTACAGTGGCTTCACAGCAGCTGAGATAATTACACTACTGCCCTCTTGATGGATGAGTCCCCATGGAGACAAGTCGACTGAATCCCAAGGACAGCATTCCAGGGCAATGAAAAGAATTCTTTCAGTACACACCCACTGTGACTTGGTTGGGGCAGGATTTCTCCCCAGCCCACTGAAGGAGACAGTAGAAAGCGAAGAGGACAGGGATGCAGGCAGGGGAGTAACGACTGTTGACATTCAAGTGCTTGTTGTACACAAGAACTGCTCTCGGGTTTTTATACATTACCTCCAGTAGCTTATAAATATCTAAAGATTAAAGTCTCATCATATTTAACCTCTCAGAGAGCCTAGGAAAATCCCTTAAATACAATATAGAATGAATAAATATGAATTGAAATGAAAAAGAAAGAATTCCAGAACATCAGTTCCAAAGGGCATGAGTGTTTCACGCAGGTTAACACCATATTCTTGCTTTATGACCACACTTCTTTCCCAATCTACATCTCTGGTGGAGGCAGAGTGTCTAGTTCTTGGAGTGGACACATATATGTCAACTCATAAATGTATATTAGTGAACAGAGAACAAGTCATCTTTAAGTAAACTACACACTTTATCTTTTTATCCTTTTTATTGTGTGTTTCCTATTAGAGCATCAGTTCTATGAAGATAAGATGTTTGTCTGTTTACTACTATTACCAACGTACCTAGGATAATGCTCAGGAAAAAAGAGGTAGCCAATATTTATTTAATTGGTGTTGTCAAATGAGAAAACTAAATGCTGAGTGAGAAGACAGTACTGTGCTAGGTTTTGGAGATAAAAGTAATACAATGCATCATCCCATCTGCAGAGAACACTCTCGTTCTCATTACTGCTGAACATGGAAATGATTAGGACTGAGCCGAAGAATGATACTTTCCTGCTAGAAAAAATGTCTTTTCATATATGCAATCTGAACAATTTAGAAATGCCCAATCACATGTACTTTGCAATGCATGCTGATTCCAGTCCTGTGTGCAGTGCAGTCCTTAGTCTCAGGCAACCGGCATGCACAGGGAGGCCCAGCAGTCCCTGGCCACAAGGATGATGCTCGCTGGGAGCCCGAAATCCCCTTCTGGTTCATGTGTCAGATCCTAACTCCCTGAAGTCCCCTGTTCAAACAGCCCAAGTTCACAGGGCTTATGCAGGTTTTCCCCAGATATTCTCACAATGGTGGACCCATCTTTGTAAACTTTTCAAAAAATATTTACTTATTGATTTGAGAAAGAGAGAGAAACATCGATTTGCTGTTCCACTTATTTATGCACTCCTTGGTGGATTCTTGTATGCGTCCTGACCAGGGATTAAACCCGCAACCTTGGCATATTGGGGCACGGTGGCCCCATTTTTAATAAGCTACCCTGAGGCCCTCAGGATGAGGCATGGCTCAAGCACAGACACATGGACTCACATCACAAGCATGCACATCAGGTCCGTGCTTCTGCTCATGCTACCTGGTCAGCATGGAACTCTATAAACAGCTTGGAAACTCCAAATTCAAACCAGGCCTCCAAGGTTGTTATGAAGGTGTGGTTTTTGTCAGAGTAGAATTCCCGAACACATTTTAACCATTTTTTCAGTTTGATTTATAACTTGTAAATATGTATATGCACAGTATGTGGACCTGCATTCACATTCTAGCCCTGAGCACTACAATAAATAAAAATCAATGTAAGAGACACTGAGGGTCAGTTTCCAACTTGCGTTACAATATAAAGACAGCAACTGGAAGAGCCAGGACTCAGATCCAGTTCTTCACAACCTCAGTGCCAGTCCGCAGAGCAAGCCCTCCCCTCCAACTCTTCAGCTTCAAAGCACTTCTGTGTGTGCTCTCTCCTGCCATGATTATAACAGCAACCCAGAGGCTCCCAGGAAGTGAGGCCACGGGTGGGTCCAAGAACACACAGCCCATCCTCTCTCCTAACATCCTGGTCTTTTTTTCCTTTTAATACCATAGGATCCAAATGCAGGCAGTTCTAAGTCCTAATGGTCGCTCCACATACGCAGGCGTGTAGCTACCTGCAGTGCAGAGAGAATCTATGCTAGAGGTAAGCAAGCAGTGACACATGCCTCAGGAACCTCACAAGATGCAGCCTGAGGCTTCTGAATGTACATCTTTTACAACTCTAAACCCAGAAGTGCATTAGTGTTCTTGCAAAACAGGCTGTGCGGCCGTTTACAAAGCCCACATATAATACCTTCATAAGACTTGTGCTTACAGAGATCCTTTCATCCAAGAAATTCAAAGCACTTTACAAGTCCAGAGCCATTCATCCAAACACTCCAGGGGGGTTTGCAGGTGGCCCGATTAGACTCATTGATGAAGAAACTGAGGCACGCTGACAGCCTAAGTACCCTTCTTAAAAACAGTTTTAACATTTAAAAATGACTTGCCTTAAACATCCACAAAATCATGCTACCAATATAGAGGGAAATTTTTTGCATTATTTTTATAGAAGTCACATTGAATGTAATAAAATTAAATACCATGTTGTAGAAATCTATGACTTGCTGCAATTCTTTCAACCACAAGGCCATCAAAAATTTATGCTCAGTCCACTGCAAATAGTTTACCATTAAAGTTGAGATAATACTGCCTTTCAAAATGCAAATTCTATGATCACAAATTGTAAGACAGAAATTTCAGGTTTTTTTCTCCAAATAAAATCAGGCTTTTACACCTTTGGCCAAAAAGCACTTAGCAAAGGTAATTAGCATACCCTCTCTAGTCTAGATGGAATTGATTTCAAGCCAAAGAGATTAGCTTCATTTGCTTTTTAGTGGGAGGTAAATGGCCCCAGGGAACTAAGTCTGAGAGTGGTGGAGGAAGAGTCCTTTCATAAATAAGGAAGATTGAGACATATAAACGAGGAAGAATAAAATTATAATCAAAACACAAAGTCTGTGTTGAAAACATATCTGACAATTATGTTCATGACAATGGCCAACACTTAGTGCTTATTGTGTGCTAACCACTGTTCCTGGTGCTTATAAGTTACCCTTTCTACAGAAGAGGAAACTGAGGCTCAGAAGTATTAGCAGATACATACAGTCTTAAAGAGCTTACAGTGAAATCAGAAAAATTATCATTCATTAATTCAATGAATTGAACTACATAGAATCTGAAATGTGAACATTTATATAAATTTCTCCTAGGGGGTTCACCATCCAAAGGAGGAATGCACAGGTAAAGCCACTTTCAAATAGGCATGTACAAGGCACAAGAGCAATGCAGTGAAAGCTGATGAGGGGCCAGGGCAGAAAAGAAAGACTTTGCAGAGAGGATGTCCATTTCAACAAGCAGATAAAAGAAGAAAGGAATTTTAGGCTGATAAGAATGGCTTACGGAGACACACGAAGACATAAGAGAACCTACCCTGGGTCACCTGTGTTGTCTGGTGTGGCAAAGTACGAGGGTGCATGAAAACAGCTAGCAAAAGGACATCTTAGGCTGGATAGGTATGAATAGATAAAAATTTGATATGCAGAGTTAATTTACCTTTACAATTGTGTATATCTTATCTCCTTCATCAGGATGTACATCTCCTTTTGGAAAAAAACCTCTAAGTTCCAGTGGAGTGGTTTATGCCTGAAGATGTTGAATCTCAAGGATTAATTGCTGTTACTTCTTCACCACTTAGACAATGGTTTACAGGCATCACTATTTGCACTTGGCTTATATTAACTTATTTAAATATTATATCAACCCAATAAGGTAAATTTTATTACTATCACCATTTTCAAAACAGAGAACTGAGTCATAGTGATGCAGCCAGAACAAACACCTGCTAAATGGCACTTTACAGAATTCATGTCCCCAAAGCACACCTGAAACTGCAGCGAAGATCTGTTACTTTCTCTTGGATTGCCAACACTCTTCCGTCCTATCCATGTATCCTCACCAGCATAAGTAAATGTCACGGACGTCCCAGGAGCTGACTGACTGACAAGCTCACGAACACTGTCTTCACTATCACACAGCATCTGCTACTCTCCTGCTCAGTCCCATTCAGTGATGTCTGCCAATGAGAACCAAGGTCACAGGTACTAATGCCCAAGGTACTAATTTAGCTGCTGAGACACCAACGATGTCACCTATCACAGTTACTTAACGTTATTGCTGCCAACACAATTCCTAACAGAGTTACTGGTGTCAGTTCACATACTCCATGTGGCACGCAGATTTTGGTGAATGACTTTTCCTGAGTTTCTGCTTTCACTTTTAACACAGTGAAAGGGCCCTGGGTTTCCAAGTGATTCCAGAAGGAGTTCAACTGAAAGGTAATCCAAGTGATTGTCAGCATGCTCTCCTTGGAGTCCTCCTCCCCTCTATTAGCACATTTTGAAGTTTGGTTTACATAAACATTCCTCCATTTGATTGCAAGCACATTTGGAAAAGCATAGGAGGTCCATAAATTTTTATAACTCAGCTTATATGTAGTAGGCATTCAGCTCGTTGAATGAATCATTAAAGCATTCATTTTCTAACTCCGCCATAAGCTCCTTGAGAATGTGTAAGTCTCCTGTCTGTTCATTTCTGTTCCTGATTTCCTTGCCTGTGAAATAAGTTAACAATAGCACAAACTCCAAAGGGTTGCGGTGAAGATGCGTAAAGCACTTACAATGAGGCATGGCACACAGTAAGCAGTCAATAATCTTTAGCTATTGTCATGAACATTATTCCCAGACATACATATATTTAACACAGACTTATCATTTTGATCCTATGAGGCACCAGTAATGGCTGCTTGGCCAACACTACCAAGTCTTCCCAGTGAACAAGGTCTTTCCCAGAGCTTCTTTAAACCATGATGAAAAGTGGCTGCAGGGAACCAGGACACGGGACTTCCAAACTTGCCCAGACAAGTTTGAATGTAAGAGTATGAGTGAGCACAGGTAAGGCCAGAGCCACAATACCAGTAACAACAAAATAGTGTTTTCCTCCTGAATTGAAAACTATCCACTGCAAAATAAAAGACACACACATGCTTCTGAACGACTATGATTACACAAAGTACACAGCTGACCAAAGAGCCACTCCTGTTAAATGAACAAAAAGGAATCACGCAACACACCTTGCTTTCTGGTTGACACGCTGACATGAACCCAACTAATATTAGACAGTGTGACCTCATCCTGGGATGGAGCCAGAGGTTTCACTAGAGATCTCTGCAGTTATCAGATCTGGAAAGTGTTTCCCTGGCTTTTTCTTTAGCAAAACAAAAGGTAACAGAGACCAAAGGAGGCAAGAAGATAGAACCAGAAATTCTCCAGACTTCATTACCATAGATTACCTGATGATGAATCATCAGTAATTGTTCCATGGTTTCAATAGAAGGCAAACTACTACTGAAAAATACCTGAGCTTCATCATGCTCTTAATCTCTTCCTTGTCTCTTATACTGGAGAAAGAAGATTCACCCTTCCTGACCAAAGGGCACCCCCTTTAACATAATCTCAGACAAATCCTGTTTCTTGTTCTATCTCCAAACCCTTCTTCTTCCACTCCTCAGCCAGTCCCCTTCAATCCATTAACCACAATACGACCTTGGACCCTATCATTAACCTCCCTACCGCCCCCCGCCTGTATGCCTCAGTGGAAGAGCCAAGAGTGTGCACTGATTTTAGGCACTGTGCTGACGTTTGCTGGCTAAGGATCTTGAAATTTCTTCACCTCTCTGGGCCTTGGTCTCTGCAACTAAAAATGAAATCCATCTCTGCAGCCCCATCACCCCATAACTCTCCTACAGACATTAGACCACAGGCTTCCAAGTGTGCCGAGAAACAGAGAACTATGGGAGCCCAGACCCCACTCTTCTCATATGGGTAAAAGAATCCTGTAGAAATACATGTTTTGGGGGGCGGGGGCCACCTAGAGAAAAAATTAAGACAACCAAATATGGGAGCGGGGGATACCATCTTACCCCCCAAATGGAATGAAAGAGGATACAAAGTATTGCCCACGAATACAAAGGAGAAAAGCTGGCCAGGAGCCCAGAGGTGTGAAGTGCACCTCGAATCTTCCCTCTCCACCAGTGCAGAGTATCTTTCATATCTGGTGGAATTTGGAAAAAGAGAATTAAGCGAATGGAGTGTTTTTAAGGGACAGGGCCGTGATTAGGTACTGGAACACATCAGTAATCAATAAATAATATTTCAATCAAATTCAACATCGTTCTAGTGGTTTTCTCTAGGAAAACCCTACTCTGCTCTCTCCTCCTCATTTTGTGAATGCCGCACGAGTAAACACACAAATTCAGAGGGTCAGAACAGGGAAGGCCACAATTATAATCACAGAGCATTGAAGATTTTAATCAGTTACTGTTTCAGGATCTACCCAAATGTTAACAGTTCACAATCAATGGGAGCAGTTGCTTTGTAAATTGGATTTCCCCCCCTTGAATTTGAGAACTAGAAGCTTGCACTGCTTGACTTCCCTGGAAAACGTCCAGACTTGCACTACAGTTTCAGCCCTGTGGGCTGGGCTTGGTTTTTTCAAGACAACAGTGAACAGCGCCGCAACAGGCTGCCAGGTCTGCTTTTAGGAACCGTTTAGATATTCTTTGAAAAGAAGCTTCTGTAACACCCATCATGTTATTCTAGTTGCAATATTTTCACTTTCTTCCCCATTTTAAACCCCCTTTCTCAGCGGTGCCTAAGTGCTCAGGTAATACATATACAAATGCCCTGACAGACAGATGGGTGAGTAGCATCTCATGGTGCCCTTGCTTCTTAGTGGGAAAAAAATTCTCAAAACAGAATGCAGTAATTCCACCCTCTCAAGCGCTATAATAATCGCTGCAGGGGGTAGTGCTACAACTACAACTACAGCACAATAGATGTATAAATTAAGGCTACTAATAATGCTTGACAATACAATGGAGCAAGTCTTCTAATATTCTCATGCTCATAAAACCAGAAAAATTACTTTAAAACACGTAGCAAAATAAAACTTGTTTAACCATTTTTGCAAAGTCAGTGCTATAGTCACTCTTTTTCCCCAAGATATGCTTTCCATGTAACTGAATATATATATACTCCAGGAGTGTGGACTTCCAAAGGGATAAAATTTGATTTTCTTAAGTTGTAAGTCTTACCAGTTTTGTAAGTTAGTCTCTACAGGCACAGAATACCTGAAAGTTTATTAATGACTAACATTTAAGAAATCGTTACTAAAGTGCTCACCACAACTGGATAGCTCTTATTTAATTCTAATAAATGAGTATCCCCCATTTTATAGATTGGAAAACAAAGGGCGAGATAGGTTAAATTATGTGCCTAATGTAACACTGCTGCAAAGTTAGACAACCAGGATTTGAGCCTAGCAAGTCTGGCTCCAGAGCCCAAACAATTAGCCATCTATGCAACACCCTGGTGGTAGTACCGAAGTCCTCAATTTTAAAGGGGAAAAAAACAAGTCACTTAACATTTTATTTCTCCTATAAAACATCTTAGTAGGCCAGATTAACATGAGCCCAATCCAGAGAGGTTTGGCTATAAATGCCTATAGGAAGACAAGAACTAGAAGATGATTTTGCTTTTGACATTCTCCCAGCCCAAAGCCCAGAGATAAGATTATGGCTTGGGCCCCTCTGAATTATGATGATCAGTGAGAGACCATGGCCATCTACCCACTCGCCCACCTGCTTTGAGTTATCTGGAGATATTGTGTCTCCTGAACTATGCACATACCAAGAAATGTCAAGGCCATCAATATTTACATCATATGAACCTGAAGGTCAGTTCAAAAGGGCACCCGTTATTTATGGGAATGTTTTAGTCACCTAGAGCAGATGGGAGAAAAGGAAGATCTTGGAACTCTTCCCATTTTATCTTAATGATCTCTAATATAAGAAGTCTACTGCCAACCGCTAAGACATTCCATAGTGAAAGATAAAAATCAGTATGTTTAAAATATCCCTTGTGGCATTCGCTTTTCATAAACCTAATGTCACCAATGATAAGACGTCAGATCACATCACGTTAATTAGTGCCTGAAACCTCTGAACAGTAAGCAATTCTAAACTGATGATACATCTGAATTTTAGAATGATTTTCGTTCTAAACGCTAATATCTACATTTTTAAAAAACATGAAAATAAGGCACAGAAGCCTGTATCTAGAGCCACTGCTGATGAAACAAACCATTTGAACATTACCCAACGCCCTGTTCAACTCCTTCTACGTTTGCTTGCAGTATATATATCTGGATAAAGATCTCTCCACAGCCAGTTAAACCCTTTTGCCCTAAACACACACACCCTACAGAGTTGGCAGAAAAACTGTTTATCCACATCCACCCAACTACCCATTTTGCCACCTCAAAACTGGAATGAAGTTCATATAAAATCATAGACTAGCAGTTTTTGATAAGCTCCCTCCACCAAAAAAAAGTTGCTGAATGTGTCATTACATTCCTCACCCTCAGTAACACCTTAACCTTACCAAAAGAACCTGAGTTCTCTAATTAGACCATGAAGTTTCTTCGATATCCCAACAACATAACAGTCAAGAAATATAAGGCATGGAGGAAATATATATAAAAGTTAACAAGTACCTACGTAATTTAACCAATACTGACACACTAACCTTTTTCATGGAAACCTCCTTGAAAAAGTGAAACAAAAATTCTGAAGACTACTGCTTGCAAAGAAGAAGTGCTCAGAGAGTATCAAAAGTTGTATTCTCCCAGTTGAAATCTGAGTTTTATCTTCCTGTTTTGACTAGAGGTCTCTTGACGAAGGGCCTGCGGCGGTATAAATTATCCCATTACTCACTCTCCTTGGCCATCCCGCTGGAACAGGAAGGAAGTAAATCTTGGAGTCCTGCACTCACATCCCTTAATCATACACACACATGCCCCCCAAAGTAGTAAATCACCGTCTTTCACTGTCATCATGATTCACACCTGAAACAGAGCAGAAAGACAGGTATTCAGAAATGCCATTACCAAAGAAAGGTATCTTAATACATTAAAAATGATAATACATAGGCACCGCAGTGTTGTTCTTTCTCAAACAGACCAGCAAGCCTATAATCTAATTAAGAGTCATCAGCTGTGTTAATTTTTTTAATCCTCACCTGTGGACATTTTTCATTGCTTTCATAGAGAAGGGAAGAGAAGGAAGGAGGGAGGGAGGAAGAGAGAGAAGAGGTGGGGGGGGGGGGAGAGAGGAAAAGAGAGGGAGAGAGAGAGAAAGGAAACATCTATGTTGAAGACACTGCCTTCTCATACATGCCCTGACTAGGAATCAAACCTGTGGCTTTTTGGTCCATGTGACAACACTCCAACCAACTGAGCCACACCAGCCAGGGTTCACCAGCTGTGTTAAAAACAACTTTTATAGAGCATAGCTTTCCAAACAGAACATTTCAGGACCCATTACCCTTTTAAGCTCTATTAAAAATTAAAACCAACATCTATATCATATTAACCCACTTGGGCACGACTTTAATTAGTGGAATTTGCCCCATTGTTAGGCTGACTTTCTTCTCTTGGCAGGGCAGAAACATGACCAATCATATGTTTTAAGATGTTGCCTAATTATATAAAAGATCTCATTTAACTTTACATAGAAGTGGTTAAGAATTAAAATATACCATCAATCCTAAAGAAAAATATCTGAGGTTACCCCGTTTTCTCAGATTAAGGGCCCACTGATTTACTGCATCTTAAAGAAAAAAGAGGAAAAGAGGTCTTTCAATAGTCAAAGGGCCTTCTTTTATTTTGATTGCAAAAAAAAAATGCAGGCCTGGTTGGTGTGGCTCAGTGGATTGAGGGCCTGCCTGTGAACTAAAGGGTCGCCAGTTCAATTCCCAGTCAGGGCACATGCCTGGGTTGTGACCCAGGTTCCCAGTAGGGGTCACTTGAGAGGCAACCACACATTGATGTTTTTCTCACTTTCCCTTCCCCTATCTCTGAAAATAAATAAATAAAATCTTTTTAAAAAACAAAACAATGCAAATTGTTTTCAAGTTTATGTGAATTGTATTGTTTGAGTGAGTTTTCCAAACAATACACAACTACATCATTTCCATGTATCTGCTTTGTCACATTGTCACAGACAGTAAAAGAAGTGCATACTCAATCCTTAAAGCACATTAAACTCACTCTAGCTGGGGAGATAAGTACCATGCCTCCATCCTGTCAAGCAAAAGCCAACAACCAACAGAACAAGGCCAAATGAGAGAAAATGCCTCCTACAGATTTTACTGAACTTTTTGTTGAGTTTGCACCATTATTATCAGCTGCCCTTCACAAGTGCCAGAGTTTCATCAAATTTGTTATCGGTTCAACATCAGTGTAACACTACAATGGTTTCCCAGCTCCTAGATTTGAAACTGACGAGCAGAGGCTAACGAGTGTTCTGTCTGCAAGATATACTTTTTATATTTAATTCTCTGACCTTAACTTTATTTCATTAAAAAATTTAGATCAAAGCCCATGATGGGCAAGGAAATGCATTATCATGCTCCTTCAGCAAAAACCAAACCAGGCTGACACACGGCTGCTGCCTGGGCTGCTCTTCAGCAAAATGTCTGCCTCAAGGATTAGGCTCTGAAACGACTGAGAATAGAGATTGTTTTTTGCAAAAACAAACAAACAGACAAACACAATGACGTATTTTGGACAGTAGTGAATATATACACAGAATAAAAGCATTTTTTAAATCAAAAACAATGTGGTGCATCTTTTAAAAATAAGGTAATTGAAGATAAAGTCTTTAAAAGAATGAACTCAATGCTACCACACTTTAAAGTTGTTTTATTTGTTACTGATTTCAAAGGCCATTTTTAATAAGATTATATATCCAATATTGAGGGCCCAAAGCTCTTTGACTGCATATAAATGAACTGTGGTCTGTTCAACTTTCAAATGACTCTCTGGTCCAGATTCCATTAAAATTATATTAAAACAAAAGTATCTCCTTTGACATTTTTGTTGTGCTGTGGAAAACACTAATAATGCCTTAGCCTACACGCATATGCATGTAAAAATACACTGCCCTCAGTAAGCCCAGGTGAACTAACACCTGGTGCCCACGTTAAAGCACATGAATACGTTACTAAGCAAAAGGAAAACATCGTGATGAACATTCCCACACAAAACATGAGTTCCTGGTATTACTTCAACCTCACTAGTGCCATGAATTACTTTTTGAATGACAGATCTTTTTTTTTAACCGCACTTGTATTATGTTTTACCTCCAGCTTTAAAACTGTGCAAATGGAAAAGAAAACCAATCTTAGTAAACATTCCCCTAACTATCACCAGATTTAGGAGAATGTTATTTGTAGACCTGAAGAACAATGCAATACAGACCACAGATGCTGGTGCCTGTCAGCTATGAAGTGTCCAAAGATTAACCCACAGCAAACTATCCCCTCACTGCATTCCAGGGTCACTTAGATCTGAATGCAAGGAAGATGCCTTTTAGCTAAAAATGTAGATGTTCAGCAGCTGCAAGTCAGACTTTAAAAATGATCTCTGGAAAATCTCATGGGCTTATGCTATCCTAAAATGGCAAATACCGACTCTCTCTTTTTTTTTAATGTAATGCCAGTAAACCACATTCAAGGTCAGAAAAAGTCTACTTGGCCACCTGAATAAATCTGCCATATTTGGTACCCAAAATTAAAAGGCTGAGATTTAAAAGTAGTACTTAAATGCTGGATTTCAATATGAAAACTTAAAGTTCGGGCAGGGCGTAAGCCAAAATAAGGACAACTCATTTAATGGCATTTAGTCAGCTCACTTCTTAAATATACACTGATTCATACACACAGTTAAAAATAGTACTAGAGTTAACCAAAAATGGCTAATATCATAATCAGACACATATATTGAGCTATTATGTATGTTTGAAATAATAACTAAATTATTAGGTCTGCCTCAAGTAGGCTAACAGATAACTAAATATTGTTAAAATAGTAAAATGTACGAAGACATGTATAGCGAGGACTGCACTCAGCAAAATATCACTAAATTATATCTTTAAATCCATTTGCCTTTAAAACGCACCCCCATCAGACACATGCATCTACTACACAGGACACAACCAGAAAGGAGTTCAGAGTCCACCACCAAAATGACAGCCCAGGAGAGTGTGGGTTTTATAAGTGGTGGTTTGAGATTTAGGTTTTGTTTCTCCATATAAATAAAATATCCATGGAAATATTCTCCTGATACTATGGAATCAAAGAAAAGAAGATTCCTGAATCGAGTGCTTTACCTATTTCTTTTGACCAAAAGCAGTTACAGGATCAACTAGATCAGCAGTGTCTTCCACCTTCCATTTGATTATGTGTAGCAACACATAAAGCTCTTTTCTATGGAGATAACCCTGGTTTATAACACTGCATAGGTTTCAGGTGTACAACATTATAATTTGACATGCATACACTACAACATGTTCACCAGCAACAGTCTTGGGTGTGTCCACCGCCCACCTGTCACCCCATTTACCAATTTTGCACACTCTCCGCTCTCCTCCCTTCTGGTAACCACTGAGCTGTGGTCTGCATCTACGAGTTTGTTTTTGTTTGTTCATTTGCTTCCCCCCCAAATATGGGTGAAACCATACAGTGTTTGTCAATCTCTAACTTAACTTTAGTACAGTACCCTCAAGGTCCATCCCTGCTGTTGCAAATGGCAAGCTTTCATCTTTTCTATGGCTGAGTAGTATTCTGCTGTGTGTGTTTGCACATACACATATATACATACCATTGTTTTTTATCTATTCATCTGTTAATGGACACTTAGGTTGGTTTCATATCTTAGCCATTGTGAAGAATGTCTAAAGCTGCTTTTATTGATTACCAGCAAATGTTTCCCATACCAAGTTTGGTACTGAATAATGAGCCATAGATATTCAATTTTAATCACATACTAACAACCCTCCAAAACATTAAAACCATCTTTGTAACATCAACATTTTAAGAAGGAATTTTAGAGGAGAGGGATTAGAGAAAAACTACAGATACAAAAAAAAAGTATTATGGAAGAGCAGAGGAAAAACTGAATTTTTCCCATTACCCTGAAGGTATTGCTTAGGTTCAGTTAAACCCAGACTGAAAAACAAGTGCAAATCTAAGAGCTTTATACTCCAGTTACCAATAGGAATTTTTACTAGCTGAAGGGAATCTCTTCTGAAAATTTTCATGGTTTACTGATGAGTACTTTGTATCGATGTCCAAAAAAAAAAAAGCTTTTTTGAGCCCACCACTGATGTTGCAAGTAACTCAAGAATTATACAGGGCAGAACCTGGCAGGTGAGGCTCAGCTGGTTGGAGTACTGTCCCGTAACTAAAGGGTTGTAGGTCTGTTTGCCGGTCCAGGCCCATACAACCCCCAGGCCTGGTGCGAATGAGAGGCAACCATCGGTGCTTCTCTCACACTGATGTTTCTCTCTCCCTGCTTTTCTCTCTAAAAGCAATGAAAGAAATGTCCTAGGTGAGGGTTAAAAATATATATTTTTTTAAAGAATTATACAGGGAATTAAAAATGTCTCTATATCTTTGGTTGGATAACAAGAAGCTCTTGGGGCTGAAGGAGGCAACTTGTTATCCCAGAGCCCTGAACCTATAAATCTCGGAGCTGACATTTCCCAACCCAGGGCAGTAGCAGATTAGAAGATCAGGAGAGGCATTTCTGTTCTTAAGGGTCAACCGGCAGCTGCTGTCCTCATTTGGGATACTTGCCCCATATAAACTTGTTTATGCATTTGGTGCATTCGCATATTTGCCAATTTGCTAAGCTTGACACCAGTAAGATGGCTGAACATTTGCTGTTGTCCATTTGTGGACTTACACAAACTCGATGCCTAAATGCCACCTAAAAAGAACTTGACCAACTGGGAGGGGGCAAAAAGTACTTGATGAAGAAAACTAAGACTTGTCTTGATTTTCTTGCGGAAAATGTCAAAAGCAAATAATCATTTTCTAATAAGTTTAACAACCCTCTCATTTATCCTCTCTTTTTCTAAAAGCTAGATTTATTCCCAGCATGTTTCAATGAATGGTCACAAATGCTACCCAAAAACCAGGCACTTTCGGTAAAAGGGCTTTAGGTGCGTAGCTCTAAAGGAACTCCAGCTAAATAAATAATGGCCCCGAGCACACAGACACACAGCCAGTCTCGTTCCCCAGTGGGGCGGCGCAGGCTTTCCCGCTAGGGAGAAGCTCATCTCAGGGGCTTTTTCTTTTTGCTTTTTCTTTCTATTTTTTTCTCACCACAAGAAATGGCAACAAGTCATATATATATCAATTCATGAAAAAAATCTTTAGAATGAGACCAGTGTTGGACTTTTCCAGTTCTAATATATAATGAAAATCTCCATGGTAGAGTAATAGGAGACTGCACTTTTAAAAACATTCTTACTACATTGAGTGTATTAATAAGTATGGCCAGAGCTACAGATTTAGCTAAGCACACACCTGTAAGATTTCAGGAACACCAACAGGCCCTACTACTCAACACAATCTCTTCCCAGGCTGTTTGTCAGATCCCCAAAGCCCCATCAGGGCTGTGTCACAAGCATCAAATCCCCGTGAAAAAATACCTATCTATTAACTCCTTAGCATAACTTTGTTTAATATTGGAACCTAGTAACCAGACCCAAAGAGTGCCATCAGTTTGACAGATAAACCACAGTAAGAATGGGGAGTGAAGAAAAAGTTTTATTTGGGGAGAAAAGCTTACAACTTAGTGTGGAATGGGTGACCAAAAGCAGTAGAAGGACTGAGGAAATAGAATAAATCCATGGAAAGCCTATAGAACATACAGAAATTTGGTCAAATTTGAAGTAAAACAAAGGTTGAAACTTGGCTTCCTGTGGCAGAGGTATCTCAAAATTTATTTTTTCATAATCTGCACTGTCCGCCAGGTAAAACCATATTCACTGGAGAAGGAGAGAGGAAAGCTTCTCTTCTTGTCTTGCTTGGAGTCCTGCCCTGCTCTCTCCCCATGGCCTGAGCACCTGCCAGCATGTTCCCTGTGACACAGATACTTCCTTCCTCCTACTCACTTTGTTCTCTCGCTTTCTTTTCTCCCACTCTTTCATAAAATTCCAAGACTAAAAATTAAAATTGCCTACCTAGGGGCAGGCACAGTCTTTTTAAAACTCTATCCACCAAGAGCATTTCCATTGCGGGAAAGTGTTGCTCTGTTTACTCAAGAGAGCAGAGAGACATTTGAGCAAGGAAAAATTCCTGGTCTATTGATTCTGTGTCCAGGCTTTATCCATCCCCCAGGATCTGGTGTTGCTTGCAGTTATTATTCTGAAAAAGTCACTTCAATGTCCAGTTGCAGACCAACATTTCAGAACCTACCAAAAAATTAAAAATGTGAGCTTTTTGAGGCAAATGACATCCCATCAGAACTGGGAGATTAGGTTGAGCACACATCCCACCTGAAGCACGCCAAGATCCTACAACGCCTCCAAATAGCATTTAACCTTTTGCTATTAAAATTATAAGAGCCCGGGGAGGGGGCTGGGGAGCCAGCAGGTCATAAAGCTAACATCTAGTTAGGGAATGACACGTCCATTATGGCCATTAAATAGGCCATTAAAAAGGGATGATGTTTCAATTTTTTCCACTTTTCCCCTTTCCTTTCTCCTTTTTACCCCAAAAATGACAGCCCGATCCCTTCACAGCTCTGCATTAACTTTTCTAACATCAAGTCACTTAAGAAAAATCTAAGGTAATCTGTTCATAAAACTTTGACGAAGTTGAAGAGTAAATTCCGATATCCCTATAGTCTCTGGGATTACTATGCTGCTTGGTAGACGAGCTACATTCTGGTCGGAAGTATTTTCTTGAATAACAAGTCTTGCTAATAGGGTTCTACCTTTGATCAATCCCTTCTCTGGAGACTGTCAGGATACATACAGTTCTTCCTTTATAGGTGTAAAACAGCCACACAAGTTCAGTACAGACATCTATAACACACAGCATCAATTTTCCCTCTTCGTATGCCATTACTTAGTGAGGGGAAAGGAGTAAGACCAACAGCACAGAGGTGGGAGAAGACCGGGAAGGGACCAGGCACAGTGGGGGGTTACAATTCCCAACCCTAGCTGGCAGAGAAACACAAACTTTACAATTAGTTCACAGCAAGAATTCTGTAAATGCTCTCTTCACCAGCCTACGGTTCACCTATTTAAAGGTTCACCTTTCTAGAAAATATTTTATTATCATTGTTCATAACACAAGAAAAAATAAATGGTGCAGAAAACAAAAATGTTTTTACAGCCTCCCACAGTGGGAGACACACTTGAGGTTCTCTAGCAACTGAAGTTTAAAAGAGGAGTTGAAGATGGGCCCTTCCCTTCTCTACTGGAAAAGAATACAAGCACAGCACTCAGGAATCAGGCTTCGTGAGGTCTAAAGGAAAAATGCCCTTCTGTCTCCAAGCTCTCCTTCCTTCCATCAGTGGTCTTCTGAATCTGCCACGACAGCCAATCCATCTCTCCTGCATGGTCCATTCTGAAACATGGCTCTGGACAGCCAGGAGGCACACACAGGGCAGGAAAGAAGACTGAACATCACTTGCTTTTTTTTTTTAAGGTATCTATATATCCATGTTCAAAGCAACATCATTCTCAATAGCCAAGAGGTAAAAGCAACACAAATGTTCAACAGATAAATTAATAAATAAAAAGTGGTATGTCCATACAATGGAATATTATTCAGCCCTCAAAAGGATTTTGAAATAAGTGAAGTAAGCCAGTCACAAACAGACAAATACTGTATGATTCTACTCATGTGAAGTATCTGGAATGATGAAACTCTTAAAAATACAAAATAAGGTGGTGGTTGCCAGAAGCTGGGAGTAAGGGAAATGAATGTTATTTAATGGATACAGAGTTTCAGTTTTGCAAGATGAAAAAGTCATGGGTATTCATTGTACAATAATGTGAATACACTTACTACTACTGATCTGTACACTAAGAAATAATTAAAATGGTAAATTTTATCTTTTCACCACAGCCAAAAATGCAGAGCGAGACGCACAGTGGTAGGCAAAAGTAGGTTTACAGTTGTGGGTACATGAAAGTTTATGCTTGTATCATTATTTATTGATTATTGTGTTATTTTCCACATGAACAACTATAAGCCTACTTTTGTTCATCCCTGTGTGACGACTAGCCCATACTCTGTAGTAACTGCTCTCTCTTCTAAATCACTACTGCATTTTCACTGTATCTCTCTTAAGACATTGACCTAATGCAAACAGTATATTGGCATTAACTCATTTGATTCTCTCAAGTAGTAACTTGTATCAGCCTTTGTTTTACAGACTTTCAAGGAAACTGAGGCCCAGAGTGATTAAACAACTGGTCCAAAATCACTATTACAAATTGATGGTGTCTGATTCTTATGTCACACCCTTTACCTCTCACACCTTCTCCTTCAAAAGACTCTTCTGATAAAACACTGCCTCTACTTCATACCTTCCCTCATCAACCCTCCACCAGCAGGCTTTCTCTACTCAGCAGCTCTCTCAAAGTTGCCAATTACCTCCAATCTCTGCTACTCAGTTTTGTGAGCTTACAAGTATCTTACTTGGATTCTCAGAGGTAAGTAATATGCTTGACCCACCGTCTCCTTCTACAAATTATCTCTTCCCTCGGTTTTCTGGACACCAATTTCTCCTGGTAATCCTTCTACATGTCTGACCTTCCTTATCATGTTCTCTTCCCCAGTTTTCTCCAAACAATGGCTAATGGGTAACTACATGAATAGTTAAGAAAGATTTACCTTAAACTAATTTAACACATCCACAGAGTTCTTTTGAGGCTTTAATAGGTTCTAGAGCCTTCAGAATACAGGTCCACCGGAGTTGTAACTTGAAGGCAAAGATTCTATTTTACTTCTCTTACAGCTCTCAGAGCCTAGCACAATATTTGGAACATAATAAACCTAATTATAACAAAATCCTCACATTCAAAACTGCTTTCACTTATATGCTCTGCCAGATTTTATTGAGAAAACTTCCCAGACAATTCAACTGTCCCTTCACTCCATGGCCAGTTAAGGGTCCAGCACAGGCTACAGACAACAGCTAATGAAGTAGAAAAACATCTCTGATGACTTACTGTGGAGTTCTCAGAGCCCTGATATGCCTCACCGTCTCACAGCAAACTCAAACTATCTTGTAGCAATTTGCACAAAAATGCTGCCGCTGGTCCCCAACTGTTGTGCCTCCACCGCCATTTCTGCCCTCAGTGGGCCTCACCCCAATATAAAAGCATTAAATGAGATTACAAAATTCAAAGAAGTTTCTTGCATTTTCTAATTCAATTAATTAAGTTAAAGAGTTGAAACCCTAGTAAGAGAAAATTAGAAGCTCAAAAGATGTGTGTGTACACTGGTTCAGCTAAATTTTTGATGAAGTGTAAATTAGGGTAGAATAAGTTAAATTTGCCATTAATAGCTCACTGACTAGAAAGTGGCGCAGTTTTGTTTCCTTCCCTTAAAGTCTTCGCTTCACCCACTGGCCTCGGTAAATGTTTTCCACTTCAAGCTTTTGAACAGTACTTTCTGAAGTCTACATCTGATGCCTGACCTCACGCCCATTCTCCTATTAGTTCTACACTCAGCATAATGGAATGTTAATAGGCTGTTATGATTTACTCTACAAAAATCAATGGGGTAGATCCCGCCGCGTAAAGAAGCTGCTTTGGTGGGTAAGACTATCCACACAGCATTAGGTACCATTTGAAAAGTGATTGCCCCAAGGAACAACAATCTCTCCTAGGGAAGTCAGAGCTTTCTTACACTGATGTTTGTTTGCTTGTGTTAGAGATTGAGAGTAATTTCCTAACTCATTCCACATACCCCAAAAAGCAGAGTGAGGTAACAGATCCTTATTAACCTACAAAAAATGAACATCATCCAAACTATGGCAAAATACTGATAAGAATTCAATAGAGAATGATGATCACTGAGTTCTGAGTTTGGGAGGTGGATAGCTCGTACAGAGAAGGGTTCATTTATTAGGTCTAAAAAGTAATAATAAACCCAGCATATAACCATAACCAACTGGTAGATTAAAATAGAACAATGAAAACGAGATGGTGGAATTCAAAGATCAATTTTTGATAAAAATTATTTATTTTTCTACAAATGAAAGGTCATTCTTTGGTAATGGAAGTGTGATGGCGCATGAGGTGGGCCCAAGAAAGTGGGAAGCAGGCTTTTTAAAAGATCACGTTGCTTTGAGCAAACAAGGGGGAAAAAAGGCCTTCCTAGGCTCCTGAGAGTTATAGAAAACATATTTTCTTTTTTACCGCATTGTCTTGAATTATATGTGTATTCAGAGTTAAGGCTTTTTTAATTTTTAATTTTTTATGGAACACATGTGTGAAATTACCATTACCAAGCCAGAAGGCTCTACTCTCAGGGAGACAATCGTCTCTGAAGCTCAAGTGTCTCACAGGGACAAACTTCACCCAGAGAAGGCTGAGGCTGTGCCTCAGGGGTATGTGGGGATGGGAGGGGGCCGGCCTGAAGCCGCCTGGCAGGGAAGAGTATTTGATCACAGCCTTACTTTAGAATCGCCCCCTATGTGGTAATAAAACAAAGACAGACTTCCAGTCAGTTTTACTGTTTTCAAACTCTAAAAACAACGACCCCTTTTAATGTGTGTATAGGTTGCTGAGCACGCCTCCTGGCCCCCGCTGTTGAAGAAGAACACACTGTATGAAATATAATTATCACCACTACCTCCGTGAAGTCTTCCTGAACACCATCTTCCCCCAACTCCTTGGAGCACTTGTTACAAATTATCATTTTCTGTTTATTGTTCTTTCTCCTTGCTGGATGATAAGCTCCCTAAGGTCACTGACTCTGGGTTTTCTTTCTCAGTACTTCCAAATGTCTTACAAAGTGCCGTAATAAAACACAACTGACCCTCAGTAGAGGTTTAATTTAAGGAAACCCCATTGAACACCTATTATCACTAGGCCTTGCTCGAGGCACTGGGGCTACTGTAGTGAACAAACTATACGAAAATGCCAGTCTGCGTGGTGTTTGAATAAATAAGTGGATGAACAATAGAGAACCAGCAACATTTCTCCCTGATAGCTTGGGAATTTACTCAGTGACACGAAACAGAAAACAAGCATATAGTCTGCTTTTGTGTGATTCATTCAAATTGGGAAGTCAAAGCCTGGTTTGCGAATAAATTTTAGAGGCCTGGAACCTTCAGCTGACCCATTCACTTCCCTTTATCAACAACCAGACTCGAAGGCATGAGACAGGGCCCTTGCATTCCTAGCCACTACTGTTCGTCCACAGGCTACCCACACACCCCTCACGTGCAGCCCCAGGTATCTTCAGAAACTGGAAACCATGCTGGGAAGGGTGTTTAACGGGGGTCAATCCTCCACCACTGCACAATACTAACAATGACAAACACATGCAGAATATCATTGTTAAACTCCTTTTGTCTTTTTTGAACCCTCCAATAGCACATGAAATGGATAGTTCCTAGCTTCTCACTGTTTGTTCTCTGTAGATATGTACTAGAGGCACAAGGTGTTTATGTTACTTGCCTACTTTCATACAGCTGATAAGTTGCAAAATCAAACTTAAAACCAGAACTATGGACTCAAACATCAATAATTACACTGTAAATACATTATGTCATCCACAAGAAGAGACCAGGCTGGAAACAGAATTGGAAATATACACAACTCCCAAAACCCGATATGACTCTCTCTTCCCAAAACTGCCTTCCTTATTTACACACACACACACAAATGTTGCTACCATGTAGAGACCCACAGGCAGACCCACAGGCAAACCCACCAGCTACTAGGGTTAAAGAGTAGCCTCCTACAGTCAGCAGATATTAAACCTTCCAAGCAATTTACTCATAAGTACTCTATATAATTACCTCACTCATTTCTAAATCACTGGAGGTGATCTGTTCATCTCATGGTCAAAGACAGTGGACCCCCTTGGTAAGCTCCTAGCGGACCAGGATTGTGTCACGTGCCCCGGTTATCCCAGCCCTCAGCACACCTCTTGACAAGTAGCAGAGCACGCAGCAAATACTCAATGAATGAATGAATGATGATTCTACTATGCTAGCAACTGTGAAAACTGATCCAAGGGCCATGGTTACATTCTTTCTGCTTTTTCTTGCCAGTCTTCTATTAATTAGATCTGGAAGCATTTAAAGACAGAGACACTCTCTGTCTTCCTGCACAAACCGTGCGCAGAGCCCCAGATGGTGTCAAGTGCATGTGCATGTGTGTTGCATCAATATTTGCTCTTTGATTTGATGCTCAAACACCACCACTGAGTCATGTTTGTCTGGCAGATCATGTGGTTTTAATAATTAGCGTCTGAGGTGGGAAAGTGCCTTTTTATTAAAAAAAAAAGAAAGAAAGAAAAGAAGAGAAAAAAGAGGGTTGTCCATGAAGTACTGAGTGATACTGCTCTACTTTGAAGAATGTTGGATGCAAATACATTCCCTAGCAGATAAATAAATGAATAAAATAAAAAAATACACATAGATAAAAATCTCTCAGAGGAGCACCACATTTATTGTTTTTTACATATACACATAAGCAAAACGAAGGAAGTATGCCAAGTAATACAAGTGCTTGCAATACCTCTGGGAGACTGAGGAAACCATTCTATTTGCTTGCAATGTGGAAGCATCGACAACTGCTCCAGGAAATAAAAGATGCCTTCTCATGTCTACCATCACTAAAAGTTAAAGATTCCTCTGACCAAAAGTGCATGTGCTAAATGTATGATTAGTCAGACTCCTAGGTTGAACACGGCATTTTAATAAACTGAGTTTCTGGCTCACTATTTACAGTCCAAGCCCTCGGATGAGAGTGGGGGAGGGGTCGGAGTAAGCAGGGGACAGCACAGATCATCTAATTAATCTCCCACCCAATGGAAGGCAGCCTTTCTGTAGTTATCACCAGGATCTTTAGGAAGTGCAGTAATTAATCCATATTTCCATGTAATGAACATAATTTCATCTCTCTTTGATAATACAGGGTTTTCAAGTGGTACAAGATCATGTTTTTGAATCAGAATTTTTTATGTAGTAAACTGTGATGTTGTCACAGAACACTGGGCCCAGAATATGCCTGGGAAAGGACACTCAAAAAAATTGAAATCCTTGATATATTTCACTATCATAAATCTCTTTCTCCTAAGAGAGATGGTCAAACAGAGCATATGTTGGTTAAAGTGTTGAAATGGATGCATTCTGGTTATCTGGGTTTTAACATCATCTTCTCTTGAGAAAAATAATGCAATAGTATTATGAGCTCAAGCAGTCAGAACACAGCCGAAGGCAATGCTGTTGTTAGTGCTTAACTGAAAACTCTCCTGAATTATTAATAGTAGTATAATTTCCACCTCCAGATGAATACATATTTATTTCAATCGAAGCTTGTCCACAGTAAGATTATATTGCAATGACAAACTAGTACACGTGTAAAAGGCACAATAAATGTACATTATTTTATACAATACATCTAGTCCTGAGAAGTAGGGTCTGTGAAAAGTTTTTTTCCTAAATTTCATTACATGTAAAGTGCCCTGGGTGAATTCACCTATCTAAAAATGTCCCACAACAATTAGATCAAAATAACAAGTGCCACTAAATTATATTTAATTCACACTTCTAAATCTTTGAACATTTACTTTTCCTAAAGAAAAGCACAGCTTTATGGGATATCTTCAAGAACAACTTTCAAAACACTTGAAGATACACACTTAAAAGACACAAGTGCTGAGTAGTTCCCACCCTCACACACATTCCCATGAGAAACCAAGGCAAATCCAGCCATGGTACATGTGGACACCATCACAGGCTGTATTGACAAGGCGGCTACGGCAAAGTGAGCAGAGAAGAAAGTGGTAGTAATTGAGGTTACAGAGGTGGTAGACATAATCAGACCAAACAAAGTCTCATGGGCTGTGTGGAGCGGGAACTGTGGCCTCCCATCCAGATACTCTTTGAGGACAAAGACACTTATTCCTCCAGCTGCCGGAGATGTTGCTTGCTGATGGCTCCGCTGAGTGCCTCTCCAGGCACTGCGTGACCAAGGACACTGACATGCCTGAGTTTACACCCCTCCTTGGTTCCATCCAGTGACTGGTCCGTGAAGGGTAACCGGGGTATGTCTGAAGAATCATCAAGCTTAGCAATCACCATAAGGTCAGCCGAGGCTTCTCCTGCAATTGCATCATAGCCCAACCTCTCTCTCTAACCAGCCTGCTTCCCTCACACTTCACAGGTGTTGTTTCCAAGAGCACTCCACAATGACCCTCCTGCAAGCAAATCTCAGACTCAAAGTCTACGTCCTGGGGGACCCAAACTACAACTTTGGGCTTTTTTTTTACCTTTAGTGAAATGAAAAGTCTTTGGAGGTTGAAGCAGAGAATAGTATAATGTGATTTATGTTATAGAAGGGTCATCCTATGTTTTGTAGAGAGCAGACTATCAAGGGAGTGAGCAGGCTACACAGCAGAAACACTGTGGAAGACAGAGAACTGTACTGGAACAACAATTAAAATTAAAAAAAAGAAGGAATCAGAAACTGAATATATTGCAAAGATAGAGCTGACAGGCTTTACAGCAGAAAATCCTCAAAATCATGAGAACAAGGCAGCTCCAATTCTCCTAAATTCATGTCTCTAGACATAAAGGCCCAATACATACTGAATTCTTACAGTCTTGAGTTTTTAAAACCACTCCTGTCAGGTTTGAATGTACACAGAAAGGAGAAGTAAAACATGACCCTAGCTAGATGCAGTTTGCAAGTTGAAGAAATACTTAGAAATATGTTAATGATGCAAACTCACAATTGGTATTCGCATCTAACTGCTCTTCCTCTTTGGTTCTCAATCCCAGCTGGTAAAATCCACCCAACCCTTCCAGCTGGAGAGATGGGAGGGAGCCTCACCCTTCACCTGCTAACACCCCCACAGGTGCCAACCACAACCACCAATCACCACCATCACAAAGTGATTTCCACCAATCACCACCATCACAACATTATTTCCAAATAGCTCTCACACCCATCCATCTCCCCCTGACTCCTGACTCTCCTCTTGGTGTCCCTGCCTTAACTCAGGTCATCCTGTTTTGCATTAGCCCCCCCCCAACTGGATGCCCTACTGCAAGTCTCTTCCCATTTCACAGTTCAATCCATTCTCTATACTACTGGACTATGATACACACATTATCAGCTATAAACATGACCCTACTTCAAGACTTCACCTTGGCTTTGCTCTCAAGCCTTGCCTTCCCCCACAGGCTACCTTCCCCTTCTTAGAACTCACCAATGCTGAATGATACAGAATGACCCTAGTTATCTGCCCAGCCCACGATGTTTAAAACTCAGATCACCACTCTGACTGGAAAACACACCACTCTTCCTAGATTAGATTAACTCCACCTCATTCTTTAAGATCCAGTGAAAGTATTTTCCCAAAAGTGCCCCTTGATTCTGGCCCCCAAGAATGGATTAGACCCCCACAGACCTTCCCACTGTTCTGAAAGCACCACTTTATGTCAGCACTCACCACCCCTAGACTCTAAGCTCCTGGAGGACAGAGACCAATTCTTACTCAACTTTGAATTCCAGAAGGTACTATAATACCCAGTGCCTGATAGGCAGGGGGGAAAAGGCTGAACTTAACTTTTTCCTCAACTTAATATTTATTTAAGGGAGGCTGTAGATGAATATTTTTTAAATACAGACTGTGGCAAAAAGAAAAATTTATGAACAACAGAATGGAGTTTTAAAACAACACAAACTGAAACAAATGCTACAAGTGTTTCCAACTGCAAATATTTAATATAGCCTAGTATCAATGTGCCATTTCCCCTTCTCAGGGATCACACAAACAACAGGGGGCTGAAATGCATTGTTAGCAAGTGCCTATGACTACCTTCTCCCAGAAAGCAACATTAGCAAAAACCCAGCTATGAATAAAATTAAAAAGTCTCTTGAATATTTATTCTGGTATGATGCAGAGGTATGCATAGTAAAAAGTACAGAAGTCTTTTCATAATTCATTTCCCTGAAGTTTTCAGATATATTTTCTTTGTGTGTCATTCTCAGAATTGGAATACTTACAACAGAATTAGTGCCAAATATGGGTATCAAAAGGGAATTCTATTCAAAATAAGAGTATTAACCCAATGGAAGTTCCAGAGTTAATAAGTCCTCACCACTAGCTTATAAGCCTTGTCATGAAATTCCCATTGATTGTGGTCTGTTACAAATTATTTATACCAAAAGTACTAAAAGAAAAAAAAGGAGGGGAAGAGAGAGAGAAAATAGAAAAGACAAGGCCATGGTCAAGTCCACGTGTGCCAGCCTAGCCATGCAGTCATGCGGTTTCTGCTGGGCTCCTCCAGAAGGGCATGTCCTCACAGCCCTCCCTGAGCTCAGGCAGGAGGCGGAGAGGCAGGAGCCGTGGGAGGGAGCCGGGCTGACAGTGCAGCGTGGAGTCAGCAGACCCAGCGCAGAGCACAGACACAGCAAAGATTCCGCAGCAGAAAACCACCAAGGGCAAAGTGGCCCAACTTCTCCGAGACCCGGTAGTTAGAGGAAAGCCTTTTTTAAACTTAGTGGAAAAGGCACACATACAGCAGGCACCAATGTAATTACCAAAGCCAGGAGGCCTGTCTGCCAAGCGGGGTTGATGTGGCCGCTTGACCAGGTTTTATTCTTGGCGTGTGCTGCCCTCTTGTCCCTCTGCTCTTCCTGCTCCTGCGACTAAATAAACTGGCAGATGCTTGCTTCATGTACGATGAACTCTCGGCTATCTGTCTCCTAGTTTGTTTTGGCATCTACTTCAAATGGTAGAGCATCTGTGAAGTGGACCAAAGCACTCCAAAATTCTACTTCAGGGTTATTTTCAAGAATGTATTTCTGCCATTTCCAGAGACTGTTAGGAATTTTCCTAAACAACAAGCATGATCCTATACAATCAATCACAGTAATTTTTGTTGGTCACCTTCTCTAGACAAACACACAGCACTGTTCAAAAGGGAAAAGAGTCCCAGTTTGCTTTTCATTCTCTACTGAATTCCAGTCACTCCTCTTTCTTTTAGCTCTCTGCATGATCCATTCACTATTGTGGTTTCATCACCGGCTACGTGTCAACAACTCCCCAATTTCTCTGTATCCCAGACTTCTCTGCTCAAACCCACACCCAAATATCCAGTGATCTAATGGTCATTTCAAGTACAAACTGTTTCAAGTTGAAATCCTCATCTTCCTCTTGCCAATGCATTTCATCATCTACCAGTTTCTCCCACCTCACGAGACACCCTTGACGTCCGTCTTCTTCTGACGCACACCTAGTCAGTAGCGCTCTCCCGCTGAAGCTACACTCGTAACCAAGAAGAGGTGCGCTCCTGTCAGGGTTCAGTACGCTCTCCGAGCATCCCTCTGTTCTGGAATCCAACAAGCAGTGCCGCGTCTCTGTCCGCCCTGTGAATATTTAGCCCATGCCTTTTTCATTTTTTTCAGCAATTCCTCTAGCCTATGCCCCCATCTCCCAAAAGCACTAGCATGTCCTGAATAGATCTGTTCATTCATATCTTTAGGGGAAAACAACCAGTTTCCTTTATGAAGCCACTGTAAACTTTTCAGAAGTGATAGCTTAAAGAAAAAAGCAGCTTCTTTTCATGGCAGCAACATCTCCAAGGAAAATTCTTCAAGAATGAAACATCATTTTTCGTAAAACAACACAAAAGGAATCCAGAAAGTCAGTTAAATGGTAACAAGTTGCAAAGCCAAAACAAACCTGGACAGAGACTTCAGTAACAAAGAAGCTGTGGTCGGAAGAAATCAAAATGAAGTTGCGCGTGGTGACAGGCCACGGGCTGAGGGAGTGACCTCCACACCAACAGACACCTGCACCTGTTCGCGTCACTGCCCTCGACCTGCCGAAGTGCAGGTCACTTGGAGGTACATTAGGAGGGTACATTTCCTTAACACTGAACTTCCAATGAAATTCCAAGAGGAATTTTCAAAGAATAAAACACCCACTTTGAAAGAGCAGGCGTAGTTTCAGCTCAGTTCAACATGGTTGAGAGACTATTTCAAACGACGGCTAAATGTTACTGACGGCTTTTTCTTTCTATCTTAGGGGAGCAGAGTCACCATTTCTTGAGTTGACCCTACATAAGGAGTGTTGATTATAAACGCTCCGGGTACCACTCGACAACCCAGAAACTGGTGGTAGCTGGAAGGACAGAGGTCACGTATGCTATTTCAATAATAAAATTCTTTTTAGCCCTGGGTTAAGTTGATTAACTCAAACTGTGAAGACTCTTCCTCCTGCCTCCATTCCTGGCTACTCGTATGCTATTTCTATAATAAAATTCTTTTTAGCCCTGGGTTAAGTTGATTACTCAAACTGTAAAGACTCCTCCTCCTCCCCCCATTCCTGGCTACTCCCATTTTCCTGAGGCTGACTGACTCTAGGAAAACAAGTATAGCATTATGCTTGCCTCCTTGGAATGAGATCAGTTCTCGTTTCAAATTCCCTTTCAGACCAACCCCAAGGCCACAGACCCTGTAAAAATCCCAGCTGCTCAACAGTGCAGGAAGGCCTAACCTACGACAAGAAAGCACTGCTGAGGTCACAACCAGCACAGGCATCCTGAACCGGACTGGCATCCCCACAGGTCTGTTCCAGCGCGCTGGGCAGGAACAAGTCTGTAAACAGCCCAGTCTCGGCTCCTCCTCCCCAGGCCACGCGGCCAAGGCGAGGCTGTGGTACAGTGTTCAGCAGTGATTTTCTCCAACTGGCACCATCTGTGCATGCCCTGCCAGACGTGCTGACAGAGCAGGCTGCGTAGACCATTACTAATCTACCAGGGTCAGCGGGGTCAGGCCTGCAACGTGATGCCTATATATTTCAAAGGCCAGTCTTCCCTCCATGCCAGCTAATCAATCTATGTTGAAAAGCAAGCACATTTTTATTCCACTTTCTTTTAAATTTCAAAGAAAAATCTCATTTTTAAAGCTCTTAGTGTAGGGATTGCTTGCATGTAATCAGCTCCCTGATACCAGTGAAGTTGTATGAGATCTTCGGGCCACGAGGCTTATCCGTTGATCCTTTGCCAAAATTGGGTAGGGAGGCCAGGAGGACAACTTTCCTCGGACAACGAAAGCCTTCAAAACGGTGACATTGGAGGAAGGAAAACAAGGATCAAGATTCAAACTCTACGCAAAGTCCCAATGAGCTGAGTCTGCAAAAGAAGAGTAAAGGCTAGCAGCCATCCAGTAGAACCACACAGTGTGGGCCTACGCAGTGTGGCTGGGATGGCAGAGGAGGCCTTAGCATTGCTCACCATCTACTTCAGAGTTCATCCATGAGTTCTGCCACCTACCAGGTGTTTGTTAAGTGCCTAGTGTGTGCCGGGAGCTTTCTATCCTCTTGCACTTCCATAGGGTTTTTCACTGAGGAAGGGGGTAACTAACTGTTAGTTGGTACTCAGCCACATCCTGGTGGGAGAAAACCAACAGCCACCAAAGGCAGGACGATGTCAATCTCTTCTTCAAAGTGCCACTCAGTAGCACAGACTTATTTCAGGCTTGCAAGAGTAAGTACATAAAAAACCTTTCACAAAATTGTGTAACTGTAATTATTTGTGGGTCAAGACCAAGGACTGTAATCACATCACTGCAGATGGTATTTATTCTAGTTCTTCAAATCAAAGGATGACTTGAGCTGATAGCCAAAAAACTAAGCCACGTAACGAATGCTTCACTACAAGCCCCAAAGAAACTAGCTCCTGTTTACAATAATGATTTACAGAAATTTCAAGGTAAGTGACTTCATCTTTTTGCTCTTGCTTAGATATCAGTTTCTCCGCTAACAGTTTAAATTGAGCTAAACAGGTGGAATTTGTGGCCTGAAATATAATGAATAATTCCCCTAACCCAGATCATTTTCCTGGTAAGACTTTGGGTTTGTTGAGAAGTGAGCTGGGAGGGTCACAAATCTGACATGGCTACTTCAGCATAATTTGAGGAACAGGTTTGCATAAGTTTATATTGAGCAAGGGCTTCTTCCAGTTTTTCCAGCTTCAGGCACTATAGATAACTCCTGGTTAATCTGGCTCCGAACTTGCAGACCCTTCCTGACTCCTCCCCTCACAAGGGTGGCTTCGTGTTGTCTAAAAGTAAGTCACGCAACCACTTCGATCCCCTTCAACTACTCCATATCAAAGAAACATGGCTGTCTCAACAACAGACCTTTTCTCAGCCTTTAGGCTTCACATCTGGATATTGTAAAACAAATCGAACACGTAAAACAAATGGAAACATTTAAAGTGAGATTATGTTTCACATCTATTATGTCTTTATGAAGCCATCCTAGGACCTCAGGTGCACTGAAGATTTAATTCCATTTAACTTATAAACCCCATGCCTTCACATTCCAGGATGGCTAGTTTTGCTCTTTCAGAAGTAGTAGGGTTTTACTAGGCCTATATTCACGTGTTAGGCTTTTAATGTAAAGTGTTATGATGTCTCTCCCCACCTCCAGGCCCGATTCTGTTTCAGTGGCTTGCATTATTCTAGCATCTCCCTTTTTTAAACAAAGGCTGCTCAACATTCAACTTCATTTCTCTCTGTCTGATGCTGCTGGAACGAGAGATAAGAATCTAGACAGAGGCTTTCATAGTGTTTTACCTGTAACCTGTCTAAACCACCAACTGACAAACACAGGCTCTGCCTCTGAGCACCAGAGGTACCCAAGGCACAGAAATGACTGCATGGGCCTGTGTCTCTAGCATCAGTTCCAGACAGAGCAGCAGCTAGTGGAATGCTCAGATGGCACATGCCTAGAAGGTAGAACGATACATCTTCGGGAAGCCTAAAAATACCAAGTCAAGCAAGAAAGTGGTAAAGTCATGTCAACAATATAGCCATAGAATTTGCAGAAAAAAAGACTGAGGCAACCAAGTTCTAAAAAGAGATAATAAATCCTGCTTTTTAAACAGCCCAGTCATCTCCAAGAAGACAGTCAGAATAGGTATGGCCCAACTCTCCCCCACTTTAAGCAGCTCTTGATCTTAACAAGGCGCTTACAGCATCTTGAATTCCACCTTTCTTTGATTTCTAAAGATTTGATCACATTTCACTAGCCTATTACTGAAAGGTAGGATTTAATGGGTTTTCTAAAGTTCTCTCATCCACTATTACTGTGTGACTATTAATCATAAACTTTAACACCCTGAATTTACAGTTAAAAAATCCATAATGAACACTAGTAAGGGGTGGGGGACCCTCACTTCTGAAGCTCTAACAGGAGGATACAAGGGACAAGTTTCATTTTATTCTCTGCCTTCCCTAACCAAGTGGGTTTTATAAAAATTCCAGATGAAGTTTCCTGCAGGGTCCTCAGGAGCCCAATCCACAGGAAGCCCAACAACAGGAAGTTCCCATTATACATCCAGCCCTGCGCAGGGTCCTGCATGCTAAAAATACGATGTCTGCTCTCCCTCATCATCCTGGGACAGATAGGAAGAAAAGCTCCTACGTCCTTACTGCTAAAATTTCTCTTCACTGATAGTTGTTTACATGAGATATTGACAAAACAGCTAGTCTTCCACAGGAGAAGGGGGAGGGGGCGGGCCTTCACTGCCAGAGTCAGATATTGAGAAATATTTTGGTGTCTGATGAAATGTTGGTGTAATATGAAAAACCAGTTATGAGCGATCAAAGGAACCTAAATGAAACACTGCAGTCACTCCCCTTTCATGTGCTGTTAGCATTTGCTGAGGAGCTGCCTCTGTGACAAATCAGAAAGGCTTGCCCCAGGCTCTGCTTGCAGAAACCAGATTGAAGGAACAGCCCATGTCTGATTTTGAAAGCAGGTAAGTTAAAGTACCAATCTTTTTTTTAACGTTTAATAGATTTTGTTCTGTGTGTAACCACCTTCTCTGTAATGGTTATACGAGATCACTGTCTAATCCCCAATCCTTACTCAAGGAAACCAGTTAAGTGCTCTTAATGGAAATAACTTAGGACAACTAATTACCTCTGAAGAAACTCTCCCTGTACTGTGAGCAAATGGATCACTGTGAGGAAAGGGAGAGCAGAAACAATCATGAAAAGATGGGAAAGAGAAACTAAATAAAAAAGGGAAGGGACTTGTCTCTGTGCTGGGGAGTTATATGCAAAATGTCAACCTGCAGGAGTAAAAGATTCTCTCTGAGGAAGCTCCTAAGATCCTCTCCAGAAGCTCCAGAAACCACCCAAACACCATTGGGCCAGGCCCAAACTGGAAATGATCCTAATGGGGCTAATTCACAGACTTAGCATTGCATTTAACGGCAGTATCACCAATCATTGTAATACAACATATCTAAGGTGCTATGGCATCGTCTCTGCCCATAAATTTTTTTTCCAGATGTCCCATCTATTCTCCCAACCATATGCACAGTTCAAAAAACGGGGCAATAAATACAGACTGACTTCTGGAAAAAGGCTCAGGATTATGTGCTATTTTTAGACCTTAATTGACCATTCTAGAATTTGCTACCTCCCCAGTTCTCTTGCAAATAAATAGTATACTTTCTACCTCAAGTGATTCTTTTAAATATCAACTTTTAAATTCATAGAATTGCAGAATTCTAGCATTTCAGAAGTGCGAATCTGGGAACCAACTAGTGTATCTTCCCCATTTTACAAAGCTCAGAGTTAAATGACTTGACCAAAGTCACTCAGTTGGAAACCAGTTGAGCAGGTTTAATGGACAAACTGAAAAATGTACTTATTCACTTATTTTATATATTTCACTTATTTTACATAGCAGTAAAATTATAAATGATCCAAGGTTTTTTTTAAGCTATATGAATTAACACATTTTGAAATTTAAAAATAAAAAAAAATCTACTGCAATCATTTCATGGGCGGTCAAATGTAATGTTTTTAGAACCACCTTTCAAAGCTAAACACATGTTGAAACTAACTGGACCACCCAAATCAAGAACCTAGTTGTGCTATTTAATGTTTATTTGGTTTGTTTCTAAATGTGTATTTAAGTGGAAAAGTCATAAAGGGAAGAATTAATGATAATCGATACCAGATCTGCAACCATAGAGCTTTTCTTGAGTTTATAGTATTTAGTGAAGTCAGCCAAAAAAAAAAAAAAAAAAGAATTCTACAATGAGAAAATTCTGCATAGTACTTTAAAAGCAAGTCCCAAGTTATGTACTGTACTCTGAAAATAGAATTAGCCAAAGACTGGCACATGGCCTTCTGAAAGATACTCACCAAAAGGAAAATGTAGAGATCTTACAAGCATGTGGAGGTAACAAATAAGATATAATGCCAAAAAAAAAAACATGGTTTTTGCTCCTCTGATATCTTCAAAACTGTCACAACTCTACATTCTAAAAGGAAATACAAACTTAAAAAGACCTAGAAACAAAGGGTATATTTACTTACCTAAACGTGCAGATGTTTTATATTCCTGTGGAATGTTCATAATTTATTTGGAACTCAGAATACAGCTTCTCATAGAAGCAATATCATAAATAGTGATTAAGTTTCCAGACCAGCCTACAGAAACATTTTTTAATTCAATATATACCTGAAGTAATAAATGCTAGTAATTTATAGAACGTAGGCAGGAAAGAGGAACTAAGGGCCTGAGGAAAGGGCTTTGTAGGGACAGAGAGGAAGCCTGCTTTCATTTCCCTTTTCCTGGTACTCTTTAACATCCGGCTAAATTAATGGGCAATCATCACCCTTGCTTGCTTTGCCTTCTCTCCCTCCTGGTCTACATACAACTCTCTACCTTCCTCTCCACCTCTTTAATGCCAGCCCTGGGGGGGGGGGGGGGGGCGCGGGGGGGGGGGGAGAGAAGAAAGAACCAGAGGCAGATGTGTTGTAATTCCCACCTGCCCATATATCTCCTAGGCAATAAACCCAAATGAGCAACCAGTACCTGGGGCGGGCAGGAGCAGAGAAGGAAATGAGTAACCCCAGAGGCTCTACAGGAAGGGCCAGTACAGGCAAATCAACAGCACCAACACCTGACGCTAAAACGCCTCAGGCAGCCAAACTGAGTGCACAGTTCCCGCGCGCGGGGCTTTGACAAATCAGGCACACAGAGAGAAAAGCAACTAAAACCAACTCTGGTTGGCCCCTTGAATAATTAGGAAAAGCTTCTAAGGAAATGGAAGCTTTCTTCTCTGGGCCCAAAATTGGGACAGGCTGTGAAGGAGGCCAGTATAACTCAAGTGAGAGAGGCTAGTGCACTTCACACAAAAGGAAGTTATTTCCCAAAGCTGCTATTTGGATCCCTAAATCCAGTTAATTATCTTGACACCTTTGCATTTAAATTAGAATGAAAACTTGTTGGGGGTGACCCATCAGGACTGAAAAATTCCACATCAGGCAGAGCCTAGGAATTACTTGATGTAACTCTGGCCTAAAAAGGTGAAAGTTCCCTTAAGCAATCACAGTCTATCACCGCAAGATTTAAATTCAGTTCCTTATCAATAAAACCCATTACACAAAACCTGCCAGCCAGTAGGTAAGAGGTGTCATGAATTTGAAGGGCAAAGCCAATTCTAAGGAGACTTCCAGCCCAGAGAAACCGCAAGGAAATCCTCATCTCATCACTGGAGGCCTGGGCAATACCCCTCCTTCTCAGACTCAGAGCATGTCAAACAAGAATTCTCAAAATGGAATTCAGTCTACCCTGGATTTTCAAAAATACCTGGAGTCAAAGTGAATAGAGCTCAACAAGCTCAGAGTCGCCGCCTCAGCTTGGGCTGCTTGCCTTCACATGTGCACCTCTGGGCTCCGCCTCTCCGTCCAGGCCTCCAGACAAGTCGGGACAGAGAGGCGCACACATGGGCTGCAGGGGCGAGCTCCGGTCCAGGTGATTATACCCTCCAGGCACCCAATCCCGAGGCCACAGGAGTGACGATTTGCCACATGTGGTGGAAACAGACTCACAGTTAAGACTGACATGATGAGTTAATTCAGCTGTAGCCCTGAAATCCACACATGCACAACCATCATGCAGTCCTGGGGCTCCAGCAAATCTCAAGATAATGAGGGATGTGGTGTGACGTACCAGGAAAGGCACTGGGCTGCAACAGAAGACCTGGATTCTTACATCGACTCTGCCGGGGACTCTCAGGGGAAGGGGCCAACAGCTCCCTCTCTGGGACTAAATTTCCTCATCTGTAAAATACAGAGCAGATGCGCTCTTTCAGCATGGAATTCTAGCTGACATGGAAACTGAAACTCAGAGCCATTTATATGGCCCCCTCTGTCTGGCACAGGGAGCATTCAGCACTTTCTAGTCAGCACATTCACAGGCTTCTAAGACTTAATACAGTGGTATTAGCAATGCACCTACTTAAGCATGCTTATGATCCCAAGAAAATATCAAAAAAAGAAAAAGAAAAAAAACTCACTAAAGCACATGGAGGAGAACCATGAGCTCTCTCGTTTATGTTGGGAATCAATGTAGTACTAAGTACTACCCCCAACATTGCTGTTGATGTACTCACGAGGGCCACATAAAGCTCAAGTTTCTCATCACCTCATTTAACTCTTTAGCAGGAGTTTCCCATGAAGATAACATCAATCTACGGCAAAGCCACTTAATTGAATGACAGCAACATCGTTGTTCTGTGCTATAGGTACCTGCATGTGTGTTAGTGTTTTCCTAACTAGGGCTCCCAGTCACCTGGAGGCAAGGAATAAGTCTATGTCCATAATAGGGAGGACATTTAACAAGGTGACTCAATGCCTATTAAGCAATACAAACATTTGTCTGCACACAGCCTTAGGTGGGGCCTGCTGAGGTGCGCCAGTTCTTCCCGAGTCCTTTCATCTCCTGAGTGGGTGAAAACTGCCCTGATATGCTCTTCCTAAAATAACCTTCAGTCCACACCCCCCTCTTTCTGCTTTCTCTCACCTAGGTCTTATTCTACCAACACCTAGATTCAAACTCCCCACGAGGCAAAGCACAAATGGGACAGCTCTTCCTTCCTCCCTTTCTACCCTCACACCTGGTGTCTTTGCTTTCTGGGGTAACTTATATTCTAATTTACCCACCAGATGTGGGACCTCTAATAGCGTGATACAAAGAGCGAGCCACTTTTTTTTTTGCAAATACTTTTTTCCAAGTCCCACATCTATAAAATCTGATGTAGACTGAACTACTCCTTTCAGACCCAAAGGGACTGACTGGGCAGTTGGCCAAGATGTCAGGGCAGCCCTAGCAATCAGGACACAGAGATAGACACTCCGCAAGAGGGTCTGCAGGCTTTGTCGAAACTCGAGAAACCGCACTCGTGGAAAATTAAGCTTGATCTGGACAACCACTTGATCTGCCTAAAGAACTGTCATAGTAAGAGTCTGCACAGGACTCACCTCCTCACTGCCTTTATTTCTGAAACCTGAAGCAACTTCCCCTCCACGTTCACCAACCTATTATCCTCTCTCAGCTTCAAAAGCAAACTGCCCCAAACCTACATTACGTCCATGAAGCCAATTCCTAATAGCATTCCCTAAGAGTACTCTGCTTCCAAAACTTTAAAGGAGCCAAGAAATCTCAAGCCTCTGAGATTTAACAACTTTGTGTGGTATGCCTGAATTGCTTGCTCTCTCTAACTCAAACCATAATCCCCCTTTAAAATCTTGACAGTAACAGAAAAAAAGGATTATATACTTGATAAAACCTGTGGTGCTGATACATGAAATCCTGGATCTGCTTCTCAATTCATTCCCTGACTCTCTGGAAAACATTAGGAAAGACATGTTGTATCCGTTTCTCCCTTTACGAGGTAGCGTTTTATTAAGCTGTGTTGACATGATACCATATAATGCTTACAGTCTTCCTTAAGCAAATAAGGAGTATGAGGCTCCTTCAACTCAACAGTTACATTCATCTCTGCATTATTTTGTCTAGTATCTGCCTTTTACATGTCTTAGGGATCTGCCCTACACACTACTGACAACAGAAACACAATTCTTAAAATGAAGACATTTCTACTCGTGTACAAAAAGGCCATCAAGTCATCACAGATAATTTACTTAAGCAAACATCTAGTGTCATCTTCTTATCTTCATATACACTTTACACCATGTACAACATAGAGAAGGGCTACATGCTTCATAACAACAAAGCTCCTGGAAGCTAATCATGTAAAACCAGCACTTCTGGAATATATTTGGCTATTGGAATGAATACTATTTGGTATCATAAAGGCATATAGAGGGAGGAATTGTGAAACTGGATTCATTGTGTGTTGTCATCTCAGTGGGCAATCAACAGGAAATGGCTTTACTCATATCAGAGCTTCCAAGTGCTCCCCTTTTTTTTTTTAGAGAAAGAGGGTGAGGGAGGGAGAAAGAGTAAGAGAGAAACATCAATACATCAACCAGTTGCCTTTCATATGGGCCCCAACAGGAGACTGAGCCTGCAACCTAGGTATATGCCCTACCCGGGAATTGAACCAGTGATCTTTGTTTTTGCAGGACAATGACCAACCAACTGAGCCATGCCAACCATGGCTCCAATTGCTACTTTAAAAATACCTTTCCCATTTTTAATAACATCTTAGGCAGATCTCACTATTTGGGGGTAATTTTTGGTTATTATAACTCTAATCCAATTTAATGTATTCTCAAGTTCAGTTGTGATTTTATGTAAGCCCCCCTACTCTGACACAGGCTGGGATCTAGTCTTTTTTTATTCCTTCCTCTCCTCCTCCTCTGGTCTCCAATTCATCCTTTTCCTGCAAGTAACTGGTAAGGAGGGGCAGGCAAAGGTCTCCACCCATGTTCCCCTTTCTAGCTAATGCTGACTGGTGTTTGAGTTCTCCAGAGGGCCCTATGGGACTTCTTGCACAGCTTCTGATATAGGTCTGAGCCCAGCTCTGGATCAGCCTCTTCCACTCACCCCTTGGCTCTCATTACCAACAGCCAACCTCTTAGGGACAGGCTAGCAAGTTCACCCTTGGAGAACACCCATATTCATGCCAACCTGAACAGGGGATACTCTCTGAGGGGCTCCCCTGGCAGCCCCTCTTCCCACTTGGGCTCTCCAGGCCTCTCCTCCCCAACCCAGATAATCACAGGGGAAGGTAGGCAAGTCAGCCTGAGCAGACATTCAATCAGGACATTCAGTGCCAGTCTAGCCTCCTTGCAGACGCCCCCCAGTCCTTTTTGGTGACTCTCTTAGAATTTTCCCTCTCACTTCTAATATAAAGCTGATGATCCTTCCTCCTCTTCCTCCTTTCCCAATGTTCTCTACAGACTAGAAAAGATGGGGGTGAGGCAAGGGGCAGCAACTGGTAGCAGAATGGGCCAATTTTGCTTTCTCTTGGTTAAGTTCTTTGGGGAGGAGTCTGGCTGAAACGGTAGTGGCTTTCATCAGACTACAAAGTTTCCGAAGCTTCTTTTTGCAGCTGGAGTCGAAAGCACCTATCCTGAGACAGCAGAAACAACTGTTACAAACAACTTAATGATACGCCATCAAGTTATCCAAACACTTAAAAGCAACAGAAGCAATGACATGATGAAAGTCTTGAAAATACGTCTTATGGATGTGAAAAGGTTGAATCTCAATGGGGTACAATATTCAATAAATACCATAATCCTTACTTTTTATTAATTACATTGAGCAAATACTTCATATCCTTATTTGGCATCTGTCCACTTGACTCGTCAGACACTAATACATTTGACTACTCCCTGGAATTGCATTTTTGTTGGTTTATGTTTCCAGATGGAAGAGTATAAATTTTTCTGTTATTCCAACATAGAGTTTCAGAATCAAAATCTCTTCCCGTTATTCAGAGGCAGTACTTCAGCTGCATTTCATAATATTGTGAACTATGAGATTCAAAGTCACCATGACGAAACTAACCTTTAACTTGAAATAATTTCACAATAATAATTCCAACTCATTTTAATTTTCCTTTTTTTAGTGTTTGTAAGTGTGTCCAAAACAAGTTACTTTTGGACAAAAGCTTTATGTTTGGTTCAAGATATACTGAAATGATGGTAATGGTACATGCGTTCGCTTTCACCTTTCCAAAATCTACCCTAAAATTACCTTACTTTGCCTCTAAAACAACCCCGCCTAGTAAGACAAGCATTTTTATCTCCCTCTTAAAGATTCAAACATTAAGATACCAAAGGGTTTAAATGTTGTATCACAGGTATCTAATTAGGTTTGCTGAATATGAGAAGGGATGAAATAGGAAACTTTCCCTTTATCTCAAGATCCTAAAAATAAAAGAATGTGCTTAATTAATTGAGAGAACTATTATCACATTAGAAGCTAAAGAAATTTGGCTGGTGTCCTTCCGTTAACTTCTAGATTCTAAAACAGGCTCCTTACTTTATGTTAATTGCAACCTGGATCACAAGAAACGCTCCCTGGCTTCCCAGGACCCCACCATATGGGATTTTTAGATATATCTGAAAAAAGCATTTCTTTGAATCACTAAATACTTTTAGAAGATAATAATGAAATGGCTAACATTTGCACCACACATGATAATTTCTGATATGTAACCATTCGCCATCACATTATGCCTCACATTATTATCTCTATTTTTTCAGTGATGGAAGTAAACCTCTAAGGGGGTAAGTAATTTACTGAAGGTCACGCAGCTATTTAGTGCCACATCTGGGACACAACCCATGTCCTCTCACTTTAAACCTGCACTTTTCCCCACTCTTCTAGGTGGACTAGTTCTGCACAGCACTTAGCATATTGCCTTGGACAGACTGGTTAACTCTTTTGCATCTTGCAAAGTCCTAACCTATATTTTATCCCAGTTGATTTCCCCAGTGGCCCCAGGGGAAAACGATATTGTCTGTTTTATACATGAGAAAATTAAAGCTTCAAAAATTTGTGAAAAGTCTTCCAACTAGACAACAGCAGGCAGGGCACCTGGGCTGTCTTCTGACTTCTACTCTGGTCAACACCCCTATAGTCCCACAGATTTCTCACTTTCTACAGTTTCAGTTCTTACCTGTGGTACAAGAACACATGGAATTCAAGGAGAAAGCAGGGAGTTAGACTAGGTCTTGACTCCTAAAAGTCCATGTACCTAACAATCCACATCATAGCACCAACTTTCCTGCTACCTGCCCCTGGACCATGAAGGATGGGAAGTGAGAGGAGAAGAGGAAGAACCTGAGCTGTTAAAACACAAAACTAGGCACCGCAGGAAAAGGGAGATCATTAGAACTCTGGGCCCAGCAAGATCATGTATCTCTGGAAAAGGGGAGGGGAGGGGAGGGCAGGGGAGGGCAGGGGAGGGGAGGGGAGGGGAGAAGTAGAAGAGAGAAGAATAAAATGACTTGACCAACAGCAAAAAGGACCTGAAGCAAAATGACAGGGAATGGTAGGCTGCAGTCGAGTTCTCAGACTCCTCCAGAGTCTCAAAAGGAGCCCTTCTGCATGGCCACAGGGAGGGTGCTGGCAGTGCAGACATCCTGGCACTGCCACCAGGCAGAGGATGAGGCCAACACAAGGCCACACGCAATGCTGGGCTGAAGGACAAGGCCTGTCTGGAGCACAGGACTGGAACTGACTCTGCATTGCCACAGCAGCCTGGAATGACCTCAGAGACACTCCCAAAGCCACTGCTAGCAGCCAGCACCCACCTTTCAGAGGTAGCTTTCCTTTTTCAAAGGAAAAAAAAAAAGAAGAATGCTGATCCACTCATTAGCTTCATTATGTGTGGTTTCATACCTTAAGCAGTAGCCAAGGAAGACACTCTGGCTTGCAAAGGGGGCACCTCTCCCCGTCCTACTGAGATGGAGAAGGTGCCCAACAAGAAATGTCTGGGGCTTGGTTCTCCACCCCAGGTCGAGTGGCTTCTCCGTCCCTCGCTGAGCCCATCCCTGGGTTCCTCTTTTGTGTTTCTCCCCAAGTAGTTCTTAGAGTCACTATCAGGAGGTAAGAGAGGGAGGTAAGAGAGGGAAATCCTGTATATAAATATACATTCCAGGCGAGTCAAAGCTGTACTTAAAAGCATTCTATAAAGCATAATTTGGTATTGTTTTTATTGTTGTCCATAAGAGTTAGTGATGTTTTATAGTTAAAAAAGAACCCTGAAAAAAACAGCTAACTCATATCATATGCTGCCCACTAAGTACATGGCTTTGTGTCAGGTACTTGACAGTCAATTTTACAATTCAACAGTCACCAGACTGTGAGGCAGCTATTCTTACACCCATTTCCCACAGAAGAAAACCAAGGCCCCCCGAAGTGAGATAATTTGCTTAGAGTTATGGAAATCGGTATTCAAAAAGGGAGGAAAACGAGACCCGTTTCCAGAGTGCCACTGCTTTTGTGGACTATCAAACACGCATCTGCTTGTGTGGGTGCTGTGCCTCCCTTTGCCCTCTCCACTGTCCTTTGGTATTGTTTAAAAATGATAAAAGGAGCCCTGGCTGGTGTGGCTCAGTGGATTGAGCATCAGCCTATGAACCAAAGGGTCGCCGGTTCACTTCCCAGTCAGGGCACATGCCTGAGTTGTGGGCCAAGTAACCCAAAAGGGGGACGAGAGAAGCAATCACACACTGATATTTCTCTCCCGCTCTGTCCCTTCCCCTCTAAAAATAAATACATAAAATTAAAAAAAAAATTAATTTAAAAAAATGATAAAAGAGACAATAGTTCCACAACAGTTATTTTCACAAGCCAAATGTCAAATGAGGACCAGCAAGTCTCAAAATTAAAAGTGATGGAGAGACATGTCTCACAGACCTGCCTCTGGCCAGTTTATCATGTGTTTTAAAACTGGGGGGAGAGCAACTCAGAAGTTAATGTTTTAAAATACAGCCATGTAGGCAACTTTGTTTTCCACACTGGAGGCCATGCCTTAGAGACCCCAGCCTGCTGGGGGGTGGCATGGCTGAACCAGTGGTTCTTCTTCCTTTCTAATGACTGACATACTTTCCACCATCTTCTTGGTGGTTGAGCTCTTGGGGGGTGGGGGTGGTTTCCACCATTATAGTCCTGTTTATGAAAAGCACAGCTAGCTGATAGCAGGGAAAGAAGCTGCAGGTGTTGGGGAAGGGGAAACTCTCCAAATTAGCATTTTCCCTTTGAAATATCATCAAATTCCCAAAATATTGTAAGTTAAGCATCCTTAATTTTCTGCAGATTTTCATTTTTCAATGCCAACAAGGTCCTTTAAGCTCAGGGAAGAATCATCTCACAGGAGAAAGATGAGCAACCCAGAGAGTTCCAGCCAGCCACACAGAGACGGACACACACAGGACTGGAAGTTCAAGGGGCCAGCTCCTGCACAGCGATGCACAGGAAAGGACGACAAGCCCACCCGGAAAGGCTGCGTTAACATGCCAAGAATGAATTCTGATGAGCAGGTGTTCCAAGCAGAGAAACACTTCTAATCAGAATCACCCTAGGTTTCAAAAATAGATTTTAAAGATCAATTTCTAGTTGCACATTTTAAATGTAGAAAAAGGGAACCTCGAGATATTAAGAATATGAAAACCATTCATGGATATTAGGGTTTTTTTAGAACAAGCCTTAGACATTACTTTTTTTCCTGATGTTGCTTTTTGATATACATATCAGATTGTTATTATGACATGGGAACATTTTCTGACGGACCTGAAAAATAAACCCCCAAAAATCTCCAGCCGCTTTTTAAAAAAACTACCAAAAAAAAGAC
Organism: Phyllostomus discolor; assembly: GCF_004126475.2. NCBI lineage: Eukaryota > Metazoa > Chordata > Mammalia > Chiroptera > Phyllostomidae > Phyllostomus > Phyllostomus discolor. The sequence continues at coordinate 75,162,596 of NC_040907.2, forward strand.
ATGCAATCATTCTATACCTAGTGCATCAGGGCTAGGCTGGATTAAAAGAAGTCAGTTGGTAAATAAAACCAATGGTTACATTGTGATGATATGCCATCTGGTCAACCTCTTCCTTTTACAGATGAAACCCAGAGAAATGAGCCACTTGCCTCAGCTAGGAAGCCAAAGCTTGCTCAGGTTTCCTCTCTCCAAATGCATGTTCTTTCCACTGTGAGATACTTTCTACACATCAGTGACATTTTTTCGTTTCTATTATGGGTAAGGTAGCTGGCTAGGCAGTATTATTGTAGTTTGTTTTCATTGCTGAAGCTTGTACCTCTTCTTTGAATGCATTTGCACTAATATACAACATATATTAGTTTTCTATTCCTGCATGACAAACTGCCGCAAACTTAGTACCTTAGACAACAAGCATGCATTAGTTCACAAGTTCTTCAGGTCAAAAGCCAAGGACATCATGGCAAGGTTCTCTGTTCAGCATATCTCAAGGCTGAAATCTAGGTGTTGATTAGACTAAATTCTGATCTAGAGGCTCAAAGGGGAAATCCCACTTCCAAGCAGATACTCATCATTGGTAAAATGTAGTTCCTTGCATTGGGACCAAGTTTTACTTCCTTGATGGCAGGCACCTCCCCAAACACCTGCATTCCTTGCTCCATGCACCCTCCATCTTCTATCAGCAAGACAAAGCTCTCTTTTTAAAGAGCTGTTGTGATCCGGTCAGGCTCACCAGAATAATATCCCTCTCTTAAGGTTGCTCATGCCATGTAACATAATTTAAAGTTCATCACATTCACAGTTCCCAGGCTTATTCTGGGCACATGTGCACTAGCGGTCAGGGAGGGGATCTTAAGGACCATGTTCGAATTCTGCCTTCCACACAGGGCTATAAGGCCATGTTTATTTTCCCCTCGATACTGCCTAACTACAAAAATAATTATCTGAAATTTCAGTGATGAAGTATCATAAACAAAACTTAGAAAGATCTTTCACAGAAACAAGCATACTCTTTCAACTTTACTTGATGAATCAGTAGGAATGGGAGACATGAAAATGAATAAAGGAGGGTAATCTGGGGGTGAGGCTAAAGTAGAGATGCACAGGGATAAAGCTGACTCAAAAGAAGAAACTTATGACATAAGACAGACCACATGAAAATGGCTGATTCAAGATTGTCACCTGAGCTCCCCTCCCTCCATCTTCGGGTTAATACATATCCGACTGGTTTCCTTAAGGCAGAGCCCTACCCACCAACTCTGAGGATAAGCACCAACCCCCAGCACACATTTGGTGCTCAGTAAATACTGATTCAAACTAACTTTAGATAAGAGGGAATGTTGATACACACTGCTAATCCTGCTAAATTAATCAGCTGTCTCCCAACACCAAGCAAAAGCCACAAACAATGGAAAGGGGATTGGGAACTTCCTGTTAAAAAGAAAAAAGAAAAAAACTTCCTTTCACTTAAGGCCCACTAAAATAAAAGTAAAGGAGAATTTAGAATGCAAAAATCTGCAAGTGCTAAAAGACTTGGAAGACAACAGCAAAGATGTTGTAAATTAGAAAGCAGACCAAGGTGTGGTAAGTGAATGACCAACACACCCTTGAAGGCAGAACCCTAAATTAGCCATGGGGACAGGTGATCATCCAAGGCCTTCTAAGTACCTCAGAAGGTGGAGTTTATTGTTTTTTGTTTTTTGGTTTTTGTTTTTTTTAAAGATTTTATTTATTTATTTTTAGAGAGGGAAGGGAGGGAGATAGAGAGAGACACACAGAGAAACTTCAATGTGCGGTTGCTGGGGGTTATGGCCTGCAACCCAGGCATGTACCCTGGCTGGGAATCGAACCTGGGACACTTTGGTTCCCAGCCCGCTCTCAATCCACTGAGCTACGCCAGCCAGGGCGAGTTTTTTTTTTTTTTAAGAAATGAAGAACATCAGGTCCCAGCCCAGACCCACTCACACAGAATACACATGTTAACAAAACCTTAGGTGCTTCAAATGCATATTAATTTTAAGTAGTATTAATTTAGTTCAATCCTTTTTTCTGAATATGCATGTAATTTCAAGTGTTCCAGGAATTTGAAATGCAAAAAAAACCCAGAAGAGAACAATAATAGCAAATTTATTTATGTTATGTCAGGAATCCAAATGAGAAAAATGTCCGTACAGAAACACACAAATACTACAAATTAAAAATCTAATTGGACTTGGGTTTGTTTTGTTTTTATATTAAATGAAATCATTTTATTTAGCAAGGATTTTGCACATCTTTGTATTTTTGAAGGGGTTGTAATGTTAAACATATTTGTAATTTATATTACATGTGTAAGCATTGAAAATTAGCAAAAATGACATTTTCCTTACACTGTAACTCGGAAATTTTTAAAACAGTACTTGTTCACTCTTGCTCTGATTTTAAAATCTTTAACTGTGGTAAAGTATATGACATAGAGCTTACCATTTCAATCACTTTTAAGTGTATGGTTCGGTGGCACTGCATTCATTTACATTTGTGCACCATCATCACCACCACCCAATCCCAGAAGTCCTCCATTTTACAAAATTGAACCTGTATCCACTTGAGATTAACTTCCCCATCCCCCCACTTGGGCCCCTGGCAACCACCACTTGACTATCTCTATGTAGGTACCACATGTAAGTGGAATCATTGAATAGGTGTTCCTTTGTGACTGGCTTATTTCACTTACATTAACGCCCTCAGGGTTCATCCACGTGGTAGCATGTGTCAGAATTTCCTTATTTTAAAGCTCAATAATATTCCACTATATGTATACAATAAGGTCTATCCGGAAAAAGTACAGCCATTATTAACATAATAAGAATGCTTGGCACCACATCAATGTAACCTGGCAGCCAAGGAGAGTGGACTGGAATGTGCATGTGTGAACAATGATGACTTCACTGTACTAGTCAGTGGGGGTGGTAGACACCATTGAATGAGCATGTGTACTGTGTGGCTATTGCATTCAAAATGAGCCAGTAGAGCAATGAACCTGCAACAAATTTTGCACTGAACTTGAACATTCCTCCACAGAAACTATTCCAATGATCCAGAAGGCCACAGCTATGGGCAACTGGTTATGGGCAGCTTCATCATGACAAGATACCCACTCATGTATTTTGTCTTGTGCAGACTTTTATAGCAAAACATCTTATCACCCAGGTGAATCAGCACCCCTACAACCCAGATTTGGTGCCCTGCAACTTCTGGCTTTTCCCAAAACTAAAATCACCTTTGAAAGCAAAGAGATTTTAAATCATTCATGAGATTCAGGAAAATACAACAGGGTAGCTGATGGCAACTGGGAGAACTGTGTGAAGTCTCAAGGTGCCTAATTTGAAGGGCACTGAGGCATCATTGTCCTGTGTACAACATCTCTTGTGTGCTGTATCTTCTTCACTAAATGTCTCTATTTTTCCTTTTACATGGCTGGACGCCTTGTGGACAGACCTCACCATGTGCCACATTTTGCCAGTGGGACACTTGGGTTGCTTCCACTTTTTGGCTATGTGTGAAATGTATTTTTAAACTCTTTTTCTCATCCATTAAAAAAAAAGCCTGCCTTTTTGAGATGATGGAAACTTTAAATTTTAGGAAAAAATACATATCCTTTATGGAAACATGGGGATAGAGCTGGACGGGAGCTAAGAGAGAAAGGATTTACCACACCTTGGAAAATGCAGGTTTTTGAAGACCAACGCAATAAAAACAATCCCACCCCCCTTTTAAGGTAACCCATATTTTCTTCTCCCTAACGTGGCTGGACCACCCTCATTTTCTCAGAGGTATTTTAAAAAATAATCTCCTCATTACCTACTTGGGAGAAGAATGAAGAGAAAGCTCATCTGAATAGTGAAGGCACTGAATTAGATTTTTTAAAGCAAAGCAATTTTATTACTTTCAACCTATGGGAAGCTAACAAATTGTCGATGGAGCCTTAGGCTCACATTTTAATGAACACAAGAGAATCAGATATAATTACCATATCAAGTGCTACTGTGGAAATCAAGACTTCTGAAGTACTGGGGACACTTGTAAAGTTTATACGCTAGAAGTTTTCAACACACCACCACAACATTAATAAAGGTTTAGCAGGCAAAGATAAACCTTAGCCCAACATTTGAGATTAACATGGTTTATTCTACTTGAATTAACAGTTAAAATTCTTTACTAAGAACAAATTATAAAAGACAACTGAAACATCTGAAGGAAACAAACAAAAGCAGATTTACAACTGACTCATCTATTTCAGCTCTCTAGGTCTGGATACTTGAAACCAATGCAATTAATAAGGGAAAGGGGAAAAAAAGAACAGAAATAATTCCCATCATACAATATAAGCTTGGGGAAAGAGGAAAGCAATAACATGATCTATTTTTTGGTAAAAGAATGAGTGATCAAAGACAAAGGCAAACTAGAAAAACAATAAAATATTTTTTAAAAACCCAAACAATAAAATTCCCTCCAGCTTGATAATGTTTTGTGTTGAAGGGTTGTCTATTATTCAGTTCCAATCTCTGCCTTCAAAAGTGGAGTAAGAAACATCTGCACCTCCAAATCATTGAGTAATAGCATATAAATATATCTATCCTCCCTTTCATTTGTTTTCCATGAACATTTTCAAATTGACAAGTGCTAGAATTCATCAAGATCATTACTCCCCACCTGGCTTTAGCATCCTTAAAGAAGAAAAACACATTCCTCTTCTATCTCATGAATATTCTGCAGAGATGCAAACAAACCAGCAGTAAAAATCAGCACAAAGAAAGCTCGTAGAAACAGCACCTAGCCTGTCGGTATGGGCCATTTAGCATCTCATGTAGTTTGCAAAGGCCTTTCAGTGATAAAGATGGAGTGGGCAGGGATCACACGTGTTTAACATCCTTCCGTTCCCATATCCTCGTGACTCCATCTTGGAAGCTGTGTGAAGAAAGGAGAGGCTAGTTCTACGTTTTCTTGGTTCTATGGGCTCTGTTCACTTTGATGTTATCAGAGGAAGCTGGGGTCCGGGGAGAAAGTCGTCCCACAGTGATATATGAAAAGAATGAAAGGGAATTATCAAGGGACAAAAAGAGAGAGCTAGCTGATCACTCTTAATTATTTTTTTTGTTTTTATTAAAAGGAGGAAAATAAGGCACACAAGTATCAGAGAAACTAATTATTCTGCTTAATGAGGCAAATATTAAACACCTTTTAATTAACCAAGGAGTAGTTATTAGTGCCTACTACATGTGCAAGGAGTGAGAATAACCTTTGGATGATAAATTTCCCCTCCCTCAGAAGGCTTGCATTGTGTTGGAGACAAAACTCATAAGACTTCACCCTCTCCTTATGGGAAGAAATATGTTGTTTACAGTGTAAAATCCAGAACACCTAAGCCTAGCAAAGGCACAGTAGCCTCCCCTCAACCTCATCTATGGTTCCCCTTGCCATGGTTTCACTTACCTACGGTCTGACATATTAAAGAAAAATCCCAGAAATAGTTCATAAATTTTAAATTGTGCTCCTTTTGCCCTGGCTGCTCTGTCTCAGTGGATTGAGCACCAGCCTGTGAGCCAGAGTCACAGGTTTGATACCTGGTCAGGGCACATGCCTGGGTTGCAGGCCAGAGCCCTGTTTCTCCCTCCCTAGCCCTGTGTCTGAAATTAAATAAGTAATTTTTTTTTAATTGTGCTCCTTTCTCAGTATCGTGATGAAATCTCATGCTTCTTAATCCCTCCAGCTGGTATGTGAATCATCCCTTTGTCCAGCACCTCCACACTGTAGACATTACCTGCTAGTTATTCACTGAGTAGCTGGCTTGGCTATCACACTGACTGTCGCAGTATCACTATGATTGTGTTCAGCGACGCCTTGTTTTACTTAATGGCCCCAAAGCTCAAAAGTAGTGATGCCGGCAATCTGGATTGCAAATCCATCACTTGCTTCCTTTAAGGGGAAAGGTGAGTAGGTGAGTACAGCACAATATTTTGAGAGAGGTAAAGACCACGTTCACATAACTTTTATTACAGTATATTGTTATAAATGTTCTGTTTTATTGTTATTGTTAATCTCTTACTGTGCCTAATTTATAAATTAAACTTTACCATACATATGTATGTGTAGGGAAAAAACTTACATACTATATATAGGGATTGGTACTACCCACTGTTTTGGGCATTTGCTGGGGTCCTTGGAACGTATCCAAGGGGGAAGGTATCCAGTGGATAGGGGGGAACTCCTGTATGGACGCAGGTGTAGCTCTTGCCTCCAGTCACCCTTTGCCTTCTCCACCTTCCTTGAATACTCCATGGTCTTTCTTACTTCCTGGACTTCGCCCTGGCTCTTTCACCTGTCGTCTTCCTCATCTCCTCTTTGGCCTCCCCACCCCTGACAAAACCCTACCATCTTTCAGAATGCCAGTTTAAACATCACCTCCGCTTAAGCCTCCCTCAAATCCAGCTGTTACTGTAACTCCTCCAGGTTCCTCCAGTAATAGTGCTCAGAGGCCATGACACATGAGACAAGTGACATTGTGACTGTGTTCAAGGAAAGTCTGTGAACTCCTCAGCAGAAATGAGTTTTGTTTTGTGTATTTCTAAGACAATATGTGTTACAATGTGTTATGCTCAATACATGTTTGCTGAATCAATTTAAAACCAAACCAAGGAAATGTCACCCCTGTGCCATGTGCTGACAGAGCCGTGCTGTCTCTGGTTTGTGCTCTCCCTGAATCACCTCCATCGGTGGATCCATTCTGATCTAGGGGCAAAGGCAGTGGTTCCCTTGCTGTGTGTGAGAGATTCTGGAGGTCAGGTGCAAAAATTGGTAGGATTGCTTTTGTAAGAGCTCACAAGGTGACTCTGATGAACAGCCATGTGTGGAAACCACTGGAACTTGCCACACTTTTCATTTTTACCAGTTCTAGTAACCTTGCCCATTGGTTACTGCTTCTCGATGTTCTATGCCCAGTTCGTGAGAAGTGTTTACTTCTAGAATGAGTCTAGAGCTTTGGGGCTCATTATGTTACTTTCTGATTAGGCAACGAGAGGTGAGAATTCTTCCAAGAACATCATCCCTTCGTTCATTTGTTGAACAAGTTTGGTCATGTGCTGTAAAGCAACTTTGCAGTGAATGATTGACCGCAGTACAATGGTTGTCCGCTCAGATAATAAGGAGGTGAAAAATTCCTATCAACTAGTGGTGTCAGAGCTGCGGTGACCCATTATTCATGCATTTATGTTGATGCTGGTATAAAACCCTACTGTACTGCCAGCTGTTTGAAAATATAGCACATACAATTATGTATAGTATGTGCTACTTGATAATGATAACAAATGTCTATGTTACTGGCTTATGTATTTACGATACCATACTTCTTATTATTTTAGAGTGTACTCTTTCTACTTATAAAAAGAAGTTTGCTGTAAAACAGGATGCTGCGTTAGTTCTGCCAGCAGCAGCCTCATACATCTTGAATCTCTTGATTGCATCATTTCTCTTGTGCTTGATTTAGTCTCGAGTTTGGTTTCTCATGGCCTCTGAGCGTTCACACAAGGACGAAATTGCCTAACAACGCATCTTCTCAGAACATATCCCTGTAGTGAATTGACACATGACTGCATTTACTTAGCTTCTTCCAAGGGCTAAGCGACACTTGCTTCATTTAAAGGACTGTTCGCTAACAACTTGATCTTGAACTCTTTCCTTAAAGGAAGATTTTTAAAGCAAAGAGCAGTGTGTATGATTCCAATTCAGGACAAAGTGGGAGGCAACTTACATTTTTAGCTCTTAAGTGGGTACTCATGGCCATATGTAGCCCCTGAGAGGAGATTATACACTAAATATAGAACAAGGCTCATCTATACAGTATAATTGTGGATTTCTAAGTTTCAGTTGCCAAGCCACAAGAAATCAGGGAGCTATTCAGAGATGTAAGTTAGTTTAGCAAATATTCTATACTGTCCACCAAATCAGTTTTCATTAAAATAGGTTGCAACTGAGAAATTGTTACTTTTATCTCTATACATTTATATATTTGATACCTTCCATGCTTAACTACTATTTGGGTTTTTTGGTTCTCCTTCCACCCCCGACCTGCCCCCCCCCACCCAAAGGATAACTGAGGATTACCTTTTACTGAACTATTGTTACGGTTTTCCAAGTACCCAAGTCCCTGGGTGTGACAGGCTTGTGCACCTGGAATCTCAATTTGTTTTAAGCAATATAAATAGGAAAAAAAAAGGTCATTAGTCTTGGATGTTAAACAAAATGGCAGAGGGATCGTTTTTATAGAATGAAAATAACAATGCTGATGATGAAAATAAGGAATCATAACACCGGACACAATCTCTCTCGTTTGGGCTATGCAGAGGAAAGTGTGGTCTGTAAACTCCAGACGTATCTAATGCTGAGCACTTGTTCAGAAGCTCTAGTGAAACATCCGGCTTTTGTTCATATCCACAAGTGTATTTTAGAAGAAAAAAAAAAACAAGGCACATACAGAGGAAGCTGCTAAAACACTGACTTCTAATTAGACCGCTAACATCACTGTTAGCGGAGGAAAAGGAAAATGGATCTGTCTACTGTTTCCTTAAAATCCGCTACTGTTTTATCTGAAACCTATAAACAAACATCCTAATACTGCACTGTACTGGAGTTCAAAAGTTCAGCAGAATCTGGAGAAATGGTAGCACAACAGGGAAGAGAGGATAGTCTGGGGGCTGCAGGGCTGCAGATGGGAGAAGGGTTACTGGAGCCTGCTCCTCCCACTCAGACCATCTGCAAAAGCTTAGGTCTTAGCAACCGAGCTGACCTTCAGGCCCAGAGTCGTTACTCAAACTGCACCTGCCCAGGATTAAGTTTCCTGCTAGTGAATGATTGTTTCTTTCCTTTAGTCTGCAAACAGCTGTCACGTGATCAAGTGGCAACAGAGCAGAGGGAGTAGAGGGAGCAGGCCTCTTGCAAAAGGGCTTAACAGGAGACCAAGTTGGGTGATTCATCTCCTTTAAAAACCTATTCCTGAAAGACTTTTGCATGTTTATATCACTTCTTGTTTCAGCTCACAGATAATTAAAGCCTGTCAGAGACAGAGCTCTAACCTGGAAAATAGACTAGCTCTATGACTCATTAGAGCTCTTAAGAATGAATGGGACTCATTGTCTTTCTCTTTTCTCTCTGACCCCGAAGGCTGCTAAATCTATGGTTTCTAACCTTGTTGAAAACAAGAGAAACTTTGAAAAGTAATCGGTGTCTCCCTGTAACAAGAGAGTTGCATGGCAGAAATCAGTTACACCTGCTTGTTAGGCATTTTGATAATCCAAATAATATGTCCACAGAATGCAGAAAATAACCTTGGACAGCCATTTCATCAGTGACGGAGTAAACTCTCAGACACACATTCACTCAAAGAAACAGCTCCTACAAAAGGAGGGGAGGTGAATTTGCATAACATTCCCACATGGTTTTAGGATATTCCACTCTGTACATTGCGTAGAGTACACTGGCAAACAAAGGAGTGCATTATTAGTTATTCAAAAGTAATGTTAAATATTATAAGAAAGGGCAAGATTATTCTAGCCAATATTTCTCATGATGGCTTTCCCTGACAGTTCTAGATTTCATTTAAAAAAGAAAATATATGAAGCTATATTTACATAAAATGCTTCCCAATGATTAATCGAAACTCAGTACCCCACCTGCAATCAGAGTGAACTAGTAGGGAGGGAGGCTTGTCCAGCCCTCACAGACCTCCAGGGGCCACAAATCAATGCAGGGGGCAGAGTTGCTGGGCAGCAGCTTTGTCCTAAGAATTTCAAATTCTGTGTAGCAAGCATGTTATTGCCTCTCTCCCTCTCCCTCTCTCTCTCTCTCTCTCTCTCACACACACACACACACACACACACACACACACACAACAGCCTGGACATGCCACAAGTGTGATCCTCCTGTGGAAACATAATCATGAGATTAGATGAGCATGGATTAAGTGGAAAGCAGGCCAGTTTAGATTTACCCTATGGAGTAGGGAGTTATCAGACTCCCTACTACAGAGTTATCAGAGGTAAAGAAATAAAATTACAGTTTAAGAAAAGAAGAAAGCACTTTTCATTACCCATTCACACCCTCCCATAACCCGACGTGCCACCCTGGGCTCCAAGCATACCAGAACAGGTAAAGGCTGACAGGAAGCAATTCCCATTGACTGCATTAGGACTTAACGTGGGTGAATGTCAACCATTGGAGGCCCGGGTGTTGAAAAGTGTCTTCCTTAGTTTGAAGCAATAAGACAAGACAAGCTGAATACTTGTGGTTGATTACTGAAGTGCCTAAGTGAAGGCCCAAATGATTCTGAACACCTGAGAAATACAAAAATTCTTTCAAAATGCTCTGACTGAAGTACCTTATTTTAGATTACAAAATGGATTTTATACATTTCAGCTTTATTTAAAGAAAAAAAACAGGCAGATCAGTTTATTTTCTGAGCACAGTATTAATGACAAGATGACATCACCAACAACCAATCAGAAAGCTCCCTGGTGTCTGGTGTTCTAACACCATTTCATATTTATGGATAAGCACCAGAAGGGTGTCAACCCTAAGCTGCATTTCCCTCCTATTCACTTCTAAATAAAGTGCCTGCTTTCATTGAGTAGCCAAACTGGAAAAAAAAAGAGAGAGAGAAACCCTTATAGTCTCTCTTCCTCCTCATCCCAGCCTGTTTTCTGACAATCCCTAAACAATAAGTGGAAGGCGGGGGAGAGCGGCTGGGACCTTGTGTCACTGCTTCCTGCAAAGCTGCTGAATGAACTCTGCAGCTTCAAAAAGTCCTTCACTGACAAACGAAAGCCAAGGTTTCATCTACAAAACCCCTAAGAGCAGGAAGGAGAGACTATTGCAAAAGGTAGGGTCAAGGCTCTCTACTCAAGAAATAAATGCAATCAATTTTCCTCCTATTTTTTTAAAACTATTATCAATTCCCACTACTGCCTCCCCCTCTAAAAATGTTTGAAGAAAGGAGTGAGAAGAGTTAATCCGGAAGTGCTTCGTCCTAAACCAGTGCACACAGAACAGCTCAGGGGTTCGGCTTCCCATTCCCCCAGTCTGATGAAGGCCAAGCATCACCAATGGAGCCCAGGAAAAAGGCACTGGGATAAACCTGTACAGCTATGACAGAGACACTCTTCTAGGGGCTGGTGCTAGTTGCTGAGCTCCTGGGAGATGCAGTGGCCAGAGCATTCATCTTCAGTCTAAAATCAACAATCAGTCTAAAATCAACAATCCATGCGAACAGAAATCGATACTACAATCCAAGTTCTAAGCAGCACAGAGATATTTGCGGTGCCCATGAAAAATCCCTGCCCTAGACAACTGCAGCATGCATCCTGCTCTCACGCTTCTCCCCAAGTTTTGTCTAGTGGTGGATACCGACCGCCCTTTCCCTCTTCCACACCCCTGACCATCTGATGTCATATCTGAATTGCTGGACCAAGCCCAGAACCAGAATTATAACATGTAATAAAGATGCTTGGCCATGCAGCAAAGATGACAGAATCTGCCATGCTGGCCTGGAGCCAGAGTGACAGATCTTGAGCTGATGTTCCTTTTCTACAGATTTAACAATGTACAAGGAGAAAAAAAATTAATAATCTGCTCAGAGCAAATTCAATGTCTACAAGCTTCTTCAGGTTTGGTTCTGACAAGCTCCCCTTTCACCACACACCTCCAGGTCTTTCCTGGATGCCAACACGGTGTGAGTAAAGTGACTGCAGCCTGTCCCTCTTCATATTTCACTTGGCTCAAGGAGACACTACCAGGCAGATTCAAAGAGAGAAGAAGCAGAATTAGGGTCCTCACTGTTGGGGGGCTGTGTAATCAGAATCATTGCTCACATACCCATCCAAGCCAAAGCATACTCATTGTGTCACATCAGAAAGCTTGTATACTTCTAACACAGCTCACATACACGCTGTTACCTGCGGAGTCCCCATGCACACCATGGAGGATAATGATGTGTGGAAAAGGGCTGTGTGTGAAGCAAAGAAGAAAGAAGCTGACCTAGAACTTCTAAATCATTAGCTCACTTGGAGTTGGGGAAAATGGGGAAAAATGTTTTAGATGGAGTTGGGGAAAATGGGGAAAAAATGTTTTAGATGCCTCATTTAAACACACACACACACACACACACACACACACAGAGGAAAAAAAAAGAGTTCTTTTTGTCCTGTGTGCTAAGCAATGGGTATTGTCATTTTCCAAGTCATAAAACTTCACAAAGAAAAATCAAAAGACAAAAATCTGAGTACTCGACAAAAAAGGAATTAAAAAGCAGCACACTGGTATCATAAATCCAAAAATAATTATTTCTGAAGGGCATTCTTCCCAATGCCCTTTCCTAAGGCGAAAGGAATCCTTTCCAAAACCCACCTATTAGGAAGCCCTGCTATCACTCTCTAATCCTGGTGCCCCATGCTAGTTGACAGAAAGGGAAACTAATTTGGATCATCCAAAAATCATTTACATTTGGTTTTAGTTATATGAGGGTAGTAAGTTGGCAACAAATGTCCCACCCTAATTATGTTTAGTTTAGAATCATTTTAAATTTTATATTCCCTCAGCACAAGCCAACTAACAGCTGCAGACAGTGGTTGCCTGGCAGAAGGAAAAAACCAATTGTGGATTTTGTAATTGTCATAGATGAGTTATGCACATGTAGCAAATCATGGTCGCAGAACAGCCTCGGCTCAGGGTGCAAGTGCTGGACAGGCATCCAGAGATCTGGGTCTGCCGATGACATCCTGCATGTCCAAGCAAAGCTATGCCCCGATACGGCCAGGTGCGACAGGCACTGGGCTAAGACCCATCAAAAATGTGTATTTTATTCATTATAATCACTCCCTTTTTCTCAACTTTCCCATAACCCCTATCCTTCCCTCGGTTCTTCAAAGGTAAGGTTGCTGCTTATATTTCTTAGGATCTCTAATTCCAATCCAAGATACATATTCACAAAAGATACTCTCACTAAAGTCAGAAATAGGTTGAATTGGACCCCGATTCCAACTCCAGAAGCTACACACTTTGACTGCATGGTCTATCATAAAAACATTTGGAGACTAACTGCTCAGTGATCTGATCCAGTAAACACAGGTGAATCCAGGCTGGGATTTTCCTATTTTTTTTTAAATGTAAAGTGCAGAAAGCCTTGTGTCTGTTTATGTATCACAGTGTCCGCTTCCTCTGCTATCTTTGTTATGAGCCATTTTTTGTTACAAATTCTCTTTCTTCACTATTACCAGGCAGTTGGTGTATAAGCCACCTCACGAGAGGTATCTTCATCTCATTCTAGCTTTTGCCTTTCATTCAAATAAATCCAATTTTGGTTTTTTAAAGAATTTATTTATTTATTTTTAGAGAGAGGGGAAAGGAGGGAGAGAGAGAGAGAAACAGCAATGTGTGGTTGCCTCTCCCGCATCCCCTACCAGGGACCTGGCCCACAACCCAGGCATGTGCCCTGACTGGGAATCAAACTGGTGACTCTTTGGTTCACAAGCCCACACTCAATCCACTGAGCTACACCAGCTGGGCCAATTTGGGTTTCTTTGTGTGTAATCTCTTTGTGGAATACAGAAACATTGTGTCTGCTTCTGCAATTCATGAGAGAAAGTTTAGAAAAGGAGTGTAGGCGTGAGGAAAGAGTATTAGCAAAATATGAGAATATCATAAAAATAACCTTCTTTCTTTGCCTGTCCCTCCTCCAAAGCCCAAGTAAAATTTCCTATAATCCCCATCAGTGGGAAAAGAATACTGCTTGGGATAAATCAATGATCAAATCAAGTGCGGGTATTATTTTCATTATGCATTTGAAATGAACAATAAAAATAAATATCAGTTTGAGGAGTTAGTAGTAAAGAAAATTTTAAATCTCATTTAAAAGACTCATTTTGAGATGCCTTGGAATTTGGGGGATGGGGAGTAGGGAGACACATTTAAGTTGCTATGAATCACTCCTCTTATACACGACACATGCTCAGTGGTTAATCATTTTTTACATATAGAGAAGACAAACTGAAAGGCAATTTTAAAACGAGTAAAAGCCAAGGTCACAGAATAGAAAGATTCTATGAATAAAAATACCACTAAAGCATCTCCTTCTGTTTCTAAGAAAATTCTTCCAGTTTCACAAGAGGCAACTCTACTCCCTTGGATAAACAATTTCCATTTGCAAAACTAGCAGAGTGGCATACATGGGCCTTACCATTTGTCCAACATCCTGTCCCCCAAAACAGGAAATAAATCATAGAGCTGAGGGACTCTCCTGTCACTACCAAAGGAAAAAGAACCCCGGAGTTAACTTCATACTCTGAAACAATATATTCCAAGGTAGTCAAATTGTTCATTCTGTTTACGATGACTTAAGTCGGTTCTTATAAACATTTCATTTGAACAGTTTCCATCTCACTTCATATGATTTGGTTTCTGTGTAAAACTCAGGTCTCTCATATGGCAGGAGCAGATTCGTAGTCACGTTCCCAGATAACAGGCTGTATCAGCACAGAGGTTATAACGTCGGTGTACTTGAAAGTAGAGGAGGACACAGTCACATCAGCATTGTGGGTCCTGTTTTCCCACACAGAAGGAAGGTAGAAAATGAGTGAGAAAAGGACCAGGCATAGTGAAGGTGGCGTTATTAAGCCCATTTTTTAACACACACAACAGTAGTCCATAAGTTCAATGTCCTAAGGCAGTGCTCCTGGTTTCCCTATTAGGTGGGTTCTTTACTTCTTACCTTTTATCTAATTATGGGTAAGCCATTGGATTTGGAGACAAAGCTAGGATATGAATTTCATAAAAATGAAACAATGACTAAGGTACTTATTTATCTAAGCATATGATTCCAACTGACAACCATGACACTTTAGGAATCTAAGGAGCCTGCCCCTAGCCTTCATAGTACTTAACTGTTCAGTAAAAAAAAAAAAAAAAAAAAAAAAAAAAACAAGATATTGGCCCTGGACAGGGAGCTCAGTTGGTTAGAGCATTGACCCAAATTTGCAGGTTCAATACCCAGTCAGGGCAAATACAAGAATTAACCAATGAATGCATAAATAAGTAGAACAACAAATAAATATTTCTCTTCCTCTTTCTCACTCCGTTCTCTATGTAAATTTTTTTAAGTGAAGAAAGTTAAAAAAAAAACAAGGTGTCTATGCTTGAAACTTATCTTCTAAATTATTGAGTGCAGGGAAGAATAACCACAGGTTATACTCAGCAACATGACTAATCCTTGCCTACAAATCATCACTATATATATGTATGAACAGCCAGATCTACACAAATAATTCATCAAACCATTTGCCTATTCTAATAATTTAAAAATTCAGATAAAACCTCCTATATGTAATGAAAGAATTTTGTATTACATTAATGATACTTTGTTGTCCCTTGAGTGCTTGTGACATTTTTCTTAAAATTGGGGTCACATTTTGAGTAATAGAAATAACTCACACATTGGAAAGAGGATTACTACCAATTAATGACACTCTCGAGACCACCCCACAGGGCTGTGCAAGCCCTGCCCCACATGATGGTACAAGAGGGTGAATGAACACACAGCCAAGCCCTCATCTGCTGGCAACCACATGGCCTTGGGTCAGTAAGAAGGGATGTCTTTTTCTAATTCATTAAAGTTTTTTTGCAACCCTGAAACCTAAAAAGCACAACTGGGCATGTTATTTAGTTGCAAAGATATCTGGAGTCTGATTACAAATATTTATACTTAAAAAAAAAATAACAGGCCCAAAATGGAGTGACTTATGCTAAACCCCGTGTCACCAAAATGAGACTTAATTTATAGTTTCAGCTCTCCCAGAACAGAAATCATAAACAGTCAATCGGGAGTCACCTGATCAGCACCAGTTAGGTCACCCGCCTTAAAGGCCCCTCCCATCTCCTAAGGGAAAGTAACCTTGCAATAACCAACCCACTTTTTTGGCCAGAACAACTTCCCTGTCACTGCTTCCTTCCACTTATGCTTCCTCAGAGCTCCTTCTATCTGCTAGATGGGATACTGCTTGCTTGATTCACATCAATTTTTGCTCAAATAAACATTAAAATTTTAATATGACTTAGTTTACCTTTTAACAACATGCATACATACATTATACATGTGTATGTATACATACAAATATACATGTGTATCATTTTAATATCAATAAATTTGAGTCCATCCAGTTGAATTTCATAATGAATATATGTGAAAAGGTTGAGCTCATCCCTCGTACAGTACTCAGCAGAAACTATACCAATGGTTCCCATAATCTATATTATTTGAAGTTAGGAGGGGGGAAGAGAAGGTCCACCAAGAGGACAAGAAGAAACTAAGGATATGAGTCGATACAAGGTAAAAAGAAGAAAAATAGAATGAATGTCTATCAACAACATGGCAGAGAGAGGCCAAGACTGGCAGGACTTGACCCACACAAGGTAATCTTTAGCTTTCAATCCATTAACCCATGGACTAAGTAATTTAAGTGATTTAAGCATGGAGTCTTAGAGAGGCCAGAGTCATGGGTTCATCCATATGTGAATCACACTGTTTCTGCTGCAGGGCCATAGATTTTGTGCTTAACTCAAATTAGCATCTTGCATATGCTTCCAACCAGTCACAAGGGAGGTCAGAGCATGAGGTACATTCACACAAATCCATCATCATTACTGGAAGAAAAAAAAAAAAGGAAAGAAAGAGACCTCAAGGCATCTGCTCTCCTTGCAAGGTCCTTCAGAATCAAGCTTACCTGGAAATGAAAGCACATTATTGAATCAAGATAGCCCCAACTCAGCTCTGGCTGGGTAGCTCAGTTGGTTATAGTGTTGTCACAATATGCCAAGGTTGCAGGTTCATATCTGGTCAGGGCACATACAAGAAGTAACCAATGAATGCATAAGTGGAAGAATAGATCAATATTTTTCTCTCTCTCTCTTTCCTCTCTTTCTCTTAATCAATAAATAAAAATTAAAAATATATACACTAAACAATGAAAACCCCAACTCTGGCAGACCCAAGTTGTACCACGGCTTCATCAATGTGCTGTTGCTTTGCTCCTAGGTTGGGGAAAAGGGGCTTGCCTGAAGTCCCAAGCACTTGTGTGTTACTATTGAATTTATCATCCTGAACCCCAAGCAATTTTGTTTCCCCAGAAGACAGATAAACAAGCCTTGAAAATTATGCTAAAATTGAGAAAAAAATTGGTTTCAATTGTTCAAACAGACACCCTTCGAAATTAAATATCACTCACATTCATAGTCTTTTTCCCAAACTCCTGTAGTGATTGGTTTATATTACAAGACTAATGTCACTGCAATATCAAATAAACCAAGCAGTTTGGGTACTGTAACACCAATAATCACTAGCTTTGCTTCCTTATAAGTGGCTTTGTAGAGAAGCTGCATTATTTTAAATGAAAAAGTTTGCTTCGGGCTCAACTCTCACATTCCAAAATTCAGTTTGTGGTGAAACTTAACAATCTCATTAAAAACCCTCGAATCTTGGGAATGATGATGATGGAAATGCTGACACAACATTAGCCACAGCTGGCACTGCCAAAGGCTCTGAAGGAGGTTGACTCTCCTCTCCCCCGTGAAGTCTGTCTCCACAGTCAAGGACTTTGGAACTTGAAGCTGTAGAGTGGAACTCACCAGCAGTGAAAGCTTGGTGCAGTAAGGGCCAGAGATTTTGGACTTTAAGGAATTCAGTGTTGAATAAGACACATTTTTAAAAGTATTTGCTCAATTTATTACTAAACTATCAGAAGATGGAGAGAAAATTGCAGATTTTACTTAAGGAATGGCTTTATACCAGCATATCTCATAATGACTGAGAGAAAGAACCAAACGGAAAGAAGCTATGGTTTTTGACGTGCAAAGGTCAAAAGTTAACAAAGACATCAGTCTATTTGTTTAATTTTACATCTTTAAGTTCAAATGTGAATGAGTGAAAAGGAAGGAATTCCCTGGGAAGTGACTGATAATAAAGCTAGAATCTCCTTACTGAAGGTTCCTCAACACAAATTATGGTCATTTCTAATGTATTTTGGAGGGGAAAAATGCAAAAGTAAAAAGATCACCTACCTCAGGGGTCTTAATGATCAAAAAAATCACCTAGCTGGGGGGTCTTAATGATCCTATGGATGCATTTTCTATACACTGCACTGATTTTGCAGACTGGCGGCTGTTTTCAGTGCAACCTTCCTTACCATGCCATAAACCACAGAATTAGTTTCCTTCAGGAAAATCCGTGATCCCGAGGCTGGACTGCACAGCTGAACAAGAGGCATGCTGCCTATCACAAGGTTTATGGGTTTCCCAGACTACCCCCCAATTAAGGTTATTCAGTAATGATGCAATTACATTCCCTTAATTTGATTTTTTTCAAGTCATTCTGTCTTCAATAACCAAGACCACCATGCCTGGAAGGAGTCCTGAAAACTCTAGGAGTAAGATTTGTTTACAAACAGAGAAAAACGAGCCCATGTATATATACTTTAATGAAAGTTCCATACCCTCCCCAGGGGATGATCTCAACCAACAATCAGCTTCAGCTACCATCTGTGTATGAATGAGTCCCTCATTCTGACTGCTCTCCTACACGGAATTACATCTGTACAGTCTCAGCTCTCCACTTACAGGTAAGACAGGAAACTGTCACATGCCTAAACCAGAACGCACAGCCTAGCAACCCAGCCTCCTGAATTCCTCAGCTTGATCAATGATCCTGCCATCTACCCAGATGGAAAGCACTTCTAATCATTGGTTACCCCTCTTTTATTCTTTTATTCCTCAGATGCAGTATCATTTTACTTTTTAATAACACCTCTCTTCCATATCTACCACTTTGTTCCATCAACATTTTTCATCTAGTCGTTACAATACAAACCTCATTTGTTCACGGCCAACAGTCTCAAACTCCATCAACCAACTGCTTAAGTCCCATTGAACTATTATTTGTAATCCAAAAATCTGCTTCTGTTCCTCTATTTTGTTAAATTCTTAAATGATTGCTCCTGTCTACAGGAGTGGGTTCTCAAATGATAGTGGAATAAGAATCATGTCTATGTGTGGGAGGGAGAATTATTATAATACAGATTCCAGAGTCTTCCACAAGGAGTCAGTAGTTCTGGAGTGGGGCCCAGGAACATGCATTGCATATGCTTCCCAGGGGATTCTGATTAGGTGGATTGAGGATCATGCTTTCAGAAACAACAGACTACAAGACACATAACTCCTTCCAATGGTGTACAAGGCTCTTCAAGATCCAGCCAAGATTTCATTGGTTAGGTCACATTTGTCTATCCTGAAATAAAAATCTAAGTAGTATAACCTACCTGCATAGTAATTTGCAAAAAAAAAATCACTATAATTTCCTAAGTATAAAGTGGTAGAAGGAAAAAAAGACGTAGGTACTTTCAATTAATTTAGCTTATTTAATTTAAAGATTTGTTTTGGGAGTAAAAGGGAGAAAACTGTACTTGAACAATGATTAAAATAAAAATAATAAATAAAGATTTGTTCAAAGCTTCTAGAACATGTAAAGAAGTAGACAAAATGCTTGCATCTGTACACAGGAGCATCATGAACACAACAGCTGCAAACTCTGATCAGCAGCATTTTCACTGACACCTCAGGTTCCACAAGTGGGCATGACCACCGATGACATGATTTTTCCAAACTGTGAACAAAACTTAGTAAAGATCCACATAAAGCAATGTGTAATCTTCCTCCTACTTACAAATTAGTTTTATTCCTGGAAAATCCTAACCACACATACTTTGCACCTATATGTAAAGCAAAGTTAGGTTCCAGCTCAAACACTTGAAAGGGGTTTTGCTTTGAATCTTGTGTAAAGGTCGGTAGAGACCTATGAGGATCATGTTTCACACAGCACAACTCCTCGTGCGCAGGACTGACCTGTGTGCATTGCAAGATACCAGCACACTGGGCTCCCTCACTAAATGCCAGCAGTGTCCTCCAACCACATATGACCCCAAAAGAATTGTCACATGAATTTGCAAAACAGCCCCAGAGCAAAAGCCTCATCTCTCAATCTACCTTCCATACCAATCACTCCACAGAAACGACTGATTAAAGCAACAGTGACCTTCATGTCTCTCAATCCAGTAGACATTTGGCTTTCCTCATCTTCTAGTTGCAGTTGGTCTCCTCCCTAACACAATCTTCCCTTTTCTTTCATCTAAACACTAAACTCTCCTGATTTTCTTACCACACTTTCCCTTCCTTATTCTCAGTAGCCTTTTGAGCTCATACCCCCTACCTGGCTGTGAAATGGTGTGGTTCAGTGACCCTGGCCCATAGGACTTCTTCCTTTCTTATTCTCTGCTCTTTGACTAGTCAGTCTCACCCACAGTATCAATTACCATCTATATACTTTATCTCCTCAAGTTTGTATTCCCCACTCAGACCCCTGAGCTCCAAAGCTAGAAGAAGCCCAACCACCCACTTAACATCTCTTTTAGATGTCAAGGAAGTTTAGCCAGACTGCTTCATCATCTGCTACCCACACCATGCCCACCCTTGGCCCTCTTCCTTGATCTGTGGACCTCTATCAATCTAGTCAGGCACCTAAAGACCTCCTCCCACACCAAATCCATCACAAACCTGTATTAAATGTCTAGCTTAGCTCTTCCCACCCCAGGCACTTCAAGAGCCACGGGCTTGGGTGCAAAGATGGCCAAGTCCAAGAACCACACCACACACAACCAGTCCCAAAAATGACACAGAAATGGCATCAAGAAACCCCAATCACAAAGATATGAATCTCTCAAGGGGGTAGACCCCAAGTTCCTAAGGAACATGCACTTTTCCAAGAACACAACAAGAAGGGCCTGAAGAAGATGCAAGCCAATAACGCCAAGGCCATGAGCACATGTGCTGAGGCTACCAAAGATCTGGTCAAGCCCAAGAAGGCCAAGTCAAAGATCCTTGCAAAGGGTGGCAGCCACAGGCTCAGTGGACTTGCTTACATTGCTCACCCCAAGCTCAGGAAATGTGCTGGTGCCTGCATGGCCAGGAGTCTCCAACTCTGCCAGCCAAAGGCCAAGGCCCAAACCAAGCCCCAGGCTGCAGATGTAGCTGAGGCTCAGGCTCCAGCTCAGGCTCAGTCTTGGGCTTTCAAAGGTGCCCAGGCCCCTGCAAAGGCTCCATAGTAGAGTCCTCTGTCTGCCAACATGAGGACAGAAGGACTGGTGTGCCCCTGGGGCTGGAGTCCTCCTGTGGTATTTGTGCAAATAAACCTGGGGCAGAGTAAAAAAAAGTCTAGCTTGTTCACCAGGTTTATTCCTGGCACCTAGCACAGCACCTGGTACAAAGATGATGTACAATAAATATGTGTTACATGAACAAGTGAATGACTTATAGAAATAGTGAGCTACTTGTGGACACATCCCTCCATTCTCCCTACCATTTTCCACCATATTCCTTCTACATGAAGATCCCATTTTCACTCCAAAACCTTATAAACATTTATCCACTCTAATTCTCAGGCAAAATGCCACTTCCTAACTGGTTTCCCCTGGCCTCCACAGGACACACACTGGGCTGTCAGTGTGTTTTTCCTCTGCTATCCCTCTGTATACACAGTGCCATGGCAACAACATCACTCACTGCCTTCCAATGACTCGGCATGATGACATCCTTCCTTCCTTTGGATCTTAACATGTGACAAATAGTAGGTAGGCTCAGCAAATATTTTCAATGGTTAAATTTACATTTAAAATGTTGTCTCCATCCAGCTTACCCTACCCTCTTCCATCCTGGCAGGAGAGGGCAGGGTAAAACACAGCTAAGGGAAAGAGGAATGGCCAACGCTGGCATGTTCTCGTGACTACATGGACCCAGACACCGCTGTCTTTTCCCATTCTTCTATTAGTAATGACGACTTTGTTCCTTCCATCCTCCAGATGTGGGGAAGGCCGTGTCAGGGATCAGAGAGAGGCATGCATGTACACAAGTCTGCCATTTCCCCAGAGACGGTGGGCACACCCTTGCAGGTAAGGACCAACACTGCTGAGGTGCATGCTCCTGACTGTGGGAAAAGTTGTTAGCCAAAGACTGTATACACAAAGCCCTTCAACCACAAGTCTGGAAGAGAATCAAAACAAACCGAAGTTTAATTAGAGTCGAACATTTCCCAGCTGGGATCCACGTTAGGGATTGAGTTCCTAAAGCCATCGCTGAGGAGGCAATTCCATCTCAAGCAGGACAGGCCCTCTGAGAACACCGGAGGCAGAGCTGGGAACTGTTTTATTTTTTCATGTAATCCAGCATTCACAGTGTGTGTGTGTGTGTGTGTGTGTGTGTGTGTTTTCCCTAACCTAAAATCTAGGCACTCTTAAAACCCCATGATTCCCAGCTCTTTGCTCCCTAACTCTTCTCCCCTTCCATAAATTAAATTAATGAGGAGTTTTCTAAAAGAGTACATTCTCTTAAAGTCTCTGTTATTCTGAAGTTAATGGCTCTGACATGCAGCCAGGCCAAACAGTTGCAGGCAGCAATAACTCTTGCAACAGCTCCAAAACTTAGCCTCAAATGTCACGGAGTCCTACACTGATCTTTCTTCCCCTTTGATTATCGCTGGTTGCCTTCCTTCCTCCCCTAACATCTTCTAGCAAACTCAAATGCATCAAAGAAACCAGTTAAGAATGTGAAGATTGAGAAACACATTCAATCTTAATGTTATGATCTTGTCTTTTCCTTCCCACAACTTGTCTCTAAGAGAAAAGGACAAGTGTAAATTTGATGCCACGCAGAACAAAACAACAGGCAGTGGGGCAGGGGAGGGGGGAGGGGGATGAGCATTTCTAAATGCCAGCAAGCTAATCTAATACTTACCATACACCTCCTGCAAGGACTGTGCCATGTTTGTGATGGGTTAATAATCTTTACCTGAAAAATGAGTGGGCGTGTTCATAATGAAGCAATCAAGGAAACCTGACAGAGGCAACTGCTTCAAGTCACCTTGCTAAACTAAAACCCAGTGAGGTGATAATCAAAAAAATACCAAAATGCAAACAAAATTGCAGGAAAACTTGATGTCAACATACCTAACGGGTACAAGGTCAAAATAAACCGTGATGTTTATTCAGGTTCTTAAGCCTCAAATGCAAAAAATGATCGGACACATGTTTGTAATTCAGCTTATCTATCTTGAAAATAAAATGTAAAATATCATATTCTAGATAAGATGGGTCCAAATTCCTGTAATCACAATTTGATCTAAAAATCTGAGCAGACATGTCAAAATTTTAGTATATATGTTCCAAAAAGTTGGGAGGGGGAGGCACAGAGGAAAAGGGAAAGGGGAAAACATAAAAGAAAAAGAGAGTAGTAGTTGCTTTCTCTAACTGACCATGGCTTATCTAAACCAGCAAGAATTTTCAAACAATTTGTCAGTGTACTCCATAAAATAGTGAGTTTTTTACATAATGGCTACAGGTTCCAAAATAATAGCTATCGCGGTAAGACAGGGAAATGGAGCTCCTAACATAGGAGGCAGACACCCAGAGGATGGAACTTTTCTTCTATGTTTATGAGATAAATGATTAGGCCTTGAAAAAGTAGCATGCATGCTCATCTCCTTAGTCTGGACTGCCTTTCTCTATACATAAGTATAAAATCCTATTTATAAAGAATTTTAAAGTTGCCAAAGTACTTCCACATACATTTATATCATTTGATCCCACAGCGATGAATTAGGTAGGCTAGGCATGCCCATTTTATAGATAAGAAAGGAGAGAGATTCAGGAAAGTTAAGAAACTTTCCCAGAGTGACTCAAACAAGTGACCAGAGAGCCACAGTACATATCTTCTGATTCCTTAGTAATAGGTCACACATTATATTGTTAACGTCTAATTTATAGCAAGAAGAGGAATAAAAGAAAGTTGTAGGGAAATGAGCACCTAGTGGACTTCCAACTATTCTCCAAGTCAGGACTATCACAGGTGAAAAACATATCCAGGTAAATAGGTAGTAAGCTTGCTTCAGGACTGATGTAAATATATTTTCATTTAATTATCTTTTGGGCCTATTTCCATACCCTGCTCCATTTACTAACATCACAAATAATTTGTCTAGGCCATGGTAGCAAGTTTATTCTAACCCTGAATCTGTGATGTTATTGGCTGTTTTTTGAAAACATACTTACCAGAGTACAGAGTGTTCCTTACCAATCCATCTTACCATAAGCCGAAAATGACCAGCACTCAGTGAAAAGAATGGTCTGGTAATATTTAATATGAACACAGACATTTCTCTTCTAGTGTAATTCATTATGCACACATCATTAGGGATCAAAGCACAGGCAAACCAAAGAATGGAAGAAGGAATTCAAAAACATTAAAGATAATTATATTTGGTTGTCCCAATAGCTGTTACTGGTTTAATTAAGATGCTGCTTTGGCTAATCTTAAGTCAGGCTATGCCTCTAAAAAGTCCAAGTAATAAAAGCAGAAGTCAAAACATCGAAAGCTGAAGCGCTGTGTTCTCCCCCAGTGAGTGCTCTGTGTCTCCTAGGGCCTTCACAGCCCCTGTCAGAGTGCAGCTGTCGATTCATTTTTCACCGCCATACCAAGCTCTGCAACACCATGCACCCAGGCAGGTCCTCATTAACCAGGTGTTCCATGAGAACTGCGTAACTGCTTATTCATCCATTCTATAATTTTTGTATTCAGTGATTTTGAGAGAGAGAGAGAGAAAGGAAAAAAAGAAAGGGGGGAGGGAGGGAGGGAGGGAAAAAAAGAAACGCTGATTTGCTGTTCCACTTATTCATGTTCCCATTGGTTGACTCCTGTATGTATCCTGACCAGGGGTCAAACCTGCAACTTTGGTTTATTGGGATGACACTCTCACTAACTGAGCTACCCGGTCAGGGTTCTGTGATTTTTGTTTTCAGCCTACATAGAATATGGGGATGAAAAACCAAACCAAACCATGAGCCTGCTCTATTGGAATGTCTGAGGTTATAGGTGGCTTTCAGTTCTCGGTTTCTTGGGAATAAACAGACTCTCATCACACCTTGATTCTGCTTATTCTTAATGCTTTCCTGGGCACAATGGGCATAAGTTCTGTCACTTAGTGACTATGGCCTCTGCCTCATGATCCCCACTTCCAAACCCTGAGGGCAAGAATATACATGGATTAATGTGCTCAATGGTACCATCTATTGTTTAAAGAACTCTGAGAGAGCAAAGAGGAAAACCTGGCTTTCCCACGTAATCGCAGTTACTGTTAAAAGGGAAAAGTTCATTTTGGGGTTGTCTCCAGTAAAAAGTGGTAGAAACAGAAAATGTTAGAAGGCCCCTGGCAGCAGCCATGCTTTATCATCTCTGGAATAATTCCTTTTCCTCCATTAATACACTTATTTTTTTTTCATGAGGGGCCTGGGGGAACCTCATTTTGCCAAGTATTTATTGTGCACCAAGAACTGGATGGAAGCTTTATAAATACTGTCCAATTGAATCCTTCCCACAATTTTGCAGAATAGGGAATCTAAATTGAGCTGGAGCTCAGTGCGGTGCATTCCAAATGCAGCTGCAGGAATTTAAGTCAGCACTGGTTCTCATGAAAGTCTGCGAATCTCTCCTAAAACTGGCTTTCCCATATCCCCATGTCTTGGATGAGTTCTGAGATGAGAAATGAATGCAACCACCAGCTTCCATATGCCGAAGGTGCAAGCCCAGTTTGAATCCATTTCACAGCCCTTCAAACAGCTTAGCCATGCCCTTCGTTTGCCTGACAGTTTTAAGTTTATATGTCTTGACACATCAGTGAAAAAAGCATATACCTCGTCTCTTCCTGGGTCTCTTCAAGCCCTTTAATTTACTTTTTTAAAACACACACATAGACACACACACTTAATCTAATGTAGTTCATTAAAGCATGCCACACAAATTTTTGTGACCTAGCCATCTCCCTGTATCAAAATAAGAGAACTCTCCAGACTGCACTTTGACTTCTCCATCTCCCGCAAAGGGTAATGTTAGAAAGAGCACAAGACTGGTCAACACCTTAGTCACCCTCCCCACGTCGTGCGGGAAACTTGACTCGCTGAGTTCTCACACCAACTATCTATGAGTGATGTAATGGACTCTGGCACACCAACAGTTTTGACTTAAATAAACCCAGAAACTTCTTTATTCCTTTTCAGCAAAGGTGCCCAATGTATGACAAGGAAAGTCAGTTTTTCCATGATTAATCGCAACCTCTAAAATTCTCTCCCGATACGTTTGAAAACTCCGTTCCCCCACTGAAGGCCTTGGAAGACTATTCTTCACTAGATGGGCTGTATTTCCCACAGAAGGAAACCAGGACCCTTATGGAGATTCTTCATAAAACAAACATCGCAAAGGATGTGACCACAACTACAACATTTTAGCACCTCTAGTGCTATTTCTACCCTGAACCCTCTCACAAGACCTGTGTTGTACTGCTGTACCAATCACATGTGAGAAGCTCTCTCAACGTCACCCAGAACTGAAATTTCTACCCCAACTCACCCTGAACACTGAACACGCCCGGCTTGGTCACCCTGATGGAATCCGCATCGAAGTGGTCATGTGTACCAGTAGGGATGACCTTGCCAAGCCCATAGAGTTTTTCACTCCTATCTGCGTAAGTTTTCCTTGTAAATGTACATCAGTATGTTAAAATCCAGTAGATATAGAATACCCCAGTAAAGAGCAGGCCCTTTGAAGAAATGAGTATATGGGTTCTTATTTCCTCCTACGAACTAAGACATGGGTTAAGAAAAAATAGGTCTTTCTTTGTACCACAGTTTTCTCCCTTCCATTCACTGCATAATGTGGTCCAGAAAGAGCTATGAAAACCAACTGTGCTTCCTTAAGACAAGGGGCAGTACTATACCAGGAAAAGATCAGTGGTCCTGGAACCAGAATGCACCTTAGAATCACCTGAAAGGTGCTTGTTAAAAATGACTTCAAAATTAATTCCTCCCCAGTGGTTTCTGATTCAGCAGGTCTGCATCTGAAGCCAGGAATTAGCACTTTCATCAAGTGCCATGGGGATAGCATGCCAGTGGTGCCGCCCCTGAAGAACCCCCAGCAAGAGGGGTGAGTGCAGAGAAGGAAAGAGTCCGTGAGAGAGGGAGTTGAGTCAGGCCTTTGGAATTCTGCAGTGGTTTTAGCTGTTGTTTATAGTCTATTCCATTGCTCCCATTGTAAAGCCTCTTCAGTTAAAAATTCACCAGCACACCAGACAGAAAGAAGTCTGACATAAAGGCCCTGATAACACTAATGGTGTTAAATGAGGTTGCTGTAAATAAGGGCACCTGGTTTGTGCCTAGTTAGTTGCCTTCCTTCAAGATTTATCAAGATCCAGCCTCTCTGCTTTCTTTGCTCTGTGTGCTTTGGAGAGGAAGGCTCTCATCTTTGGTTCCTTTCATTTGCAACATCATTCCCCATCCCCATCAAAATCCATCCAGTTTGTTTTTCTTACTTTGTAAATGGCATTTGCTACATCAGGCACAGTTATATGACTTTATATTTATAAATATACTAATGAGGTACTGATAAGATGGACTCAGGCTCCCCACAAACACACAACATGCACTAAAGCAGGAAGGCGGGAGGAGCCTTCATCGGTTTAAGATGAGAAAAACCTGTTAGAAACAGACTAACAAAACATCGATAAAGCCTGAGCAACTGGAGCACAAAAATGTCTAAGTAACATAAAAGTATTATTCCTATGGGGATTACTCCTGTCCTGTCGAACATTTATTCAACAGAGACATTCTGTGAAGTGCTGTCAAAAGCAGGAATGAAAATAGAACCCAGGACTCCAAATTTCTAGCTCTCGTCAATAAATCAGGCAATTTCCCCCTACAATCCAAAATAGCTGCAATGCTCTGGTTATTTTCTAACATATGGCTTAAATATTTATATTTTAACTGCTTTCAGCTTACAGTCCACGTTATAAACATTCATTAACATTTATGCAACTTCATAAGTAACTCTAACTCCAAGGTCAGACCAAATACACATTTGACAAAATAAACATTCCCAATCAGAGGCTAAAATTGTTCCAATATTTACTTGATAACCTGACACCCATACTCATTTGGCTTCCTTTCACCCCAAATAATGTTTATTAGGAAGTTGCCCAGCGCGCGCGCGCGCACACACACACACACACACACACACACTGTTGGAAGCCAAAGAGAGAAACAGTTCTAAAGATACAAGTTTTGAACCTGAAATAACTTAAACATTGGGAGAATCTATCTCATGAGTTGGTTGTGGTTCATGGGATTATTACATTAATTGATTCAACAAATACTTGTGTGTGTGCCCAGCACAGTTTTGGTCTGAATGGAGAGAGTCAAAGGGCTTGCCATATAGTACTTAATTCTACTACAAGGACAGTCAACCAGTCAGGAAATAAACATTTACTATAACATCAGCTAGTAGAAAAGAGGACAGAAAGTGACGATGTATTGGGGGGATGGGGGGGAATACTCCTATTTAAATAGGGTGGACAGAGAAAGCTTCTCTGAAGCCTTAAGTCGAATACTGACCACACTGAACACCAAAAATTATATTAACTCCACTCCCCAGAGTCACTGACAACCACTGATCAGTATAAAAAGCTGAAGGATGCTTACAGGCATATGAATTAACAATTCTAGTAATTTTAGAGACGGAAAGGACAAAACACATTATGCTAAACTGCTCCAGCAGCACAAGCAAACAGAGGCACACCCTTCATCTGGCCCAGCTAGCCAGCACTGACTGAGATCATTCACAAGTCTAATCTACCTGTAAAGGCTGTGTGAAATCAGTCACATATGGAAAAGTGAGAAATCCATGCAACACCATTTAATAAATGGTGTTCTCTTTTGCGGGGCAAGAACTGAGTATAATACTGCTCATACCATAAGATACAGGTAACATAACCTACAATAATATTTTACAAAGATTAGATCACTGCATTTATGGCCAGATACAATTTTTCCTTCTTAATAAAGGAGGGACAAGTGCAAACGAATTGCTAATGCAATACTCATTTAAAACATGCACACTTGTAAAGATACCAACATCCTATGTTAGAAGACAGGAAGTAACTGCCTTAGGAATTTGCAAAGACAGTGGAATACACCCTTGTATTTGAAAGGAAATAAATATTTGAAAAGTCTGATACTACCGACAAACCATAATCTATTTCAGATTAAAGGACATTAAAAAATCATGGCTTTCTAGTAGCTGGGATTAGAGTTTGGTTAGAGCTTCAATCAGTCATGCTTTTAACCTGAAACTGGTCCTTAAATGCTGTAATGCATTAACGAACATAGCAACCCCAGAACCCACTATAAAAATATACTGTAACTAAAAGCATGATGACTCAATTTACTTCCTTCCTGAGTTTTCCATAATCCATTTGACCCCCTTCCTGTCACCTAATCTAATCATGGGCTGGGTCTCCATTGAATTAAAATTCTCCCTGTTGTGCTCTCTGAAGTCATCGCCCTGGTTCTCCAGATTTAAGGGACATTTCTTTAAATGTCATCACCTACAACTGAATTGTTAAAATGTAAAGTGGACAGTGATTTAATTCATGGCTGTGTATTCCAAGAGTAGTGCAGTGGTATACATGGAGTCTGGAATGAAGTTTATGGTGTTTTCCAACACTATGCAATAACTGGAAATATTCTTAGGTAAGCTTTCAGGCTTGATGAACACATGCCCTTCTCTTGCTCCTTGATATTGCTGCCACCCCCTCCACCGTGGCCTCTACAACTGACAAAGTTTGCATTGCACATGACAATTCCCAAAGCATTGCCACATACATTAATCTGATCCTTGAGACCTTTTAATTATCCTAAATCACAAAAGTTAATTGCCCACATTGAGATCTGGAGTAAAGAACTGCATGTGTGCAAAATGGCTTTCGGTTTCTCCCATTCCTAAACTGGTTGTTACCAATCATTGATTTTAGAATAAAATCACTCTGAAGCCCTGGTGACATTTTCTCTGAACTTAGATAATGTTGCCATCCATACTGTGTTTATTGTACCTAAAATTATTCAAAATTACTTAAAGACAAATATCCAGATAATGTGCCACCCACACTGTCAGTAAACAATTTCATGTGAATCTATATTGTGGATAAAGAAAAGAATCTAATCTTTCATCCAAGGTCACCCACAGTTACTAACACTCCTTGTACAAACATAGGTCTGTCTGGCTTCTTTACCACAGGGCTTATCTAGGTGATGATTGAGGACAAGAGTGGGGGAGTGGGGGGTACGTGACCCCAGGTAAGGCTTTGATTGGCAAGTTGATTAATAACCCATCTTTAAAACTAGAAAGTAAATGGGTAAGATTAGAATACTCCTTCACTAACTCCATTTTCATTCTCTTAGCAGCTTTGCTCAGTGGCCTAACTCAAGTACAATTATTGCTGATTGATTCTTTCAGCATTTTCTTGCCTACCAAACAAAATTAAAATCACATCTAAGAAAACAATAATGCTAAGGGTTTCCCCCCCTTAGGAAGCTTAGAGTGATCATTTGACCTCATTCTGTGAAAATGACTGTTTTTCTTCCAGGTTGTGTTTTGTTTGCTTTAGTTGTGGGAAGGAGTATAATTATTATAAACATAATAGCAGCTTACATTTGTATAGCACTTTATCACTTACAAATGCATTCCATTATCCTATTTGATACTTACAACTCATTGTGGAAGTAATATGGGAATTATTACCCATTTACACAAATAATTAAGTGGAGGCTCAGAGAGGTTAAGTAATCTGACCAATGTCACTAAATTAGAGCAGAACAAGGTCACAAATCCAGGTCCTTTTTATCTGTAAGCCTCTGGCTCTTTTCTACCTTATTATTTGATGATCCTTCCAGTAAATTCATTACCAAGTATACTGGAAAGCTTTCCTGTTCTGTTTCTAGACTGCTTCTTTCTTATCCTTCCATCAAAACAACTCTGTCTTATTTAGCCTGATAGAAACAAACACTATAGAATGTGCAAACAGAGATGATCTCAAATGGCCAAAGTCCTATAGAAAAGTCAGAATGATTTGGTCCACAAACCATATTTAAGGAACCCATCAATACACTTCAGAATTATAGTCAAGGGAATGAATCTGTCACCCAAGCCTGTCATAAAGAAAAGGAAAAGAAACAATAAGGTCTGGGGCACTCCTGACTGGTATGGCTCAGTGGATTGAGCACAGGACCATGAACCAAAGGGTCACAAGTTCGATTCCCAGTCAGGGCACATGCCTGGGTTGTGGGCCAGGTCCCCAGTAGGGGGTGTTTAAGAGGTAACCACACATTTCTGTTTCTCTCCCTCTCTTTGTCCCTCCTTTCCCTTCTCTATAAAGGAAGGAAGGAAGGAAGGAAGGAAGGAAGGAAGGAAGGAAGGAAGGAAGGAAGGAAGGAAGGAAGGAAGGAAGTCAGACAGTCTGGGGCACAGCAGGGGGAGGCCAAAAACTTAAAAAAAAAAAAAAGGGAGGGGGAGGGAGTGATTAGAAGCCCACACTACTGATAGAATTGTGGAAGACACAGAAATCTGACAATTCTTTTCACATATTTGTGACTTTGTCGCAAAATATCTACTTATATATATCACATGATTCAATTACCTATTTATCCAACTACAAATAGTATCTCTCAAGCCAAATAAGGTATTTCTTGGGATATTTTTCTTAAATAGTCTTGAAAGCTAATTGGGTTGTCCTTTGTTTCATATATTTAAGCATAGATTTTTTTTAATCAATTAGAAAATGGGAAAAGACATGAGCAGACATTTCACCAAAGAGAATATGTGGATAGCCAAAAGCACATGAAAAAATTGTTCAAGACCATTAGCTATCAGAGAATCAGAGAAATACAAACTAAATCTACAATGAGATACCTCTTCATACCTATCAGATCAGAATAGCGAAAATAAAAAAAATTATGACAATACCAAATGCTGGCAAGGACACAGAGACATGACATCACACATACATTGCTAGTTGTATGAAATGGTACAGCTACTCTCAAAAATGGTTTGGCAGTTCCTTTTTAAACTAAACATGCCATTACCATATGACCCAGCAATTGTACCCCTAGACATTTATCCCAGAGAAATGAAAACTTATATTCACACAAAAAATCTAAACACAACTGTTCAAACCTGATTCATTCACAATAGCCAAAAACTGGAAACAGCCTAGATGTCCTTTCACAGGTGAACAGTTAAATAGACTATAGTATATACATACCATGGGACTCTATTCCACAATAAAAAGCAAAACTATTGATGCATGCATAGATGAACCTCCTGGAAATTACGGTGAGTTACAAAAGCAAAACCAAAAGGCTACAAACCATATGATTCTGTTCATATGAAGGTTTTTTTAGAAATGGAGAACCAATTAGTGGTTTCCAGACTCTAGAGATAGGAGGGGAGTTGTGGGAGGAAGTGGGTGCAGCCACATAAAGTCTCCTGTGTTGTTGGAAATGCTCAGGATCTTTCTTGTGTTGGTGCACCCACTAGCCTACACACTACACACTAGCTAAAACTATACTGAGTAAATACACATAAACACACATGCATATAAGTAAAACAGGAAATCTAAGATGGGTAGATTACATCAACATTCAATATCCTGGTTAAGATATTATACTGTACTTTTGCAAAATGTTACTATTGGGGGAAACTGGGTAAAGGCTGTATTACTGCTTATAACTCCATGTGAATC
Organism: Phyllostomus discolor; assembly: GCF_004126475.2. NCBI lineage: Eukaryota > Metazoa > Chordata > Mammalia > Chiroptera > Phyllostomidae > Phyllostomus > Phyllostomus discolor. Next base: position 75,195,384 of record NC_040907.2, read on the forward strand.
TATAATTCTATAAACTAAAATTTCAATTAAAAAACTAATCAATTCTCAACAAAATACTGGCAATCTGGATCCAGCAATACATTAAAAAGATCGTACACCATGATTAAGTGTGATTTATCCCAGGGATACAAGGATAGCACAATATTCACAAATCAATAAACATAAAACATCACATAAAAAATGAAGACAAAATCCACATGATCATATCAATATGGATGCTGAAAAAGCATTTGATAAAATCCAGCACCCATTTATGATAATACTCAGCAAAGTGGGAGTAGAGGGAGAATACCTCAACATAATAAAGGCCATTTATGAGGAACATACTGCTAACATCATACTCACTGGGGCAAACCTAAAAGCTTTCCCATTGAGAACAGGAACAAGACAAGGGGGCATGCTCTCACTTCTCTTATTCAACATAGTACCAGAAGTTCTAGCCACAGTGATCAGACAAGAAAAAGAAATAAAAAGCATCCAAATTGGAAAGGAGGAAATAACACTGTCCTTATCTGCAGATGACATGATAGTGTACATAGAAAACCATACAGACTCCACCAAAAAACTACTGGACCTAATAAGTGAATTTGGCAAAGTAGCAGGATACAAAGGCAATATTTAGAAATCAATGGCATTTTTGTGCACCAACAATGAACTATCAGAAAGAGAAGCTAGGGAAGAAATCCCATTTACTACAGCAACAAGAAAAATAAAGTACCAGGGAATAAATTTAATCAAGGAGGTAAAGATCTACACTCAGAATACTACAGAACACTGAAGAAGAAATTAAGGAAGACACAAACAGGGTATATGGGAGCATATACCCTGTTCGTGGATTGGAAGAAAGAACATCATTAAAATGTCCATACTGTCCAAAGCAGTCTAGAGATTCAACGCAATCCCTATTAAAATACCAATGACATATTTCACTGATCTAGAACAAACACCTCAACAATTTATATGGAACAACAACAACAACAAAAAGACTGTAACAGTCTCAATCTGGAGAAAGAAAAATCAAGGTGCAGGGATCACAATACCTAATATAAAACTATACAACAAGGCCACTGTAATCCAAACAACCTAGTACTGGCATAAGAACAGACACATAGAAAAATGGAACAGAACAGAGAATCCATAAATAAACCCATGTCTCTATGGTCAATTAATATTTGACAAAGGGGACACAAGCATACAATGCAGTAAAAAACAGTCTCTTCAATAAATGGTGTTGAGAGAACTCAACTGGTATATGTACATGAAACTAGATCACCAACTTACACTGAACACCAGAATAAATTCAACATGGATAAAAGACTAATATAAGTTGTGACACCATAAAAGTCCTGGCAGAAAACACAGACAGTAACATTTCAGACATCCCATGTAGCAATATTTTTGCCAATGTATCTTCTAGGGCAAGGGATATAAAGAAAAAAAATGAGACTACACCAAATTAATAAGCTTCTGCACAGCTCAAGAAACCAGCATCAAAATGAAAAGGAAACCAACCATATGGGAGAACAAATTTGCCAATGATATATTGGACAAGGGTTTAATTTCCAAAATATATAAAGAACTTATACAACTCAACACCAGGAAGACAAAGAATCTAATTAAAATGGGCGAAGGACCTGAATAGACACTTCTCTAAGGAGAACATACGGAGGGCCCATAGACATATGAAACAATGCTCAACATCACTAGCCATCAGAGAGATGCAAATTAAAACTACAGTGAGATATCACCCCACTTCTGTCAGAATGGCTATCATTAATAAATCAACAAACAATAAGTGCTTGCAAGGATGTGGGGAAAAGGGAACCCTAGTGCACTGTTGGTCGGGATGCAGACTGGTACAGCCACTGTGGGAAACACTATGGAATTTCTCAGAAAACTGAAAATGTAACTGCCTTTTGACCCAGCAATTCCACTTCTGGGAATATACCCTAAGAATCTTGAAACACTAATTCAAAAGAACCTAGGCATCCCAATGTTCATAGCAGCACAATTTACAATAGCCAAGTGCTAGATTGAAACAGCCTAAGTGCCCCATCAGTGGATGAGTGGATCAAAAAAGTATAGTACATTTACACAAGGGAATACTATACAGCAGAAAGAGGGAACCCTACCTTTTGTGACAGCATGGATGGAACTGGAGAAGATTACCCTAAGTGAAATAGGCAGCTGGTGAAAGACAAATACCATATGATCTCACTTATAACAGGAATCTAATGGATAAAATATAAATTAATGAGCAAAATAGAAGCAGAGATATGGAAACATAGAACAGACTGACAGCAGGCAGAGGAAAGGGAAAAGGGAATAAGGGTGGAAAGAAAGAGAAGGGACCTAGTCAAAGAACATGTACAAATGACCCATGGACATAGACAACGGGGTGGGAATTGACGGTGAGGGGAGTGGGCTGGGAGGAAGAGGGCAGAAGAGGAAAAACTGGGACAACTGTGATAATATAACAATAAAAAATATATTAATAAAAATAAACAAATCAGTCTTTGTTAGCTTAGGCATCTCAAAATTATATTAACTTTGCCTTCTTTTAGACAAGATCACTTTGCTTTATTTGACACAATTGCTTATCATAACTAATTTCTATTATATATACTGTGAAAACTATTTATTAGAATTAAACTTAGGAGTGAAAGAATCCTTAAAAGTGTACATATTGTGAGACTTCATTTGCTTGAGGCTATATGATGGGCAAATCTAATGTGTGATGGGAAAAAAGAGCCAGCACAGTGGTTGCCTGTTGGTACAGTGAAGCACAGACTGAAGGGAAGGAGCAAGCAGGAACTAAACATTCCATATCATGTAAGAATCCAAGTTATACAAGTGAATGTATTTCTCAAAACTCAAACATAGCAGCAAGACTTGGGCACTTCATTGTAGGTGACTTTTACATTAAATCCTGCAAACCAAGTGAATTAAGTTTAAATTATTGGCTTTATATCAATTAACTTTACAATAAAATACCGTGCCTTTGATAGAGGGTCACCAAACTAAACTGTTAAAAAGAAGTTTCTAACTATCCTATCTTCAATACATTCTTCTCAAGGAAAGGAAATTGTAATCAACCCAGTAACCATGAAGCAAATTCATATAAAAAGTATCATTAAATCAAACTAAATTAAATAAAAACTGATGTAATTAGGGCCCTCTGAAAGCAATTTTGACTAATACTTTGTTTACATGCAATATTGATGTAGCATCTACTGACCTCAGGCACTTTCAGCTGCTTTTATATTAATTATTACATTGCTTTTTATATTACAGATCAAAATATCCTTCATAGGTCTAAGTAGCTAATATGCTTCTGCCAAGGTTACTTCAAATGAGTCTCAGATCCCATAGCGGGGCAGGGGGATGGGGCGGAAAATGCTATGAAATCTACACACCAATATGGATATAACAGCTACAGGTTTTGCTTTCCTTCACCATGATTTTCTTCTTTAAGATACTTATTTATTTTGGTAAAATTATAAAAGAGGCGGTGGGTTATCCTTAATTACAGTTATACCATACAGACCCAGCCCTTTTCACTTAATAGGCTTCTACTGCAGAGACATGTCTGCTTAATTGGCCAGACAAGTCAAGACGCTGATGAAAATTATTCCTTGACCCTACCAATGATCCAATGATTCACAGAGAAGATAACAATTTGAGAAAGACCTAGTGCCTACTGTTCATTTGGGGCTTAAACTGTGCTCATAGTACAAGCTGCATCACTACTCCATTGTAGGTCAAATTACTCTCAGATTGGTGGCATATGAGGTCTGTCCAGGTGTCCAGCCATGTAATATGAAAAATAGTTATTGAAGATACAAGATACCAGAAACATTGTACATAGGACAATAATGCCTCAGTGCCCTTCAAAGTAGGCACCTTGGGACCTCACACAGTGCTCCCAGTCGCCATGAGCAGCCCCATCGTATTTTCCCAAATCTCATTGATGGTCTGAAATCTCCTCCCTTTCAAAGGTGAGTTTAGCTTTGGGAAAAGCCGGAAGTCATAGAGTGCCAATCTATGCTGTACGGGGACTGAGTCACCTGGGTGATCTGATATCTTCACCAAAACATTCTGGAGATGTGATGCATGAGCAGGCGCATTGCTATGATGAAACTGCCAGTCACCAGCTGCCCATAGCTATTGGCCTTCTGAATCATCTCCACACAGGGATTTTCAAGGTTAATGCAAAATTTGATGCAGATTCATTGCTTTACTCACTCAGTCATTTTGAATGTGGTGGCCACACAATACACATGCTCACTCAGCAACATCTACGCGGCCCCCACTGACTAGTACAGTGAAGTCATCATTGTTCACACATGTGCATTCCAGTCCACTCTCCTTGGCTGCCAGGTTACACTGACGTGGTGCAAATCATTCTCATTATATTAACAATGGATTGACTTTTTCCAGACAGACTTCATATACATCATTGTCAATTTGTAGCCATGAAGTCTATCACCAAAAATATGAAGAAAATGTACATTCTTAATTATTCCATGAAATGCAGCAAAGAATTGTGGAAGCACACATGATTCTTAAAATAGTTCAGCCATAAATTTTGGCTTACTTCACACTATTTGTTGAAAACATGAAATATTTTAGTTCCATCTCTAGGGAAAGTAGTGGGGATAAGCAGCAAAAGAGAAAAAGAAAAGCTAGAGGAAATGAAAAGTTCCACCTAGAAGAGCAGGTTTCCTGATGAGGAGCAAGGAAGAGGCAGGAAGGAGAAAATGTTTTGTTCTGAACATGTGTCAATTAGCAAGACCCAGAAGATGGACAGGTTTTTGGATCGATACACTAAACATGAATAATAAAATGAAAACAGATGCTAATAAAAAAAAAAAAAAAAAAACGAATGCACATGGGATCCAGGCATGTGCAACTTCTATTCTAAGGCTAAGTGATGCTTCACTACTTTCCTACTCCAACTGTGAAGAACTGCACTTTAGTCTTTTAGTTAAACATTGATCTTTATTGTATTTTTTTCCATTACCAGTTAGTCCCCTTACACCTCCCTACCCCCAATAATTACCACACTGTTGTCCATGTCCATGAGTCCTTTTTCCTTTTTGCTCAATCCCTCCACCTCCTCTCCCCACAAGTTATCATTATGCTCTTCATCTAGTCTGTTTTGCTTGTTAGTTCAGTTTGTTCATTAGATTCTACATCTGAGTGAGATCATATGGTGTTTGTCTTTCTCTTACTGGCTTATTTCACTTAGCATGATGTTCTCCAGGTCCATACATAGTGTTGCAAAGCATAAAATTTTCTTATTTTTTTCTTATAGCCAAGTAGATTTTCATTGTGTAAATGTCCCATAGTTGTTTCATCCACTAATCTATTGATAGACACTACTAGAGCTGATTCCAAATCTTGGTGATTATAAATAATGCTGCAATGAACATACGGGTGTTTATGTTCTTTTGAATTAGTGTTTGGATTCTTTTAGATATAGTTCCAGAAGTGAGACTGCTGGGTCAAAAGACAAATCAATTTTTAATTTTTTGAGTTATCTCCCATACTGCTTTCCATAGTGACTATACCAGTCTGCATTTCCCATCAACAGTGCAAAAGTGTTCCCCTTTCTCTACATCTTCACCAGCACTTGTTTGATTTACTGATGAAAGCCATTCTGACAGGTGTGGGATTGTATCTCATTGTAGTTTTAATTTGCATTTCTCTGATGATTAGTCACGTTGAACATCTTTTCATATGTCTGTGGGCCACCTGTATGTCCTCTCTAGAAAACTATCTATTCAGGTCCTTTGCCCACTTTTTAATTGGGGTGTTTGTTTCTTTTTCTGGTGTTGAGTTTTGTGAGTACTTTATAAATTTTGGATATTAACCCCTTATCACATGTATTGGTGAATATGTTCTCCCATTCTGTGGGTTGTCTTATTTTGTTGATTGATGATTTCCTTTGCTGTACAAAACCTTTTTATTTTGATGTAGTCGTATTTATTTTTTCCTTTATTTCCCTTGGTTGGGGAGATATATCTGATAGAAAATTTCTACAAGCAATGTCTAAGATTTTGCTGCCTATGTTTTCTTCTAGGATTTTTATAGTTTCAGGCTTAACATTTAAGTCTTTGATCCATTTTGAATTTATTTTTGTGTGTGGTATAGGAAGGTGGTCTAGTTTGATTTTTCTTCACATATCTGTCCAATTTTCCCAGCACCATTTATTGAATAAACTATCTTTAGCCCATCATATGTGCTTGCTATCTCTGTCAAATATTAATTGTCTACAAAGACATTGGTTTATGTCTGGGCTTTCTATTCTGTTGCACTGATCTATGTGTCTATTTTTATGCTAATACCATGCTGTTTTGATTACTACAGCCTTGTAGTATAGTTTGATGTTACCTAGCATGATTCCTCCAACTTTGTTCTTCTTTCTCAGGATCACTATTGCTAGGCAGGGCCTTTTGTGATACATATACATTTCTGAAATATTTGTTCTAGTTCTGTGAAATACATCATTGGAATCTTGAAAGGAATTGCAGTGAATCTACAGATTGCTTTGGATAGTGTGGATTTTAATGATGTTAATTCTTCCTATTCATAAACATGGTTTGTGCTTCCACTTATTTGTATCTACTTCAATTTCTTTCTTTAGTGTGTTATAATTTTCCAAGCACAGATCCTTTACATCCTTGGTTAGGTTTATTCTTAGGTACTGTATTCTTTTTGAAGCAATTGTGAATGGGATTGTTTTCTTAATTTCCTTGTCTATTAACTATTGGCATATAAAAATGCAACTGATTTCTGGATATTAATTTTACATCCTGCTACTTTGCTGAATTCATGTATCAGTTCTAGTTGTTTGTTGGTGGAATCTTTAGGGTTCTCTTATTTACAGTATCATGTCATCTGCAAATAAAAACAGTTTTACTTTTTCCTTTCCAATTTGGATGCCTTTTATTTCTTCTTCTTGTCTGATTGCTGTGGCTAGGACTTCCAGTACTATGTTGAATAAAAGAGGTGAAAGCAGACATTTCTGTCTTGTTCCCAATCTTAACAGAAACACTTGTAGTTTTTGCCCATTGAATATGATGTGGGTTTGTCATATATGGCTTTTATTGTGTTTAGGTATGTTCCCTCTATTCTCACTTCGCTGAGTGATTTGATCATAAATGGATGCTGGATTTTATCAAAAGCTTTCTCTGCATTTATTGATATGATCATGTGGTTTTCATCCTTCATTTTGTTTATGTGATGAATCACATTTATTGATTTGTGAATGTTTTATCAACCTTCTATTCCCAGAATAAATCCCACTTGATGATGGTGTTATGATCTTTTTGATGCATGGCTGTACTCAGTTTGCTAAGATCCTTTGTTGAGGATTTTAGCATCTATGTTCCTCAGTGATATTGGCCTATAATTTTCTTTCTTTATAGTGTGTTTATCTGGTTTTGAAATTAGGATAATACTGGCCTCATAAAATTAGTTTGGAAGCCTCTTCTCTTGAATTTTATGAAATAGTTTGAGAAGGGGAGGTGATAATTGTTCTCAGAATGTTTAGTAAAATTCACCTGTGAAGCCATCTGGTCCAGAGTTTTTTGGTTACTTCTTCATTTTCATTAAGTACAATGTGTCTGTTCAGATTCTCTAATTCTTCTCGATTTATATTGGCAAGATTGTATGTTTCTAGGAATTTATCCATTTCATCCAGGTAGTCCAGTTTCTTGGCATATAGTTGTTCATAATATTTTCTTACAATCCTTTGTATTTCTTTCATGTCAGTTATTTCTCCTTTTTCATTTCTGAGTTTATTTATTTGGATCCTTTCTCTTTTTTTTTTCTTGATGAATGTTGTTAAAGGTTTGTCGATCTGTTTATCTTTTCAAAGAACCACCACTTGGATTCACTGATTTTTTGTATCATTTTTTTAGACTCTATATTGTTTATTTATGCTCTAATCTTTATTATTTCCTTCTTTCCTTCTACTCACTTTGGGCTTTGTTGTTCTTTTTCAAGTTCCTTTAAGTGTGAAGTTAAATTATTTATTTGAACTTATTTTTTGAGATAGGCCTATAATGCTATGAATTTCCCTCTGAGGATTGCTTTCCCAGTGTCCCACAGATTTTGGATTGTTGGGTCCTCATTTTTATTTGTTTCAAGGTATCTTTTGATTTCTTCCTTGATCTTGTTGTTTACCCACTCATTATTTAATAACATGTTATTTAGCTTCCATGTCTTTGTGTGTTTTTCAGTGTTCTTCTTGCAGTTGATTTCTAGTTTCATAACATTGTTAATTAGAACCCACAGTTCTCAGGGGACACCCCCCGACTGCTGAAATATCATCCCTCTGGCACTTCAGCTGCCGCCTGTGGGAGCCCAGCCAACCCTCTGGTGGCTCCTCCACACTCCCTACCAGTCACGTTATGGTGAAGTGTTTTCGTCTGTTGGTGGTTATAAGGATTCTCTCCAGTTACTGTTCAGTTGGTTATTCTGGATGATTCCTGTACAATTTAGTTGTAATTCTAGATTGGTCCTGGGAGGAGGTCAGTGTAGCTTCCACTTACTCCTCCACCATCTTGGATGCACTTTAATCTTTTATTAAACCTGGCCACCAATTTTCCTGGGTTTCCACAGCTAGCTGGGAGGTTCAAGATCTAATAGGCTGCAACAGAGTCAGATAGGAAGTTTCACTCTATTGTAGTTATCAGAACTAGTCAAATCATTGGAGTTAGTACAGAACTACCAGGGTGCATGAAAGAGTACACGATTCATTAATCAAGCAAATGGATTTGAAGATGACCATCAGACATACAATTTTACCCTCTTTTTTCCTATTCATCTGAGGCTTCTATGCTAAGATTTTTTTTTAATAAAAAGGGCATAAAAATACCAGAAAGGCAGGACATTATTCTATTTATCATACAAAACTGGATCTGCTGTCTACAGGTTTTAACAACCCTAGAGTTCACCCAGGTGATACAAAGGGTCACATCCTTCCCTTTCTGACACAACTCACTTCTAGATATTAGTACCAGCTCAAATCCTCAGCTTCAGTCCATCACTTCTCCTGATATAAGTAGGCTCTTCAGTACCACAAACCCTGTTTTGTAAAATCTAGCACTTTCTGCTGCTGAATAACAGGCCAGAAAATAGCTTTTTTCATGAAGAATCCTGTATCTATCTTGAATCCAAGTGAGAGATTTCTTCCAAGTGAGAGGTTTATATATGACAAGAATTGGCATATTTAAATATTGTGTGATGGTTACCAGTTAGAATGAGACCCAAAAGTCAGTCTCCCCACCACTATCTCTTCCCTCTCTACAAACATCTCTAGATGCCCTTGATTGCAATTGTTTTAAAAGGTATATACCCATTCACAGTAGGCAAAAGAGTGCATTGCACTATGAATGTTTATTTTTAAAACTCAGCATTTCTTCACTGCTGAAAATCTATTCAGAAATCCCTTCCACATTAGGCTACAGAGCTTTATGCAGCCAGGGGCCCAACAAATGCTGATTTTACAAGAAATCTAATCTCTTAATGACTGTTGTCAGAGAAGAGAGAAGGACTGTGAAAGAGTCATCTTGAAATAAGCCTCATCTCAGGTACATGTGAGCCCATAAATGATAGCAGGGAGTCAGGACAGCCACCAACATGGCACCGACTTAATCTGTCCACCCAGGGTGTTCTGTGACGAGAGGAGGAGCTGTTCCTCCCAGCACACTCACGGTCCACACTTCCCATTCTTCCATCATATAAAAGGACACCCATTATCTAAGGATAAAACTAGGCTTCTGGGTTTTCCAAACAGAGCATATGAGTCCAGTGTCCATCAGTGATTGAGGTAAGAAATAGAAAAGGTAACCTAGGTGGATGGGACACTCACTGAAGGTGTATCATATTAGGTTTAGGTTTTGAGCTAGACTATGTCAGTAATCACAACTACAAATTACTGGAGGGGGAAGGAGGGCAACCTGGGCAGAGGGAAGAATTTGTGCAAAGTGACAATAAAAACATGTCGTATGTAAGAAAAAAATAGCAAAGAGGTTCATGTGGCTTCAGCAGATTTTCAAGAACTATGATGATGGCAAAGGATGCAAAACAGAGGATGAGAAAAGATTTAGGGAAGGTGTTCCTTTATTCATTAACTCATTCAACACAGATTTATTGAGCAGTCAAGTATGAACAAGTCCTCATTCTGAAGTACTGGAGAAGAGAGTTTGAGAAAAAAATATAAGATCTCTCCTTTTGAAGGGTAACCAGATTCAGACACAAAGTACATTCAAACAAGATTCTAAATGTCAGCTGTGTCAGTGTAATTCCTTCCCCCGCTAAAAAATGCAGTACAGGTTTCCATAAGTTAGAAAATATGACCTGAAAGGTTTCTGTAAGTTAGGAAATACGACCTGAAAGATGCAGAGAGAATTTAGGTGGATTGAGGAAATCCCCTCCCTTCTTAAATTCTTTACCTTGTCACTGGCAAGTTAAGATGCTACATGAGAATGGTGTGAATAGAAAGATCAAGACAAACTCGGTAGGCATGAAGTAAATCTCTTTTCTGTGTGCTTACGAACAGTGACTTTCCCTAGGAAGTACATACAGTTCAACAAATAGCTTGAATGCCAGGGCTTGCTATAGGACTGCCCACCAGCCTCAAAAAGTGGGAACAGACCAAGCTTTGTTCTCTGCCACACCCCAGTGTGCAGACCCATTCCCAGCACACCAGCACTGTGTTCATCATCACGTCTGACTGAGGGTGTCTGAATGAAAGGAAAGTTTCAGGGCCCCCATGGGGCATTGGAAAGAATGGCCAGGGGTAGGAACTACGTTTTCCTGCTGTAAAACAAGTGTTTTATCCTCCTAGTGTAAAAAAGTGCCTTAAAACAAATGTTACAAGACACCATTTTTTCTCCAGAAGTCTTCTTTGCTTTTTGCAAGTAATGAAATCACACAGGTGGAGTATAAGAAAGAAGAGGGTGATTTGGAACCAAGGAAGTTAGTTTACTGCCCACCTCTGTTTAGGTTGTTAATGGTGGCAGTTCAGGCCAAGCACTTAACAACCAATACAGTGAGGATGCCCACGTGTCCCTGTCCCGCCATCTCTTGCCCCTTCAGTAGGACTGACAGTACATAGATAGGGACTTGGGCTTGGAGAAATGGCACTGCCCAGTTTCCAGATACAGCCTTCATCAGGAGGAACGTTTCCCCTCCACAGACCCAGACTGCAGCACCTATGATTCTTGTCAGAGACGTGTACGGGAAAGGACCTCACAGCACCAGCACCGCCTCATTCCACATAAGAAGTCATGTAGTCAGAGAGGTGAAAGTGACTGGCCCAAGACAGGTGGTGGCAAAAACAAAACTTGATGAGGGACTAGTACCTATGGTCTTCCTCCAGCTCTGCAGGCCAGCTGGGAGAGACACAAGTTCATCACACCTGGGTTACCTGGATCACCTTAGAAGCAGCAAATTTACAACACTTTGAGGTATAGGCAGCTAAGGTCTAGAAAGATGAATGACCTAGGAAGCCTGATTTCGGTGTGTGTACTCTTCTACCTCCTCTAGGAATCTACTTTCTGTTAGCAGGAAGTCACAATATCCTCTTCATAGATTCTCACAGACTCGCTGTTGGTTTTAAGTGTCTTGCTCATTTTCCATCTTCATTTCAGAGAGAGAGTATTATCTGCCCCCCCCAAAAATAATATACATTCATGTGGTACACAACTGGATGGCCAACGACAGACACACATACCACAGGGCTGTGCCGCACCGCCGAGGGCTGTGGTGGGCTACGGCATCCAGGCCTGTGTAGAGCACTCTACAATGTTCACACAAAGAACAAAAATCATGTAGAGATACATTTCTCAGAACAAAACCCCGTCATTAAGAGGTATACAACTGTATACTACAGGGTATGGGGGAAGCAGGTTTACAGTTTTGAGTATGCAAGACACAGTTTATTCTTGTATTACTTATTACTATTTTCCATATGGACAACTGTAAACTTCCTTTTGCCAAACCTGTGTATTGTGTTTATATGCCACAAGCAATCTGCGGAATGAGGCAGAGGTACTCCAAAACCCACTCCCCAAACCAGCTACATTTGTTAGGTTTCAGAGGATGGTTATCGACGCAATTGATTTAACAATTCACTGTTTCTTAATTTCCCTTCCAAGTATAAAGTACTGTAGGTTCTACCCAGAATGTCTTTATTCAGGTAAAACATTCATCAAGCATGCACGCACTAAGAATAACCTGGGTGTAGCTGATATGTCCAAGCTGAGCTAGTGACGGTCTCTGTTACAAAATTTAGCCTCAGGCAATAATCTCAGATATTTATTGACATTTGCCCTTGAGATGTAAGGATACAGCAGGTTGGAGGGGTGCCACTAAGAAATATGAGAAGGTAAAAAGTGCAGATATAGGCAAAAAATAGAATATGCCCCAAATGTACTACCACATGGGATAATTAGTAAAAACCTAACACCTGGAGACTTCCCCCCCCCCCCTTAACTTTCAGGAATTGGGGAAACAAAAATAGGGGAGAGATTTTTATCATGAGATTGTAATTTCCATTATTTGTGCTTTTAACATTAAAAGGGAGAGAAGGAGCAGGGAGAACTTAGTTTACATTTCATTTTCCTTAGGTGTATGTAAAGGTGGTATTTTCTCAGGTAGGTCATGTCCGGGGCTAAGATACATCAATAACAAAAGACCTGATTCAATTCACCATCCTGGGTGGTTCTATTTCTGGTTCAGATGTTCTCTCAAATCAGGTATGGAAAGCTGGCCGTCTAGGACACATGTACGTACCTCTGCGCCACACAGCTTGCCCATTTCAGACTGCAAGGGCTTGAGCCAACAATCACGTGTCACTGCGGAACAGAAAAGCGCCTTCCAGGGAGCACCTTCTTTGGCGAGAAAAAGTCTCAGCAGTTCATAAGCAATTTTAATTTGCCACACTATATTTTTATAGACATCTCTGAACAATTAAAGACACTATTGCAAATTGGAATTGCTCATGCAAATTCCCCGTTGCAAATTTTATTGCCACAAATGGGGTCCCTAAGAAGCACTATTAACTTTAGTGGTGACTTGTTGCTCCCCAATTATGAGTCATCCTGAGTAAAGAGATTCAGGGACCACAGTGGTGGAAAGGGAATGTACACCACCAAACAGTAAAAAGGAGGAAGGGCGAGATCCCAGAAGAAGAACACATCCTTGAGGTCAAAGCAAAAGAATCACGTGAGCATTGAGCAGAAAAATGGCAGACTGACATGGAAGGAATGTTCTAGCCTCTTCCTGGAGACCTGGGGGTAAATCACCTGCCCCAGGATTGCCCCGAATGGGTGAGTTGCACATAAGATTCAAAGCCTTGCAAATATGAACACACTTAAAGCAATAACTTTTTTTCAGGTTTTACCATTCAGACACTCATTCAAACCCTATCAGAAAAATAAAGGAGACACGGAGAAAGCCATTCTCATGGTTATCCATTAAAAATGGCATGTTCGCAAAAGTTGGATGTTCTGTTTGTATAAGACTTGCTTACTCGCTATGGAAAATTGAGTGGAGAAAATGTAGAAAGTAATTTTAAGTGTTCATAATCCCTATGCAACTGCTGTTAATGTTCTGGTATAGTTCCTTCTCAGCATTTGAAAGTATGTTTTTTGTATACATAACATATATGCAATCTTATACTTTTCTTTTACTTTTTCTAATGTAAATTAAAAACAATGCCCGGACAGTTTTAATGTTTAATATTTTCTCCTACCCTTTCACTTACATATTTATTTTGCTACTGGTATGTGATAGGAATGTTGTATTTTTTCCCTTTTAAAGAGCTTTTTGTATAAAGATTTCTTGTGTCTATGAATGTTAGAAGATAGAAACAAGCACACACATCTTGAGGTATATAAGATATGCATTTCTAAAAGAAAAGAAATGTGCAATACGAATATTTCTATAATCTTAGTCATTTAAGTAACTTTTATTAATGATAACCAATCACTTCAGTAATTGATGTCAGCTTTGGCCTTTCTAATTCTGCAGTTTCTCATGGATCCCGGACTCAGCACTGTCCTCTTTTTTAGAGGGTGATTTTACTCTCTAAAACATGTCTCTATGTATGTTTTGTTTAGTAGTTCCCCTGTCGAAGCAAACATAAGGAGGAAGGCAGAAAGAAAAACAACTGAGGAGGTGGGAGAGGAGAGGAGGAACAATGTGTTAACCACACCCCAAGGCCTAGACCATTAGCAAACTTCAGATACATTTTCATTCATTTCAGGGTCTTCCCTGAAAACATGAAAGTGAGTTCAGATTTAACAGAGTGCAAGGGCGAAGGGTGGGTCCAAGAGTTCAGAACAAAGAGAGGGCCAAGTGCAGTTAATGAGAGGGAAAGGCAGAAGAAACATCTTCTCCGTGACATTCCCTTCTTTTCAGTTCTTCAACTCCACTTCCGAGGTGTGAAGTCAGCAGACCCCCGAGTCAGCAGAACTCGTTCAGCCCTGCCCAGGCACCCCGCTGGAGTCCCCTGGGCCAGGCTGTGCAGCAGCTCCAAGCGCCATAAGGTCATTGCTAGGTCTGGCACAAAATGCTCACACTCAGTGAAAATAGGCCTCTGAAGAAGAATGGAGCAACGGCCAGAAAAGAACCACTTCGCAAACAGACTTCCAAGGAGACAGCCTCTCGAAATCCTCTGTGCAAAAGTTCACACCATAAAACAGCTGCTGCTTAATGTCTCAGGTTCTAATTAGCCCTGAGCTCCAGATTTTCACAGAACTTCTGGCCAATGGAGTCCAAGATCCTTTGCTCTTCCATGCACCATTCAATCCCATAAGTGCTCTTGGTCAAAAACTAGGTCACAGACTTATCCACTGAGAAACATTTACTGTCATTTCAAATGGTGTGTTCTGTTCAAGAGGTTACAATAATAAAGGAAGAGCTGCAAACAGGCTTTCGAGTCCTGGCATGCACAGGCCAGCTTGGAATACTGCGTGTTACCTGATCTTAGTTTGGCTCTTTCCAATTCAAACCACTGAACTCTGACCCTTTTTTGGATGCCTACACACCATTTCTAGAATGTGCATACAAATCATTTCTAGAATGACTATATCAAATTTTATTTATGCTTTTTTCCCCAGCCTTAACCTAACAGCTCTATGCCAAAAAAAAACCAAAAAAAAACCAAAAAAAACAAAAAAAACAAAAACGCACACACACAAAAACACAAAAAAGTTCCTGTTTCAAAAAGTATTTACATGCTTTCCTTCTGCCAAAGTTTACAGCATCATGATATCCTGCCTCAGAAAGAAGGGTGGGGTGGTGGGGGTGGAGGGGAATGGAGCAGGGCAGCTGTTTTTTCAATAAACTCCTGCAGAAAACCTCCCACTTCCCTCACTGCTTCTTCCACACCCCCAGCAAAGAGAGGCAGGAGCAGGCTGCCTGAGAAGTCTGATTTCTCCAAGGGGGATCAAGTTAGCTCCCTAGCTTTCTAAATTCCCACACAATTAATGGAGGTCCTTTGTCATTCACCCAGGAGCATCAGGACACAAGGCAAAAAGGTTTGTCTCCACTTCCTTGGATGCTGACTCCCATTCTGATGGAGCCCAAGAGGCTCCCACTTCCTCCCCATCCATCCACACCAGACTCTTCATCCACACCATCCTCCCACCCCAGCATGTCCGAGGCAGCACATGCAGCAACGTGACAGAAGTAGCAAACTAAAAGGTGGAAATTTTTAGCCCCTTCCAAGAATATGCTGGAACTCCTTCCCACAAAAAGACACAGCTGCTGTCAACAATCCCCATGTTCCTCAACTAGCATCCTCTAAGCTCAGCAATTGGGTTTCTTTCTCCTGGAGTGGGGGAAGAGGATGGGAACCTGAGAAGGCAGGAGGGAGCAGCTGTGGTCCACCCCTACTCAGCAGGCTGGAAAGCTCTCCTTTGTTAACCTAGAAAACCCTGGGGCACTGAGATCTAAGAGTGGCTCCACCCAAGCAGTACCTCACGTTATTTTTTTCCCCTTGAGTGGGCAAGCAGAGGAAAGGGAAAATAAGGACAAATGTGTTCCGAACAGAAATACTTCATAACCCTAACTTGGCTATGGGCAAGGACCAGATTACAGGCCCAACACCTCTGTTTCTGTCCAAGTGGAAAGAGAAACTAACTACAGGGTGCAACCTTGATCCAGCTGTGTGAACTCTGCTGCCCAGAGCCGCCGCCAGCCCCGAAAAGATCCGCACAACCCTAAATGGCTCCTCAGTCCCCAGCTGCCCGCCCCGCCTTTTTAAAAAAAATTCAAGGTTTTTTAGTGCTTTTTGGTAAATTGATTCCTTTTAATGCCATGGTAATTGTAATTACTGTGGAATGTTCTTCTAACTTCAAAACTTATGTTCTTGTTATGAAATGATTCAGGATTAAAGCATACAGTACGTGCATATGAACTTTCTCAAATGACTGAACTGTAACCAAAGAATGTGAATTGATGTTGATGTCAGAATCCAGTTAACCATTTGGGAAAAAAATCCGGGTTTAGGTAGCATTCATCCAAGACCAATGTCATAACATGTTGCCCATCACCTATTTTAAAATGAGTAATGAGTTGGCACATACTAGGTACTAATTGAAGTCATCATACATCTCTGAATGCAGGTTCAATATTACCTAACTCACATTAATTGCCTTGAAGGCCCATCTAAATTCTATAATTTAAAAAAAATTGGATTGCTTTGAAAGGCATAACTTTTTTACGGTTTTCGCCTAGTAAAAATATATAATTAACATAACAATTGTTGATATAAAAATGTACTCCTAAAATACATCTAATTTCATATAGATGTCATATACCCTTGCTACAATTTAGGTCACACTATTTATAACTCCCCCACACACACTCTGCTTTTCAAGTTAAGAGAAAATAAGATGAAATCTAATTAAGCCAACTCCTAATTCAAAATCAGCGAAATCTAAATTAAAAGTATGATTCTATTCTATTCCTCTTCCTCCTCTTCTTCCTCTCCGTTTCCATGACTGTCTCAGTGTAAATGGAGGACGGGGACCAAACAGAACTAAGAGTTGGAAACGCCTGTCTGTTCTGAACTTGAATTTCCCAATCTAAGGCCTAGGCGGTGGGATTTATTTGTTTCCTTTTTATTGAATTTATTGGGGTGACACTGGTTAACAAAATTATACAAGTTTCAGGTGAACAATTCTACTACACATCATCTGTACACTGTGTTGTGTGTTCACCACCCCAAGTCAAGTTTCTAGCCATCACCATTCATCACCCCTATTCCTTCCTCAACCTCCCCACACACCTCTTTGCCCAGTGAAGAGTTCATTTTCTCTCTCTCACCCTGCCCCCCTTTTTCTTAATAGCTGATTAAGAGGGCTATCAAACAAACCACCCCAGAAAGAAAATTAGTGAATTTCTGTAGCTTTGATGGTAGAAACGAACCAAACTGTGGGAATCACAAAGTGCATCTACACAGGCCCACAGATCCCTCTTGCCTTCTCCCTGCCCTCAGCTTGGCCCAGTGCTTGCTCACCTCCATCACCATCTGTAAGGACGTATTTGCAACCAAGCAAGAATACTTATTAACTTATTTAAACTCTGTTTGTTGTCTTTCTTCAAAGAAACCAGAATATAAAACTCTTTTACTTCAATAAGACCCCAGACCATCAGGAGACATGAACTCAAAAAAGAAAAAAAAAAACAGATTCCCAATTTATATTTATATATTTATATATAAATATATGCTTCTGTGTCTGTTAGAGATGCACTACCTTTATACGCCAAGTGCCATAGGATTATGCTTGGAATGTCCAAATGCTTACCCATAGGATTAGATTCATAAATAAAGATGACTAATACTTCCGAATCATCTTTTCTAAAATTATTGACTCAGCTGTAACAGCCTTAGGCGGCCAATCAGAAACCTCCATTTAAAGTCAATATCCTTGCTAATTTTAAATAGTGATTCACTCTGCCTACCTGACCACACACCGTTTAGAGAATCTGTAAATCCTAACTGCAACAATATCACATTCTCCCAACATGCAAAGAACTTCTTAAATACCTATTACTGAATAGGGAAGGGCCTAATGAAAGAATTTATATCCTAAGCCCAGAGAAGATAGTTCTTCTGTGAAGACTGGACCACTCAAAATATCTTAGCATAGAAAAGTGAGATGAAACAAGATCTAGACATGCAAAGGAAATGACTATTAAAGAACCACAGGGCGCAGGCTCCATAGCTCAGTTACCTGAGAAAATACTCTGTTCAAATGTGCCTTCTGGTTTGCAAAAAAAGTTCAACCACACATTTGCCCTCTCCAGATATAGAGCTTTCCTCCACTCACCCTCTTGGCCTTCATGCAACAAGGACCTAAAAAATAAGGATCTATGGAAAGCTTGCTTGTCTCTACACCTACAAGCCCAGAAGTGTAGAGATAAGCAAGCTTTCCAAAAAAAAAAACAAAAAAAAAAAAAAAAAAAAAACACAGGGTTCTTGCAAGAATGGCTGCTTCTAGAGTAAATTTCAGAAAACATGGAAACGCACATGGTCAGAGGAATAGAGCAGGAGAGGCAGAAACAAATATTGTCTCACTGGACTTCTTATTTACCAAAATCATCCCATTCTCAGACAAAATTTTACTGTTACTTTTTTAAAACTGTCCAAGTATATCAAGGCCGATATTGCTGCTATTTCAGATGGAGTTCAGGACTCCCCTTGGTCACTCATTAACTTCTCCACTTGACGCGAATGTGGCCTGTGTTCTTACAATTAAAACTAGGAAATTTAGCCCTGGCTGGCATGGCATCGTCCCACAGATGGAAAGGCTGCCAGTTCAACCCCCAGTCAGGGCACGTGCCTGAATGGCAAATTCAGTACCTAGTCAGGGTGTGTGCAGAAGGCGACCAATCAATATTTCCCTCCCTCTCTTTCTTCCTCCCCTCCCTTCTCTCTAAAAAGTAAATAAAGTTTAGCCAAAAAAAGAGGAAAAGAAAAAAACTAGGAAATTTAAATATTTATCTATCTCTTTCACAATGTTAAAAAATAAGAATAATCTTACATTAAATAAAAATGCTTACACTGTGAGAATTACTACTGGGAAATGACAATTTTTAAGTCTCTTACAAAGTGATTATGGCTACTAGCATGAAAAGGGATAATTTTCTATTTCAGTTAAGAAAAAACTCCTCAGTAAGACAAAATACAAAGCAAGCTGGCAGCATTTCCCTGCCTGGAGAGCACTCATCAATCATTCTGGCTGTCTTGTGCTAATGCTTCAACAAATCCACCAGCGAAATGAGAGTGTTGCCAATTTCTATGCATTTAAAAGAGGACAGATATGTCACACTATGCAAAACATGGCATCATGTGATCAGAAAAGACATTTAATAATTTGAAGCAGGACGATAGATGTCAGTGAATACTCTGAAATTTAGTGCCTCCGAGACAGACCCTTTAGGATGTTCCTGAAATATACTTTCTGCATTCAACCAATTTCTGTTTCTTCTGTAGTTTCCATTTGCAAAAGGACTTGGGATGTACCAAAGGCATGTGAGTGACATCATGCTTGGACATAAAGTTCAGAGAATAAAATACACATGCAATTGAGGAGGAAAAAAAACCCAGCAATGCATTTTCCAGGACTTCCCTAGAAAGGCAGCCACTGTGCCATATCAAATCAAAAGCTTCTGCCTATGGGAACTTTTATTACCGTTCCTATCAAAAGGACGAGGGTGAGGGGGAAGCTTTCCAGTTTTCACAGGAAAAGAATGATTTCCAAATTACGACTTTTGAAAGCTCAAGAGAGGGAGTGACTTATTCTCAGTAAATGTGAAACACATGGTTTTCTCAGAGGGTTTTTGTCCACCCTGCACAGTTATTTCTCTTACATGAAAGAGACAAATTATTAAGATTTAAACACAATACCTCTTAGAATGTACCATACATTTGTGCTTAAAGCCTGAGGGCTGAAGCTTTAAATAATAATGCTTCCAAGGGCAAGCAGGGGAATAGCGGCTCCCCACTTCAGAGACAAGCAGAGCAACTGTACCCCATACACCAAAATATACAGTTGGGCAGACATAGCAGTGAACAAGTTCCTTGCCCAGTGCACCCCCTTTCAGAATGTGAAGACAGAAACTCAGCCCACTGAAAAGGCCAGGGCCTCACTGAAAAATACAGGGACACATTTACCTAATGTAGGTGTGTAAAGTTTTTCTTTTTTTTTTTCCCCTCCTTGCATCATTTTGTCAGGGTGCTTTCTCTTTATTCCAGTGGCTCTTAACCCATCTGTACAGTAGAATCATCTCAAAGGTTTAAAAAAAAACCCTACATTTCTAATATAGAAATCTATTTGCATCTAGATTTAAGAGCCACTGTTGTATCCTCAGCTGATTTCAACCTTACTAACTCAGCATTAAACTGCATCATTTAGACTTCTGATGAGATCTGCCAAACAAGCTCTCTTTATTATCTTTTCTTTTGAGAAGTCCAAGAGGCTCTCAAGGAAACATTAGTACATTTTCCATGGTGGGCCAAGTACATCCTCTGTTGCTACGTGCAGAGAGCCCCTACATATAGAACACATTATACTTGGTATGGGAATTGCAGCTCACTCCCATAGAGCCTCGAGCTCTCCACCTCACCCCCACTGCCTTTTTAATGTATGTCACAGACATGTCCTGAGGGAAGGCGTGGGATAGCATTTCTCAGGAGGTTCTATCCAATTTCCTAGCAATCTGTAACACAGGAAAGAGCTCTCTACAGTCTGTCACTGTGATACAAATGCTTCTCACAGATCCCTCCCCCTAAACAAACAAACATCCCCCTAAGCAGAGCAAAGCACATTCCCTGAACAACTCCAAGGATGTGACTGCACAGCGATGTCTGTGGATTGCACTTAAATTATCTTTAATTACAGAAGCTGTATACAGTGAGCACCCCTCACTACCCCTCCAACGCATCCACCATATCAGCTACCTGCCTCTCTGCTTCTCAGGTAATGAATATGTCCGTGGCCTTACAGGGATAAGATTACCAGAACCTGAGTCAGAGCCAAACGACAAAAAGTTCTTCCACAGTTGTCCTACACAAAAAACACAAATTCTTCATTTCAGGAAAATCGACTCATTCGTAGACTGAAACCAAGAACTTTCAGGGGAAAAAATGGCAGCCTTAGATTTGAACATACAACAACTTCAATGATAAATTTTAAAATTGTACAGGCAAATGACATTCTAAATCTGATTTTTAAGTTTAAAAAGTTAAATCCCTGTGTAGCTACACAGGGGGTACATTAGTTCTATCAATATACGTTGTTTTTGCACATAACACAAAATTTGCTTATAATTTGATTTTAGAAGTATAAGGTCCACAGAATGAAGACTCATGTATACTAACAGCTGCTGTTTATTAAATGAGTGGTAGGTACCAGGCACTACGCTAAGTGTTTTATTGCATTTCATTCCCTCAACCCCATGGAGGAACTACTAGTGTCTCCACTTATAGATGAGTTCATGGTGCTTCAATAAATAAAACATGTCCATTGTCAGCAAAGCCAGAGTATGGCTGAGCTGGGATTTGGACAGAAATCTAGCTGACTGTAAAGCCCTTAACCATTTCCATAAATTATTACAGTATGTATCTTTTATAAGTGAGCAATGTGCTGAAATACCGCTTCCGCCATCATTTTCAAAAAAGGAGACAGGGAATCTGAATTCTTCTTGGACTGTTAACCTAAGGCAATTATACTTTATGGAGTGGCGGCAAGGGCGGGGTTTGGAATCTTGCCTCTGATATAAACTGACCAGAGACAAGTTTCTGAATCTCTGAGCGCCACGCTCTTGTCCACAAAATTAGAGTGCTGACCTCAGAGCTGCTGGGGGGACTAACTAACTGAAGTGGCATCGTAGACTCAGTAACTGCTAGCTTTCTTCCTCCTGTCACCTCACGTTCACTCAACTAGGAAAAATAAACCTTACCATACCACTATGAGAGAGGTCCTTAAAGAAAAAAAATTGTAAAAAAATAAAAATGATTGGAAAAGTAAAAAGTTCAGCTTTAGAGAAGCTATGTCTCTGATCATTAACACTTATGTGTTTACTGAGTCCTGAAAGAAATAAGTTGTCACTTAATTCACACTGAGGAGTTCCTATTTAAGAAAGTGAACTTTTTTGTTATTTTGAAAGCAAATTATCCTGACTCAACTGTTTTCCACTCTGAATTTTCTATTTGGCTTGGCTTTATTTTGGTTTTGACTCTTGTACTTCAACAAGTCATTATTACACACCCATTTAGAGCTCAGGCTTGTAAGAAATTTTAAAATTCTGAAAATAGGATTTTACCTTGAGAAAAGTATAATATATGGTTGTGTTTTCTTAAAAGTAGCACACAAAAAATGTGGGGTTCAATTGATTAATCAGCACTTGCCAGCGGCTAAGATCAGGAGAAGGGTGTGACTATTACATGTAGCAGAAAGGAGTTCCTTTGGGGTGAGAAGGAACAGTTCTGCACCCTGGTTATGATTACTTGAATGTAAAGGGATAATAAATTTCATAGGAATATGTACCCCCCCAAAAAAGAAGACATGCAATAACTGGTAAAATACAAAGAAGGTCTCTACATGAGTTACTAGTACTATACGAAGGTCAGTTTCCCGGTTTTGACAATGTTCTGTGGTTATGCGAGTTTGTCTTTGGGGAAAACTGGGTGAAGGGCACATGGAAACTCTGTTCTGTTATTGTAATTTCTGTGAGTCGAGTTATACTAAAATAAAACTAGCACTTTAAAAAAAAGATGAAAGATCTCTATAAACTGATATGGAAAGATCTCTAAGATTCATGGTTAAGTTTTTAAAAAGGTAGTATACGATGTGTATAATGTGCTACCTTTTGTGTAAAAGCAGGAAGTACAGCATTGATATCATATTTCCTTGTCCGGCATAAAGAGACTGGGGAGGGGCACACAAGGCACTGAGGACAGTGGTTTCCTGTGAGGGCTGAAAAGAAGGAACTTAGAGATGAGGCACAAAATGGAAGGAGATTTTTTATACTTCTCAAGTTCTGAACCATTATAACTGTAATATTATTTAAAAGAAAAAATGAAAAGGCAAAAATGAAAAAAGGATAGTAGTACAATAAATAATAACATCAGTGTAGAAATCTATGTCTTCACTGAACAATTCACATACACCACTTTTAATCCTCAAAACAGACCAAAGTGAATGACGCTCTTTTCTACAGAGCATAAAACCAAGACTTAAGGGTAGTTTTTAAACCTTTTGACTCTCTTCCTATTTAAAGTTTGCTGAAGTATCACACTGCTTCTTTTTTTAGTTATTGGGTTGGCCAAAAAGTTCATCTAGTTTTTTCCACACCATAGCTCTAGCTGTGTTTAGATGTCTTTAACTTCATTCGAAACAATTTTGTTAGACTGTATTGTGACAGCTGTCATATCAGTGTGTATTTTTTAAAAACTGATCAAAATTGGTGAAATTTTGTGCAGCCATTTTAATATTAAAGATGGAAGAAAATATAGAACATCTTCGGCATATTATGCTTTATTTCAAGAAAGGTAAAAACATAACTGAAATGTAAAACAAGATTTGTGTAATGTATGGGGAAGATGCTGTGAATGAATGATCAAACATGTTAAAAGTGGCTTGCAAAGTTTCTTGGTACTATTGGTACTAAAGAATTATTTTGGCCAAATGATTCTTTGCTGTGGGGCTGTCTTATCCATTGGAAGATATTTAGTAGCACCTCTGGCCTCTACCCACTAGAAACCAATAGGGGGAAACAGCTGACATACTCAAAATATTCAAATCAATGAAGTTATTGGTGAAAATGCACATTGCCTTTTATTTTATGGAATAAAAGACTTTTTGGCAAACCCAGTAAATTTGTTGGGGTAACATTAGTTAATAACATTATGTGTTTTAGGTGTACAATTCTATAACACATCATCTGTATATTGTATTGTGTGCTCACCACCCAGAGTCCAGTCTCCTGTCACCACACATTTCATCCCCTTTACCTTCTTCATCACCCTTTCAACCCCCTTTTCCTCTGGTAACCACTACAATGTTGTCTGTTTATTCACTTGCTGCTTTCTGTTTTATATCCCACATATGAGTGAAATCATAAGGTTCTTGTCCTTTTCTGTCTACCTATAAGAGAAATAAATGCAAATCAAACCACAGTGAGATACCACCTCATACGTGTTAGAATAGCAACTATCAATAAGACAAGAAATAACTGGTGGAGAGGATGTGAAGAAAAGAGAACCCTCATACACTGAGGGTGGAACGCAAATTGATTTAGCCTCTATGAAAAAGTTATGAAGGCTCATCAAAAAATTAAAAATAGAGCTACCATATGACCCAGAAATCCCTCCTCAGAGTATCTACCATAACATTTTAAAACACTTATTTGTAAAGATACAAGGTCTGCCTGGAAAAAAGTCCAATCGTTATTAATATGACAAGAATGGTTTGTGCCACATTGATGTAACCTGGCAGCCAAGGGGACTGGACTGGAATGCACATGCGTGAACAATGATGACTTCTCTATACTAGTCAGTAGGAACAGTAGATGCTGTGGAGTAAGCATGTGTACTGTGTGGCTGTCACATTCAAAATGACTAAGCAGGTACAGCAAAGAATCTGCATCAAATTTTGCGTTAAGCTTGACAATTCCTCCGCAGACACTACTGGGATGATTCAGAAGGCCAAAGCTACAGACAACTGGTGATTGGCAGCTTCATCACAACGCACCCACTCATCTGTCACATCTGGTGAAGAGTTTTTGGCAAAACAGGTCACTCAACCCCACTGCAGCCCAGATTTGGTAGCCTGTGACTTCTGGATTTTCCCAGAACTAAAATCACCTTTAAAAGGGAAGAGATTTCAGGGCATTGATGAGATTTGGGAAAATAGGCTGGGATAGCTGATGGTGATTGGGAGAACTGTGTGAGGTCCCAAGGTGCCTACTCTGAAGGGCACTGAGGGCTCATTGTCCTATGTATAATGTTTCTTATATCTTCAATAAATGTCTCTATTTTTCATAGTGCATGGCTGGATACTTTCATGCATCCCTATGCTCACTGCATCAATACTCACAATAGCCAAGATATGTTAACAATCTAAGTATCCTTTAATGGGTAACTAGATAAATATATGGTACATGTACAATGGAATACTACTCACCCATAAAAAATGATGAATTATTATTATTTGGAAGAACATAGAAGAACCTAGAGTGTATCATGCTGAAATAAGTCAGACAGAGAAGGATAAGGACCACATGATTTCACACATGTTGTTTATCTCAGTGCCCTTGTACATGGCTATTCATTTGCTTAAAACCACTCACCACTCTTACCCTACTTTGCCCAGAAAACTCCCATTCAAACTTTAAAACCAAGTTCCTGCCCAGTTTTCTCGGAACCTCTCCCCTCAATAGGATGAATATTTCTCCTCTTGGTCTTACTTCTATATCTCATACTAAGTTACGAATATCTTAAAAGTTATTTTTTAACTGTGTTTAAATCCCAGCATCTAGCAAACTGCCTGGCAACTATAAGTGCTGCTCAACAAAGTTCCTTCAGGTATAATGAACTCTTCAAATGTCACCATGAAAGGAACTAACAGGTCTTCAAAAGAATTAAGTCCTATCATTAAAAAGACTCATATTCACTTGCTAACTGTTAAAATGGTAATTAAATATTTTTAAACAACAGTGGGTAAAGTAATTTTAAAATCACCAATATCTTAAGAGAAATCTCTCAGTTATAAGTGGACATAAGTAGATATTCCTTACAAAGTCTTTAATACCAAATTTCTAAGTGAGGCTAATTCCTACTACTTTTTATAAGCTCTTTATAAACTATGACTTCATAGTAATAACAAGTAAAAAAAAGTAATACCTTTTATTTAAAAAATGTAATTTTTAAAAACTTTTCTAAGCATGGCCTTTTTCATTTCCCTTCCTATGCAATATGTTTACCTTTGAAGGTAAAATAAAGGGCATTATGCTCAGAAGAAACCTACGCCCTTTGGTGCTGAGCTTCTCAACAACTTCATAATCATTTAATATGGCATGGATTTCTAGACAGGCACACATAGCTGAGTTTCAAAGCTGTTATTCTCCTCAAAAAGAATTTGTCCTCCAGAGAACATGGCCCACACAGCTCATAAGTCAAATCAACAGCCACACGCCAGTGTGGCCGGTGGTCAGAGACACGTGAGCTCCAGCCTCGGCTCGCCCAGTTCTGAACCATGTCCTTGGTCAAGTTGTCTCCTCCAGCTCATCTTCCTCATTGGGGAAATGAAGTTATTTTGATATCAAACACACTGAGGTATTGGGAAGACTAAGTAACTTCTGACACACATAAAGAGTTTCAAACAATTCCTACCATATGCCAAGGACTGACTAAATATTAGCTATTAACAATATAACTCTAACATACGGTACATGCCAAATAAATGGCATTAGTTCAAGAAGGAGTTTGTCTCTGTCTAGTTAAGCTTAAAGTATCTGAAAGAATTATTATCTCAAGGGCATTACAAAAGATAGAGAAAACTTGGAAAACTTCGAAAACACCAGAAATGTGATGATAGAATGTATGTATCTTCAGGCAGTATGTGCTAGCAATATGAGCTGTTAATTCATTTTCTAAGAGATAAGCCTGGCTATCTAAAGAAGGAGACATACATCCCAAATCCTGGAATGTCTTCTGCTTTGAGGATTTTGATTAACCAGAGAGTTTAATTTTTCCAGATGTTTTGCAGCAACATTTCTCTTTCAATGAATATTCCAAAACACGAATCTTCACAATCAGATTTTTTTTAAAAAAGAAAAACAAAGAAAGTCTATTCTAATGGGTCTTTACCAGAGAAGGTAGGTCATGAGATAAAGTTGGATATGTTCTAAAAGGATTTTCATTGCTATTTGTTTAAATGTCCTCATAGGCTTTGAGGGACCTTTCAGAACCCAGGCACAATACTAACTCCAACTATGCTACATAAAAGGCTTTCTTCACTAGCAACAGTATTTAAAATTAAAATCAGTATCAAAACCAGCAACTGGGGGTATTAAATAATCAGAAATTGCTTCCTAGGGAAGCAATTCAAAAATATTATTGAGGAACTTAGATATTTATATACCCATGTTCTTTTTTTTTTAAGATTTATTTATTTTTAGAGAGGGAAAGGAAGGAGATAGAGAAAGAGAGAAACATCAATGTGCGGTTGCTGGGGGTCATGGCCTGCAACCCAGGCATGTACCCTGACTGGGAATCAAACCTGCGACACTTTGGTTCGCAACCCATGCTTATATACACATGTTCTTAATAGCACTATTCACAATAGCCAAAAGGAGGAAGAGACCCATTCATTATATTGACAGATGAATGGATAAACAAAATGTCTTAGATACACACAAAGGAGAATCATTCTGTAATAAAAAGGAAATTCCGATACCTGCTACAACATGGATGAACCTTGAGAACATTATGCTAAGTGAAATTAGCAAGTCACATAAAAACAAACATGATTCCACTTATACTATATCTAGAATAGTCAAATTTCTAGAAACAAAGTAGAATGGTGATTGCCAAGGCCTGGGGGGAAGGTAGGCTGGGGAGTTAATATTTAAGGGGCACAGAGTAAGTTTGAGAAGATGACAAAGTTCTGGAGATGGACAGTGGTAAAAACTTCACAGTAATATGAGTCTTCTTAACACTACAGAACTGCATACTCAACATGATTAAAAATGGTAAATTTGATGTTATGTATATTTTAATACAATAAAAAAATTGAGCTCCTGCAACACATACATAGAAAAAAGGAGAACAGGTAGTTATTAGTGAACTTGGAGTTCATCTAGACAATTTTGAGCAAGAGAGATCCTAAGAAATTACCAACATTGCTTTAATTCTTTTTAAAATGGGGGGTCTCCCCTTTGCTTTAGCTAAAGAGACTCATTTTAGTATGAAAATAGGGTAAAAATTAATCCTCACAAAATGTTAAAGAGAAAAATACTCAAACTCTACTCATATTCCAGGTCTCAATCACATAACACTGCAGTCATGTTTGGTAACTTGGATGTCTTCAGCACAGCAGCATAGCAAAAATTACAGGAATCAAAGCTCCCATCTCAAAATGGAATTTGAGCCATCCATAATCTTTACTGTCAAAGCAATTCCTAATAAATTTCAGTTAGGTTAATCCCATTAAGATCTAACATTGTTATCCTTTTTAAGTGAAAACACATTTAATTAGTTCATAGGAACGAAGAGGCAGTCTGGTTCTGCCACTTCAATATCCGTTTCTCAGGTCCTATGGACATGATGTGAATATAGATCGGACTCTTTGCTTCTGGTATTTCACTTTTCTTTCTCTTTCTCTTTACCCTTCCCTGCAGCCTTACTTATTGAAATTTTACAGTGCCTGGCTATCAAAGTGCTTCCGAGGGAGGAGGCGCTCTTCAGAAGTAAGGAAGATCAGTAAACTATTTTCTGCTACTACCACATCCCTCGTGACGCACCATCAGTGAGGCAGGTTCAAAAAGGAGCCCCCTCTGTAGTGAACCCCAAAAAACCAGTCTGCTGCAGATATGACCAGCTATTTCTTTTGAAACACTAAATAAAAGCTCACCAGGCAAACTATCTTTGTCCCTAGACAAGAGTAGAAATATACATTGTAAATTTGATCTCAAGGTTGAACAGGAACAGAGAATGAATGAATGCTTTATGGGCAGAAAGATGGACAAGACAGCTGGCAGTCCTGGACTGGGTTCTGATAAAGCAGATGCTTCACTAGGACAGGTTACAAATAGACATTTTTAAAATAAACCAACAGAAAACAGAGGGTAGTGTGATATATAACTGTTAAGGTTGGGGGGTGCTGGAAACCAGGTTGATATCAGAATCAGCTTCTGGGAAGTCTTAGCAGATCTTTACCTCAACTCTTTTGCCTGCATGAAACAATCTCTACTTGGTAAGAGTCAACCCTTTGGCATTTGTGTACTCATCTGATTTAGTACAATCTGGAAGGATAAACACAGAAAGTTTCAATAAATATGAATTATTTTTCTGATTCTTCAAAGGTAAGGTATTTTTAATTTCATTCTGATTACAGGTTTTGCTGGAATTAAAAACAGGTGGCAGATGAATATTTGCTATTGCTGGCAGCGGGTTTGCATATCAATAGAAAACAGAAATTTTCTAATCACATAAATCATATATCATAATCACATGAAAAGTAGCGCTTTCTCATCTCTTGGTGAGAAATGTTTTTTTTAAACTCTAAGAATCAGAGAACCTCAAGGCCAACACGTCAATAACCCAGCTAGGTAGTGATGAGTCCACAGGAAGGTTTGGGAAATACATAAATGCACACTTATTTTCCTAAAAAATATTAGATTGTCAACTGTGACCAATCAGGTTTTAAACGTCTGCTGTCAATTAAGAATACATTCCTGAATTGATTAAATTTTTCCCATTTTGGAAAATGAAATTGGGTCTTTATTTCTGCCACATCTGCCATCAGCAAGGAGAAGGGAAGGGCATGAAATAAAATAAGCATTGGCATCCGGAGAAGCTTACCTCCTCCCCATATTTTTTATTGGAAAAATAAAATTTGTTTTCCAGTAAGATATTTCATTTAAAAAAAAAAATCTGTTTCTACTCAAGGCTAGAGTTCTATTTATTTTTAAATGAGGCCCATGAAACCTCCCAAGTGCGACTTAGATTTACATCTGGCTAATCCCCCAAATGTGAGGACCAAGTTCATGCTGTTTATTTCTAATGAGTTCTGTGATTTTTGGATAACACATGTGAGAGATAGCAAATTAACTACTGCTAGTCAGCAGCAAGCAAGCAAAAGATGTCTTGGGAAGCTAGTGTGAGCAAATCCTGCAAGTCAATTTCTAATCACACTTGCCAGAAACTTGGGGGGAAAGGTGATAAAACCTGCCAAGAAAAACCAGTGGTAAACTTGTTTCCCTTTCCTTTTTCCATGGAATTTTTCAACACTCAACCAACAAATACAGCTCATTCTTTCCTTTCCATAACTTTGGGACTGCAAGGAAGGCTCTGGTCCCACTGATAGTCTTAGAAAATTAAAATGCCTCTCACTGCAAAATACACAATACCATCATCAATCTCTGGAAATTCCCTTCCTGGAGCTGTACCCACCTACAGAAAGGGAGCTGCAGAGGTGAGGTGGGAGGTCACATGCAAGCTATAGAAACACATATTCTTCCCCCAACCCAAGACACCTCCAGGTGAGTGGACAAACAGTAGCCAAATCTCCTTACCTAGAACTGACCAGAAATACTGTGCAACTTGTCTGTGCCAGCTAAAAACAAAGCAACAGATAAAGCTAGAGATAACAGAAATTCTAACAACTCCCCCATACCTGGTCACTAATAGACTAAGAAGCACAGTTCAAACTACTTCCATCTAATTTCTCATCTGAATCCCAAACCAAACACAGGTGTTAACTAGTGGTTTTGAACCATGACTATAGTTAGAATCACCTGGAGAATCTGTAAGCCATGCTAATGGAACCCGCCCCTACCCCACCCCCAACTCAACTGGAGCTGGAATCTCCTGGAGTCAGACCAAGTGACCACTGTTTTTTGTTTTTTTTTTTTTAAGCCACCCACGTGAATCCTACCGTGCGGGTGAGTAGTTGAGACCCCCTTTAAAAGTGCAGGCATGCCTCATTTTATTGCACGTTGCTTTACTGCATTGCACAGATGTTTCTTTTTTACAAATGGAAGGCAAAAAGATTATGACTCACTTCATTGCCATACTTGCTTTATTGCAGTGATCTGGAACCAAAACCACAGTATCTCCGAGGTATGCTTATCTGTTCTTTTTTAAATAAAAGAGCTAATTTATCTATTAAGTAAATTAGGTCTCTAATTTCACTCAGTCTGTCCTGTCCCAGAAAGCCCTGGTCACAACCTCCACCACCACAACCCCAGAGCTCAAGGGCTTCCACCTGCGCAGCAGGCTGAGTCGCAGGCCCTCTGCAGTTAGTGGTGCGAGAACTCTTGGGAACGGCCCCACAAGGCAAGGAAAGCTTGACTCCATCTTGGTAATTAAAAAAACAAAAACTCCACTTTCCTCTACACAACACCTCTGACACCAGATGTGTGGGGAGTTTTGGGACACCAAGCAATTCTCCAATTTACGGGCATGGAATGACCCAATTTAATTCATTTCTGACATTCACTGTCCAAACTCAGTACAGACCCCACTGGATAAGGGCTCAGTCCTTCAAATGCCAACTGCAAGTCCAGGTTGTCACCTGTACCACTGACCAACCAGCTGTACATCAGAAATTTCCACATCCCATTCCTCCAGTTCTATAATTTACTAGGACAACTCTCAGAACTCATGAAAACAATTTACTTACCAGATTACTGGTTTGTTAGAAAGGACAGAACTCAGGAACAGGCAAGTGGAAGAGGTACCTCGGGCAAGGTATATGAAGCCTCTCTGCTCTCTCCAGGTACACCAACCTCCCAATGCAACCAGAAAGTTCTCCTAAACCTTTCTTATAGGGTTTTTATTGCAGCTTCATTAGGTAGGCATAACCGATTAAATCATTGACCACTGGTGATTAACTCAGTCTCCGGCTCCTCTTCCCTCCATGGAGATCGGTGGGGGGTGGGACCAAAAGTTTCAATACTGTAAACACATGGCTGGTTTCCATGGCAACCAGACCTCTCATTTAGGGACCTCCAAAAGTCAATCATTAACATAAGTTCAGGTGTGGTGGAATGGAGCCTGTTTTGATTAACAAAAGAAGGTCCTCTCACTTTTATCACTCCAGAGCTGTTTCAAGAGCTAGGGACAATAACCAAATGTTAAAACAAAAGATGCTCCTATTGCCCTTAAGAAATTACACAGGTTTTAGGAACTTCAGCCAGGAGCCAGGGACAAATACCAAAATATATATATTTCTTAGTATATCACAGTGATCCAGGTGTAAGTATTTTGAGTGTCTCGGGATTTGTTGCAGTGTTTAACACAAAGACAGGTGTAAAATAGGGTGTTGTAGTGAGCAAAAAATATCAGTTTCCTTTAGACCAGTGGTTCCTTAACCCTCCTATGCATTAGAATCACCTAGAGGGTTTGTTAAAACTCCTCACCCCTGAGTCTCTGATTCGGTCCATCAGGGTTGGTGTCCAGCTATTTGCATTTCTAACAAGTTTCCAGAAAATGCTGATGGTATTGATGTGAGGACCACACCTAAGAATCAGTGCTCTAGGCTATACTCCTAGCACCTTCAAATACTGGAAATACCAAACAGAAATTTGGTTTTATTCCACCCCAATTATATTGAGATATAACCGTCACAAAGCACTGTATAAGCTTGAAGTATACCACATAATGATTTGACTTACATGTATTGTAAAATTATTACTACAGTAAGTTAACATCCGTCATCTCATACATGTACAAAAGGGGGAAAAAAAAGAGGGGAAAACAAGTTTTTCCTTGTGATGAGAACTCTTGGGATGTACGCTCTTAACAACGTTCAAATATACCCTACAGTGCAGCGGTATACCCATAGTCATCATGTTGTAGACTGCATCCCAAAAAATTTGTTTTTGCAGTATCTACCCCTCAAATGGGAGTTATTAAATAGAGACTGGATATTTGATTTGAAGGCATTATAGTTAACTATTGTTTTAGGTGTGAAAATAGTATTTATGTTTTAAAAAGCCATGAGCTCTTTCTTATCTTTAAGAGATATGCATTGAAAAAAATTCTAACAGGACAGAGGTGACATCTGTCATGCACCCGGCCTCCCCCTACACAGGCAAGGAGAGAAGAACCAGAGAACAGTGAGCATTAGGATCTTGGGGCAGCCCAGGAAAGAGCAAGCGCCAGGCTGTAACCACAAAGGGAATCAGTGCAAGCCTTTATCTGGAAAATCTTCTCCATCCAGAAAGTCTCTTACCTGAACATGCGGGTGTTGGTGCTTCTGAAGTCTCCTGAGAGTACTAGGAGAGAAAGGGAAACTGAGTCAAAAGTTGCAAGAATATACAGAAGGAAATAGTAGGGTAAGTAAGGTTTTAGTACACATCTCTGTCTACCTACAGGCGATTTTGGAGAACTGTTTGTTTATTAAGATTGGCCTTGGAGTTGACTGCTCTGGAGCCATGTCAGGGACTCAGTTCAGAATGGTAAGTCGTCCTCCTTCCTGGAGAAAACTGAAAGCATCTAGAGACACATGGTTTTAGCACCAGCTCTGCTACTCCTGTTCTAAGGCAGTACAAGCACGACATTCTCCCCTTCTGGGTCTAGACTTCATTATCTGGAGAATGAAGTATTTCAGATGTTCTCTATAGTGAGTCCCAAAGCTAATAGTATACTTTTGAAAAAATGCTGGCCCTAGGACGTAGTCAGAAGAAAAGAAAGGGAATGACCACCAATATATATCCTAGACTCTACATAATTATTTCTGTAGCTTATTTAATCTCTAAAATGGGTTTTGTAAGGTTAATCTTGATGCAACAGAAGGCTATGAACAAAGAGCCTGTGGCTACGAGTATGCAATGACTTGCCCAAGGTCATGGAACTAGCAGTAGCAGAGCCACAGATCAAAACCAGGAGCTAGCTGGTGCTAAGGGAGAAGTTCTTCCTGCTATGCCGGCGATTTCAACCTTTTTCATCTAGTAGCACACATAAACTAATTACTAAAATTCTATGGCACACCAAAAAAAAATTTTTTGCTGATCTAACAAAAGAAAGTATAATTTTATTTCATTCACACCAGACAGCTCTCATTGTATTGGCTGCTATCATTTTTTTATTTGACAGTGTAGGGGAACAGAAGTCAGTGCCTCTGACGAAAAAGTCAGGAATGGCATATTTTCAAAATCCTTGCAGGACATCAGTTGAAAATCACTAAGCTGCACCTCGGACGATTTACTCAGTGCAGTCCTGTTGCTGGTAGAGTCACATTAAAACCATGAACTTTGACTCCAGGAGTGTATTGAGGGTTATTTGTTTTCTGTGTCCCGACTTATCTTTTCTGATATTTTATGAGAATGTATTTGATTATAAAAAAATTTCCAACAGAATACCCAGTAAAGTTAGCTTATAACATTTCTAATTTTTTTCTGTCCCAGCAAAACATGACCCAAAAAAGAGTAAAGACGGAGTCTTAGAACTTGTTCAATGTGCACTTCTAATTTTTTATTCAGAAAACTTACATTTACCTTTCTCTAATACTTTTCACTTTTTAGAAAAAAGTTTATAACAACAGGTTACATCTGGACACATGGAAGAAGCTTGGAGATTTTGCTCTCTCTTAAAATCTTTAGAGGCTAAACCCCCAAACACTCATTTTCTAAGCACCTGGTTCCAAAAGCAAAGTTCTTGGCAAGGTGTAAAACAGTCAACTATTTCAAACAGTGGCCATTTCTTTTTTTAAGGAGAAATAATTTTCTAGGGATTAGCACTCTACTGCATTCCTGCTGGGCCGAGACAGTGCAGCAGCCCCAGTTGCACACACTGCATCAGGCAACTGTCTGGCTCACGGGGGCTCAAGGTCATTTTCCTCTCACACAGGAATTCACATAATTGGCCACGCACATTTCGTCCAGTGAATCAGGTAGCAAGACAGCCTATTAGAGAGATCAGTGGTCTGATCCAGGACACAGCTGCTCTGCTCCCTCCAGGCTTAAAATAATTCAGCACTATCAACCTCCCCCATTAAGTACAATTAATTTTATGAAATGGAGAAAATAAGCGTGGGTAAACAAAATGGCTGACACATACTTCGCGCTCTGAGCAGAGGCACCGGCCGACCGTGCACAGGGCACCGGCTGCCTTGCAGGTGCTAATGAGGGGGTTCTGGAAAGACTGCATTACAGAGTAGCCTACATTTAGCCAGCCCTAACCCCAATCCAAACTTTTCTCCCACACCACAGCAGGAGGGCCTTACTAATTGGAATGTGCTGAACACGTGGCCTGGAACATGTTTCTGGAGAGCACATTCCTCCAGAGTCTCCTGAATATTTCTCTCTCCCTCTCCCTTCCTCCCTCCCTCCTTCCCTCTCACTCTCCCTCTCCCTTCCTCCCTCACTCCCTCCCTCCCTCTCTCTCTCTTTCTCTCCCCCTCCCTCCCTCCTCCCTCCTCACCCCCACTCAGACTTCTTAGCTCTTAAAAAATCTAAACATGCACAATAATAAATGTGGTTTTAGAAATTCAAGTACATGTTTGTGTGATGGTTAAAAAAACAACAACACAGGTAGAGATCGTTTTTTATGACACAATTTCCCCGTAGGACCAACGGTAATGACCAGAGATAGAAACAACAAAGCTACCTAGAGAAAAGGGGCCCTCGATCACATTAGCTCGTAGTTCTAAGGAAGGTGGTTGCTCTGAATTTCCCTTTAAACATAGCAACTTCAAAAAAAATCCCTATTTTTTTGGTACATCTTTATGTAGGGAAGCCTGCGTGCCTTTGAAGGCTCAACACAAAACAAACAAGAGCCTTTACAAGTCCTGTCTGACCACCCAGGGAGAATCAAATAGTATTTTTTTTTCCTCCAGTAGGCCACCCCAGGACACCACGAATAAAAAGGAAAATGAGGAATTCATCATGTAACTGGGATGTATTTTTCTCGTGTAGCTGCTACACTGTTTTAATCTAAACATTATGGTATATTATTCACTAGCAAAGCCAAAGGAGGGCTAATTATTTGTTTATTGAGCAGTAAGTTTTGAAATAGCAGAAAATAGGTTAAAATAGAGAGGACAGGAAAGAGGGGGAAGAGTAAGGCATTTTCCTCTCAAAGTCCCAAGAACCGAGCAGGGATTTTTTTTTTTTTTAAGTGCTGATGTTTGGAATGGCAGGACAGTGGAGCCAGGGCTGGGCGCTCTTTAGTACAAAAGCCTGGGTGAAACTCTCAGAGGCTTTGACCGCAGCAGACACCGGGGAGGAGCTTTCTCAGCATCACACCAAATTGCTGAATTACATGAAAGTACTTTAGAATCAGAAGAAGGCCTTACAGCCATAAACATCCTGAAATGTACTCCTCTAATCACGGCCGTTCCTGCACAAAATCTCCATTTGGGCCTCACAAAGGCCAGATCCTGTAACCGGCTCAGAGAGCCTCTCCTTTCAAACCCCAGGCTGTCTTGCCAGGCTCTGTTGCTACTAGGTATTATCACTGGGCTCAGAGTTCCAGGCCCCCTGACGTCCCTGCTGTTGCTCAAGGATGCAGGCACTAGGCACCCGGCCAGCCAGTGCAAATGGTCTTTTATTCATCTGAGGTGTCCTCATCTCTTTACTGACCCAACCTTTAACACATAAGGATAAAGTGGGGTTAACAGACCTCCTCCTGAACCACAGCTCTGCCGATTACCAGTAACAGCCAGATGACTTTGGACAAATTACTTAATCTCATTCTCTGCCTCAGTTTCGTCATCTGCTAAATGAAGATAATAAAACCTATCTCACAGTTGTGAATTTTAAATGAGACAAGGGTGATAACCGACACTCATCAATGCAGCATGTTACTTCCCTCCACTCGAATTAAATGCCACCTCCTCCCAATCCCCAAAACTTCCTTAACACTGCAGCTAAAAATAATCTCCCCCTTCTCTAAATCCCCTTCCAATTTCACTGCAGCTGTGCTTAGTTCCCGGTCACTTCCAGTCGCATTATTGCTAGCCCTCTATACGTCACTATACCCGCCAGACTGCGTGCTGTTTGGAGGCAGGATCCATGTTTAATTCAAGTCTGTGTTCGTTCCAATGTCTTACACAATCAAACTGTGAGAATCTCAAGAATCCAGGACTAAAAGGACCCTTTATATAATTTAGACAAAACTCATTATTCTATAGATAAGAAAACTGAGTCCATGGGAGATAAATTACTGTGCTGCTGGTAATAAAATGTCTTCCCACACAACAAACATGAATAGGTGGATGGATGGACAAATGGACGTAGGGACAGACCAACCAGCCATGAGCTACAGCATCCAAGATACTATAAGCAATTCAAACCCTGACCCACAATATAATGACCACCTCACCACTCATGCTTTCTTTCTTTTTTTTTTAAAGATTTTATTTGTTTATTTTTAGACAGAGGAGAAGGGAGGAAGGAGAGAGAGAGAGAAACATCAACGTGTGGTTGCCTCTCATGCACCTCCTACTGGGGATCTGGCCCACAACCCAGGCATGTGCCCTGCCTGGGAATCAAACCAACGACCATTTGATTCACAAATTGGCACTCAATCCACTAAGCCACACCAGCAAGGGCAATCATGCTTTATTCATCTACTAAAAAAATTTTTTTTGCCCTGCCTGTTATGGCTCAGTGGATTGAGCGTTGGCCTGTGCACTGAAGGTCACCGGTTTGATTCTGGTCAGGGCACAAGACTGGGTTGCGGGCCGGGTCCCTGGTTGGGGACACGCAAGAGGGGCAACCAATCCAATGTATCTCTTGTATGTTGCTGTTTCTCTCCTTCTCTTTTTCCCTCCCTTTCCCTCTCTCTAAAAGTAAATAAATAAAATCTTTAAAAATATATTTAAATGCCATTTTTTTAAAATTCATGATGAAATCCAGGTCAAGAAAATTCACCCTGCAAAAGGGTTTGAAATAGTATACCTCTTCAACAACAGGATTTCTTAATTTAAAATATAATTTTAAATAAAATCTTTTTATTTTATTTAAAATAAAATCACTTTAAAAGAAAATATTTAAAATTTTTCAAATAAACAGCAGCTCACCCCTACCTTGTATAAGCTTATTCATGCCACAACTTTTATTGAAAGCCAGCACTG
The DNA here is from genome assembly GCF_004126475.2 of Phyllostomus discolor. Lineage (NCBI taxonomy): Eukaryota > Metazoa > Chordata > Mammalia > Chiroptera > Phyllostomidae > Phyllostomus > Phyllostomus discolor. Next base: position 75,233,222 of record NC_040907.2, read on the forward strand.
TGGTGCCAGTCACAAGCTTGTCCCAACAGACAGAGCATCCCCGTGAAGAGCTCACAGCTCAATGTCATTTCCTGCTCTTCTCCATTCTGCCAACTCCATCTGTCCCAAAATTGATTCAGTAAGGTGCTGTACCGGCATGATAAACCCTAACACAGACATAATGAGAGAATTATGGAAAGGCAGATTGCAAAGCACTTGGCAAACACTTAAGTCTGAAGGTTTTGGATATAGGAGCCCATTTCCCTTCACTCTAAGATTCAGGAAATGTTGCAATCTTCTCAGATGTCAGGAAGCTCCAAAGACTTGGGGCACGGGAAGAACTTCCCAGAATGCCTCACTACAGAGCCACACAACTGACAGGAAACTGCCTCGGGAAATATTCTGTAGTGTTGCTACATGTTCAAAAACGCCCACCTCTCTCCAGACCTCTTAGAACTTTGAAACTAAATGGAAATGCAATGTGGGTAATACACCAAGTAGAAAATTATGGCGTGGGATTGTTGGGACTGGAGATCGATGAGGAAAGCAAGTTCATAGGAGTTGAAGACCACACGCAAAACAGTTCTCCACAGCAATTCGCTAATCACTGTCCTCTCCTTGGCAAGCTTTCAGGGCATGCCGGGAGCACCTGAGGTGATTCAGGGAGGGCTTTGCTGTGGTACAGGCTCTGTCCAAGATGACTGTGAGGGCGGTTCACGTGTCACTTCCCCTGAAGCTGTCTCTGACATCCTGTCTATGGCAACAGTACTTCTGGCAATACCTCCAGCACCACACTCTGCTTTATTTCTTTATAGCAATTACTATTACCTGACATTAAATTATATCCCTTTTCTCATTATTGCCAGTCTCCTCTGGCGAAACAGAAGCTTCCTGAGGGCAGTGACTTTGTTTTCTTTACTTCTATATTCGCAATACATAGAACTGTATGTAACACAAAGTAGGTGATGAATGAATATTGATTAAATGACTAATTGCTATCCACTTCCCAGATAGAAACTTATTCATGGAGACCCAGCGTTATTAAGTTACTAACATGGTTCCTCTTCCCCAATACAACATTTTTGGGTATAAAGTAAAACCCAGTTTGAACCTGACCTCTCTCTGTTGACACCTGAGGTACCTCAGGAATAAACCCAGAGAATGAAAGAAGTGTTTCAAATGATTATACTGGGACAGCTGGTGTGCAGAGGGAGTGACCTGGACAAGCTGGGGTGGAGAGCCACTTTAACCCTGAAGCAAAACCAGGTTTGAGGAGGGACGCCTTTGACTGGAGTCACTGGGCCACTGCAGATACAAAGGGCACAGGGCCTGCTGCTGGGAGCACACGGGCTGGACTGAAGAATGCCATCCTGCCCAGGCGGTGAGGAAGCTGCATGGGGTGACATTGTCTCCCTCTGGCTACAAGAGCCCCACAGACATCCCTTGTGTAGGACAAAGTCAAAACTGTCCAAGAAAGCCTACAACTGAGGACAAAGACAAAAATCAGGTTGGAGGCCTTCGCTTTAGAAAACGGTGTGCTTATTGATCAACACGCAAAGTGAAAGGCCTCGCTGAAGGCCTTTTACTGAAGAACTCTATGAAGCAAATAAAACAGAATACACTCAGAATAAGGCCTAAAATCACAGTAATTTTTGCATGTAAGTTTTTAAAACTATAGTAAGGTATAGTTTTACCTTGTATATCTTTCCTTCCTTCTATTATAAATCCCTTTTTCCTGCAAAAGCCAGAATTAGCAACATACAGGTTTTTCAATTCTAAATTACTTTAATTTTTCACAAGCACATTTGTGTACAACAGAACTTCAGTTCAGCTGTAATATATTATCCTATTCTCCATCTTTTTCCAAATAGAGAAATTTTCTCAAAAAAACAACCCAAAAACCTTTACATGAATACATTTTAAACAGTAATGATAAACTGCAATACTTCTAAAGTATAGATACATCCTATAAACAGAATGGGTTTTTTTGCATGCTTTTCCACTGTGTGTGTAGGAAAACACAATAAGTACATTTGAAAGTGTCGTATTTTCTGTACATAATAACAAGCCTCATCTTCCCCCACCTGAAAAGGCTACTTTGAAGGACTGCCACCTTGTCTGAAATGGTCTCCACATATGAAAAGGACAAGAGTGAGATCTGTACAGCCTAGAAGATAAACAAGCACTACGTTGAGTAGTTGAGGAAAAAAGAAAGGGGGAGAAAAGGAAGTGGGGGTGGGGGGACTGAAATAAAAGATTAAGCAGGGCAGGCAGACACAAAGCCAAGAAAGAATTAAGCCACAAATGACCCTTTGCACTGTAATCACAGTGAACATCTCAGATACCTTCAGACCAGGAACCAGTTTCCTAGCAGAGGGCCAAGACACTCCTGGAAGATAATTTGAGCCATTTTTTCTTTTTCTTAAGAATAGCAGCAGCATCTGCCAAAATACAACTTTGACCTGCCCATCTCTTTTTTTCCTCCCCTGATAGGAGCTCTCCTTCTATCATGGTAAACAGACCCCTTTGCTCCTCACTCCACCCCATTTTCAACGATCGTCAACAACAAAGACATTATCATTAGGAAGCCTGTCAACTTGTGGCCCCATGCTAGACACTATAACCTGAACCCCAACTTCCCAAAGAAATTACTGTTTGGTTTTATAAATTTTACCACAAGAAAAACTCCAGGTACATGTCCTATTAACAGCAGGTCTGTGGCTTTGGGTGCACAGGGCAGCACACTCTACATGCCCCTAAAAATCAAAGTGAGTCCCCTCTCACTCAAGCACTGTCTGCCGGTGTGAACATGAAATAGATTTCTAAGCCAAGTCTTCTTGGGGAGGGTTCTCCGCTCTTCTTTCTCCAATGCATTAGAGTTGCTTTCGCAACCCTGAAAAGGCACGATCTTGTTCACGACACTGCCAACCAGAGCTCAATAAATATCTGAACCATGTCTTACTGACACACATTAAGTAATTATGTCCCAGGATAATTATGCCAGACACATCACTTCACCCCGGGAAACGTTCAGGTGCAAAAACTAATAAATGGAAAAGAGAAAGGGGCCCCACAATTTCTGCTTCTCAAAGACAGAGGAAGTCTTCCTTTCAGTAAATGCATATGTTAAAAGTTCATTTTTCTTCAACGCATTTCTATTCTCATGTTTTAAAATACTGTGAGCTCTGAATTATCTATCTTAGCCCAGAAAATAAAATTTTCTGGGATTTTCTTATAGGGAAGTTCAAATGATAGAATAATATTTGATATTTTCAGTTTTCCTGAAGATCAGAAGGACTTTCAGAATAATGCATTTTTCCCCCTCAACAAAGGCCATCTGCAAAGCTTAGTCTGCTGAAAAGAATCATTCTGACAGTCTTAATGTATTCTTTTCAGGAAAGCCCTGTTCAGAGAATTCCACAGGAAAAAAAAAATCAGTACCCCAGGACAGCACCAATCTAATCATTATAGCTTCTTGTAAATAAATGAGGACAAAGTATTTTCTATATATTCAAGATATTAGAATGAGGCAGACATCAGAGTGATAATCTTGAATGTTATATATTTTTTACTTTCCCTCAATGGACTGATACTAAAACAAATATTTGAAAGACCGGCCAGTGTTTCAAAGAACATCTTGCAGGAAAGGCACTTTCAGAATCCTGCTGGAAGACAAAAATAACCCTAAAGAAAGAAATATAAAATTACATCATCATTGTTAACTGAGAACAATAAGCACAATAACAAAATAATTATAGTATGATACTAATATACCAAGGCACCTTTCATCCAGGACTCAGAATGTTTTATAAACATTCTCTCTTACCAAGATGACACAGCTAGGAAATTAGAATAGGAGGAATTTTAATGACTCATCTGAGGTCACACTGGTCAGCTGGAGGGGTAGACCAAAATGCAAATACTTTATTGTGGTCTGCTGATCTAAAAAAGTAACCACATGACTATTTCAGAGGTATTTCAGAACTACTTTCATATTAGCCCTTCCATTAAATTTTGATTTTGCCCATTTTTCTGTTCCCATTCCCCCCACCACAGCAAGGAAGCTATAGGAGAACCTGAAAAAGTTTCTAAATGGTCTCCCTGCCTGGGAACTATCTATCCATTCATTGATCAATTAGTCAATCTATCTACCTAACTCCCTTTGTCCTACATCTGTCTAGCACAGGAGATAAAGCAAAGCTTCCTCAAACACTGACCTTATCATGTTTTGCCCCAGGACAGGAAGTAAGATGGGCCCACGTTGTCTATCAGAATATTTAGAGTTCTCATCCACCTCATGCTTTTGCCATTCCTCAGCATGCACCTGACACAAAGATGTTTCCAGTTCTCCTCATCCGTCCCCTAATGTGTTGTCCGTGCAGCAGTTACCTCAACTAGAAAGCCGCCATATTTCTTCTTGCCTGGGTTCTAAGAACACTGGAGTTGAAAAGCACCCGGGAGCCCACCTAGCCCAACCCTGTCACTCTCCCCACAGAGCCAGAATTATAGACACCCACATTCTCCTTCACATTTTTAGGGATGAGGAATTCACTGCTCCAAAACACAGTGCTCTGCCAGGCATTTTAATTATAAGAAAACTACTTGAATTCTGAATTCTTAGCTGAATTCTCAGCTGTATGCTCACTGCTCCATCCACTCAACAAGCCCAGTACTGCACCCTAGATTGATCTATAACAAATCAACTTCTTCCATAACAAAATGGTCTTTGTAAAGAATACCCACAATTATTAAAAAGGTTATTAAAAACTATGAAAATCCAGATGATATATAATTTGTAAGATAGATAGATTGCTCTTTCCAGATAAAGACTAGATTTTTTTTCATATACTTCCACCAAAACAACATATTACAACAGATCAAATACAGAAATAGATATGAGAACCCAACCAAATTCTATTATACCAGATATTAATATTAGAGATTTGAAAATAAAAAAAACAATACTACTCTACACACTCTTTTGAAAATATATTTATAAAGTATGTTATTTAGTTTAACTTTAATATTAGTGGATTTGTTATTGTTTCTAAAGTAATTATTAAATATTTTTTAATTCTCAGTTCTAATTTCTAATACTATAAATATCAATGAATAAAGTTCACGTAAACTAAATGCAAAAGTGGGCTTTGAATTATTTGAAAACTTTCTATTATGCTTGTCCCTTAATCTTCTCAGCTCCAAGCTCATTTGCTGCCACCCTTCAACTATGCCTCGTGGGACCTGGTCTGGAGATTCTTTGCCATCCCAAACCCTCTACTACTTTGGTGCTGCCTAACTGCTACTCACATCATGCACAAAGAGAAGGTGACCGTGTCTGTACAGCACGATGGGAAAATAAGACAAGGGTTTTGGGCGGCACTGATAAGCTTGGGAACTCCCAGCTCAGGCCCCTGCCCAAGGCTGTGGGTCTGGTGGGAAGCTCCATGCTAATTTTTTAAGTTAGTCTTAAAATCTGGCACCCAAAATTGAACCCATTCTGCACAAACCATCTCAAGTCTAATTTATTTCATCAAACTGTCCCCCAATAACTAAAGTCAACAGTTACTTTCTTCTTCCTGATTACTAAGTGCATACTATCTGCTTGAGCTGAATTTGAGATTACGATGGTCATGACATTTGACTGTATTTACTTTAAAATTTTCCTAAATGAGCACTTTATCTCATGTATGTCAGATTCACTTCCCCCAAATGACTACAACTTCATAAGGGGTTGTATATCATCATCATTATCATTATGCCTGCAAGTATACAGTACTGGTCTGGGCACATAGGAGGGCCTCCTATATGTATTTGCAAAACTGATTATGCAGCCTCTGGACCGGAAAGCCATTGCTTAGAGGCTATGGTCTGGTTCAAAAGATATAAACCTCACCTGAAGAGGAAGTTTATCATTCCGCCTGTTTATTCAGACAGAATCTAAACAATGACACAGACTTTCAGACTGGAAAACTCAGTACAAATAAACGCTTCCAGACAGGTCCAGATCGAAAAGGAGGGCCGTGGAATTCCTTCTACATATCTGAGTTATTAGGCCCAGACACTCATCACTCAAGTTAGAAACACTATTAAATGACATGGCATAGTTTTATTTAAAGCTATGTTTGCTTTCAGATTAGACTTTAACATTTAATAAATTTCCCACCAGACTAGGGTAAGAGTGGAGAGTATTTTGATTTAAGCTTTACTTCAAGTATGAAACTCAAGCTGTGCTAGTTAAAACAGGCTCTAGTTATAATTCAGCCACACAGTAAGGTCAAGACTCTTGGATTCCCCTAATCCTCTTCCTCTAGGGCTGAAATGCCTGGGAATTCAGTTAATTTACATATTCTTCCTTGACCACAAAGCTGAATCACAGGGTCCTAGCCAAACTCTTGTCTCACTCCTCTGGATGCAAGCTGACTCACCATCCCCGTACCACTCAGCTCACAATTCACCTCAGAGAGAGTGCACTTGAAGGTAACAATCCCGCCACAGAACCAGAGGCAGGGCCTTCCTCTCCTGGAGATGAGATCTCACTTTTCCCCTCCTCTCCCACTTCTCCTGGTGCAAGCCTGTGAATTTGAAACTCGGATAGATTAATGAGAAGTCGGCACTGGTCCCTCTGGACTCGATCCATTTTTAAGTGAGCTATGAGAACTTGGACAGTTTACAGATCCTGGAAGAGTGAAATATGAGGAGAGAAAAGGAACTTTGACACATGCAGAGAGACTGATCTCCGGGGCTGGGGAGAAGCGAAGGGAAGAGAAATATTAAGACAGGATGCATAATACAAACTTAATTGACTGATTGTACCAATTAAGAATAAAGACGGGCTTTTCCATTGAAGTTTGAAAGTTGAGTAGTTAATATAAACTTGTAATTTCATGAAAAAAAAAAAAAAGCCATGTGGCCAAGGACAAATGAAGGACTTTAGTGCTGCCCTTGAATCCATCTTCACATTCACGTAGCTTGTCCTGCCTATGCAAGGGAGTTAGTTAGCATAAGAGGGAAAAAGATTTTTACATGGAAAGTAAACGATAAGGTAAAAATAGTTATACTGTGAAACAGACCAAGTTTGCCCTCCCTGCTTTTATGAATCCCAGGCAGAAAAAAGTGATAATTCTGGGATGACCTGGGGGAAAGGGCAGAGTAGGCCTGAGGCCAATTTTTAAAGCAGATCTTCAGGGGAAAATTAAATCCCAACTCTGGTTCTATCTCTAAAAACAGAATTTCTACACAAATCTATATTGTTCACTAGAAGCCAACATTATTCTGAAGGGCCACCAATCCGTGACTATGGCCAGTACTGAGGGGTCTACCAATTTTAATCCTATAGTGGTGCCTTTAAAGATCAGAAGGGTGGAGGGTGTGGGGACAACAGAGATTGTTCAGTTCACATTAATATAAGCATTCTAGTCTACATTAATATGTTTTTTAATCCAGTAAGTAAAATCATTTCAAAGAAATGTAAGTAATGTCAGATTAATACCTAATTTGGTGCTGGACACTTATAGGTGCTCAATAAGTTACCTCTGAGTGAACTACTGATTTCTTAAAAACATCAGATTTTACTAAATAAAGACAATAAATGGAAGATTGCCTTCTCATGAGCAAGGAATGTGGGGAAAAGAAATCAAAATTATATTACTGCTTAAATCTCTCACAGGACCATGACAAAGGGAAATGAGAATCTAAAAAAAAAAAAAAATAGTAAAAACATTTCATGATTCACAGTACTTATGCTGTATCTCTTTCAAATTAACTGATTCTGTAATCGGTTGTATCACCACTGTGAAATGAATATGGCTCAGAAAGATAAATGAACATTGTGTGAGCTGAACCCAAATTGTGCTACATAAGTTCTTTTGAGACAGTGGGCAGGTAGTGTAAGTGCTATAAGATAATATTAAGAGAAATGGTTCCAATCAGGCTGCCTTAGTATGAACTGCTGTTCCTACAGGGTTTTTCTGACTGCACATAATGCTCAAATTTTCTCCACTCCCTACCATGACTGAGATTAGCTCCATCCTCTTGCCCTCCCACTGTCTGTTTTTGCTGACTATTGTCTATGGACCTGGTTTATAATTTTTCATTATTTTCTAAAGACTTCCTACTTCCTGAGTATATCTTGGTGGGGTTATTGTTCTACATTTAGAAATAAACCAATCTTTTCTAAATTCCTTAGCTACAAATTCATGGAAATATCTCAGTTTGGGTAAGCACTCTATAGTTTTCTCAAGTTCCACTATTTAAAAGAAATTAAATTTTTGTCTTCTCACTGACCCATTTTAATTTTCTGAAGGCGCAGGAGACATGCTGTATGAGGTTGCACTGTGCTGCCCAATGATGTCAAACAAAATAAGGCCAAGTGGACTTCAGACAAAAGTGTCAAACTTCACCTGAATTTTACACAAACAAAACTCCTTTCCACTAAAATAATTCAAACGGTAAGATTAATTCTGTACATCACTGGAAGGCTTCATTTTTCAAGTTACAGAAGTGACTATCTTTGGTAAATTCCTACACAGATAACACACACCACTTCTCGGGAATGCTTGCATTGGATTTCCAATAAATCCACTTTGTTAAAACACTTCTCATTCACTTCAACTTTGGGGCCAAAAATAAAGATACACTATATTGCTCTTTACTGCATGAAAAACAACCTTCAAATTACTTTTACATAATGATGCTTACATAGATTGGAATAAATGAATTTTAAATTTTTGATTCACAAAGGTAAAATAAAATAAATTAGTATTATTCCATCCAGGCAGACCAAATCAAGGTGTTCAGGGTCCTCAACAATGCAAGGATTAAATATGGCTCTGGTTCTATTCACAATAAAACAAAATAAAGCAAAATATGTCTTGAATGCAAGACACCCTGGTGGGCAGGCTTCCTCAGATCCTCAGGACAAGCAGACGTATGCAGGAGGCCAGGCTGGCCTCTAGGAGGCCAGGAAGGGATGTGTGCCCTCTGTGAATATGGAGAACAGTTAAGGAGCAAAAGCCCCCTGTGACTGAAGATGCACGGAGACTGAAGGGCAATGGAACCACCCAGAGCAGATTCCTCCTTACAGAGGATGGTCTTTCAGGCCAGTCCAAGCTGCTCAAGACTTTAGTGCAGCCCAGAGAAGGCTCTGTCTTGTCACTGTTTGTGGACCTGTAAAGACAGAATGCATTTTGTCCTTCTGGGGTGCTGTTTGCCTCAGATTTTCTATTTGAAAAATGTTACATGCCATATCCAATTCACATACACATGACCCCTAGGGCTCGTAGAATTCTTTAAATAAATCAAATATAAAACACCTTCTGTAACTCTAATTTAATTAGGAGAATTGATAAGTTTTGCTGCATTAAAAAAAAAAACAACTCCATTCCGTTCCATCAAATACTATACTGCCATTTTAAGAATGAGGAAGATCTAGATGTTTTGGCTTTGAGAGATGATCACAGTATAATATATGGACATGTGGGGGAAAGGCAAGTGTCACAAGAAGCGGCTTAGCCACTCCCTTATATCCAGGGCACTTTACGTGATAAGCAGGTGTAAACATTTAAAGGATGGATGGATGGATGGATGATGTTTTAAATGACTGCTTTATAAATTTAACAACTGGTTTATCTGTGGACAATTTAGTGTTGGATTTGGTCAGTAGTGGAAGAAAACTACAATATTATTACTGAAAGCTACGTCACAAGCCTTCACAAGCAAGTTTAACTGCTTAGCAGGTATGAGTCAATTTCTTTGCAATGTCAAGATTCTTCTATATTTTTTACTTATTTTACTGCTTAAAATAACATCAGTAGAAGATCTAGGGGTTTTTCCTCCCCTTTCTGGCCCCTCTGTACTATAATTCTTAGGCAACTTTCCCATACAAACTAATTTTCAAAACACATCAGAAGAATTTATTCAGACCAACACATTCCACAAAGAAACAACAAGAATTTAGTCATGCTTCTTTTTAAAAAAAGATTTTATTTATTTATTTTTAGAGAGAAAGGAAGGGAGTGAGGGAGAAAAACATCAAGGTGTTGTTTGCCTCTTGTGCACCCCCTACTGGGGGCCTGACCCACAACCCAGCCATATGCCCTGACTCAGAATCGAACCAGTGACCCTTTGGTTCACAGGCCATCACTCAATCCACTGAGCCACATCACTCAGGGCTAGTCATGCTTCTTTCTAAGGATTTAAAATAGTCCTGGCCACCACCCCAAAGGAACGCAAAGTCAAAGTTTTAGGTCATTTCTATTGTAGGCCCTAAAGCAATCCTGAGGAGAAAAAGAAAATAAATAACCTCTAGGCAGGGTGCTCTGACTTGGGGTGAGAAGGAAAGCAGACAGCCCTTATTTCTCTTATCATCAATCAGAACTTGCAGCCTGTCTAACAAGATAAATAGTCATAAAAGTAGCAAAAGTGTTTCCCTTCCATAAAGGTGTTGGATATAAACAAATAAAATATTTATAGGCTCTTAAAACACATATTATTTCTATTTCTGCTCTCTTAGTAGACAACAATTCTGAAACACTTAGACTTCATTATCAGAACAATAACCACCCATCTGAACAGCTAGCACAATCTTTTGCCAATATTTAGTGAATAAATTATGCTAGATCATTTTACACTAGAGTTATGCCAACATCATGGATCATTTCTTCTTTATCACGTCCTTTCTTTCATTGAAATAAACAAAACTTTACTTAGAAAACTCCTAGTTCTAATGTTTACCTATCTTGTGAAAGGTACATATTTTTTCTTTCAAAACAAGCCTTTTCTTATACTAAACTGCACACTACCAGACACAGTTTTAGTGCTGTCTCACTTTTAGCTATTCTGAATTCTAGTCATCTTTTAAGGATCAGCTTCAATTATATCTTACTCCCTAACAAGGTTCTGTGACCCTGAGAACCCTCTTAGAGGAATTCCTGTTTTGTTGTTATCTATTATTTTGGCACTTAACTATAAACTCTTTTATCCATAACTTTTATGCTTCAAATATCCAAGGATTATCTTTCCATTCGACTCTAGTTCCACAGTTTCTGGAAGGAGTAACTACGACACACTTTTTTTTTCCTTTCTTTCCTTACTACATATCAGGCATTAAGCCAATACTTTTTGAATGAATGAATGAATGAATGAATGAATGAAAAAATAAATGAGCACACACCATGCCTTTTCAGAATGAGCTTTGGAATTAACCACCCATGTGTTAAGGTGATTTTCCCACAGATGTTCCAAAGTCCTCTTAAATTAACCAGCTAATTAAAGGGAGCAATGACTAGCATGTTAAAATGACAACAAAAGATTGTTATATGTTGCACCTTACTATAGTACATTTAGAAATATGACTTAGTTAAATATAATGCAGGAATACTAATGTTCTAGGGTAGGCTTTCAGTTTTGTAGCTTTCAGTTTTGTATTTTTAGAGTTCCATAGTTGGAGGTAATACAATTAATGCAATATATATTTAACTACATATTTAAAACAAAAAACAAAAAAACTACACATCTCCTTACAGTATCACATGTCCCAAACAGAAACTTTTGGCCCAAACAGATGAGTTGCTGCTTTGATTCTCCTTGGCTTAAATGAGGCTAGCCTTCCAGAGCTTCCCAGCAGGCAGCTGTGCAATGTTTATAGGTGTGCTTTGATGTTTATATATGTGCTTTCATACTGATTTCCTCAGTCCTGGGTTGGCTGCAAGAGGCCTGAGTGGCCAAAGCCCTGGGAACAGCTGAAGCCACTGGGCCAGTCATCTTTGGCCACATGCAACCTTATCTATTTACTCCTGCATGTGTGCCATCAATGAGGAAATGCATGAGAAACAGCCAGGATGATTCTGGTACTTTGTCGCTGGATTGGCTGGTTGGTACTTGTGTCTTCCCCTTTGGCACAGATAGTCAAAGTAATCAAAGCCCGCTGTAATATGAAACAGAAAAATTCCACAGACTGCTACAAGACAGATATGTAGATGGAAAGCTAGCTAAAGGGCTTAGAATTTGAAAATATTCTGCACAAGTGTATTTGTTGTGGGGAAAATAAGTATTATTGTCACAGCTGATCCCAGATCTCTCTTGGGGAGGGAACTGCTTTTATTTAGGAAAATATCTTTCTGAGCCACTTGAGGGCAAGGGGAGGCAAGAGAAGGATTGGCAATTTATAAAATCCTAAAGTCGCCCTGGCTGGTGTAGCTCAGTGGATTGAGTGCGGGCTGCAAACCAAAGTGTCGCAGGTTTGATTCCCAGTCAGGGTACATGCCTGGGTTGCAGGCCATGACCCCCAGCAACCGCACATTGATGTTTCTCTCTCTCTCTCTATCTCCCTCCCTCCCTCTCTAAAAATAAATAAATAAAATCTTTTTAAAAAGATTAAAAAATAAAATAAAATCCTAAAGTCTGTGGATAAAGGACAGCTGGTAATCTATTAAAGAAAAGGAATGTTTACTACAAATTTTACATTATTGACATTACTATGATTCTAAACTCCTTCAGTATCACCAAATTTCCATTAAAATCTCTATACTCCTAACACGTTGTGTGATTTTCTTTTTCTGTTAAAATCATGGCAAGGAGCCTGAAGCTCATGTTTGAGTTTGTGCAGAGAGTGGGGGAAGGCTCTGCAGGAGGTGAGATGAAGAGATTACGAGTTTAGCAAGATAAGGAGCTCAAAACAAGAAATGGCCAGAAGATCCCTGAAAACTCAGACATCTTGAGAAGGTGGTAAGGAAAATGAGTTCAATCTTCTCAAAATCTATGGAATGAGGATATGAGGAAATCTTAACTAAATCTTAAGATGAAAGCCAACAGCTATTCCGGGAGATACAAAGTAACAGGTAGAGATATGATGTAAATGAATGTGCAGTAAGAGATGGGGCTGGTGATACACAATGCTCCTAACAAGCATACGCATGTGTGTGCTACACAAAGGAGGCTTAATTTAGCTCCAGGCAACCTCCGTTTGAGTAGGCTCCCTTAGATCCTCAAACTTAAATGCTTCTGAAGTCCAGAGGTGACTTAATTGTATGTGTTTGCTGTAAAGTCACCCATCACACACATACCCTCAGAGTTCCATAAAAAACCCATACCACTACTACTACTACTACTACTACTAAGTTTGCATGTCTACTAACAGAATGATAAATGAATACACACCTCTGTTTCTCAAAGATGCAATATTTTCATAAAATTATCCCATTACTAACGAAGGAAACTGGCCCTTGCCCATGTGTCTTGGTTGGTTGGACCATCTTCTCCTACACTGAAAGGTCATGGGTTTGATTCCTGGTCAGGGCACATACCTAGGTTATAGGTTCAATCCCCAGTCAGGGTGTGTGGGGGAGGCAACTGATCGATGTTTCTCTCTCACATGTCTGTTTGTCTGCCTCTCCCCTTTCCTCTCTCTCTATAAAAGCAATGAAAATAATGTCCTCATGTGAGGGAAAAAAACAAAACAAAATAATGGGAACTGGCTCTAACCTTCCTGCACATTGGATTAATAGATTGATTGGATCGTTCAGTAACCATGTACTATTACTGACCTGTATATTCTGAGTTGTATTTCCAGTCATTAGAGCTGTGTCTGGCACTGAATTATTCACATTTTCTTAACATAAGCCACGTGCTCAATGATTGGCGTGTTGCAGACAGCTGGGCATGGAAAGAGCCAGTTTCCTGTCTAGTCCATGTTCCCAAGCTACAACCATCACACAACTGAGAAGGCTGAGTCCTGAATCTTCTTGAAAGTGTAGAGTTGTTTAAAAAGACACTCAACTTGTCAACATGCTCATTCTGACTTTAGTAGGGCTGGGCTTTTTCTTCTGGGGTTTAAAACCAAGGTAAAAAGCAGGCAACATGTTTTTTGAACTAAGTTATAGTCTTAGTATAAATGGAGAAAATTTTGACTAGAGTAAAATATTTTTTAGTACCTGTATTTTTAGAGTTCTCAAGGAAAAAAAAAAGATCTTTTGCTAAATGAGTCTATTGTCTGATCCTCCTACACTCAACCAAAGCTGATGGTGTCAAAAGCTAGCAGTGAAGTAGTTAAAACCTCTGCTTCTGTCTTTAATTACATATAAAATGAATGTTCACATTGCAGATTTACTGTGTTCACAGAGCTATGGAATAATCCACGGGCCTAAGAACCTCTAATTCCTAATTGACACAGTAGTTTTTAATAGTATTTTCATAGTGTTCAGTAAAAACTTTCAGATTGTTGTCTGTTTTTTAAAGGCCCATAATATGAAGTCATAATTAAAGAAATCAACTGAGATCTATTTGGAACACATTTTTTTCTTTCTGAAAAGTCACTCATCCTCACATTTGGAAAACACAATGGTGATTTTCATAACAAGAGCACATTTGAAAACTTTTCTAAAGAAAAAAAAACTATGTCTTTGTGGTAATATGTTCCTTCTTAGATAAATATGCCACAGTTATATCACTAGATATATCAGATTCCATAGCTTTTCATTTTTAAAAAAAGTATCTTGTACACCCTTGTACTGCAGTAAATCTGAAACTTGCATGCAGACAAATGGAAGCCATCTTGAAAAGTAAAAGAAATAAATTACTTCTGTAGAAAAAAAAGAATTATAGAGCACAGCTACACTGAAAACAATAGCTATAGGCAGAAAAAAATGACAAGACATATAGCAGCTCATTAAAAATTCAGAGGATATTGGAAAAGGCAAATTTAATTTGCCCACCTTCACTAAATATGCCGAAAAACGTTTGACAAATACAACATACAAATTGTGTTCTATAAAATTTAAAAACTCACAAATTCTATCTTCCTCAGTCTCTTTCTTAACAGAATCGAGGGGCTAAATGCAATCCATTTACTAAAAGCTTATCTAGACAGGGATTAAAGAGAATACAGATGACTAGGGAAAATATTGGTTAATGTGGCATCAAATGCTCAAAGCAGATGTTTTAAGTTACCGACATGCCTGAAGGCAGTGAAGTATATGCCTCTTTATGTTTACCTTGACACCCTCCCGAAGGGCTGGAGCTAGCTAAACTGCTCTATGGCCATCATAAAAGCACAGATATTTAAGAAATATCAAAAACCTTAAATGTTCTTCTGGTCCAGCCCTTTGTTTCCTGGCAAATAACTGTTGTTCCTTCTTAGGAGAAAACTCAGGTCTGGAGTATTTAGGTAACTTTCTCTCCTGACAGGGCTGCCCTCTTCCTCCTCCCTACCCCTCAGCCCCTACCACCCAGTCAGCTCTTGTGCCATCACCCATTCATATTTCACTCTCATTCATAATGGCCACAGGATGCAGAAAAGGTTACAGCCCAGAATACAAAAGCTCAGTGTCATTCAACATTTATAGGGACTGCTGTGTCTAGGGTACCGCGAGAGAATAAAAAAGCAAAAAACAACCAGTACCTTTAGGAAGCATGATTGTGGACATTTTTAAAAACGGTTTAATACTGACAGAGAAATATACCAGGAATCACTGATGGAGAGCAAGTGGAATAAGAGGGTACAAGAAATGCAGAACAGAGCCATGGTCAGGATCAAGTGCTTCTGACAAGGGAAGGGGCCTCCCTGGCCAGGGATTTGTTGGGAAAGCAAGAAAGTCACTCACAAGGTGAGGAAAGACTTGTGCCAGCACAGAATTGGGAAAACTGAATTTTCTGGGGCATACTTTAAATAGCTAATGTGACTGAGACACTGCCACAATTCCTCAAACTTCACAGGCAGCTCCTAAACGGACCCTCAGTAGCACAAACATTTTAATCATCCCATCGGCCTCAGTGCACTTAGAATCAAATCCTCACCCCTCACCCCAGGCTACAGTCCTTAGAGACCTCCTCAGCCCTCCCCTTCTCCCACTGCTCACAGTCACACTGGCTGTCACAGGATTCCTCACACCAAACTCTTTCCTGTATCGAGGCCTTTTCTCTACCTGCTCCCCCACCTGAAAAGCCCTCCCCTCTGATATTCCCAGGACAGGTGCCTTCTTGTAATTCAGACCACAGTTTAGATCACAGGCCTTTTCACAGACGCCTCACCTGATCTGCCATCAGCAGCACCCACCCTGGAGCCTTCCTATCCATGGCTCTACTTTAATTCTCCACAGAGCCCCATCTGGCATTTCAATATTTTATTACTAAAATGAGTATAGTCAATCTCCATTGGTCACATACTTTCTATTTAAAAACTTGCCTAACTTGCTAAAATTTATTTGTAATCCCCAAATCAATACTTTTGGCACTTCGTGTTCAGTGAAGTTTTTGAGTTGTCGGACACACAGGTTCCAAGCTGAGCGATGACAAGGTGATGCTCTGCTTTCCTGTTTCAGCTCACAGTGTAAACAAATGCTCTTTCTGTGGCCTATTTAGTGCACATTTTTCACCTTTCTTCTTTTTTTTTGTCTGTGAGTTTGCTGTGTACAA
This sequence comes from Phyllostomus discolor, assembly GCF_004126475.2. Taxonomy (NCBI): domain Eukaryota; kingdom Metazoa; phylum Chordata; class Mammalia; order Chiroptera; family Phyllostomidae; genus Phyllostomus; species Phyllostomus discolor. The sequence continues at coordinate 75,249,608 of NC_040907.2, forward strand.
TACCCCCAAGTATGGTGCTTAAAAGGGCAGGAAGGGTGTGGGGTGCCTTAAGGAGAAAATACGTGTGTCAGACAAGCCTCCTTCAGGCATGAGTTGCAGAGCTGCTGGACATGAGTTCAGCGTAAAGAAATCAACAATATATACCACATAAATTGTCTTTCAACAGAAACACACACAAAAACAGAGTTATGAGCACTTCAGCTGATGAGGCTGTGACCAGAGGCTCTCAGGAACCTAGCCCTACATTTCCCCTAGGAGCACCATTCCGTTCCCGCTAATACTGAGAATTCGGTATTCTCAGTGACTTCACAGAGAAAAATTACCGCAAATAACAGGAACTGAACACGTTTATTTTTAACGTATGTGCTTTATGTACTTTTGGAGTTCTCCAAGGATATCTTGCTGAATTCGTCTGTTTTGCTCCTGCCAAACCAGATAATGGCCGGTGGCAACAAAAGTAACAGAAAAATGATAGAGAGCTTCACTTTTGTTTTTAATTAGGTTTCCAATAAATTTCTGCATTCAGATGAAGTGGGTTCACACAACCATGGCATAATTTATTTTCACCTGCAAGCAGGAACCAGGTCTGTCTTGGCAAGGGCTGGATCACCATGCCTAGCAGAAACTGAGCTCTCATTAAAAATCTAATGAGTGAAAAAAAATACTTCACGCCAAACAAAATCCAGTATCTTATAAGTGGACTCTCATTAAAAATCTAAGGAATGGCCCTGGCTGGTGTGGCTCAGTGGATTAAGCGCAGGCCTGTGAACCAAAGGGTTGCCAGTTTGATTCCCAGTCCGGGCACGTGCCTGGGTTGTGGGCTGGGTCTCCAGTTGGTGGCACATGGGGGGGCAACCGTGCATTGATGTTTCTTTCCCTCTCTCCTTCCCTTCCCCTCTCTCTAAAATATAAATAAATAACATCTTTTTAAAAAAATCTAATGAATGGATGAAATACTCGCTTCATGCCAAACAAAATCCTATTTCTTACAGTTATTTCCCTTGCAAAAATATAGAGCGAATCTGAAGTACTAAATTCTTGCACCCACTTAACTTGGATGGGATAAAAATTTTGAAGCAATTATGCCACAGCAAAAAGACCAAGAACTTCAACAACAGTGACTTGAGGTTAAATTCTAACTCTAAATTGCTACCTGTGTGAGCTTGGATAGTTTATTTTAACTCTCAGAGCCTCATTTTTCTCATATTCAGTCATGCTTTAACTAACAATAAGGATACATTCTAAGAAAGAGATCATGAGGCTATTTTGTCATTGTGCAAACACCACAGAGTGCGCTGGCACAAACAGAGATGGTATGACACATACCTAGGCTGTATGGTAGTCTACTAGGAGGTCTCTATGGGAGTCTACTGCTCCCAGCTACAAACCTGTACATCATGCTACTGTACTGAATATTGTAGGCAACTGTAACACAATAGTATTTATGTATCTAAACATAGAAAAGGGACAGTAGAAATATAGTATAAAAGACTTTTTTAAATAGTAGGTCTGTATAGGGAATTTACCATGAATGGAGCTCACAGGACTGGAAGTTGCTCTGGGCGAGTCAGTGAGTGAACGGGAAGGCCTAGGACATTACTGTGCATTACTGTCAACTTCACACACACTGTCCCACAGGCCCTCTCCCCGCTTCCTCCTGACAGGTCAGCGACAGAACAGCGAAGCTGTCAATGCTGCCGCATGAACAGGGATGTGGGCAAGGCTGACTGGAAACACCAAGGAGGTATTGGCTGGGTAAGGCACAGATCACCACAGTAGTGACCATCAGGATCAACAGACATAAGGAACCAAGATGGGGACATAAAGGAACACAGGAGACTGTCACAGCAGTATGGTTTTGGTGTCCACCCATTGGAAGTGGTCAGGTTAAGGAACATACATAGTATTCATTAAAAAAAGAAAAAGAGGAGTATTTAACATGGAGAGGTGTAGAACTGAGGATACAATATTTTGCCTTTGAAATTGTTTTTGGTTCCATTAACCCTCTCTGACACAAAGGGCTCTCTTCAGCATTGACCTGATAGAAGAAATAAAACTTACCTACATTTTACATCATTGTAAGGACAGGAACAGCCTGGTTCCACACTACCAGAATGCTTTTACTGGTGTGGGAGAGGAATTCAATACTTGTTAAGGCAGCCCCTGTGGACCTCTGTCCTAGTACAGGAGCTTAGGTCCTCAACAAAGAGTTTACAGCAATGTAGTCTGAAGATCAACAAGCCAGACCTGGGAGGGCTACAGTGCTCTCCGAATGTGGAGTGCCAGGGGAACAGGCTCCTCTGTGCTGAAACAGATCAGTGGCTGATTGGGATGCAATCTGTGCACTCCAAAATGGGGTGCTGCGAATGAGAGGGAATCTATTGCCAAACCCCACAGACACTGCTCCCATCAGAAGGAAAAAAAAATTCTCCTCAATCACATATGCTTCCATTTCTTTTTGTTTTTCCTTGTATTGATTCCAGACAGAGGGAAAGGTAGGAAAAAAGACAGGGAGAGGAACACTGATGTAAGAGAAAAATATCAATTGCTTGCCTCTTGCACACACCCCGATGGGGGACAGAACCCACAACCCAGGCATGGGTCCTGATGGGCAATCAAACCCATGACCTTTCAGTTTGCAAGACAACACCTAACCAACTGAGCCAAACTGTCCAGGGTTATCCTTCCATTTCTTACAGGAAACTCAGCTCCATGGTGATCTTATAGAACCACCATTATATACACAATCCATTCTTGACCAAAGCATCATTACACTGCACCTGACTGTATAAAACAGGGATAATACCACCTCCAGCAAATGATCAGGACACTTGTGATACTGTATATACAATTTCTAGTACGTTGCCTCACACATTATAGACATTGAATAAACAGCATCCCTTCCAGTTTACATGGAATGATGTGTCATTCAGACTAGCATGGCCAGAGTGCAAGGAATGAAGTCCTCTTCAACATGGCAGAAAGAGAAGAGGGTTGGACAGCCCCCAGGAGGCAGGCCACTTTTTATTCTCACAACTCTTGTTGGTGATCCCCTCAGCTCTACCTTCAAAAGAGATGCCTGTCCTCAGGAGTGGGGAGCTCCCATCAGGAAAGTCACAGAAGTTATACCCACTTGAACCTACCTTCCCTCTTACCCAGAGAACTAGAAAAATGGCATGAATCCACAGCCTACATTTTTTTAATTTGCATTTTTATTGTGGTAAAATAGACATAACATAAAACTTACCATATTAACCATTTTTTAAAGTGTTCTCTTTGTTAAGCAACCCGATGGGAACTGCATTAAGGCATGCACGCATGAGATTTGACCTTCAGAATACCATGAGATTAGATATAATACTCCCAGGCTTAGATTTATGATCCCTAACGCACTCCCCACCATTTTCCACTGAATGTGTCGGTTGAGAAATAGACATTTTCCTGACACTCAGCCTGTATTCCTCATTCTTGAAACTTCAGTAACTTTCTGAATTAAGGGAGGTAATCATTAAAAGAATACTATTTGTGAATTGTTTTGCAAATCAGTAATCAACCACTAACACTTTAGAGGGGGATCAACCACTATTTTACATGATCCAGGTAGGTTTCATAGTTGGCATGATTGAAATGATTTCTTTAAATTTCTCTGGGCCTATTTCTTTTTCTTGAAAGTGAAAGAGTTGAATGACATCTAAGACCCATTTCAGATCTCATACATTATATCACAGGACTATTACATATCACACCATCTACACATAGAGTAAAATGTGGCTTCAACAGCACAGAACAAAAAAATCACATGTTTATGATATCACACATCCCTGAACAGAGCACATCTAGTCGTACGTAACTGCCACTGAAACGGCTGCAAGAAAAACAAGCACCATTTCCATGACCTCACACAACCTCGTTTTATAAACATTATGAAAACTCCCCTATGGTAGCTGTTTAAAGCAGCAAGACTCAGGCTGATTGCTAAAGCTTGTGTCGTTTCAATTAATTTTTTTAAAGATTTTATTTATTTATTTTTAGGGAGGGAAGGGAGGGAGAGAGAGAGAGAGGGAGGGAGGGAGGGAGGGAGAGAGAGAGAGAGAGAGAGAGAGAGAGAAACATCAACGTGCAGTTGCTGGGGGTTATGGCCTGCAACCAAGGAATGTACCCTGGCTGGGAATCGAACCTGGGACACTTTGGTCCCCAGCCCGCACTCAATCCACGGAGCCACGCCAGCCAGGGCTCAATTAATTTTTTTTTTAAAGGGAGTTTTGCTGAACTTTGGCAGATTGATGTAGAAAGCTGAACAGGGAGCTTCCCTTCATTTGATGATGAGTTACACATGGTCTGGGGTCTCTCACATGGGACTTTCAAAATGAAAATAATTTGACGATGGACCTCGTGAACTATACAGATATCCCTCTAAATTCCTCTCTTTATATGTTGCCCACCATTTGCCTCACTTGATCTTTGAAGGTAAGTATCATGTTCAATTGTTTAGTGTTTGCTAGCACAATTGTCCAGTTCTGTGGCATTTCAAGAGCCACCTTATTAGCAAACAATGTCGCCCACTGAAGGTGGCCCAGTATTACAGCTCACACTCCGTACTTTCTACTATGTGAGTGATGTCCAAACCTATTCTGTCCGAAACCCTTTATTCCAGATATCCACTACACAGCTGGCAATTCCAGTGCAGAAAGGAATCCTCTAGTTGTCCTCATAATAAAAGCACTGTTTAAATTTTAAGATATTGGATTCTATCCAATATCTTATTGGATAGAATAAGTGGTAGAATTTCTGATTCTATGTATGAAGTACTAAATACAACAAGAAAAAAGAGAAAGAGAAGGAAGAGGTGAAGAAGGGGGAAGATGGGGAGGACGAAGAAAGAAAATAAGAAAGATAGAAAATAAGATGGTAGGTTTAAATCCAATCATACCAATAATTACATTAAACAGTGATACAAATGACCTGAACATTCCAATTAAAAGGGCATCTAAGAAAAAAACTACAAGTATTATTATATTTGTGAAAGACATAATGCTTTGTTCATGCAAAGTGTTCATAAGCAAGTAAGCTAGCAAGCCACCAACTAGGAGAGGATATCTTTAAAGCACATAAACACTAAATACCTAGAACATGTAAAGAGCTCCCACAAAGAAAACCTACAGTCCAATAGAAAAAGTGACAAAAAATATTAATATGCATTTACAGAAGAGAAATACAAATGGTCAATAACATATGTAAAGATACACAATCTCATTAATTATCCAAGAATGCAAATTAAAACCATGAGAAACTATGCTCATCATAATATCAAAGGTAAGTTAGCAAGGATGTAAATAATAGGAATATTTATTTACTATTCATGAGTGTACTTCTTAGAAAAGAAGGCAGCATCAACCTAACGAAGTTGAATATATGCTTATCTTATAACCCAGTCCTGCTCTTGGGAATCTCCCAGAGAAACACACTCTGTATACTGGGACATTTTCAAGAAATCCCACTGCAGTATTATTTGCAATGACCCAAACCACAAACAATCTGTTTTAGTCTCAATTCCCTCAGAAGCAGAGGTAAGGATTGAAGGTATTTAGAAGGAAAAACAAACAGGAAAACTAGTAGAAGTATGGAGAAGTAATGAATGGAAGGAAAGGAAGTAGCCAATAGAGGGTGGATCATAAAACCAGTCACTAAGTGGGTGATTGGAGTGTCATTTCATGGGGAAACTGTGGGAACTAGAATGATCTGAGGAAGATGAGATATTTAGACCCCAGCTCTGAGTCATTCCTTGGTTCAGAGCTGCTCCCATGGGCATGTCTAGCCCACCACCCTGAGCATCACTGAACAGCTTTCTGCAGGGAATAGGGAGAAGAGTCCTCAGGCAGAGATGCAGATAATAACATCTGGAAGCTGGTGAGAGCACCAAGAAAGATCCAAGGGTCACTGACAGAATCTGCTCCACAACTAAAACCCAATGTCTGGTGACAGCAAATGGATAAACTGTGGTACAGTCGTATAAAATAACACTATACAGCAATAAAAATCAAAGTACTACAGCCACACAACATCACCAAAACATACTCTAAAGAACTTCTATGCACGACCCATGGACATGGACAATAGTGGGGGACTGCCTGAGGAGTAAGGGGCGCTAGGTGGAAGGGGGCAAAGGGGAAAATCAGGACAACAGTAATAGCATGATCAATAAAATATAATTAAAATTAAAAAAGAAATGCAGTATAATTTCATTTATTGAAGATTTTAAACATACAAAGTGAAGCTATTATTATCTAGAGACCTGCATGAGTGAGGTGGAACTGTGAAGGGACACAAGAAACTGATAAACATAAATTCCAGGATGCTGAACTATTTAAAATACATTGGGACTTAATTTGTTCATAATAATCATAATAACATTTTCTCACTTTGAAAGGCAAGTTCTAATTGAAAAGGAAAAGCGCCATGCATGGCACAAGTGAGGAAGGTTCTGGTTCTGCTGGACTGGGCAAAGGGTGCGTAGGTAGGCAGTTTATCACTCTTTCTTACAGAAATATGTGTATGCATCTTACATATAAACATTTCAAAAAGGTGAGGCCGAAATAAAGGCATTAAAATGTTCGCTTAACTATCTCTGTGTGGAAGAATATGAATTTCTTTCTTATTTTTACTTTTGCACATTTTCTACAATAAATACACATTCTTTTTACATTAATAAAACACGGCAAAGCCAGTCATGTCCCCACAAACCCCCTGATCTCTCTATCCCAGCTCTACTGCCTTCCATACACAGCAACCTAGAAGAGGAGAGAAATCAGTCACTTGATTCCCTATTGTAGTTATTAATTTATACAGAGATCCCCTGTTTGTTAATTCCACTACAAATTTACATTTGCCCAGAGGCACTGGAGGAAAAAAAAAAGTAGGCCAATTCTAAAAGAAATCATCTGGTGGGCAATTAAAAACTTGATAAAAATTGAGGGGAAGTGGGAATCAGAACACTACAGGTTAAATCCTATTATAACAAATTTCATGTGATTGTTTCTCTCCTCTCATGAAGGGATTTTGAGTTGTATTCAAGCTATAACAAACATTGCTCAAATCAGCTCCAATATTTAAAATACATTAACAGACTCAATCTATTTGTAATTATCATAATAACAATTTTTATTTTGAAAGACAAAACTGAAAAAGGGGATAATGTCCATAACTTCTGAATATGGGAAGATCAAAGCTCCAAAATGCTTACAATAACCAACTTGGGTATTCATCCAATGCCTTGTATTTTTTGCCAAACAATAAATCTAAAATGTATTGCTCCTGCTCTCGGAAGTTACATCTATCATACAATCCAGGTTCCACTATTTTAATGCAAAGGTATAATCAATATCAACCAGCCTATCAATGCTAACACAGAATAAATGCTTTTCCAGTGTTACAAAAACTGACCACTAGAATCTGGTGAATTTGTGATACCCTAAGATGTATTTGTTCATTCGATTAGTGGAATCATGTTTTGATGATGCTCTAGTTAGTATGTCTTCCTTTAGGACTCCAAAATCATTAAGGTTTATGTATTCATGATCTGAGAGGCCTAAGTGAATAGGCTCGAGGGCCCCAGGAGCTCTTAAAAGCCAGATGGGAAGAAAAGTGCCTGCTCAAATAGCTTTTGCAGAGCAACAGACCGTGAATCTCCTTTGTGAGCTCAGATAAGCTTGGACTGAAGGGGGCTCCCATTACTCCCACAAACCCAAACTATCTGACTCTATGGGTTTCCAGTCTTGACCCCGTCCGCCTGTTCCATTTACCCTGTTCTGTTAGCGGAACTGTGCATAACAAAGGTTGTGTGGGAATGTCCCCTGCCTAACATTGTTGATCTCAATCCCAAGCTCCCATTTAAAAAATTTTTTTTTCCAAACTATAGTTGACATACAATATTACATTAGTTTCAGGTATACAACATAGTGATTAGGCATTTATATAACTTTCGAAGTGATCACCCTGATAAGTCCGGTACCCCTGTGACAAGCTCGTGAATGGCAGGACAGGCTTTGCACCAAAGAACACATGAAGGAGAAGAGAAGGTGAGAAAGGGAAGAGGCTCTCAAATTCTGAGGCATGACAGTGTGTGCTTGGTAACTGACTGTCATTTACAAAAAGCAGCATCCACAAAAGGCTGAGTCTGAACTTAGAAAAATCCTGAAACCCACAAAGGCTGAAAGATTAAACATCACAGTCTGTCACAAAAAAACAACCAGTATATTTTTTGTAAGCATTTTATTAAAACTCTAGTCCTGTATCACTTTCTGGTTAATAAAAGAAGAAAGGAAAAATATTTTCTGGCTTTCCAATATAAAAAGCCAACTTCAAAGAAGCTTTATAAGTACCATAAGGTAGAATTGTCACCCAGACAATTTCAAAAGGCCTTTCCAGCCACTCTCAGATAACTAATCTGCTATCAGGCCACTCTTATGAGAAAACATTTTTAAAGAGTCCATAAACAATCATTATCTTTAAACAGCATCCTTAAAAACTAAAAAGAAGCAGGATAACATAGATTTGTTTTTCATTTTTATCTCCCTCAGACTCTAGATATCCTTCTCAACCTTCCTAATTAAAAAAAAAATCTTTAAACCAAAAGCTAACAACAGAACAGGTATTATAACAAATTCAAGAAAAATCCACTTTGCAAAATGGGGTGTGAAATAAAATGTATCTTTGAATTTAGAGAAAAGGCAAAAAGACAGTAAAAGGATATAGGCCTAAATGAGGAAAACTCTTTACATAATCATTTACTTTTTCATTTTAATTAAACTTGAATTCCAAATGATGCTAAGTTTATTAACAAGATAATTCTTTATAAGTCACTACTGAGGAGGCTCCATGAGAATTTTATGGTTTGTCAATATCAAATGGTAGAGAGTAATCTAAGAATTTAGTGAGTCAATAGAATAAAAGGCAATCACACTACACCCAACACAGCCACCTGAGAACTCCTTTGCAGACTGAAAGGGGAGGTTCAAGTTACTTTCGGCATCACCAATTAAAGCAAAAGCTTCAGCACCACATATTCCATTGGCTCCTCAATGGACCTCAACCCCCCTCCCTAACCAAGAGACAGCAGAGATGCATAGTATGTATTGTGAGAAATGAAATTCAAATTTTTTAGGTGGAAAATAGTCTGAGATCGCATAAATACTGATCCATATCAGGTAATCAAAATAAATTCTGAATCACCACAATTTACTATTTTCAGAGTGCTCTGTGTACCCAGTGAACTCTGCTCCCTACGTGCGGTTCATAAGGCACCCTCCACTTCCAGGCTAAGGCATTTGGTAAACACAATGTAAGCATTCCACACTTCCCAAGTCCTGAGACAAATGTTAACCTAATTGGGTTAAGTGTAAATGAGTGATTGTGACTGCCTGTGACGCGTGTAGATGGGGGGGAAGGAGTGTAGGATGTGGAAGAAGAAATAGAATATATTGAGAGGAAATCCCTCAGAAATCAACATGAGAAACTCGGAAATTCAGGAGGCAGTCCAACCTAGTATGAAGTATCACTTGAGTCAGAGCATGTCTGAAACACTTATCTTGGAATTCCCCATATTCTTGAATAAAATGTAACTTTAAGATGGCAGGAACTGAACAATCTGAGAATTATAACCCAATTTTCAACACTGCCAAGCTGGGTCATGCTTTACTTTTTCTAGCAATCTATTATTTTAATTCAATATTTGCCCAAAAAAAGGAAGCAGATCAAGTAGCATAACTCAAAATTCTGAAATGTTATACAAGGAAACAGTTCTGTCAAACAGGAAAACAGCCCTGCAGGACTCTGTCTCCTCTGAAATTACATTGATACTGACCTCTCCTCTCCTACAGAGGAACTGGACCTCTGCAGGCCCCAGTCGCAGTCGCTGAATATGTGCATAATTCCCACTGCATGAGCGTTAATGCAAATCTGGCAACTGCTACACCCATTTACACCAACACCCTCTTTTACACAACTGCTACTACTTGTGTTAAAATCCCACCTGTCACATTCACATTTCTTCTGAGATAATAACCCGTCTAGTTGAGTCACAAAAGGGCTATGGAAGAGCAACCAAATGCAAGGGCATGAGGGTTGAATGAGCCCCATTGTCTGCTTTGGAACAAGAGGGCTGTATTCATAATGAAACCAGAGTGCAAACTGGATTAAAACAAAGACTGAAAATTCAGGAACCACTCAAAAGGAGCTGAAAACCCACCCAAATTTTTAAAAGTACAATTTCAATGCTTGGTATTATTTTGTTTTTTTCCATTTCAAAATAAAAAATGTGGAGATGATATAAACTCATGGGAGCAACTCTTTGATATAATAATTACTTCATTTTCTCAATTTCTCCTGAACATTTAAAATGCCTCTTGGGGAAGTAGAATATCCTTCATATTTTAAAAACCTCTCAAGTAAATTGGAGATTAGTCCATTTATTAAGCACTCGATTTTACACCTCGATCAAAACTATAAATCATAGTGTCTTTTTGGAAAGGCTTCTCTGGGCAAGCAACCTTTAGGCTGATTCCTAAAGGATGCATAAGATTCAGCCAAGCAAAACTGTGGGGAAAGGGGAATGGCATTATAGGCAGAGGGGCTAAAATGCAAAGAGCTTGTGGCAGAAAAGAAGACCAATGAGTCCTGGATGGGATGGGGAAGGATGTCATGAAATGAGGCACAGAGGTGGGTACAGGCCAGAGCACAAAGACAGGGAGGGTGTACCATGCTTCACAACGTCCCTGAATATCGGCTGGGGGTGGGGGGGGAGTCTTTATTAAACCAAAGTAAGAACACACATAAGCAACACATAGTTGAAGTTTTACCCTGAGAAGTTTCAGAGTAAGAGTAATTAATACCGCAGCTACAGGATAGGTTTTCAAGCACATAAAGAGAGTGATCATCTTTCTCATGTATCTTTTCTTTTCCATGATGAAACAGTTCCAGATTCTCCAAATGTCTAACCGATAACCCAGCCATAATAGCCTAGTGGTGAACACAATGGATTTGGACTAAAGATATTTGATGCTGGACTTACTGGATCCATGATTGTAGGGATACCACTTATCTAGAAAGGTTGCCCAAATCCATAAACTACAGAAGAATCTGCTGCACTCCATGTCTCATAGAATTACTGCAAGGTTCAAATGAGCCAAGAGATATGGGAAGTCTAAGCAATTCAAGGTATTGTTAACAGGAAGTAATGGGGACGAGGATAACGATAGTTACTACTGTTATAGTATGGTCTCCTAATGGATAAATAGGAATGTCAACATGTTGCCAATCATCAACATCCCTAATAGGTACAGAACTGAATAGTATTTGAAAAGTAGGTTGTCACAGGAAAAAAAGTTATAACTATGTGAGGTAACAGATGTTAACTTATTTTGATAATCATTTTACAATTTATACATCTATCAAATCATCACGCAGTACACCTTAAACTTAGGTGATTTTATATGTCAATTATATCTCAGTAAAACTGGGGGGGAAACTCAGCAATGGTCAATCCTTTAGCATGACACTCTATCCTTCTCTGGGCCTCCTCATTCAATAGTTTTCAATGAAAAGTCATTAACAGAGCAACACAAAGTAAATGTCCTGATAATAATCACTGGGGCCCTGGCTGGTGTAGCTCAGCAGATTGAACGTGGCCTGAGAACCAGAGGGTGCCGGTTCAATTCCCAGTCAGGGCATATGCCTGGGTTGCAGGCCAGGTCCCCAGTAGGAGACATGCAAGAGGCAACCACAAATTGCTATTTCTCTCCCTCTTTCTCCTTCCCTTCCCCTCTCTCTAAAAATAAATTTTAAAACAATCATTGAGTTTCTTGCTTTCTGTGTCAAACACTGTACTAAATATTAATACTTATTTTAAAATAAAAATTAAAAAAATAAAAGTTTTTACCAATGCAAAGTACTTTTCGATTTACCCATTTTAATTATAAACTATTTCAGGTTAAGTTGACATGAATTTCTTGTCTCCCATGGTTTTGACCACAAATGAACTCACAATCTAGGAGACACAAATATAGTACAGCACAACGAATTATTATAAAAGGCAAAGCATCATTTTCAGAAAGACAGAAACTGTGTCTTAATTATCTCTGCATCACCAGAATCTAGTGCCAGTATCTGAAATACAGTAGGCAAGAAATAAACTGTTGATGGTTGCTTGAATGCATGTATGATGTGCGAATTGCCGTATATGAGCACAGAGAATAAAAAAACTTTATTATAAAAGTATAAAAATAAAACAAACATTTTATTATAAACATTAATTAGCACACTTACATGGTCCTCGACACCATGCTTAATGCTTTACACAGACCATCTCAGCTGGTAACTAATGGCTGGGCAGTGGGGCGGGGCACTGGGGACGATGTCGCAGGGAAAGTGGTGTTTTTATGGATAACTTGGCCGTCACAGTTTAAAAAGAGGTAATGTTTATCTTCTTCATCTACATCTCGCCAAATCATTCCCCCAAGTAGGATTTTAAGGACAACTCGATCAACTACAAAGTGAGTTCTTAAAAAACAATCTAGTTCGGCTACCTGTGCAACCAAATACATGATAACCAAGTTTGAAGTGTTTTATTTCATCTTGAGTATATTTCACCACAGAACAACATGGAGATAGTGGATTTAAAACAATATTAAACAAAATTACTGCTTTGTCTTCACTAATTGGAGTAGGCCATACTGGAACACCCCGCAGCAACTCCAGGACACCACCCACCAGGGTTTAGAAGCAAACCTCGCAGATCTGCATAAGCCTTCCCTCCTACACACGAAAACCTATCACACTCAGTTAAAAAAAAAATTCCACAGCCCACTTCAGAAGGACATTTCAATGTTTAACAACTTTCCCAGACTATCAGGAAAGCAATTCTGAACACATAGAGGTGGACATGAGTTTCCAGAAAGCAAAACAGTCTGTAAGTTATGGTGAACCATGAGGCAACACTTGAAAGTAGAAGACAGTATTAGGAAACGAGAGCAATATTAGGACTTCCTGTCAGAAAGAGAAGCAGTTCCAAGAACTGTTTAATCCATTAAACTGATACCCAGCTATTCAACTATACTCAGAACTTAATTTGATCATGCCCTGATCTTCCTTTACATTTTAATTAAGATTAGTTGAGCATGTAAATGAGTTTTGAGCATAATATCCTAGGATGAACAAGACTGGAAAGAATGGGAATAGGTCCGTCAGAGAAGGAAATGGGAAAGTCAGCCCTTGGGGGCTCTTTGATCCTCAAGGTGAAGGCACCAGAAAGGTGACTAAGGTTAGTGGCATTAAGAAGTCAGCGGGAAGCGCTTTCTACTTAGATTCTTCCTTGGGAAGTGCTCCCACTCATGATGAAGGCAAGGGAGCACGGCAAGTGTGAACACAATTTTCATGTAAACAGCATTCTCTGTCTTGCTTTTAACCTGCAGTCCTCCTCCTACTTCTGCATTCTGGTATCATGCCTTTGAAAAACAAAAAGTTTTAAAAAGTGTAGTCATACAGTCCTGACTCATACTTAAACTGTTACCTAGGATAGCCCTAGATTTCTAAATTGCCTAGTTTGCATACATCTTGCCATCACAACTATATGTATCAATATAGTCATGCAATCTAAATGGAATCTTATTCTAGTGTTTTAAAGTTAGGTAAACTCAACATTAAATACCAGATCTGCAGACTACTAAACTGAAATATTTTTACTACTTCAGTGTCGAATTTTCACAATTGCAATAGTTTTCAAACTTTAAATAGCCTTAATTTTCCAGGATTTCCCCCCAAACTCATTATTTCCTACCATCATTATGGTTGCAAGCTTCACAAAAGATCCATCCGTAGGTCACAGGCAGGCTCTTCAAATCAACATCAACCATAGGCCACTTATTTCTAAGAAAAACCTCAGTTAATATTCATTTTATTCATTAGTTCAGGTGGAGAGCTAAGATATAATACTCAGAACCCAAACTCTGCAATCTACAGAGAAATGATTTTATATCCACACAATTGCTTCCTGCCGGTGGACTTCAGGAGTACAGCCTTGGGAATTTCAATGACCAATTTACCCAGAGAAAGAATGCTTATTTTCAGTAAATAGGGGAAGAAAATGTTGATTTAACTTATTTTAGTGCCTATGAATCTACTTTGGAAAGGATAGGCAGAGTTTGATTAATTAGATTAGCAAATTCAGTAAGTTGTTTATTCAGTCGGGTAAATCAATGTTTCCCTGAGTTCAGTTTAGCTTTATTTTATGCTTTCAAATCTATCCAGTAGGTAAGATGCTGAAAGCCAAAAGCTATTCTACCCTACAGCTCTTTCAAGTATCTTTTCACATGTTAATTTGATCTTTTTGTGATTGGAGGCAAACATTTCACAGTCCATCCCTCTCCCCTTCCATCCCCCCCAACTCCATCACAGGAATACACACATGTGGATGACAGAAAATTATGAATAATAGAACACTTAAGATACTGCTCCATTCCTATTTTTTATGCTTCTCAGTTTTTTGTACTTCTCCTTTCCTGCTGGCTTTAGTTTTAAATTTTGTTTCTGCCCAAAATTAAAATCTAAAAGGAAATAAGGAGCTTTCTCAATTAATGACAGCATTATTTTAAGATTATTAGCAAAGAATTATTAGAGCAAATTGCTTTATTTAAAAAAAACAGTTGCTAAATTTCTCAAATGTTGGCTACATTATCTTCCTTCATTCTTTTAATGACCTGTTTTAGGAAGTTCCTTTCATCTTGACTTGTGCTACATAAAATCATTCCTGATTCATTTGTTACTGAGCTTCACTCAGTACAGCTGTTCAAACAAAGTGCTTGCCTATGAAAGCCTGGGAAATTGGGAAAGGTAATCAAATTAAAATTCCAACTATACATTCTTTTAAGGGAGTACAGACAATTTTCATATTTTATATTTAAAACATTTTAAAATCAGAAGAATAAGCTCTGGACACACACCATAGACTACATTTTTCCATTAATGATGTGGTTGACATGTTAAAAAAAAACAATTCGGCAACAAATCAAATGTACTTTTCTAGAAGAGGTTTTTTGGGGATTTTTTTTTTGTTTTTTTTTTTTTTTTGAGATCCTAGCAGTGAGCACAACTGGACCTTAGTTGGCTCCTGGTGACGAGCATAAAGAAAATCAGTGCTGGCGACCTGGACAGTGTTGAGTGACTTCTAATAAACACCAGATTCCACTAATTACCAACAAAGGTAGAACTGAGGTGCTTTTATTCAAAGGCTGCAAAAATCACCTCCTCCAAGAAAGTTTACATCTCTCTAGTTCTCTGAAAATGAAAAAGATTTGAGGATCACAGTCTCCCTCCAACTAATGAGCCATATTTGACTGGCCTTGAAATTCAAAAGCAGACAGAGACAAATCAAAATTGGAGTGCATTCACCCTTCTGAATGTATTCCCTTTGTGTCTTCAGCTATATGCTGGCTGAGCTAGCAGAGAATGTAGAGGTTTCTTAGATCAAACAGTTTAATACCTTTTGAATCACACTAAAAAGTCCACCCCTCTAGGTAAGTATTATGTTTCCTAGCTAAAGGAAAACACCCTCTTTTTACCAGCTGTCCCAGACCACCACCTCCAGTCAGTCACCAAGTCCCATTTAGAATCTAAGTCCTAAATATCTTTGGACTCTAGCCACTTTTCTGCATTCCCAAAGACACTCTTAGTTAGCGCCACTGTTGTCTTCCAACCAAATTAGGGCAGAAACCACCAGAATGCCTGTCTTCTCCCCATCCGTTCTTCACAGTGGCTCAGCTGATCTTTCCAGGAAGTAAATCTCCTACAGGCATGAGAATGAATTCCGAACATCTGAAAGGAACTCAAAGCCTGTTGGGCTCTATGCAATGCTCCAGCCCAACTCAATGTCTCTGCTTCCACCTCACACCCCAGAGGACAGCCAGGTTAAGCTGCTTCTAATCCCCCCACAAACTCTCTCTCTCCACCCTCCACCTTCCACCCTGGACTTCAGCCACACTCCCCTGTAAATGCCTGCTGACACCCTCCCAGTGCCATCCTCCCTCTCACTCCTCTCCCTTCCTTGGGCTTACTCTTGCTCTTCTTCAGGTCTCTACTTAGACAATACTTTCTCCAAGAAATCTTTCCTCCAAATCTGGGATACATAACACACATGTACGACCCGTGTGTCACCACATTTTACACTGAAACCATTTCTCAGGTTACACTCCAATGCCATTACTGTTTGTCAATACCTCCTTAGAATGGAAACCCCACAAAGACGGGGACTGAACCTGTGGAGTTCATCACCAATGCCCAGTGCCAGTGCCGAGCATAGTGCCTGGCACTGTATTCATATTCAAAATACATCTCTATTTAATTAAAAAGTTAATTAATTAATGACAAAGTTTTCACTCAAATAGTCCCTGAAGTCTCCATGGCAAGTGTTTTCCTAAAAATAGGCTGCAAAGACAGTCTTTTTAAAAATAAATGAATGAATAATGTTTCCTGAAACTTAACCTACAAGAGTAGCGCTTCATAATTGTTCAAGAAATATTTGTTCTTGGGTAAAGGAATGAACAGGGTGACAATGAGCAGCGCTACTGTATGTATAACAAAGTGGAGTTGTTGGGTTTTTTTCTACTAAAACTACTTCTCAGACATTGAATGGGGGCCAGAACATGGAAATCCAGTCATGCAGGTTATACAGGGTCTAGGTAGTTCTCTTACCCCACTAAGTGCAAGGCGACCTACATTCAGTACTCTAATTGTTTACTGTTGCTCCTGTTTTGTTTACACTGCTAGCCACTACTCTCTGACATCAGCCTCAGTTTTAGAAAGTTTTTTATCAGTACTGACTGATAAAACCATCAGCCTTACTATGTATGATCCCCGAGCCAAAATGATAAAATGAGAAATATTTCAAGTTCATACTTATTCCTCTTAGTTCTAAGCAATATAAATTAAACATAGTCAAGAGGATCTCCCTACCTTCTACAATGATTTTGTGCTAAGTTAGTCACTCTGCCCTATGTGAATTTTGTTTAAGCTTCCCTAATAATTTGTTGGAGTGTGATGAAATAGCTACTCTGGCCAATTACAGTCCTTATTTACAATTTACCCCAGGCAAGAACTGAGATCTGGGTGTAGATATGCACTATAAAAAAATAATAGTAAAAACTGGTAGTCAGGACCTGCTTTCAACCCATTCAAAAGCACTTAGTGCCTACAAGCAAAAATCCAAACTACTCTGCATAGGGGCAGTGCTAGCGGTGGTGGGGGGAGTTGTTAAAATCCCTTCTACAGTCTCCACACACCTCCTCTCATCTCATTCCCAGACATTCGTGGTCCTTGCATCCTACACCCCAGGCATATCACTCAGAGATCTCCAAACCCTTCTTCCGTGCTTTGTACAGGCTCTTCCCTCTGTTTGAAATATCTCCATCCCAGTCTCATTCCTCACCCTGTCCTTGGGCCTGGCTCATACTCCCTACCCCAAGCAGAATCAATTAGTCCCTCCTTTGTCTTTGCTTGCCTCACCTCTCTCAGGCCACTTAACACATTACATACTGTAATTTACTATTTATGCATCTATCTCCCCTACCAAACTGAGAGCTGCTTGTAAGCGAGACCACATCTTATTTATATTTAGGTCACTGGTGCATAAAGTAATACCTAGTATATGGTAGTCAACGAATGGTTATTTAATCAATGAATTGGCTTCATCCCTGCCCGTAGCCAAGGCCATACTTTAAAATGATCAGAATCTGACTGTAGTTCCATCCATTATGATTCTATACATCAAAAACAACAATGGAACTCACACACACAAATCCAAAGACTACAATTTACTTGCAATAGAGATGTAGGGTGAGTTACAGACTATCATACTGACAAGCAAATGGTTCTGGTCTCGACACATCACCTTGAACTGTTGTTCCAACTTGATCATGAGTTGGAAACAATTGAAAAAAGAATGTTTAGAGATTTTAACTGACAGTGGCTACCCAGCCTTTGTAGTATTTGCTCTACTTGCTGAATACTAATTTGCTCAGCTTGCTTTGGTAGTAAAAGAGCTAGCGACTTGTGTTAGAAAAGATCCCTGACTTTCAGGCTTTTCGGTCCGACAAACAAACTGAAACATTATAAGGTATTACTTACAGCTGTCATGCGAGTGCTATAGGCAGGGGATTATTGGCATTTACGGAAAGATGAAGACAAGTTTTTTGTTTTGTAGCCTCTTTTATATAATGCTAGTAGAATGGTAAATACCATCTAGATGACAATTGGCTCCTCCTCTTAGGCCAAGGTTTGCACAGAGTTTAACTGCAATTCTCTCAGTGGCATTCCAGGAGCTGGAGAGGTAAGGCACCCCTACCTTGAAGAGAAAGAAGGTTCAGAAGACCTCACAACTCTTCCAGGTTTTCCTCCCATTCAAGGTGGTTTATCCTGGAGATGCCTCAGGGGAAAATAGTTTAAATCCAATAAGCTTCAAGATGAAGCTCTGACTCAAAACATCTCCTCCCAGAACATCTCTAATGAGGGCTGGCCTCCCACTCCCAGAGCCAATTATTTACTCACACATAGGAGTTCCCTGAACGTACATTACTGGGATATGGTCCCTGCCTTCAAGGATTTCAGTCCTTCATGCTCAAGGTCTAATGCAGCTGTAAATGTGTACCTTGATTTGTCTTCATTGCACTTGTTATTGTAAACCCTCGTAGTTTGTGTATGTTCTAAGTTTTTTAAAAAACTAAGCTGTTAATTATGCTTTCTAATATTTGTCTAGTCCTATTTCTCAGCAATCTAACATTCCCATGACACACGCTTCCAAACTAAGGCTCTCTTCTTGCCTTATATAGCATGTCCCATTGTGTATTTGCTTGTAATCGAGAAATATCCAAATTTCCTGCTAAGTCTCATACCTCAAAAGACCACCTTTCTCTGGGGACCACACAAATAGCCAGAGCCCAAAGCCAAGTATTTTCAAAATGAATTTTGATATTTCAGAACAAAGGATTCAAATGAGGAGTCCAAGGATAAATCCACTATTTGAAATTGTATGAAAAAAATTCATGTGCATTTGAATATATGGATTTTTTTTCCTTGGGGAGAGCTTTCATTGCTTTCAAGCAATTCTCACAGTGGCCTGTGACACACACACACACACACACACACACACACAGACTGATAAGTATATGAAATCCTGCCAGTTTCAATGAAGAAAATCTTTTTGTGTGCTAACACAACACAATTTCCATTTGTCTAATAAAATGTGTCAGAATCTTTTTCCATACTTTTTAATTGAAAACATGATTAGAAGATCCACATTAGCAGGTGAGTGCCAAAGCACAATCTATGAGAAGAGGCAGCAAAGAAAGAGAGAAAGCCCCCAAATCATGTGTGAATCATGAAAAAGATAAGCAAAAAAAAGTAGGTCATTGTGACTTGACATTTAGAAATAAGCAACATTTTATTCCCACTGACCTATAAATGCCCCTCTAGCCCTGAATTTCATCACTACCCTACAAAAGGTCACTGAGCTACCTCAGCATTTCTCCAACACTACAACACAGCCAGGCAACAACATGATTGTGTCTGCCACAAAACCTCTTAAAACTAACATTGGGAAACAATATTAAGAACAAAATACTTGCATTTTATTCCACAAATTAACTAGGGAAATGTTTGCCTAACAATAAAGGGGTGTGATATTGCGTGGAAAGAAGAAATACATAAGGCTAAAATAGGTCTTTACCAACAACATATTTTATATGGCGGAGGGTGCCTCAAAATAGGAATATGTATGTGAAAAAAAACATTTAAATTTGCCCCGCATTTTGATCTGACAGAACCAGTGGTGATTTATTTGCTTTCACTGTTATAGTTCTCTGATATCCTTTTCTGAATGAATCCAGATGGAAATGTCTTTCTTTTGGGTCTCTGTTATTTGCTGCTGCAGTTCCCATCTGTGGTGCTAAGAGCCAGCCGTCATTCTATCCGGGATACCAGGCAACCTTCCTTTCTTCACACTCTTTGGTGTCTTCTCAACAGCTCCACATGGAAATCTCTGGGTTGCTTCAAATGCATCCAACACTTCCTCCCTATTATTTGTGTTGGTGACAAACTCTTTCTCACCAACTGTCTTGGGTCACTCAGAGGCACTTGATTTGAAAAAGCATTCAGCTTCCCATCCAATATTTTGGTAGCTCGACAGCTCCCCACTTCAGCTCTGCCAGAGTTAGCACATTGTGAAGCGGAACAAAGTTCTTACATTTTATCGGAGATTGCCTTTAACATCCATATGCTTAAGTTGCTTCCACATGGGTTCCCAAGTCTAAAGAACATTAACATCAGCAACAATCCTAGAAAAACTAATGTTGCTTTTTCAAAATCCTGAGCACTTCTATCACAGAATGAACACAATCCCAGATCTGCATTTATCAGTGCTGAGACCTTTGAGCAAATCTCTTAACCTCTCTGAACCTCAGTTTCTTCATCTGTCAAGCCGGGGAAGACCACCTCCCTCACCGGGTTATAATGATCTATGTTTATGATGTGACAGGCTCAGCAGACACACTGGCTGCTCCAAAGCCAGTGCTCACAAGACTCAGGTATTTATTCTGAGAACAAAGTCCTAATTATCTGTGGCTAGGTGTGAACATTAGCATGAAATTCTTATGAATTTTTTAGAGGAATCAAAACAACTTACATTTTAAAAGCAAGCAAGCAATCCTGTTCAAAACTCTCAAGGGCTTACTGTGGCAATCCTCTCTGGTCTGGAGGGACAGTGGGCTCTTCTGGCTCATTCCTTCTCCCAGTTTTCTTTTTTCTTCCCCCCTCTCTGTAAATTACAATAGCACACAGGGGCAGGTTCTATAAACACTATCTAGCAAGGAAGGCTACAATTGATAAGGACCCTAGATGAAGTCAGAGGGCAAATGGGTTCCAACCCTAACCTCTTGAAAAGACTGATGAAAGATTTAAGTTGAGGCATCCATGTGAGAAACACACATGTGGTTTTAAAATGTCTGAATTCCATTGTGCTGTTCTCGGCAAAAATCCATGCCGAGCAAGGGAGCTGATATATTCAATAGAGCACACGGGCCTCCATTGTATCACCAACCCTCCAGGTATTTTAAACACCAGAATCAAACTACACAAATAAAAACAAACAAAAGCCCACTATCTGTCCATGCTCCATCTTGCAAAAAAAAAAAAAAAAGAAAGGAAAAAAGAAAATAGATTTTTTAAAAAAATAAGTCTGTTGTAAGATGATTGTGGAATTATTTAGCACATTCAGCATGATTTTTCACCAAGCGCCAGTGCAAAAGATTTATTTTGTCATTGTCCAACACAAACAATTGAAGAAACTCAGCCCAGCACAACATCCCCAGGAAAAACAATCTGCGATTTAATTAGTGAATAATGGAAGCAATTTAAATACAATTTCAGGCATTTTTTAAAGGAATATTTGAATAGACATCTGCTGCATCTACTAATTGTTTGGGCAGCGCACAACAATCCTTGGTCTGATGAGATGAGATGCCCAAGGTTATGAACAAGACTGTCTGTTGTCAGGGGAAGACCCACAGTTTAAAACAAATCTCTAGAAATCACCCCTCACCTTATCAGCACCTACCCTACCCCCACCAAACAAAGAGACAGCTAGAGAGATAAAGGAAGAAAAGATTAGTCCCAGCTCTTAAGTGCAGTATGAGGGAAAAAGACAGGATTTAAGGACAACCCCCCTAAGCTGGTATCCTAATTTCTTCATTACCCCTGCTCTATGAACACTTTAGTGTCTTCATTTATAAAGTGGGAATATCAATGTCTACCTCCGATAAGTTTTGAGTATTAAATGGAACTATGTATAAGACAACATATAAATGTTAGTTGAAGATGTTGAAGTATTAAAGAAATAGACAATACAAATCAAATTAATGATATGTCACTACTGCACCTTCTACCATAAGAATTTTATTTCAGCTTTATAGATATTTTGTATGTACAAAATATCTGACCTCACAGAGTTTCGGTTTTGCAGGACGAAAACAGACACAGAGATGCAGAGTACTGACTGTCGCCCAGGAATATGAGTGCTCTTAATGCCACTGAGCTGTGCACTTAAAAAGTTAAAATGGTAAATTTTATGTAATGTATATTTCAACAAATTTTTTAAACCCTTTTTAAATATTTACTATGATATAATCCCTTGGAAGCAGAAGAGAAATCCTCTTCCTTTCATCTTTAACTTGGTCAGTCAAAGCCAAGAACAGACGCTGAGGACATTAGATGTGATACACAGCATAAGCCTACTGCAAAGGCATGTACAAATTCTAGGACCTTGGCCAAACTTTCAGAAAACGCTTTTCCCCCCTGTATCTTTTGCTAATTGCAAACAAAACAAATTTCAAAATAAAGGTATCCATGTGTTGGTTAACAAGCCCTCAAAATCCTAGATTTTGCACACTTTAAGGGACAGAAATGGCATTTGTACTTATGAGTACTAATGAATACAAATACTTGAAATTACTCAATAGTTTACACTTGAAAATGTTTGGCAGATTCCCAGCATATGCGGCAACAAGTGTATTAAAAATAAGAAGAACCCACAAAAGAAGAAGATCTGCACTGTAGCTCATATACTTATAGAGAGTGTGGATGTTCCTGTTCTTAGTGGTGAGCCATAGGAATCCATGCATGATTACAGGTCCAGACACTGAAATAAGCACAGGCAGGGGAAGGGAGACTTGGTTGGGCCCCCCTCTTAGGGAAAGGAATTCCCAATAGTCTCAACTGTACTACCAGCATTCAGGCCACCTTGTTGCAAACATCAAAACTTTCTAGGCCTCAGCCTTGGCGTTTGTATGATAGCAGGTAAGTCTAGATGACATTAAAATCCATTTTTGGTTCTAGCTCTCGATGACTCTGCTCTATGCTAAGCTTTGTCAGCAGGCCTAATACACAATATATTAAACCATTTGCTGCAGACTAAATGTATGTATCCCCCTCTGAATTCGTACATTAAAACCTAACCCCCAGTGTGGTGATATTTGGAGGTGAGGAATTTGTGAGGTGTTTAGGTCATGAGGATGAAACCCTCATGAAAGGGATTAGTGCCCTTATAAAAGAGACCCCAGCAAGCTCCCTTGCCCATTCTGCCATGTTAGGACACAGACAGAAGACAGCCTCGTATGTGCCAGGAAGCAGGCTCTCACCAGACACTGAATCTGCCAGTGCCTAGATCTTGGAATTCCCAGCCTCCAGAAAGAACTATGAGAAATAAATTTCTATTGTTTAAGCCACCCAGTCTATGGTATTTTTCTCCTAATGGCCACAGACACCATCCTCTATGCATCTGAGGAAAATAAATAATATGAAAAACAGCTAAACACAAAAGGATGACAGGGCCATGGGAAAGAGGAATCAAAATGATCAAGCCTGAGCATCAACAGCTCAAAACCATACCATGAAAAAGCACACTGCAACAGACAGATTACACAGGCCCAACTGGCAAAATGTGGAGGCAACACAGGCTGAGCCTCTGGCTGCAGTTCAAGGCTGAACACTGGTCCTGCTACCCGATGCTACCTGGGAAGTCAGTGGAAACCCCACCAGCCACAGGAACCCGGGTCAGAACTACCACTTAGGGCTGTAAACACTGCAAACTATCTCCTTTTTTGGAACATAGATGACAATGGTAATAGTTCAAAACAATCGGCTGAGGGGAGAATGTGTAATTTAGTAAAGGTTACAAAATGGCTTATCATGAAACAGTTTTTCTTCCCATACTCTGTTTTAAACTTAAGTGTTAGTAATGCTGTAAAATAATTGTTTAATCCAGTTCAAAATGGAATATTTCATAATACTAAAGAGTATTATCAAATCCTTTACAATAAAACAATCCACAAAGACACTTAAAAGTTGATATTAAACTGAAAGTCTTTCATCTTAATCTCTATTGGGTGCTTCCTAATTTTATATTTCCTTCATGTAAAATTTCAAAACTCTCCCTGGCTGGCATAGCTCAGT
Source organism: Phyllostomus discolor (assembly GCF_004126475.2). Lineage (NCBI taxonomy): Eukaryota > Metazoa > Chordata > Mammalia > Chiroptera > Phyllostomidae > Phyllostomus > Phyllostomus discolor. Next base: position 75,273,650 of record NC_040907.2, read on the forward strand.
GGATTGATTGAGCGTGGGCTGCGAACCAAAGCATCGCAGGTTCGATTCCCAGTCAGGGCACATGCTTGGGTTGCAGGCCACAGCCCTCCGCAACCGCACATTGATGTTTCTTTCTCTCTCTCCCTCTCTCTCTCTCCCTCTCCCCCCCCCCCTCTCTCTCTCTCCCTTTCTCTCTCTCTCTCTCTCTCTTGCTCCCTCCCTTCCCTCTCTAAAAATAAATTTAAAAAATCTTTTAAAAAAAGATACACATTAAAAAAAATGTTTCAAAACTCTGCCCTGCCTGGTATAGTTCAGTGGATTGAGCATGGGCCTACAAAGTAAAAGGTTGCAGGTTTGATTCCCAGTCAGGGAAACCCTAGCCTAGGTTGCCGGCCATGTGGAGGGTTCATGAAAGGCAGCCACACATTGATGTTTCTCTCCCTCTCTTTCTCCTTCCCTTCTCCTCTCTCTAAAAAAATAAATCAATAAAATCTTTTTAAAAAATTCAAAACTCTAAAAATCAGCAGGAAAAACATTATTTTAAGTTGATTAGAACTGCCTATTAATGTCTAAATGATCACAAATTACAATTCTGTAAAATTATCTATAAAAAATTTTAAAATTTCACTCTGGCTGGCATAGCTCAGTGGATTCAGCGTGGGCTGTGAACCAAAGCATCTCAGGTTCGATTCCCAGTCAGGGCACATGCCTGGGTTGCAGGCGACAGCCCCCAGCAACCGCACATTGATGTTTCTCTCTCTCTTTCTCCTTCCCTTCCCGCTCTAAAAATAAATAAATAAAATCTTTAAAAATAATTTAAAATTTCAGGTAAAATGATGTAATAGTAAGGTAATGATATAATAGGTGAAATAGATATAAAAAGTATTTGAGACTTTTCACTCTCTGCTTCCTTTAAAATACTCCTGAAAACATACCAACAGAGGGGGAAATCTTATCATGGGGAACAAAGACAGGAAGCAAGTATGATTACATCTGGGGAAATTTTCTAGCCTTGCACTGATTGTGGCTTGATTCAGAAATGTGATTTTGCAATCTATCTCCTTAGTTACAGTGTAGGGAATGGAAGTGAGAGGTCTTCGCTAATCTTCACTGATGGCACCTGAGCAGGAAACTACATTCTCCTGAGAAAATGGACAGCCAGTTAGATTGGTGACCCGAATTTGCATCTCTCGGATTTCCTTGTTTCAAGCTTAATAACAGTATTAGAAATGACCTAGCTGATTGTTTTCGAAGCCTAAGGACCCACCTCTTACAAAAAAAGCCACAGAGATAGTAAAACAGTAGAGGCAAAAGAGCAATGCAGTTTCAAACTAAAACATGCTGGAAGGTGCATGACAGAAAAGCCTTTCTGAAGCATTCTTTTATCTTAGTAGGACCTCAAGACTATTTTGCCTTGGTCCCCAATTTTCAAAGCTGCAATCCCAATGCAAATGCCTTTATCCCACTCCTACACCTAACCCTAAGCCTGGACTGGAACGAACATCCATGCACTACTTAGAACAGTGAATGAGTCCCACACACAAAAAAGAAATAGCATTTAGTAAATGCATTGCCAGACATTGTAAACTGGGCTCATTACAATGCAAGGAAAGTTGCCCTGAAATTTCAGAAAAGCGGGACTTTGCTCTCCGAGGGAACTGTGAGGGAAATGGAGAATCCAACAACTTCAAGCCAGTACAGATGCCAGAGTTCCAAGTGTAACAGGAGACAAGATGAGATCTCTGGAGCAAGATGTGGCAGGAAAAAGGAAACCTTTTGCCACCATTATCATTCCACTGGGATCCAAGTCCTAGGGCAAGTGCCTCAGACAAGTTTCCATCTTGCAAAGACTTTTGCAAGAAAGAGGTATGTGTGGTTATAAGAATTCAAACTAATTAAATTTTGGCTTTAAGGTCTCCAAACTCTATCTCTTTGTAGAAGACTATCTTTGTCCTAGAAAGAGAAGCCAAATAGGAAATTTAACTATGCAAAGATGTCTTATGAAATGAAGATTATGAGGAGGCTATGACTGTAAAACCTAGGCAGAATTGCATCTCTGCAGATCTGCTAAATCTGGAGAAATGCTTCATTGCCAAAGAATGCTTCTTTGGAGCCTATAGTTCTTACAAATGACTCTGTGGAGTGGAAGACCTATATTTGAGCTACTGTTTGTAGAAGATCAGTAGCAAAGATACACTTAACTGGAGAGAAGTTATGAAAGTCCTATCTTTATGTGCTGATGGAGGAAAGACCATAAGTGAAGGCCTACCTTTTAAATCAAACAATAGATATCCTACCTAATCAGTCCAAAGTTGAAGCAATGACCAGATGTTAAACTACTGAAGTAGTTCTTAATCTACTGGGGAGATGTCAGACCACTTAACAATCTAGTGAAGGTTGTGGTGCTGAAGAAGAAGGTATACACCCACAGCTTCATGGGGTACACAGATCACTCAAAGCATATGCACGCAAAACTAAACACTTATGGACCACTGTATTATATGGTTGTCTGGCTGAAGCTATAGGTTAAGCTAATGACATTATGGTTAATTGTGACATATCCTTTGATGGAAATGAGTATCTTTTCATCAGTCATCCTGGGAAGAGGTAGATCCTAAAAGGGGAAATAAAGTTAGGCTGAGAAAGAAATTCTAGTGGGAATTTTGGCCTTGCTTCTCCTTTTTTTCTCCAATTCTGGTGAGACTTTGGCCTGGCCTCTCAGGAGTATGGATTGAATTGCAGGTGTCCACAAATGGCAGGGAATACTGACTTCTACCCCCAGTAAAGGTAGCCAGAGCCAGGGGATGCATCAATCCTAAAATAAAACCTTGGCAATGGCCTGGCCCTATGGATCCCCAAAATAATCAAACCTCTCGGTTATAAATTACTCTCTGTACTGTAATTTTCTCTTACTACCCTAAACTTTAATAAAGTCATGTTAAATGGTATAGCCTCAATTTAGAAATCTTTGAGGAAGGAAGGGAAGGGTATATGACCAAGCCTGGACTAGAGTGATAAAGAGAAAGTAACCCCTTTTGGAAGCCGACGCAGTGATGGTGGCTGTAAACCATGGGACCCTGGCCAACAATGGCACTGACAATCGAAGGCAGCTGACGGTAAATGTGCAGGGAACCACCCAACAGACACAAAAGCCCGTGAGTTCTTACATCCTTTGGAAGGAGAATGAAGGAGAAAGAGAACCATTACAGAGGTGAAGGGCTCTGCTCCCAGGACAGGGCCACAGGCCAGCAGGTTCCAGGTTAACCTATAAACGTGATCACACTTTGTATCAGAATGGGGCCACTGAAATACAGTTGGAAAGCTGGAGGAGAACAGAAAGCTAAAGATCACATGGAAAAGCAAACAGAAAACTAAAAAGCCTTAGAATAAATAAGTAATTCCATAAGCTGGATTTTGTGGAGAAAGAATAGACAGACCCAAAGAAAGAAAAAGAGAAAACACAAATAAAATTATAAATAACTATGTGTTTAAATTTTTATTGGGTAAATTAAGGTTATCCAATGTTCAATTTCATGACAAGAATTTGGTTCTTTTCCCAGCTTTATTGAGATGTCATTGACATGACATCATGTAAGTTTAAGGTGATCAATGTGATGATGTGACACACATACATATTGCAAAACAATTCACGATAAAATGATAAAATCTTTATTCAACTGATGGTTTTCTGTATAGATTTCAATTCTCAAAAGTAAACCACTAACAAAGATGAAGTTAAGAACTGTGTAACATAATTTATTCCAACAAAAACACTCATTGCCCATTTGGTTTTATTGGCCAATTATTCTAAACTTTAAGGACCAGTAATTTCTATGCTATTAAACTGCTATAGAACATTTAAAAGAAAGAAATTCTCTAAAAAGATGCAACAGCAACACATAAGTATTACCTACACCTATAGAACAGAATGCAAAATGAAAATACAGATATGATGGGTAAGCCTGTGCTTTTGTTCTGAGCTGCCTGGGAACCATCATGATTCACTTAAATTGAGATTATAAGTGGAATTTTTTTAAAGCAACAAATCTCTACACATACCGAGACCCTGAAATACCTTCACTCCTTAACCTCTCATGAATGTACTTCATTCTGTTAGTGCAGCTAAGACATACACAGAATAACTGAACCACAGCTAGCTACTACACACGATGGCCAGGCCCACATGCCTACCATGGTCTATATGTCTGGGATGTATATTTGGTTCCAAAGTCTTTAATAAAATGCTTTGCCATTCAATATCGTAAATGTAAATAAACTACTGCATCATGTATTGATTTTATTTCAGATGCAGTTTCTCCGATGACTTAAAAATAGTAAAGTCTATATTACATGTCATTCTCTTAAAGATCATTTTCTTGGAGAGGAAAAAGTAGTCAAAAGTGTGATGGATTTTCTTCTTCTGATGGATATGGGGCAACACACCAGTGTAACAACTGCTGTGATAGATCTATGTAGCTGCCGCATTCTCGAGTGAAAGAAATAATCATGGGACATCAGATCTTGCCACATTGTGGTTATAACAAGGCTTGGATTGGCAGAGACTACACTGAAAAAACAGCCTTGTAACTGATAACCTGGTTTCTGTCTCTGTTTCGTGGCTTACAGGTCACTTCCCATAAATACTAGACATTCCACACGAATTCTATGAAAAAGACTCATGGAACTGCAAGCTAGAAAGAATCTTCCATGCATCCCCTGATTTTACAGACCAGAAAACTGAGGCCCCAAAGCCTAATTTTATTTTATCTACTGAATTATCAGTGCCACAATGAAACACATCCAGTGGCGGCTGTAAAAATGCCTAAAACTTTCCATTTCCTCCATGCTGTCTGCATTTGACCAAAAAGAGGAACCACTGGTAAAGAGATCCACAAATCATTCAGTTTCAAAATACAGCAGCACATACACACCACAGGCAAGAAACAGACCCTAGTTTCACATGATTAATAATTTAGGGCTTAATTCAAAAAGATTTTAGATCTAAACCCTTAAAGAAATCTTTATGGGTCTCTGACGAAGCTGATACTATGATATAAATTATTCATCCACTCTCATCAGCTCAACATCAATGAGCAGAAGGGACGGTGACAGTTAGAGAGGGGGAAGATGTGCGTTTACCCTGAACTTTGTCACAGTATCTGGGGAGGCCAACAAGCTGATTTCTAGGCATCTGTTCGCAGACCCAAGCGACTGCCTCCTGGTCTCACAGAAAAACACCTGCCCTTCCACTTGCTTCAGAAAGAAAGAATTATTGTCTAACAGGATAAAAGGGAATGCTACCAGCCTTATTTTTCACATTTTTAACTCTGGATATTATGTAATTACAAACCTCTGTCTCACCAATTATTAGATTATGTAAAAAAAATTTTTTTAAGCATGTAGGGTGCCCTAGCTGGCGTGGCTCAGTGGATTGAGTGCCAGCCTGCAAACCAAAGGGTTGCCAGTTGGATTCCCAGTCAGGGCACATGCCTGGGTTGCAGGCCAGGTCCCCAGTAGGGGCGCGTGAGAGGCAACCACACATTGATGTTTCTCTCCCTCTCTTTCTCCCTCTCTAAAAATAAATACATAGTAACTTAAAATTTTTTTTTAAAAAGCATGTAGGGCTTTGTCAAACAAAACCAGTTGAAAACAAAGCTGTGGACCAGATCTTGAATAAATATATCCAAATGCCAGGGCCTTGTTTAATTCACTTTCATTATTAATAAGATGTATAGAGAATTTGGATGAATTAAAAACTACAAAAGGGAAAGACTTTATTCAAGAATGATATATTGTGTTTCACAAAAACATTTAAATAGGAGGTCTTAAAATATATCCCTAAGATTAACAATGTACACTTTACATTTAGCAAATTCAAAGCAAATTACTCTATTTTAAAATACAAATGTGAGCCACACATACACCCATGTACACACAAAAACCAATTACATAAAAGTTCCTAGAATTTAAAATACAGTTTTTCCATTAAATGACATGAAACAACTTTAACATCATTAAGCAAAATCTAAGTGCTGAAGATTTGTTCCCTGAACTCTTCTGTTTATCCTCCTGCTAATCTGCCATTGAATTGGGGTAAGCAACTGAGTTCTCAAGCACTTTTATTTCCCTCTACTTTACACCCCCTGGGGTGCGGTGCCTTCAGGGTCCCTTCCCGCTGCTGAGAGGTCAGTTGTCAGTTCTTCTGGTCACACAACCCAGCTCTGTGCTACACTTCCAGGTATACAGTCAAGTGCAACCTTCCTTCCATTGTTTAAGCTGTTTAATAATAAAAAGTAGAAGTGGGTTGGGGGTGGTAGGTAAAGGTATAATCAAAAGGCACAAGAAACAGAGGGAAGAAAAGGAAGAGCAGGAGGTCACAGAAAAGTGGAGAGTGGGGAGCTGGTCAAACTCTGAAGATGGCAACACAGGTGAGGGGAATACAGTACCCCATCCCCATCCAGAGTTTCACTTTTCATGGCTTCAGTTACCCTCAGTCAACTGTGGCCTGAAAATATTACATGGAAAAATCCAGAAATAAACAATTCCTAAATTTTAAATTTCGCACCATTCTGAGTAGTAGGATGAAATCTCAAGCGGTACGAATCCACCCTACCCAGGCACTGAATGACTGACTCCTTGTCTGGCCTGTCCTCGTGCTATAAGCTCCCCGCTGGTTAGTCACTTAGCAGACATCTTGGTTATCAAAGAGAAAGAGACAGGGAGATCACACTCACATAACTTTTATTACAGTACACTGTTACAATTGTTCTGTTATTATGAGTTACTGTGTTTAATCTCTTACTGTGCTTAATTTATAAACTTACCAAAAGTATGTATGGATAGGAAGACATAAAATATACATAGGGTTTGTACTATCCCTGGTTTTAAGCATCCACTCAGGGGTCTTGTATACTCTGTGGAGAAGGGGGCACTACAATAATTCCAGGCAAGAGAGCCTTCCATGGAGGAAGCTGTGAGGAAAGATGCCCAGATGAGTAGGACTGAGCAGTCAGAGGGGAAAGCCTCACAGCTCAGCAGGCTGGTGGGGTAGATCAATACCAAGGGAGAAGGCAGAAAGATGCAGGTTAAGGGAGGCCTGCTCAGGCCACGTTGGACATTACCTCATCAGGGATGCCAGCCATCTGAGAGATCTGAGTGTGGGTGGGAAATGAGCAGTAACAATAACAAAACAGATAACACTGGTAAAGGACCTACTGTGTGCCTGGCTTGCTTTGAGGGCTTCACATGTATTAACTCACCTAAAACCTACAAAAGCTCAAAAGGTAGGGACTATCATCATGGTCATTTTACAGATGAAGTGCCTGAGGCACGGAGAGATGAGGTAACTGCCTCAGACCACACAGCTCCTGATAACCTTAAACTGTTTCAACAGGAGCAGCCAGGATGAGCTAGAAAGATGAGGAGAGTGATTTTAGGTTGTACAAGAGAAAGCCCTGGGCATGTCCTAGGGTGGAAACCCACATGAAAACATTATGAAAACAAAATCAACCGATTATACACTAAATTTGAAGTGGGGGGGGCAGGGCATTGGTGAAGAAAGAAGAGAGAGAGAAGTCATAGATTTCTACAAAACTGCCCCTCTTCTTACTATTGAAATCTGTTCAATTCATTGCTTGAGGGCAAAACCACTCCTTACAGATTTTTCTTTGTTGTCAAAATGCATGTTCTGAGGTGCATGATGGCTCAAACTGCAGAGAGCACCTCCCTGAAAGAACAGCTAAGTGGCCCAAGAGCTGAATTTTTCTCATTCCTCCCACTTGGTTCACCAGCCCTGAGCCACAACTCCCTTCCACCGGCCCCCAGCCAGGCCAGTGGGAATGTTGGAGGAAGGGGAAACTCAGACATGCTATGCCTAGCCTCCCACCAGCACCAGAGCCCAACCCATTATGGAAAAAGTCACCCCTGTGGTGAGCTTACGCAAGGGCATTGCCAGGCCAGATTGAGCCACTGTCCAATATCAAATTTGCACAAGCCCACCAGGCCAAGCAATCTTAAACCACACTCTTCCTCTAATTGAGAATATATTCCATGACAATTTCTATTCTTTCCCACACAAGAAAGGTTCCCACACAACTTTTTAAATTATGTTCTTTCTAAATTTGAAATTCATTGGTGAAAAGCAAGAATCTCCCCCCTCCCCCACATTCTCCCAAAATTGGTGTCCTTTGGAGATCAAACAAAGCATTAAAAACACATAGAGACGTATCGACAATTACCCTTCAGGGGATTTCTAACATTTGCCGAAGACCGATTTGTGACCTCAAGTTCAGTCACTGTATGAGGCCTGCCACTCCCATATTTAGGTATAGAAAATTCTGGATGATTTTTATTGATGGTCAAATACGTCTTTCCTGATATCCAAATAAAAATAAGACTCTGCTTCTAAAATCCCCCAATATTCTTAAAGCTTAAAAGAAGCAGCAGGGAAGAGTGGAGTCAGGGAGTGGAGAGCTCTGGGAGCTACGGCCACCCATGTGGGCAGGTGACTTCATCCCCAAGTTCCAAGGTTTTCATCTATAAAATGGTGGCACGTGCTGGGCGAGCTAACACTGAGAAATGTAGGCAGGTGGAGGTGCTCTGCCATCAACACTAATCCATCAAAAAGACCACCCTGTGTGGAGAACTTGAACCCTTACTATACTTTTTCCAAACAGATTTTTCCAGCCATCACATTTCTAAAATAAAAATTTAACAGCTTGTAACCACTGCAATATACTTAAGATGTAATAATGGAAAATTAGATGTTATTGATTGGAGAGGGAGGAGAAGTAACCACAATGGTGTCATCAAGTCAGAGAAAGAAAGAAATTAACAGATGAATTCAAGACTGAGATTTGGTTGCCACCCACTACAGATGGCAGAGTTCTGAGTAGCAGCCCCCAGACAAAACAAGCTGTACATTAAATATGTGAGGCAGCCCTCACATGGATACTACACATCCTGTCAATCATGAGGGAATTCCACATTCCAGAGCACATCGCAACTAAAAACATGTACTGAATCCATTCTGTTCGGCAATAACACACACGAACACTCAACTGTGTCTCCAGTAGAGAGCAAGACAGGTTCCCTTTTATTTCCAACAAAACCATCAAAGTGTACAAGGGAGCCACGAGTTTGTAAATGCTTAAATAAAACAGTGTGTTTTTAAAGAGTAACTAATATTAAAAGCGGCATGTCGTGAAAAGTATAATGTTGAATGCGGCATGCCATGCCCTCAAAAAGAAGGCACTCAAGTATCACTACATTGAAAATGAAGCACCTCTCTGTTCGTTGACTTTGTACCCAAAGAGTGGGGATGAAAACTTGAGAGATACCTATAAACACAGTAGAAGCAGGATATACCCTCTTGGCAAGTGTTTTCTGCTAGTGATCCTTGCCATTTTATTCATTTATCAAAGCATGTAATTTATCAAGCTGATAGCTATAGCTCCACACTGCATTAGAGAAATGCAGGAAAGTGAGATAACATCAGACTTTGAATTCTTAAAAGAAAACAATACTTTTAGGAGGTATGATTACTGAAAATTATCTCATTCATTTTTAATGATTTTTTAAAATATTTAAATTTATGTTGAAAGGTTCTCCTCCCAGAATATACCATATTTTTCAGACTATAAGATGCACTTTCTCTCCCCCCGCCCAAAATTCGGGAGGAAAAGTGCATCTTATAGTCTGAATGTGGCTTGCCTGGCTCGCTGTGGGGGCCAAGGGGGCACGGCCTATGTTATTTATGTTATTAAATACTTTGCCACATTTTTTTGCCTCAAATTTTCTTCCTATTTTCCTCCTGTAAAACCTAGGTGTGTCTTATGGTCCGGTGCGTCTTACAGTCCAAAAAAAATCGGTAAGTATCTTTTCCTGACACCAGGCTAATATGTTTGTACCTAAGAAAAATGACTGATGGCTGACCCAGGCTTCAAAAAAACTAAAGTTTTGTTTGTTTGTTTGTTTGTTTGTTTGTTCCAAGCAAGCCTTACACGAAGCCTGCATCATGGCCCAGGCAAGTGTGCATCCGACCATTAAAGGAAGAAGTCGGAAACGGCGGTAGAAACAGTATTGCTTGAGAGAACTTTAAAATTCTGCTATTTCTGCCCTCGCCCGCACATAGAGCGTGGCAGGACCGATTTTACCAGCACCTTACTGGAGTGGAGGGTGTGTAGTAGCAGACGGCACCTAGGTTGGGACAAAGAGCATCTGTTAGAGCCAAAGTAACCTGGGGCTAACCTTGAATCTAGCTGTAGGCCTTTGGGCAGAGGTTATCTAAACCCTCACAGGCATAGTTTCCACATCTTTCTCACAGGACTGTGCTAAGCAGGAAATGAAAGAAGTACCTTACACAGAGACTGCTGAAAAAAGAAGTAACTCATAAATTTAATGTCTTATCAGAAGCTTACTTCCCCCGGAGGAGAGTAAGCTAATTTTGTGAGCACCCTAAGGGGTGGGTGGTTGCCTTATTCATACCCACAGCCCAAGCGCAGGAGAGTGCCTAACACATAATTGGGATTCAACCAATGTTTCCTAAACTGTGAATAAATGCTTCCAGAAGTTCCTGTCTCCAATCTGACTAAGGTGCTCAGACATCTATTGTTTAGCAGATCTCTCTCTTCCAGGTTGAACAACTGAAAAGGTAAGCCAGGAGATTCCAAAAAACTGCTGAAGCAGGTATTTCCAATTGCCTTCCTGAAGGAGTATTTTCTCTCTTTATTTGTCTCTAAGCTGGAAAGATTTCTTATGCCACCATCCGGGGTTACAAGTGTGCGGGGGTGCAATGTGTTGGAAAAAAACATTAACTGACACCAATACCAACACAGGCAAACTTAGTGTGCAAAATTATAGGCTAAAGTATTTTTTAAATACAGAAAAGCGTTTCTGGAGCCAAAGAGTAGTTTTAGCCTAGGAGAGAGTGACTATGACTAGAAGCCCTTTTCTATCTTTGTCTAAACTGGACACGGGCAGCAATGCTACCCTTTCGGTCACCCTGTTAGAGTCCTCTTTACCAGCAGCTTCAAAAGGCACTCTGAAACTCATTTAAGGGCAAAAATGCCACCTTTGGAAACTGACATCAGTACATTTTCAACAACACAGACTCTTCTGGTAGTTCGCATCACTCTGGAAAGAGAATTGTCACTCTGTTTCTGGAGTGAGGCACTCCAAATATAATGAGGAAAAAGCTTAATAGTCTTTCAGTGAAACATACAGCCGATAATTTCCAAAGCCTGTCATCAGGCATTCACCCAACAACTAGGCATTAAGCTCTCACTACACACACTAGTGATGCTTCAGATAATGGGACACCGCAATAAACAAAACCAGCATCTGCCTTGCTTCGCCTTTCACCCTTGACCCATTCCATTTTCAAATGTACCCCTCCATCATTCGAAAATCTGACCTCTCCGCATCTGACTCTGGAATGTGCGGTTTGCCAAGGAACAAAAGGCTCCCTTCTGTTCACTGAAATATAGTCTGGAATTCTGTGAGAAGCTCGCTTCTGAGGCTTCGCATGGAATTAGACATGACCTCTGAGGGCAGCCCCCACACTGATGGAGGCATTCCCCCCTCCTGCCCGGAGAGTTCCCCATCCACCTTACTGGCCTGGGGAAACCTCTTTAGCACCAAAGCTTCACTCTCCCTCTTTTCTCTTTGACCTCTGACCTTCTTTCTCTTGTGCCAATTGACAAGAATGTCTTCTTTGTATTATCTATACATTTCAGGGTTCTTTTCAGTAGGAAGAAATAACAGAACACAGATGAGCAACCGAGTTCAGGAACTTGAAATGGAGAGGGGATGGGTCTTTAATTCCTCGCCCCTCCTCAATTCAACAAGCATTTGAGTGTCTGCTCAATTCGTCTGACCACAGCCATCTGTGTTTCAATGGAAGGCACTGTTTCAAAGATAATGCAGAAGTAGATAGGACATGGTGCATTTTCTCATATAGTTTGTAACATAATTGGAGTGATAGCATACAGCAGTGCTTTGAGACATTGTACCTCTGGCACCGAAGTAGCTGGTCCACATAGCTTTCTTAACGGTGAATCATATTCTCCTAAAATTAGAACATTGAGAAATATGCATTTGGCCTCATGTGAACACCCTTCAGCTCCAGACTATGGAGTTCCTGTTCAGCATTAAGTCTGTAAATGATGCAGACACTTCCTGCTAAGGGGGACCAGGACTGCACGTTTATCAGGAGACCACAGTGCATGTCAAATCTACCCACCATGGCCACACTCAAACAGCCCTGCTTATTCTAATTCTTGAAGTCCTTTATTAATTCCCAGGCTTCCACCCCAAGAAGTTGCAAGTCACATTTCAAAAAAGGCATCCCTCCCTTCGGCAAGGCTACCAGTAGCTAAAAGGAGGTAACTAAAGGAAGGAGAAAAAAACAAACTGTGCACTTATAAAGTAAACAATTTGCAAACGAGATCACTGTAGCAATCTAAGCAGGGAACATGAGGTGGTAAGGGACATAAGTGGTGACTTGGGGTCAACAGGAAACCCTACCCAGAAAAGAAATTGTCTTAAGTGGCATCCCATTCTTCTTATGGTTTCCTCTATTCTCTCTTGTCAAAGGGGTTCTGTCTCCTACAAGGCCTTCTCTTCGATGGAATTGAGTTACTACTCTTCTTAGCCAGCAGAAGTAGCACAAAAAAATCCCGTGGATTATCACAAACAGTCATAAAAAATATAGTCCCCAGGTAGACATTGCGTGCCTAATTTTTTGTTATAAAATACACATGAACAAGGCATCCGATATTTTGGGATAGGGATCCAAATAAATGGAAAAATATAAATGCAGAAACGACAGTACTACTATATAAATGCAGGAAGTACAGTACTACACCGTACTTCCATAAAACGCAAATTTCCCTACCAAAAATACAAATAATATACCCTCCTTAAAAAGCAATTCCAAAAATACAGTAATAGAAATAGCAACAAAAACTCTTCACCTATAACATTCACCTTTTACATGCAAGTTTGGTCTCTGGTTCAAAAAATAAACCCCTTACACGCTATCCAAAAAATGTTAGAAAATCTCTCCAAGCTTACCTCTTTCCTCCTCAACATGATAGCATATTTAATAAGTAGAATTTAAACATTGAAAGAAACAGGTTATTCTAAGATTGCTTGTGCGGCAATTTTAACCATTGTGATCTTGCAAGTTCAGAACAAGTTGTGAGGTGTTTTGAGTGCAAAAGGAAGGGAGAGTTGTGCCCCACTTAATCCTGCTTCTCACTGGGGCAAACTTCAGTGAAGGAGGCTCCTGGGTGTTTGTCTGGACCCCTTTTAGTTTTCCCGCCTGTACCACTGCAGATAACTTTCCTAGGGCATTTGTGGTTTGCTGATGGAATTAATTCATCCACCCTAAGTCAATTTTCACTCCTAGTTACACTCTTACTTTAGGGAGAACTACCCATATATTAGTCTTTCATTATAAAATAATGCTCTGCTTTCAGGCTCTGGCTCTATTTTGGTACATCCTTTTAAAGTAAAATGCATGCCATTAAAATACATTTGTTCCATTGAGTCAGATTTTTAGACTCATTATGATGCTCATTGTTGACACAATAGCTCCTTCAGATACACAACAATCTGTCATAAAAGAGCCATACTTGGATGGGTGACAAAAGGGTTTTGCAAAGGCTGTCTTCTCAATGCAGTTGCTGTCAGAGACATATATTAATATCGTCCTAGTTAAAGAGTATTTATCTAAAAAGTGCAGACCACTTAAATAGAAAATGACTTCATGAGCTATTTCTGCAAGTTCAGTTACTACGAAGAGTGTTCTTACATGCTCAGTGGAGGAAATGAAAAACAACAGAAGTTCATAATCCTGAGGGCCCCCCCAGGAGCATGCTCTCTGCTCAATCTGACTGTGGCATGGATTCCCAAAGTTATTAATTTTCCATTCTTTTCCATAATCAATAAGTATTACAGATTTCAATTTAAGTGAACTATCCTCTTGAATCAGTACAAAGGAAACAGCCTATGTGAAAATGCTACCACATTCAAAATACAAAAGTTGAGTCATTTGTTATAAAAATAAACCTCAAAATAAAAATGTGTTTTCCCCTTCAGAAGTGCTAAAACTTGCATCTAAAATAGAGGGATGACATAACCTTCCAAGTGAAGTCATACTTTATTCTTAATCACACTTGATAGACTTGGGATACAACGCTAATATTCTGAGCAATTAAAATGCCAAACTGAGCCTGTACAGGGTAAAGAGAGGAGGAAACACGAATATATTTCAAAATTTCATTTCAGTGACAATTTCATTTGCTATGCTACCATTTTAATTCTGATTTCCTTCTGTCTAGATCACTAATTATGAGGCTAAGATATTTGAAGGCCTATTATATATTTAGAAATATAGAGCTCAAAAGAACTACAGAGAAAAACAAAGTCCAGAAACATGAAGTGATTTATTTGCCCAATAATACACAACCAGTTGATGACAAAGCAGACACCAGAGCTAAATGTTTCTGTATGCCTAATTCAAAGATCTCTACATTACATAATCCTGCTTACTGTCTTAAAAAACAAATGCAACAATACGTAGTTGGTAGCACCCTTAAAAAGATGAAATAGGAAACTAAAAGTAATATTACCACCACATGTATGCTTTGTGCCTAGTATTTAGGTCCTCTTTGAAAGGAAGCAAAAAAAAAGTATATTTAATTATATCTCAATAAAACTGTCACATTTTTGTGATGCTGATCACAATAACATCACCAAGTATAAAATATCTAGGAATTAATAAGAAAGATTCAAGGCCTTTACTGTATCTGAAAAACATAAAAGAATATTGTTAAAGGGTGACACATTACTCATTACTGGATGAGAAGAATGATTAATTTTAAAATATCAGCCCTGGCTGGCGTAGCTCAGTGGATTTAGCATGGGCTGCGAACCAAAGCATCGCAGGTTCGATTCCCAGTCAGAGCACATGCCTGGGTTGCAGGCCACAGCCCCCAGCAACCACACATTGATGTTTCTCTCTCTCTCTTTCTCCCTCCCTTCCCTCTCTAAAAATAAATAAGTTAAATCTTAAAAAAAAACCTTCTCTCTTTAAAAAAATAAAATAAAATAAAATATCCAGTCTCTCCTAAATAGGTCGAATATCATTCCATTCAAAAATCACAAGCAGATTCTTGTAACTTAACTAGAGTAAGAAAGCCATATGGAAGTTTAAAAGAAGAGGGAAGGTCAGGTATTTCTTTTTAACAGAAGAAAGTGAAAAGGAAAAAAAAAGAGTATTGATGCCATATATTTTTAAAAGTCTATAAAGCGCCCTGGCTGGTATGGCTCAGTGGATTGGGTGTCAGCCTGCTAACCGAAAGGTCAAGGGTTCAATTCCCTGTCTGGGCACTTGCCTGGGGGTACAGGCGGGGTCCCTGGTTAGGGGCATGCAGGAGGCAACTAATCAGTGTTTCTCTCCTTCTCTTTCTCTTTTCTCCCTCCCTTCCCCTCTCCTAAAAATAAACAAACAAAAATTTTTAAAAATCTATAAAGCTGCAAGGCTTAAAATACTGTTATACTGGTACAAGATTGGATAGCATGGCATGGAAAGTCCACATACTAAAGATCTTAATATATGACACTGGTAGTAATTCAAATCAGAGAGAACTGCAATTTCTGGGACAACTGGTCACTACTAGAAAAATAATATTAGATCTCTATTCTAGATAATATAGCAAAATAAGGTCTGTGTGAATTAAAGAGTCAATTGTAGAAGTAAAACATATAAGGGGAAAAAGTCAAATACAGCAATTTTGAAATAGTTAGGATTTTATAATTCCAAAGACAGAATCCATGAACAAAAAGACTAGTCAATCTGAGGATATAAAATTACTAAAAAGTCTATACCAGAACACACCATAGCTGAATTTAAAAACACATAGGGAAAACTGTTACAATGTGACTAACAAAGTGATACTGTCCTAAATATACAGAGTGTGTACAATTAATAATGGAAGGAATGTACAAATAGAAAAATGTAGAAAGGACACATCTCGTAGTTAAAAAGATTAATATAGTAATAAATAAGAAAAATGTTTAAACTCAATGGTAATCAGAGAAATGCAAATTAAAGCAATTTAATGCCATTTTTCGTCATACAACTGGCCCCCAAAATTATAGAAATATTCAGAGCTGAGGGCACATAAGAAAAACAAGTATTCTTATACACAGCTTATGGGAGTGCAAAAAAGTGATAACATTTGGATCAAGTGCTGGAAAAATACATGCTCATTAACCCAGCTGTTCAATGACAGGAATTTGCTTTCAGTGGGCAAGGTGTACACGAAGACAGATCAGGTTCCTCATTACAGCATTACCTGCACTGTGGCAATAATTTAAAAACAAATAAACAAAAAAAATGCCCTAAATTTTCAACAAGAGGGAATAATTACATTTTTGCCATTAATGTCTACATGATGTAGTACTAAATGACCACTAAAAATCGTTCCTAAAGAATTTCTAATGCTGTACTTGAACAATGATTAAAATAAAATAAAATAAATAAAATAAAATAAAATAAAATAAAATAAAATAAAATGAATTTCTAATGTGTTGGGACAATGTCCGCAGTGGACTGCAATATATATACACATATACTTAATGTGATTGAATACCTAAGGATACCAACTATAGCTCTTCCAGATGAGGGGATTATCAAGGCTATTTATTGTTTGTATTAGATTTCTCATACACATCCAAATTTTTCACAATGAACAGTATTAATTTTCCAAAAGATTAATCTCCTAGTGGGCATTAAAATATACTAATATATCAAAATGTTAAAAGATGTCAATATATTAATACTTAAAATGTGGTCAGTTGATAACATTTTCACATGAACATACTTAGTGTTTAGTGGGGGCAGTGGGCAGTGTGAGGTAAAACATCAAACCCAGAGCACTTTTTTTCCTCCCTATAACTTTTCTAAACTTTTTATAATGAAAAATGTCAAGCATAAACAAAAGTAGAAAGAAAAGTAAAATGAACTAACATTGACCCATTGCCCAGCTTCAGTATTCATCCACCTTGATGAATACTGAATGTACTCCCCCTTGGGAGCAAATCCCAGGTATCACATCACTCATTTTCATAAATATTTCAGTAGGTATCTCTAAAAGATAGCACTTGTTCTTTAAACATTATCAAAATACCATTATTACCTAACAATAATTAATAACAATCTCTCAATATCCTTAAATAGCCAGCCAATGTTCAAACTATCCCAACTGTCTCCTAAATGTCTTGTCTTATTTTAATGTGTTCAAATCAGAAACCAAATAGGGTCTATACATTTATGTAAATTTTCAGAGTGTGAGTTTTACTATAGGTTTCTCCCTCCACCTCTCTTCTCTCCCCTCTCTGTTTCTCTGTTGAAATAACCCAGGTTGTTGGCGCTGCAGAATCTCCCAGGACCCGTACTCAACCTACTGCATTTCCATGCAGATGTGGGCAGCGTGCTCCTCTGTCCCTCCCACTTTCTGAAAATACGCTAGTCAGGTCTAGGAGCGTGGTCAGTTCAGGTTTGCTTTTTGACAACTCTACCAAATTGTGGTACTGTGTACTTCCAGGAATCACCTAATGTCTCTCTTTTTGTGCTGTTAACAGCTATTGATAATTATTGCCCAGGCACACAATTCATTACGGACTGCAAAATGCTGGTAGCCTATCACTCCTTTTCATGTGTTAGCTGAAACACTTCTATGGAGAATCTTCCCTTCCTGTGCCATTCAGTTGCTCTGAGAGGTGATACAGCAAAGTGAGGAGACATACTTGATTTTTTCCCTTTATTTTTGCAAAATAATGAGCATAGGGCGATCCTTATAAAGTGCAAATCTGATCACAGCACTCCTATACCTCCCCATGCAACCTTTAAAATGCAAACAATTGCTCTTAAAGAACAACATCTTCACTGAAGCCTGGTAGGCCATGGATAGTCGAACCGTGACCTGTCTTCCCACGCTTACCTTTTCTGGAAATCCCTGTGGCCCAGCACACCATGTCCCCTCCCACCACAAAGTCTTTGCACAGGCTGTTTTCTCAGCCGGAGATGCTTTCCGGTCTGCCCCACCTCCTGCCTCTGAGTTCCTGCTCATTCTTTAGAATGAGCTCAAGTGCTACTTTCTTTGGAAAGCCCTCCAAGCCCCCAAATCTGGGCTAGGCTGATTTGTCACATGCTTCTTTGATTCCAAGCATTTATCTCGATTGGTAAGTAAATACCACTTTGTGTGATTCCTTAATTATTACCTACTCCTCACCCAACAACTCTAAGGCTACTGGAGCAGGTGGCTTGTCTGTTTTGGGCTGCACTGACCCAGCCCCAGTGCCTAGCTCTGTGTCAGGCACCTTACAGTTCTTCAGTAATTACATGTGGAAAGAAAGAGTGAATGAATAGGTTTGGTTTCTAACGTTATTTGCTTATCCTCATTCATTTACTGACCAGAACACCTAACTTTACTGGGCATCATGCCAGGTACCAGGAATTTTGTGCTGATCACAATCCAATCGAGGAAATGGACAAGACAGTGTTTACAATTCAATCACACAGGGGAGTGAGCACGGAGTGAGAGCTGAATACCTGGGCAGGTGTGACAACAGGACACATTTAAATTAAAGCAGCACTGCTGCTAGGTAAGAGGCAGTATTAGATTGCCTTTTAAACACAGCTGGATCCAACTGAATGAGGACAGAGGGCCCAGAATGGTTATTTTAAAGAGACATTTAGTTCAGCTCATTAAGACAAGTTTCTCTTCCCATAACAATGCAAAGGTCTAAAGCTTGTGCCCACAACATGAATTCCATGAAGCAATTGATGATAGAGTTATCTGACTATAAATATACAACACAGATTAAGACCTTGAAACAAATGGAATGCCAAGAGGGATATTTTTTAAACTATTGCCTTCACAAGGCTAGAGAAAAACATACAATGAATTTTCTCAGTGATTTAGACCAAATATAATTGCTGAGTCGCTATTAGTAGCATAAAACATATTGTAAATCATCAACACAAGCTACTGGATATAACAAATCATTTCATTAGCATAGATATGCTTCTTGTAGAAATCTAGCTCCACTGGAATTTAGAGTTATGATTACAGAGCTATGATTAAATCATGTAAAAATTGTTCTTCTATAATCTGTTCCTTCCACAATACTTAGGACCTTCAGGGTGGGGATGCCTAATGCATCTTTATATCCTCGATGCTTATCCAACTACCTGACAGAGTGAGAGCTCAGCAACCATACAATAAATGAATGAGTGGTTTCAGGTGGAAAACTTTTAAATAATGTAGAAGAGATGGTGGGTATAAATAGGGTGATCATAAATTTATGGGCACAACTGGGCCCATAAATTTATTGTCCAAACTTATTACAGTGAATAAAGATTCTGTTTTTTAAGTATAAACCTATACTGCCCAAGCAAATCAACCACTTTACCTTAGCAATAAAAAACCAAAATGTGCAGAAAGATCAATCCATTATCTACCTAAGACTTAGAAGAGTTTGGGGAACATGAGAGATGTTTCAATGGCCATGATTGCTTTAAACAACTTCACAAAGGAAGATATTTGAATGATTGAAACAGATAAAAAAATATTCAAAATCATTTGTCATCAGGGAAGTTTAACATAAAATCACAATGAGACCCCACTACTGACCCAAGAGAATGGCTAAACTAAAAACTAATGATAGGATCAAGTATTAGCAAAGCTATGGTAACAAGCAGAACTCTCCTTCATTGACGTAATTGTAAATTGGTACAAGCACTTTTAGAAAACGGTTTGACAGTATCTACTAAAGGTTAATATGTGCTGCAACCCAGCAACTCTATCTCACAAAGAAATACATACATATGTTCAACAAGAGACATTTATAAGAATGTTCATAGCAGCACTTTGAACTGGAAATGACCCAATGTCCACCAGCAGTAACATGGATAAACACAGTGTGGCATATCCAAACAATTGAAAACTGTACAGCAATGAAAATAAAGAAACTACTGCTATACTTAGAAACATGGTTGAATCTCACCAAAAAAAAAAAAAACAAGTGTTGAGCAAAAGAAGCCATACACAATAAAGTACATAGTATACGATTCCATTCATATTAATAAAAAACAATATAAAACGTCTATCTCTCATAATAAAAGTCTTGGGAGGAATGATAATTTAGAGGCACAAAAAGGGAACTATCAACATTCTTCCCCTGAAGAGTTTACTTTGTGATAATTCATTAAATCATATGCATAAGATTAGTGTGCTTTTCTTACGTATTTTCTACTTAACAAAATTTATGAAAAAATATACCCAGGAGATGATATTCTCATGCCTTTTTTTCTCCCAAGAATTCTTAATTCAGCAGACATACTGAAAAAAAATAATAATCCATTGATCTCAGAACTATCTGAAAGGGCTCATATGACAGGTATTCAATAAATGTTTGATGATAATGATATTCTTTAAATAAGGACTGACCCAACATCATTTTTCCCTTTAAATATTCTTTCCTAGCTTACTCCATGTTTTATTCAATATCAGACCAATAAAGTGTACCAGAAAATAAGAAGTGATAAGTCACCCATTGAGGAATGCTATAATAGAACTTTTAAATTTGTTCAGAAATCCTAAAAGCAATTTTCAGGTCATTAGAGCAGGAGAGTTGAAAAGAAACTTCAAAACCCTCAAAATTCTGACTCCTTGGATGCTGGAAAGAACAGTGAAAAGAAAGGCGTAAGAAGTCTAAGCGTTAGCATCAAGTGCAACCACTTGTGTCCCCAAAATTCACAGGTTAAGGTCCAACTCCCAGTGCCCCACAATGTGGCTGCATTTGGAGAGAGGGCCTTTCAGAAGGTAATTACATTAAAATGAGGTCATTAGGTGGATCCTAATCCAGTACGACTGGTGTTCTTATAGAAAGAAGATATTTGGACACTCACACACACAGATGATATGAAAAGACACAGAGAGAAGATGGCCATTTATAAGCCAGAGAGAGGGGCACTGAATAGACCCTTCCTTTATCGCCCTCAGAGGAAACCAACCGTACCAACCACCTGATCTTGGATTTCCAGCTTCCAGAGTGTGAGAGCATACATTTCCACTGTTCGAGCCACCAATTTGTGGTGCTTTGTTATAGTGGCCCTAGCAAAGAAATACACCTTTCACTGCAGAAAGTTCTGAAACATCAATACACTTATTCATGAGCTGCTGTTAAGACGTCCTGTCATGTGTGGGTCTCCGAGTGTAAGCCCCTCTAAGGCAGGGGCTGCATCTACATAATTTATCTCTTCCATTTATCAAGCCATCTCCTGGACTTATATGCTCAATACTTCTTTTCTTTTTCTTTTTTTTCTTTTTGGTTTGTTTGAAACACTAATTTATATTCCTCTCTTAAGACCCACTTTTGTTTCACTCTCTCTTTGCATCTGTGTGACCCAGAAAGCATAGAAATGAAAAAAAGTCCTCCTGTTTCTAGAAACAATGGGTATGAGAAGAGCCTGTCATGAAAACACAAAGAAAACATCCTTCCAGAAGATAAATGAATAGGGGTTTTACCTTCCTACTAAAAAGAGAAACTGAAAAGGGAAAAAAAGTTACAAAGACAGAAATAAAAGGGTTATCCCAGGAAGTAGAGTGCTGCAATGAGGAATATTAAAGCTCTAATTTAACCTTTCACAAACACTTATCTGCACAGTAGGGCAAAGATCCTAGTCCCACTGTGAGCATCCCTGCTCTTCTAGTTCTACTTTTACCACAGAAAACGCAGCAAAGCTTTCCTAAAATATACATCTGGCCATGCACAGTATAGAATTAATTCAACTGCACCTGCAGCAAACCTTCCAGAAATAATTTACAATAATTTGTCAGGATTAACCTTTTGATGAAACATAAATTTGTCTAAATTTAAAACACTTTAAGAGGTGCGGAGGTCCATTTTTATTATACAAACGCTGTATCAGCAAGTTGATGGAGGCAAAAAATACCGATGCTCAGAATAGCAACTACTCTGTTGGACTTCATCTGTAGTGCCATAAAACAGAAGCTTGGCATTTCGGCATGGAAGAAGCGATTCACAACTGCATCCTCCTTGGTTAGTCCTAGAAATGTCAAGCCCTCTAATTAAGGAGGGACACTTGCAGCTACACACTCTCAGTGCGCAGTGGCAAATGAGAAGTCTGCATCGCAGCATTTTAAAATGTGTGCAGACGTATGTTTTTAATATTCAGTAGCCACCATCTGCAGAATTAGAGGACAGAAGACATTCCTAGAGGCCATCCACTATAACAGAAGAATCTGAATTGCCTGGGGGATAAAAGTTTTCAGTATTGGAAGCAGTTAACAGTGTACACTCACTTTCAAACAGTGATCCAATCACCCACATTCATAGTGCCCTCTCTTGAAAGTGAGGACAATCACCATATTATTGTAAAATAATATAGGGGTAAAATCACCGTATTATTCTGGATACTTTCTTGCACAGACTTACTTTGATGATGTGTTTTTTAATTAAATTATATATAGCCAAATATTAATCAAAATTAACCCAGGGCTCCTGCTACAGAATTTCTAATTCAGGAATACCAACTGTCTAAACCAGACTACAAAGGTGTTACAGTGAGTGCTAAGAGCTGTCTTGTGGAAGCCAAGATCTTTCTAAAGGCAATACTGTGCCTATGGTGGCCCTTCTTTGCCTGCAATAAATCCTAGTAATTAATGGAGTCTGAGTGGTTTGCTTTTACTCCATGCAACTATAAAAACTTGAGCATATTGGAATACACTTAATATTACAGTGTTCAACATTTGTAAACCCTTTTACTGCGAGTCTCCAGCACTCAAAATGTAGGTACCTGACCAGTTTTTCCATGATAAAATATAGAAGCACCAAGCCTTTCTGGGAAATTTCAATTCTAGTAATCAGAAATATTCCTTAAAACGGATTCCCGCCCTGGCTGGTGTAGCTCAGTGGATTGAGCACAGGCTTCGAACCAAAGTGTCGCAGGCTTAATTCCCAGCCAGGGTACATGCCTGGGTTGCAGGTCATAACCCCCAGCAACCCCACATTGATGTTTCTCTCTCTATCTCCCTCCCTTCCCTCTCTAAAAATAAATAAATAAAATCTTTAAAAAAAAAACTGATTCCCACTCCAGGTTTGGCCATGCCCCAGTTGCCCAGGACCCTTTCATATGTTGATATGATTGGACAGTGTACAGGGGCCCTCTTTTCCTCCCTGGCTGCTTAAATTTTGGCTGCCATCATGAACACAGTAACTATCCAAACCAGGAAGTTCATGAGTGACACACTACTTTAGCGGAAACAAGTGATCATTAACGTCCTTCACCCCGGGAAGGCAACAGTCCCTAAGACAGAAATTGAGGAAAAGGTGGCCAAAATGTATAAGATCACATCAGATGTCATCTTTGTATTTGGATTCAGAACCCATTTTAGTGGTGTCAAGTCAATTGGCTTTGGCCCTGGCCAGTGTGGCTCAGTTGGCTGGAACGTCATCCCATAAACAGAAAGGTCGTGAGTTCAGTTCCTGGTCAGGGCACATACCTAGGTTGTGGGTTCAGTCCCCAGTCTGGAGCACATACAAGAGAGTGCTGATCAATGTTTCTTTCTCACATCAGCGTTTCTCTCCCTCTCTGTTCCCCTTGTCCCCTCTCTCTAAAATCAATGAGCATGCCCTCATGTGAGGGGAAAAATAATAAAAATAAATAATATATATTTTTAAGAAAAGAAAAGAAAACTAGCTTTGGCATGACTTTATGATTCCTTGGATTATGCAAAGAAAAATGAACCCAAACATAGACTTGCAAGACATGGCCTGTACAAGAAGACCTGAAGAAAACAGTGAAAGGAACATAAGAACAGAATGAAGAAAGTCAGGGGCCCTGGTCTGTTTGGCTCAGTTGGTTGGAGCATCCTCCTGTAAACCGAAAAGTCATGGGAGAGTTCGATGCCTAGGTTGCAGGTTTGGTTCCCAGTCGGGGTACATAGGAAAGACAACCAATGTTTCTCTCTCACATCAATTTTTCTCTTCCTCTCTCTCCCCCTTCCCTTCTCCCTGAAAGCAATAGCATGTTCTTGGAGGAGGGGAGGGGAGGGGAGGGGAGGGGAGGGGAGGGGAGGGGGACAGGGACTGCAAAAGCCAATTTTGGAGATTGGAAAATAAAGAATAAAAATTCTTCTGTGAATTTATGTGTTAGTTGTGTAGATTTTTCATGAGAGGAAACATAAACTAACAACTAAAAAAATAACCAATTTCACTTTCCTTTGGGTGATCACCCAAATCATAAAAGCAAGAAGGGATGCAGTCTGCACAGTAGGGTAAGGCTTTTTCTCTCAAGCCCTGTAACTCTCCCCTTAGGGAAATCACTCAGCTATGGTGCAAAGAACCACTCTCTCCTCTCTCCAATCCAAGAACCTGTCCAGGATGAACCATCTCTGACAGTGTCAAGCCATGTTAATAACATCAGCTGAAATGCTTTCACAGTTCATAGTCAGTAAGTAAGTTGGCCCCTGCCTCATTGCAAAGAAAAACATTTGAAATCTGTGTTATATCTGTTTATCTATCCTATTATCAGGGCTTTTGAATCAAGAAAAGGCTGATGCCCTGGACTCTATACTCACGGTTATTGTTGAGAATAAAGCTCACTTAACTTATGAGATACACCAAGTATCCCTAAGTGTTCAACATCATCATGTAGTATAAAAGTGAATCTTCAATCCTGGGTCAGTACAAATGAGAACAACAAAAGCCCTCCAGAAAAGTAATTGACATATAGTTTCTCATTATCATAGGGGAAATTATCCCAGGATTTCCTGCTAACACATCAGTTGATCAATATTTCATACAATAAATATTTACTAGGTTTGAAAATGTTGTATAGACCTACCCCTTGTTCCCTTGGTGATAAGAAGTGTCTCATCAAATAATTAAGAGCTTAGGCCCAAAGAGGAAAATTACTCCCAACTATTGTCCTAACAAAGCTGAAACAAGAGTTTAAAACAGTCTCATGATAGAAAAATAGTTCACGCTTATTCAGTTTCTTTTTTTTTAACATTGGTTCATGTACCATTTATTTTTTGCGCTACCTAGTTTGAGTAGCTGAATACAAAGTATACAAATAAAGCTGAATACAATAGCAGACAATACCCACCCACCCATTCCACTTCATTCTTTTTTACTATTTTTAATCTTTAAATATGTTTTAATTTATTGGGGTCACACAAGTTAATAAAATCATATTGATTACAGGTGTACAATTCTATTATACATCATCTCTATATTGTATTGTTCACCACTCCAGGCCTGCTGGGTTTCTTTACAAACAAACTTAATGAAACTCCATATTTGGGTGTAGAAAAAAACAAATCCTTCTATTTTCGTTACTCCCTCTTTTCTTCTTTCTTCTTTTCCCTCCAAATAAACTACTTCATTTTTCTTGAGCTAGATATGATATCTACAGCTTTGTAGCTGCTTCCTGACTAAGAGAAGCACTGCAAGCGATTATCTTACTTCCACAGGAGGGAAAGTATGCGTGCATCTCATCCACCCCTGCAATACCACAGGAATACAACCTGTTCCAGAAGTTCTGCACAGAGGGTTTCCCTTCGGTGCACATTCTACCCAGATAAAGTGCAGTGCAAAATCAGACAGACTTCACCTTCCCTCAGAGAACGGTTTCCAACATTTTCATTACAGTGGAATATGTCAAAGAAAAGATCAGAAAAGATGTCCAATGCCCTTAACCTCCCAGCGAAAGGGGCCCTCAGACTGATCCCCCTCAAAGAAAATGCATTAGCTTGCCTATTTTCACCTACTCAAAAATCAGCCAAATACATGGTTTTTACGACCAGTGATTCAGAGAAATGGGAAACCATTGCTTTCATAGTGATGTAGACTCGCTATCATTAGTGCTCAAATATTTCCTCAGAAACATTTTTAAAGAAAGGCTAGGAGTGGCTCCATTCTCTCCATTTAAATAAATGTTTATTTCAACCAAACAGTTATCTGTGTAATGGAATGTAAACATAAGGGCCAGTTTTGTGTATTTTTGTGTATATTTTTTAATTTACATAAGGATGAAAACAAAAAAAAACAGAATTGTATTAATTATGTGAAAAGATAATGTTTAGCAATGGTAGGTTGCTTTTAATAAGGCATTTTAGAGCTCTAGTTTAAAAAAAAAATTTAATCCCCACCCAAGGATATGTTCATTGATTTTAGAGAGAGAGGAAGGGAGAGAAACAGAAGCATCAATCTGTTGCCTCCTTCCGTATTGCCCCATCTGGGAATCAAACTCTCAGCCTAGGCATGTGCACTGGTCAGAAATCACACCCACAGCCTTTTGGTGACCTGGACGATGCTCCAACCAACAGAGCTACCTGGTCAGGGCTTTAGAGCTCTATTTTCAACCACAGAGTTAATTATTTTCCAAAGTCCAACTGCATGGGGGCCAAATTTGATACTACTCAAAATAAGGTTTTTGTAAAAATGGAAAATAGAAGAATTTTAATCAACACCAGCCTCAATAATTATAATATTCTCACTAAGTCTGTCAGGATTTTTTCAGTGTTGCTAAAATTGTGAATTCTTCCCTTGATAAGTATTTTGCCACCAACAATTGAGGGAGGATAAAACGCTGCTTAATTATTACTGAAAGCAACAGCAAGCTGACTGTGGATTCCCAAGAACAGACTTCCGGTGGCCACTCACCTTTAATACAAAGATCACCACTGTTCTGAGAATCAATGACTAGATGTCCATAAAAGTACTTAAGCTATACAAAATTTCTCAGCAAGTGTGAGAGAAAGTCTATATTCCAAACAATTTATATCACACACACACACAAAAAACCCAAGTATTTGAACAAGCTTAGATGAGCTTTGGTAGGATACTGAAAGAAATTTTTATCTAATATCTCCAGTGATTTCCTCATAGCTACTCTTGTTTGCAAGAGCTTTTCATTTTTTAATTTTATTTATTGATTTTGAGAGAGAGAGAAAGAGGTTGATTCTTATATGTGCCCTGACCAGAGATGGAACATGAAACCTTGGAGTATCGGACGGTACTCTAAGCAACTGAGCTACTCAGCCAGAGCTGAGTGGCTTTCTTATTATTTATTTTACCCTTACCCAAAGCAAGGTAAAGAAGCAATGGCTAAGAACATTCCCCTATCATAAATTTCATATTCTCCAAATTTATAAAATCAGCAGAGGGTGAAGTAGGCCTTACGTAGAATGAACTGTCTAGATGTATCTGTAATTAATTATCTATCATGATCATCTTTCCCCACCAGGTCACAGATGCTGGCTTGATATTGGTATACATTTAATGGAAATGCATTAATAGAATCTGCAAATTCAGTTCATTAGCTCAGGAAAGTTAACTAAGGGTCTCCCAAGTTTTCCTACATGTAAATGCCATGCTTGTATTTCTTGACACCTTCCACAGCCCCCTATACAGGAGCTACCTGGAGCAGCCCATGCTGAATTGATTTCAAAAACAAACAAAGTCAGTTGTCTTGTTTTTTATCAAATAATTGCATCAAAGTTCTTGCCACAATGGGGAGTTGACTTTGGGGGTAGGGGGAATATTATGGAAAGATTAGCCAATATAGGAGAGAAATCACTCTTTTTTTCTGGAGTTTTTGGTGAAAAAGAAAATACTAAATAAGAACTAATTCCAGCTAACAAGGAGAACTGAATGTTTCTGCATTAAACCTTTTGCAAAGGTTATTGCTATGCACTGAGGCAAATACCCCATTTTATAGGAGAGGAAGCTGAGGCTTCAGACAAGGTAAGTGACTTGCCTCACAGCAGCACAGGAGAAAACCTAAACCTCAGATTAATGGAAGCTTGGTCATAGACCCTACATATCTCTAAATGATTAGTTTTTATTTTGTAAATTTGTTTTCAGTTACATAGCTGATATGATTTTTGTATCAGCTCATTGACAGGACTCTACATGTATTCCACTCAACAGCTTATGAAATCCAAATTTTACATCTAGTTAGCAAGAGTAATGTTTTAAAATAGGGGCCTCCAGATGGCATAAACACGCGCTCTCCAATTTGGTAGCCCCTAGCCACATGCAGCTTCTGAGCACTTGAAATGAGGCTAGGCCAAATCAGATGTACTCTGAGTATAAACTACACACAGGATTTTAAAGACCAAAGAATGCAAAATATCTCATTAATAATTTTTATTCTGATTACATTTTGAAATCATATTTTAATATTTTTTATTAGATCACTAAAATAATTTAATGTGACTATTCAAAAATTAAAAATCTCATAGGCGGCTCACTTTTGTGGCTTGCATTGTGTTTCTCTGGGCAGCACTGAATAAACTGTTAACACTCCGTGTGCCCATCTTCACCACAAGATGAGCTGTAAAACTGATGTACGCCCAGGAACCTAAATTGCTGGTTAAGGCTTTGCTGACATCAAAACTTGTGGACTTTTATCATTATTCAATTATTAATTCATTCAATCAAGTAATTATTTATTGAGCAACTGCTATGTCTCAGGTAAAATAATACAATATCTGGTACATGGGCCAGTCTCGAGGGGATTTTATAGTGAACCTTTTAGATAAGGTCCCAATCATACCACTTAATACTTTGGTGATAAGCCTTTAACTGTTAGTAGGAAAACCTACAGATGCTCCTCTATCTACAATGGGGTTACATCCCAATAAACCCACAGTAAACCGAAAAATTGCAAATCGAAATGTATTCAATACACCTACCATAAACATGCTGAGAACACTTACATTCGGGCAGTGATCCTGAGTTTCATCCCAACAGTAACTGCCATCCTCTTCTGCTCACCAGAAGCAGGAGACACCAATGGGAATTTTGCAGACATGATGATGGGATGTGAAAACACAGAACACACTATCCAAAAAATGCTGGCAACACGGTGGAGTGCCAGTTGTATGGCCTCTGAATTTGTATCAACTTTGTACCAAGCATAAAGTCAAATAACCCTAGATCAAACCATTGTAAGTCAGGGATAAATGGCATCTTTGGAGCACATTTAAAATACAGCAGAGAGAAAGAAGAGGATGGCACCAAATACGATCCAAGGATTTCATTAATTGGACATATGAGGTGGGTTGTCTTAATGCTAACACTGTCTAATGTCAATTTCAACCTCAGTCAGAAGGTAAAGTAATCATGCAAATACAAGTTCACTTTAATAGGGGAAAAACATCTCTTCCAAATCTAATTCTCACCCCACCCACCTGCATAACCAAGGCAGAGATGAACTGTAATTTCAATGTAGCCATACAACTGTAAGTATTTGCTATACTCTTCTTACTAAAAACAGTGAAAGTGACTAAATCTTGCAAACTGTAGTAGTGTATTAGCATTTCTATGTGACATCAGGCAATGGTATAAGTACTTTAAAAATCAATCTCACAGTAACTAATTAAAGAAACCGATACCTATGCTCTATATGTCAACAAAAACAAAATCATCATTTAACCACAATGCTGCATGGTGTGTAACATCCTTTTCCTCTGTCATTAGTTTAATAAAACCAAGAAAATGTCCTCACGATTTATTTTAACTCCTACTTGCTTTACAATGTACCTGACATTCTAGAGGAATGGCCTAAAAGACACTTAATCTCCCTGCAGGAGAAGAACAAAACATCCATAAGAAATGCCACAACACTGAAAAGAATAGTGCTCACCACCAGGCCAGTCTACTGAGCAAGGATTCCAGTTATTTTATGGAGTTGCTCTACATGTAAAAACAAACTGTTTATATTTCCTGCAGAACATGATCCTGCGGTTCCCATTCAGCTAGTCCGAGTAAATGCACTAAGGGTTCTGCTTGAGTAAGAACCAAACTCACAGTTTAAAAATTATATTTCATGGAAGATTTGAGCAGAAGACACTTTGTGGGTGATCCAGAAATCCCAGAACACTGTCATTTAGATACTGTCAGTGCAAAAGAAAAGCAGCAAGGTAGTGCCTAATTAAGATGTCAAACCATTGCCCGGAATGACTCACTTTTCTTGTTCTGCTAGATAAAGTCTTCTTGGTGGTATTATTAATATTCCAGCATAGCAGAGGAATTGTTACATTAAAAGGTGGCGTAAATCCAAGCTTCAAGATGCAATAAACTCATGAGAGACTAAGCCTTGGGGGCATTAATTTCTTCTTTCACAAACGAATACCCAGATCTTGCTGGTCTCACTTCTCTTCCAATGAAATTTTAAATAACAAATCTTCAGGCTCTGAGTTGCTGAACTAGTGAAGAAGTCATCTGGAGTACTCAAGTATTTGAGTGCCTGCTATGTGCAGAACTCTGCATACTGAGTACGGGACAAATATACAGGAGACCTTGACCATCCCTCAGAGTATACAACCTGTGTTAGTGTCCTAGGGCTGCTGTAACAAATCATCACAAACTCCACAGTTTAAAACAACAGAAACTTATTCTCTCAGGATCTGGAGGCCAGATGTCCAGAGACAAGGTGCTGACATGTAACGTGCCCCTCAAAGGCTCTGGGGAAAGAACCCATTCTTTGTCCTTCTGGTTTGTGGTGGCTGCTGGTGCGCCTTGGCACGTGGCCACAGCACTCCAATTTCCATCACCACCTTCACACCACCTTCCGCTCTGTTCTGTAGGGATGATCCCCTTCCGCCTCCCTCTTACAAGGACACTTGTGATTGGATTTAGGGCCCACCTAGATAGCCCAGGATAATTTCCCTGGGTCAAGATCCTTAATCACACCTGCAAAGACCATTTTCCTTATATGGTAACATTTACAGTGTTCACATATTAGGACCTAATTTCTTTGGGGTGCCATTATCTGGCCCATAGACACCTAGCCTCCTCAGAGAGGCAGAGCAACCATGGGTGAAACTGGAAAGACTGAAAACCAGTGAAGCTGTGTAAGTAGGTGCTAAACTGTGCAGTATCAAAAAACCGTTCAGTCTGAGTTCAGCGAATGTGGTCCATGTTACCTAAGCTGGGATGGCTTTCCTGGGCCTGGATGAGGCTCTCAGATCTTCTCTCAGATGTTCTCAGATGATTTTGTGAGCTTCTGAAGGGCCATTCTCAGCCGACAGTATTTATCATTCTGTCTGCTCTTAATGGTCTCCTGCCCACATCATCTTTCTCCTGTGGCACTCTTTCACATTTCTGCCCCACCCCCTTATAGTCGTGTCACTTTTTTGTTGCTCTTCTTGTTTTTATTGTTATTGTCATTGTTTGTCTTGGGCCAGTCTTTTCAGGGATGATGTGAGCAACTACCTTATATGACGTGAGAGGCACAGAAAGGTTTCTGCTGCCTCAAGTTATCACCCCCACGGGTCATGTCACCATGTCTAAAATTCCTCACATTTTCTCCTTTGGACTAAAGCCCGCCATTTAAATTCAAATATTATTTTATACTGGATATACATGAAATTGTGAAGTTACTGAGTCTTCATGAATGAAATCTTCAGCCATTATTTCCGAAATAAATGTCTGTTTAATGATTAACCCTGTGGAGTTTGTTAATGAATATTCTGTGAGTTTCAAAAAAAAACAAAAATTAAAATTAAAAAACCAGAAGCAACCATGATTTCATATTCAAGATGTTGAAGAAACTCTGACCACTAGACATCACAGGGCACTTACAAGGCGTAGTGAGTCTCCAAAAGGGACATGAGTTTAGTGTGTCGAGTTCCCCAAACATATTTATACATAGAAGCTTCTCTTCCTCTTAGACTACCTGATGGCAGGACCCATATCCATTCTATTTAACTTTGTACCCTCAGCACCCAGTCCAGTCCAGACACGTAACAGGTACTCAATGCTATCTGAATGAATGAGTACATGCTGGATGCGTACTAGGTAGGTGGATGGATGGATGGGTGGGTGGATGGAATAGTGTCTTGAAAGCCTCAATAGCTCTGGTAGACCAATTAAAAGAAAGAGGACAAAAGGAAGGAGAGAACATGGCAATGGGAGGAAACAGGACTAAGAGGATGGAGACCACAGACACTAGCAGTCAAATGTCCTATACATAACAACTATAGTTCAGGGCCAGTTCTCAGCAATGAGTGGGTATTAGAGAATATTTGCAGATCTCTTATGCCACATCTTTAATGGAGAGGCAATGCAATGGACTGAATGTTTGTGTCTCCACCCAAATCCGTATGTTGAAGCCCTAATCTCCAACATGATTATATTTGTAGGGATTATATTTGTTGGGAGGTAACTGGGCTTGAATAAGTTTATGAGGGTAAATCCCCATGATGGGATTGGTACTCTTAGAAGAGGATGAAGAGACCAGATCTCTCTTTCTACCAAAAGAGGGTGCAGCAAGAAGGCAGCCATCTGCAAACCATGAAGAAGGAGGGCCCTTACCAATTTGCCCACACTGCAATACTGGACTTCCCAGCCTCCAGAACTATGAGAAATGCTTGTTGTTTAAGCCATAGCATCTGCAATGCTTTGTTAGTGCAGCCCAAGCAGACCAGATGGGCAGCATGGCAGTGTTGGAGTCAGACACACCTGGTCCAATTGCCAGCTCTACCCTTAACAGCTTCCATTTCTTCACCTACAAAATGTGCATAATGACGTCTGCTTTATGGGGTTGTAGAGAAGTGTAGAGATCATTTCCCTAAATACTCATAAATAGGAATCTTTGAAGTTTCTTTTACATATACTTTTATCTCCCAAGAGTTTTACAAAGTGCTGTATAGAAGCATATGGCTTAGAAATACTACTTAATTGATATATTATTCCATATAAGTGTTTTTTTTTCTTCCCTTCCTTTATTCTTCCCTTCCTTTCTCCTGTTTCCACTAGGTAAAATAGACACATGGTTCAAAGTTCTAAAGACACACAAGAGAATACCATGAAAATTCTCTGTTTCTACTGGACCCAGGCATCCATTTCCTCTCTGTAAAGCATCCAATTTTACCAGCAACAGAGTTTCAACGAACAGATGCTTATAAAGTAGGCTCAGAATTAAATAATGCTTATTGTGGGTTTAAGTAACTCAAAACAAAATGCCCTACTGTTATTCAGCACTCCAGAAGGTCTCCCAGCAAGGCTGACCTGTTTCAGCCAGTGTTATGATTCTTATGCGGATTAATCAAATAGGGTGGTTAATAAAGAACCAGCACATATGCTATTCACCCATCACCAGTTTTCACAGAATCAGAACACTAAGATATATTTGACAGAAAGTGGTTCTCAGCACAACTTAATTCTTCTCAGATGATTGAGAGGCTCTACATTTCACCACACTGCAGGGATGTCACTGTCGGTATCTGAATCGATGCAATGCCCTGAAGAAGGGCACCACTGACAACAAAGGAAGAGTTCATTTTGAGGGGAAATACTTTGAATGAATTTTTTTTTAGCAACGTAAGGATCCAAGATTGCTCCATAAGAACAAGAGGTTAAATCTGGGACCAC
Organism: Phyllostomus discolor; assembly: GCF_004126475.2. Classification (NCBI taxonomy): domain Eukaryota; kingdom Metazoa; phylum Chordata; class Mammalia; order Chiroptera; family Phyllostomidae; genus Phyllostomus; species Phyllostomus discolor. The sequence continues at coordinate 75,307,115 of NC_040907.2, forward strand.
TAGAGGCGGCCAGCATCCACTGAAATGGGTCATCTCTAACAAATGAAATGTAAAGAAGGTGAAAATCAAAGATAAGAAGTTACTGTAGATTAGGACCAGATAGAGTTAATGCCAGCAACAAACAACCGACAAACACAAAAGACCAGGATATGCAAAGATACACTAGGATACACCATTTGAATCAACACACCAATTCATGGAATTTGCATAACTAACTTGAATCAGTAGGCAAATAATGACTTCAACTGATGCAGAACTGGAAGTCAGAAAGATGGGGACCACAGATACTCAGACTCTGAGCCCCTTTTCTGGGCTCCTGGATCGACTCTTATGTTCCAAAGGTGATCTAACTAACAAGCCAAAGTTAGCCAAGCCCATGTCTGGCTTTGGAAGCCTCATCAGACACAAACACTGGGAACTCATAAGGCCAAACCACAGAACAATGACTTGGCATTAAGATAATAATAACATAATGCATCTTGCTCTTATCTGTTTGCTTGCAACTCAAATACACTCATACCCATTTGGCTAGAAACCTACACAATATATTTAGGAATTGTTTTTAATCATTTACAATCAACTCAGATTTTTTTAAAAAGTTTGGCTGCAGAATCAGGCAAAATTCAACAGAAATTTCTGAAAAACAACATTCTATGAACTTTCACCCAAATTCCCACGCTGAAAATTTATTTTGATAGAACCAAGGTTTATTTATCTTGAAGACAGAACAAGAAGAAGTGAATTTTGTTTATTATTTGAACTATACTAACCTGCAAAAAATAAAAGCTGAAGACATATGCCAGCAATTTTTTGTTACATTACCATCTCTTTATTCCAATCGCTGAGAGCCAACCAAATACAATAGGAAGAATTTCAACAGGGTTGTCACATAACTCACTGCGCCAACCCCTAGTGGGCCCTCCATTCCACATTGATCTCCCAATATTAACTAGCATCCTGGGTGTGCTGGTGCAGTGTGATATTTTTCCAGAGTAAGGGAGCAGACAGGAAGGGCCAGCTTTCGGAACGTTCATTTGTGGAGGGAGCCAAATAGAACAAGGAGTGGAACACGGAGTCACCACACAGGCCAAAGAGCCAGAATGACTAGCTTAGGGGGTGTAAGTTTTAGACTTCTTTCTTCTACATCTTACTTTCATTCCAATGAAAGAATGTGGAAAGGTCTCAGTTATGCACTCTAGTAGCTTAGGTCAATCACTGTAAAATTGAGGGTTCACCCTTCAATCTAAAGGAGAGCTGTGAACCATAGACCCAGGCCAAAATGAGCCTCAGGAACAAAAAATGAGGGCCACAAAAAGCGTAGGCAAGGGAAAGTCTACTGTGAAGTACTGAGGGAGGTTCACTTCCTCTTCTTCATTCCAGGCCAGTATTGAAAAGCAGAAGCTCAGAAAGTCTTCCAGTCCATCAGAGGGCCAAGTTTAAACAGGGAATACCCAGACCCAGAGGAAAAGAAGCAAAGCATATGCAGCTCAGCCCAGTTATGCTTAGGTTTTTAGAGAAGATGTCCTCTACCCTCTATTGGAGCAATAAGATCCAGAAGGCTAATCAGACCCCGTTCTAGGATGGGGGAAAGAAGAGATGGACCAAGTCAATCAGGCCTACCTCTGGGCTAGGCCTAATCTAAAAGGACGAGAGAGTCCCTAGAGGCTCATATAGTCCAGAGAAGCTACTCCGTGGGTAGACGGTCCAGAACAGGAGCTAGAACTTATGACATTGAGCCCTGAATGGTTTGGCTCAGTTGGTTGGGTGTCATCCCGCAAAGCAAAAGATTGCTGGTTCAACTCCAAGTTAGTGTACATGCCTGGGTTGCAGGTTCAGTCCCTGGTTCAATTCCCAGTCAAGGCACATGTCTGGAATATAGTTTGGTCCCCAGTCAGGGCATATGTAACAGGCAACCGACTGGTATTTCTCTCCCTCTCTTTCTTCCTCCCTTCCCCTCTCTCTAAAAATAAATAAATAAAATCTTAAAAAAAAAGAACATGGCATTGCGAAGAGTCCCTTTTGATAGGTAGGTAGGTAGGTAGGTAGGTAGGTACATAGGTAGATAGATAGATAGACTGGCCAACCTAAGACAGACCTAAAGTTCAGGGACATAACAAACTGAAGCCACAGGAAGGTGTTCTATTCAGGGTTTCAATTCAGGAATTGTAAACCTCCCCAAAGCTCTTCCTTGGAAATCTGACTTGAAGAAAAAACAAGATGAAAAGATAATCCAAAAGTTTTTTCTTTTTTTTGTTACAGAATGGGGATCCTGTTAACATGATTATACATCATCCTTTGAGAGGTCATTACAAAGAACGACACCATCCCATTAAAATCTAACAAGTAAAACTCTTGAACCCTGACTAGTTTCCCCATTATCATCATGCTGGCTTTTCACCTGTTCCTTGCAACACAATCTCTCTGGAATCTAAAAACACCAGCAGAACAGATCATCCCCTTTTTTAAAGCATGGTCAAGTGTTTGGGTCTCAAAATATATTCACAGTATATTCAAAATAAGAATAAATCAACCCTGGCCAGGTGACTCAGTTGGTTGGAGCATCAGCCCATACACTGTAAGGTTGTGCGTTTGATTCCCAATCAGGGCATGCACCTCGGTTGCAGGTGCGCACAGGTGACCAATCGATGCTTCCCTCTCATATCAATGTTTCTCTCCTTCTCTCTCCCTTCCTCTCTAAAATCAATAAAAAACACATCCTCAGATGAGGATTAAAAAAAAAAGAGCAAATTATATCAATATGAAAGGAGAAAAATTATTAGTTTGAGTAGTACCTCTTAACGGAATATTCTCTCATCCTCATCTCCATTGCTGGTCCCTAATTACTGAATTTGCATTGTTCTATTTATTAGCCTGGTTACTTGGACTAGACACTTCCCTGAATTCTAGGTTCCTTGTCTGTGCAGTGAGGATGTTAACAAACACTTACTACTTGGGATTCAAGGGAGAATCAAGTAAAAAGATGTATTAGTAATTACTGCACAAATGTCTGAGATTTCAGTAATAGTTATTACTTCTCTAATAAATAGAAAACTGGACTATAAATTTTAAGATGTATACTTCACTCCCACTAAGGCTAATAATTAAGAAACTTAAATTTCTCTTCTTGGTTTTCTCTGTCTCTGGAATGAAACTACCCATTATGAGAGAATTACTGGGGTTGTTGTTTGGATTTTTTTTTAAAAAAGTCACTGTTTAATTCAAAATATTAGTATTAAAATGACAGTTACAAAATTCCAGTATTGTAGTCTACACTGGTACCTACTCTAGGATTTGAAGAAAAAAATAAAATAATTTTAAGAGCAGGAATGTCACAGAAAACATTTCAAATATAATTTCCCACCACAATTCTCTGTAACTGTGCTAAGTTATCAGAATTATCTACTGATGCATTCTAATTATCAAAAATTTTGACTCAGATTTTCAGGGACTTTTCAAGCATGAAGCATTTAGAACTCCATCACTCCACTGAAATAAACATGTTGACCCACATGTTCTGGATTTTGCAACAGTGGGATGCATCAATATCCTGCACACACAGTGTTACTTATCTTTATGTATGTTGTACCTCACAATAAAAGATATATTTATAATTAATAAAATAATAATAAAACTATGAAAATACAGCCTTATTGATTTATTTTTTCATCCAAGCTCAAATGATTTTGCCAAGTTGCTGCCAAGTTGTCCAGCACTAAACATTGTCTAAATATCTTTCTATATCTTAAGAATTTGGTGGCTGTTAACTGACACTTACCCAAAATTATAAAAAACTGTTACTGGGATGCCAGAAAAGTTACATGGTACTTCATCGGAAAGGAATGCTGGGCTTAGCAACTGCCCAGAGTCACTCACCAAAGCTGTGCTCGTTTTGCTATTAGTTTGGACAGATTTATTTTCAGAAATTTTTAATGGGATAAACAGAGAATAACCTGAATTTCAGTAGAATAGATTATTTCTGTTTGAGTTGTGGCCACATTTCAAATCATAATTGTCATACAAACTTGGCTCTGCTTTGTTTGTTTAAGTCAGTAATATCTCCTGAACCTGACACACAGACATACGGCTGACTCTGTGGGTAACCTGTTCAAGACCATTCCCCCTTCCATCTCATTCTGACACTGGGCACCAGTGGGCATTACAGGCCAGGGTGTTGGTGGATCAGTCTAAGCATCTCAGAATAACCCCATTTTCCCTTCTTAGTGAGTAAATTTTGTCATGAGCTTCTGCCATTACCTTGGAAGGACTTCTGTGGACTTCTTGAACGTTTTCTTTACTTTTGAAAAGATATAAAAGGCCAGGATGTGGAAAAACTGGAACCATCATAAATTGTGGGCAGAACCCTCAAACCTGTAAAATGGTACCACCACTTTGGAAAAGAGAGTGACAGTTTCTTAAAAAGTTTTAATTACCGCATAACACAACAATTTGCCTCCTACATATCTATCCGTGAGAAATGAAAACATGTGTCCATGCAAAAATATTACAACAGCATTATTCATGATAGCTAAAAAATGTAAATAATCCACACATCCGTCATCTGGTGAACAGAAAAGCAAAATGTTACATATCCATGTAACGGAATGCTACTCAGGCAACAAAAGGAACAAGTCACTGATTCATGCTACAGCATGGATGAACTTCCGAAACTCTACAGTGAGAGAAAGAAGCCAGACCCTCCCCCCCACCACCAAAACACCCACTAATTGTACAATTCCATCAATGTATGAAAAGTTCAGAGAAGGCAAATATACAGAAAGAGAAAGTATATTAGTGGTTGCCTGAGACCATCAGGTGGGAACAGAAATTAACTGCAAATGGGCACAGGAGATATTTCGGGGATGACAGAAAGTTCTAAAAGTGGTGAAGGTTGCACAACTCTGTACATTTCGCCAAAGAAATCATTGAGTAGAGTACATTTAAAATAAATAAATAAATATGTATGTGTATAAATATATGGCAATGATTCAACCCTTTCTATCTTCCCGTCTTTGGTTCCCAGGTGGAGACGTAATGCCTCAAGCTGCAGCAGCTCTCTCAAGACTGGAAGGAGAAAGTCAGCTAAGCAGGAGCCATGACACTGCCGAGCTGCTAAATTAGCCAGTCCTGGAGTGCTCTTATTTCAAAATTCTTTCATGTGAAACCAAAATATAAAATAAAAACCCTTACTTTTTGCCCTGGCTGGTGTGGCTCAGTGGATTGAGTGCTGGTCTGTGAACCAAAGGGTCACTGGTTCGATTTGCAGTCAGGGAGCATGCCTGGGTTGTGGGCCAGGTAACCAGTTGGGGGCACGTGAGAGGCAACCACACACTGATGTTTCTCTCTCTTTCTCTTTCTCCCTCCCTTTCTCTAAAAATAGATAAATAAAATAAAATAAATCCTTACTTTTTAAGCCACTTTCCTTACTTGATGCCAAAAGATTCTGATTGATACAGACTAGAAATAATCACCAGAGCCCCTTCAGTGGTATACAACTCACACGCACATATACTGTTAAAGGAAGAACAGAATTTTGAAAATATATCTGCTATTGACTAAATGTTTGTATGCCCCCAAAATTCATCAAAATTCATATGTTGAAAACTAACTTCCAATACAATGGCACTTGGAGGTGGGGCCTTTGGACAATGGTTAGGTCACCAGAGTGGTGCCCTCCTGAATGGGATTACTGCCCTTATCAGAGAGACCCCAGGAGCCCCTTACCCCTTCTACCATATGAGGACACTGCAAGAAGACAACTGTTTATGAACTGGTAAGCAGGCCCCCACCAGACATTGAATCTGCTGGCTTCTTTATCTTGGACTGCTCAGCCTCCAGAACCATCAGAAATAAATTTCTGTTGTTTATCAGCCACCCAGACTAGGAAACTTGTTCATAAGCAGCCTGAACTAAGACAATGCATTTGTGGTGAAGTACGTACGTTCAAGCATCTCTAACTAGATTGTGTTTAACTATCTTATATGACATGAGGCACATTGTGTGTAACTCTCTTTTGTGATATGAGGAACATTTAAAATGGCATCTAGAACTTGTCTTATTAAAGCTGTATTTCAGCCCTGGCTGGTGTGGTTCAGTGGGTTGAGCACCAATCTGTGAACCAAAGGGTCCCTGGTTTAATTCTCAGTCAGGGCACATGCCTGGGTTGCAGGCCAGGTCTCCAGTAGGGGGTGCATGAGAGGCAACCACATATTGATGTTTCTCTCCCTGTTTCTCTCCTTCCCTTCCCCTCTGTCTAAAATAAATAAATAAAATCTTTGAAAAAAAAACAACAAACCTGTATCTCAACCCAAGCTTGAACAAGCACTTGCCATCACCCCAGTCTATCTCTCATCCAATCTCCTTCAAGTTCAGCATGAATCAAATGTCTTAAGCATCCCAAATACACTCCAGTTATCATCCCTCCATGTTTTTGCACATTATATTTTCCAAACCTAGACTTTGACCACATGTTAAAATGCATCTTTTATATCCTAACTCAGGAAAGTCTCCCGTAACTACAAAAGATAATCCCTCCCTCCCCTGATATAATCCTATACTTTGTACACACTGCTATTATCACCTCTATCACATTATATTGGAATTAGTTTTACTATTCCTATCTCCCCTATCATGAATGGCAAAGGGTCTGAAGTTAAAAGACAGCTCTATCTCATATTGGGTGACTTTGGACAAATCACTATACCTCTGAGTCTCAATTTCTTCTTCTGTAAGATAAACGTAGATATTATCATCCCATCTCTCTTAGGCTCTAAGATAACACATGTGAAAGCATTTTATCAATTAGAAAGTACTGACTAGGCCCTGATCAGGTAGCTCAGTTGTTTAGAGCATCACCCAGATAAGCCAAGATTCCAGCTTGATTCCCCATCAAGGCACATACAAGAATTAACCAATGAATGTGTATGTAAGTGGAACAACAAATCAATGTATAAATCTCTTTCTCTCTCTCTCCCCTCTCCCCATTCCTCTCCCTAAATCAATAAATAAAAAAAGAAAGTCCTTACTAATTTTAGTTAGAATAGGTAAGATTTTATAAAGCAGGGATATCAAACTCATTTTCACCGGGGGCCACATCAGCCTCGCAGTTGCCTTCAGAGGGCCTAATGTAATTTTAGGACTGTATAAATGTAACTACTCCTTAATGGTTAAGCCAGAGCTCGGAGCTGCCACAGGGTAGAAACAAGGTGGAGGGCCTGCGAGCCTTGTGTTTGCCACCTATATTATAAAGGTATGTAACAGACCACACAAATTAGGAATAACATATCTTTCACCATTTGTTCAAGTACCCTAGTTAAGACTACCAATGAACATTGACTTCCCAAATGCCCAAAACCAAAGATCTATTTCCAGTTGTCATCTTGTTCAAACTATCAGCAGCACTGGGCACAGATGCCTTGCCTTCCTCCAGGAGACACTTGCTTCACTGGACTTCGACTTCAGTGGCAGCCCCTTCTCACTATTCTTTACCTGCCTCTTCTCATCCTCCCCATTCTAAATCAGGAGGGCCCCAAGGCTTGGTATCTAGACCTCTTTTCTTTCTATATTCACTCCCTTGGTGATCTCATCCAATCTCATGGCTTTAAATAGCATTTAATTTCTTCCAACTCACAAACTTATATCTCTAAATTTTTTCAAAACCAGGCTTGTGTATTAAACTGCCAAGATACTTAAAACATATCTTAATATGAATGTGTCCAAACTGAGCTTCTGGTCTCCTCTATCTTAAGACCCCATTTCATCTCGGTTAATGTGCATTCGGTCTGTTGATTGGGCCAAAAATCTCAGAATCATACTCAACTCTTCTTTCTCACATAATTCCTATTCAATCCAACAGAAAATCCTCCAGCCAAAATATCTTCAGAATTCAACCCCTTCTCACTACCTCTGTGCTACTTTCACCCTCACCCAAGTAGCCATCACCTCTCATTGGATACCTGAAGTAGCTTCTTAAATGATCTCCCTGTTTCTGCCCTTGCACACCTTATGATCTGGTCTCAATCCACCAACCAGAGTCGTCTACAATACTAATTGCTTCAGGTCAATCACTGTTTAAGCCCTTCAGTGGAATCCCATATCCCTCAGTGAAAAATCCAAAGTCCTCACAATGGTCTTTAAGGATCCATATGATCTGCTCACCATCTTCCCATTTCCTCTGTGACCTTATCTCTTACCATCACCTCCTTTGCTCACTCTGTCCCAGCCACTATGCCCTCCTTGCCTTGCAATGATATACCAAGCACTTGCCATGCCTCTGCCTGAATGCTCTTCCACCCAAAGATATCACATAGCTCATTTCTTCCTTTCTTTCATGGCATTCCTCAAATGTCACCTTCTCCATGAGGTCATCCCGGGTCATCCCCGGTCATCCCACTGAAAACTGCCACCCCTGCCCTAACTGCTATGGCTCAGAGGGTTGGTTGGGTGTCATCCTGCAAACCAAAAAGTAGCACGTGAGATTCCTAGTCAGAGTACATGCAACCGATGAATGTTTCTCTCACACACTGATGCTTCTCTCCCTCTTTTTCTCCCTCCCTTTCCCTCTCTCTAAAAAGTAAATGAATAAAATCTTAAAAGAAAAAGAAAAGAAAATTGCCACCCTCTTTCCTCCCACTCTCTATCTCCCTTTCATGGTTTATTTTACTCAATAACAATTGCTGCCTTGCGACATATATTTTACTGTCACTAGTAAAAGCTCCGGGAGTACAGGAATTTTTATCTCTTATGTATCCTCAGTGCTTAGAACAATGCCCAGCACATGGAAGCCACTAAATAAATATTCCTTAAAAAATGAATATGGAAAGAATGGTTGAACAGAGTAGGTTTCATAGTTTGTGATATATTTCTAAGCATCTTTATCTTAAACAATAATAAGCATAACTACTATCAAAATTCTTAGAAATGACTGGCAGTTTAAAATCAGCAAATTTGAGGCTATGAAGAAGGAATCAAAGTGATTTAGGAACACCTATTGTACCTAAAGAAACTCATAGTACATAAATAAGTGGAAATACTACTCAAAATATTCAGGTGATCATCTCCTAGATTTATTATAAAGTTCAAAGGTAAATAAATGCTTTTTTAATTTACTTATAAGATGCTTAGTATGTACTGTATTCATCATTTTTAGATGATACAGATGAATATTTGGATTTTCTTCCTATGTAAGTTTAAATACCTTGGTGGATTGATTGTTCAGGTTTCAGTAATACAAAGTAATCTGCATCAACAAGCAGTTTTAAATAGCCAAGATTATAAACTTTGATACTTACAGTAAAGTAAGTATATTAAGTATATTTGGTTATAATTTAAGAATTGGCATTATATACAAAAATGTAAAGAAATTTATCACTTTAAACTCTGTAATTACAAATTATTATATTAGTAGTTGCCATAGTAATGATTAAAATAGATGTGGTCCACAAACATAAAGTTTCAGATATATCTGGGGGGAAGATATTTTCCCATTAAAATATTAACTTATTTCATATTTTTCTTCTTAATAACGTTATCATTTCTAAGCAACTATCTGCTAGTAGATTACAAATGAGAAGAAGCAGAAAATTAAATAAATATAATTTTCATCAAAGTAGATAATCACTCAGAGAAGGCAATGTACCTTGCTAAATAATAAATCCATAAAATGAAAATCCAGGACTTTAAACTTCATTTCACCATGATAGGCTAGTCTTCTAAGTGTTGTTTCTACTAACCGTGAGTTTTCTATTTAAGTCAAGACCATTGTACAATAACAAATATCTGAAAATGTGCAATACTTCTTCATCTCCTCATCAAGACACCACTGAACCATCACTTTATAATGTAGCTGAAAAGTGAGTAACAAAATTTTTTAACTATATCTCAATCTACTCATCATTGATAACAATGAAAACAGAGAAGTTCAGTAAATTAATTCTACGAATTTGCTATTATCTCATTTCACAGAAACTTCTATAAGGAAATGGAAGGGCCACAAATTCCAAGATGAAGCCATGACCTCTGGCAACATGTTTAAGTGTAGTAACACTTAATAAATGTTTGTCAAAATGAATTAATCCACACCTAACTGGATAAAATACTTGAACAGAACACAGTTTCAGAGAAAAACCTTTAAATATGTGAAAAATTCTAACCAAATTGACTTTGAATATTTCAGTGAATATTTTTGGTTAATGTGGTTTGAAACTTGTAAGGCAGTCAACAAAGAAAGTTGGGAGTAACAAAATATCACTATTCATTGTGAAAGGCAATAATAGTACCTTTTATTATATGTTTAGAGATACTTAGTTCTCTGTTAAGTTTTTTTCCTACATACTGGTAGAGGCTTTTTAAAAATACATCCCCAGCAACAACCCCATGAGATTAGTGTTAAGATCCCCATTTACAAATCAGGCAACAGAGACCCAAGGAAATCAAGTAACCTGGCAAAGGCATCATGGTGAGTCGCCTGTGCTGGGATTCAAACTCAGGTGTTTCATCCAAAAGTCTATTTCTAAGCCTCTGAGCCCCACTCTGGGTGGCCATAGAACAAATTCAAACATATTAACTCCTGACATTTGTAGGGAAAACACTTGATGAGAAATCATACTGCACTCTCTGCCCCCCAAAACTGTTCTAGCGAATAAACTTCTGTTGAAAACGTTTGAGGAACTTAGACATTTCCAGACAACACACTTTGCCAAGAGCATACTTTACAGAAAATTAAACTTAATGTGTATTTCCTGAACTAATACTCCATGAGCTCAGAACTCATACAAAATAATTATTAAAATACATGAAGTTTTCCACCTTTGTTCAACAAATTAAAAATAAACTTCTCAAGAGAGGACACACCTTAATTATAGAAGCAATCAGCAAATCACACAATGTTAAAGGTAAAAGATTTCTTACTGTTTCTTTAACCTAACCTTCATTTTATAGATAATACGCTAAAGTCCAGGATGATTAAGTATCCTGTCCAAGTTTATACAACTAAAAAAAAGCAAACCAAAAGAGGTTTTTTTCCACTTGTAGCAGGATAAAAACATTTCCAATTCCCAGTGATCTTCTTTGACAAGATCTTAACATTTCTCAAAGTAATACATCAATGATATGCTCCATCTATACCATTGAAAACCACCTAGAACTTGAATCATTTTGAAAATCAAATCTTAAAATTTAAATCATTTCGAAGCATTGCATTTTAAACAAAGAAAACTCTCACTTTCCATGGCAAACAAGGAACATTAAACAAGAAAAGTGAAGACTTTATCAAAACGCTTTTATAATACCAACAGTATTTATGCGAACTTTTAACTGCTTTATCACAGAGATAGACGAAAATGAATTGTAAGACTTAAAAGCAGGAATTTAAGACTCTTAACAAATGCTATAAAAACTTGATGTGTACCATAAAGACTAAATGTACAACCTCTTTGGTATTACACAGTCAAGTTTTCATGGTTAGAACTTGTACTTTCACATTGATTCCCGGTTATTAGGAATTGGTTTATTCCTGGTTGCTTTTGGATTTTGTTTAGCAAAATGAAATTTCAAAAGTAAAAAGAAAATAATGCAAACCACAAAAGTTCTGCAAATGTGGAAACATTCACTATGGTATTTAAAAACAAAACCAATCACAAATGAGATAGGTTATTTGCATATTAGATGCATCATTGTTACATAACTTTCTTCAGTGACAACATAATCCACGTTCTGTATGTGCTGATGATGAAGGATATATTGTAAAATTAATAAAATCTCACCAGAAGTACGCAAATCCTCATTCCAAATGAAAAAGAACCTACAAAAACCAGTTCAAAACAAGGAAATCTGAAGTCATAAATCACTTTGATCAGGCAAAGCTCAAAATAACTAGACAATTCTCTAATGGCATTAGCACCAGCCCAAAAATGAAGAAGCACTTGTGGAGTATTTAAAAAGAAAAGTACCTTCTTTAAGGTGGAGAGTTCCCAGTGATCAAATTGTAGTAATCCACATAAGGGAGGCATCACAAACAATTCCAACATTTTAACTTTTACGTTACTCCAGAAGTTTGACAACTTTTCATCCAGCAATGACATATTGGTGCTTCCATAATGTTCACTCTTAGAAGGAGCCCACAAGAACAATGCACCGAATGATGTTTTCTAGATGCTGATAATAATAATAACACCTGCACAATTAAAATTAATTAAGGTTAGATTCCAAGACATTCTACACACTCAGTTTCTTAAAAAATGTAATCATACCATTAATAGATTTCAGTCTTTAACATGAAAATTCAAAACTGCTGTACGTAATTCCGGCACTTGAATCATTTCTAGTTGCAAGTTTTAAATAATGGATACTACTATACAAAATTATAACTTGAAGAAGTTAAAATAGACTGTGTATGAATGTTTCACTTGTCGTGTCTAAGTGAAAAGGTGGAAAAGTCCAAGGGTATGAGGAAAGTCTCTAGCTCTAGGGCGGAGATAGGAGAGGAAAGTGGAGATGGTGATAAATTACCTTGGTATTTGGAATGATTCCAACAAACATACCTGAAGATAATGACCTACATTTGCATCGTCGAATTCGAGAAGACTGTTCCACACATTCCTAATATTTCAACACATCATTAAATCTAAAGCATACTACTTTAGCCCACTTTCCACAAACTCCCAACTGTTGTTCCTAAATGTTTATCTATTAACCAAGTGACAGGACAAATACGCAACTTTTGTGGGAAAGCGCTGAAAGACATTTCATATAAAGTGGAGATGTTTACCAGTTGCAGAGTGGTTGTCTCCTTTGAGTAAGAACCAAACCTAGAAACACTGCGAAGGGAAGCTACTTGGGAAACAAAGTTAGGGAGTCCCCCTTTGCCTATTAACTTGGAGGAGTCTGCCTTGCCTCTGCACCCGCAGGAGCAGTTACAGCCATCCCTCCTCGGGGCGGGCGTGGCAGATAGAAACAAAAGGTTAAAACACAAAAGGCGGGCGGAGGGCGAGGTCTGAGGATCTCCTAGGGCTCACGTTCCACTTTCTATTCGAACCCATTGAAATGGGGGGAGACGTTAAAGTGAGAGAGGTGAGGACGGATCCGAGGGGCAGTGTAGGTTATTCTGGGTGGGTGGTGAAACTAATGGGCGCACGGGATGGCCGCCTCTGTAACTAGTGGTCCAGGCCCCATCCCTCCATCCCTGCATCTCTGCCTGTAGGGAACCTGTGGCTTCCCCCACCTACCCCAGCCTCAAATAAATCTTCATGAACTCTTACCTGTTTGCTCTAACCCCCTGGACCACAAACACAAGAGTCCACACCCCTCCAACCCACACCTCTTCTGCATTCTATTGTTGCAGCTTTGGCATTGTGCGTTAGATCTACTGCTGGGCGCTCCGCAGACGGTTAAGTTATAAAACCGTGAGGAAACGACCCCCAGCTTCATATCTCTTTCTCTATCATGACAAAGTCTGGGTGAGGCGGGGGTGAGACTGGACAGACCCCATCCACTTCAGCGTGTTTTTCTCCCGTGTGCGCAAACTAGGGGAAAGCGAGGCAATGCCCCCTGGATGTACCCTTCCCCCCAACACCCAGCTCCTCACAGAAAGAGACACTCCAGAGAAATGCCTGACTGGCTTTTGCCCATTAGAAATGAACAACTGAAATCATCTGTTCAAGTTCGTTAAAGAACAAAAGAGAAGGGAGCGGGGAAAAGGAGGTACAACTTTCCAACCAAACTTCGTCACTGGACGACTCCTCTGTACTCCAAGGGCAGGGAGCCGGGCGCATTCAGGGTACGAGAGGTAAACAAGACAACAGTTTCCACTCACCTTCTCCCCACTTGGTCGCACTTTTCAGAGACGTCCCCCGTTGCAGTCCGCAAGGCGCGCGGACACTTTTGTGTGGCCTGACAGCGCAGAAAGTCGCGGCGGCAAAGTTGCGAGACTGAGATACCCGGGCGTCCGGGGCGAGGGGAGGAGAGTTCATCAGAGTTCCCCCCTTTGTTCCCAGTCCCGGAGCAGACAAAGAGGCGGCGAGCGGCGGCAGGTTCTCCCTCTCACCCCTTCTTCCTCTCCCCTCCCCCTCCCACCCTCCCTCCCCGCCCCCTCCCTCCCCGCATCTCCCGCCCTGCTCCCGATCCTCCGAGACGCCGGGCAGCTCAGTCCCTGCTCCACGCCACCCGACGAGACCCAATCCTCCCACTACCTCGCTCCAACTTTCCCGGGAGATGCCGGTTCTGGTCCCCTCCCTCCATACCGCCTCCTCCCCAACCGCTCACGTCTGCGGGGGGGGGGGGGGGAAATCTCCAAAATCATTGTTTCCGGGAGATGCGCCTCTTTGTTCGCACTTTCCCTGCCAATCAACGTGAACAATCCACTTTGGCATTGAGTTTCCCCTCAGTTTTTCATCATCCTAGTAGACAAAACGCGAAGGGCAGAGGGTCAACCCCAGAAGATACAGACGGGTTACACAATCAGAGGTGGGGCGCACCCTGGCTCTCCATCCTTGTTCCTCGACCCTGATTTACCCCTCCACCCAACACACCAAAACAACTCAGAGGGGCTCCAAGTGTTGCAAAACTCTTCTCCCCGGCCCACCCCACTACACTGTCCCTTGGGAGAGCCCTCTAATCCTCAGGACAAAGCCCAGGGTACCTGTTGCTTGCATTGCGCAACTCGGTCCAGGGACTCCAGGGCGGATCCCCACCTGGACGAGGAGCCCACCTCTCAGACCCAGAACTTGCCTGAACCGCAATCCGCGATGGCAGGGCTCTGGATGGCCATGCTTCCTCTGACCCTGGCACCAAACGCTCCTCGCCTGTTTCTTTCCTACGCCACTACCTTTTCCTCACCCCAGAAATCTGCCTCGGGGTCCCTGGCCGCCTCCCATCCCGTACTCCTCGGTGCAGATGGTCTGAGCCGAGCATCCCCTCTCTCAATCCCCTCCCTCACCGCCTGGTAAATCAGGTGTCCAGGCCAGGAACAGCTACGGACCTTCCTCAGGTCCTCCACCAGTTGTTCCTCGAACTCCAGAACTGGGGACCCCATCCTCGCCTCCCCCCATGCCTAGACCCTCATCCCAAGTACGGCCCACAGCGTTGGCTTTCTGAGTGACTCAGAGCAGTGCTAATTTTTCTTATAGATCTCACTAGAACTGAAAAGAAGGAAAGCCAAGAAGTGGGGGAATGGGAGAGAATGGGGCCCATGGAGGCAGCAGTTTGTAGGGCACAGGAAAAAACCCAAACTTTCCAAAGCAAACACTCGTCCTCCAGGAGGTACCCTAGAGGCGCACCATCGCCTCCACCCTCTTTCTCCATCATAGACGTGGGACCTCAGTGGGATAGTGACGTTTGGAAATAATGGGTTTGGGTAAAGGGACAAGGCTTGTGGCCTTGGGAGCAGTGCCGGGGATGGGGTGGGGTGGGGGAGGGGGAGATGCCTGAAGGGGGAGGTAGGGAGGAAGCAAAGAGCCCCTGCTGGGTCCGGAATGTCCCGGCTGGAAGCCCCCTCACTCTCCTGACGACTCCTGGCCAGGTCTGTCCCCTAAAGCAGAACAAAGAAGCCGCGAGAAGCGCTTCTTGTCCTCGCCTCCCGCGCCCGCGCCAGACCTCCTCTTGCAAGAGCCCACACCTCATTCAGAAACTTTGCAACCAACTTCCCCCGGAGTGAGCGCGCGGGGCGCGGGAAATAGAAGAAGGGTCTAGGACAAACGCACGCTGGGACCAGAGATGCTCTCTTCCTGGGACTCTCCTGGACCATGAGCTCCCCTCCTCGCGCCACGGTCCCGCCCGCGCTCAGTGCGACCCACGGTGCAGGGGGAGGGAACGACGCGCCTTCCCCGCGCCCCTAAGAGAACGAAAGGAGTTAATTCTTTAGTTTGGACGCGCGCAGCGCTGGGCAGTGGGATGGAAGGAAATAGGCGGCAAATAGAAGCGGGTGTAGGGAAGGAGCGGGGCCGCGGTTTCGGCCGGCGCAGGAGGTTGGGTGCGGCAGCTAGCGTGCGTGGGAGCCGCGCCCGTCGGGCCGGGTTCCTGCGCGAGCGTCCTGCCCTTAGATCCCAGCCAGCAGCCACTGGGCCGCGGAGTTAGAATTCCGGTCCCGCCTAGCCGGCCTCCGGATGCAAAGGCCTCCTTACCTGGAGGGCAGAGACACCTGCGCCTGTCTTCCTGGAGCTCTGGGTTTCCTGAGCAGCTACTTGCCTACTGGAAGCCCAGAAGCCTCATCTTAGGTTAGGGATCTTTAAGGCACCACAACCAACCACAAAGAGAAAACAGCCCCCACCCACTCTTGTCTGGCACATATTCCTCTTTGTTTAATTATGTTATGATGACTTCCAGAATTCTTTTTTTAGGAGAACTCTACCCTCCCCCAAACAAACCCTTACTTTTCCCTGTCCTCGTGGGTCTGCTTGGAAAATAATGAAAACTAAGTACTTTTTATGATTTCGAGACAATTATATTCTGCTACCTCTGGAAAATAAATCGACTAAAAGTCGCCGACTTCTAGTACCCAATACCCCATTTCTTGTTACAGTGTACGAATTGAATCTTAAAACATCAAACCTTTGAAAATATCTGCAGCTTGTTTCTCTTTTCCCAGAGAATGAGAAGCAAGGACCATTTGCTCAGCGAAAAGTCCTCACGACTTTAAGAAGTCCTTCTCCCTGCTTTATGAAACGCGCCTGTCAGCTGTTCCAGGCATCTCCCTGTCCCAGCATCTCCCTTTCCCAGCCTGCTTGTGAACAATGTCACTCTCCCAAGAATCTTGGCTCCCCCTCTCTACTCTTGGGCCACTCTGTGTATGACCTAGCCACTGTCACTTCTTTAAAAAGGTGCCATCTTTTGTCAGATGCCACCATATTTTTAATATTTCTTTAAAAGTTATCATCTAGGCTCAAAGATGGGAATATCAGAGCAAATAGACTTAGAAACGCAAGTATCCTCTTTGTACTGACAGTGTTGGAACTTTACCTGGGAGTCCTCCCTGTCATTCCTACTGGCAGTCCAGTGGCATCTTACTTCAAATCTCTCCCTTCTCTGCTTCTGTTCAAGGGCTCCTTCTGCCAGCCAGACCCCGCTTTGCCTGTTCAGGGATGAGGGCTGAAAGTGCCCATTAGTTAATGGCTCTCAGAGCAGCCCTCAAGGAGTCAAAGAGGGGAGTGGGTTTACAATTACCCCAGCTTTCCCACCTGGAGGTAGTAGGATTACAGAGGCATAGTTCATCCTACTGCACTTCAGAGGTGTTGCCTCCACCCCCCCCCCCCCCCCCACACACACACAAATTGAAGGCAAGAGTGCTATTCTTTTTACTGTGGTGGTCTAGAACTGAGCATATGATAAGAAGCAAGTATGCTTGTATTAAGTTGTATTCTACACTGTCTCTCAGAGGTCCCCAGCTTAGAACCTTGGTTGCCTACAGCAGTAACCTGCTGTTTATGAACCCCGTGTTGGCTTCTTCCTTACCTGTCTCACTCTCCTTCCTGTGCTTTCCGGGGTCATCTCCCAAACAGACAATAGTATTTGACTTCCATTACTGGTCTCAGGATCAGCTTCTGGGGAAACTCAACCTAAGAAACCTCTCCTATATGTGTTTTGTAAAGGGAGGAATCTGTTCTGTTTGGAGAATGCAGTTACAAGATCAGATGTTCCTTGGAAAAGAGGTTATTTCAGTAATGAAAAATGTTTGCCTTATCTAGTTCATTTTCTATGAAATAGTTTAAAATTAGATACTTTACTACATTGAGAAGCAATGATATGCAGAATCATATCTCATGTGTGAAATTTTTGTACATAAATTCATAACAAAAGAGGTTCCTTAAGCCCAATGCAGCAGACAGCAATGAAACTGGAAATACTATTAGAATCACCTAAAGTGAGTGAGAAGCAACATACTGCGCTTTGACTGAGCCTCGGATGAGAAGGAAGAAGGATGATACACAACACGTCCCCTACAAAGTCTCAGTGTGACCTCGTCAGTACTAATTCCAGTGAGGGGTCCTGCGGTGCTTTTCACCAAACTTCTCACAGTGTAAATCAACCTACTATTACAACACTTTTAGTGACATTATATATTAAATTTTATTCTCGTCTTAGTTACCATTATGAATAAGTTATCAAGGGTCCACCTAATTATCAGCTCCTAATGCAAGCCCTAGCTTCAGAACTTTTCCTTTCTTAGGCTGCTTTCACTGCTGTTTTTCATAAGATTTCACTGTGGTAGTCTGTCGTGTTGTTCCCCCAATTTTTGTTGTTCTCCCTCTGGGTTCGTGGTCAGAATGCAATTCCCTACTCCCCCTTGAATCAGATGTGGCCAAGTGATTTATTCTGGCCAATGAAATGTGAGCTGAAATTATATGTCTCTTCCATGTGGAAGCTTTAAGAGCCAGTGTGTGATTTCATGTGCTCCCTTTCCATCTGCTACAGTGCTGGATAGAGTTGCTGATTTAGTCTGGGTACCAGAGTGAGCCCCCCAGCCAAACCTCAGTGGTCTCTTAGTGGGAGCAAAACAACAACAACAATAACAACAAAAACCCTTTCTTGTCACAAGGCACTGAGATTTTAGGGATGTTTGTAATCACAGTTTTCATCTGGCTAATTCTCACTTGTTTAGATACTCTTTGGTCTTTTATCTTTCATAGCTATATCTCTGGTTTCCTTATGGGTTTTAGATCTTGGGAAGTTTATGCAGTAGCCCACATGAACTTCCCATTGTATTTTCTAGCTGGATTTCAAGTTTAATGGTACTGTGCTGGCTCAGTTGTTTTCTTTGTGAAAGATTAGTTTATCTTCTTATTTAAAAAAAAAAGAAAAGAAAAGAAAAAAGCTCCTGGCTAGCGTAGCTCAGTGGATTGAGCACAGGCCGAGAACCAAAATGTCGCAGGTTCGATTCCCAGTCAGGGCACGTGCCCGGGTTGCAGGCCATGACCCCCAGCAACCGCACATTGATGTTTCTCTCTCTCTCTTTCTCCCTCCCTTCCCTCTCTAAAAATAAATAAATAAAATCTAAAAAAATAAATAAAAATAGCACAATATTTAAAAAATATATCTTAAAAAAAGACTGCATTCTTTTTTATGGCTGAGTAATATTCCATTGTATATATGAACCTCATCTTCTTTACCCAATCGTCTATTGATGAACACTTAGCTTGCTTCCATATCTTGATTATTATAAGTAACGTACTAAACATAGGGCTGTATATATCATTTCAAATTAGTGATTTGGATTTCTTCAAATAAATACCCAGATGTGGAATTACAGAGCCATTAGGTAGTTCTATTTTTTAATTTTTTGAGGGATCTCCACACTGGTTTCCATCATGGCTACACCAGTTTGCAATCCCACCAACAGTGCATGAGAGTTCCCTTTTCTTCACATTCTTGGCAAGACTTGTCTGTTGTAGCATACTACATTTTAAACTAGATTTCTCTGGATAAGTCACTTCACTTTTGGTGAAGTTTTTTATTGGTTTTACTTACCTAATAAAACTGAGAAGTCATCACCTACTTCATGGGGCTGTTATGGGGGTTAAATTAAGTACAAAATAAAGTCCTTAGTCTTTAAGGGGATGTACGTAATAATGGCTACCATTCCATTTCAAATCCTTCATAGTTTCCCTAACAATTTCCCTGGTCAGAAACATTACTCAGGAGACTTGTTTGTTGTGAAATGTTTTTTTTTCTTAATATCCTAGGAATAATCAATATATTGCAAAAATATTAAGTATAACTAACAGCTCATCTTTTTGATATCCAAAAGATATCCTGTTTCATTTCTAAACCTTATGGTTTATTGGTTTTACTTGTACTCTTATTGTTGTTACTATTATTGTTTCTAATTACTTCCATTTCCTGGGGTAAAATTCAATCTCCATAACCTACACCCATATAGGGCTTTCTACCTACATAAAATCCCCCTCCTCCCTCTCAGTCTGTATTTCCCATCAATCTGACTCACTCTCTACACCCTGGTAACACTAAACTGCTTATAGCAACTCGGTCTCAGGTTCGTGGGCCTTTACTCACGCTCTTCCCTCTAACAACATCTCTCACACCTTTTCCTATTTCTAAGTTTTACTTTTCAAATCCTTCTACAACATCATGTTCAGTAGGAAGTGCTTCCAGAGTACACTGGTTACACTACGTCTCTCCTCAGCTCCATCGCCTACCTCTAGGAGGTGGTGGAATTTTTTTATGAAGAATGGTGCATTTTGGAATCACCAGCTTGCTGTGTATCACCTGACCAAGTCACTTCACCTTTTTTACTTTAGTTACCACTTGCAGAATAATGTAACACTACCTACATCATAGGATTATATGGATAAAACATCATCAGACATTGAAGTGTTTAGCATTTAAGCCTGACAATAATGAAAACAGCAAATGTTTATATCTAGTAAATGTAAAGAAAGTTAAAATTGTAAAGTAGTAGATGGTAAATTTCATTTTGGTCTCATTTATGGAAGATTGGAACCTCAGGAAATAATCTTCCTTAAGGAGGATAGGCTTTGAAAACAAAAGCTACCCAAACTCCCAAGAGAAAACTGTTGTGCTATAGAAGTTATACGAGAAACTAGACTTCCTAATCAATAGCACTTCAGTCTTCCTGTCAGTGTATATTAGGCCATTAGAAGGTTCAGAAAGAGCAAGAAGTCTAATATATTTGGCCCAATGTATGGTATTTCACCCAGGCTACAGTGGAGTTTGCGGAACTCTCTCTGCTCTATGTACTGTATATGACAGAATAATAGAGGTAATCCCCCATTTTCCAAATAAGAAGATTGTTTAAAAGTTTTCTGCCAACTTAAATAGACACAGTTTTAGTTCATATGTCTGCTTATTTAATGTGGTTACTTATTTCAGTCACATTAAAAAGCTTAGAAAAAGCAATTTACAAGTATTTCTTTCTTTTGTTTTTTTTTTTTTTTTTGGCCTTTCACAGTTCATGAAACAATTTTGTTTTCACATACATCTTTGTCATCACCAACCCCATGTAATTCATTTATCGCCCTTTATCAGGGCCCATCATCTTTATTTCTATTTAAATTATTTAAAACACAGCTCTTCTTGAGCTCAAAGATACTGCCATGGGACATTTTATCCCAACTCACAAGGAGTCATTCACACAGCACTGAAGTCATTTGTCTTTCCTGCAGAATGTGGAGTTGAGCTAGTCGCAGCGCCACACCTGGTTTACCTTGAAAAAAATTGTGTTTACAAAGACGGCAAAATTTGATGATTATGAAATCATATTTTAAGGAAACAAATTCTTTTTTAAAATCCTATAAAATATTTTCTAGTTTGTCAGGTGACTTCTATAAGCATTTGAAATTAGCTTGAAGCCCAAAGATTGAGGCAAATGTGGCTTCCTTAAATATAGTTTGTCATTTGAAAAGTAACTGAAAAATTTAGAGATTTTATCTTAAGAACTTTTGTGTAAGGCAAACCCTTTGCTGGAGGATAATTTTGGTGGAAATCTCTTGCCTTACATTTAGAGACACACTGGTATAAATCTGTCATGTCACTGAATTGTCACGTGTCACACGCAGCACTTCTCTGTCTCAGTAACGAAGAGTTCTCACCGAATTCCACTGGCAGTCTCTCCAAGGCAATCCATCAGCCTCTACTTGCATTTCCTTTTTTTTTGAATCCTCACCCAAGGATATATGTTTTAGAGAGGAAGGGAGAGAGAGAGAGAGAAACATCAGTGTGAGACAGGCACATGGATTGGTTGCCCCCCATACATGCCCCCACCAAATCTCCAACCGGCAACCTTATGGAGTGTGGGATGATGCTCCAACCACCTGAGCCACCCAGCCAGGGCTACTCACATTTCTTAATGCATGGCTACTCCTTACATTCTTTCTTCCCATTTGAACAAAAGATCACTTCCATGTTGTTATTCTAGAAGATTCAAAAAGCATATCTTTTAAAAACAAATTTAAACATTTCTCTCTGTTGAGGCTTATTCCCTTCCCTTCCCCTCCCCCAGCACCTTTGTGCATTCTGCTTATGCTCACCCAGTTGCTATCATCTATCTCACCGTCCTCCATTTTTGCTGCTATAATGTAGCCTCCCCTGTGGAATCAGGGTTCCATCCATTATAGAGTTTTCTCTGAAACCTGTATTAATTAGATGAATGGTACATTTTTTAGTAAACCATATCTCACAACTTCTGATTGCAATTTATGTTCTTGGACGATTACCCTAACTATGAAGCAGTCTTACAGGCTAACATGATTATACAAACAAGGATATCTTCAACTTCAAGGGGGGAATCTGATTTGGTTCTGTGTCGAATGGCAAAATTCTTGGTTTTAATTTCTGATTTTCTATTTCATAACATTTATCCCTTATAGCTATCTTAGATAAAATCTTTAACTGAAAGGCAATAAAATTTAATGAAAAATTAATTTTGTGACATTTTTGTGCTCCAAATTCATGTAACTTTGCCATTGCTTTTTATTTCCTGTGGAAATACTTACTTGAGATGATAACATTTTTAAACAAGAATAAAACTGATGAATATTTTGCTTTGTTGAGAAGGGTATTATTAGGCTTTCTCCTTTTAGTCTAAAAAAAAAGTCAACACCATCCTACTCTTAGAAATTTCTCAGAGAGGCATTTTTATTATACCTTTGACTTACTCAATCCATGAAGCCTATCACTAATAAATACGATTAAAAAAGCATAAGGGCCCTAGCTGATGTGGCTCAGTGGACTGAGTGCCAGACTGCAAACCGAAAGGCTGACGGTTCAATTCCCAGTTCGAGTGCATGCCTGGGTTGCAGGTCCTGCCCCTGGTTGGGAGCCTGCGAGAAGCAGCAGGTCTGTGTTTCTTTCAAACGTTGATTTTTCTCTCCCTCTCTTTCTCCCTCCCTTCTTCTCTCTCTAAAAAACGAATAAATAAAAATCTCTTTTAAAAAAAAGTGTAATGGATGCCTTGGCCCAGTAGCTCAATTGGTAAGACCGTCATCCCCATACACCAAGGTTTCAGGTTTGATATCCACTCATGGCACATACAGAATCAACCAATGAATGCACAAACAAGTGGAACAACAAATCAATATTTCTCTCTCTCTCTCTCTCTCTCTCCCTCTCTCTATAAAATCAATACAATATTTTTAAATGTTTCAAACATGAGGTATAAACAAGTTGGCGTTTTCCCCAGTCACCTGCTTTCTACCCATGCTCTCTATTTTATTGCCCTGTATATCAATGGTAACACTGATTACATTTCTCTACCATCATTTGGAGTAAGCCATCTTTTACTTTACATGGGTTATCACCTGCTTTGGGATACTAGGCTCTATACACTCAGTTTTGAGATTCATTTTCCAATTTGGTTTACGTTAGCTTGTAAGAGATTTCCTACACTTTTGTAGTCTTTTCTCCTCTCCTTTTTCATTTAGTTTGCTTTTTATTTGCTGGTAAGGTCAACCCTCATAAAAAGGACTAGCGACTGATCCTTTTATGCAGAGCACAAGCAGGAATTCTTTTTTTTAAAATTGTTGTTCAAGTACAGTTTTTGCCTTTCACTCCCATCCCAGCCCACCCCCGCAGCCCTCCCCATCTCCCTCCCATTTCCACCCTGCCCCTTGTTATTGTCCATGTGTCCTTTATGCTTGTTCCTGCAAACCTTTCCCCTTTCCCCCCTGAAATTCCCTCCCCTCTCCCCTCTGGTCACTCTCAGCCTATTCTCTATTTCACTGTCTTTGGTAATATTTTGCTTGTTTGTTTGTTTGTTTTGTTGATTAGGTTCCTCTTAAAGGTGAGATCATATGGTATTTATCTTTCACCACCTGGCTTATTTCACTTAGCATAATGCTTTCTAGCAAGCAGGAATTCTTATAACAGCCCACCCCACCTGTAAGAGGAATCACTTGACCCTCATAACAGGCCAGAACACCACAGGCCTCATAAATGCCTGCCAGTAGCCTCCACAGAGCACACCCTTGCCTTTAAGGAACGGTGCGGGAGCCATCGTCCTATTGAAACCAGGGCAAAGAAGCAGCCATTTGTCTTCTTCTTCGGAGCCAGCAATTTTTCCCTGTAATAAATGACTTCATTCCACAGCTGGAGTTACAGAGGCTAAATTTACAGCTAAGTACAATCCTTTACTCGTTACAGCACCTTCCAGAAGATTCTCTTTTATTAGCAAAACTATCACTTTGAGTCAGCAATAGAGGTTGGGATGTACTTATAGAAAATTACCAAGAATAAAGGCAAGAGTCTGATGAGAAAAATATAAATTATCAAACTAAAAGTGTTTCTATTTTTTCTCTTAAATGTCAAATCAAATAATAAGACATTTAACAAGGGGTTTCTGTTTGTTTGTTTGTTTTGTTTTGTTTCTGGTGTCCCCCTGCCCAGTTTCTTGTCACGGATCAGTCATTGGTCCTCCTCTCTTGTTCTGTGCCCGCCTGTCTGTGCCAACCCTAACATACAGCTCTGAGTGCTGATGGCCACCATCCCTGTATCTCCAGCCCAGGTTATTCTTGTCTCAACCAAATACCTACAAATCTAGAGGCTCAGTGGACGTTTTTACCCACAGGTCTCACAGACACTTCACACTTAATATATCCTAAACTAATTTTACCAAAATCAGAATGTCTCCCCCATAATCCTTATTCTCATTAGCAGTACTACCATCTAATCAGTTGTGATACTTAATTTTGTGTCAACTTGAATGGGCTAAAGGATACCCAGATATAGCTGGTAACATATTATTTCCAGGTGTGTCTGCAGATGTTTCTGGATCTGATTGGCATTTGAGTAAAGCAAGTTGCCCTCACCAGTGTCGGTGGGCATCATCCAACATGTTGAGTCTAAGGAGAACAAAAAGGCAGAGGAAGGGTGAATTTGCTCTCTGCTGAGCTGGGACATCCATCTTCCCTGCACCCAGACATCAATTCTTCTGGTTCTCAGAACTTTAGAAGCAGGCTGAATTACACAACTGGCTTTCTTGGTTCTCCAGCTTGCAGTTGGCAGATCATGCAAGTTCCTGGATGATTCAGGTGATTATGGAGACTGAGGAGTTCCCCTGAGAAATTATATATATAATTTATATAAAATCAGAGTTCTCCAGAGAAATGGAACCAATTGTATGTTCAACCAAAATATTCTGTTTCTCTGGAGAACCTTGACTAATACGCTAGTAAAGGGAATAACAACAATAAAAATATGTGAGAGTTACCCAAACATTCTCTCTCTCACCTCACTCCATACATAAACATCTGGATAGTCACAAAGAACTGTCTATTTTATTTCCTTAGTATCTCTGTCATCCTTCCCCTCCTGCCCCATGGCTACTACTCAATTCATGCTCTCCTCATCTTTTAACTGGCCAACTGTAATAGTCTGTTACAAACCAAATGTTGGCATCTCCCCAAAGTTCATATGTTGAAGCCCTACCCTCTAGGGTGCCTGAATTTGGAGATGGGAACACTAAGGAAGTAACTGAGGTTGTATGAGGTCAAAAGAGTGAGGTCCTCTCTCCACATGCTCACAGAGGAAAGGCATTTGAAGATACCACAGGAAGGTGGCCACCTGAAAGCCAGTAAGAGAATCCCTACACAGAATGCAATTGGTTGGCCCCTTGATCTAAACAAACAAACAAACAAACAAAAAAAAGGCTTCCTCCTCCAGTATCACCCAGCATCATGTCCAAACAATTTGAAACACTGTTACCAGAACGACCTTTATAAAAATGGCACTTGACCACATTATTCCTTTCCTTAAGAAAAAACAAATTTATCAATAACTGCCTCCATTTCCAGAGTGTAAACTCAGCTTCCTCTACGATCTAGCTTTATCTGCCTCTGTCACATCATTTCCTACCATCTCTCCTCCCCACAGAGAAACATCTCCATTCACACTAAAAAACCTACAGCCCCCTGAATATGCCTCTCCTGTGTTCTCCTCTATCTGCATTAATCTTACTCTCTGATCCTCCCCAAGGCCTAGGACTACTAAAGATCGATCCCTTATCCTGGGTTCCCTTTTTTTTTTTTTTTTGGACCCTTCCCTGATCTTTAACATTGAAGGAATTGAACAATCCCCCTGCTTCATACAACCACTGTTCCCAATCACATCTCTATTCCAACACTTACACATTGCTTGGCATCATTTATACATGTCTTTCCTACTAGGTCCTGTGCCTCATTTATTATTGCATTTCTAGTGCCTAGCACAGTGCCTGGCACACAACAGGCACTCAACGTTTGTTTAATTGGAACAATGATGCAAAAAAAAGGCTGGGAAAATATCAGGACAGTATTTTCTCTCCTACCACATCAAAAACGTATGACTTTATTTCATCTCTGATGACTTTGATCTTGCCAGAATTATCTCATCATTCTAATTTGTCAAGATTTAAGAGGCACCTATATCTTATATCTAATATGATAGATCCACCAATTATAAATTCTGTAACTTCAACTAAGTCACTGATTTCATAAGGGGATTAATAAGTCCTGGTGAGAGCCTGAGAAAGGAAATTAAAAGCTTTCCTTTTCTTTGATATCACTCATTATGTAAATACTTTTACATTTTACCTGCCTCTTTGTTCATCTAATTCTACTGCCATCGAATTCACTATAGCCTTTTCCCCTAAACCATATTTGCCTAAGGGTAAACCTAGAAATAAGAATATCCCACCCATTGCGTTATACTTTAATTGGTAGAATTATTGCTTCTCTCTGCCCCCCTTTTCTGATTCTGACATACACCACTATTTAATCTGCATACACTTGGCATTGATAAAGTTTACTATAAACTCTTTAAGTATTCTAGATATACTTTGAAAATGAATTTGAGCTCAAGTTGTATTGTATTTCCATTATTTTTACTATATGTGAAATTGAGATTTTGGAACAGATTCTGAGTGACCTGTTGTAGAACATGCAGTGACATTATTCATCAGTCTCTACCAAAGGATTCCAAGAACCACAGATGTGAAAGCTATTTTTGTGTCTACTGTAACCATGTTGCCAAGGGCATTTGTCACTGCATCATGCCATGTCCTCTTTATGTGCATCTGTAGGAGAAATGTTTTACAGGCTTTTGTCTTATGGATAAATCTGGAAATTAAGCAGATTCCTGCTTTGCTTTGTTCCTTAGAAATGTAAAGCCCAATTTGCTGTTGTTCTCTAGCATCTACTCAAGGCGAAAAAGTAAATGTGTCTGTGTGTGTAGTCTTGTCCCTGGTATCATTCAGTTTTTCTACTCAACAAAGTTATTTCAAAAATTCAGTTGTATCTTTTGCACTTACATATACTGTAGCACGTGAATTAGGACATAATTAACTTTCTGTCTCTTTTTACAAAAATGGAAGTTGAATGTCCTGATTGGGTGGCAAGTTTAAGTAAAGTTGCTTTAAGGCTGATTACCCCACAAAACCTACCTTTCAGATTATACTTTTGCATTTACTAGTTATAATGACAAGTATGGCCTGGTTTGAAATTATTTTGATCCAACATTTGTCTTAAATAATTTTTTTAATTCAGGGTATGACTATATGATCCCAAAACCTTTGGATGGGAAGTAAAAGTTTCAATTATCTTTGTGTGGGCCATTCTTATTATCACTGCTTACTTCCAGAAAAAGCAAACATCAGTGTAATTGAACATGGTTCTTTTACTCTTTCCGTGTATCTGTAAAATGAACGTCCAATTGTCATGTGTCCAAAGAATGTTAACTCAGTACCCAGGTTGCCCAGGTTCTAATCCTGCTGATGATACTAAGACTATAGTGAAGCCTTAATTTCTATACATTTCCATTTTCTCAAATCTGTAAAACAAATGTAATGCCTTCTGGATTCTGAAGATCAGTTGAAATAATTGATATAAAAGCACTTCGAGAAATATGAAGTGCTGTAAGATTATTAGAGAATGACTTTGAGTCAGAAAATGCATCATTATTTCTCTGCATAACAATACGTTATGCTCCTGACTTCTCTTAAGTAGGGAAGGCCACACGAAGCATAAATGTACATCCACGTGCAGGTTCACATGTTTAAACAAAAGAAGTGCAGTGCCATAGCAATTTAGCCATAGAAATAAGGAAGTGGAGTGTTTTCCTGAAGAACTCCTAGAATCAACTAGCCAACTTCCACTTTTTTGGGGGGGGACTATATTTCCATTGTTTGTATGTATGTATATATCTATTATTGTGGCAAAAGAGATAACATAAATTTTACCATTTTAATCCCTTTTAAGTGCACAAAATTGAGTGGCATTAGGTACAGTCATACTGCTGTGACATCACTGCTATCCATTTCCAGGACTGGTTCATCATCCCACACAGAAACTCTTTTCCCATTAAACAGTAACTTCCCATTCAACTTCCACTTTTGAAGGTTCCATCTATTGGTCTTTGGTCACACATGACATTTTTACCCATCACACACAAGGTTAAACTTTCTTCCATATAGACTTCTCGTTTTCCCTTCCTTGAAAAGTTGCTTTTCATCCAGACAATGGATTATTTTTGTCCTATGCTATTCATTTTTTAAATATCTCATCTTAAATATGTTTTGTGCTCGCTTTGATGTTTTAGACATAAGTGAGAATGTAGCATCAGAATTCAGTCCTTGGCTTGGCCTATTATTATGCCCTGCCTGTGCACTAACTGATCTCATGGCCTTCAGCCCCGGCAACCCAGGAGGCACTGGCCTTGCTCTGCAAGGCTCACTTGCCCTGCATAGTGAGACTCTGCTTTGACTTTGGTCCTGTCCACTCTGAAGTACATGTGACCTGGGTCACATGGAGGACAAAGTGAAACACTATGGGTAAATCAATACAAACCCACTGGAAACACAAGTTCATTTATAAAGGCTAATACATTAAGCAGAGACAAATCAATTTCAGACACAGTCTATCCCTGTATTATGTACTCTCGTGTAGCACAGGCTGACAGATAATAGTTACCTATTAAATGTCTGTTGAAACAAATTCGGAATAAAAATCTTCTTTTGGACAGATTTTATAGTAATATCTAAATGTATACAAAAGCTAGGGCCTATGTTGTAAAAATGAGGAAAGAAAAATGTTTGGTATTATATGCCAGGTAATTGTGATATCTTTATGTTCATGATTTAATTTAATTCTTACATTAACCCAGAAAGGTAGGAATTATCCATCATGGCCATGTCTTGGAGAAGCTAAATTTGTTAAGCTCATAGAGTGGTAAGAGGCAAAACTAGAATTCAAACCCATTGTTCACTCGAATTCTCATTTATTTTTCATTTCTATACTGAGATCACTAAAATCCATTCTGAAGTACAAACCAACAGCCCATGATTCATTTTCTTTTGTGTAAATTGTAGTTGAACTTTGAGCTCTAGACTGCAATCTGTATGACAGAAGATGTAGGAAAGTTAGAGAAATGGATGGTGGATTAGAAAATTCGGAAATGACCTGAGATACTCCAATCAAGTGCCACTCATACATGCTCCTTAGTCTCTATCTTCAGGCTTGACATACTTCATCTACCCCGCTCTAGGAAATGGTACCATTTATTAACATTTAATATTGTTCTACACCCTTTGTTGATGTTTTTCAAGATTTACTTCAACATGGCCGATAAACATCTCCAGTAGTCTAGGAAGAAACAATACTTGAGTCTCTGGAATCAGTAATTGAAGACTATTAACAAGATTTCCTGGGACCCAACCTGTTCTGGAGTAATAAAACTGTCATTAATTTAAGTACACTCACTTCAAAAGCAGGCTGGCGATTAAAAATAATTTTAGCACATACAGTACAGAATATGGACATAAAATATGTAAAGAAATAGATGAGTTTTAAGTTTTTAATGTGTTTTAGAAAACAATTATTTAAAATATATACATTAATTGAATAAACAGAAGACTCTACTAAGTACCTATTGTCATTATTACATCAATTGAAAATGTCTGAACTTACCTGACAGTAGAAAATACAACACTGAACAAAAAACCCTAAAAATTTATGGACTTAAAGACAGTGAATACATTTGCTCACAAAGTCTTACAAAGAATTAATCAGTATGCTTGTGGTTTCATACAAGATGAAAAATATTCACACAATTTTTTAAAATGATGTTTGTATTTATAAGGAAATCCTGTGGATATGCAGTTAAAGGTATGTCAAATATAATCTATCTTTCATTGTATTTTCACCTGTAAGAACCACAAAGAAAGACTAATCAGCTGCAGCCCTTTTGGAAAAGATCATTGTGCCCTGCTTGCTTTTACAAAATCTTTTCTTCACAACTTTTTCTTTTAACTTGCATATCTGGAATTTCTCCTTACCATGGTGAAATGCCTTTGTTCCATTAAAATTCTGAGATTTTAAACACATTCTTTCTTTTCCACTCACTATAATCTGTATCTCTGTGTGTGCATGGCATGGCTTAGAACACTGAAAACACCACAGCCACTGGGGCGCTTCACAGGTGGGTGGGTTACACAATCGCTGTGAACAGGGCACCATGCAAAATCACTCCACAGTGGCTGCAATGGTGCCTGTTTCCCAAATAGAGGATCGCAAAATTCCAACAACATGGCTGATGGGGTGACCAAGCTGACGTTAGATGCCCCTCTCCCATCACCATTACAAACACATAGAGATATTGCACTCAGACACACTTGAAAGAATAAAGGGGAAACTCCAAAAATGCCAGAGAGAAAGAAAGAACTTCAAACAGAGCAATAAAAACACAACTTAAAAATACAAACACTCAGAAAAACAGCAGACACCAAATGAGGCCCGGTCCACAAGACTTCTATGTGCCGAGACAGGAGATGTGATCCTTGCATTGCAATACTGTAGCTACAGTTGATCCTGGCATCTACCTGCCCATGCTATGAAAGAAGAGCCAGAAAAACTCCACCGTCCCAGTGAAGGACACAGCAGAGAAGTTTTTCACCAGCCTACAGATCTGGTACATAACATCTTGTGAGAAACCGGAATGACAAGACCACCCATATATAAAGAGCCTGCATTTCTCTTACCCATTGTCTTAGTCATTTCATGATGCTGTAACGAAATTACTACAGACTGGGTGACTCAATGACAGATATGTATTTCTTACAGTTCTGGAGGCTGGAAGTCTAATAACAAGGTGCCAGCAAGTTCAGTGGCTGATGAGAGTTACCTTCCTGGTTCATAGATAGTTATCTTCTCTCTGCACCCTCTCATCATGAAGAAAGTAAGAAAGCAAGCTCTCATGGCTTTTCTTATAAGGGCACTAACATCATTCACAAGAGCTCCACACTCATAATTTAATTATTTCCACAAGGTCCAACATCCAAAAACCATCACACTTGGGTGGGTTTAGAATTTCAATGTGTGAATTTAGGGGGACATAAACATTCAGTCCACAGCACTGATATGATGCAGGAATTCCAAGCTAAGAAATTAACATACAATGGGTACCAAATCAGTGAAACCCCTGGGACTCTGGCATAAGTGATCACAAGCACTTATTTTAAAAATAAATAAATAAGCCCTGGCTGGCATAGCTCAGTGGATTGAGTGCGGTCTGGGAACCAAAGTGTCCCAGGTTCGATTCCCAGCCAGGGTGCATTCCTGGGTTGCAGGCCATAACCCCCAGCAACTGCACATTGATGTTTCTCTCTCTCTCTCTCTCTCTCTCTCTCTCTCTCTCTCTCCCCACCCCTCCCCTCCCTAAAAGTAAATAAATAAAATCTTTAAAATAAATAAATAAATAAATAAATAAAACTATTGGGAACAAACCAGAAGCTGCAGTTCTGCTTTCAGCTTCACGATGTTTCCATTGGTGAAAAACACACTAAGTCGTCTTCCAGTTGGAAGTATTCAGCAAATAAGGGCAAGGCAGATCCACTAGGAACGGACACCTGATTTTCATGACAAATATGGCAATGCTGTATTAGCTACTAGAGCCACTTCCTGTGTGGCTACGTGGACATAGCAACACAAATTGGAATAGAATGAAATCTGTTCCCTGTCACCTCAGCTGGTATAATAACGAATTGTCTCAAAAACAACTCATAGTTGATGCCAAGTGAAAGTACTGTGTGTCCATTAAAATATGGCAGGATTGAAGAAATAAAGAGCATTTGAAGCCTTCAAAAAAAACCATTGGGTGACATTGTTTAGTAACAAGTACTCTTCAGTGATGCTCACAAACCATGCACGCTGACTCACACAAACATGCAGTCCTGGCTGAACATGAGCTCACAAACAAAAAGAGACTATAAATTGAGACAGTCTAAAACAAAACTATAAAAGAAGGAACTGAAACCATAAAGAACAAATTGAACAGTAAGGGGAAAATAGGCAGGTTGAAAAATAATCATATAGAACTTTTAAAAATGAAAAATTATGGTTGGATGCCTTAAGTTTGAGTTTTCCCAGAAGCAGGCTCTCAGACAAAAAAGCCAGAGCTAGCAGTTTATCAGAGAAGTATTGATACATGGAACTACAAGAAAGTAAAAAAGTGATACTAGCAGGATGAGGCAACCAGCAAAGGACATGCTATTGAAGCCAGCTTCCATCGCGGGCTACTCAGCTCAGTCACACGCAGGACCCTGGCTGAAAGGTGCAAAATGCAAGTCTAAAAATCATCCCATCTGAGGGGCAAGGGAGCCAGCTATTTATGTAGCAATTTTGGAGTCATGCTAAGTGTGCTTGTGGAAAGGGTGTTTATTTCCCAACTTTTCCAGCCTGCTGATCCAGAAATAAAAATGAAACACTGGCAGTTGTAAGTCTGCCAAAAAACACTGAAAGGTCCCAAGGAGGCAGATGGGCCGCTGACACTGCACTTCAGCAAGGAGCTGACTGGAACACAGCTAGAGACAGACATTATAATCTGGAAGAACGGGCCAAAGGAAATATCCTAGAATTAAAAAAGAAGATAGAGATAAAATATATGATTTAGAGGTTAAAATGAGAAAGACATCATTCATTAAGTAATTTTCTGAAAGTATGGGTAGATTTTATAAATATATTTCACATATAATTATATATTTACATAAATAAATTTTTACAAGTTCCTGAGAATTAGTTTTGATGAAAGACATGAATTAACAGATTGAAAAATCAAGTCTTCAGGCAGCAACATAAAATGAAGTAAAAATAGCCTCTTCAACAAATGGTGTTGGGAGAACTGGGCAGCCACGTGCAAAAAAAATGAAACTTGAGCACCATCTTACACCATATACAAAAATAAATTCAAGGTGGATAAAAGACTTAACTATAAAATGTGACACCATTGAAGTCCTAGAGGAGAACGTAGGTAGGAAAATCTCAGATATTTCACAAAGAAACTTTTTTACTTGTCCCCTAGAGCAAGGGGCATAAAGGAAAGAATAAACAAATGGGACCTCATCAAAATTAAAAGCTTCTGCACAGCTAAAGAAAACAGTATCAAAATTAAAAGAAAACCAACTGTATGGGAAAACATATTTGCCAATGACACCTCAGACAAGGGTTTAATCTCCAAAATATATAAAGAACTTACAAGACTGCACTCTAAGAAGACAAGGAATCCAATTAAAAAGTGGGCAAAGGACTTGAACAGACACTTCTCCAAGGAGGACATAGAGAAAATCCAAAGACACATGAAACGATGTTCAATATTGCTAGCTATCAGAGAGATGCAAATTAAAACCACAATGAGATAC
Source organism: Phyllostomus discolor (assembly GCF_004126475.2). Lineage (NCBI taxonomy): Eukaryota > Metazoa > Chordata > Mammalia > Chiroptera > Phyllostomidae > Phyllostomus > Phyllostomus discolor. The sequence continues at coordinate 75,340,737 of NC_040907.2, forward strand.
CACTTCACACCAGTCAGAATGGCCATCATAAGCAAAGCAACAAACAAGTGTTGGAGAGGTTGTGGAGAAAAGGGGTCCCTAGTGCACTGTTGGTGGGACTGCAGACTGGTACAACCACTATGGAAAGCAGTATGGGACTTCCTCAGAAAACTAAAAATGGATCTGCCTTTTGACCCTGAGATTCCACTGCTGGGACTCTATCCTAAGAACAGTAAAACACCAATCCAAAAGAACCTATGCATCCCAATGTTCATAGCAGCACAAGTTACAATAGCTAGATGCTGGAAGCAACCAAGATGCCCATCAGTAAATGAATGGATCAAAAAACTATGGTACATTTACACAATGGAATTCTATGCAGCAGAAAGAAAGAAGGAGCTCCTACCCTTTGCAACAGCGTGGATGGAGCTGGAAAACATTATGCTAAGTGAAACAAGCCAGGGAGTGAAAGACAAATACCATATGATCTCACCTTTAACAGGAACCTAAACAACAAAACAAAGAAACAAGCAAAATATAACCAAAGACACTGAAATAGAGGACAGGCTGACAGTGACCACAGGGGAGAGTAGAGGGAATTTTAGGGGACATTGGGAAGGGTTCACAGGAACAAACTTAAAGGACACATGGTCAAACACTAGGGGGAGGGTGGTACTGAGAGGGAAGTGGGGAGGGATGGGAGGGGGGACTGGACTGGGAGTAAAAAGGAGAAAACTGTATTTGAACAATGACTAAAATAAAATAAAAAAAAGAAAAATCAAGTCTTCAAAATAAATAAAAAATAAGTCCAGACATAACATAGCCAGGGGTGGGAGGGCCGCATTATTAAAGTAACCAGACAGGACGACAGAACTATGTACAAAACAAGGGATGACAATAAGAGGGATAGCAAACTTCTCCTTAGCAACAGTGTAGACAAAAAAGATGACACAATAAAATCGAAATGCTCAGAGAAAATGACACAGAATTCTACACTTGGTTTAACTATCATTCCAGAATGAAGCAGCATAAAGGTGTTTCAAACCTACAAAGACCTAGATGGTTTGCAGTTCACCAACTTGGAGATGTCCCTGGATGCAAGGAACACAGATTTCAAATATGGAGAGTAAGCAAAGCAGCTGCTCTGTCTTGAGAAATGTAAACCAGTATTGACAATAGAACCAAAAGCAATAATAAGAAGTGATTATTTGAGGGGATAAAACCAAGGGGAAACCATATAACGTCAAATATTAGAGGAAGATACTGAAATTAAGCATTCTAACAGGGTTTGTGCTGTTCAGGAGGAAAAGGATAGGGGCCACTGATTAAATTTAGACTTTAAGTAAAATATGAACGACTACAAGACTTATTCAAAAACTATGCCAATCAAGTTAGTATGGGATTCATGTAAAAACAGACCACCAGAGCAATGGGACAAAATTAAAAATACCAAGACCTACACATATATAGTCATTTAATTTTTGACCAAGGCATCAAAACACTTAAATAGAGAAAGAAAAGTCTTTACCACAAACAGTGCCAGAAGCATTGTTTCCATCTATGGGAAGAAAAAAAAAAACCCAGACAAACAGAAATTAATGCTAAACAGGGAAACATAATGCTAAAGAGAAGCATTGATCGGTTGCCTCCCCTATGTGCCTGGACTGCGGGTGGTAGGACCCGGACCCGGAATCAAATCCACAATTTTCAGTTACAGGGTGAAGCTCCCACCAGCCAGGGCTCCACCCAATTGTAAATAGTGGTAACGGGTACGGTGTACTTGAATCATACACAAATCATTTAGCATTAGAAAAACCTATTAAAGTTATTGAACAAAATAACACATTAAACAGGAATAGTTATCAGATCTTCTTAATGATTTCAGGAAAACAATTACTAAAATGCTGGATCCATTTATGAAAAAACAAACAGCAAATTAGGAATGAATTGTCCCTTCCCTGGGATGATAAAGTCTATCTAAAAAAAACAAAAACTATAGCTAACATCCTACTTACGGTAAAATGTCAGAAGCTTCTTCATTGTCAGAAAAAAGATGAGATGGTGATTTCACAGTTTCTTTTTCAACACTGTACTATAATTTCCATATCAAACAATGAAAAAATATATTGAGGGGCATGGAATTTGACTTTGGCATCTGCTACTATTAATACAAGAGGGTGACTGGGTTCAGGAGACGTCATCAATGTTTTTGTTCAGGAGAGCCTCTGGCTAAACTACTAGTGGGGAGATGAAAGCCAGGGCCAATAGAAGCCAATAAAAAGAAAATAGGTAACTGAACATCTCTTTGTCTGAAATTAAGAGATTTGGGGCCTCAGAAAATGAGACTGAAGAGAGAGGAAAGAATGGGACAGCAATATTGCTAGAGGTCAACTCCTATACTTAGGAAGGGTCGAAGGGTCTCTGGGCCAGGTGTTCGTCACATTCCATCCTAAGATATTTGCCCTTTCTCAACCAAGTCTCTCTGCCATCACAAATATTCAGTAAGGACTTCCATATATGGTAACACCTTCTGGGATTGATTTTTTTTTTTAGAGTTTTAAAAAGAAAAGAATAAATTGCCTACCTGGTTGACCATGATGCAGAACAGGGAAAATACAGCAAATGACAGTCTCAAATCTAAAATAACCCAGCAGAAAAGGGAGCCCAGATCCGGAGAAGACCATGATAACATAAGTTTTCCAAAAAGTCACAAAAATTTGACACATTATATAGCAAAGAACATGGAATAAGTGTTCCAGCGATTTTAGGGAGATATTTAAGGCCTAGAAAACCATGTGGCTGTAGCAGCAAAATATTCTAGAAAAAAATCACAAAGTACGTATTAAAAACTTTACAATCCAATTCCTACTGATTTTGAGGTTAATTGCTTACATATAGTCTGTTACTTGGTTGCATGCAAACCACAAAAAGGAAAATTTTTGAAGAGTGTTTAAAAGATTTCACTGGAAACACTAGAATTCATATAGAGAAAGTTCATCTTTCCTCTTATGCTTTTGAAGTATTTTATCTGAGTCAAAAACTGTCTAGAGAATATGAAAAAAGAAGACAATTTCTTCTGGGACTTTTAATTTCACAGTGACTAAATATTTTATACAAGAATACCTGTGCAGCCAAACTAATGTCAAAGTATAAATTAGTTATCTTAAAAAGTGAATCCCACAGTAATTATTTTTCTGGAATATAGAATAATTTCAGGATGTTTATATGAATTACAAACAGTTCTCATTACAATCAGAAGAGATTATTATTATGTTGCTAGCATTCAAATCTCATAATTTTATAAAATTAGATTGTAACAGTAGCAGCAAGTATTTAAATGAATTGCTTTTCAAATTATTGACAAATATGGGGGATACTCTGTTCCATAAAGTGGGCTCCTATTATTTGTGAAATATGATTATTTACTAATAAAGCATTTCTGTTTATATCAGGGGTGTCTGAACTCTTGGCGTCTCTGGGCCACCCTGGAAGAAGAGTTGTCTTGGGCCACACATTATATACACAAAGACTAACATAAACTGATGAGCAACAATAGGTCCATCCATAATTTTTGTGATATCTGCCACCACGGATAATAAAAGGTCCTCACATAATCACCCTAATTATGCAGAGACCCTTTCGATAATCTTTAAAAATTGTCAAACAGGTCCCAAATGTGTGATCACTAATATATAAGATGTACATATCTAAGCAATAAAACTTAGTATAAAACTTAATAATAAAACTAAGTAATGTTTTGAGTAAATTTACGATTTTGTGTTGGGCCATATTGATAGTCCACAGACCATGGGTTGGAACCCCTGGTTTATAGTTTGCTTAAGGATTCTGCCAAAGTCGCATTGTGTTTTGTTTTGTTGGGTTGTTTTCCTGGGTGTATTATTTATTCTTTGCAACAAACAGTGTTGTTACGTCAATAAGCCCATTGCTTTTCACCTGGTATGTTTTTGTAGCTCTCTTCCAGAACATTCCTAATACAGTTGGAAAAAAATTTGTACCATTCAACACAGCTAATATAAGTTATCTCATTCCTCCTATCATGGGTAAACCACTAAGTTCATCACAGTTTCTGTACTAAAATTCTTTCCAATAAAAATGGACATTCCATGAAGCAAGAAATCACACATAATGAATACCTTTATGATGATCAGCAAATGTCTTAAATACAGTACCGTGGGTTTTTGAAGAAGAGACAGCTCTTTCTTCAAGTGTAAATATTTCAGGAATTTGTTTCCTTTCTCATTTCTCCTGCATTAAGTCAACTGGGTGGCATATTAAAGACTTTTTTAGACTGTAGTCACTAATAAAGGATGATAGTCTTGATGTTATAAAATATTCCTGACTCTAAATCAGAGTTCATGGTGATTGAAAAATCCAACTATCAATTCAAATTGCAATATATCTATCATTGCCACTAACCAATGGTATTTTCTACACTTTATCATTGAGTGTATCATGTCATAGCTCCAATCCCCCTGACAACCTAATTCACCTTCTGTTCCCTGGTTCCTCCCTGGAGACATTACAAGATAGGACTTAAATGGTGTCTTTTCCTAACCGGCAGTTACACAGAAAATACTAAAAAAATTGAGGAGTTAGTGGACTTCCCACAAGAATACCTGTGTCAAGTTAAACTCACTTGGGGAAAAAAAAATAATGTGCCTAGAAGAATATAGGTTTAAAGTGACTTTAGGCAAAGACTTTGCTTCCTGGTATTTCCAAATCATGCCTCACCACTTTGCCTGGACTCCCTCAGGTTGACACTGCAGTTTTAGCTCCTTATCTGAGACCAGTAATCATGGTGTCATACAATCCACTTCACGTCTGCGTTCCTCTTTAGTGGAGCAGGAAAACAAATGCATTTCTCCAGGAACTGGGACAGACAACCCTTTCAAAATAACCAGATGAATCATGCCTACTTCATATCCTGAACAAATCTAGGTCCACGTCCAACAGTCTATCAATGGTGACCAGAGAACCCATGCAGAACTAGCTGTATCACAAGCCCTCCTGTTAACTGTTTTGATTCCAGAGGACAATTTAAATTGCTTGCCAATGAAATCGACATAACTAAAAAACACTTAAATCTCTAGATCTGTAGCCTTTATCTACTCAAAACTTTGAGAATAATTCAGAAATTCATTTTGAAGAATAATGGGTTGTTTAAGGTTCACCAGCTACTAATTCTTTCTTTTTCTCAAGAGCTCTTTCACTTCCATTTGGATAGAAGTACTGAAAAATTAATAATATCTTGACATTTCCAACAGCTATTTCTTTTCTCAGTTTGGGGAAACTGAGAACTAAAAACTAAAACAACAGAAAACTAAAACTTATGTAAATTAGAAAGAATATCAAATACTAATGCAATTACTGTGATTGTATATTAGTTCTATTCCTGACTTTCCTGGCCTTCCCCCCACCAAACAACAACAACAACAACAACAAAAACTGAAGTATATAACAGGATGTGTTCTGTAACTCTCCTTCTCGATTGAAGGGACAAAAGGAAACATATCGATTCTTAAGAAGAAAATATCTTTCTGGTACTAAATTCCAAAGGAAAGCTTTTACAGATCCATGTTCAAAGAGATTTTGAACTGTATACAGGACAATTTCTTCAACAGTCATTGACAATGTCTTAGTAAACTTTTATAGGCCTTGTTTTCAACAACTTGATAAGAGAAACAAGAGCTTGAACTAAGGCAACAGGAATGGAGAGTAAAGAATAATGAGAATTAGTAGTGATTATTTGGAAATAGGATTTGAAAAAGGAGACATTGCTATTGCCCTTCCTCTGTTCCATCCTTAATCACTGACCTTTCTCTGGCCTGCACTCTCTCTGGGCCATTGTTACTCAGAGAGTGGTCCTGGAACTGACTGTCAGTCTGCAAACTGTTACCAGTAAGAAAAAGGTCAGTGCTGAAATTCAGATTACATATTTAAGACTTTTATAGCAATTTGATGGAATTATTTTGAGTGTTGAATGTAAAATAATTTAAAATTCAAGCCTGTCCTTTTAATGTCTTTGATTTTTTACTTTTATTTTCCTAGTAGCTAATTGCTACTGTATTTTATAAAAGCATCCTACAATGGGTTAAAAAATCTAAAACACAAACAGAACTTGTCCTTGACCACAGATGGAAATACTACTCCAGACCTGTTTCTCACACTGCACTTGCCATTCACCACACTCGCGATGCCGCCAGAGCTGTGCACTTACTTCGTTGTTTATTCGATGACTTCTTTAAAGAAAATCCCTTTTAAAAAATAAATTTATTTAAAAATAAAACATCATTGTAAGTATGGTGTCACTATTTTTTTGAGAAGGATAATATCTTTATTCAAACATACTTTTAAATCACACTTTCTGCCTTTGTAAACAGAAAATAACTATAAAAGCAAATACTATAAAAAATGTTACTTGATTAAAAAAATTAAATAATAAAATAATGATTTTCAAGTAGTGACAAAGCTAATTGATTTGCAAAAGTATACATATGAAAATAAGAAAAAATTGTTGAATATTCAGCTCAATATTTCTTAGTTCAAGACAAAGATAATCTTAATATCTGAAAGATATTTAATGGTCTTCTCAAGAAAGGTTGGATACTGAGAATTAATTCTTAACCAAAATGAAGTAGCTGTTTGTTCAACAAGTTTTATTTTCCTCAGCAGCCTTCTGAAGGGAATTACCTAGCTTTCCAAATGGGTCAGGATACTCAAAAGTCAGAACAGTGACTTCCAAAGGGTTTCCTGTCCCTGAATCATTGCCATCTGGTTTGAAAAAATATTTATGAAAATCTGCTATCAAGCAGCCTCATCACTTTAAAAACATTCAACAAATTCTTCAGATGAAATTTCTGAAGAAACTATAAGTTTTTCAAAAAGCATTGTCAGCAGAATAACTGTAAGTTTCAGAACTTGTTCCCAGGATCCTGAGTTTATCATGTCTTATGCATGAAAAATATAACACCTACCATTTATTGCACTCTCAACCTGGGCCAGGCCCTTTGCTCAGTCCCAGAAAGACATAATAAATACAGATAGAGATGTAGATACAGACAGAGATTTCACATCTATATATAACATAATTTTATGTATATATATTATATATAAGATTTCACATATCAAGATATGAAATGTGATTATATATGCAATATTATATAATATACTGTATATATGTAATGCATATAAAATCTCATTTAAATCTTTGTCAATGGAAATTCTAGCCTCAAAGAGAGATACTAACCTCATTCATTCAATAATCAATAAACACTTGTTGACTGCTTACTGTGTGCCAGACATAATTCTAGGCATTGAGATAACAAAGACAAAAGGAATAGACATAGGGCATTTCTGTCCTAATTATGGTTGGGGCAAGAATAAACAATAAAATTTCTGACAGTCATAAGCTATGAAGAAAGCAAGGAATGCACCAGAGATGAGTTTAGGGAAAGCAAGTCATGTAGCAGAGAAGTATTAGGAGATGGTGGGGAGAGAGGAATAAGGGTTGATTAATCAGGGTTTGGTCTGAGAAAGGACATTTGAACTGAGATCTGAATAGCTTTGAAACAGCTATTGCAAAGTCTTTAAGACAAGGACAATTGTGGCACATTCAGGTGGAAAAAAAGACATTAGAACCTACTAAGCAATGGGGAACATTATATTCAGTGTCAAATAAGGCCTTTAGCTATGCTGAAGAGTGGAAGTTACACTCTACAATGGAAAAAAATTGGAGGGTTTTAATTAGGGGAGCAAAATAGTCTGATTTCATTTAAAAAATATCCTCCTGGGTGCAGTATGAAGAATAGTGTATATAAAGGGCAAAAGAAAGAAAAGATGCAAAGTTAAAAGCTTGTATATTAGCCCAGCAAGAAGTGATGTTGGCCTGGGCTAGACTGGTCATGGAGAGAAGTAGAAGGATTTGGGGACAGAGTTGGCTGGACTTGCTGATGCATACAGGAAGATTCAGGGTGAGTGAGAAGAAGCAGGAAAGACTCCTTGGTTTGGTATGAGAAAATTTCCTCTGGTTTCATAGCTAGTAAGTAGAAAAGCTAAATTTACACCCAAAGTCTGGTTCCAGAGCTGCTTTTCTCCCCACTCTTTCTTTCAGTAGCTGTTGAATTGAAACCCAAGGCTACAGTCTCCAGTCTTCCTCAACCAGTTAATCCCAAACTGTCAGCACTGGCCTGAGCCCTTCTCAAGCCCTGGACCTCAAGTCTAGATTCTCAGAGCAACCAGAGAGGAAGAAATCTGGGCTGTTGATTGAGGACATGCAAATGGACCAGCCACTGAATGCCTGGTGTCAGATGAAGAAACCTGTACCTTTTTCTGTCCCTGTACTTATTTTCCTAAAATTTTCACCACATAAACCCACCCTCCTTCCCCTGTCCTTCGAGGTCTCCCTGGACAGCTGCCCCTACCTCTGTGTGGGCCCATGTAACATGTAAAACCATCTTATCATTTCAGGGGCTACTAAGGGCATACCTACCCTTTTGGAGAACACTGTGCTAGCCACAGCCTTCCACTTCATGTGAAAGAGATAAAGGAGAAGCAGCAGAGAGTAGTATTAGAGAAGTCAGAGAAGTAGAGTGTTTCAAAAACACTTTCCATCGTCATCCATGACAGAGAGACCCGGTGGTAAGAGAAATAAAAATGTCATTGGATTTGGGGAATCGGGGTGGGGGGGAAAGCTTTGGAAGGTTAGACAGGCAAAATTGTATTACAGTGGAGTGAGAACTTGAAGAAAGGTGAAACAGTGGAAACATGAGCATACAGGGTGGAGCAAAAGTAAATTCACAGTAGCAAGTATGCGAAACAGGGTTTACTCTTGTATTATCATTTGTTAATTAGTGTATTATTTTCCATATGAACAAGTGTAAACCTCCTTTTGCCCAATCCTGTATATTAATTAACCTTTCAGGCAGTCTGAGAGATAGTAAGTGGAAAATGGGACGTAGACCTGTACCTTAAGAGAAAGCAAGGCTAAGAAGAATACCTTTAATACGTGTGTATATGTATATACATGTACATGTATATACATATGACAGCACTTGTAAAGTGTTAGGCAGGTATAAGGGTTGATATTAGACCTTATCACATGCCACCTTTCACTCATTTGTTGTTACCTCAGTGCCCTTTTCCTTTCAGCACATTCTAAGTGAAATAGTAAATCATGTTTAATACTTATTATTACCAACACATTGTCCTATCTAGAGAGGTCAATGTAAACTTGATTACTAAAACGTAAATTCGAAATGTATGGAAGTGTCCAGGACATTGTCATGCATACATATGTGTTTCCCAGTTAACTTGTTTACTAAACTGTATGTTCTTGACAACAGATATGAAGTCCTATGTTTCTTTGTATTTGCCATAACATTTACCCCAGGTCCTGGAACATAATAGATACTCAATTAATATTTGTTGGGAGATTTTAATGATTTATATGAGTTATCCTCCAGTTCTCATTTCAGGTGGCAAACTGTCTTTTGGCGATAATCAAAATTACAATGCAATTACTTAAAATTGCATTCAAATATATGGATTATTTCACCCCTTTCCCAAAGAAATCCAGATGTGCTACTTCACCAATTAAACCACCCCTTTACCAAAGTTCCATTAATCTCTTGGAGGCACCACTGTGTTCATTAACTAAATGTCAGGTAGGCACAGAAGCTACTTTGGATTTCACTTAATAAACAAGAACAATTTAAGGTAATTACTCATATCTTGTGAAAAGAAGCCAATGTGTAGCTAGTTTAACCTGTGTAGCCAGTTTAATCTGAGGGGAAAGAACCCATAAAGTGAGGGGAATTGGGAACAGCGGCCTTTATCCCTCTGCCAAGGCTTTCGGGTCAAGCAATTATTTACCCTAAAAAAGGACAGGGTTGACTTCAGGAAAACTTTAAAAAATCATTCCAAATATTTATAGAATACTTTTAAAAAGTGTTAAATTGCCCAGTTTATTTCCTAGATTCAGCTTATTTGTATGAAAACTTACCTTAGTAACTACCTGAATTATAGTCTTCCTTTTAATCCAATTTCCCACATTAATGTGATTTACTTGCCAGAATTATAAGCAGTGCTTTATGCCATTTGCAAGAGCAGATAAATAAATTATTAAATGTATGACTTTCCACATAGTAATTTTCAATATATGGATTATCATTTGGATGTATTTTAACTGCACACTTATACATTATTTACTGTACTTTAAAATGTTTTCAGGAAAGGAATAAAATTTGGCCACATTTGCCAATATAATAGACTAGTTATTATAATAATCAGAAAAATTGTACATACTTCTATATTGTTATACAGAAAAATAATTTATATAATATTAATTATTATGAGATGAGTTTATTCCACAACTTACAGAGGTATCATATTAAAGAATTGAACAAATAGGTCTCATTTTCAGGTATTTAGATTCTATAATCCATATTATCTGAAGGCCAAATGATGTGTTCCCATCATCTGAAGAATGCCATCATCTGTCAACCAGTTAGGATAAAAAGCTACCCAAAGAAGGGAAAGATAATATTTACTGAACACTTAGTATATCTAGATACTTTTTATTAAGTTCTATTTAAACCTTCATGACACACTTTTAAGGTGAATATACTCCTCATTTTGCAGATGAGGAAACTTGTTTTCAGTAAGTGACTCAGCCGAGAGCAAACAACCAGGGGAGCCTTGGCTGGTGTGGGAAGGCACGGGCTTCCTGCTGGTGTCCAGGCCTCTCACCGCCACCCCAGGCCTGCGACTAAACAGACAAATAAAGTAAAACAATGTTTCTACTGTAATCAAAATAGCCATATTCCCTACCACAATATGAACTCAAATAGTCGTTTGTAAATATATTTAAGGTTTTTGCCTTCTTTTTTTCTAAAAAAGTTACTAAACTTATATTCCATGTTAATTAGTAGCCTAATTTATGCCACATTCAGTGAGCATACATTCATGGCCCATTCAAGTTGGGGTGCTTACCAAGGACCAGGGCATGGAAAGTAGTAAAGACAGGCAAACAGGTGGCTATAAAAGAAGGGCTTTGATATTCAAGAGATCACATCAGAGGTGCCCTAAACCAGGGTGGTGTGGGCATCATCTCTTCACACAGGGAAGCCTATGCTGATTTCTAAAGGGAGAGTATTACTCAGGTGGTAAATTGGAGAGGGCATCCCAGGAAGCATGAAAATCATAACACGGGCGCAAAGTAAAATAGCATGGTATAGTCTGCTAACGGAAAATATTTTAGGACCACTGGCGTGTAGAAAATGGGTGTTGGGAGTAAAGGAGAAAGAAGAATGGCAATAAATGACACTAGGCAGCTAAGTCAGGACCGTTTCCTAAGGTATAGTAAACCGTGCAGCAACATTTGAACCTTCCTGAAGGTGATGCAGAAGCATTAAAGAATTTTGTTCCACCGGGGGAAGGAAATGATTGGATTTATGTGTGAAATAGATGGTGCTGGGGAGAGTGTGGCAAATGGACTGAAGAGAGGCCAAATAAGATAGGACAACAGTTAAAAGACTGCCACAACATCCAAACCGAGAAAATGATGAGGTCTTTGATGTTAGTGGCTGCAGGGATGGAGTGAAAGAGGTAAATTCCAGAGACATGGAAAAGGTAGACTGGAGAAAGCTTAATGAATCACTGAATGTGGGGGTGAAGGAAAGCTCAAAAAGGCATCTAAAATTGTTCCCTTTAATGACCTGCCCCAGTGAGTTGACTGTAGTGCCATCCATCAAAAAAGGGACCATTAGAGAAAGAGCAGTCTTGAGGGGAAGCCCAGGAGCTCGTGTTTGAACGTGTGAGTTTGAGATGGATACGAGGCATTCCCACAGAGCCGTTCAGTAGGTCTTGCTTGAGTGCAGGAGAGAGGCCAGAGCACTTAAACACAGGTTCCAGGTGCCAACAGTTTGTATATTATTTTTAAATCATTTTTTAAAATTTATTGATTTTAGAGATAGAGAAAGAGAAACATAAATGTGTTGCTCCGCTATTTATTATGCATTCATTGGTTGGTTCTTGAATGTGCCCCGACAGGGGATCAAAGGTTACTTGGCGTATTGGGATGATGCTCTAATCAACTGAGCTGCCCGGCCAGGACTGTATATCATTTTTAAAACCATGGATGTGAATAAGAACATGTTAGGTACTCTAACTCACTGGAGGAGGTGGGGGTTGTGGTGAGAAGAGAGAACCACAGAGCACCGATATTTAAGGTGTGATCAGCAGCAGAAGAACCAGGGTAAGCAAACACAGAGCAATGGACACCATAGAAGCCATGGGAGGAGAGCGTCTAAAAGGAGGTTATGGTCAGCAGTGTTTAATACTTCAGGGAGCACCGGTCAGATCAAGATTGAACCAGACACAATAGACTTAGCAACAGAGATGGCGTTAACTAATACAGTGAGAGAAAGCTGGGTCAGCAGAGTTGTGGGAGTGGAAGCCAGTCTAAAGTTCTCATGTGACAGAATTTCCTGAATGGAACAAAGAAATCATCCATAACTCTTATTTGCTAAAGGCTTTATGCCAACTATAAAGTTTAAACTTTTCTCAAGCACTTTCATTTAGTTGGCAATTCAGTAAAGTACTTGTACATGACCTTTCCTTAATAACAGCTTTCACAATCTGTTCACATTCATGTACAGACAGGCTCATCTGTAAAATGGGTTTACTGGAGCAGCAGATTAAAGCTGGCCTACATGCAAAAATTAATGATAACTCAAACCAGTTAAAACAGATTGCATATCGGGGACATGATTATAAGAAACCTAGAACATGATTCAAATTCTGATAATTTGCAGACACAGCACAGGGATTCATTTAAAGCTAAATCTTGACATATTCTGTTGTCTTCCCTATTTATATACAAATTAGAAGATTATTTTAATAGAATTCACTGTTATTTTAAAAATTGGTACTAGAAGTTAGAATTAACCCCTAATGTATAGTTAATCACATTATATTAGGTTTTTACTGGTAGAGTTTTCTTTCAGAGAATATGATTTATCAGTGAAGAGGCCTAAATCAGGGTTATAATGATCCTCACCTCCTGTATTGTTTCAAAGATTTCTTCTTTTTTCTGTTTACTTATCTAATTTTTATAAATATCAAGGGCAAGAGGAGTTCATTTTTCTTGCCTTAATGTTGAATGACAGTACTTAAATTGTAGCCTGTTTGTAAATTTCAATAATATTGTAAATACATGTATATAAGACAAAAATTTGTGTATTATATGCACGGAAGTATGTGTGCAGGGTGTTTTTAATAAGCTTTTCCTCTGGAGGAGGCAAGGGGAAGAGAATAAGAGAAGGACAGATAGACAGAGACAAAGAGAGACAGAAAGAAGGAAAGGAAAGAAGGAAGGGAGGGAGGAAGAGAGGGAGGGTCTTCTCCCTTCCTGATTCCTGATCCTGGGTGTTATTTAGTGAGAATGGGATGCCTGGAGCTGCAAAACCTGTTAATTTGGTCTAGTGATGGCAGAGCAATAAAAAGGAAAGAGCCTGGGTCCCCGATGACACTGTGGAACTCTTCTATCAACTAGGAACTGCTCACTTTACTTCTTGTTCCATATGATAATGATAACATTCATTTTTAAATAGGGTATTTGTTTTTTTTCAATCAAGAGAGCTGATTTTATACACATCACACATATGCACACAGCACATTATGCACTGAAAGACTACATTTGGTTGCCCTGGTCAGTTGGTTAGAACATCGTCCTGATATACCAAGGTTGTAGGTTCAATCCCTGGTCAGGGCAAAAACAAGAATCAACCAATGAATGCATGAATGGGGGAGCAACTAGGCAATATTTCTCTTTCTCTCCCTTCTTCTCTTTCCCCTAAAATTAAAATTTTTAAAAAAGACTTTACATTTGGCTCTCCAAGAGTAGAATTCCATTTATAACTTAAAAAGTAAAGGAGGTTTTAGTTATACCATTTAGATGAATCATTTAGTCAAAACTGATCTGTTGTAAAAGTCTGGAAAAGGCTACTCTGTTCAAACACAAAAATAGCAAAAGCTACCTTGAGGAAAAATTAGGGTTGAAAACAGACTCCATTTAAAAAAATTAACAGGAAACAGCCCTGGCTGATGTGGTTCAGTGGATTGAATTCCAGCCTGTGATGCAAAGGGTTGTTGGTTCAATTCCCAGTCAGGGCACATGCCTGGGTTGTGGGCCAGGTCCCTGGTGGGGGGCATATGAGGGGAAACCACACAATAATGTTTCTTTCTCTCTCTCTCTTTCTCCCTTCCTTCCTGTGTCTCTAAAAAAAAAATTAAAAAATATTTTTTATAAAATTAGCAGGAAACAATCAATTTAGAATTTTTAAAAATAAACATGAGTTTTGGCCACTGTGCAATTAAATTATGACATTCTTAAAAGAATCAGTTATAACCACACCTGGCTGGTGTGGATGAGTGGATTCAGTGCCAGCCTGTGAACCAAAAGGTCACCAGTTCGATTCCCTATCGGAGCACATGCCTGGGTTGTGGGTTGGGTCCCCGGTTGGGGGTGTGTGAGAAGCAACTGATGATCCATGTTTCTCTCCTTTTCTTTCTCTCCCTCCCTTCCCCTCTCTCTGAAAATAAATAAATAAAATATTTTTTAAAAAAAAGAATCATCAAGACACATCAAGTTTTAAAACTTTGTATCCATGGAATACTAAAAGAAGAAAAAAAATTTGAAAAAATTACTCCAATATCTTTCAGTTAAATCAACACAACTATGCATGATTTTTGATCTACCATTATAAAGTATAACACACTAAGAGAAATACATTATATTAACTCCAAAGAGGAGAATATGGAATTGATTCAAGAATAAATATATTTTTCCTTATTTAGAGATTTTAATTAATTTTGAAATAGGTAAATTTCCCTTTTACTTTGGAATTTGAATAAATTAGAATTTCCCTTTAAAAGGAACATTTGAGTGCTCTTTCTGGACTCGATTCTTGTGAGGGAAATAATTCTTTAGTACAGTGGAAACTACAAGAAACTTGAAGAGTGAGAAGGAAGAAAACCCTTAGAATAGTAATTAACCCACAAAGGAAAGCTGAGTCCAACACAATCATTTAGAAATTAGGAAAGCAGATTTCAAATATTCAAAGATGGGTACGATTTAAAATGAGAAATAGTGTAAGAGAACAGGGCACTCTAAACTGGAATCATTTGCAGTTGTAGTAGTATTAGAACTTGTACGAGGAAGAAAGCAAGCTGTGCGTGAAGCTTTCTGGTGGGCTCAGACTTAAAAGGGCACAAGCTGCAGATGAAGCCAAGGACGCAGAGGACGACGAGAGAAGGAGGGCACTGACCTGAAGCAGATTCAGGGACTTTGATGCACATGGGTCTCTGAAGCATATCCCTGAAAACAAAAAGGTCTGCAGCTCAGAAATGAAGCTCAAGAACAAAGGGATAGGACTGTTGCTTGGTCTAGAGAAAACTCAGAACCATTGTGCTTCTGTTTTATGTCCATCTTCACCATCAGGAGACTTCACCTGGGAAAGAAGGGAGCCTGCTCGCTGAGAACAACCAAGGCCCCAAATGGGGGACAGAGTGAGAGTTTGCTGTGCTTGTCATCCCAGGGTTGAGTCTCCGATGCCCCATGGGAACATCTCCCAAAGAACCAAGAGGCTTACAGATGACAGAGGACCATCCTTGGGCATTTTTGAGTAACCATGTCAACCAATACAGAAGGGCAAACATCATTCTTTTTCAAGAGAGGAGGAAAGTTAGATTAACAACAGGTCAAGTTTTCATTCTACTTAACTGATTATGATTATTGAAAAAAATTCAGCAATTACAAGGACCCAAACTAAATGTAATAAAATCACTACATGTGGTTTCTTTTTTTTTAGATAGAGGCTATTACTCTGGTATATATGAATATTATATTTAAGATAAATTCTGACTTCAGCAAAACATTTCACAAAGTCACATAACACTCTCTAAGTCTTTCAAACCTAAGATTTGATGATGCTTCAAAGGTGCCTTTTGTTTTCTTTTGTCACTTCATTTCCGGCAAACTTTTATTACTTCAGAAACATCTTGTAAATTAAGTCTAATTAAATTGCTATTCAAAAGAACTGTAAAAACAGACATGTTGATAGTGTAAATGTGGCAGTAAGTGAATGCTATTTTATATGAACAACACATATAACTAACCACTTTCTAAAAAGCCCCTTAAAATATAGGCCACACTTCGACTTTTCACCTCATGCCTAATGGAAAAGAGGGTCAGTTGCAGAATTACACAGACTAGGTTCAATTCTACTTCTTATTAGACTTGGGGCAAGTTACTCAACCAATCTGAATTTTATTTTCTTATTTATAAAATGGAGATAATAATATCTATCTCAAAAGGCCAGTATTAAATGAAACAAGGTATATAAAGCATAAGTATATAAAGTCCTTAAGAAACAGAAACATCTCTGTTGATGCCATTAGTGGTGGTAATCCTTTAAGAGCAAAGTCATTTGCAAGCCAATCAAACACTTTCTGTGCAAAAATGGTCTTCTCCATCTGTATTGAGTAAGATTTTGTCTGCAAGCAACAGACCACCTGACTACAGGTGGCTGGGTTAACATGAATTTGTTTTCTTTACGTCACAAGTTCAGTGGCACTGGTCTTGCACTGGTTCCACAGTTCATGTCAGGCTCTGGGTCAGCAATGCCATGGCTCTCTTGGGCTTTCCCTCCTGGCCACAGGATAAGCCACTGCAGCCGCTCCAAACAGGAAGGAGCAGGCCTTCGTCAGAGGCCTCTCACTCACCATCTGGCAGAAAAACCATTCTCTGACATCCTCCCTCCTGTCCTACAGCTTTTCCCTTGGGTCATCTGGTGGGACACATGGCTGTTCCTGGCCACAAAGGAGGCTGGGAATTGAATACCTACCATTTTCACCCACAAGAGTGGGAAAGGGATCTGCAACAAGGAAAAAGGTAAACCAGTGTTTGCCACCTTATTTTAACCTTTGTTCTTCCTTTTCATTATCAACCAGATATATTTTTTCAAAGGCTCAATTCAGATGCCTAAGCCAAAATATATTAATGCCTTACCTCACTCTCTACACAAATGTTCATTGTCAGAGGTAAATACATGAATAAATACCCCACTCTCACTTCCCTAATGCAGAAAAACAAGTAATTGTTAACCAATTTAGATATTACAAATATCTCCCCCAAACTAGGCAGCACTGGGCCAGATGGTCTCTTATGATTGCTTCTGGCCTGATGACTCACTCTTTTGTCCCTTGTGCTTCACACTTTATTTCCCAGAAATCCCTCTGATCTCATCTCCTTGATTTCTTCCTCTTCCATTAGCTGGATCAAATATCTTTCAAAATATCACCTTTCTCTTTAGCAATGCAACAGGATATTGGTGGTAGAAATAGTGTGACATAAGAGATCAAGTGAGTGAATGTGTGTGTGTACATGTGTAGAGAATGTGGGCAGAGAAACTACATTGGCCTTTGAACTTCACCCTCTTAACTTCCAGACATAAAATAAAAAATTCACACACATCTTTCTGATTATTCCCAGGCTTGGTTCTTTTTCTGTCCTTTTCCCACCCCTGTCATCCTGGCCAATGCGCTCCCAGGTCCCCACCCCCTTAAACAAGAAAAAGTCAGGATGTTAAAAACATCTTCATCTGCTGAAGAAGTCAAACAGAAGTGATCGGAGTTAGAAGCCCTCGCCTAACCAGCTGCCCTGGGCCAATCTTGTTCCAGAAAGATAACAAAGACACCCAGACACAGAGCAGGGCCTCACCCACAGCCAGTATGGGCCAGGAAAATGGAGTTGAGTTGGAGAAGTCCATTTTTATCTACCACTGAAGAAATAGAATCAAAATTGTTTGACCTCAGGCAAAACCAATATAAAATAAAATTCAAGTGGGATAATTGGTGAGTCCCACAGCATCAGATAAGGATGCGGAGGCTTGTTAGGCACAGAAGAGAAAGTGCTCATCGTGCAGGGCTGGAAGCTGTAAAACGGCAGCAAGGTGGTCAACCTCCAAGAACACGGGGCATCTTTAGGAAGATTTGGGACTTGCCAGAGACATGTAGGCTTTATACTGAGTGACAGGGTCCTCAGTCTTCAAAGGCCCTTCACAAATATGAAATACCTAACAGAGCCATGGTTAGCGTGGCTCAGTGGATTGAGCACTGGCCTGAGAACCCAAAGGTCAACAGTTCAATTTCCAGGCACATGTCTGGGTTGAGGGCCGGTCCCCAATTGAGGATGTGAGAGGGGCAACCGATAGATGTTTCTCTCCCTCTCTTTCTATCTTCCTTCTCCTCTCTCTAAAAATAAATACATAAAATTTAAAAAAGAAATATCTAACAGAGAACTAAGGTGGAAGGGCTACCTGAAATATTGCCCAGGGAAGAAGTATTGATAAACTGGGTGGGAACGATACCCTGAAGAGGAAGATACTTGAACTTACAGGAGCATGAACTCTAGCACTGCTAGCAGTAGCTATAGTGGAGTGGCTAAGTGCTCTGTTTCTGGAGTCCTACTTTCTGAGTTTGGATCTTGCTGGAGTTGGTTGCAGGAGAAGTCCTTGTCAGCTCTGTGAGAACTAAGTGCAGCAGATAACCCACCCATGCTGATGCACACATCCTGCCCAAACTAACTGTGAGTGCCAGCTTCTGTTACTAAGCTCCTCGCACCTTGATTTAGATAATGCTGCAACTTTTCATAAGTGCCTGAGGCTGTAAAGAAGCTTTTTTAGGGAGCTCTAGATTCAATTTTCAGGAAAAGTCACCTGATCATCTGTGATTGCGTAATAAATATGTAGTCCTCAGACCTCAATTTGAGAAGTACTGTTACAACTTTCCATTAGGGGGTGATCCTATTAAATTTAGAGAATTTGGCTAAATGGGGATTTGTAAACAAATGTGATGTTCCATGTGGCATCTCAGGTGTCTGAAAACACTGAATAAATGTAATAACAATAACTCCTTGCATTTATGAGCTGCTTTCTAGCTATCAAATGCTTACACCTGTGTTGTTTTATTTAATGTCTGCTGAATTATCAGTAAATCCTACCTGCTGGAGATTGCCACCAGCCTATTGTAACAGAAGTTTCCGGCTGTGAGTCTCACTTCCTTGTAGGGTTGGCTTGGAACGTTAACCTTGCTACTGTTACTTTTTTTTTGTGGCAATTCCATAGGCAGCTGCCATTCCCCAGCAATCCCTTCCACCCCTCATGGGACAGGGTATACCCACAAAATGTAATGATCTATACATTATAAAATAATACAAAATCCCTGAAACAGAGGCTTTTAAACATATTCGTGATGAAAGTTTCAAGTATGGTTTGTCAACCACCTGCATCAGAATCATTTTTATTGAAAAACTCAGATATGTAGAGATCCAAGTTCCATCTTGGCATAGTAAATCCAAATTTCTGGGCATGAGGACTGTAAATCTATGGTTTTAACAAGTACCCTAGACAACCCTTATATACACACTGACAATTGAGCACAATTGTTTTAATGTCTCAGGAATTGACTAAAAATAGTTACATTCTGCCCAGCCGGCTGCTAAGGCAAATGGCATAAATATAAGCATGTTATGAGAACTTGGATGTGTGGACCAGCCACTGAGCCAGCAAATCACACACCAAATCAGTAACTGGGAACCCAGGGCAGGGCTAGGCAGAGGCAAGTGAGGCCCTCGCCAGGCACAAAAATTTAAAGGGGGCCAAAAACATCGGTAACCAAGTATCTTAAATAAGTATTTTCTTAATTTTAAAAAGATATTTATTTATTTATTTATTTATTTATTTATTTATTTTTAGAGAGGGAAGGGAGGGAGAAAGAGAGAGAGAGAAACATCAATGTGTGGTTGCTAGGGACGGTGGCCTGCAACCCAAGCATGTGCCCTGACTGGGAATCGAACCTGCGAATGCTTTGGTTCGCAGCCTGAGCACAATCCACTGAGCTACGCCAGCCAGGGCTTTTAAATAAGTATTTTAAAAATAAAAATTAATGCAAAGAATAATCCAAGGTAAAAAATTGAGTAATACTGATTCAGAATCAGTGAGCCTTTGGCCTCAGGCTCAAATATGGCTGAGCCTGGCTATTTGCTCGCTGGGTCAGCATGCTGACCAGATATGGTCCTAGTCCCATCTTTTATTGTATCCAAAGGTAGAGTCTGGGACAAGAGGAACGCCAGCCTCTCATCCTCAGGTTGTCATTAAGAAGGTTTGAGGTAGCCCTGGCTGGCGTAGCTCAGTGGATTGAGCGTGGGCTACAAACCAAAGTGTCACAGGTTTGATCCCCAGTCAGGGTACATGCCTGGGTTGCAGGCCATAACCTCCAGCAACCGCACATTGATGTTTCTCTCTCTCTATCTCCCTCCATTCCCTCTCTAAAAATAAATAAATAAAAAATTTTTTAAAAAAAGAAGGTTTGAGGTAAAAAAAACTAATTTCATTAACTTGAACACATTCTCTTGTCCTTTGAAAATGAAGTTAGATTGATGGTCTGGCCACATGGCTTCGTTGGTTGGAGAATTGTCCCATGCACCAAAAGGTTGCAGGTTCAATTCCTGGTCATGGCACATACTTAGGATGCGGGTTCAATCCCCAGTTGGGGTGCATACAGGACGCAATCAATTCATGTTTCCCTCTCATATCTCTCTCTCTGTCTCTCTCTCCCTTCCTTTCTCTCTGGGTCAGTGAATGAATCCTCCGGTAAGGATTTTTTAAAAGGTGGAGGGGGAGCTAGATTGAGTTCTGTGGTCCTTAACAAAATAAACTTTTATTGCAGTGAGAGGATTAACTTGCCTAAGACACATAGGCTCACAAGAGACCTCACTGACTGTGCTGATGCTCGATTTCAGGGACTCAGCAACAATTTGGATGGCCAAATAAGCCCCTCTGTGGGGCGTCCCTCTGTCTCAGATGTTGCTTTCTGATAGACACTTCTGGGTGTGTAAAATTTTAATTCCTTTATAAACATCAATGATTGGCATAATTGGTGTAATTATAGGTATCTAAAAAGCAGAAAATGCCTATGTAACAGCTGCCAATAGATGGTTTCAGGAAATATGCAGCCACTTGTGGAGAGCTGGGCTCAGAGTATAATGCCTGGGTAATATTACTTCCAGATGGACTAACTTGAATCAGAGATGGCACAGAGATAGAAAGAAAAGATTCTACCAGGACTGAACCATGCCGGAACCAAGGGGCAGCACATGCTCTGGAGGAGGGCCTCCCCTGACTGTAAGGTGAGAGAATGCAGGTGAGAGCACCACAGTGGGGCCATCTACTTAGGTTAGGGAGAACTAGAAATAAACAGTTTCAATTATCTTTAGTCAGGTTTATTTGTAAATGTCCCACAGTTTTTAAGGCCTCTGTTAATGGTAGCAAAGCGGAAAAAGCAATTGGCAGTCCCCATTTGCAAAGGTCTGTCTTCTTATAAATGGGCATGGAGGAAATGGGATACCTTGGATTTCTCCACTCCCCAAATGTTGGGGGCTATGCTTCATTCATAAAATGCTTGTGGTGTATGGAGAAGTTCTCTGAGCTGGTTTTATTGGTAATGGGCATTTGAAGCTGGAACAGTTGAACATTGTCCTTAATACCCTCTCACTCTTAGAGAACATGTGGGTTTGGATGGGGAAAAGGACTTAACTGGGAAAAGTTGAAACAACTTAGAGGAATCACTCCTCCTGCAGATTCCCAAGGCCAACTATGCCGAGCCTGCCAAAATGGCGACCAAATTCTAACCTACAGCTAAAGAACTCTCCTCCCACATTTCCTGAAGGTTCTCACTTCATTTGGTCGAATTACCTACTCTTCTACGAAGGGACAGCTCTGTTGAATTTAACTAGCATCTTCCTTTTAAAATGTAAATATGTCTAGTAGTTAAGAAACTGAGAATCATTTAAGAAAAAGTTTCAATCCTATTGATGTTTTCTAGCATCTGTCTAATGGTAGTCCTAGATGGAGGACACTGGGCTTTATTTTATTTTGAGGGGATAGGGATTTTATTTATAATTTTGATCATAATAGCTAATTTTGAAGCCTGGAATTTCCAGAATTATGTGAAGTTGGGAAATTTGGTAGGATCCACCTAGAGAATGGATCAAATGGATTAAAGTTTCTTTGTAATCTAAAAAGTTTAAAATTTTATGATTAATCAGTGACTTCATGATCATACCCTAAAGCAGTATCTTTATTTTTCATTTTTTAAGCAAAAACATTTGTGTAAAAGAGATAAAAGAGGGCCTGTTCTGATTGTGTGTTTATGTGTGGATTTTTTTTTAGCGCATCTGTCTAAAGGAGAGAGAGTCATCATGTTGGGCTTTATGATGACTACATTAGGATAGACTTTCTTTATCTAAAGCAGCCTTATGTTCACTTCAAAATATCTTTTGCCAATTTGGTACAAGGATATTCCACCTGCAGAATGTAATAGAGCTGGAGAAAAAGCAAAACAGAGCATCTAATGACTTCGTGATAACTTTCTGGTCACTTCCAATTATTGACTCTCCAGAGAACACCTGTCGGTCATTGCTGGCCTTCCGAGGCTCTGTGATTGCAAAACCAAATTAACGCGTTTAGCAGCTCCAGGCATCTCCTTCTCACTAAACAAAATTGGGAATCAGGAAGGGAGAAGAGTTTCCCCCTCTTCCGTTTTTCCGCATGCTCGCTTTCTTACTTTTCCTCTGTTTATCTCTCTCTGTCTCTCTTTCCAGCAGAACAACTCAGCTGCCTAAGCAGATAGAATCCCAATCTCCCTTTTTAGAGGAACCCTATCTCTGGGAGAATCCCTCAGAACTTTCCCACCACTTAACTTTGGAATGGGGTGTGGATCTGCTGTGCTCCCCACAAGGATGTGTCAGAATTCTTCGACTCTCTTCCTTCCCTTTCCCAGTTGTCTGCTAACTTGGACTTGGGGGTGGGGAATTGATGACATTAGGGTCAGTTCTGCTCTGGATTGGGGCAGGGACTTTGTCTAGCCTCTGATGTGGGCACTATCTTTAGAACACGGTCAACTTAATCCCTGTTGTGTATATTGCTAGGCCTTAGTGACAAAATTAGGGCTACAGGAAAAAAATTAAGTTATATTAAGTAGATAAAAACCAAACTGTTTCAAGTAAAAATATTGTGAATGGTGGAGGAGGAAGGATAGATGTTCCTTGGCCTTTGAGCTTACACCCCGAAGTATAGGGAGGCCAAAGAGTGTAAGAGAAAGTGTAAGGGCTCTCAGATGCTCAATGACTGATCCTGAAGTGGGCATATAACTCAGAAGCAGCCAGTTGCCTGGCACATGATTGGTGAAGTAACTGGGCATGCAAAATTCTGTTTTAGAAGGGAATCTGAAGAATAAAATCTGGAGAAGAATCAAGAATTACTGGGAGCAAGTCAAGACACATAGGAAAAGCGAGAGAATACATGATCAATATTAATACCTGCATGGTCTTGATGCTAAATTAGGCAACCAATTAACCTGCTCACTAGAGCCATGGATTTTTAATGATATTTTTCCCAGAACTCTCATGAAATTTCTAGGTCCCCTACAGTCATGTTTCTTTGCTATAAAGTGTCTTGACTTCAGGTTACTTCACTGAGTCACTGCTTCTTGCAATCACAGAGCCTGACACCAGTAAAGCCAATGACAGAGTAATGAGAATATCCTGGTTAGTTCTAGCGAAAGAAGAAAAAGACCAAAGACAATTGATCTCTGTTCTCAAGTTCATTTCAGTTGTGTTAAAATCCCTGTATACTTTGTCACCACATAGGGGTCAAGGCTATTTCCATCATTTCTGTTTTTTAAATCATGTATGTAATCAGAGACTTGGGATAGGAAAGTCATTTCAGAATGCTTTGCAGATGTCTCCATTTACATGCCAATATGATCTATTTACACACTTGGAGTGGAGTTGGGGAGGTGTAAAATGATTAAAGTTTGGTTTAATTTTTAATCTTTTTTAAAGATTTTATTTATTTATTTTTAGAAAGGGAAGGGAAGGAGAGAGAGAGAGAAACATCACTGTGCACTTGCTGGGGGTCATGGCCTGCAACCTAGGCAGGTGCCCTGACTGGAAATCGAACCTGCAATGCCTGGTTCGAAGCCCGTGCTCAATCCACTGAGCTACGCCAGCCAGGGCTTAATTTTTAATCTTAATTCACTTAAACCTGTGGTGAATTTTCCTCCCCATCACTTTACATTTCACCAGCTCCAGGCTGGGAACACTGTCACAAGCGTTCATTTATGACACTAGGACCTAACAATACCATGTCTAGGAGCAACTCAAGAAAGACGCTCACATGTTCACACAGACATGTAGAAAACTGCATTGTTATAACAAGAAAAGTTGGAAATCTTGTTAAACCAGCATTTCTTTATTTGACTACAAGATATGTGTTCACACCTAGTAATATCTTGAGAGAGGCTATTTGGGGAAAGTCTTTGGGTGACACTATTTGAGAAATGCAAAGTATTTCACACCCTCACAACACTTTTCCCCCCACACCCCAGGGTGTTTTGTTTTGTTTTGTTTTGTCTTGTTTTTGCCGAGTTTTGGATTCACCCAAAAATTTAAACTGTTAGCAAATGCCCAAATGTACTTATACCACCTTTTTCAAAGACAGGCTTCCATACCTACTTCTGCCAGGTGAGGAACAAAGTGTAACGTGGTTTGAGACTACAGTCCCACAAGAGCCCAGGATGAAATAAATAAACTTCAAATAAATTATTCAGTGTCTCAGGGGACTGGCAAAAGAGAGTGATAAAGGCCCATGTTGGGAGTGTGGGAAAGGGGAGGGAAGAAAGCAGAGGCCAATACTGAAGTCAGGCATTCCAGAAGAGACTATTTTCACAGGTTTTAGGTGTTTGGAGCTGGGGAAGTTAGGACAAGCACTGGTAAGAAAGTGGCAATTAACCACACACACAAGGGGAGCTAATTGATCATTAAACAGGGCCTGGCTGCTCAGATCTTATAAAAGCAGTTGTATGCACCATACCCTGTAGCCAAGCATCACACTACACTGCTGGGCATTCACTACCCAGAGAGCCAACTAAGGATAATAGTGTTTTCATTTGCCTCCTGCCTTTCAGCTGCACATTGTGTCAGGAAATAGCACATTGATTATATATTCAAGGACTAGTTCGAAGAATTATGTATTTGGGAAAATGTCTAAAGAACCAAGATGCTAAGTAAATGATGATACTTTATTTGTTTTTCTCTTAAGTCTTCCCCTTTTAAAAAAACCCACAAAACTCAGATGGAATTATTATTTCAATGTCTTTTGTATGATGAAAGCAAGTTTGTGTACTGGTACACAAATGAGTTGCAACTTTGTCCTTACAGAAAAAAATCTACAGGGTAAAAGAAGGCTGGCCCTACATGAAGCTTCTTGCTTTGACTTGACTTAGGCCTGGCCTGCTTGGCAGCACTCCATAAACCAATTGCCCTGAATTGAAACTGTCAGAAGGAAAAAAATTGGGCTAAATTTATTATCACCTGTATCCACTGACATATACACATGGAGGTGCATTGCTAACTAAGGCACAGACCAAAATGCAGCAACCTGGCCAAACAGCCCCCTGGGAAATGCCGTTTGGTGATGTGAGAATTTTTTTCTTCTTCTTTTTAACATTGAGAAGGAAAACAACACATGCAGGAAACCATAAAACCCTTCAAGTTAACTGTAGCTAACGGTCAATCTCATTAGGATGTAATGGGTAGGTTGTAGCCCTCTCTATAAAGGTTGAATGTGCTCCTTGGAATAATTCCCAATTTTCTCATGTGCTAGGGTCTCTGCCTCTTGAACAACAAAGCAGAAGTTCCACTCACTGTATTTGCACTATTTCTAGTCTCTCCTGCCTCAGTTACTTCTTCCAAAACTTAGTCTCTGAGTTCATCTTTTATCTTAGAATACATTTGTTGAACTGGGATATACGTGTGTGTGTGTGTGTGTTTCCCAACCAAGCTAATCGCTCATACTTTTAGCTACAATGGTAGGAGGGCATCCTTGAAAAATGGCTAGGAAGTGGGAGGGCTAAGGAAGTCAGAGGACTGCCAACCCTCACCTATGAGCCTAAGGTCTTCGTTAGGTCAGCATCTACATTTGGGAAGTGAAGAAGACATCTATTTATGGAAATCCCAACTAGGGCTCAAGAGAAGGGGTTCCAGTGCCTTTTCTTTCACTTCTGACCTTATGACCTCAAACTATTTCCATTCTGTTCGGAAATAACAAAAGGAAGTAATAATCCCATGTTGCATATTTATTAGAATATTCGAAAATACCATCAGGGCAGTGATTCTCCCACTTTAGTGAGCGTTGTAAACATATGGTAGGGGGGCTTTTTAGGGCCCCACCCCCAGAGTCTGTGATAATCTGTATAATCTCAGTGCTAACAAGAATCTCTAGGTAATTCTGATGTGAGTTCATGCCCCGGACTGGGAGACACAGATTCCAGGGATTTACTGTTCAGAACTGAGTTATCTTTTATGTTGCTTCCACTGTGCTAAGCTTGCACATGCATTACCTTTCTGCAACAATCCATGAGGTAAGAAACTAGCATTTCATGAGCCCATGCAGTAGGCTAGCCACTGGGCCAAGTATTCTCCATGTGTGATTTCACTTTATTCTCACAATAGCTTTATATGTTAGAAAGCATTCTTTCTAACAGTTTAGAAATACTACAGCTTTAAGAGACTAAGAAATTTGACCAACGTCCCTCACAGCTAGGTGGCCTGAGTCACTTTCCACAAAATCTGGGGTTCCCACCCACCACCAGCATAATATGCAAAAGCATTTTGGAAGCTCTTAAAGTGCCTTTGAAACAGTCTAAATATAAAGCCAACACATAAGAAAAACACATTTATTGTATGCAAGGAAACAGGGAAGGCAAATCTGGGAAAACAAGTATTTAAGGCCTAGTTCCTGTTCTCTAAGAATTCCAGTCTGAGAGAGACCAGTTTGTCTACAATTTTGGAGAACTAGAAAGATGGACTAAATCATTGTGTTCAGGGCTTTGAATGGTAGGCAGCACATGAATTTGTGTAAAGGGGAATTTGGTAGATTGTTATCAGTCTGACCCCATTCAGATGCCTGGAGATACTTTCCTCCTCCAGCCCCTCCACTTCAGCTTTCAAATGATAGCTGAGTGGAGATACAGAAATGTATATGGAGCTAATGTTCCAGAATGAAATCAGGGGGATACAGGTAAACAAACATTAGTAAATATGAGTTAGCAAGGTATTGTATAGGCCTCAAAGAAAATAAAAAGGGCCTAATAATAATGTCAGGAGAAAAATGAACTACAACAACCTTCTGCCTTAAGAAATCCAAATATATAAGATTTGTATTCCTAGCAGATTCTTAGCTTGTTGTGTGTGTGTGTGTGTGTGTGTGTGTGTGTTTGACATATAGATTTTTCCAAGTACCTCCTTGGGATGCTTAATTATTTTAAATTTATGATTAAACATTCTGACCTGTAGCATTACCCAAACCATGTTTTCGAATTCATGAGCACTCTGTAAACACAGGAAATACGGTACTTATAAATGTTGATATCCACTTCCCAGGCCTTTGCTTTCTCATTTTCTTCAGAATCCTTTAATGTCTCCAGTACCCAGGCCCCACGCCCCTCCAGAGCGGTGAGTACAAATCCAGGAAGTCCGTTTAGTCACTCAGCCCACCACATCAGCTTACGTGCTCTATTTTTTTCTTGGCACTTACAAGTATTCAATTAGAAATTGAAAACCCTTGCTTAAGCATTACTGATGAACATTTCTGAGGGAGCACAGGGCCAGAAGCAGTGTCCTTAAAGAAAAATGGCGTGACAGTCTTAAAAGAAAATCTGAAATTTATTCTTTTCTATTGATCAAATTATCTGAAGGAAAAAAATCATACTAAACTGTTTGGTTTCTCAGCTTTATTATGCCTCGTATCACCTAACATGTGAGTGTCTCTTATGAATGTAAATTGATTCAGAGGCAGAAAAGTACAAAATTGTTTCTTTTACTCTGTCCCCTCCTAGGACAGACACACATATTTAAGCTTTTATTTTTAAAGTAACATTACCAAAATTCTTCAAGAAAATATTTAAAGCATCTGCCCTTACATGGAAAGTCAAGGGAGAATAAACAAGAGAATCTTACAAAATAAAATATACCTAGAAAATGCATCATATAAGCTTATTTATGTCAAGGTTTTGATACTTAGGGTCTGAAAAAAAAATCACGCTATCATTAGTACAATGGACAAAATTAAATTTAAGCACTTTATGGAAGAGCTCTTCCTTCTTTTGCAAAGGTTTTTGAAGAGACTTCATACCAATTTTTAAGGTTTTTTTAAAAAAACAAGATATTCCAAGTGCAGAACACAAATGTGATTAAAACTGAATGCATGAGCAAAAATATAAATGAAAAATTTGGGAACTAGTAGCAGTAACAATCTTCAAAAGGTAAAAAACTTATATTGAAACACAATAATTCTATTATTTTGGAGGGGGGAATTACTGCTTTTCATTGATCAAAAGAAAATTGCTTGTTTTGGATTACAGGATCCAAAAATGTCTTCTTCCAGCTGGGCACTTCAGGAGAGACTCTCCCTTACCTACAAGCAATCCCAGATGACTAAAAGGTTTATTTCCAAATACTTTTTTATTAACCCCTCCTCACCAGGGCTGAAAAATGGAAGAAATACCAAGCACACATTTTTAGTTAACATTTGGAAAGTGAAAATGGGTTTTATGAATGGCAATTGTTAACCTTCAAAATTAACAAGAAATAGTGCCACTTAGCAAGTTGCAGCTTCCAAACCAAATACTAATGGGCCTTAGGAATCCAAGGCATGTCTCAATAATACTGCCAGGCCCAATCCTTATAAAGTGTAAATCTCCACTAGCTGAATGTGTGCTATTCACATTCATAAGGGGGAGCTTTCTTCCTAGCCCCTAGGGAGCCAGCTTCTCCCAGGTCATCCTTATTGCTGCATTTCACTTTTCCTTTAATAAGCACATTGGGCATGGCACAAAAATGGGAGACTTTAGCACCACGTGAACCTTTCTGCTTTTAAGGAAAAAATTTATACAATGTTTACATTTCTTGATTGGTAATGGCTTTCTCCTCCACAACATATTAATAATTTAACAGGCTTATTTGTTCTTCATCTGTGGAAAATAATTATAGCCACTGTTAGATGGTAACTATGGGCAAGCCAAGGAGAAAGCAGCTTTAGGAACATAAAAGTTAAAAAATGATCAGCCAGCCAGTTGCGTCTTTATTCTGTCCATGTTGCCCCTCCCCTCTTTAAAATTTCAAGACAAAGAACGCTTTCGAAAATGCAGTAAGCTCCTAGAAAATTCCTAGAAAGCGCGTAGAGTTGACACATATTCAGCTGACGCCATCATTTCAGGGTCAGGGCCTGCCAGATTTGGCAGAGAGGAAGTTAGTATTCCTCAATAAGGTGGCATTTAACAGTCTCCTCTCTGAGAACTCACTTGTTTCAAAGCTAAGGCAGGTGGTATCTCTACACGCTACAGGGCCCTCCTAATCTTAGGCATCAGGCATAATAATGACAAAAGTCAAGATTTAGGGTTCAGTTCCAGCTGATTTTATTTCCTTCTCAAAAAAAGTTATTTACAGAAGGTATATATCAACAATCTGACAGGCAGTGAACTTGACATGATTAGCTGGCATGATTTTTCTTTTTTTGTCCCCCAAACATTGTTTTTGTGGCCTTAATTTTAAGACAAATATTCTACACGGCATATTGCACAGGATGGATGGCAAAAAAAAGTTTAAAAACAAAAACCCTTAACGGAACTGCCTTAAAAGGCAGACGTCCTAGTGCCTGTCATGTTATATTAAACATACATACACACAATCTTTTTGCTTATTATAATACAGACTTAAATGTACAAAGATGTTTTCCACTTTTTTCAATCTTTAAACACAACAGCTATAAACCTGAACACATATGCTATCATCATGCCATAAGACTAAAACAATTATATTTAGCGACAAGTAGAAAGGATTAAATAGTCAAATACAAGAATGAAAAACGCAGTACATAGTGTCGCGAACTCAAATCGGCATTTAGATAGATCCAGTGGTTTAAACGGCACGTTTTTGCTTATAAAAAAAGTGCAAAAAAGATGTGGTTTACAAATTAAAGCTACAGGATCCCTTTTTGCTGTAAATGCACCAGTTTTAAAGCCTCTGGACAGAACAGTATTTTGTTTAAAAAATGTGTTTTTCTTAAAAGCATACAGTGTTTGGCTAATTCTCCTCCCCTTCATAAGACTGGGGTGGAAGGGTGGACACTGGTGGCAGATTAAGGGATACTGTCACTTTAAGAAGCCTGCAGATTGAAGTGTAAACATGGAGAAATTAGGGGCTGATTTTTTTAAACTGAGATATTAACCAGCCGCCCTATTATAAAATCAGGAAATCCAAACAGCGATTTACACCGATTAACACCCCCTTTATATATTTTTTACAAAAATACACTGAGAAAATAATCAAACGTTTTCATCTCTCTTGTCTTTTTTTGTTTTTTAAAAGTGTCAAAAGTCTACATTTAAATATAAAAAATTAAAAGTTAAAACTCTAGCCCTTCAGTGAAGGAGACGTAAAATGGCGTGGGTAACAACAAACTACCAAAAAAAAAAAAAAAAAAGAAAGAAAGAAAGAAAGAAAAGAAAAAGAAAGAAAAGGAAGAAAAAAGGAAGGAAGGAAGAAATGAAAGTACAAAAAAAGAAAAAAACAAAATAAGAAAAAAATGTTTGGCCAGTATAAATACGTCCACATATAAAATGGCATCTGATTACATTTACAAGGAAAAGAAATACGAGGATGGAGCATCGGTGAGGGAAAAAAACACGTCTTCTCATTTACACCTAGAAGGAATAAACACATACACACTGAGAAAAAATTTGGTCCTGAATTGTTTTTTAAAGTCCAGCACAGATTTGAGTTGCGTTTGAATCCTTTAAAGAGTTAAGAATGAAAAAAAGCTGGTGATAATTTTGTTGTAGGAATCAAACAGAGCGCCATCTATCTGCTTTTTATATTATCCTACACTATTTTAAAAACTGCTCAACAGTCTCATACAGAAATCTTTAAAAGATAGACAGGAGAACATGCTATAGTAACCCCACCAGTGAAATAATCCAACACCATCACGATTCCAATTAAGAGAAGAAAAAAACCTCTTTCCCCCCAAACCACTCGCCCTCCACTGCCCGGGACCACATCCAACAGTCGCCTTTCCTCCTGCAAGCTCGGGAGGTCTCCTCGCTGATTTCATCCACGTGGAAGACGGGAGACCGGAGCCGCCGCCACCTTCTCCCCAACGTGCAAATCCGTCTCAGTTTGTTATTCGCCCCTTTCCAGTCCGCGTCCTTGCAGCCCCCGCCCCCGCTTCCCCTGCCCTCGCTGGTGTGGCTTCTTCCAACCAGGTTCTCAGGTCATTTCCGAGCCCGGGTCACTCCGCATCTCCTATCTCCTCCGGCTGCAGGGGCTAGGAAAAAAAGAAAGGTGGGGGCGGGGGGAGGAAAAAAGACGGGCATTGGCCTGCATGGAGTCCCTCAGTCCCGTCGCTGGAGCCAGC
The DNA here is from genome assembly GCF_004126475.2 of Phyllostomus discolor. Classification (NCBI taxonomy): domain Eukaryota; kingdom Metazoa; phylum Chordata; class Mammalia; order Chiroptera; family Phyllostomidae; genus Phyllostomus; species Phyllostomus discolor. The sequence goes on from NC_040907.2 coordinate 75,372,332, forward strand.
GCGGCCCCAAAACATCTGCCGTCGGTCAAACTCGCCTCTCCAAGCCTTGCGTCTTCCTCAGGGTGGGGGGAAGGGAGTGCTGAGGACAAAGTCCCCAGGGACGCGCTGGATTTTTTTTTTTTTACCCCCCTCTTCTCTTGACCAAGAAACCAAACAAAAATATAAAAACACTAAGGAGGCGAAAAGAGAGGGACGAGATTCCTTCAGTCTCCAGAAAATTCCCAACTCAGCTTCTCGCTGGGGTGCCTACCAGTCCGGAAGCCTGGGGGGAGGAGGGGGTCTCTTCACACAAAGGGGAGGACATTCGAAGCTTTTTTTTTTGTTTTTTTTTGGGTGTTTTTTTTTTTGCCATCACAACAACATCAACCACAACAATAAAAAGGTCTCCCGTCTCCCTCGACTCCACCGCGTCCCCAGAGAGGATGGGGGATGGGAGCGTGGGTCCCCAAACGCCGCGCACTCCTCTTTTGCGACCGCGACGCGAACAAGCCGACCTCACTCATTACTTTTTTTTTTTCCTTTTCCATTTTTTCCCCTTTTTTCTTCCTACTCTCTCTCTGTCCACTTTTTCTACCTCAGTCGCCCCGGCCCTCCTCTCCAGCGCGCGCCGTTAGTAGGTGAAGACCAGGTTGGAGATGCTGGACTCCAGCCAGTCCCCCGAGATCATCTCGCTGACCTCGGGCGTGCAGTAGTCCGGGAACTCGAAGTGCGAGCCCGAACCCGGCTCCAGGGAGAAGTCCAGATCCCGGTCCAGCGCCGACGACGAGCTGAAACTGCCCAGGGACATGCTCTCAAAGTTTGAGCTGGGGTTCAGGTCGAGCAGGTCATCCTCGAACTCGTCGTCGGAGGCCGAGGAGCCGGCGGAGGAGGAGGCAGAAGAAGAGTGGGACGAGGCCGAGGACGACGCGTGTGAGGGCGCGCTGGACGGCGCAGGCGAGGCGGCGCGCAGGCTGGCGTAGCCGCGGTGGTCGGCAGGCGAGCGGCCCGCGGCCGGCGACGAGGCGGCGCTGCTGCGACCGCTCAGGCTCGGCCCGTCGGGCGGGCAGCCGGAGCCCCCCTCCTCATACAGGCCCAAGGGGTCGCTGGGGTCCGCGGCCGCGCCCACGCCGGAGGGCGACGCCGCGGCGCCCAGGCCACCGAACAGGTAAACGCGCTTCACCTTCTTCTCGGCCGGGGGCTTGCCCGTGGCCGCGAGCGAGGCGGGGGCCGAGGCAGCCGCGGAGGCTGCAGCGCCGGGAGTCCGCGCCTTGTAGAGCGAATGGTGGTCGGCGGCCCCCGCGCCCAGGGGCAACAGGGCGGCAGCCCCCGCCTGCTCCGACGCGAAGGAGGAGGTGGCTGCCGCTTTCCCGCCGCCGCCCGTCAGGACAAGCTTGGCGTGCGGCTTGCCACCCCCGCTGCCCGCCACCTTGGAGCCACAGCTCTTTTTCTGCGCTGGTTTGGAGTTGGCGCCGCCGCCGCTCGCGCCGCCGCCTCCGCCCCCCGCGTTGCTGCTCCCGCCGCCGCCCCCGTGGCCGCCCCCGCTGCTGCCACCGACCTTGTCGCCCTTTTCCCCGGGCTTGGAGGCGGCGGCGGCCGAACTGGCGTTGGTGTTGCCGGACTTCACCTTCTTCCTGGGCCGATACTTGTAGTCTGGGTAGTCAGCCATGTGCTTGAGGCGCAGCCGCTCCGCCTCCCGAATGAAAGGGATCTTGTCGCTGTCTTTGAGCAGCTTCCAGCGTTTGCCCAGCCGCTTGGAGATCTCAGCGTTGTGCATGTCCGGCGACTGCTCCATGATCTTACGCCGCTCGATCTGCGACCACACCATGAAGGCATTCATGGGCCGCTTGATGTGCCCGCTCGGTGTTTTGCACCAGCTCGGGTCGTCGGCCTTGCCGCCCGTGGAGGCGGTGGAGCCGGGCGTGGGGGATGAGGCGATGCCCAGCTCGAGGCCGGCGCCCGAGTCCGAGCTCTCGCCGGCCAACAGCGCTTCCGTGTTCTCCGCGTTGTTAGTTTGCTGCACCATGGCCTCGGCTCGGCGGGCTCCCACGCGCGCTCACAGCCTCGCGGCGGCCGCGGCGCAATCGCCGGGCCCTCCCGGCTCCTCCGGCTGAGCGCACGCCGAGCGGGAGAACGCTCGCGGCAGCCGCGCGGACCCCTCCACTCCCGGTCGGGGCGGAGGTGGGCGACAGGAAAGTCTCCAAAAGATCAAGGGAAGGAGTCCTGCGCCTCTTGCAGAGGAGTTATAGTTCCCAGACTGGAGAGTCTTTCCCTCCCTGTTTCTTTCTCTCACCGCGCTGCAGTTGCTCTGTCTCTTGGCTCTGAGTCTGGAGACTGTGCTAAAGTGGAGAGGAGTTTCTTGAATGCTGGTTGCTGGAGCTTCCAATGCAAGTTTCTCGCCGCCTCCCAGGCAAGTCTCTCTCTCTTTTTTTTCCTTCCCCTGAAGCAGTTGATTCCAGTTCACGAGCGCTCTCAGGAGCTCAGGAAAGCGACATCATCTCTATCACTTAGTCCCTTTCTTACAATGCAAAGCACAAGAGACTCTGGCTCCAAGACTCTCTGTGGGCGGAATCAGCACTAAGGAGTTTGTGCAATTATTTTGTTGCAAGGTAGGAAGCCAAAAAGCCTTCATGCAACAGACTGGCATGAATAAATGTATGTTTCTGCTTCCTTTATGCAAGAAGGGAGCTGGTAATGGTAGAATTCCTCCAATGCAGGCTCTTAAAAGAGCGTGCAAGAACTAGAGACCCAGGAGCGAAACCGGCCTCTTCCCCTCACACACAGTTTCTCTTGCTGCAGCTTAGAGCAGACCCCAATTCCGCCTCGCGCCTCTTTATCCTTTCACAGTCTTGGCCGCAGCCAATCAGCCGCTGTAACCAACGCTTCCTCGTGCCAAGCCCCTCCCCCGAGCTTCCCATTGGCTTGGAACCCGATGCAATAATAATCTCCGCGTGCAATGAGAAGCTCCAAATCTGACCTCATTCCAATTTAGAGAGCAAACTTTTTAAAAGGGCTAGAAGTACAGCTGAGATTTCTGCTGCCTCTTTTTTCCTTTTGCTGTGTGTGTGTGTGTGTGTGTGTGTGTGCGCGCGCGCGCGCGCTCGCGTTGTCGCGCGCGTGTGAGAGGAGGATGTTAATGCATGAAATTATTAAGGGGAGAGACGGAAATGTATTCTAACCATTATGTTAGGTAACAAGGGGCTTAGAAGGGGGGGAAGGGTGAAATACTGTAAATGGAAGCTTTCTGCTTAAAAGCCAAGTGATTATTTTTATTAGTTCTTTTCAGTATTGGAATAAAGACTCAGTCTCTAGTGCAAAATCTGTTCCTTGGTTCCTTCATAAAGCCAACGACGTAAAAAGGGGGGGAGGAAAGCTACAACAATAAATCAATGGATATTGAACACCATTAAGAAAGTGGTACCTAGACACCTGTCATCACAATTATTTTAACAACTCTAGGTACAGCACAGATGTTGATGTATTGTGTAAATCCCTTCAGAGCAATTTTTGTGGAAGGCAGAAAAGAGGAAATTTTGCAATAATTACTTGCTTTCTTAACCAAACAGGGTTTTTTTTAATGATTTAAACTTCTCTATAAATCCTAGATAACCCAAGCAGAGGAGCTCTCTGTTGGAACACGTTAGGCAATGTTCCATAATTAGTTCAATGGGAGAATTTCCATAGTTTTGTATAGGATGATAATGGTGAGTAAAGGACCGAATCAATTGTGTACTTTTTAAATATTTGTTTTCCACATTTTCAAAATGAAAGATTACTTCACACTCTGTCCTTTTCCCCATTCCCATGAAAACCTTATCCTTTCATATGTATATTCATTTCTGTATATTTCTCCACAAATGGAACTGAAAGCCCAAGGCAAAGAGAAACTGTAGAAGGTGGTGACTAGTAGCAGAAGAGAATGGAGCCTGTGGATTTATATTAGACCTGGCTATTGGTTCTTCTTACTGGTTTTTGTAGCCCTGGAGATGTGACCAAGTCTCAGTTTTCCTCCTCGGATGCAGGAACACTAGGAGCTACTTTATATGGGGTTGTTGTAACGGTTCAATGACTTTGATATATAGTAAGCCCTCAGTGGATGCTGTTATCCTTCCCTTGATAATTCAGATGCTTGAGACACTCCAAGTAGAAGCATCCTATTGTTAGAAGACTAGAATTAAATATGGCCACTGATGTGAAAAAAATAATCACAGATTGTGGATGTGAACCACCCAAGGACAGTAGTGGCAACCCTGTCGTTCCAATGATTTTAAAAGAAAGGAACTTTGTGAAGGCCACTGTGACTAATGTGGCAAAGAAAAGGTGCCTACTCAGAACACATGTTAATGTGGCCACAAAAATTACCTTTGTTCCAAGGTGTGAAAATTAGAATTCTAGTAAAAATTGGTCTTCCCTAATACCATAATAGTAAACTGTTTTTCTACAGGCCAGTGATAGGTGGTTAGGGAGGGCCAACCTAACATAATTAAGTCAGCTTTCAACTCAGATCAAACTAGTGCTAGGCAGCAGATTTCTATTTATCTTGTCAAACTCTTAAAGTATGTAGGCTGGCAAGAGGCCCAGGTTGTCAGATTTAGAATTTTACTGGAAAGAACACCCTTTGGAGACATCTGAGTGGATCTCTAAGGATTAACCACAAGCAAGAATGTTTTTGTGGGTAAAAGCAAAAAGTATTTGACCATTAGTTACCCAAGTTATATACTTTTTCTTTTAGAAGGGGAAACAAATCTTAAAAACAAGCAAAAAACATCACAGGCACATTTTTGGGGCATATGATAAAGTTGGGTGTGTCATCATACATTTTATTTTCTTTGGTATGCACACCAAAGCACAGCCCTAAATATTACCAATCTGACATTAAAATTAAGAGGTTTGTTTTTTGTAAAATCAATATTGTCACTAAAATAAAAAATTATAAATACTATACTTATTTTCAAATTTGTACCACAAAGTGATTTGAGACTGTAGCTATTTTGTGACAATTCAGTCAAGGTGAGTGAATTAATTATATTTCTAAAGACATTTGATTATATTTCTAAAGACATTTATGCTCTACTACTGAATATGAAAAGTGAAAGTTAAAACAGTTATAGTAATTTTGTTTATGCTTAAAGCACACATATTTTTAAAAAGTATGTACCAAAAAAATAGCCACTGGGCTATTTCTATTCAGTGTATTTTCTGTGTTGCAACAAATCCAATAGATTTTAAGGAACACCATTATTACATGCCACTAAGGAAGAAAAACTGCTGATTAAACCATGACATCCCCCAGTTGCAGGACATAGCCCTATTTCAGAGATAATGAAAATGAAAAAGTTCTTAGAATTGAAGAAATATAGTATTAGTAATTTCCATTGACTTTATAAGATTATCAGTATATATGAATGCTTAGACTTCTGAAGTAGGTTTGTTCTTAGTCATTGTCTTAAAATGTAAGAAAACATGTGACATACAGCCTTTTATTAAAGTCGTCTTTCTCACCTACTGAGTAAGTGTATGCATGCTGGAATGTGTTAGGCCTCTGAACAGCAAATAATGAGAAAGATTTCTGCATTCTCATTACTTAACTTTATGTACTTTATAACCAGTTCTCCATTACTGAGATTTTTTTCCCCAAATACCAGATATTTGGTGGCCCCTACTAAATCAGTACTCAGTGTTCCCTCTGCTGGCTTTGCAGTACAGGAAGTAATTCTTAATAAAGCCATTCTTTAAGTCATTTTAACAGTAAACCCAAGATAATTTTGCAAACAACTTTTCTGTTTTAGAGTAACAGACTAATTGTCTTTGTCAGCAATGATGGTAGACACTTCAAATTTTGAATTAAGGGAAATATTTTATTTTCCATTAAATAATGGAATTCTATTTGAGATCTGCTAATTCATTTCTTCTGCTCTCACATACCTGCGCAACATAAAATCTCACATCTATAAAATTGTATAGGGTATAGGTGGAAATAAGATTCTATCCCACTGCTTAATATATTCCTATAGCATAGAAAGGGAAAAACCTGAAGGGGAATTAATTTAACAAATCTGATTTGCACTGGTTTGCAAGATTTTGCCTTGTCTTGGTTATAGAAACTATGATTGTAAGAGCTAGGCTGACCTGACAAGTATTCAGTTCAAATAAAAATAAAGAAGGAAAAAAAAAAACTCTGTTACTTTAGCAGACAGGGAAGAAGCCCTGGGAAATTTGATGTCATTGGCCTTTGTCAACTGAAAGGCCCCAGGCTTTTCTGTTCAAAATTTTCTGGAAAAGAACTCTCCATTTGAGGCTGATTTCTCAAACATAACTTACACTTCATCCTTTGAGGCTGATGAAGTGTATTGGAACTGGACTTACTTTTGGTGGGTTGCATTGAAAAAAAAGTAATATGGAAGTATTTCTTATTTGCAAAATACCAAAATAGTATTCTGGAGTAAAATGAAATCCATGATATATTTTTACTCCTAGAATAAATTAAGAAGAACCCCACATTCTAATAATTTTTACTATTTTCTCTCCCCTTCTAACCAACCACTAGCACCTGATAAGTTTAAATAAGCACTTCAGGCCAATGCCAACTCATTTTCCTTTCCTCTCAATTTTCTGAAAACGAGTGTTTGAGCCATGTAGATTAGAAGCTTGAATAGGAGCTTCTGCTCCATTTAGAAACGCCCAGTCCAGGCACACCCAGGGGGAGCCAGAGTTTGCTCTGCAGCCATCCAGCTCTCAACCTGGGAAGGAGCCGCCGCCAGGTGGCAGCGCTGAGCCTCCCCTACACCGTGGAGGAGACGTGGGAAAACGTGGGGGATCAGACAGACTTCTTTTTCTCCTTCCTCCATTCCCGAACCCTCATCATCCTCTAGTATTCTGTCTTCTTTAGTAGTATTTTAAACAACCAGCGGCTAATAGGATGTGTCGGTGAATTTTGATGAATTTTTTCTTTCATAAATCAAAGTTTAGATCAACCGATCTCTGCCTCCCGTTCACTTGTCAGAAGCCCCGCAATACTGGGGAAACCAGCCAGCTCCCGTTTGGATATAGTGACTGAACCCTGGAGATGGTCAATTACCGCCTCCGTATATTGCAGAGTTAGGACGCGTTTTCTCCGCCGGCAGATTTCCGTTTCTGAGAGCGGTGCTGAGAAGCAGCGTGCAATTACTTCAGGACCAGCAAAGGCCACTCCTTCTGAAAACAGGGTTCCCGGGGCCAGGACGCCTGGGCGAGCGCAGCGACCCTATGGCGCAGGCCCCGCTCTTTCTGCCCGGAGGTGGGAGAGGATTCGGCAGGATTAACGGTGTTCAGCCTGGTCCCGCCTCGAAGGTTTCCGCTCCCCTTTCGATTTGTTACACGGAGGAAAAAAACTGGAATCGACTCAGGCTGTGCTTTCTGGAGGAAAGTCTTTCCTACTGTAAACATGTTTCAAGCGATCCTGTCAGCAGACTTTAACACCCATCTTCCGTTTAGGCTTTACGACTGTGGAAGGAGCTGAAGACACACGCACGCGCGCGCACACACAGCAGCCCAAGGGAAGACGCCCCCGGCCGTTGCGAGCTCTTAGTCCCCTTTTAAGCTTGCAACTGGCCGCAGCTGGCGGGCGGGGGGCGTTATTCCCAGGGTGCTGGGCTCCTCCACCCCCGACCCCACCCCACCCCCAGAACCAGTTTAGCTCTGAGCTCTGGTGCCCAGTTCCGTCACTGACCGGAACTGCCAGCCACTTGGCCCCTTCCTCTCTCTGTCTACCCTCAGCCTGCGCCCTGGACGCCTAAATGCACTCTGAGCGCTGCGCATCTGGGCCCCCACGTTCCGTCCAGCTTTCGACATTTGGACCCCAGCTGGGCATTCTCCCCCGGCTCCCCCAAGGCTGAGGCCCCACTGAGCGTGCGGCTGCCTGAGCTGTTTAAAGAGGGCAGAGCGGGGCGTGTGTGCGCGTCCGGCGAGGGCAGAGAAAAAGCCACAGGAGGGAGGAAAATTGACAATTTGTTGCTCCCTCATCCTCAAGCGTCCCCTCCCCAGGAAGTTCGTCAGGGTAAGCCCTCCCTCGCCCCACGCTCGCACGGGAAAGGCAAGGTTGGGTGGCAAATCTCAGGGTCCGCGAGAGACGTGGAGGCGCCCTAACGTGCCAGGGGCCCTTGCCAAGGGGTGCATCAGTGCTCCAGTGATTCGACCCTCGTTTCAGGCCTGAAAGAGGGAGCTTACGGCAGGTAGATAACTGGTAGAGGCTGCGCCCCAGGCGTGGTTCTTCGGAACTAAGCTTTATGTAGAGGTTCGGCTCATAGTGCCACCAAGCATTAGCGTGTCTCTGCCTTTCTGCAAGTATCCGGATGTGGCTAGCTACCCCACCCCGGGGCGTCCCAAAACCATCTCAGTGATTACAACATGCGGTGTGGATGCGAGCACACCCCACAGAATCCCCACCCCCAAACCAACAGCTGAGTAGAAGCGATTATAGTTGGATCCCAGTGGGGAATGAGCCTGATTTCACTCCTGGAAAAGCCCTTAAATAAGAGAAAACCTAAGCCCACGTTTGCACACCAGTTGACGTACAATTGGAGCGTGTGCGCGGGCGCGCTGGGGTGGCGCGTCTGCGGGGAGGAAAGCCCGCTGGGGAGTGGGCAGAGGAAGCAAAGCGAAGTGTCAGATAAGGAAAGAGAGGTTGGGGTGGGGTAGAGGAGGGAGGAAGAAAGGCGCGTGATTGCAGAGAGGCAGGTGGGAAGACTCAAACTGCAAGAACTGCCAGGTGACGCGGAGCTGAAGAGAAAAGAGGCGGGCGGACCCGATTTCCGTCCTCCCAGCCCTCTGCTCCCGGGATCTCGCGGCCGCGGCGGCCGACACCACGTGTGGCGCAGAGCTCGTGGGGGGGGGGGGGGGGGGCGGGGGGGGAACGGGGACCAAAGAACTCTGCGACCCAGACCGCATCGGCCGTGTTGCACACCTGGCATCCGGGACTCACCATCTGCTAGGAGCTCTCGGCCGCTCGGGCCAGGGGTGTGGACTTGGAGAGAGATAAGGACACTGGAGAGTGGGTGGTTTCGCGTCAGTCGCCCGCTAGGAGCTGGGTCAATCAACGTTTACAATGCTCCTACTGTGTGCCAAGCGCATCCCCTCTTCCCTCCAGGTGCTGGGCACAGGAATTGCACAGTCACATGCTGAAGCTAGGAAAAAAAATCCTGCGTGTATTGTTGTTTAAGTTAAGAATTCAAACAATGTATGCAAATTTGCGGTGCCAAGGAGGGTGGTTGAAGCAGTCTGGGGGTCTGGGGAAGTGTTGGGTCTAGCGGAGTAAGGTATGGACGTTTAGTGATTTTTCACTGCCTCCTGAACCATGAATGACCCCCTCCGCCCTTCCTGCCCCACATTCTTACCACACAGAGATCAAAATAACAATAACAACTTAAAATATAGTTTAGTGACACTTCATCTGGGCTAGAACAATTCACAAATAACCGAAGACTGTCCTTTTTTAAAAGATTTTATTATTTTTATTTTTAGAGAGGGAAGGGAGGGAGATAGAGAGAGAGAGAGAAACATCAATGTGTGGTTGCTGGGGGTTATGGCCTGCAACCCAGGCATGTACCCTGGCTGGGAATCGAACCTGCAACACTTTGGTTCGCAGCCCGCGCTCAATCCACTGAGCTACACCAGCCAGGGCTCAAAGACTGTCCTTAAACACTCGAACTTAGCTCATTAATTTCCCAAATATCAGACCCAAAACACTGCGGTGTTGTAACAAATGTTTTGTAATGTAACTATTTACTATACTGAGAGAAAATTCGTGGGTAATACAACTTATTGCACACCTTATATTTTTAAAAATCAACATAATAAACTACAATATAAAGGAGAAATACAAGATACAGAATTAATAATAAAACAATATACATTTCAAACGTGCATGCTTGGGCTATACCTTACTAGAACACCCAAAATATTGTCTAAAATGTTTAAAATTCTCCCTAGGGAGTACTACTGCTCAGATGTGAATTATGCACTATGATTGCCAGGCAAGTACTCAGTAATGGAAATGCTATTGATATTCTAAATTCTTAAGTTCACAGTGGATGTGGTAGATTTTTAGGATAAATCAGCCTTCTGGTATTCTTGCCTGGGTGTGGACCCTCTGCCATTGACTCTGGATTTGCTTTAGCCAATAGCACATCAGCAAGCATGACCCAAGCAGAGGCTTGATATATACCACATACTGAGGTTTGTTCACCTGACACCTTGAGAACGTGGTGTTGGGAAGAAGCTAGTCTTAGTGGAGGATGAGAGGCTTTATGGGGAGAGCCAGGATGCCTTGCTAATGTTAGGGTCCCAGGATGTGACTGAGGCTGTCTTGATCTTGAGTAGGGGTGTCAGATGGCTACAGCCACATGATTGATCCCAGATGAGTCCAGCAGAAAAGTCACTCAGATTGGCAACCTACAGAATTGTGAGAACAGTGACCATTGTTTTAAATCACTATATTTTGGGTGGTTTGTAACATAAAAATAGAGAATGGAATAGTATTAATTACAATACAATGTGATAGTTGCCAAAATAAAAGTCCACCGAAGAATATTATCTTAATAACTCCAGATCTTCATTATAAGCTTAATCAAGATACTCATCAATGCCCATGGTGGATACAAGTTAACTAGACATCATCAACCCCAGACATCTTATTTACTCTAGTTGCAAGTTGTGCTGCTTCTCCATTTCCCAGGTTTCCCTGAAGTTCTTCCTCCCCTCAGGAGGCCTGCAGATCGAGTACTGCAGTGTTTCATCTCTGTCACTCCTGCTGTCTGTGGCCTTTCCTGGCTAGCTCTTTTGTCTCCACTCTTTTTTTTTTCTTTTTCCTTCTTCCTGGTCCCATTTGTCTCCATTTTCTGCAATTGCTTCAACATTTCTTTACTTATGGTCAATAGGCACACCAACCATGTGTAGCCTTCAATAATTTGCTTTGCTAGTGTATATTGGCTTTTTTGCCATTGCTTCTGCTTGGAAATTTCTTTTCATCCATTGTTGGGGGTGGGATAACTATCAGCTCTCTAGACTCTTGAAAAGTGGAAGGTTCACAGAGAGGATATAATTCTAATGTCATGGGATGGTGTATTAGTCAAGGTTCTCCAGAGAAACAGAACCAACAGCGGCAGACAGATCTCAACTGTGGAGACAAATCCCCAAATTTGCAACCAGCTAGCTGGGGAGCCAATGGTGTGGTTCCACTCCAAATCTCAGGAGTCCTGAGACACAGGAAGAGCTGATGTTTCAGTTGCAGTTTTAAGGCAAGGGAAAAACAAAGTCCCAGCATTCAGGTAGCCAGGCAGAGGGAATTCTCACTGACTGTGGGGAGAGTCAGCCTTTTTGTCCTATTTAGGCCTTCCACTGATTGATGAGGCCCAGCCACATCAGGGAGGGTAATTGGCTCTACTCAGTCTGTTGCTTTAAATGTTAATCCCATACAAAAACGCCTTCACAGAAACACCTAGAATACTATTTAAACAATTATCTGAGCAACTTGCAACCTAGTCAGGTTGATGTGTAGAACTATAACACATATTTTTCTAATTAAAATTCAGGCTATCCAAGAAGATATTATATTGAGCTACTATTAGGCAAAAACAGCTTACAACATAGGTCTTTATAATAGGTTTTCTAGTAGGTTCAAGTAGGTTTTAACATGGGTGGGAGGAGCTGTGAGAGGGAAAGAGAGATCACTTTTGAAAAGGAGAGGTTTGAATGTACTGCCCTCAGCTAAAGAATATGGTATGATAGATGAGAAAAGAAAAAACTAAAGACTAAAATTTGCTACCCTCTTTAAACATATAACTTTAATTTACTGAGACTGGAAAGTCCCTACTATTAATACGCTAGATGGTATCACTAAAATTACTTCAAGTTTAAGGTATGATATAGCTTAATTCAGAATAAATATAGCTTTTTTAAATGTACAGGCTTCAAGGGTGAAATGAAAAAGGAAAAAAAAAAAAGGATTCCTATAATTCCATACCATGTAATTAAAGGATATGCTTCACTAACCTCCCTTCAGAAGTAATTCTATGATAGCCATTGCCTATAATATCTAGTATTCTATACAACAGTTTTAGATTTGAGCCCAGCACTCCTCAGAGTGGCTCCCTTTCCCATCAGTGGCTTAGGCAACTAGGCTGAATGGTTCCACTTCTAAACATGTAACCTCCATGGTTTCATGGAAAGGAAAGTGTAAAGAAGTCTTACTCGTTCTTGAATGCCTCTTCCTGAAAGTGACGCACATTATTTGTGCTCATAGCCCACGGGTCACACGTTGGCACATGGCCCTATGTGAGGGCTGGAACCATGGCTCTACTCTGTGGCCCAGGAAAGAGGGAAAACGGGAATGGGCAAAGGCTAGAAATCTGTTCCATATTACTTGTGGAATCGATATACCTCATCTACATGTGCTATACAGTGAATTTCTTTTAAGTGAATCCTATTTTCTTTTCAGCTGCCTGTAAAAATCAGTTATGCTCCACCAGGAAAATTTTTTACCTGGAATAATGCTTTAGGATATTTTTCTTTTTTCTTTTTTAATGATATTAAGATTTACAAAATTATTAGAGACATGAACACTTCTGCTTCTGGGTGTGATGTGGTAGCAGCAGAAAGCTCTCACAACTAAAAGACAAAAAGATTACAAAAGTAATATTTTTAAAGATATTGGTGAGCTCTAAAAGCATTTAAGTCTGGATGAAATAAATTTAAAGAGAGAAGCTAAAAGTGCTAGCTATCTTCTCACCTGGCAGCATTTGCTGAGTCTGAGCATAGGCTATCATAGGAAAATAAAGGGAAAAAACAGAATTTTTTATATCCATGTTGGTCAGTATGGATGAATTAGAATTTACAGGATCATCAAACAGCTCTTTTCCCCTAAAAGAATATTTGCTGAGTGCTAGGGCAGACTCATCCATAAAGACAGAAAGAAATCAGTTGCAGACCAACTCATGCTAGATAAAGGAGCGTGCAAAAAAAAACCCCCAAAACAAAAACAAAAACCCCAAATGAACAAACACACCACATATAGTATATCTGCACACACACACACGTATATACACATACACATGTGTGTATGTATATGGTCATGCATCACTTAGCAATGGGGATATGTTCTGGGAAATTCATTGTCAGGCAACTTTGTCATTATGCAGACTTCATAGCATGTACTTCCAAAACCTGATGGTATACTGCACACTTAGGCTATATACATGGCCTATTGCTCCTACACTACAAACCTTTATAGCATGTCACTATACTGAATACTACAGGCAACTGCAACACAATGGTATTTTTGTATCTAAACATATCTAATCATAGAAAATAAAAATAGGGTATACAGCAGTGGTCCCCAACCTTTTTGGCACCAGGGAGTGGTTTCATGTAAGACAATTTTTCCATGGACTGGGGATGGGGAGGAGGATGGTTTGGGGATGATTCAAGTGCACTACATTTATTGTATACTTTATATAATTATTACATTGTAACATATAATGAAATAATTATAGTCCTTAATATAATGCTGAATCAGTGGGAGCCCTGAGCTTGTTTTCCTGTAACTACCAGGGGTGTCCAACCTATGGCCTGCAGGCTACATGTGGCCCAGGATGGCTATGAACGCAGCCCAACACAAAATCATAAATTTACTTAAAACCTTTTTTTCATCAGTTTTCATTAGTGTTTGTGTATTTAATATGTGGCCCAAGACAACTCTTCTTCCAGTGTGGCCCAGAGACACCAAAAGATTGGACACCCCTGGTAGACAGTCCCATTGGGGGGTGATGGGAGAGAGTGACTACTGAAACGTGTTGCTTATGTCCAGTCTACCCACTAATCTCGTTTTGGTTGCTGTTGCTGCAGAAAATGCTATTTCACAAAGATAGGATATTGGAAATGGAAGCAGGCTTTTCAGTGCTTTTGTGGCAATCTCAGGATATTCTGCCTTGACTTAAATCCAGAACATATGGAGGTTTGAAGTTGTCTCAATCTTATTTTTAAGGCTACCTGTCATTTGTGATCTCAAGCAGTTGATCCTTTTCTAGCATGGACAAAGTTGATTCACCTGGCGTATTGGGTCATATATCCATTCCTTCCCAGTTCAGGGGTCTTTTGTGGTCGGGAGGTAATGCTCACACTCTTCTGAAAGCTGAGACAGGTGACCATGCACCAGCTGGGAGAAAGAAGGCCCAGGCTCAGTCTCTTTAAGAATTTCTGCTAGTGTTTGAAACATGTCAAACATCCAATGTTCACTCATCACCCCTATAATTCCAGTTTGGTTTTGAATGCAACCACTTTATCTGCCAACTTGAACACAGTTGTTGTTCTCCCCTGAAGTGGCAGATTGAATTTGTTGAGCAGGTTGAATATGTCACACAAGTAAGTAAGTTTTGTGACCCATTCTGTGTCACTGAAATGTGCTGCCAGTGGTGACTGTTTTGCTAAAAGAAATCTCTGGAGTGTCTCTTGTAACTCAACCACTCTGGCTGGTGATCCACCTGTAGAAAGCCATCTCACTTCTGTGTGTAGGAAGAGAGGTGTATGCTCTGTGTCCATCTCCTCACAAAGCTGCACAAGCAGATGTGATTTAAGGGCATGTACTTTAATGTGGTTGATCATTTTAATCACATCCTGTAAAACAATGTTAAGATCAGGTGACTTTTTTTTCAGCTAGCCAGCATTTCTCTACAGATGACATAGTGCATAGACTCACTTTCAGAAGTGACCTCTTTGACCTGAGTAGTGAAACCAGAAAGCTGTCCAGTCATGGCAGCCGCCACGTCCGAGCATATGCAGACACAAAATGACCAATTCGGTCTTCCTGATATGTAATCATTCAAAGACTTTAATAGTTCTGCAGCTGTGGTGTTGGCTGGCAACAAAAGCACACATCACACATCCTCATGCACATCCTCCTGAAAAATACATCGCACAAAGACAAGCATTGTTGCCTTATTGTCAACATCAGTAGACTCATCAACCTGGATTGTGTACCACAGTGACTCATTAATCTTGTCTAACAATTGTGCCTCAATATCCCCTGCTATTTTATCAATTCATCTAGTTATGGTGCTAGCAGAAAGAGCAACACATACCACCTATTGAACTGTAGCCTCTGCCAAAAGTTCATGACCAATGTCCTTAGCAGCAGGCAGGATCAACCCTTCACCAATAGTAAAGGGTTCCTTAGGTTTAGCAGTGTGCTTAGCCACTAAGAATGATGCTCTCAGTGCAGACACATTTGATGAAGTGGTGGCCTTCCATAATTGCTTCTGTTCTTTGTGTTCACGTTTTTTTTTTCTTTTGAAAAACTCCTAAGTCTTGTGTTTTAATGCAGCATGTTTGGTCTCCATGTGGTGAAGCAGTTTTGAAGGTTTAATGGCTTTGTTGGATAGCTTGTCATCACATATCATATAGAGTGGGCTTGGAGACTGTGAATCACCTGTTGCAATGAACCCATAATTTAAGTAGGATTCTTGGTATTTTCTTTTAAATGCTGTTTTCTTTTTGTTGGCAGTCTTAGAATCTTCTGCTGTCTCATCATTGGGTCTTTCCCCCTTTTTAAAGAAACTTTCACTGACATTTGTTTTTTACTCATTTTGGCTAGGGTTATCTTATGAGCTTACCAAAACTGTGACTGAGACAAATGCATAGTGTGGGAAAGAGGTGCAGATGGAAGTGGTAAATGAAGTAATGTGCAGGTTATGCATGGACTAGAATAAATGTTGGATTCTGACTTAAAGCCTGCCACCAGATGCAGCTGTACAACTGAAGCACATCAACTCACTTTCCACTTGATGCAGTTTAATTTTCCCTTGTCACTCACTGATAGGGTTTTGATATGAGTCTTCAAACAATTGATGTATTATGGCCTCTGGGCAGTCAAACCTCTCTGCTAATGATAATCTGTATTTGCTGCCCCTCCCCAACACTAGCATCACCACCTCAGCTCCACCTCAGGTCATCAGGCATCAGATTCTCATAAGGAGCTCACAACAGAGATCCCTCACATGCTCAGTTCACTGGGTTCATGCTCCTTTGAGAATCTAATGCAGCTGCTGATCTGACAGGAGGCAGAGCTCAGGCAGTAATGTGAGCAATGGGGAGCGGCTGTAAATACAGATGAAGTTTCACTCACTTACCTGCTGCTCACCTCCAGCTGTGTGACCCAGGTCCTAACAGGCCGTGGGCTGATACTGGTCTGTAGCCTGGTGGCTGGGAACCCCTGGTATACAGTACTTTTTATACAACTGGCAACACAGTGTATTCATTTATACCAGCATCACCATAAACACAAGAGTAATGGGTTGTGTGACAACTTTACAATGGTACTAGTACAATGGTACAATGGTACTAGGAGATAGGAATTTTCAGCTCCATTATAATTATAATCTTATGGGATTTTTCTGCAAAATTAAAAAGACCTAAACTAAGACATATACCTTGTTTTTGGATTGGTAAAGATGTTGATTTTTCCAAAATTGGTTTATAGTTTAAATGTAATCCCAAACAAAATTCTACTTCTTATTCATTTTGTAGAGATAGTCAAGCTGATTCTAAAATCGATGTGATATAGCCAAACTGATTATAAAATTAAATGAAAATTCAAATGGCCTATTAGTCAAAAAAATCCTGAAGAAAAAAAATAAAGGTGGAGAATTCATTACACTACCAAATTTTAAGAGCTGTAGTGGTAGTAGTGTAACATTAGACAAACTATAGACCAAATGAACATAAAAGAGTCAGAAATAGACTCACACCTATTGAATTACTTGATTTATAACAAAGACACCACTCCAATTTTTTACGGAAAGGAAAGTGGGCTTATTTCCCCCCAGTAATGGTGTAAGGGCAATTGTATATCCACAAGGGAAGAAACAAACCTTGACCTCTAATTTACACCATATACAGAAAGTAATTTATCATGTATCATAGTCATAAATGTACAGAGAAAACATAGGAGGATGTATTTATAACCTTGGAGTAGGCAAAGATTTCTTACACAGATCACAAAACACTAAGCATGAAAGAAACCAAATACTGGTAGAAGATATTCATAATACACATATCTGATGAAGAATATATTTTTCCCATTTAAGAAATGGGCAGAAGACTTCAAACAAGTACCTCACTAAAGAGGCTTTGCAAACTGCCTTTAAGCCTATGAAAAGATGTGTATGAGGGAAATATGAAATACAACCACAAGGAGATACACCTATGGACCCACAAGAATAGCTAAAATGAGAAGAGTAACAATATCAAGTATTAGTAGGGATGTGGAACATCTACAATTCTCACATTTTTGGTGGGTATGAACATTGGTATAATCACCATTTACTAAGCTAATATGTCCAGCAAGCCCACCCCTAGATATAGTATACTCAAGAAAAATGAGTGTGTGTGTCTATGTGCACCAAAAGGCACATACAAGAATGTTCACTCCCAAAACCCAGAAGCAACCCAAATATCCATTAACAAAAGAATGGATAAATAGCTTATGAAATTTTCACCCAATGGAATATGACACAGAAACAAAAGAGCTAACATTATATTAAGGAAAAGAAGTTAGCAAAGAAGAGTTTGTGTTGCATGATTTCCATTTATAAGAAATTAGCTCCAAAAGAGGCAAATCTAATTGTTAGCAATAGAAGTTAGAGATGTGGTTATCTGTCCATGAGGGGTTGACTAGAAATGGCCATGAGAGAACCTTCTAGAATACTTGAAATGTTCAATATATTTATCTGAGTAATGCTTGCATGGGTGGGTGTACACCTGTGTAAAAATTTATCAAGCAGTACACTGAAGTTCAGTACCATTTATGCCTCTGGTATATGTATATTTCAAGAAAAAGGTAAAACAAATGAGAAAAAGACAAAGATATTTAAAGGAAATCTACTTTCAATACTTAAAAGCAAGAATCGGCAAACATCTGTAAGGGGCCAGACAGCAGATGCTTGAGGCTCGCGGGCCGTGTTCTCGGCCACAGTTGCTCAACCCCGCTGCTGCAGTGCGGAAGCAGCTGCCAACAGCGCGCAAATGGGCAGCCGTGGCTGTGCTCTAATAGTTTATTTACGAAAGCAGCGGCTGGCCTGATTTGGCCTGCCAGCCATAGTTTACCAACTCCTGCTTTAAAACATTAGCAAGGAATGTCACCCTATAGTCAAAATGCCACAAAATGTAATTCCTCCTTCTAAAATATGGTGTTATTGTAGTAAGATCTCTTCTAGTCCAAGTACAGTATAATTGTTTTTGAAGTATTGGGAGAAGGGTGGGTTTGTTTGTTCGCAAAGACAAAAAAGGGTGCCAGTAATCATGTCAAAATAGTTATAAATGGCCTCTCCCACATTTCTCTTTTCCTATACCGTCTTCCTTCTCCTCCATTGAGTCAGGAATGGATTTGCACTCATCATTAATTCAACAAATACTTCTGGGACACGCACTCTGCAGTACACACAGAAGATTGCTGTGTGAGCCAGCCAAAGGGTAATGATGATGTCACAGCTAGTACATGCTGGAAATCAAATTAGATATGGTCCCTGCCCTCCAGAACTACGTGATGAAAGAGTCAGAAATTATAATAAGTACATATAGACAGAAAGAAGTAACTATGTAAGTGTTGTAAAGAAAAATAAATTGGCATGGGAGAAGGAATAAAAGGGGCATAATTTAAAAATGGAGTTGGTCAGAACAGGCTTCTCTAGGGCTGGGTCATTAAAAGTGAGACCTAAAGAATGAATAGAAGTTGGCTAGGTAGAGACAGATGAGGGATCTGTGGAAGGCAGGGAGAGAACAGCAGGCAGAGTGAACAGAATGTGCCAAGGCAGGAAGAAGGATGGTTTGGCACGTGCAACTAGTATAGCTGGAATGTAATGAGCACACACAAAAAAAAGTGGCAAAGAAGAAAAAGGCCCAGACCATTCAGGGTACTGGGTTATATTAAGGGGTTTAGATTGTGTTTTAAATGCAGTGCGAAGTCATGCACTGATTTTAAATAAGTAAATGGTATGACCTGATTAACATTTTTAAAATAACACTCTAATCTCTGTGTGGAGAGTTTCTAGAGAGAGCAAGAAGATAGAAGGGAGAGATACTCCCTCAACACCCCTGGCCAAGAGATGATGATGGGTTGGGCAGCGATGAAGGTGAGAAATGAGTGGTTTAAGAATACATTTTGGAGGTAAAACTGATAGAACTTAGTGGTGGATGCTTCCAGGGTGATGAGGAAGAAAAAGATTTGAAAAGAGTATGGAAATACAAAATAATCATTTAGGAAAGTAACCAAATGAGTGACCTGGAGATAGGTTGCCAAACAGTGTTTTGGATGTTGGCTTTTCATTGATGCCAGTGAGTTCAGTTTTGCGTTTTCTCTAGTTTGGGTGCGAGAACAGAAAGGCGGCTGGGCTCATCTAGGGTTGGGGTTTGATGTGTTTGACGAGGGAGAAAAAAGCATGAAGATTACTATAGTATTTGCAAAGGACTTACTCTACTAAGGGTCTGCAAGTACCTAAATAAGTAGAGAAGCAAAGGCCAGTGGGGCTGACAGGCAAAGAGAAAGCCATGCGTTGTGGATTAGAAGTCGTAATAAGATGGAAGAGTAGTGTGATGGACTGAATAAGCTGAGGGTAAGTACTTATATTTGAGAATGGGGTGTCTGATTTTAGATTTTGAAGTTGCTTAGAGTTCAGTGAGCCAACAGGTCGGTATTTTGGATGGCTTATCCAGTTTACGTTGAAGTTGTCTAAAATGATGACAAGAGATAGACTTGAAGATTGGAAGCCAGGTGTTGAAATTGCAAGTGAATGAAGAGAATTGACAGCAGATGACAGCAATAAGGAGGAGGAAAGTGAAATTTAGCTGAATGATGGGAGTCTCAAAGGTCAGGGAATATGTACAAGAGGGAGCAGGTTTAATGTCTGAAAGTAGGCAAACATTGACCCAACTACCAAACCTGAGGTGAGAATAAGGAGTTTCCACTTAAGAGGCTTACAGGAGAAATGATATTCTCAGATAGGCCATAGGTTTTATTGAAGCCAAAAGGTAGAAAGACTAGAGAGAACAGTTGTAGAGACTATGAGAAAGTTTACTGGACACAGAGCGACCACCACCAAGGGCGAATGAGGTCCAGAGTGGGGTCACGTGGAATGATGGATGCAGCAAGCAGGTTGGAGCTGAGAGTTGGTCAAATGTAGTAATTGTTTGAGACATTTTCATTTTAAAGTTGATAATAAGAATCCACCACAAATTAATGAGTGTGGGGTTTCTGCTTGGGATGATAAAAATATTCTGGAGATGGATGGTGGTGATGGTTGCTCAACATTGTGAACATACTTCATGTCACTGAACTGTATTCTGAAAAATCATTAAAATGGTAAATTTTATGTTATGTATATTTACTACAATAAAAAAATATGTAACAATTAGCAACAGTTGTAAATTAGCAGCCTGTTGACTAAATCTGTTCTCAGACATGTTTTGTTTGGCCTCAAACTGTTTTTGGCCATCATTGTATATTAAAAAAAGTTTCTAGCATTTGGAAATCTGGAGATTTTGTATAAAATCCATTTAAAAACCGGGCTAGCTAGTAAGTGTGGGCGCACATCCGTATGTGGGGGTGGCCAGCTGGAGCCCAGGAAGGCCTGCTGCTCGCCCGATGCCTGCCCTGCTGCTATCCCCCGAGTGTCCTTGTCAGCACAGCGGCCCAGAGGCTCCGGCCGCTCAGACGGCTGCTGCCCTCGTGTTTCTCTCCTCAGCATTCTCGGAAGGGTGAAATAATTTACAGCTGTGCCTCTACAAAGATGCAAAGATGAAGGGTGGACTGAGCAGGGAGTTTGAAGGAAAGTGGGAGAGAACACATTTCTTGGTGGAAATCAAGCTGGGTGTTTAATGTGTAAACAAAGTCAGTCCCAAGAACACATTCTGGCCAACTTCAGTTATTTTTATTACCTGCCCAGTTCCTGAGGGTGGTTGTGTTTGCCTCCCTGATTTATAAAAACTGTTTATTACTTTAAGTTTTAAATAATTTGTATAAAGCTGAAAACCAAACAGGACTTGGATGCCATAGAAAACTTCTACCTTTCACCAAATCTTCTTTGACTAATGAAACTACTGACTTTGAGCCTTTTGGGAACAATCTGTTCTCCGTATTTGTTCATATAAAAACCAACAACACGTTTTCTGTTTTCTGTGTGCATGTGTGTGCATGAGTGTATGTAAGAAAGGGGTTGTATATATCTATCTTATTTGTTGGCACAAAAATGCAACATTAAATTAGTGTTTGTCAACATTACTGTGAAAAAAAGTTCTAGTACACGAAATGTGCAAGTACATTACCAGAAAAAGTGCACTGACTTCTTTTTAAAGTAAAAAGTAGTAAATCCCTGATATTCTGGCATTGTGATTGACTGTAGTCTAAAATATTCTTACAGTTCTAAATTTACATACAAGGCATTTTCTTTTTTAGTTTTGATTCGATGAACTTAACTTTGGACATATTTGCTCGGAAATAACAATGCATATTTGCTTGGTAATAACAGTGCATTTGCTTGAGTTGCCATATCGCTGGGTGAGAGATGAAAACAACATTGCCTCAGTAATGTTGGCCACGGTCTGACATAGGTTGGTCCTATGTATCAGACATGTTTTGATACATGGCATCAGGAAATATACCTGTGACTCGGGCCAAATCATGTATAAATAAGTGTAGTGGGTGTATTAGTTTCACAAGGCTGCTGTAACAAAACACCACAGACAGCATGGCCTTGTTCTCTCCATTTCTGGATGCTAGAAGTCTGAAAGCAAGATGTTGGTGGGGTCATGGTGTCTCTGAAGGCTCCAGGGGAGAATCTGTGCCATGCCATTCTCTAAGCTTTTAGTGTTGCCAGCAATCTTGGTATCCCTTGGCTTGTAGATACATCCCTACAATCTCTGCCTCTGTTATCACATAGTATATCCCTATGTATCTTTACCTGTGTCTCTTCTCCTTCCTCTTCTTTTAAGGACAGTCATATTGACTTAGAGCCCACCCTGATTAGCTCGTCTTAACTTTATTACATCTGTAAAGACCCTATTTCCAAATAAGGTCACGTTCAGAGGAACCAGATGTTAGGACTTCAATATATCTTTTTCTGACACTCATTTTAACCTATAATAGAGGTACAGAAGAGTAGCCAAACCGTGATCATTGAATTAGCTCTTCAGTTAGACTCTGGCCCAGCTACATCTCATCTCAACCATGGCTGTCCTGTCTCCTTGCCTCACTCTTGGCTTATGGGCCATCTCTTGCCTTATTCTTCTGTGAAAAATAGTTAATGTCCGTCAACTTTCATCAATTTACACAGGTTCCTGTCTGTGACTAGTCCCCCTCATAGCATGGTATCTCCTTACCCTGAACCCTGAAAGTAGAATGCCTTGATTGGAACCTGGAATGCATCCCTATGAATCACTTCCCTCTTGTCTTTAATTCTTCCCTATGCTGCTTAGATTTTTAAAAAAATTGTCATCACTTCCATCACTTTGCAACTCTCTTGCTCCATCATCCTACTCTTTCATGTACATGTTGAAACTGAGTCTTGAATAAGTCCATTATTTAGTGTCTGGGCTCACGCCCGGGCAACTGAGCGCTGTCAGAGGAAATCACACAACTCTTCACCAGTCAGCTTTCTCTAAGTTCTCAGTGGAGTCACTTCATTTTATCCAAAAGCTCCTTAACCATGTGGTGTCGCTGACTCCCCCTCATTCACACCTTTCTCTTCAACTCTTAATTCACAGAGAAAATACACAGGTAACTTCTTAATTTCATGCCACCAAATTTACCAATTAGCCTTAATCTGTAACTATCACGTTTCTGCTTCCCAATTGCAACAACAAAAGCAAAGTCCATTTCAGGTCTTAAGGTGCTCCCTGCCATCTCTGCTAGATTCAGTTCCTTTCTGTCTTTGAGAGATCTCTATAGCTTTTTGTCATTTCTCCTGGACCTTCAGGTTCCATCCCTTTCATTAACTATTTTTCTTCAAAAAATTTTGTAAAGTTTCTTCTATTTTCTATTAACAATTCTTTCCTCACCCAAAACTCCTTCTTTAACCTGTTAGTTACCTTCAGTTATTAAAATAATTCTAATATGCTTTATTTATTCAGTATTTTACAGGTACTATAACTTCAGTTTTTATTCTCTTGCTCTTCCCTTTCTCAGTTAAACTTCCTGAATTATCAATAGATATCTACTAAGTAAAAATGTATCTACATTTTCTATCCACAATTACTAACACACTTACATTCTTAGATGCAATAGAATCTCTTAACCTGCCATTCCAAGATCATAAAAGACTTGCTTGTTGCAGAATCCAATAACATTTTCTTGTCTTTTATTTTCTTGCCTACTTAGCCACACACGACACTTTTTTTTTTTTTTTTTTTTACTTTTCACTTCTTGAAATACTCTCTTTTTGGCTCCTAGACACCCAGAATTTCTGATTTTTTCCCCTTCTCTCACTGTCCCTTAATTTTGGTGTTCTTTGGTTTCTGCCCTTGGCCATCTTTATTCCTTACTCTAGACAGTCTCAGTGGGATTTCTGCCACTCATGAATTTACACGCTCATAATTTCCAAATCTGTGTCTCTAGGTTAAATCATTCTCCAAAGGCTCATTCACACGTCTGTTTACCAAACAACTTCACTTAGATGGCCCATGGCACCTTCAAGCACCATGTCAAAAATTGAACTCATCATCTCTACTCCTCAGCACCCCTCAAATTGCTGTAGCCCCTGGACTCCCCATTTTTTCACACCAGAGACTAGGTATCATCTGTAGCAGATGTCCTTTGGGCCTGACCACGCCATGGGCTCTGGCCCAGTTCTGATGGCTGATATCTCTACTGTTTCTGTTAAGGTTTCTTTTGGAAGCAACAAGGCAGAGCAGACTAGAAACGCTACAGAATTAAACCCATCAGCCAGTGACTTAAGAAAATTGGTTTATAAATTCCCCAGCCCTATAACCTCTTGAGTGAGATAACTCTGAATCATTTGTTTTATACCGTTTCCCAGGATTTTTCCATGACATTCACAGCATAGTTGACTTGATAAAGCATTTTTTCTCTGCTACCTTTCCTTTCTAACACGTCCTCACTCTTCTACCCATATTCACTATTCTTCTCAAATGAACTACTTGTACTTGAAACCCTGAGGTCTGGTTCTGAAGGAAACCCAAGTAAGACATCATCTTTCCTTCTATTCCTTTCCTTTCTTCTTCTGGTCAACCATGACCAAATTCTGTTAATTCTACTTCATAATCACCTTGACAAGGAAGCCACTTCAGCCCTAATGCCATCACCCTGGTGCCCACTGTCATCATCTCTAACAACAGTCTCTTACCTGCCTCCCTTCAGTGTTGTCCCTTTTAATCCTTTCTCTTCCCCTCAGGCAGTGCCCTTTCGAAATCGCAAATTTTGTGGTACCACCACCAAGTAAACTTTTTAGGTTTCCATACACAATTAAGAAGCTTTCCTTGATCTTTCAATACTAGGGACCTATGGAAAGGAGCACCTGTTATTTCCCTGCTATACCATGTACTTGAATTGCTTCTTCCCTCAGTTGATTTCTCACTAGACTGTAAACTCCCTAAGGATAGGAACGTTGTTTTTCTCTTTCTTTTCTGCCTTTGTTGTTGTTGTGCTCCTAGTTTGTAACTCAGCATAGGGCACAGAGTAGAAGCTCAAATATTTGTTGAATAAGTGAATGCTTAATGGTCCTTCCTACCTTGCCCATCTTGGCCTGTTTCGGGAGGGCCAGAGTCAGAGAGCTAGTGAGTACATTTGCAGTTTGTACCTGTTTTTGCTTGTGGGTTTCAATTTAAGGATTTTTTTGCTGTGAATGATGACTACTGACCTTATTAGGGGATGAGTTCCTTAGGAAATGGTGAGTCAGGCATAGGACTGATTTTGTTTAAACCTTAACAGGCAATTCTTCCTGTCACTTATTCCTTCCAGTAAAAAGGAATATGGACAAGTGGTAGCTTGGAATCTCCAAATTCTTTACATTTAAAGACTTTCCTTTACATTTATTCTTTTATAAGAATTTATGTCAAAAAATGTATTCCCCCTCTGGCTGGCGTAGCTCAGTGGATTGAGCACGGGCTTTGAACCAAAGTTTCGCAGGTTTGATTCCCAGTCAGGGTACATGCCTGGGTTGCAAATTATGACCCCCAGCAACCACACATTGATGTTTCTCTCTCTCTCTCTTTCTCCCTCCCTTCCCTCTCTAAAAATAAATAAATTTTAAAAAATGTATTTCAAATGTATTCATTCATTCATTCATTTATTCATTTAAATCCTCACCTCAGGATATATTTATTGATTTTATAGAGAGAGGAAGGGAGAGAAAAAGAGAAAAACAGCAATTGGTTGCCTCCTGTACACGCCCCAGCTGGGGATTGGACCTGCACCCTAGGTATGTGCCGTGACTGGGGATTGAACCTGCAACCTTTTGGTGTATAGGACAACATGCCAACTGACTGAGTTACCTGGCCAGGGCTCAAATTTATTTTTTCAAAGAAGAAATTCTTTCATATTAATAAATTCATGTTAATTCATTAATGACTATTATCATTTGAATTCTGTTGATTGAACTTCTGTTCAAGTAGGTTTGTTTGTATTTAAAAAGAAAAAAAAAGCAACCATTATAATTCCTACCCAATTTGACAAAATTTAAACTTTAAAACTTTTAAATTTTATCCATACCTCTAATCTAGAAGCTTTCTTTTCCCACTTAAACATATTTTAAAATTGCAGCTCTTTATTCTAAATACCTTAATTAAAATGGGTAGCCTAGGCTATAAATCGTATTATTTGTAACATAGGATTTAAGCTACAGGACACAAACCACTTTATTTTTCTTTCTCCTTTAGTTGTTAGTATAGCGCAGTTGTTCAAAGCAGAAGTTTTAGAATGTGACAGGCAGGCTAGAGTTCTCATTCTGCCGGTTACTAAGCTATGTGAGAAGAAGTAGTTCACTTCATCTCTCAGGCCTCTGTCTCCTCATCTTTTAAAACAATAAACTGATTTTAAAAGAATAAGCTCTTAGATTTGCTATGAAACAAGTGAGACAACAGATATAAAGGGATTACCAGCACATAATAAGCACTAAATATCATTATCATTGTTATTTATTTTCTTTTGGTTGGAGAGTAAACTTTTATTCTTCCCTCATTTTTGTTTTTGATGTTGCAATTTACAGTTTTGAATATTGTGTACCCATTAACAAATTATTATAGCTGTAATTATTTTTAAGACCTTTGTCTTTTAATTTTTATGCTGGAGTTAAGTGATAAATATACCACCATAATACAGTATTGGAGTCCTCTGAATTTGACTGTATGTAGTTTACTTTACCAGTGTGCCTTGTATTTGCATAGTTATTATTTAGTGTCCTTTTATTTTTGCATGATGAACTCCTTTTAGTATTTCTAGTGGTTAGTGGTTAGGAACTCTTTCAGCTTTTTTTTTTGTCTGGGAAAGTTTTTATCTTGCCTTCATTTCTGTACAGCTTTGCTGAGTAAAGTATTTTTTAAAAAATATATATATTTTATTGATTATGCTATTACAGTTGTCCCATTTCCCCCCCTTTATTCCCCTCCACCCTGTACAACCCCCCACTCACATTCCCCCCATGCCCACCCCTTTAGTTCATGTCCATGGGTCATACATATAAGTTATTTGGCTTCTACATTTTCAGTACTATTTTTAACCTCCCTCTGTCTATTTTCTACCTACTATTTGTGCTGCTTATTCTCTGTACCTTTCCCCCTCTCTCCTTCTCCTACTCCCTCGCTGATAACCCTCCATGTGATCTCCATTTCTATGATTCTGTTCCTGTGCTAGTTGTTTGCTTAGTTTGTTTTTGTTTTCATATTTTTTAGGTTCGGTTGTTGATGGTTGTGAATTTGTTGTCACTTTACTGTTCGTATTTTTAATCTTTTTCTTAGATAAGTTCCTTTATGATTTTATATAATAAGGCTAGGTGATGATGATCTCCTTATCTTGACCTTATCTGGGAAGCACTTTATCTGCTCTTCCATTCTAAATGATAGCTTTGATGGATAGAGTAATCTTGGATATAGGTCCTTGTCTTTCATGACTTTGAATAGTTCCTTCCAGCCCCTTCTTGCCTGTAAGGTTTTTTTTAAGAAATCAACTGATAGTCTAATGGGAATTCCTTTGTAGGTAACTCTCTCCTCTTGCTTCTTTTAAGATTCTCTCCTTTTCTTTAATCTTGGGTAATGTAATTATGATGTGCTTTGGTGTGTACTTCCTTGAATCCAATTTCTTTGGGACTCTCTGAGCTTCCTGGACTTCCTGGAACTCTATTTCCTTTGCCAGATTAGGGACGTTCTTCTTTATTATGTTTTCAAGTAAGTTTTCCATTTCTTAATCTTCTTCTTCTCCTTCTGGTACCCCAGAAGGTATCACTGGTATGATTCGGATGTTGGAATGTTTAAAGTTGTCCCAGAGGTCCCTAAACCTCTCCTCATTTTTTGAATTCTTGTTTCTTCATTCTGTTCTGGTTGAATGTTTATTTCTTCCTTCTGGTCTGAACCGTTGATTTGAGACCTGGTGTCCTTCCCCTCACTGGTGGTTCCTGTACATTTTCCTTTATTTCACTTTTTATAGCCTCCATTTTTTCCCCTGTATTTTGTGACCATATTCAACCAATTCTGTGAGCATCCTGATACCAGTGTTTTGAACTGTGCATCTGATAGATTGGCTATCTCTTCATTGCTTACTTGTATTTTTTCCTGGAGCTTTGATCCCTTCTTTTATTTGGGCCATTCCCCCCCGACCCCTGCACACCTGTTATATAGTAAGGGGTGGAACCTTAGGTGTTCACCAGGGTGGGGCAACTTACATCACTGCCTTGTGACACTGTGTGTAGAGGAGGAGTTCAAGAGGGACAATGTTGCTTACTCCACTCTCTGCCGATTTTCAGTCATTTTCCCTCACTTTCCCACTACCCACCAGCAAATCAGGCCCTTCTGGTGCTGATTCCCTGGGTGGGTGGGTTTGAGTATGTTCTAGGACCCTTTTGGGTCTCTCCAATGAACTCTCCTATGAGTCTGGGAGTTTCTCCCCCCACCAGCACCCCCCAGGTTTTTTCAGTCAGAGATTTTGAGGCTTTATTCCCCGCCCCCCCCCCCCCCCCCCCCCCCCCCGTGCTGGAACCCTGGGTTGCGCAGTCTGTCTTGCTACCCAGTTGTTCCTCCTGGTTCATTTGCACATGAATGTGGGACCGCCCAGTCTGCCAGCCACTGCCTCACCCAGTCCTCCAGCCGCCACCATGCTGTGAGTCCTCTCTGCCTGGCTGCCTGTCTCCACCCCTCCTATGGGTCTGGGTGAGTGTTTCTTCTTTAACTCCTTGATTGTCAGACTTCCATACAGTTCAATTTTTCTATCAGTTCTGGTTGTTTTTTGTTTTCAAATTTGTTGTTGTCCTTTTGGTTATTCGAGGAGGCATAGTGTGTCTACCCATGCCTCCATCTTGACTGGAAGTGAATGAAATATTCTTGGTTGGCAATGTTTTCTCAGCACTTTGGATGTATCATTTTATTCTCTCCTAACCTGCAAGGCTTCTGCTAAGAAACCCACTGATAGATAGCCTTATGGAGGGTTCCTTTGCAAGTGAGATATATGAAGTCTGTCCAGAAAGTATCCAGCCATGCCCTATGAAAAATGGAGACATTTATTGAAGAAGATACAAAAAAAGACTGTACATAGGAAATGATGCCCCAGTCCCCTTCAAAGTAGGCACTGTGGCATCTCACACATTTCTCCAATCTTTGTTGATTGCAGCCCATACAGGTTCAACATTCTCAGGTGTTCTGATTGTTGTAGGCCTTCCAGAACGTGGATCACTTTCAACAGATTCTGGACCATCTTTGAAGCATTTGTGTCACACTTTTATTTGTACTGTACTCATTGCATCGTCTCGGAAAGCCTTCTGAGTCACCTGAATAGTTTCTGCAGAGGAATGTTCAAGCTTAATGCAAAATTTGATGCAGATTCGTTGCTGTACTGAGTCAGTCATTGTGAATGTGACAGCCACACAGTACACATTCTCCCTCAACAGCATCTACTGCCCCCACTGACTGGTACAGTGAAGTCATCATTGTTCATTCATGCTCATTGTAGTCCACTCTCCTTGGCTGCCAGGTTATAGTGATGTCGTGTAAACTATGCTCATTATGTTAACAATGGCTAGACATTTTCCAGACAGACCTAGTGTGTGTGTGTGTGTGTGTATTTATATTTATATTTATAATTTCCTGGTTTTAAACTTCTCTCTTTGTCTTTCATTTCAGACACCTTTATTATAGTTTGTCTTGGAGAAGATCTTTTTGTGTTGAATTTCTTGGTGTCTTTATGAATTTGGATATCTAAATCTTTTCCCAGATTTGGGGAATTCAAGGCATTATTTTTTTAAACAATTTTTCTGCCCCTTTCTCTCTTTTCCTTCTGGTACTCCAATAATACATAGTTTTTCTTGATCGTATCCCATAATTCACATTGGCTTTCTTCACTCCTTTTCATTTTTCTTTGTTCTCCTCTGACTTGGTGATTTTAAATGACCTGTATTTGACTTTGCAGCATCTTTTTTCTGAGTCTCCTATTGGTGTTCTATAGTGCATTTTTCATTTCATTAATTTTATTGTTCAGCTTAAGACTTTATTTTTGGTCCTTTAAAATTATTTCTGTATGTCTGTTAAACTTCTCATTTTGTTTGTGCTTGTTGCCCTCGTTCCATTAAATTGTCTGTGTTTTCCACTAACTCACTGAGCTTCCTTAAAACAACTATTTTGAATTCTTTATTGGGCAAATTGCAAATCTCTGTTTCTTTTTATTTATTTATTTATTTTTAGTTTAGTGTATATATATATATATATATATATATAGAGAGAGAGAGAGAGAGAGAGAGAGAGAGAGAGAGAGGAACGGAAGGAGAGAGGGAGAGAAACATCAACGTGTGGTTGTGTCTCACACATCCCCTACAGGGGTTCTGGCTCACAACCTGGGCATGTGCCCTGACTGGGATCGAACCAGCAACCTTTTGGTTCACAGGCCCACACTCATCTACTGAGCTACACCAGCCAGGGCCAAATCTCTGTTTCTTCAGGGTTGGTTCATTATTGGAAAACTACTGTGTTCTTTTGGTGGTGTCATGTTTCCTTGCTTTTTCATGTTCCTTGAGGTTTTTTGTTGCTGTCTTTGCATTTGGAGAAGTAGTTACCTCCTACAGTTCCTGTGGGCTGGCTTAAGGAGAGAAATACCTTCTCTGTCAGTGCTGCTGAGTACTCTCTCAGACGTTCTCTATGGCTCCACATGCTCTAAACTTCTTATTTCTCTTTGAGGGGAAATTTCTTTTTTAATTTTTTTAAATCCTCACCTGAGGATACATTTATTGATTTTAAAGAGAGTGGAAAGGAGAGAGAGAGAGAGGGAAAGAGAAACAATGTGAGAGAAACATCATTGGTTGCCTCCTGTATGCACCCCAACCAGGGACTGAACCCGCAACCTGGGTATGTGCCCTGACTGGGAACCAAGCCTGCAGGCAACCTTTTGGTGTGCAAGAGAATGCTCCAACCAACTGAGCTAAGTGAGAATTTCCAGGGCAAGGAGAAATTCTTAAGATGATATTGTTGCTCTTGATCCTTTGCTCTTGAGCCTGCAAAGCCTGGCAGAGTGCTAACAGCTTCCCTACTTGCATTTCCTAGAGCACTGCTGAATGCTCAAGGTTTTGTACTTTCTCCTAATCCTTCAGAGTGAGGTCTGGTTTCCTGTGTGTGCTCACTACCTCTCTGCAAAGGCAGGTACTCACTGCTCTTGGGAGCAAGGAAAAGGAACCAGCCACACAGTGGTAGGAGTATGCACGGGTGAGCTACTCAGAGCATTGGGGATGCCTGTGACCCAGTTGGGGGGATCCACAGGTGAGGCATCTCCAGAGTCTTGTGATCAGGCTACCTGATGGAGTTCGAATAGCAGTTAGTAGGAGCTGCATCCCTTTTTGGACTCCAATAGCCATGGCTGCTGCTTTCCAAGTCCCTTCTCACCCCTCAGTCAGGCAGCACATCTCGGTATTTTGAACAGGGCAAGAAGAAAGTGGGCTTCTTTGGCAGGGTCTGCACAGGAGGGGAAGCCAGGCCCTCCTCACTCATAGGCCCTCACTTCCCTCTTGGAGAGATCACAGGCATGGGAGGCCTCTTAGCATTGAGCTGTGCTGCCTGCGGGGAGGGGTGACCTGGGACAAGTGAAAGTGTTCCTCTTATCCTCTTCCCTGTGTCCAGTCTCAAGTTTTGTTTTTTTCTCTGACAGTGTGTTGGACCTTCTCGTTATACTCCTGGACATGCACAAAGGCACATTTGAGACTGATTGTCAAAATCATGTTCTTTGGAGGGAAGACAGTAGAAAACCCTTATTTCCTTCATTCTGTTGTTACCACTCCCTGCATTTTGTTTTATGATGCAAATTTCCACAAATATCCAAGCCTTTTGGAAGAAAATAACTTTAATATAAATGTAATGGACAATTGTGAATTTTGTGCAATATTGTTCAACACAGATTGAGGCTCAGAACCTTTGCTTCTTGGAAACACACTTGGAACTCTGCTGGAAAATGTTACACTTCTCTTTTCTCTATAATATTGATATACTTGTCACATTCAAGCAGGGCCCATGATTAATCTTAATGTGCAGGTGTTCCTAACTGAGGCTGGATGCTTGAATTTGCTTCATTCTATGCAGTCTGTTTTAATTTTGATTAATTGCCATCAGAAATAATAACTCCTCAGGGCAGGTCATTAGGAAGCTACGGAATCGATTATGTTTAGCTACAGAGTGTGTAGAACTAGTCACTGCCACTGAAATGATCACAGATACCTTTTATGTTCCATGCACAAGAAGTACTTAGGTCATCCCAACTGGAGTTCAGAAACAAACTAAAATAGAATTAGAAATGCTTTTTAATAAATAAGTTACCCTTCAAATTTGCCTCTTTTTTTTCCTGAATAGATTTTCCTAATTCTGACATGAATGTTAGAGACCAAGCTGGTAGTCATGGATGTTAGGAATAATTTGCTTTAGCTTTATGCTAGGGAACATATCTCGGTACATATCTGCAATAATTAATTGGCTGAATCATGAGACCCGCCAGCATACAAAAGGAACCAAACTTACCTGCTGTCCCAAACCACACACCACTGCCTTGGTTGGAGTACTGATTGCTTTATTTTGTGGTTAATGCACTAGCCTCCTAACTGCCTTCAGCTTCCCTACCTCTGGTGTAGTTTCTTCTTGGGTCACTCATACTCAGTAATTTGCATGTACCTTTACGTGCCTCTGCCTGTGCGTGGAACACTCTGACTCCCCTCTTCCATCTGACATTCTCACATTCATGCTTCAGAGCTTCTCTTAAATGCTGCCTGCTCTAGGAAGCTTTGCTTGTTTCATTAGTCCCCTCAGGTGGCTCTTCTTTTGTGTCCATTGCATCTTGGACTCATTTCTACATAACTGCTACCATATTTTATTCTCACCAAATGTCCATTTCCTCTGTTAGACTGTTAGACTTCTGCTAGAGATCTTTGAGGGCAAAATTTCTGTCTTGTGTCTCTATAGCCCCAGTTCAGTGGATCCCAGCCATGTTTGCTTCACACACATCCTTTGAGAATCTGATGAAAACTGTAAACTTCTCCTCTAGACAAAGTGCTCTAAATTTGGCCAATAATTTAAAAAGGTTTGGGATACTCTAAGTCCATCTGTGTACCCCAGGAGTCCATGGACCTCTGGTTAAGGATCCTTGCACAAGTCCCTGGAAACATCCAAATAGTTCTCACGTAAGAAATGCTTAACATGTGTTAGACACTTTTCTGAGCACTTCGCATAATCTGCCCCATTTATTTCTTAAAACAATCCTATGAGGTAGCTACTATAACTATCCGAATTTACAGATGAGGACACTGAGGAACAGCATATACGTAATATGCTCTAGAATATTCCTGAGACTGTTCTGTCAACCACAACACCACATGGCCTCTCAGCCTCACTACGGTGCTGTTCCTAGTACTCTACCTAAAAGGCGCTGCATTAATATCTATTGAATGAGCCCTGGAATGAATGTAAGCAATAGTGTTATACATAGAGAATTAGACGTACGGTTGAAATCATGCGGTAAATAAAGAGGCTTAGCATTTAAATGGTTTGTAAGTGCTATGAGCTTTTTCAGTGGAGTAACTAGCATAGGATATAAGTGACATCCACCCTTCATTTAGCTTTAAGGATAAAGGGTGGGAAGGTAAGGAACTTTGAATACATGACTCATGCCTGACATTGAGTGAGGTACTTCCTAAACAAATCACACCATGTAACAGTGCTAAGAGACCTTAGAATATAATTGAATTTTGAGTCCAGTATTGACTCCAGAGAAGAACTGAATGGGAAAAATACAAAGTGTCATTTTTTTTAAAGCAAGCATTAATAAAGCACAGTTTGTAGAAGCCTAAACGATGTCAGCTCTGACATCGATGAATGTAAGTTTTACTGTTAGAATGGAGAATGGTTAAGGAGGTAAGGGTGGGGCAAGTTTTTCTCTCTTCTAATAAAGATAAGCCTTTCAAGTCTTTTGTGATAAGAGTTTTATGATTACAGTTCGGTGTGAATAGGACCTTCACTCAAGTGTGCGCACACAGACTTCTGCTCCGGTTCCTGAAAGGAGGGAAGGGAAGGTGGGTAAGGGAGGAAGAAAGGCTGATATGTGATTATCCTGTGCCAATGATCACATAAATGATTTCAACTAGAGTCTGTCAGCTAATCTGGCCTATTCTTACTGTGGTCAATGGTTCAAAGGTCAAATGTCAGCTACTTGCTTGAGGTAGGGACCTGGTAGCAGAAGCAGGGAGGCCTTTATTGCTCAAAAAAAAAACCAAAGAAAACCCCAAATCAAAAAAAGACCAACCCCCAAACAAACAAACAAAAAAACCCCCATGCAGTCTTCTTCAGAATAGTATAAAAATACATTAGCAATGCTAATCTTCGTCCCTGAGCAATTTTAACCACACTTGGCATCCTTCATCACCCACGGTTGCTAAGGCTGATCTTCCTGGGTTCTGCTGACTCAGGAGCTCCATCTCCAGGTAAGCCTTGAACCATTTTGCACCTGTGTGTAGAGGTGGCTCAGGTTTGGGCAAGGCCTAAAGCTCTTTAGAACATGAATCTACATGTTTGTTGGGCAACGGAGCTCCAGATCAATGCCAGAGATCAGAGTATATGACATTGGTCATTGCCCAAGTTCATGTCCTCACTGGATCTCCTCAATAATCAAAGTACTTACAACTGCATCTCACAAATTGCATGTGATACTTTCCCTATTGGTTGTTTTAATTGCTCTCATGCTTATCCACAATGCTGATTCTAGATACTTTGGTTTTTCAGGGTCGATATGTTTGTATGAAAAATGATGACATAAACACACACAGGATTTTTTGGAACTAAATTTGGGGAAATTTTCTGGATTCATTATTTTATAATACAAATATTGTCTTAAAATATATTATCAAGTCATTGAAAATATTTGGTTGGAAACGTTTTTAAATTTTTCTAATATTAGCTTGAATATTCTTTAGAACTAATTAGCTTTCTTAAACTACAAGCAATATGGAACTCTTATTTTGAAATACAGTCATTTTTCTCTAACAAATCATTTGAAGGGGCTAAATCAAGCCAGCTTTCCACACTGAGTTACAATAATGGAGACTCTAATTATTCAGTCTGCATCTCAAGTTTGGTTGTAATTCATTAAAATTCTTTTTGCCCCTTTTCAGTTGGATGCATTTCAGCATTCTAAATTCTAGTCTCTTCCTGTTTCAAAAATGTAGACAGTTAATAGAGTATATTTGTATCTCATTTGTTTGTTAATTTGATTTTGTAATGATCTCTTTGTCCCTTCATTTCTATAACCCGTAGCTGTGCTTATATTACCAGTCAAAATGCAAATTTTCTTAGAGGCTGGCCTCTACAGTCCATAGCAAAAGAATTTTGATCTCGTAAAATGATTTGCATTTGGATGAAGGATTCCCAACATATGTATGAATTTGCACCTGGATGCAAATCCAGGGAGAATGGGCAAGGCAGTAGGCTGGGAGAGAGGCATTGGGATCTTTGGGGTGAAGGAAGTTGTTGCACTAAGTGTAGCAAATCCTTGTCATTAAACAGGAGTAAGCCTTTGATTTTGCCCTTTTGGAAGGTCTGCAGAGATGTGTAGCTGTAAGATGTTGGCAGGTCAACTGCATATTGTCAGGGCAGTTGAATTTATGTCAGTAGTCTGCCCTTTGGCTCTCAAAGATCTCTCTGGACAGCCCAGCTAGGAGAGCTTATCAGGTCCCCTGCCTGTTTGGTGGGGGTCACTCTGTAACTTGCATAAACTCTGCATGGAAAAGTATATCTTTCCACCACAGGCTGTATCATTTTTGGGACTGAGAATCCTGGGAAGTCTTAAAGTATTCCTCCTGGGGCTGCCTGGCCTGGAGCTGCCCACGTGAAGTTTATCTTTGTTTGTTCTGCTGTTTGCCGTCTGGAGAGGATTACCCAGGGACTACTTTGGCTTAGGTGTGAGGTTGATCCTTTCATTTCTTCTCACCCAGTGAAAACATCGGGTCCTTAGATTTCAAATCAAATATAATTTCATCAAGACGAGTAGACTTCAAAGAGAAAATAGGAACAGTTGAGGATTACTGAGAAATGAGATACAGTGGGTTTTTTTCACACTGTTTACAGAAGTAAGGACTATAATTTACACTAGAATTCTGCATTGTGTTTTAAGATATGAATTGGAAAATATTTTACAAACCAGCATTTTCCCCAAATAAAATGGAAAATGAAGTTAGAATTAACAGTTACTACATATCTTATTACCTCGATATTATTTTACAGGTCTAAATAAAGAAAACATGATTTTAGATTATATATCATAGCTCAATATTTGTTAATAATTTCATATAAATTTTTAAGTCAGATTACATATCACATACTCTCCTACTAGTATAGTTTTACTAAGTACGGATTTTTCCAGCATAGTTCGCTATTGCTAATGCACAGTAATTATACTCCTTAAGGGTTATGTGCTATGAGAACATACAATTTTTTTCTGATTAGGAATTTATTTAATTACCTTGGTACATTAAAAAGATACAGTATCCCTAGGGTGGCTAAATGGCAGAAGCATAGCACCTCAAGTTATTGCTGGAAATTCAAAAGCTCTCTTCCTAGCTTTCTCTTCCTTTGTCCTTGGATCATGGCGTACCAGAGAAATCTTATTCTGTAAGTTTTTTTGAGGTGCTTTTAACAGTCTGCCTTTTAAATTCCTTCTGCAAAAGGCATTCCCTCTTTAGAAGAGTGACTATATTTACAATTTGGTCATTGAACCCCTGGGAACACTTAGAACTACTTACAGGAATGCTAGAATCTATACTTACACCAAGTATTATCAAGGACAGAATAAATAATGAATTGGAATATAGGTACTACTATTTTTCATGTGTAAGTAGCTGTTATAATGATTAATACCTACAAAATATGCTGCTTTTATAGTGGCTTTTGGTATTCTCAATCAACTGAGACTGAAACAAAACTACTATTATTTAAGGTAAAAAATGTGCTCTCCTACTTGAAAAGTTTGGAAACTATAATAAATAGGATGGAGAGTGTTACCAACATGAGTTTCCATTTTAACTGAATTTCCTTGTGTGCCTCTGACCTCCACATGGTCAGAGGAGTTATTCAGCTTTAAGAGTGAAGTATGCTTATATAACATCCTGGTAACAAAATTGTAGAGCATTGGGATTTTGGAGGAAAAAACAGGAACACATTCAGATGATCTGCTAATATGGAGTCTGGTTATTTATTTGTTTATTTTTTAAATGCTTTCAAATACCTACATTGTGGCTAAGCTGGCTATAGAGGTCTATACACTTGTTTTAATCATGCTTTCAGCCAGCCAGGATCTACGGAATCATAATTAAAGAAAGAACTCTGTGCAGTGCACCCAACTCCACCCCATTTCCCAAGCTGGGCTAATCTTCTCCCACCTCAGGATCCTGCGCTGCTGGGAAAACTGGAGTGGTGACCGCAGAGGCCTGCTGGAGGCAGATGTGCCAGAAAGTGCCAAGGCAGAGTCATGAAGAGAGGAGGGTGGAATCACTAACTAGCTGATGGAGCACACAATCAGTGAGTGCACTCCTATCTGACAGAAACTGACAGAAACAAAACCAACAGCCTAACATTTGAATAGAAAGTCAAGGGGAATAGGGGGATGTGTAACCATGGCCCCAAGTTTTCACCAACCAGGAAAATGTGCTTCTACTCTGAGTAGGCAAATAAATCTATCTATATACTCCACAGAAGCTTTTATAGTTTATAAATAATTACAGCTCTCTTTCATGTTTCCACATTCTGGGTCTACGGAGAGAAGGGAATTGAGCCTGCTAACCTTCCTATGCATCTAAGAGGCAGTTTATGGCTGGCCAGGTGCAAATGCCGTATCTAATCTCTCCCTG
The DNA here is from genome assembly GCF_004126475.2 of Phyllostomus discolor. Lineage (NCBI taxonomy): Eukaryota > Metazoa > Chordata > Mammalia > Chiroptera > Phyllostomidae > Phyllostomus > Phyllostomus discolor. Next base: position 75,409,903 of record NC_040907.2, read on the forward strand.
TGTCTGTCGTGTAGCAGCTGCAGCAGTTGGAGGGAGTTGGGAAGTTATTAAATATCAAGGAAATGTTTGTGCCAATATTGTTCCACTTCTGGGTGGTAAGAGAAATTTGCAGTTGTTTTCCATTTAGAAAGCATGCTGATCATTGCTAGGGAAAAGCCATCATTACTGAGATCTCCACACTGGGGGTTAGGGCAAAGTGACCCACCCCAAGTCCGAGGGAAAACTTGAGATCCTTTTTCAGTCTGTTTCCTTTTGGGCACTGTGGCCCCTGTAGTTGCAAAAGCTTTTAAGTGTCCTTTCTTATAGCCACTGGTTCTCAGTGATTGTGGTCAGGGCACCCAGGTGCTTAGAGCCAAAGTATAACTCAAAATTTTCTTTAATTCCTCATTAATGCCCAGGGATATTTGAAGGTTAAGAATACAGTTTTGGGTAAAGTAAAGTGAGATTCCCAAAGAGGGTAGAAGACAAAAGAAAGGTTTTTGGAAGTTACTGAAATGGGGTGGTGCGGTACAATGAACACTGAGTATGAGAGTGTGAAGGTGAGTGTTGGCTCCAGGACTTGCGGGAAACCTGAGTTTGACATGATGTGTGAGCCCCACTTTCCCGACCTGTACCATGAAACGTTGATCACTGTAAGATCCCTTTTTGTTTTACAAATCTGTAGTAAATAGGTACCACCTGCTCAGGAGAGGGGTGGGCACTGTGTCAAGTAGAAAGGAAATAAGACACAATCTATGTGATATAATAAAGGGCACAGCACTAACAAAGCTCTATTCATATGACATTTTATACAAAGAGATCAATGTAAAAATATATATATATCAAATTATCACATTTTTCACCTTAAACTTATACAATGTTATATGTTAGTTATGTCTCAGTATATCTGAAAAAAAAAAACAAGCTGGGGGATGGTTGGTAATGATATGTTCTATCTTGGTTTCTTTTTTCCCCAAAATTATATAGATGAGACTACAGATGCCATCTGTAACAGGTAGAAATTGCATTTGCTAAATGTAACAGAAACCTAATGATGGAGGCTTAATGACATAGGGGTTGTTTTGTCACATGACAAGGACTCCCATGATACACAGTGAAGGGCTTGCACAGTGGCTGCATGGTGGCATCCAGCCCCAGGTTATATTTCTTTTCTCAGCATTATTCTTAGAGTCCGGCTTTCATTTTCATGGGTGTGGCCTCTTTGATAAGCTTACCTGGAAACCTGACCAGTGACTTTTGCTTTTACCTCATTGGTTAGAACTGTATCACATGACCGCCCTAGCTGCAAGTGATCCTGGGAGGTAGGGTACTTTAATTGAGTTTATTGCTATACTTGAACCAAACCAAGCATTTGTCAGTAAGGAAGAAGGTGAAAATGGATACAGGGTATGTAATAGCAGTAGCTGTCACAGGAGCCTCTCGAGATTCACAGATCACACAGGCCGAGGAGGAGAATAAATATATTGAATGATGGAATCAGAACACAGAAGGGTCTGTGGAGAATGGGATAATAAAATGAATCTAACATGCAGAATTCAGTAGGGATTAAAGTCTTTTCCCAAGTCTAAAGCATTAACTGTACACAGAATGGGGAAAATATTTCTTAATACTAGTGCCCTGTAAAGCTATCTATTAATTTTAATTTATCACAAGAGTAGTAATAGCAATCAAAATAATATCTCACATTTTTTGAATGTTTGCTATTAATCATCTCACTTAATTTTCTCATAATTCTGTAAGGTAGATATATTGTCAGTATAGTTCCTAGTTTATTTTTGAGAAGCTGAGAATTATAAGTAACATAACCAAATTCCTGTAACTAAAAAGTGGGTAGGTCAAGATTTGAACAAAAAGCTAGAGCCCTTATTATTTACCTCTACAGTATACTGTTTCCCAGGGAAAAGTGATCTATTATCTAAAAAGCTAATTCAATCTTGGATGGCATAAATTAGTATCACAATATGTATGTCTAGGGAGATAATAGTCTCTGTCTTTTCTGATTAGAAAAATATTTGCAACACTGCTCTTAAGTCTAAAGCCCACATTCAGACGAACGGGAACCAGTAGCTCCTTCCTACAACCATACCAACCCTTACTGCAGTTTCACAGGATAAGAAGGACGCCCAAGGCCAACGCCGCCATCTTGGCATCGATCGTGTGCCATGCCTCCTCTGGAACTCCAGCAGTTGACTCTCCTATCTCCCATATCTCCAATGTATCACTTTCTACTAATTTTTTTCCTCAGCCAATAAAATTACTTTAAATTTTCCAACCTACATAAATAAATAACCCTTCTAAGACCCCAACTCTAGAAATATGTACCTTTGAAACTACTACTTCTAATGAGTATTTGTTGAACCACACTTCTTTTTTTTTTTTTAAGATTTTATTTATCCACTTTTTAGAGAGGGAAGGGAGGGAGAAAGAGAGAGAGAGAGAGAAACACCAATGTGCGGTTGCTGGGGGCCGTGGCCTGCAACCTAGGCATGTGCCCTGACTGGGAATCGAACCTGCGACACTTTGGTTCACAGCCTGTGCTCAATCCACTGAGCTACGCCAGCCAGGGCTGAACCACACTTCCTAAAAGAATATTTAACATATGCTGCCTCCACCTCCTTCATCTCCTTCCTTGGTTTCCAGAAATGTTGGCCACCCCCAGGAAGTGCAAAATATAAAACTCCCTCAGTGGCAGTCATTTTTATAAGTCAAAGAAGTTGACAAACTGGGTGCTTTGTTGATTGCTTGAATCTTAAGGACCGATCATTTATCTGATGCGCATCCAGAGAGCATTCATAAATCTGTTACGAAGTCTAGTTTTCACAAATGTGTTCTCCTGCTGAATCACTTGAATGAGCTATGAAACTGTGAACCTAAACTCTGCCTGATTTTTATTGGCTCTCTCTTGGTTTTCTCATTATATTATTCTTAACATAATAATGCTGACTACTTCTGCCTTTTTATAGTTACAAAATAACTTTGGTGGCTGTGACAGTATTTAACTTATCATTGAAACAGTGGTATGTTCAGTGATGAAGTAAATAAAAAATGGCTGGTTCCACTTTTCATCATCAGTGGAATAAGCAGTGGTGACATGAAGGATTTGAGATAAGGAAAATTACTGTGAGTCTGTGTCTCCCCTGGGATGGTTATTCCCCAGCACCACATCCTCTGAGGATGAGAGAGACCTGAGTCACTTTGGCAAAACACTTTGTAGGTAGGTATTTTCACAAAGGCATGGAGCACCATGAGTTTCAGTTGTAAGCGTAACATAATTGTACATCTAAGTTTCACTATCTAGACTATATTAAGAATGCCAGTGGTATTGGAAAGTTCTAATCCTTGCCAATTTTTACTCTTAGACCTCTTCTGTAGCTAATGTACTGTAGCAAGCATTATCCTTCAAGGAAAAATCCTAAACGTTCCTAAAGGTAGAGGTGAAACAATAATTGAATTAAACTTGTTAAGATACAGAAGAATAATTTTTCCTACCAGATACTTATTTGGCTTTTTGAAGCTTTTTGTTCTTGACCATTTGTAACACATAATTAGAACAACAGATTGTCAAAGACAGGATGGAATGAAAGGCAAGGCCTAGGACACAGGTGGCAAACACAAGGCCTTTGGGCAGAATCCAGCCCTCCACCTTGTTTCTACCTGGCGGCAGCGCTGAGCTCCTTGCCCCTAGTTAAGTAGTACTGAATTTTTTGGACTGTAAGACGCACTGGACCATAAGATGCACCTAGGTTTTAGAGGAGGAAAATAGGACAAAAATTTTTTGAAGCAAAAAATGTGGTAAAATATTTAATAACATAGATAACATGGGCCGCCACCTCCCACCCCCCACAGTGAGCCAGGTAAGCTACATTCGGACTATAACATGCACCCCCATTTTCCTCCCAAATTTGGGTGGGGGAAAGTGCATCTTATAGTCCAAAAAATACAGTAGTTACGTTTATACAGTCCTAAAATTACATTCGGCCCTTTGAAGGCCATCAAGAGGCTGGTGTGGCCCCCGGTGAAAGTGAGTTTGACACCGCTGGTCTAGGAGTGGTGCAGGGTGAGTAGTCGTACACAACTAGATCATTTTGTATATCTAGACTCACTCCAAATTTAAGGAACACAATTATATTAGTGTTTATATTTAAAAATAGCATTTCAAACTTCAAAGAACATTGGCATGCATTATGAAATTGTATGCATTACTCACAAAATGTTTTCATTAGCAGCTTAAATTAACCTGAGCTAGAGAAGGTGATACACCCAGTCTTCTGTCCCATAGCTCAAATCTCTCTCCTCCATGCCATATATATGCATGTATTTACTTTCTTCTGTGGCCTTTATTAGTTTCCATCCCTTAAATGTGAGGAGAGAGAGACAGAAGGGGAAGAGAGAGAGACAGAAGGGGAAAGCCAGACTTGTTATTAGAATTAAATGGCATACAAAGCTAGTGATACTTTGAAAGAGTTTTGCAAGTACATACAAATGCTAGAAAGAGCCCTTCAGTAATAAATAAGACACTGGCACCACTATGTATTTTTGCAAAATAGATTTTTTAGTAATCAATTTTTAAATTTTATTTTATTTTTGACCTTAGAGAGATGGGGAGGGAGGGAGAAAGAAAGGGAGAGAAACATCAACTGGTTCCCTTCTATATACCCCCTGACCAGGGACCAAACCTGAAACCCAGGCATTGCCCTGACCAGGAATCAAACCAGCGACGTTTTAGTTAGTGGGATGACCCCCAACCAACTGAGCCATACTGGTCAGGGCTAATGATCAACTTTTAAAAGTGAAGTAACTTTCACTAGCTATTAGGGAAATGCAAACCAAACCGTGAGAAACCATCTCACAGCTGTTAGAATGGCTACTATCAACAGTACAAGCAGTAAGTGTCCGAGAGGTTGTGGAGAAAAAGGAACCCTCATTCACTGCTGGTGGGATGTAAACTGGTACGGCCACTATAGAAAACAGTATAGAGGTTCCTCAAAAAATTAAGAATAGAGTTACCATAAGACCCAACAATCCCTCTTGTGGGTATCTATCCAAAACATTTGAAAACACTTATTTGAGAGATATATATACCCCTAAGTTCATTGCAGCATTATACATGATGCCCAAGACATGGAAACAACTGAAGTGTCCTTCCATACATGATTGACTAAAGAAAATGTGGTACATATATACAGTGGAATACTACTCAGCCATCAAAGAAGATGAAATACTGCCATTTGCAATAACATGGATGGATATTGAGAATATCACACTAAGTGAAATCACATGGAAAAGCCAAGAACCGTATGATTTCACTCATGTGGGATATAAAACTGAAAGCAGCAAATGAACAAACAAGACAAAAAAACCAAAAACTCATAGACAGACAAGAGTATGGCTGTTGCCAGAGGAAAAGGGGGATGAGGAGAGGTAGAAAGAGTAAAGGGGGTCAAATGTATGGTGATGGAAGGATGTTTGGCTTTGGGTGGTGAACACACAGTGCAATATATAGACAGTGTATTATAGAATTTTACATATGAAACCTATATAATTTTATTAATCGATGTCTCCCCAACACATTTAATAAAATTTTTAAAATAAAATAAAAGTAATAAAAGTGAAGAAAGTTTACATAATGTAGTGAAAAGAAATCAGGTTTGATACCAAGTTTCTAACTCATACTTACAGCCTACACTTTAGTGTAAGTTACCAAATATTATTAAAAGAGCATTAAACAGAACTAAGAAAAAAGGGTAACCTTAAAGTGTTCCACAGGTACAAGAAATGGTTTAAACGAATATTCTATTAAATGTGTTTTCATGAAAGGATCTAATAGCATGCAATTATTTTGTAATTACCTTTCAGCTCCTTGCTATGTAATTATTCATTTGGTTATATGTGGTTTACAAATTAGTACCCCCAAAGATCTAAAAAAAATTACCAGAACATGGTGATTATCCTTAGAGTTACATGGTTTCTCAAAGGGTAATTGCCATTTAATTTGCTAGGTCTGAATTCATATCATGACCTCATGGTAATTCGTGTGCTTGTGAATGACCTGCGTGGCTGTAGGAGCCCCCAAAATGTTGTGTGTGGCTGGAGTATAAGAAAGCATGGAACAGGTGCGGCTCCAAAGTGGTGAGTGCTGTGTGTCTGTGCATGTCCCTGGCTTTGTAAGGCTCACTATAAATATTGTTGATGGCACTTGTGCATATGTTCACGGACATGTGTAAACATACATCTTCAGGTGCCTTAGGTCTCCCACAGTTTGACTGACTTCATTTTACCCAATTAAGGGTCACTTTTAAAAAGACACGTCCATCTGTTAGACTTATTAGATGGTCAATGGAAGAGAAATATAAATGTCTCACCTTCCTTTTAAAGTCAAGAGCAAAAGTAAAAACAACCTTCATTAAACACAAGAAGTGAACGCATACAGTTTAGGAGGGAGAACAAGAAAGACCCCAGACACCGCCTAAGGTCCTGAAGCATCAGAGAGCTGTGTGGGCAGCACGAAGTCTGCCCTGCGTGTGTAGGTGTGATACAACAATATGTGCTTCTGGGAGGGGCAGTGCAATCCACCACTTGGGCCCAAGGCGTGGTGTGTTGAAGCCACCACCAACTGGCTAGTGAGAAATGATTGTTAAATATTCAGGAATTTTGCAAACAGGTTGTGAAACTGTTGGAATCTTGAAATCAGCCATGGTGGGATTATTTACACCCTGGAAATTGGCAAAACACTGTAAACCAAGGTTTTCCCCTCTGCCCCAGAGAGCCAATTTACTAGCATACAGCGAGTTCAAATATTAAAAGAACACTTTAATGAAAAAGCCTACTTTTCTAATAATTCCTAGTTTTCTAATAATTCTCCCTACTGACCAACTCTTAAACTTTAACCTTTCCCCTGAGTGACTCCAAGTCTAGTTTCCCTTCTTTCATTAGGCTCTTCTAATCCATGCAGAAACGATTATAACTGAACACTAATTTGTAGGAAGCCCATATTTGAATATTAATAATCAAGAGTACAGATTTGAATTTGACTCCAGCTCGGACAATCTGGGTTTGAATCCACAGGCCTGTATTTACCAGATATGAGGTTTAAATAGTACTCACTTTTTTATGCTTCCGTTTTCCTATTTGTGAAAGAGGCATAATAGTTCTCACCTAAAGGAGTTGCTGTGGGAATAATATCTTCCCTATAGGGTTGTTTTGGGGATTAAATGACTCATCATATGTAAAGCATTTGGAACTCTGGACATAGAAAGCCCTTCACTTGTACTTGTGATTGAGAAGGTTATCATGTCTACCTGGCACACTCTAGACAGGCACTAAATTATAATTTATTCTGTTCTTTTTGCAATTCTGTTATTATGTAGAAATGGTTTAAAACACCTTTTTCTTCAGGGGCTGCAAGGCTGATGTCTCCTGGGCTGCAGCCTGGCCATGTGGAGAGTTCCTGTTGTCACATCTGATGCCATATTCTGGGAGTGACGCTTTAGCTTTGAAAATGAGCAAGTACAAAGTGGTGTGGTCCAGGCAACCTATGGCCTTTGGAAGGAGGCAGGACAAGGAGGTAGGTGACCCATCCTTTCTTTGAACTGACAGCACACTGCCTGTAACACTCAGTGTATAAAAACTGCATGATTTCATTTTGTATTCCCACAGGATTCCATTTGAGCCTAGGGTACCATGGTGATAACATTACATTACTGTTTTGTGGTTGGACTGGGATAGGGGGCAGTAAGAATGGTCTTGCCCATTGCTCCTCAGTTGCTTCTCTGCCCTCTCTCTACAATAGTGGTCCTATGTTCAGTAGCACTCTGATTGCAGAGCGCCTCAAGAGATGGGACAGAATCAGTGGGGCCCATCCCATGAGCATGCCAATGCCAACAGGAAGGGGGAGAGGAGGTGTCTCACTGGCTCACACTCCATGGACAGAGCCAGCTTGGCATTCCAGCTCCTTGGCCTCTGTGGACTAAGTCCTCCAGGGCCTCCAGGTAAAGCCTCTTCCCCCAAAGCTCAGCCTCATTAACAGAGGGATTATTAGCTCTGAAAAATACAATATGTCACAGCAGGTGTGCAAATTGGCCATTAGACTCCACAAGTGAAAACATATTCATGAATGAGGCTCTGTAACCACAGATGCAAGAGGCCTGATTGCGTATTTTGCATAGAGTGGCCCCTAATACAGTATATGGTTTTAATGTGGCTTCTTGAAAATCTCTGAAAATATGCTGAAACTATGCCTACCAATAATTTCTCTGGTGAATTGTGACACTTTCTTAGATTACAGAATTTATGCAAAAATAACACCAGCCTGTCAAAACTCTATTTCCGCAAGAGTCAAGAAATAGAAGGTAACATTCCATTCTCTAAAATCCCAAGTTAGTTGTATATAGTTTTTCTATTTTTGTTTTTTGCCTGTAGTCTTTAAAAAGTTTTTTTTTCTTGTTTCAGTACAAATAATATCAATCTGCCATGATGACCAGTTGAATAAGAAAAAGAGGAGTGGGATGAAGGGGAAAAGAATCGTGGCCAACAGCCATTGGGAGCTTAGCATGTGTGAGAATCCATGCTAGTAGTTTATACACAACACTTCATGAATACACGTAACAACCTGTGAGGCACACTGCATTATCAGCTCTGTTTTACAGAATGAGAAGTTGAATCACAGAGGGGTGAATGAACCTGTCCAAGGTCACAGAGATTATCAGTGGTATAGGATTCAAAGATAGGCCCTCTGACCTAAGAACTCTATGCTTAACCATTGTACTCTATGTTCGGAAGCATTTTGAATTCTGGGATTGAAATGAACACATGATTACAAGTTGGTGTCATTAAATATATTAGAATACATAAACCACATCTCTGGAAAATAAAAACAATAGCCCTGATTTTCCATGTTTGTTCATTTCCATGGTGTAAATATTCCCACTGTGGTTCATTTCAAACTGCCAATGGATTAGTACTGAGCTTTTATCACTGCTGCATATCATTGACTAAAAGTGTGATAAGATGTGTCTGATGTAGGTTTAAGGGAATTACATCCTGGGCTCTAGTACCTCTTCACTTTACATGCTGCTGTAGCAAGACTCAGTGTTTTTGAGCTTCAAATTCCTCCCTCATCTGCAAAACAAAATTTGAGAGAATCAGTTCGCCTTTACTTTTTTTTTTCCTTTAAAGTCTTAGGAAGGGTTTATAAAATGAGCCTTGACAGTTTTGAAAGTATAGTATGTTTTGTTAACTGTGAAAATGGAATCTGCTAGTCGCTGAAAAGATCACTTTTGGAGAAGAAACATTCAGTTTCAAGTTTACTGAAATTCAGTAAACATAGTCATCTCTTTTCCTTCTCAGCTCTTTGCCTTGTCGAAGCGCTTCTTGAACTGATTTTATTAGTGGGTAATAGTTGGAACAGAGACAATCAAAGTCACTTTGTGATTTCACCTGAGAGTATTTTGATTTTTCTGTGGCAAAGTTCCTTAAGCTAGGATATTTAATACAGTTAGTTTCCTTTGTATTCCTATTTATTATATTGCATTTGTATATAAAGGCATTATTGAGAAGTGACCAAACTTCACAAGACTGCCAGAGAGGGCAGGATCAAAAATTAAAAATAAAAAAAAAATTAAAAAAGGATGTGTAGGTATCAAAATGGAGGTTTCCAAGAGCTTAAGAACAGAGTTTCACCTTTATCTGTGCTGGAGACGGCAGATTTCTAGCAAAGGCATGAAGAGCCAACCCTTCGTGGGCCTCACTCTCCAAAAGGCAAAGGATGCCTCATTTTTCTAAAATGTATCTAAAAGTAAATGAAGTTTATTAGTTATTAAATACACATAGAGTTTTGATTTTCATAAACATTCGTTTTTCCCACATACATACCCTTTTTAAATTCTTTGCTACTTAGGCTTTAACTGAATATTGATAGTTGAGAATTAGCCTTCTTTCAGTCATTGGGAAGCTATTATTTCAGGATAGTCTGCAGTGAAAGAAACACTTGATGTTCTCATGTTGGAAACTTGGATATCCCTGAGCTTTCTTCTCCAACAGGAAGATGTCCTTCAGCATTCCCTCATTCCTTTCACAAATAATGAAGACATGCCACATGCCAGGCAGAGCAAAGGCCCAGGGCCATCAAATGAATGAGGTATGCCCCTGCCCTGGTGCACTGCGGGGACTCCAGGGGAACAGAAAGTCACAACACAAGGTGGCCAGTGCTGAAAGAGAGAGAGGAGTAAGGAGCTGTGGAGGGCATGACTGTCCACTGGCTGCACCGCCCCCAGCTGCAGAGGACACGGGGTGTATCACAGATATATAGACTTTCTCTATTAAAATCATTTCCTTTTTGTTGATTTGTATAGAATTGTAACAGTAAAGATAAATGTAATGACTCATTTTTATTTTTTTATTCTTGAGTTCAACTAAAATGCATACAGTACATATGCATTTTCAAATTCACATGTGCAAAAAGGAATATTGCGTATTCTATCAGTAGTTCTCTATCTTGGGTGCAGGGTAGAATTAATTACCTAGGGGTGGTTTTTAAAAATACCAGTGTTTGGGCCACTTTTTCCTTGGTGGGCAAGGGCTCAAGAAAATTCATGAGCAAAGATAGGATGTATTGAGGAGGCTGAGAGATGCTGCCAGAGTCTGTGCTTCCCCAGGGACCCACACTGATCACCCACATTTGTGGCACATGCTGGCTTTAGGGCGTTCTAGACTTACCTACCCCACTGGGTGGTTGGTACCATGAGCCTAGACCACCTGCCATCTGATGAAGGACAGGAGCCCCTCTTGAAAGCCCCCTTGACCCTTGGAAATGATTTCCCATCTGGAGAGTTGGTGCTTGAAATTCCCCAATTAGATAGCTGTACTTTTTCTAGAAGCTTTTTTTTCCATAAAAATATATAAGTACCTCTGAGGAATTATACTGTTATATCTAAAGAAATCCAAAACACTAATTTGAAAAGATGTGTGCATCCCTATGTTCAATGAAGCATTATTTACGATAGCCAAGATATGGTAGCAACCTAATTGTCCGTCCATAGGTGAATGGATGAAGAAGATGTGCTATGCATATAAAATGAAATATTACTTGGCCATAAAAAAGAATGAAATCTTACCAGAGTAACAAACAAGAATGGATCTAGAGGGTATTATGCTGAGTGAAGTAAGTCAGACAAAGAAATACAAATACCATATGATTTCATTTATATGTAGAATCTAAAGAATACAATAAGTGAACAAATAAAAATGGGAACAGACTCCTAGACACAGAGAACAGACTGATAGTTGCCAGAGGGGAGGGAGTTTGGGAGAATAGGTGAAAAAAGTGAAGGGATTAAGAAGTACAAACTGGTAGTCACAGAACGGTCATGGGGACGTAAAGTACAGCATAGGGAATATAGTCAATAATATCGTAATAACTATGTATGGTGCCAGGTGGGGTACTAGACTTCCCAGGGTATCACTTTTGCAAGTTATATAAATGTCTAACCACTAGACTGTACACCTGAAACTAATATAATATTGAATGTCTACTGTAATTGAAAAATAAAAAAAATACTAGTTATTGGTTATTGTATCATTTGGAACTCATTTCCTGAAAGTAGGTTTTGAAAGACAAGGTGGCAAGGTGAGTTTATGAGACTTGGATTCCCTAACGAGAGCTGGAGAAGCTGCTGCAGAGAGGTCCCTGTGCGGCCCTCTCCAGGGAACATCCCTCAGTGAGGCCCACAGCTCACCCCTGCCAGCCCCCCGCCTCAGGCTAGAATCAGGTTTTTTTCAGTGTCACTTAACACGTACAGTACTTCCACAATTCTGAAGATGATGCTGTTTCATCTAGTTCTGACCTCACTGTTTGCTATCTACAAACTTCTTTAGAGCAGGATTCATGTCAAGAGAACCGAATAAGAAGCAAACAGAAAAATAAAAGTCACAGAACACAAATGGGTAAAGGCATCACCAAATCCACAGAGTGACTGGCCTAGGTCAGTGTGGTCCTCCTCTGTATGCTGCTCATACAATGTGCACAGGTCATCCTGGCTCAGAACCATAAGCCCCTGTCCTCAGAGAGGCTGGCTCCGGATTGCCCAGTGGAGCACTTAGCGCTTTCTGAGTGCCCTGGAAACGTTGAGGATGTGAGCTTGTCTTTGGAGGATGCCTCCTCAGAGGAAGGTGCTATGCAAATAAATACTGGTATTGTTATTCTTTTAGCACAAATTCATAATTGACTTTCTGTTAAACATTGCAGCAAGTTAAATTAATTCAGTATGATTACAGTCATTAAACAAATGCCTGGTAATGACTGCCTTCTTATTTTAGCATTCCTCAACTCACTGGGGTAATACCATATAAGGCTTCTGTTCCATTGTTAGATTAATTGGGGTGCAGAACCTGCATTTTGCAATAGAGCAGTACACTGCTTTATAGTAACTGGACTGCAATTGAAGGCTACTGCTGGAATAATTTACCTTCCAGTTTTTCCTATAGCTCTTACCATTCCATTAGGTACAATTTCCTAGTTCATTACAGCATACAAGTAGCTTAAGGCAATTTCTACCTGTTAAAAAAAGAAGTGTGATTTTAAAACCAAAACACGGACAGGCATTCTCCCACAATTATTTTTTTGGACACTGAAACTAACCCAAAATGATAGGAAAGTGATAATTTTAACCAGTTATCCCATGGATATGGTCATCCCAAGAATTACCTGCCAATTTAGCAAGCAGGACAGAAATAGTTAAGTCCTGAGGCTGTGAGTTTAAAACTCCGCCTGAGAGAAAAGCAGTGTAAGATGTCTTGGCCAGGTGTGCAGGATTGCTACCCAGTGTGGATGGAGAAAGGCTGCCCTCCTTAGCCATGCGTCACAATCCTGGTCATCTGTCTGGTGCCACCTCAGCCACTGGCCCAATTCTGTAGAGTACATTGAATGATAACACCCTGCAAGTCAGCTGACTGCTGTGTCATAGCTGCTGCTTTCTGCAGTATCGCAACTGCCAGAGCTCCAGTCCTGCAGTTTCCCAGTCGCAATGCGGCAGAGCCAAGGCAGACGACTAGGCACAGAGCGACCGAGTTTTAAAGTGTTCTTTTCTGCTACCACTTAGCCTTTCGCACACGAGGAGTATTTACCTTTGCGTAGCCAGCAGCAGAGAAGCAGTCTGAATTGAATATACACGATGGCTTCTAACTTGGCAGCGTGAATTTTCAGCAGAGCAGGTACTGCTCGGAGCCTTGTAGCCAAACTGCCTGGCGGAGTGCAGCTGGTTTAACTCCACCGGCGGGAATAGTTTGGGGGGCTTCTCATGCCACGCAGCTAGACCTGCAGGAATAAAGGCTAGGACAAAGGAGGCGATGCTTGCCACAGTGGGTCTGGCCGGGGCCTGTGCAGGCAACTCCACCGAAGTGATGCTGTGTGACTCTCCCAGCTCACAGCTAAGGCTGGTCCCAGGAGCTGGCGCAGATCCCCAGTCCTCAGTTAGAACACGGTTTAAAGGAGAAGCCAGACTCACTGACCTAAATCAATCCCAGTCCTCTCTGGATGCGGGGGCAGCTGTCGACTAGCAGTGACCCAACCAGCCATCAAGTGGAGCATCGCTGTGACTGCAGTGTGGGTGCAGGTGGAGCTGGGAGAATGGCAGTCTAATTTCGGTCATCCGATGGCGGCTTCTTATTTTCCTAAATAATCGTGCTCGCTAAGTGTACAGTTGCCTGGATTGGTCTGCCTTCTGTGCAGGCTTCATCTGCTCTGGCTGCAAGTCAGGGTGCCAGGCAAGCCTGCGTTACCACTGGCTCCTTCCTGCGCGATGCTCGCTGTGCCACTAGGACGGGTCACACTGACAACAAAGAAGGAAGCAGGAAGCATCACTGTCTCTTCTCTTGTGATGTTAGCGGAACCTAACTCTTCTTCGCAGTGATGCCCGTGTGTGGGTGTGTGTATGTGTGTGTGCTTTAATTCATCTGATCGAACAGCCTCACAGATATCATCATGGATGTGGTTTTAATGATTTGGAAAATAAAAAAAGACAGCCTGTGGAGACAGCCATTTGAGACAGCAGCACATTTAGGTTAATGCCAATTCGAAATACTTTGGTTTGTGAAGCCAAGCCCTAAGGGACAAGCTCGGTAACTGAGAGAGAGATCGTAGATAAAGAAATAAAAATGACAAGCATAATGGAGGCTCTCTGAAGACACTGTCAGAGCATCAGCTCATGGATGGCAATTTCGCCAGGCTGAGAGTGAATAATTCATAGATTGAAATTACCCTGCTTTCACCTTTCCATTTAAATCGGCATGATCTGAATCTCTAATAAATTTTCAAGATAAAGTAAAATGCCAATTTGAATCTGAAGAGCTTTTTTAAAGCCAGATGCTGCATCTCCGAATCTTTCGGTACCTTTCACAATTATCCTGTGAGAACTGCTCTTCATCACGAAGCACCATTACCAGGGAAAATTACTGTGATTACAATAGCAACAATAGAATCCCATCAAATGATCTCTAATTTACTTAATTTGCTAAAACTGACTGTGTGGCTTTAATGCCCATTGTCTGTCACCATGCCGGGCACCCGTGGATCTATCTCGAGCTGGAACAAAAGTGAGGCAGCAGCGTATGTGATACCTTCAGTCTGAAAGCCTAGCTAAGAACATTCTCCTAGGTTACCATGTCTCTTCCGTTTCGTTTGCATTTTTGTGGTCTTTGTTGTTTTTTTTTTTTTTTCTTCCAAAGCCTATACCCCAAATGCCTGTTTGGAGAAATGGTGAGCCTGTTGTGGATTTGGGGTTGATTTCTTGATAACAGGAGAGCATCATCTTGTTAATTTATATACTCTCTTTATTGTTAATGTATACAAGCATGTGTTTACCAGAAGGAGGAAAGATTCTGTTCTGGGAGAGTAGTTTAGAAAGGCAGCCAAGATGCAGGTTATGTCTTTGTCTCTTTTTTGAAATCCCTGTCTGCTTTCAGATTAGAAGTCCTTTTAGGGAATTATAACCCTTGTGTGATGTGTTAAAAACTTTGCAGATTAAAAAGCAGCTCGAGAGTCACATCCAGTAACAGCTCTCCCGCAGTCTTTATTAAAGGCATGTATGTTCAACTGGGTGATTAAATGAAGCTTTGGTACAACTTGGCTTGTTATGTCTGCTTGCTCTCTAGCAGGAGTCTCGCCTAAAGAGAACTTCTTCTCTGATGGGCTGCACAGTTCATCTCAGGGTAATTCTGCACCCTTAAAAGGGGCACGGTTCAGGAAGCCTCACTGGAGAATAGACTGTAAATATTTAAGAGGTACAATGACTTCTGGAATTACTCGCAGTAGCATGAATCCAGTATGTGGGTCCCACTAGTTGAGTGATTGAAGTTTGATGACCCGAGGTAGGATTTCTGAGAGATGACCATCCTTGGGAAGAAGGTAGGTCTGAAACATACCTGTCTCATGCAGAGTTTCTGCTTGCAACTCAGAGCTCTGATGGGCTCCTTAACCTGCTCTCCAACTTGACCCCTTCCTGCATCCCCACAAATGCCTTTGTCAGAGGAGGTAAGTTGTATTTCTAGTCATTTGTACAATAGATGATATTCTCCATTGTCTTGTTTCAGAGGTTGTATGCTTTTTGTGCTCTACTTTCTTTCCACATACTTTTATTCTCACTTCTCTCAGGAAAACTAACAACTGTTTTTTTCTGTTTTTCTAAATGCAAATGGAAATGTGGTATTTTAAAGAGTGGTTTAACTATTGTTTTTGTTCTCTTTATCTAAGTACAGTCAAGGTTTTCATGTTTTCAAAAGAAAGGAAAAAAACAGTTTTACTTAGCAAATAGTTTGTTTAAAAATAGTAAGCAATTTGCTAAATACCAATTATGTTACATATTGTTTTCTTTAGATAGCTCATATTTCTAATACTGAAACTATTATTCTTATCTCTCCAGAAGGAGGCTTGGCTGTTAGTGACAAAGGGCTTTTCACAAACCCGTACTGCTTCTGTGCCAAAATGATTTCTTTTTCATTAAAAAAAAGCATAGGCTGCATATTCTGCAAAGGGGTTTTAATTTCTGGCATTTTAAATCTCTTTGGTAGTCAAAGTTGGAGCAGGGTAATTAATCATTGAGTTAGCAAACTGGTTTACATGTCATATTTAAATAATATAGGTATCCTAAAATTATCTAAGAATAATTGGAAATCAGATGTTTGTTACTTTTTTGGAAGTCAAACTAATTGCATTCACTTGATAAACAGCAAATTTGAAGTTGATCATTTCTATGATTCACGCACTTGTACTTTATATTCTTGAAAAATGAGGGGTTTGTTTTATTTTTTCAGAACGGCAGTGCCACTGACACTGATCACGTGTTAGTACCTGCTGGTACTGAAACTCACTCGTTTTACCATTAAAAAAATTCATCACATAGAGCTGCTAGCTTAAAAATCTTGAACTCCAATAGTTCCCTGACCAAATAGTCTTTTCAAACTCTTAGTAATTGCATGTGAATAAACATAATATTTTAAAATAAGTTCATTAGATAACTTTTAATTTATTATTGACAACTATTCTCATTATTTGTGGACATATCTTACATGCTTTAGATAAGCATAACATAGGTAAAAAAAAGTCTACAAGGATAACTGTAAGTGCAGGTAATTTGAAAAGTAATTAACTGCAGAAATATACTGTTACGGGTTAATTTGGGAGAATCTCAGACAATCATGACCTAACACTATTCTGTACCTAATTAAGGTTTTGTTTGAGTTATTAACTAATTTTTGTTTTGGTGGGTATGAAAGACATAGGTAAAAATGATCTCCTCCCTTTTTATCCCAAACTCCCAATCACTGCAGAGAATTCGCTGCAGCTACAAGGAGTGATTTAAAATTTAAACACCCAGGACTACACTCACAGAAGCCACAAGAAGGCCTCATGCTTTAAGATAGAATGTGTAAATTTTATTACTTAGTAATTGCAGTCATTACTAGACATTAGTATATTTTAGATTTCAAGTCATTATTAAGGTCCAGTTTAGAGAGAAAAAACTCTTCAGAGACAATACATATTAATCTGTACTTAATATTTGTTAACTAGTTAACACATACCGTGGTGAACAGATGCATTTCACATAGTCAAATGGAATTCATAGTTGATGCGAGATTTCTCTAATTAACATGTCACAAGGACAATGGCATAGTATATTTCCCCCTAAATTTTAAGTATGTAGTAATGGAACATGCCTTTATCAAGTACCAATATTTTGCTATACTGAACTGCCAAAGAGAAAAACGTGGGACAAAACAAACAAACAAACAAAAAAACAACCAACAGGTAAAGATAAAAGAAAGCACTCATTATTCAGTGAGCTTCACTTTTTAAATGGCATGATTGGAAAAGGTGGGAAATCTCGTGTCTGTGTACTGTCTTTTTAAAGAGCTTCTCCTACTAAGAGAATCTTTTCCACAGTTTCTTATGAGAATTTGCAAACAGATAGAAAAGTTGTGAACACCCATACAACAACCACCTAGACCCTGTAAGTAGCATTTTACTGTCCTCGTTTGATCGCATATACTAGTCCAATATGTCCAACTGCCCCCGCCCTGTTCCTCCATCAAGTCATCTTCTCATTTTGATGCATTTTAAAGTACTGTAGATGTTAGTGCACTTTACCCCTAAGGATATGCTTGCTTCAGTGTTTAAGTGGAATTCAGTATTTGTGTACAGTGCTTTCCTTTAAGGAAAATTTATATATGAGAAAGACAGAATTTTGAAAAACAGCATCCTGTTATTCCTTATGAGGCTGTCACTATTTCTTCAACATGATGAGCTGCTGGATGCAAACTCTTGTGTTCTGTGTTTTAACTTGGAAGGTACAAATCCCATGTTTATGGTGGAGGGATGTGGGCCCTTCCCAGTCTCAACCCCCATCGCCCAGGTAAGCCCTCACCCATTGAGCAGCCAACACTGGAAACTCAGCGTCAGCACTGGGATAAAAGAGGTGCCAGAGCGTACACAGTCAATTCCCAAGGTCCCTTCCCAGGCTCAGAACAGGCTTTACACTCTCCCCTGCAGGCCCCTGAGAACAAACCCACTTGCCTTTGAACAATCACCAGCTATTTTTCTACCTGGGTTCTTCTCTTCCCCTTCCCTTTACTCTCCTGCTTTGCCCAACCAGCCTCTCTTTTCTATTTCCACCATACTCCTAATTTTTCTTTCCCAGAACAAGGGAACAAATTTCTTCATTTTTCAAGTCATTCTTCAACATTCAATTTCAGGGAAAATGTTATGGGAAGCAAAGATGGGGATTTAAAGAACAAGAACTCTTAAAGGGCTTAGGAATTGTTTTTTCTTTGGTCTTAATAAAAATATAAATGAGCTAAAGATTGCCCTCTCAAGACCGTTTCCTACATTCATCTCTTGGATTTGGTCTTGTGGATGCAATTTATCCATTCCTCTCTTAAATGAACCCTAGACCAGGCTTCTCAAAGATTATTATTGATGTAGCTCTTAGGAATGAGGACATTCTCCATGCTTCCACACTCTGCTAAGCTTTGTAGACTGCAGCATCACTAGCTGGTCGATTGTACTTCCGCCCAGTAGCAACAGGAGGCCTGCCTTTTAAGTTATACCCCTGGCCCTGATCTTCGGGTAAGGGTAAGGAAATTCTCAAAGCTTTCTTTCCCCAGGCTTTGGTCCAAGCCCTCATGACAATCACTTTCTAGGTGGCTCCTCCCTCAGGCTGTCTCTCTTCATTCAGTTCAGCATGCCGAAAGCTTTCACTAGATATTAGATGAAGATATCATTACATGGTTACTGCTAGGTCTATCTTATGCTGGAATTCCACCAATTTGCCTGTTTAGTACTAATTGGTTATTACCAACTGGTTAAGAATGTAGGTTCTGTAGGAAGACTGGACACTTAATGAGTGCATTATTCCAGGCCAAGTTAGTGAACCACTTTGAAGCTTCACTTCTTCAAGGATTACTATATTGAATTACATTTACATACATTATATAATATGTATAAAATTGTATATAAATAAAGTGTGTGGCATATAATATATAGTATATTTACAATATACAATTGTATATAAATTGTATGTTATATAATTTTATATAAATAATTTATAAATAAAATGTATGCTATGTAATATACAGAATTATACGACACTTTGATATATGCAACATATTTAGCATAGAGCCTGGCACCTACTTGGTACTCATTATACGAGGGGGGACCTAAATAAAACTGGAATTATCTTCTGGAGTGCAGGCCCCTTGTAGTGCAGGCTTCCCCCGCTAGGTGAGTGTTCTAGGAACTCATGTGTATCAGTGTACCAGTTGGCGTTGTTGTGAGAGGCTGTGTTTGGCTTCAGTGAATTTTGTTTTTGAAGACTAAACATGTTTGCCCGTTTCATGATGGGTGATTTATGAGTGCACCTGCTCATACCACACTGAGTGTTCAGCAGTTTTTGACCAAAAATGGCATGACCCCCATGCCCCACCTTCCCTATTCACCCAATCTTGCCCCAAGCAACTTTTTTTGTTCCTCAGATGAAATTCAAAGGCAAGCATTTTGCTGATGTGAAAGAGGTGAAACAACAGCAGAAGCCCTACAAGGCATTACAATCAACAAATTCAAAAATTGAGCAGTGTAAAAAACATCTCAATAGGTATATTGCATCAAATAGAGAGTACTTTGAAGGTGACTTAAATTTAAACATGTAAGAATACATAATTTTTATACATAAATTCCAGGTGTTTTGGGTCCCCCTAGTATATTAGTGTCGTCATCATGTTATCATGTCAACAGAAGGTGCCATCATCAGAGAACTCAACTGGTCCTCCATCAGGTGGGGCCATGTAATGGATCCTAGTAGACTGCCCACACTTCCTATGTCCAGATTTGCTTATCTTGATGAACCTCCCATTAAAGTTCCTCCTTTTCTTAAGGTCTAAAAATGCCCTTGGTTTTCAGATCAGGATGGAGCAGACGTGACCAGTAGAATCAGTGAACAATCAAGCTCTTCTCTGTGGGTGCTCCAGGTTTCCCTCCAGTGTCCCCATGAGACTACCCTCATTCTCTCAGCATTCTATAGTCCAAAATCAATTGCAGAGTAAGTACAAGCATAAGTTTAATTTGATTTTTACAAAAGGGGGGAAAGAGGGTTATTCCTTTTAGGAGAGCCAAAGAGTAGCTTCATAGAGGATTAATTTCTACCACATTGTCTCCTAACCCTTTCTATCCCAGAAAATGTAGCAGATAACTGAGGATCTACCAGAGAAATAAAGTTTTCAGCGAGGAGGCCCTCTTCCCTGGGGCCCTCTTTTGAGACCTGTGTTTCAGAGGGCCCTGCTCTGCCCCTCCACTGTCATTCCCTGTCACAGCCCTCCCCATGGGACAAGAAGTCAATGGTCGAGGGGCACATCCTTCCAGAGCCTGTGCCTCACTGTGCTCCTAGAGCATGCTTCCGGTGCCCAGACTCGGGAGGCCTGTATTCCCACACACACGTCCCAGCCCCTCCGGGACCTGCATGACTGAGAGGGAATTGGTGCTGCCGGTGTACACACTCCTAGGCCTGAGAGGTGGCCGGAGGAGGCTGCTGGGGAACAGTGTCAGGTGGCAGGAGTACCACCTGCGTTTGAGAAGCTGTTCCTAATGCAAGAAAGAGCTGGGAGTGGGCAGAGGAGGGGGTCAGACCAGAGGCACCTGTCCACACTACTGCCACATTCTGCCAGGGGAGAATCCTAAATTTAATTCTGGTCTTAGGAAGGTGTAGTTGTCAAGGTAAGAGAGTAGAATTTATTGTATTCAACATCATGTTGGCTTGATTTGTACTTTTTAAATATTTAGGAATATGGTATGTATGGAGTCCTCCATTTATACTCTTGCAATATATGTAAATTCTTTATGATCTGTATGTAAAAAGTGAAATTAACGCTCTTGCTCTCTCCCTCTCCTGGCATATCAAACAAGTAAACTGGTTGTACTTGTACTGGTTAAATACAAACAAGTTGTACTTAACCTAGGTATAAAGCCGGCAGCTGGTGGAATTAGGTGGGTGATGGTTAGGATCGCCGCTCTGAAGGATAGGGACCCACAGGACCATTTAACTGAGCTACCTGAAGACACAATCTCTTTCACTGCACTGAATTCAACAATCAGTACTGAAATAGGTGAGCATAAAACAGAGAACTTCAAAAATTGATACCCAATAGAAGGAGAGTCATTGTTTCATAAAATAAATTCTGGAATAAATACGACAATTTTCTCAGTTGGGCGACCAAAAGAACACTGAAGGGACAAAAGAGGCTCAGACAGTGTGGAGAGGGGATGTGCCGGGGCCGTGCAGGCGATTCCCACAGGGGAAACGATGGGTCTGTCAGCGCCGCTCAGTCCGGCATGAAAAGTCTGAGGTTTGAATGCCGAGTTTGTTGCTCACTGTCTGTGTGGCCTTTGATGAGGTTTTAATCCCCTTTGTCCCTCAGTTTTCTCATACCTGAGGAGGGCAGGCTTATCGGTCCTCATAGGGTAGGAATGAGGATTAATTTACTAAATGTTTGCAAAATACTTGGGAGCCTGGCTGGTGTGTAGTAGGTGCTGGAGAAGAAACTAACCTCCGGAGAGATTGTTGGGCTGCTCCCAGTCACACAGTGAACTCACAGAAGATTCACCGTCCAACACAGCACAAACATATTAGGCCTGTTTCTAAAAGTTGCACGTTGCCTAAGAGCTGATGTTGGCCCAAATAAAATATGTATTTTTGTCTTTTATTAGATCTCTAAAGAAGAACCAAGAAGAACTTAAAAACTTACTGTAGTGCAGTGGCCCTGATAAATGTTTAAGTTTTGTCCTGCCCCTTCTGTGTGTTCTGTGCTGCCTCCCACATCGTCACTCCCTTTTCAGGTGAGCTGCTTATTCCCAGACAATAAATCTGTCCAGACACAGATCATACTTCACCCGAGTGTGTTCCCTTCAGGAAAAAGGCCGATACGACATGCACACACATGCATACACACACACACCATCATGGCACTATGCACTGAGTATCGTTACAAAAGTAATGCAAATATCTGGGGAAAAAATTGGGAAAATACACAGAAGCATAAAAAGGAAAATAAACCTCAATCATAATCCTACTACTCTTGTGACAAGCACTGATTTTTCTAATCTATAATCACACGTGTGTGTGTAAATAAAGTCTAAAGGTTGGACTTAAATTGCATATTCTGCTTTGCAACCTACTTTTTAACAGTGAGTATATCAAGAGTGTGTTTCCAAATCACTGAAACAGTTTTTAAAAACAGAGCCCTTTAATTGCTGTATATTATTTCAATATATAACCCCATTAGAGGGATATTTAAGTTTCTCCAGATTTTTACTATTATAGGTGTAATTGAATGACATTAAAAAGTTAACGTGACAGAATACATTGAGAATAAACTTGGCCTGTTTCCTAGGCTGTAGGTTCATTATAAAATAACAGGTCTTTCTTTCTTTCTTTCTCTTCCCAAGGACCCTCACGGGACTCTGAGCCCCGGCCATCTGGACTGGGTCCCAGGGGCAGCCGACAGGCCCTGTTTTTGTGTGCTCCGGGAGGTGAGTCAGCTGGGAGTTCTAAATAGGGAAGGGTTAAAGGCTTTGAACTTCCAGAGTCAGGCAGGAAAAGGGCCAGTGTAGAAGCAGAAGGGTGAGCTAGTCCCACACGAGGGACGAGGGACGAGGTGAGGGTTTCTCAGGAGGGAAGACATACTCAGGAGTTGGGGGTGGCATCCTGGAGGAGTCAAAACTTGGACTGGCCCACTCCACATTCCCATGGGTGAGTTTGGTCCAGACGGTTTGATAACACCAGCAGGGGTGCTAGCCTTTACAACACATACCAAGTCTAGAGAGAGAAACTCTCAGGAACCACCCTTCCTAAACTCTTATACTGCTTAAGCCCAAGGATTCCCCACAATCTGAAGGGATGGAAGAGGAAAACAAGAACTCAGAAAAATGACTGAGCTTCCCACCAACCCTAGCTGATGGTGACTAACCAGACTTAATTTGTTTAGAAAGATTATATGGTGCCCAAGCATCAGGCGGACTTCACTATTTTTGTATGTGCAACTTAGTATGTTTGACTGTTTGCTTAGGATAAATTCTTAGAAATGAACTTACGAAAACAGGAGTCCAAATAGCTTAAGGCTTTTTATATATATCGTGTCTTATTTATAAGTTTCTGTATTTTCCAAGTCCACTGATTCTTCTATTTATCCCTCACAAAAGATTAAGGAAAAACAGAATAAGAAAAATTAGCCAAGCTAATTGATCATTAAGTGTAAATTTCCATTTATAATCTACTTTATCCCAAAGACTTCAATTACTGGATGACTATATTGATGAACCCAAAAAATGGTTAATCATTAAGTATGTAAGCAAACAACATAAATTTCCACCTGAGAAACTGACATATACTTTATCAGTTATGCAGACTGTCAGAAAACTATCTAAAGACCTGGAGACAGGCACTAGGATACACAGAAGCAAGGCTGAACCGGCCCTGCAAAACCTGCTGCAAATCTCTTATGTCTTCTCAATCATCCTAGAGCAAGACCCTACTCCTTGGCAGGCTTTCCAGTTGTATGACTGTGGGCAAGTCACTCAGCCCCTCTTCCATAAGCAATGGGTAGTAACAGGACTGATTCCTGGGTTCTTGGGAGAATTAAAAGTGTTAATATGGGGATGTAATAGAAAAGCGCCTGGCACTCGGGAGTACTGTACAGATACCCCTCATGCGCGGACGGCGTGCTGTCCAAGACGTGCCTCCTTCCTGAGCCTCCCGTGCAGGCTGCTCCTGCTCTCTTCACCATTGGCTCCAGCTTACTGACATACTGGCTGTGCTCTCTTACTCTCATTTTTCTAGTTTTTGTACCCTGGAATGACCTTTACCCCTCCGTTTCCTAGTGAATGCTCCTGTCATCCTTCCAGATTGAGCTCCTCTGCTATCCCTCTCCCTGCAAAACCCTCCAGTCTGAGCTGGGCGCATTTCTGATGTTCACTTAGGAGATTTGGCAGAGTATATTTTAATTGCCCATTTGTGTGCTGTGCCCCACCCCCAGGTGAGCTGCCTGCATGCAGGGAACAGGCCAGGTTTATTGTTGTATCTCCAGGGTCCAGCCCTGTGGGACCATCACAGATATTCAACAATCATTCGCTGAATGACTACGCTTGCCATAGGGTCACTGGGGAAAGAATAGACTGTTTATATTTGTAGAGTGTTTTTAAGCATTTCCACAAACATCTCATTTGATTTGTGTGGACAAACTAAGCAAGGATAACTTCCCCTTTTCCGTATATCAAAACTGAGTCTCAGGGAAGGGAAAGGCCTTGGCTAAGATGTCCAGCTAGGGAGAAGAGAAGCCCAGTTCGTCTCACTCCCCTCCTGGCAGGACATGACTCTGTCTTTCTACAGCAATCTCTAGGAGACACTGTGTGCTTTTGACTTAGGGCTGATCTCTCCAAGTAGGAGTTATAAGAAAATTAGAAATGGCAGCATAAAACCTAGAGACCAATGAGCTGGTTGGCAGCGTGGAGTAGACTGCTGAGGCAAAGGAATAAAGGCCAGATTTTGGAGAGGGCTGTGGGAAGGTGAGAGAAGGGGCCGGAGATGTGCCCTGCCTCTGCGCTGGAGAAGTGGATCAGAGGTTCTTGCCACCATTTTACTAGGGCATTAGGGCAACACCAGCTGTTCTGGTCCCCTTTCCTTCCTGCCGGCCTCTCTGGGCCTCTGGACGTTAAAACCTGCTGTGGCACATGGAGGTGGTTCAGGGTTCGCCAACCAAATGGCAAATGGCTGCCTGCCCCCCCCCCCACTTTCCTCCAATCCACTGTGAAGTTTCCACTCAGAAGCTGTGATCAATGTCCCACCAGATAACTTTCTCTGCTAAATTGCCATACTTGGGTTTCAGAAAATTGGTGAGGCAAGAAGGATCCACTCTTGACCACGATTGTATTCTTCATTCTCAAGAAGAATGAATGCTCCTCAGAATCTCATGCCCCAGATACCAGTACGAAAGGGTCCGTGACAGACAACGCTTAATTTCATTATCCCTCCCTGGAGCCTTTTATTAAATTATGTTTTATGAGAAGTTTTGTATGGTTAGCTGAGATATTCTTTCATGCTGCCTTTAATTTTCAGTCCTTCCAGTTTTGCTTTGCTTTACATATTATTTTCCAGTTTTAAACCACTCTCATATTAAGTTGTCTCATTTGTTTCTCACACCCCTGAACTTGGAGCACACAGAATTTAACCCGATTTAAGGTCATGCAGACGATGAGCAAGCAGATCAGGAACTCTGCTCCTGCTTGCAGACATAGGGGTGTTTCCTCACTGCTCTGCGGACATGCCCCCAGGACCCATCTGACTCCCGGTCTCAGGCTCACCTGTGGGGCACTTAGTGGAAGTATGGGTTAGCATTCCTACAACTTAAAGGTTTCTGAAATCAAATTTTGAAGATGAAAGTTTCAGGGAGGAAAGAACCAAATGAACTTTTATACCAAGTTAACAAAGGCAGAGTACTATTTTAATTCTTACACTATTAGCATTAACTGTTTTGCCAAAGTAATTGTAAAGGATCAAGAATTGTAGTCTTAAAAAAAGATTTCATGCATTTACTGTGCTGGAACTTTATAATAAGGCCAGTTGATAGCAGGAAGGCAGCAAGATACTGGGTAAAAAGTGTGGAACATGGAGTGAAAAAGACCTGGCATTCAACCCAGCCTGCCACGGACTGTCTGTGTGACCTCGAGAAGTTGTTTATTTCTCTGGGCCTTAGTTTCTCAATTTTTACAGTGTAGATAATAACAGCTACTTTGCAATGTTGTGAGGGTTCACAATAGCTTATACCTCTAAGACTTCGAATACCATCTCATAAGCAGGTGCTCAGTAAAAATCTGTTGAATGGATGACATGAATTTGAGAAAACTTACAGAACACCTCGCATAGAGCCTGGTGCACAATGAAAACAAGAAGTTTCAGCTATCAAAACTCTACAGAAGCACTAGAAGCAAAGAAGTTTCCCTGAACTAATCTAGTAATGTAATAAAAATAAATGTGTAAGAAAGAGATGATTTGTTTCATTATTGTGAAACCAATCCCAATTCTCCTTCTGGTCATTTAAAAGAACAGAGGGGGCGAAAGTATCTTTTAGATCATCTTTAACGGTGGTTAGGAAAAGGGACTTTACCCCAGTCTTCCTCATGCTTTCTGGCTGACGAGTGTAGGCTAGCCAGAATCTCTGGTGGGTTTGTGAAGTTCAGACCCCTGGTACATCAAAATTGCATCACATTTGCAAATCTTGTGTAAGTTCACAATGCTACATTGTCTTCTCTGCCCCAGGGCATGAACGATTGTCTGGAAAAGGTTAGTTGTTGCCATTACGGAACCTGGTGCAGCCAAGAGTACAGTGTAATGTGAAGCAGAAATAAACCCTGGGCTCTCTGCACGTTTGCCAAGTAATTTACAAATGTGTTTACTTAAGAAGTAAGCATAACACACGATCTTGTATAATATTATGTCTAGGAAAGTTTTGTGACTCTGCTGTAAAATGCCCACATCGTATTCGAGTAATTACTTCACATCCACCTAATAGGGTCTTAGATCAATTTTTAGCTTTATCCAAATGCATTTTGGTAAACTAAACAAATCTTGATTTCCTGATGTTTTCCTTATACCTCATTTATCCAGTCAGTTTTTTTTTCTTGACATACCTGAAACTAGTCTTGAATAATAAGAACAGTATTACCCTTAGAACCTCTAAAAGCAAAGTGCCATTGGAATTTCTCCAGTGAAATAGATGGAAGGGGAGAAGGACTGGCGGAGAAGGGGTAATTCCCTTGTGTTGTTTGTATTCCACGGTGCTTTAAGAGGTAGGAGATGCATAGCTTTGAAATAGTGAATAAAATAACAATAGACCTAACAAAATCACCAGCTCCAGGCTTCAGGCAGCTGAAAGTCTAAATCTTCTAAGACACATAATACTGAATATTTCTCAGCTTGAAGATCTTCGAGGACAGAGGCATCCTTGTCTGCCTCGGAAGCCTGACTGGATGGTTACCATGTTTTTGTAGCCCAGGCTTGGCTGCGCAGTTGGTTGGAGTGTTGTCCCATGCACCAGAATGTTGTGGGTTCAATCCCAGGTCAGGGCACAAACCCACATTGTGGGTTTGATAACCAGTCAGGGCACGTGTGGGAGGCTACCAGTAAATGTTGCTGTCTCACATCGATGTCTCTCTCTTTCTCTCTTTCTCAAATCAATAAAAATATCCTCAGGTGGGGGTTAAAAATTTGTTTTCTATCTCCAACTGATACTTCCTTTGTATTCCAAATGATAAATGGAAAATAATCAATCAGTCTTCTGTGGCAGACAAGTAGATTGATTTACACCCATTCCTAATCACTTTTTCCCTTCCTGTCTCCGCCATAGAAGCTGGGAAAGTTAACTATTCACTTTCCAGCTTCCTTTGTAGATAGAAGGGATGATGTGGAAATTCAGGCCAATGCTCAGTGGATCTGCTGGGGGTGGTGATGGAGCAGGGGTCTGGATAAGCTTTGTTTCTCTGATAAAGCATGACAAATATGTCTTGAGACACACTTTTCCTTTCTTCCTGTCTTAAATGCAAAGGCGATTCCTGGAGCTCTAAGAACCGTCTGGGAACCACAAATGAGAGAATCCCAGAGACATTGATCCTACGTTTTTGAGCTCTTGAGCCACTGCCAACCTCTAACCTTGAAACCTCTAATAAGAAAAATTCATCTTTCTTCCTTTAAGCCACTGTCATTGGGTTTTCTATTATATTTGCAATTGATCTCAATGCTATCTGAAATGCATCATCTAAAAGACTTTGTGGAGCCGGAGAGTCAGAACTTCATTCATTTTCACCAGGCAGGCTCCGTTCTGACTGCACTTTCATAAGTTCCTCCATTCCCCAATCAAATCAGGCTCATGAAGGCATTGGTTCCTTTGTTGCTTTTCTCTGCATCCTGGGTTTACCTCTGTCTCTGCCACCCCACCCCCAAATCGGCATCATCTTCAAAGGCACACACTTGCCTGTAGCCTCTCCCACAGCCCTGTCCTTCACAATTCCCCAGTAAGACACTTCTGTGTGGTCACTGTGCAGCCTAGACCCTCCCGGGCAGTCTCATTGTAGTTACCTGCTCCATGGTCGCCTATAGATGCCTTTACACTTGTTACATCACACATCTTGTTTTGGTGTGTGTGTGGGGGGGGGGCGGTTACTAATCAAATTAATTCAGTTTCTCTTAGTCCAGTGTTAGTTTGAAGAATAACACTAGTGCCCCTTCCTGTTTTAGCTTCTTCACAAAACAAAGTTTTGAGCCATAATGAAGTTCGTTTGTTTCTCCAAGTCCCTCTGCTGGAAATCAAAGGAGGGGCAGGAGAATTACATTGAATGAAATGAAGAAATGACAGAAGTAGCCATTAGTTACTTAAAACTGCTCGGCAGCATTAGTTCTGTCATTTCAGGTAACCATGGAGCTTCTATAAGTAAAAAGAAGTTTCTATAAAGCAGTGGTTTCAATTCCAGAAGTTTCTTTATAATCATAACTCCATTAATGCAAGAGTTTTTTTTTACAAGACTCAATTTCTTTAGTCTAAGTAGGAAAATTACCCCTAGAAATTGAATAGTTGCTGAAAAAAATAAGATAGTTGAATTAGATTACCTTTAATGTTCCTTCCAGCTTCAAATATGTGATTATAATGAATTTTCAGACTCGTGTTTGATGAAACTCACCTCTCCAAATGACCAAGCAATATTGTAGGGAACTAAATAACATATATTCCCTTCTCTTCCTGAGTAATTCTGCCCCAAAGCCATTAGGTGAAGCAGAGTAAAGTAGCATTTCACAGTGCAGGGAAGGAGTGGGACATGGTGGCCTAGAATGGGAAATCAGGGCCCAGGTAAGGTGAGGAGGATGTCCCCTTGGAAGGACAACCCAGGGTAGAGGGTTGGAACCTAAACAAGGGAAATTGGTCAGTTAAATAAGTATACTAAGAGTAATGGAAACCGTGTGTATTAGTTGGCTTAAGCTGTCGTAACTAAATACCATAGACTAAGTAGCTGAAACAACAGGATGTTACATGTTCATGGTCTGGAGCCCGGAAGCCTGAGATCAGCCTGTCAGCATGGTCCAATTCTGGTGGGGTCTCTGCCTGGCCCTCTTGCAGCTGGCTGCTGTGTCTGCACGTGGCAGAGAGCTCTGGGCTCCACAGGCACTGACCCCACCACAGGGGTCCCACCCTCATGACCTCACCTAAATCTAGTCACCTCCCAAGGGCCCATCTCCAAATACCGTCCCATTGGGGGATAGGGCTTCGCCATGTGAGTTTCAGGGTAGGGGACACAATTCAGTTTACAGTTTATACGTTTTTCACTACTGGAAGAGGGAGGTACAAATTACAACTACATAATGGGAGAAAACTAGAATGAACTTGTGGGATTGGATTGGAAGTGGAGAAATTAGTTTGAATTCATGGTTTGCAATATATAGATAGATATAGAAATAAATATAGATGTGTAATACAAATAAAAATATAAATGTATGTGGATCTGCACCTGTATTGACTCGCTCTGTTCGCTGAGAGGGACTGGGAGCGGCCCTTCTGGCAGAGTGAACACATGCAGGGTACTGGGGACTGGCTTCTCCACTAAACGGAACCAGGGTTTCTTAGAGAAATGGCTAATGCCAGGGGTGGGCAGGTGAATGAAGTACAAGGTGAGCCTGAAACACATTTTTGTGCCAGAAACCAAGGAAGTACCCAAGGGATGATGGAGTTGTGTAAAAAAGCACAGGATCATGTTTGAATGAGCTCCCACTGCCAAATGCAGGACAATTTCAGTGTTAAGAGACAAATTATACAAATAGATTTAGCAGAGCAAGTAAAACAGGAACCTGTGAAAACTTACATTTTAATAAAGTAAAACTTGGGTGAGGAATGAGATATTGACATAGCAACAAAATATCTCCCCACAGAGTATTTATTCATTAGAAGGGGAAAAAATAGTAACTCTGCAGTGGAGAAGCCTGGTGAACATTACCTTAAGCAACCGACTAGACAGTGCTTGTGAGGGACACACTGAAATGGAGCACCATGCATCAGGACACGAAGAGAATGGAGCACCACTTCTGCGTTATTCTTGCCAAAGATTTAGAACCTGAATCAAATCAAGAGAGAGTAGCAATAAATCCGAATGGAGGGATATTCTGCAAAGGAACTGCCCTGTACACGTCAAATGTGTCAGGCTCATGCAAACCAAAGAAAGATTGAAGAGCTCTTTCCAACAGAAGAAACGGGAAGATGAGTGATAATGAAATACAAGGTGTTATTACAGACAGGATCCTTTTGCTGCAAAGTTGAGACACTGAGGAGAAAATAGGAGAATCCTGAGTAGGCTCTAAGGAGTAGAGGGCAGCAGTGCACCCCTGTTAATTTCCCTACTTTGGTGGAACTGGGGTCATGTAGAGGATCGACACTAAAGATTTCAGGGTGATGGGGTATCAGGGCAGCCATTACCCTCAAATGGTTCAGAAAAGTTATTTTTACTGTAGCTCTAATTTTTCTGCAAATTTGTGATTATTTTGAAATTTTAAAAATGTAGAAATTAAGCATTTTCATAATGAATCTAAAACCAAACCCAGTAAATTTTAAAAGCAAAATCAACAAGTTTCCACTATCAAAAAACTGGCAGCCCAAAGCCACAGAATATGCACCAGCAGTGACCCCTGAGGTAAATGCTGGACAGTGGGTGACTATGATGTGTCAGTGTGGGCTTGTCAGTTGTAACACATGTGCTGCTGTGGTGGCCAATGCTGGTAATGGGGGAGGCTATGCTGGTGTGGGGGCACTGGTGTATGAAAAACTCTCTGTACCTTGCTCTCAATTTTGCTGTGAACCTAAAACTGCTCTAAAATAGTCTTTAATAAAAAAAAAAGGCCAGTGACATATTGGTTGTAGAGTTTGCACAAATAGAAACTTAACCTTATTATGCGATACAAGTATATACTTAGCTCACTTGACGGGCCCTTACTGTGTAATGCAAGACCAAGTGCTGTAATGATCCTTAAAAACTGGTCTGATGTGGATTCTGCCTGCTAGGAGCTCACAAGGTGGTTAGACATGCATTATTGTCTACCGCCATTCCATTATTTATCACCCCAGTGCACAGGTGAACACAAGGCCTGAGGGCCAAATCTAGCCCTCCACTGTGTTTTATCTGGCCTGGCACATTGTTTCTACCTGGTGGCAGTGCTGAGCTCCTTGCCCACAGTTAAGGGGTAGTTACATTTATACAGTCCTAAAATTACATTTGGCCCTTTGAAGGCAACTGCAAGGCTGATGTGGGTCCCAGTGAAAATGAGTTTGACACACCTGCTGTAGCGGAGAAAGCATTTATTTAAACCTCTCCTTAAAACTACACACATGCTGCTCTGGCTGCTGTGGCACAGTGGATTGAGTGCAGACCTGCAAACCAAAGGGTTGCTGGTTCAATTCCCAGTCAGGGCACATGCCTGGGTTGTGGGCCAGGTCCCCAGAAAGGAGCACAGGAGAGGTAACCACACATTGATGTTTCTTCCCCACTCTTTCTCCCTCCTTTCTCCTTTCTAAAAATAAAATAAAGTCATTTAAAAAAAAACCCTACACACATGCTAACAACTAACTGTAGAAAGGGAAGGAAATTGAGCTATGGGTTTGGAGCTGCCTTAATAACACAAAAGAAAGCAGTCATATTTCTAGAGCTGAACTCTTGTGACATATGTGTATATGTGTATGATATATCTTACATCTTTCTAATCTCTACCACATAGGTGCATGTATATTATACTTGATTAAATCTCTCTGGTAACTTTTATCTTTTACATTCCCTATGAAATGGTGCTACACACATTGAAATTAGACTTACTAAATAAAGAGCTGTTCATTTTTTAAAGCAAGAAAAAAAAAAAAGCTGGTCTAGCAGACCAGCTGCCCGGGGCAGAAGGGCCGGGGATGTGGTTGAGCCAGGTGATTACCTTCGAAGAGGAATGTGTGCCTCCTCAAGCAGCCTCTTGCTGCACTGGCATCTCGCTTTGCAGTGCATGTCCACTGCTTGTTCAACTGAGCTTTGCTTCCGCTTGCAAAAGCCAAGTCCAGATGCTGGTACACCCCAATCAAAATTCTCCAAAAGCTCCCAATTTAAATTTCTTCCTTCACCAAAGGAATATATTAGAAACAGTATTAGAATTCTTATTAATATTTAAGATGCAGAAAACAGAAAAACCTAAGGTTCCACTTAAATGTAAAGGAAGGAATCATTTTCCACTTTTAAATTTAGACTTTAGACAAACAAACTTATGCAACCTAGGTATGGTCGCACAACCAGATCTTAGGCGGCAATCCTTCATGTGTTTGGCTAAAGCAAGTCTTTCTTTCTTTCCTTTTTTAAATTTATTGACTTTTTTAAGATTTTATTTTTAATTTTTTTTAGAGAGGAAAGGGAGGGAGATAGAGAGAGACATCAATGTGCAGTTGCTGGGGGTTATGGCCTGCAACCCAGGCATGTGCCCTGACTGGGAATCAAACCTGCGACACTTTGGTTCACAGCCCGAGCTCAATCCACTGAGCTATGCCAGCCAGGGCAAATTTATTGACTTTTTCAAGGAAGTGGTGAGAGGGGAGTAGGGGACAGAGAGAATGAATTTGTTGTTCCATTTATTTATGCATTCATTGGTTGCTTCTTGCATATGCGCTAACTGGGGATCGAACCTGCAACCTTGGCATATCAGGAAGAGGCTCTAACCAACTGAGCTACCCAGCCAGGGCAGCAACTCTTTTAGTTTTGTAAAATCATAGTTATTTGTTTTTGTTTTATAATCTCCATCAGTAGTCAACAGTTCTTTAACTTTACCTATGTAACAAGTGCCTCTAACAGCTTACTGCCTTCCAGCCTCATAGTCAGCACAGAGATGCATCAGCGGACAAGACCGTCACGGTCCCTACCCTCATACAGCTACACTGTCCTGTGTAGAACCTGCTGCTGGACTGCAAGTCCACGTGCATATGTGGGGAGTTTAACCATAGTTAGGGGTACAAGGAAAACAAATTGCGACATTAAATTATGGAAATTTTATTGGAGATCATGAAGTTAGAGGACTGATAAACACTTATCTTGGTTTAGTTACAACCCCCTTTCCTAGGAAAAGAGAAGAGTGGGCAACCTTTTTAGAGTTTTAGAAATTCTGGGGTTTTGTTTGTTCGTCTAGTCTATGTATTCCATAAAAGTCTTGCTTGGTTTTTACACATAATGATGACTCTGTTGGCCAGTTATCTGGTTTGATTCTCCAAAAGTTGGGATAGATTTGCTCCATTCAGTCTACGTTTTTTATCTGGTTTCTTTGACACCGATGTCATTAGATACATGATTTGGAATTCATGTGGGAATGAGGGCAGAAAGCACTGAAACAAAGGGAAGCTAATTACCTGGTCTGTGTGGGCATTAGCTTTAGTGAGTGTGTGTGAAATACAACCAGAGGGGGCCAATCTAGAGCCGCATCCTGTGAGGCAGAGAGAAGACAAGAAAGAACCTGGGCTTCAGCATCATACTGGCCAATTTTGTGTGATCCTGGGCAAGTTGCTTGAAAACTGTAACTCTCATCTGTGGAATGTGAGTTAGCTGTCACACAGTGCTGTTGTGAGAATGAAATGAGATAATTTAAGTGATTGCTGCAGACCTATATGTAAAGGGCCTTAGAAATATACACAGAAATACCTTGAGATGACTCCTGTTTGTCAATCTTACCTAGGGTGTGTGTGATCTTATCTACTCCGAACTCTTACATGTTAACAGTTAATGATGGTTAATCAGTTTTTGCATTAATTGGGATGCCTAGGTTATACTGCAGTAACATGCAACCCCCAAGTCTCAATGGCTTTTGAAGAAAGTAAGAAGGTTGTTGGTTTTTTTCACTGAAATATAGGCCACTGCAGTTCGGTGTGACTCTTTAGGGAAGCTAACCTCCTTCGGATGGTTCAGCAAGATACCTCCTTATGGGAGTGTGCTTCCATGAAGCTGAGGCAGAGTGTGGTGTGTAACTGAGCACTGGTGAAGAGAGGCTTTGACTCAGATAAGAAATGCCATTTCTACTCACTTTTCTTTTTTAGATTTTATTTATTTTTAGAGAGAGGGGGAGGGAGGGAGAAAGAAAGGGAGAGAATCATCAATGTGTGGTTGCCTCTTGCACACCCCGCACTGGGGACCTGGCCCGAAACCCAGGCACGTGCCCTGACTGGGAATTGAACGAGGGACCTTTTGGTTCCCAGGCCGGTGCTCAATCCACTGAACCAGACCAACCAGGGCTTCTACTCACTTTTCATTAGTAAAAGCAAGACATATGGCCATGCCTAAACTCAAGGAGCTAAAGAAATGTAATCCTCTGTGTTTCCA
Source organism: Phyllostomus discolor (assembly GCF_004126475.2). Taxonomy (NCBI): domain Eukaryota; kingdom Metazoa; phylum Chordata; class Mammalia; order Chiroptera; family Phyllostomidae; genus Phyllostomus; species Phyllostomus discolor. The sequence goes on from NC_040907.2 coordinate 75,444,350, forward strand.
AAAAGAGACCCAGATATATTGGTGCAGAGCATGGGGGCCTACTAGTCTACACAGTGATCTCTGATGGAGAGAGGAACAGAGGTGGTGGTGTGTGTTCGCCTTGGGGGGAGGGGGTGGTGTTGAAAGGTACTAGAAAATTTATTAGAATTCTAAACTTGGAAAACTACAGACAAACTTACTGATCTCTCCCATGATTTCTGAAAATGACACTCTGTTTTAAGATCACGAGACTATTTCTTTACTTACATGTTGCCATTATCATACCTTCTATTCCCTATTTTTCATCTTTTCTGCACTTTTGTGATTCAGAGAAGTGGCAATGAATAAGTACCAAGCACATAGTAAGTGCTTATAACTCATTTGTTGATTGATTAACACCATGGTAAAGAAACCACGTTTGTAAAGGCAATGAATTGATATATTATGTCCAAAGTCACAAGGCAGTGAGGGAGCCAGAAAGAGACTTTCATGCTTACTGCCATTGGCCACAAGAGTACTTTTATTACTTCCTTGAGAAAAGTTGGCACAAGAAGAGTTATTCATGTTTGTTGGCAGTTTTCAAAGGTGATTACCGCCTGTAGCCTTGGACTGCAGTCATGCAGAGAATGTCAGGAGCAGTAACAGTGTGACCAATGTCAGGCACAATTAAAGAAAAGGTCCCGGCTGGAGGTCATTTCACCGCGTCTGGCCAAAGAGAGAAAGGACAAACTACCATCAAATCTTTCAAAACTAGGCTCAGATGCCACTTCCTCTGTGAAGTCATTGTTAATCCCCAGTCAGAATTAGTATTTTCTGTAGATTTTTATACTCCTGGTGCTAGATGGTCAAATTTGTGTGAATAGCCTTTCCAGGCCCTTGACTGGATTTTGACCTTCCTGTAGACACAGATCTGAGGTTATTCAGAGTTACTGCCCCAGCACCTGAGAGACTTCTTGGACAGAGTAACTCTTTGCTGAATGAAATAGAAGCCTTGCGTCACTTTAAACACCCAGACTGCAGTACTCGCCTCAGCCCTTGCTGTGTTTTAAAATTGCAAACCAACATCTGTATGCAAAGAAGGAAGGTGGGGACAGCGATGTTTGTATTCTCAGTCCAATACACACATCATGCCAAAGAGAGAAATTGGTTCCATTTCAGAGCCAAGGTCTCCTGTACAATTCAATTTGATCCCCAAGTGATCAAGCTGATTAATTGTCAGCTCCAGCCTTTCTTTGCAGTAAATCTTAATCCCTCAGAATTTGCCATGAAATTAGTGGGAGTTGGCTGTGTTAGGCATGAACAACGTAGCTCTTGTTCAAACCTCCCTGGGCCTGATTTCGGCAAGGTGGGGATGGGGCTGCTGCCCTGAGAGGAGCAGGTGGAGTGAGGATTAGGTCACATGGTGGAGAGGGGGCTGCAGTGGGCGGGCAGCTGGTAAAATCCCAGGTGTGTGTGAGTTGGCAGGGGTACAAAGAGAGGAGAGCTGCAAACAGCTCAAAGTCCCTGGGCTGTGCAGCTGCTTGTTTGGCAATTTCGTAGGACCCACCTGTAGTGTTGATGGGCACAACCCACTCCTTGGGGCTGGGAAACAAGAAAGGTCTCTGTGAGCTGTAGCGGCCCCACCCTCCCTGGCAGAAGGCTGGAGGCAGCGAGCTTGCTCAAGGGCTACTGAGTAAAGGGTCCCTCTTGCACTTCGTAACCCCCAATGCTTGAGACAGGGCAGGTCTGGCTTTTCTTTTCAAAAGGTGGCCTTTGGAGGACTAAGATAAAGATATTTATTTTCTCTCCAAGCTGGAGCCTATTCCCAAGTACATGTAGAAAGTGAAAAACTCCCTGAGCTGGAGAGTTAAGCCAACAGGCAGAGATACTCAGGGAAAAAAAAAAAAACAAAAAAACAAACAGGCCCAAGGCCAAGAGGCAGAAATAAATGATGATCCCCTCTCCTGGGTTGTGGGGAGTTCATGTAAACAAACTCATCCGAAGGAGCCCTTCTTAATCTTTTTCTGTCCCACTGCTAATCGCTTCTGTGGTTTTTGCAGGAGAGAGTACGTTCTCAGCGCTGAGGCTAGTGTTTCAGATTTAGTTACTGTGAATTATGGACCTTCTCTTGATCCCTGAGGACCAAAGGGAACTGCTGGCCACAAATCCAAACAACTGCTGTTCCTGCAGGTGAAACAGCAATCTCTCTGAGTGTCCAGAACTATCAAGAGTGGTCATCTCTTTTCCCCCCATATTAAGGCCAGCCTCCAGAACCATTATGAAGCAAGCTAAGTCCATTCATGACCACTTTCTGCTCTATTTTGGCTTCTCCTATCTCTGCTTTTAAGTGCAATTAGTAGAGCCTGCTGATCTGCCTACCCACAACATCAACCCACACATTCTTCTTACTAAGGCAATCCCGATGCGGGGGCCTGGGCACAAGGGCCGTGTGTGCAGTACTCACTCACAGGTGGACTCTGCAGCACCTGAGCATGGCTGTGTGATACTGACTGTCAAGGAGAAATAAGCAGAGGACATCTGACTTTTTCTTTCTCAATACAGACCCCAACCACTCTACAGTGCCCTTCTTTCCTACCTGGGGTGGACATGTGCCATCCTGTGAAGATGAAAGCCATACGCTGAATATGTCAGAGTCGGGGAGGGAAGGAGTCCTCAGAGGCATCGTTAAAGCACACTGCCAGCCCTGATTGCTTAGCCCTGGACTTCCTGTTAAGAGAGGAGAATCTCGTGGTTCCCAGACTCCGGTGGGCATTGGAATCACCTGGAGGGTTCATTAAGCACAGGTTTCTGGACTCCCCCTCCAGAGTGTCTGCTTCAGGATGTCTGGATGGGGCCCTGAAACAAGTTCCCAGGTGATGCTGCTACCATGGCTGGAGAGCATACTTTAAGAACTATGTGGAAAACTGTTTAGAACTGCCACCTGTCGGAGCCGCTGTTTTCATAGACTCATACAGTCCCCGCTGATACACTACCCTCTCACACCTCAATAGCTGCACAGCTCACCTAATCCTTTACTGCCAGAAAGCAACTGAAAATGCACTTCATCACAAGGCGTAAATAGCCAGTGAGGTTTACAGTTGATTTGGATTCTGATCAGAGGGGAATCATCATTTCAAAGAAAAGAATCTCTGCTTTTAACTTTAGGGCATCATGAGAACTGAATGGAGGAGACAGTTTAGAGCCAGAGACCTTACCCGGAACCTCTGAAATTACACCAGAGACACTTGACCTTTTATACTTACAAGTGGACTTTCTCTGGCACCCTTTCCTTCTTTCTAGAGGCCATCAGCCTAAGGCAGTAGAGTGCATTAGCTATTGAACTTGGGGCAAATTTTTAAACTTCTCTGAACCTCAGTTTTCTCAACTGTAAAGTTGGAACAATGATACTCATCCCATGGGCTCATTGTAAGACATAAGTGACGTTGGGGAATTCAAAGCAACCCAAGTGTTCATCATTGGGAGGATGGAGGAGGAAGATGGTGAGTGTAACAGATGATTACATGGCAGTCAGAGGCAGTCAAATAGTGTACAACAGCACCACAAATGAACCTTAAAAACACAGTGCTTAGTGAAAAAAGACCTATGATGCTAACTTTTATGAATTAGAAAATTAAAAATAGTATATTGAAAAATACTCATTAGCACAATATAAACAAAGGTATGTATTAAATACATTAGATTGGCTGAGGGGCAAGGGAATAGAAGTAGGACATGGATATAAAAATTTTTAAAAAAATGAACAAGTATCTATGAGATTGACAAAAACTAGTGTCTGAGAATACCAAATTTTAATGGAAACATGGGGGAAAAGGAGCTCTCATACCATTGATAAGCGTGTAAATTGGCACAAATCTGTGGTACAGACTACTATTATTCAAAATATGGATTTCCCTTCTTTTAGAAAGTTGAACCCTGATTCTTGAACTTGGCACATGGCCATTCAGAGTAATTCTCCATTTCCTGGACTCCAATGAAGCTAGGTGTGGCCACATGAATAAGTTCTGGCCAATGGTAGACAATTGGAAGTGTCATTCGAAATCTCAGGGCAGTACCCTTAAATGAAGGGTTCTCAGTAAATGTCTGGGGCAAAAGGGGGTAGTAGAGGGAGATGAAAATGATCAGTAATGTCTAACGTCTCCCCTTCAGCTGACCCAGCCCAAAATGCACAGCAAGCATGAACTGTGCTCACGCTATCCTTGAAGGAAGAGGAAAAGAGCTCTGGAACAAAGAAAACACAACATATAGCCTGTCATTAGCATTACGATACTATAGAGGATGAAACTGTTGGAAGGGGGGAGCCTTAAACAAATTTGAAGTGGAGAGATCTAGAGCTTTAGCACAGTGGTAAAAGAAATTGTTGTAATTACTTTCTAAACCTCTGCTTTAGCCTGAAGATACACTAACACACAGTGTCCCCTGTGTGTGCGCTGTTCAACACACGCAGAAATACAGATCTTAAGAGTTTGTTTTTTAGCCCTAGCTGGCGTAGCTCAGTGGATTGAGCGCGGGCTGGGAACCAAAGTGTCCCAGGTTCGATTCCCAGCCAGGGTACATTCCTGGGTTGCAGGCCATAACCCCCAGCAACAGCACATTGATGTTTCTCTCTCTCTCTCTCTCTCCCTCCCTCCCTTCCCTCCCTAAAAATAAATAAATAAAATCTTAAAAAAAAAAACTGATTAAAAAAAAATATCCAAATCAACAAAAGTTATTAAAAAAAAAAAAAGAGTTTGTTTTTGACGACTGAGTGATCTCTTGAAGAAAAAGGTTATGAATTCGATTTGTTAATATTTCTCTTTCCTAAAAAAAAGCTATATGGTTCTTAGTCAGCTGCTTGTTTCAATAACAGTTGGTCTACCACTAAAAACCCTAGCTCCACATCTGTTCCTAATAAAAATCTATAATCAGCAATGCCCATTGCCTTTCAGAACTTATTTTCTTCATCCCCAAACTATGCACAGACCTGGCCAAAGCTTATTTCTGTTGTCACCAAGACATAATGGCATTGCATTTATTCCAGGATAAATAAATCAGCAGTGGTTCCAAGTAGAATCAGTGTCAGCCACTTAGTGAATGAAAATTTGAGCCTTAATTGCAAATTGACATTTTCACTTATTAAAATGCTGGAGTATGCAGGATTTTGTTTTTAAGTTTAGGACATTCAAACCTTTGTGATACTTGTTTCAGGTCACAAGGCTAAAAGACATTTGATAATAAAAACAGTTCACATTTTCTGGAAAAACAGACTCTGGGAGCAGTAACCTTAAAACACCCTCTGCACAAGAAACATTTATTTATAAAAATTGTGGACTTCGAACTGAGCCTGAGAGACAGCAGACCAGGCCACTATCTAGCAAAGAACTTTCAGCTGGAACTGGCCTGGGGCCTGCAGGCTCCTGGATAAGAGATTTCGAAGTGGTCTGCAGCCCCGGTTGGGCAGAGTATCTCGTTGCTCTGTGAGAGCCAGCCCGGGTGTTTAAAAATAGCCCTTAGAAAGGGATAGTATATAATTCTGGGTGAAAGTTTAGTGCCACTTTTCCTGGCAGTGAAAAACCCTACATATTTTCTTCTTCCTCTGAGAAACGGCTGATTTTCAATGTTTCTTTCTCTTTTTTTTTTTTTCAGCTTTGAGCCATTTAAAAAGAGAAGCACATGTTGAGACCTCAGGAAATTTCTGTTTGTCCTAAAGCTACAGCAAAGTGGGGTAAGTGAGCAGAGCAATGGCGTGAAGTGGCAGGAGACTCCGCAGGCACAGAGCACGGTGACACTGGCAGAGGGAGAGGGGTCCCGGAGCGGCTACAAGCCCTCAGAGCCTCAGGAGCAGCTATGGGGCACCCCCTGCTCAGGACTGTAACTCCAGGATGACTGACCTTCATGACTCGGAGGTGGGCACCACACACTGGTCACTTCAGACAACAGTGCCTCCTCGTGCCACCGCTTACATCTGATGGGTGTCTTTCGGCTATGACCAAATCATTAAAAGGGGTTAAAGAGAGCATATTCCCCTGTGAAGGATGTATATTTTTTTGTTAAAGTTCACATTTTCAAGCCCAAGGCCTGTATAGAATGTCATACGTCAACAGAGGTTTTGTGTGGGTGAAGGGAGGAGAATTAAATGCATGAAAGCATATGAAAAGGATGATTGGATATTATAAGTAAAGAAAAATACCATGGGAGAATGACTTGAGGATTGTTTTGTCTATCAGGAAACTCTTCATTGTGATGTGTAAGAACACTAATTTTCAAAGAGGCAAGTTGCCCTAAATCCATTAGGGCTGTGCTGGTTTGTGCTTCGTTCAAGGAGCAGATGTATAAAGAAAGAAATAAGTGGGTCCGTGGACAGAAGTGTGCAGCAGATTGGCCCCCAAACCACTGAGAGAACTGCTAGTGTGCTCCCAGGAGGGCAGAGTTAGAGCTGACTCTCGATTCAGCATGAGTGCACTGAAGAGTCAGAAAAGGGCTGGCACAGTAAGGGGCCCTCTGAATAGGATGAAGAAGGGTTGGTTACAAGGTGTTCTATAAAGTCATAGACTAGAGGTCCCTGGACCATGGTGACAATTGCAGGTGCCCCATCCGTCGTGTCTGTCTGCACAGGGACATCTGACTTGGGTGCATGAGTTGAAGGGTGTTATTTGGCATGAGCACCTGGAAGGAGAGAGGGAAAAAGAAGGGGTGGAAAGGATCCAAGTTCTTGACTCTCCACCAACCTGAGGATTTGCCCATAAATTGTAAAATCTGAACCACATGTAGACTGAGACCCAGAAGCAGCTGTGGTCACTGAGGTGTCGAGCAGAAACAGAGCTGCTTGCCCTCCTTCCCTCACTCCCCAGAGCCCACAGAGAATCTGTGGTGCTGAGAGGAGGCGACTCCCAGTGTTTCAGGTGCTGGGCCTGGTGGGACCTTTCTCCAGGGGGCACTGGCAGCAGAGATGGTCGGAAGGGGCATTGGCAAAGTTGAAATGGGAGAAAGCAAACAGCAATAAGTTGAGGGAGATGTGGAGAGTTCCTGCAATTACAGGAGGTGGAAGTGGGCAGAAGCTAAGAGCTCTTGTGATTTCTATTTCAATGTAAATATCTCACTTGTACCCATAGGAGGGTGAGGCTTGAAATAGTCGGCTTATGCTTACAAAGGGCCATAGAATATCTAATGCACACCTGACCAGGCCAATAACCAATGAAGAGATGATTCAGCAGACTTCAGGCTTTCAGGGGTTACAACCAGAATCTGTAGAGGTGTGCCATTCTATTATTAAGAACTATGTGGCCCTTGGAAAAGGATGAGCTGGGTGTCGTTGGCTGAGGGCAGTCTGGAATGGCAGTAAATGGCCCCAGGCCTGCCCTCAGCCTATCCTTCATTCGTGTGTTCATTTATTCAACAAACGTACATTGAGCACTTAATGTGTACCATGTAGTATGCTAGGTGCCGGAGATACTGGCACGAACAAAAAGGGTGAAAGACCCTGCCATCATGGGGCTTACGTTTTAAAAAGCAGGTAGATAATAGGATATGTTTTCAAACTGCATAGTACTTTAGATTGTAATGAGTGCTTCGGATAAAAATAAAGCAGAGAAGCAGGGTGGGAAGAGTGTAATTTTAGAAAGGGTGGTCAGGAAAGGCGTCACTCAAGGGAGGTGGCATTTGAGTGAAGATGTAAAGGGGGCCACGTGAGCTATGTGGACACACGCATTCTCCAGGGCTCGAATCAGGACTCTGATGTAGAGTTCTGCAGGGCCCACGCCCTGACCTAGGGTGGCCAGTCCCACTGCAGCTGGGAAGCAGTGCAGGGGTCTATGGGACCCCACGTCCTCCCACTCTGCTTTTCTTGGATGGAGCCTGGCCAAAGCTCAGAGACTCCAAACAGGCCCCTGTAAAGACTCTTGTTACAAAGTAAGGGCCCATTACAATGTGGGATGTTTCCTTTTTTTAAAAAAAAAAATCCTTTTTATTAGAAAAGCAAACAATTTGGGAGAAATTGTGTTGCTGATACAAAGGCAGAAAAGATTGGGCTGTTAGAACTTAACTAATGTCTACTACCAAGCCAAAGACAAGGATGAAACTTGTCTTTTTTGAAGGGGGAGTTGAAGGTTAAAAGGTAATGTCTGTCTGCAGGTTGAGAATTGCACACAGAATTTCCAGAGTGCTGAAATTCCATAGGATAACTGCAAAGAAGCTGGGACTCATCTCTAGCAAACTTCACAGGTGAAAGGGAACTTGATCATGGAGACTTTGCTTATAAGTGACAAAAATTGGGTGGCTAATAATTTGACATTTTTAGTGTTAAAGTCTCTACTGAAACAGACTGTAAATTAATACTCTTAGGAGGCCTGTGTAGAGGAAAAACAGAATGAAGATCATGAACCCTATTAAGTTACATGTCTCAAGCCTCTAATGAAAGATTCCTGAGGGAGTGGGGACTGGGTAGGATGCTCCCAGGGTATAGAAACTTTGTAAAGCTCATAAGCATATGCTTCACAAAGTTGCATAGCAGAGGCCTCAGCTGATTTTATAACTGAGATTTATGTCTCTAACAAAATAAGATACATAGCAAAAGAATGACTCTGCTAGTCTGTTCTGACCAGGGAATAAGTTCTCCAAAGATATTGTTTAATTTGCTCTCTATGTTTTCTGTAAATTCTCCACATTGCCCCAAGTTGGAACTCTAAGTCTATTGTTCCCATCAAATCAATGTCCCCACTGTGGTAAATACTATTCTTAAAATCCATTGTTACCTGTTAAGAACCCAAGAAGAACCATTGAGATTAAGAGGGTCTAAGTAGGGAAAGTGGAGAGATTGTGCAGGAATAAAAATTCTCACACTGATTATTTTATTCTTTCCAAACATCACCAAATAATTTTTTTTCATCAGAATTAAAGAACGTTTGAAGTGGTTGAAAGGTATGTTTATTCTGATACTTCTGCTCCGTTAGTTGTAAAATTTACCTAGGGCATATAAGATTATCAGGTAAATTCCACATTTCTTCAGGACTGGGGTTTATCGATGACTTCACATTTGGGATTTTCAAATTTGAAGTCAGGAGATGCATTCGTGTCTGCTTTCCGATACATTTCCTTAAGTTAAAAAGCTCCCTCTCCAACTCTTGCTGCTACTCCAGGCCAGTGTCAGTTGGTCCTCCAGATGCCTGCCACTGAGTTCTATACTCTCCATTCTTGTCCACAAAGAGTTTCTATACAGGATCAAGTTCCTTATTAAATGTCACTGCTGTAACTCCAACATTCCTCCTCCGACCGACTGAGACTGCAGACTGAGGAACAGAGGGGACCCTGAAGAACCTCTCCAGAATCACGGTGATTCTGCCACTTGCACTCTGTCCCCAGCTGCCAGAGCCACCCCCACACCCCACCATTCTCCTGATTATTTTCTAATAAAACTGTTCATTCTACCAGAAAGTAGAGAGATTTAAATATAAACAAACAGAGTTGTTTAAACCCAACTTCACTACTATCCTGTAGGTTGTTTTAACCCTATTTTGACATCAGTTATTAAATAAATGGTGATATTTCCCCAGGTCTGAAACAACTGAGCTGAAGTTATCCATACCTACAGGTTTATTCTGTGTGTAATGTACAAAGGTTGAAAATTATATGCCTATAGACATATCCACAGATGGCACCAGCTTGGAATTCCATCCAACAGAAGGACTGTTTGTCAGGAAGTATAACAGAGTTTTAAAAAAATTAAAATAGAAAATAACAATAATAGCAACAATCGATTGAATGCCTAGTATGTGACAGGGACTTTAAACATAGTTTATATCTGTAATCCTTCCAACAATCCTGCAAAGTAGTATAAATGTTCCTGTTAAAGATGTGAAAACTGAAACTTACAGAAATTATCCAAGGTTAAATAAAGTCTTATTTGGGGTTAAATAAAGCATAGGACCAAGACTGTACTCGAATCTAACTCCCGACTCCTGTGTACTTTCCACCACTGTGCTCTAATTCGATAATTAGGTAGCTGTCAACTGGAAATTCAAAGATCCTAGTTTTCATAAATAAAATTCTGTATCCATAATTAAGGGACATAAATTCATTTCCAATGTATTTGTGTGCATATTCTCTAATTGACTTCTTTGATTGAATTCAAATTTAATGGACTTGTTTTCTCTAGAATGAAAATAGGACAGGTTTTATTTCCTTCGCATTTATTGGGCACCTGCTATGGTCCAGGCACTGTTCAGACACCGGGGGTGGGGAGCACCCAGCTCCCAGTTTCTGTCATTAATGCTTTAATGATGGAAGATGTGCACACTTGAGCAAGTTTTCAAACGTGGATTTAAAAGGACCCATAATACAATTATTGTCCTATTAGGTGTTTCAGCTTGCCTCTATTAGAAAAGCATTTTACACAGCATTTTTGTTTTATATTTCTAAGAGTTACAAATTAGAAGTGGAAAGACCATTGGAGTAGAGGCCAGCTCTGCTGCCCACCCATGCCGCCCCTGGCCTCTCTGAGTCTCAGCTTCTTGGTGTATAAAAGTGGGGGTGGTAACAACAGTCTCACAGGCTGCTGCCCAGACTCGAGCACGATATCCTAGAACATTACGATCTCCGTTCCAGTCCAATCGACGGCTTTTTCTATCACTCTGAGTACCCTGGCATCTTGCCTCTTGGAACTATTTGGTTTTTTCCTCCAACAGACCAAATAGTTCATGGCTCTGCTTCATTTCCTCCCAGGGTGGGGAAGCTCCCTGTATCAGGGACTCCTGTGGGACTCCCCTCTACTTGGAAACTTGCCGTATCCCCACTTTGAATGAAGGGTTCCTCCCTGACTTTTACTTGAATCGTAGATTCTCATCTGGACCACTCTTAATCCTATGTTTCCTCGCAGTGCTCAGAACAGTGCTCTGCGTGGAGGGGCACTCCATTAGTGCTGAGTGAGTGAGTGTACCTTCTCGATTAGCACGAGGAAGGGGCTGCAGAGGATCCTCTTCCTTAGCCAGACTTGACTCACTAATTAGTTTAGCTGCCAAAAAGACATATGTTAAAAAGTAATTTTAAACAGTGCATTTTCCAGTGAGGATATAATTCTCCACCACTTAAAATCTCTTGCAACACTCCAATAAAGAAATGATTTTGAGGGAAGGTAAGCAGTGTTCTCTAAATGTTTTGATTATATACTCCTACGATGAAAAAGGTTTTTAAAAATATGTTGTATTTTTTGTGTAAATACACTTGAAATTTTAGTTAACCCCAATATATACTTATTTATAAAATATGTATATATCTCACTGTATAAATCAAATATCCTACTGTATTAATCAATATAATATATAAGACATACACAGAAAATGTAATTTTTAAGTAAAGAAATAAAAATAAAGTTTTAATATTTTCTTTTTATACCCCAAATGGTTTGGCACAAGAAAAGACTGATCGTGGCTGAACAGCTGTATTTTCTGGTACAAGAGAGGAAATCACGTTTTCCTTTGCCCAGGCTATTCCCTGATGTTGGCCGTTTCCTCTCTCTGGTCAGGTTCTCTTGCAAGACCACCAACGTTCTTCAAACGCCGGTGAAATAAAACAGGAGGAGGGTTTAAAGCTCTGGATTCTTCTTCTGGAAATGTCTCAGTTTGATTTTTTTCAACAGTTCACTGAGAAGTGGTAAGCATGATAGTGTCAAACTCAACATATTGCTCTTGAATTCCTTGTTTTTTTCACTATGGCCTGACTAAAAATTTATTTTTGTTTTTTCTTCAAAACTCCCAGATTATGTGGTCATATACTTAATTTATAAATGAAGAAAAACATTGTTAAAACATATGTCATGGAGTTTTCACTTTTCAATGGCTGTCATTAAAACCATGTTTTCATTAGAGTCTCTGAATATTAATATTTTATTAATATTTCACTAATAGTCACAGACTCTATACTATAGTCATTCTCTGCATCTTGAAGAAAAATTCAGTGAACATGAAAACAAAAATTTGTTTTGAAAATGTATGCAGTGCTCACCATGTTAAAACTGTTCTAATTATGAAGAAAAATTCAGTGAATATGAAAAGAAAAATTTGTTTTAAAAACATATGCAATGCCCACCATGTTAAAACTGTTCTAATTATGTGTACACACACACACACACAGGAAGAAATATCGGATGAATATTCTCTGAAAAACTGGCATGGTACATCTCAGGATGATGAGATTGAGGCTAATTTTGTTTTCTTTGTGCATTTCCATAATTTTCCAAACACCCTATAATGGCAAAGTGATTAAAAAAATAACAAGAGTATAGATATAACCAAGTTATAAATGTTTTATATAGATTTCTATATTATAAACTTGCAATTGAATTTTTCTTTTGCAAATTTGGCATTTAATCTAAATTCTGAAGTGACAGAGTTTTATTTTATTTTATTTTTAAGTATTTTTTTGATTACGTTATTACAGTTTTCCCAATTTTCTTCCCTTTATCCCCGCTCCACCCTGACCCCCCAACCCTTCAACATTGCCCCTGCCTTAGTTCATGTCCATGGGTTGTACATGTAAGTTCTTTGAGTCCTCTGTTTCCTATACCATTTTTTATCTCTCCCCCTCTATTTTATGCCTACTAATTACACTTCTTCCCTATACCTTTCCCCTCCACCCCTTCCTTCCCCTTTCCCACTGAACTCCCTCTGTGTGATGTCCATTTTTCTGATTCTGTTCCTGTTCTGGTTGTTTGCTTAGTTTTTGTTTTCATTGTTTTTCTTTTCCTTTAGGTTCATTTGTTAATAGTTGTGAGTTTGTTGTCATTTTATTGTTCATATTTTTTATCTTTTTCTTAGATAAGTCTTTTTAACACTTCATATAATAAGGGCTTAGTGATGATGAACTCCTTTAACTTGACCTTATCTGGGAAGCACTTTATCTGCCCTTCCTTTCTAAATGATAGCTTTGCTGGATAGAGCAATCTGGGATGTAGGTCCTTGTCTTTTATGACTTCAAATACTTTTTTCTAGCCCCTTCTTGCCTATAAGGTTTCTTTTGAGGAATCAGTTGATAGCCTAATGGGAACTCCTTTGTAGGTGATTGTCTCCTTTTTGCTTGATGCTTTTAGGATTCTCTCTTTATATTTAATCTTGGATAACTTAATGATGATGTGCCTTGGTGTGTTCTTCTTTGGGTTCAACTTCTTTGGGAGTCTCTGGGTTTCCTGGACTTCCTGGAAGTCTATTTCCTTTGCCAGATTGGGGACGTTTTCCTTCATTTGTTCAAATAAGTTTTGGATTTCTTACTCTTGTTCTTCTCCTTCTGGCACCCCTATAATTCAGATATTGGCATATTTCGGGTTGTCCCAGAGAATCCTCAGCCTCTCTTCTTTTTTTTGGATTCTTATTTCTTCCTTCTGATCCATTTGGATGTTTACTTCTTCCTTTTGTTCCAAATTGTTGCTTTGAATCCTGGTTTCCTTCTTGTCACTGTTGGTTCCCTGGATATTTTGCGTCATTTCATTTTGGGTATCTTTCATTTGTTCTTTCACCTTTTGACCACGCTCAATCAATTTTGTGAGCGTTTTGATTGCCAGGGCTTTAAATTCTCCATCAGTTAGGTTGGCAATCTCCTCATCACTTAGTTCTGAGGTTTTGCTGTGTTCTTTCATTTGGTCATATTTCTTGGTCTTGGTGCAACTGATGGGTTGTAAGGGGGTGGGGCCTTAGGTATTCACCTGGGCAGGGCAATCCTCTTTGCTGTGCTGCCTGTGGGGGAGGGGCCAGAGAGGGAGCAATGCAGCTCTCATGTTTGTCTCTAGCACACTTTCCAACAGACTCTTGAGTCAGACTGAAAGTATCTCCCACCGCAGCAACCCCGGCTATAGCCCACAGTCAGCTCTGAATCTCAGTTTTCCCCTTAAGTCAGTTCCTTCAGAGCAGCTCCTCTGAGCTCTGCAGTCAGCCCCGCTCCTCAGCTGCCTCACCACGATTTTTCTGATTTGGCCTGAGTGGTCCATTTTACCAGTCTGGTTATTCAGGTTGATTTTTTCTTAATTCCTTGGTTGTCAGAGTTCCATGCAGTTTGATTTTCTGGCGTTTTTGGTTGTTTATTGATTTTAGATTGGTTGTTATCCTCCTTTTGGTTGTGCGGGGAAGTGAAGGGTTTCTACCTATGCCTCCATCTTGGCTGTAACTCTGCAATTGAAATTTTTAAAACACCATTTGCAGTTATGAGTATTGAGAAGAAAATTGCATATCATTTCCATGTTTTATAATACATTTTAAAACAATTTTTAATGTTATTTTGGTTTCTCAAAGAAGCTTTCGTTTTAAATCAAATGATTCACAATGGAGACTGACTTCTGTAGATGTTGGACACACCTTAGATTGAGGATGAAAAGAGTCAGAGAATGGGCCTAGGGAAGCTTGTATAATAATAGAATCAAGGCAGAAAGGACAATCCTAAATCAGATCTAGGTCTGTCTGGAGAGGATTAAGGTTGTCGAGAGTCCCAAAGCAGACGTTAACCTCTACAATCCAAGCAGATTTAGTCCTTGTAAGGAAAACCATCATCATATTAATAAAGAGTCTGGAATTTTAGTTCCCCCATTTTTTTTTGCAGAGTCTCAGTGTGGCTCAGATGTCCATCCTCCTGTGCGCCCAAGTTGATCTAAAGTATGGATGATGGTCTCCCTCCTCTTGTCATTGACTCTTTTAAGCAACCCCTGTCATTGGGACCTCAGGGGAGTTCTGCTGTGGGCATTCTGTATAGATACAGATTTTTCCCTCCTCATGAAGGGTAAAAAAATTATTAAACCAACTATTGAAAGACACAAAAGAACAATCTAGGCAGACAGGACTTGAGTGGTCAAAATCCTAGAGAGAGAGGAGACTGGCTGAAATGTTACAGGGTGCAGCCAAGAGGGGGACCCCAAATGGGCATTTGAAATGGGGTCCAGAACTTAAGGTGTCCAGGAGATTTTGGGATGTCTCCATCCCCCCCCCCCCCCCCCCGCCCAGGGTGTGGGTTGGGGGAAGGGGCAAATGGAGCAGGGCCATTGAGAGCTGTTTAGCATAGCAACAGCCTTGCAGCTAAGCTCTGGCGTGGTCATTTGGCATATCTATAACCTTTGACTGGTTGCATAGATATGTTAAGTAGCTGTGATCAGCTCTAAGCCAGGGGAATGGAAGTAACTTCCCCACCCAGATGTAACTGGGGGGGCGGGTCCCCTGAGTTACAGCGCCTGCGTGCTGCGTGGGAGCTCAGTGAGGATTGGCTCCAGGACATGGGGCCACACCTGCCTAGACTCATGATGGCAGCCCAGTAAAGCTGGAAAGATACAAGTTCCGGCATGTGAAGCCAAGTGTGGGAGGAGTCGGAAATGGGGCTGCAGAGGAAGATTGGCCGTGGGGATTTAAAACCCAGATTTGGCGGCCATTGAGGAGGAGAACCATGCGCAGCCCTGAGGAGAGAACCACGCTTTAGAAGGGGGAACCACCACCTGGTTTTAGCAGAGATCCCGGCGACTCAGCCGAGGGTGCCGGGAACCCAGGGAGGTCTCCCAGTCGAGAGGGAGTACTAACTGAGAAGAACCAGAGGACTACCTAAGCCATGGACTTCTATTTCCTTTCCTGAGATACGGTACTCTGGACTGGGCAAAGGGGGAAGGAAGGAAGGACTGTGTCTGTTTGTGGGTGTTTTAAGGGACTTTGGGATTTTGGTGAAGACATTAGGTCACTACTTTAAGTTTGTATAGCATTAAATAAACGTTTCCTTTCCTTTTCACGAATCTCTGGCATTGAGAGACGTCTTTCCTCTGGCGGCGGACATAACGGACCCGGGGCCTTCTTTCAATAATAGTATATCATCCCAGGCCCCCCTTGTTGTGTTCTGTAACAGAAAGACACCCCACATTTACCTCTACCTCTACCCATTAATGATATGGAGAGTACAGATTGAGCAAAAAGTGACAGCTGGGGACAGGGTCCATCTCACTGGGCAGCGAAAAGTTGGGGCTTGCCATTTCCAGAGTATGAGCAGGTAGAGTGTGGGGCCCAAGAAGATCAAAGCACCTTGGTACAGTCGAGACCCCCGAGGGCTCTATCATGGAAATAAGAAAACGACAACAAAGTCAAACCTAACAAAGCCTGAAACCCACCCTCAACCACATCAAGTTCATCTGAAAATATTCTGTCTGCCTTCCAAAACAGAATGAAATCTCTCAATAAAAATATCAGTCAGAGCTTTAGAATTTTTCATACATACCTGACATTCAATAAAAATTGCACCACTCTGTGAACAAATAGGATGCAATGACAAAAAGCAAAGAAAGAAAAGAAACAGACGTAGACCTAAGGGTGACAGAGATATCTGGGTTATCAGACCAGGAAGTAAAAGTAACTCTGATTAACATAGTTAAGAAAATAGAAAATCAGATGATTTCATCAGAAAAATGATGGGAATCTTGGAGGTGGTATGGGATATTAATAATATTCCATATCTTAATCTGTGCGGTGATTAACTGGGTATTACAAAAATTTATCAAGCTGTATATCAAGTTGAACATTTAAAATTTATGTACGTACAATTATACTTTTTAAGAAGTTAGCTGGTAAGTTCTGAGAGACTAAATGTCTAACTCCTCTGCTGGACAGCATCAGACCTGCATGTGATCCTTCAAATTAATGAGCTTCCCTCACCAGGAGGACACTGTTGATGTGATGAAGATGGCAGAGGTGAAAGTTTGAAATTACCTAGGTCCGGAGTGATATACTAAATGTTTAAAACCAGTACCCTACAGGCACCAACCAATCAGAATGCACATGAATCGTTAACCAGTTGATATGCTTGAAGGAGTGTTTTCTGCTCTTTCTAAAGATGTGGAATCACTGAATTAACTCTGTGAGAATAGCTCTACTATAATAAATGAGTAGGATCTGGAACAGGATGGCTTGGGTTTGTGCAAGCTATAGCAAATTATTCAACTCTTCATGCTTCAGCTGCCTCATCTCATGTAGGGGACAAATCTTGAGGTTTATATAAAGAATAAATGCATTGACACATGCTAAGAGTATAGAAAATACTTGGGACTTGGTTCCTGTTACGTCTTAAATTATTACTAATATTATTATTATTTATGATTTTTTGCTAAGTGAAATAACTGACCCTTCCTGTTTAGACTTTGATTTGAGTCTTCTGTTACTTGCCACAATCATCCCAATGCAATCATATGACCTTCAGTAAAAACAGAAGTATTGAGTTGGCCAAAAAGTCCATTTAGTTTTTTCTGTAAAATAAAAGACACATCTTTCATTTCACCAGTGACTTCATGGATTTGGATACTTTGAGTATGTCCGCTATCTCCTGCCTAGTATAACATTGATTATTCTCAATTAATATCATGGTTTGATTGCCATCAACTTTAACTGCTCTACCTGACCATGGAGCATTGTCCAGCAAGGAATCTCCAGGAGGAAATTTCTCAAACCACTTTTGCTACATTTGATCAGTCACAGCACCTTCTCCATACACTGCACAAATCTTTTTTTGCTTTTCAGTTGTGTTTTTACATTTCTTGAAATAATAAAGAACAATATGCTGAAAATGTTGCATATCTTCTTCCATTTTCAATATTAAAATGACTGCACAAAAATTGACCAATTGTGATAAGGCTGTTTTAAATGTACACTGATGTGACAGCTTCCACAATATCATCTAACAAAATTGTTCCAAATGAAGTTAAAGACAACTAACCACTACTGGAGCCATCTTACAGAAGAAAAACAAACGAATTTTTTGGTCAACCCAATATAAGGCGATTGTTCATTGGCCTTAAGGCAAAAATCCTTTCTGGATAAACACTTTTCTAAGGATTCTCTCAGGCTAGTTCTTTTCCCTTCTCCTTCTCAAGAATGAACCTGAACATAGGTATCTGCTACCATGATACAGATTTCCTCACATACCTGCCATATTTCACTGATGATGCATATCAGTGTATGTGAAAAGACATTACCTCATTGAGACCATTGCAAAGCCCTGGTTACCATCGTGCAGGTTCCTAGACTTGAGAAGGCAGCTGCAGAGCTGGGAAACAATTCCCTGGCCCAGTACCTCTCACCCCCAGGAGTCATGCCACGTACTTTCGGAGATGCTCTCAGTTGCTGTCTGTGGCTACCAACACCCATCCACAGTTTTCCTTTACTAAGTCTTGGGTCTAAATTGCCACAGTCTTTTCTATGTAATTCTGTTTCTGGGACTCCTAAGGATGTACTTCTAAAACAACCAATCAAGCCAACAAAAACTACATTCAGAAAGATGTCCATTGTAGGGTTATTATAATAGTAAAAAGTTGAAAATAATCTAAAGTTCTAATAATAAAAAATAATATTCAAGTACATGATTAATAACTACTCAGTGGGATACTCTGTAATCATTAAAAGGATAACCATACAGATATATAGCACTAAGGAAAATAGTTGTGAGATAGTGCATTTTATAAACAGGATATAAACTTGTATAGAAGTTGGCAGTATAACTATGTTTGCAAAGCATGTGTAGGAAAAATATCAAAAGAAGTATACCGAGAGCCCTGGCTGGCGTAGCTCAGTGGATTGAGCATGGGCTTCGAAACAAAGCATCACAGGTTCAATTCCCAGTCAGGGCACACACCTGGGTTGCAGGCCATGGACCCCAGCAACCGCACATTGATGTTTCTCTCTCTCTCTCTTTCTCCCTCTCTTCCCTCTCTAAAAATAAATAAAATCTTAAAAAAAAAAAAAGTATACCGAAGTGTGGCAGTGTTAGGGTATGGTTGTACTTTTTTCTTCATATAAAAAAATTCTCTATAATAGAATTATTTGCATTCTGTTAATGGAAATTTTACAAATTAAGTTAATTTAAAAAATATGATGTTAACATATTGTATCACTTGGAGAATATGCAATTAAAAGCCAAAGAATTGAAATAAAATTTTGTGTAATCTGAGCATCTCATGTAAGTCTCTATCAAATGCCTAAATTCTATGCTATAAATTTGCCTTTACTTAATTTCAGTGGTATCCCATGTATATAGTTAGCGCAAATCTCTGGAATGTGCTCAAGAAACAGGTAGAGTTAAAAAGAGGATTCTAGCAAGCAGAATGATTGTCCCAGCCTGTACACTTTTCTCATAACTCCTACTAAAATCAGTTAGGCTCGTGGTTCCCACATTCTAACCAGCTAGAATTTTTAGGCCATAGCACATGAGAGGCAGGAAATTAAAAAGTGGATGGGGTTGGAAAAAGTGACTTCTGCCAGCCTGACAGTAAAGTCCAGAGGTAGAGAAAACCACCCCAAAGTGGACCAAAACATTTTGAAAATGATTTCCTATCAGGTGCCAAGCATAACTGTACTCCAGCACATTTATAGATGGCTCTAACAACTATCCTGCAGCCCTTCACAGCATCATACTTCACTTGGGATGCTGTCTACTCAAAGAAGCATATGGAATATGCATTTAGAAAGAATTACATTTACTATGGTTTCCTCTGCAAATATATTTTTAGTGCTTGTTTTGCCTTAACACACACACACACACACACACACACACAGCCATTCACACTCCTGTAAGGAATTGCTCACTCCTCCATTACAAGCAACAAATGAGGACTTATACTTGCATTTTTCTGTGGCAATATACTGAAGCAACCTCTCTTCAAATTTCCCCCATTTTGCTCTGCTATTGACAAAGCACTAAGAGAACATTTTCAGTCTCAAGGCCTGTAATGCATCCTTTGCATACCTTCCTCCACCCACGGCTTTTCGCCTCTACAGTCCATCCCCCTCTTGCTTATCACAGACTTGACCTGCACCAGTCTCAGGAGAATTAAAATTGAGATATGTAAATGTCAGTTTCTATTGTAGCTAACAAGAACTCTTCCGCCAGGGTCTCTGTGAGTGTCAGCCCTGGGAGATGTGTTCTGAAGGGTATGGGCTGCTTGCAGATCACAACAGTTGGGCTGTTTGCAGAGTTTTAAGGTTGTTTGCTTTAGTGGATTTGTTCCAAGTGAGGCACATGTTTTTCAAATATGAATGCCAAAGATAACAAAAAATGCAAAGGAGAGGGGAAAGGGAGACTTGTCCAGAATATACCGGTCAACCAGGATAAGACTTGCTAAACAGCAGAATGTTCAAGGGCACTTGGCTCTCCACTGCATTTAGAATGACCCAGAAACTCTGAGGCGAAAAACAATGCATATAATCACTTGGATGACAGTGATGTGGGGCCCTGAATGCATTTTACATCTTCTTGTCACTTGGGGCATAGGTCACTACATTATTCTGTTATTTAAGATGTTTACAGCCATATTGGAGTGGGCTTTGTTGACAATTTTGTTTCCAAGTAATTTTCTAAAAACATTCTAATTACTGTTCCCTGTCATTAGCTACCATAATTTGTTTTTAGGGCTGATGGTCAGCACTATAATTGCATT
Source organism: Phyllostomus discolor (assembly GCF_004126475.2). Classification (NCBI taxonomy): domain Eukaryota; kingdom Metazoa; phylum Chordata; class Mammalia; order Chiroptera; family Phyllostomidae; genus Phyllostomus; species Phyllostomus discolor. The sequence continues at coordinate 75,464,727 of NC_040907.2, forward strand.
TAGAACCCTGAATGGGTTTGCACCATCATTTAAACTTACTGCTGTTTCTTGAACCTACTTTAGATTAAAAGGAGTATGCCATTTACATCTTTAAAGAAGATAACAAAAGATCATTATTTTTGTATTATTCAAATTTATCATTTACATAGCACTTTGATTTCCAAAGTCATTACAATCATTTATTAATTACCCAGCCCTTGAGCTCTAAGCCATTTGGAGTCTCCCTGATTTCCAGATAAGCCACTGAGGCTGGGGAAGCAGAGTTGGCTGGTGAGAGCTTCCTCCCTTCCTGTTGGGTTCCCACCCTTTTCCAGGCCACCCCACCCACCCAGGACCTGCACAGGCTGGCTTCATTGCTGTGTTTGAAGTTTTGTGTTTGATGTTCTCTGAATGTGTGTATACAATGCATTCCAAAGTCACATATAGATTATTTTTGGATTATTTCATGTTTTGGATTTTCCCTAGTATGATACACTTGCATTCAATCATTTACCCCTTCATTAAACCCTGCAGTGAGCAAGGCTCTGGGAGAGGAGAGCTGGCAGTATCACCATGCAAGTAGTTAAGAAGAAAACAATTGGAAATACTGTCTGGTGAGGTGTGTGATGGCATCTGAAAAAGCTGTAGCATGGGACAACTGGTGGGATTTTATTTTTTCTGGGAGGGCAAGAGTAGTGTTTTATTTTTAAGATTTAATTAATTTATTTTTTTAGAGAGAGGGAAAGGGAGGAAGAAAGAGAGAGAGAGAAATGTCAATGTGTAAGAGAAACATAGATTGACTGCCTCTCTTATGTCCCCAACTGGGGGACCTGGCTGGCAACCCAGGCATGTGCCCTGACCAGGAATGGAAATGCTAACCTTTCAGCTCACAGGCCAGCACTCAATCCACTGAGCCACACCAGGCAGTGCAGGAGTGGTGTTTTTTGAGCTGAACTTGGAAACTCCAGTTTTGTGTGTGTGCATTGGATAGGAAGTGGAGAGGAAAGGGTGAAGAAGGGATGGAGATAAATAGAATTTTTCCTGGGACACAAAACAACATGAAAAATGGGAACTTAGGAGGAGAGTGAGTCACTTATCTGCTCTGATTAGAGGGTTTGTTGTAAGGAATGATGGTGAATGAAGCAGGAAAAATGGCTTACAGGAAGATTCTGCATAGTTTTGAATGTCTGATGATCAGGGTGGACTGCTCCAATAAACTGACGTCTGCTCAGTTAGACTATGAGTGATTAGAAGTAGCCAGAAATATAGAAAAAGCAGTAGGTATAGTTGTATACACTGTATGGGAAAAAGTTACACAGAGACATTAATTATATGAATGAAAAACCAATGACCAAACAACCAAGACAACCAAGACCAAGAGAATGGGCTTTAGGAAAGAAAATGTGTAATTAACTAAGGGATAAATTACACTGAACAATGTTGAAAGCAACAAGGTTGACTGAAGACTGTTTTCTGATTTTATATTAATAGACAAATCATATCTTAAACAACATGGGCTTCACTCACTCGTTCATTGATTTGAAGGTAATTAAAAAGCTTAATACCCTGTGAGTTTCAGATCTTAATTACTCACAGTTTCCTCTGTCTCTGCTCCCTTCTGACATTTTGTCTCCACCCTGCACTCCATCCCAGATTTGTGCCAAGCTCCATTTCATGCCAACTTCCACAGGAAATCCAATCATGTCAACGATACGGTGATTTCTGCAGTTTACAGAGATGTGCAGGATGTTGGAAGAGTGGGCTATATCACACTCTCCTTTCTTTTTAAAATCCTCTCCCCAGGATATTTTTTAATTGACTTTAGAGAGAGAGAAGGGGAATGGGAGAGAGAGAGAGAGAGACATCAATATGAGAGAGAAAACATTGATTGGTTCACAACACCCTGCCCCCACCTCCCCACAACCATAGGTGCCCGACTAGGCATTGAACCCTCAACCTAGGTATGTGCCCTGACTGGGAATAAGACCTGCAACCTTTTTCTTTTTTTGGTGTACCAGATGACCGTCCAACAAACTGAGCCACCTGGCCAGGGCCATATCACGCTTTTTAATGATTTCCCTCTCCTTAGCATCACCCTACTTCTAAGGCCTCCCTCTGACACAGAGAGCTCTCCTTCATGACAAGCGGTCCTCCCACCTGCCCTCAGCCTGTTGAGTCTGCATATGTGGCCCCTGATCCACAGTCTTGATATATGATGATACAAAATATAATAAAGTATGAACAACTATCATTTATTTGAGCATCTACCATGTGCCAGGCCCCAAACCAAGCACCTACCCACATTATCTCAACTGACTCTCCAACTCTATGAGGCAGATATTGTAATGGGATGCAGAGCAGGGGTCTCCCAAAACAGCACAGCATAATCCCCTCAAACCTTAACTGGAGAAAGAGGCAGTAGATAATACAGCATTTCAGATGCTTTGCATAACAATGGCAAGTTAATAGCTGTGCTTCTGCCCTGAGTAAAAGGTGTATAGTGATTTAAGAATGTAGTGACTTGTGACATAGCCAGGGGAGGTGGATGCCCCTGTGTCATGGGGAACTCTTGCCCTGACTAAAGATGGCAGCCGAAAGAAGGTAAAAGATATGGAGTAGGAAATGGCAAAATCAGCACATCACAGGAGGGGCAGGATATGAGGTCACACAGGAAGTTCTGGGATGAGCATCTAAAATAAAGGCGGGCTGAAAGAGAGGAAGAAGCAGCTATGCAGTCTGTAGTGAAACAGCAGACAAGCAATATAGAGGAAAGGGTGTGGGAGAGGTCCCTGCTACAAGGTCTGGTGTGAGAAGAAGACCCAGCAGAGCTGAGGGAGCTGTGCAGGGACCTGCCTAACCAAGCACAGATTTGTGGGAGATGCTTGGAGCTGCACTGTGACCAAGGATGCTGAGCTGCAGACTTCTGCAAGACAGTACCTCTGACTGGCATATTCTGAAACTGGCCTGGTTTGGCAAAGGGAGGCAGGACTATGTGTTTTGGGGTGTTTTAAAGGGAGTGGGACTTAATGAAAAAATCTACCATTATTCTAAATCTGTATAAACTTTAAATAAACAACCCCTTTCCTTTTTTCCAAACTCTTGCATTGGGAGTCACACTTCTTGGCAGTAGGCAATGGAACCCCACAGCTGTTTCAGAACTGTACTGGCAGGGTCCTGTAACAGTGTTCCTGACAAAACAGAAAAGCAGAGAGGTTAAGTGATGTGCCCAAAGTAATCCAGATTCTAAGAGGCAGGTGATCAGTCCCCAAAGTGTGCCATCTTAACAAAGTATCACCTTAAAATGGCCTTCAGTTACTCAGTGCTAAAGACACATTGTCCTAGGCAGCCTCTGGATAAGAATGAAACAGGCCACAGTGCAATTTTAATTACAAAACCTCAGTTATTTAGAATAAAAAATTATTGAGTGAGGTATTCATATATAAGTTAATGTCTCCAATAAGATGGAGCTTTTTCACTCTTTACAGCTTTTGGTAAAAATCTTTCCAAAAGGCACTGGATGCTTTTATGCATTAGTTAGAACACAGTGAACTTAATCTGGCTGCTTCTAGGAGGTTATTTTTTAGACACCGAAAGTATTTGTTATTGTACTGTGTGTAATTGTCAGGCCACCAGAGATCAAGGTCTTTACAGCAGTGGGTGGTTCTTAGATGGGTTTTCACTAAATGCCATACCTTCCCCTCATTGTGGGTTCATTCTTGTCCCCCCAAAATTGATATGTTGAAGTTCTAATACTCAATAGCTCAGAATGTAACCTTATTTGGAGACAGGGTCTTTACCAAGATAATAAAGTTAAAATGAGGTCATCATGGTGGGAACTAATCCAATGTGACTGGCATCCTTATAAAAGAGGAAATCAGGACACAGAGACACTCATAGGGGAAAACATAGGGAGAAGATGACTAACTACAAGCCAAGGAGAGAGGCCTGGAATGGAACCTTTCATCACAGAGCTCAGAAGAAACCAACCAACCCTGCTGACAACTTGACTTTGGACTTCCCAGCCTCCAGAACTGTGCGACAATACATTTCTGCTGCTTAAGCTACCCAGTCCATAGTTCTTTGTTACAGCAGCCCTAGCAAACTAATACACTCCCACCCCCAGTGCTATGATACTTGGAATTCCTTCTCCCTTCCTCATATTCATCAACATGAATAAGAATCAAGAGAACTGATAGAGCTTTGATGAGCTGCCACATTTTGCACCAGGTACTAGTGAATGAGCTTGCCCTAAAAGAGTTTCCTCTGAATTAATCTGTCCAAATGATTAAGTTTATAAGAACAAGTATTCAAACATTACTTTTCCTGAATTAAAAAAAAAAAGAATTACTTTAGGGTCTGTAACAACTTTTCAGCCCGACCCACATGGTAGCAGGTGCTGATCCTAATGTGGATGGCTCTTCTGTAAGACTACTGGAGAGCATCAGTAGTATTCCAAATGGGTCTTTAAACAAGTATATGCAGCTTCCTGTTTAAGATGTGCAAATAAACTGGCAGCCAAGCCAGCAGCCCCTTGTCTATTCCTTTTTAAAGTAATTTTCGAGACAAGCTCAAACATAACTCTCACAGTTGGTTGCTAGAGGAGTTAATGACTCTGAGCTCAAAAGGAATGACTTTTTTGAATTATCCATTTGACAGAAGTCTCCCTAAGGCGACACTTTTTACCCCCTTGCTGGCTCCCCTAGTTGAAGTTGGTGACTATGTATTAATTAGTTGAAGCTGGCTCTCAAGAAGCACTATCCCTTGTCTTTTTAAGAATCCTGAGTTCCCAGTAGATGACAAGTAATTCAAAATTACCTAGAAGCTTCATGTTACGTGAACTGAAAAGTTCCTGGTAAATATTTTCTACAAACTATCCAAATTAAGGACATATCAGTTGGACTGACTTGTTATGAGGGCAGTTAGTTGCCTACATGAAATGATTAGAGTTCACCTCTCCAAACCTTTTCCTTCACTGGTTTGTTGCAAATGTCTGAATTTTATAACAAATATATCAGTTTTAGAGTTACTATGGTTTTCACCTCTGCATCAAAATGTAATACCCCTGGAAGAAGTATCTAATTTTCAGTTCCTTCAGGAACCCATCTGTGTGGCTGGGGGCCCAGCAGAAACAGGTCCTGAGGGCCCTGGAGCATGAGGCTTAGTTGTGCAGGGAGCACTGGGACAGCTGGCAACAGAGGGGCCACCATAAAGCACCAAGAGGGCGTTGAAAGGTAAGTCAAGGCTGGCCTCCTCTTTTATGAACAGGATTGGGCTTCCTCCTATTGGGAGTCAAATACAAATAGTTTAGAGTTCAGAGGTACTGCCTGGGTAAGAAATCCTTACTAATCTTGCACATTAGTAAGAATTAGGGTTTTGTATCAATTAGGTTTTTGTATCTGATTTTCTATGTGATCAAAATGATGCTAGCTGGGGTCTGCATGGGCAGAGTCACAAAAAAGGATAAACGGAGAAATTAAAGACAAACTTCTAGCCTCCAGAACTGTGGAAAAATTAATTTCTATTGTTTAAGACGTGTGAATAAACTGGCAGCCATTTAGTTTGTGGTACTTAGCTATGGCACCCCTAGCAAGCTAATGCATTCGCCTTGCTTTAGTCTCTTTGTGTAAAGTTCTACAAAAGATTGGAAAAAGATTTCCCAAATATTTTGCTGCTTTTTGTGGTAAGCTACAACTATAAACTCAGTCCATATCCCACCCTCTTGGAACATTCAAAGTATATTAAACTATCTGTAAAGTCTTGTTTTTGGTAAGACATTGGGGTAAATAACTCAGCCCACCACTGAAAATGTATACCAAGAGAGATGATATGTTCTAAGTCTAAAGAGAGTTCGTTTAAGTCCAAATGTAAGGAGCCAGGGATGATGATAACTAGTAATCAATGCTTATTAAAGTGTCCACACTTTAAATGCAAAGACTCAGTTCTTATGACAGTCCTATGATTTGAATTTTAATGTACACTAATGAGGTAGTTACTACTGTATCCCTCTTTACTGATGGGAAAGGTGAGGCATAGAGAAATTAAGAATTTGTTTTAAGATCACACAACTAGCAACTGAGGAACAGGGGTTTAAAACCCAGCAGTTGGACTCAAGAGCCTGAGCTTGTAATCACTCTGCTATTCTTTCAAGACATTTAATTTTAGCAACAGAAAAACAAAATTAATTTGAAACCCTACCTTACACCATACAAAAATGGATTAAAGACCTAAATGTGAGAATAAACTATAAAACTCTGAGAAGAAAGTACAGATATAAATATTTTTTACCTAGGTTTAGGCATTAGATCCTTATACATAATACTAAAAGCATACACAACAAAAGAAAAACTAAATAAATTAGTTTTTATGAAGATTAAAAACTTCTGTGTTTTAAAGGACATTGTCAAGAAAGTGAAAAGACAATCCTCAGAATAGGAGAAAATATTTTTAGATCATATATCACAGAAGGTTCCAGTGTCCTGAATATGTAAAAAACTCTTAAAACTCAATGGTAGCCCTGGCTGGTGTGGCTCAGTGGATTGAGCACCAGCCTGTGAGCCAAAGGGCTGCTGGTTCTATTCCTGGCTGGGGCACCACGTGTCTGGCCAGGTTATGGGCCAGGTCCCCAGTAGGGGGCATGTGAGAGGCAACCACACATTGATGTTTCTCTCCCCTTTTCTCCCTCCCTTTCTCTAAAAATAAGTAAATAAAATCTTTAAAAAGAAAAAAAAACCCTTAACAACAAAAGGAAAAAGAAAACCCACTCTAAAAATGGGCCAAAAGACCTGAATAGACATTTCTCCAAAGAAGATACACAATGGGCAACAAGCACATGTACAGATGGTTAATATCATTAGTCATTCAGGAATTAGAAGTCAAAACCACAAGCAGATATCACCTCACACCCACCAGGCTGGCTATAATTATAAGGGAAATTAGAAACCTAGTAACAAGTGTGAGGGAGGGTGTGGAAAAACTAGAACTGCACACGTTACTGGTGGGAGTGCAAAGTGGTGCAGCTGCTGTGGGACCAGCTCCGCAGTTCTTCATAAGTCAAACGGAGTACCATATAAGCCAACAATTTATTCCTAGGTACACATGCGAGAGAATTGAAAATATATTTCCACACAAAAACTTACGTATGAGTGTTAATAGTAGTTTGCTCAGAAAATAGAAACAAACTAAGTATTCAAAAACTGATGAACATGTGAACAAAATTATATATATATACACACACACATTTATTCATGCAATGGAATATTATGCAGCCAGAAAAAGAAATTAATTACTGATACAGCTACAACAAGATAAACCTTAGAAACAATATACTACATGAAAAAAGCCAGGCTCAAAAGGCCACATATTGTAGGATTCCATGTATGGAAAATGTTCAGAATGGGCAAACCTACAAAGACAGAAAGCAGATACTGGTTGCCAAAGGTTGAGGCCCAAAGGAGGAGCAGGGAGTGATCATTAATGGGTTGGGGTCTCTTTCCAGGGACAGTGAAAATGTGACGGGTGCATTACTTTGTGAATATACTTTAAAAGGGCAAATTTCATGGTATATTTTATCCTTCTAAAAATTTAGGTCCTTGAAATAAATTTACCCAAGACAAAAAATAAATTATTTTAGGTGTACTAATTTGTTTGTTAGGAAGTGCCTTTGGAAGAACAAAATGTTTGTTCCTTACCATTAATATATGTGCACATTAAAAACACTTTAATGATACAGTAGAAGAACCAAGAGAGAAGGGAGTCTCAGAAACCAAGTGAAAATACTGTTCAGTAAAGAGGAAGTGTCAAATCAGACTGCCAGGCTGACAGTTCAAGTGTAATAAACACTAAGAAATAATTATTGCATTGTCAAGACATAGCTCATTGGTGACCCTAAAACCTTGAACACAGCAGTGACAGGCTGACTGAAACAGAATCAAGAGACAATAGTTGACTATGTAAATCAAAATGTAGCCACCCATCCTCAAAAAAACTATACAGATCAATAGAAAGCAAATCGAAGCACACATAAGTCATTTTTCATCACAATGAGGGGACACAGAATACTGCAAATATCAAATTACAAAGGAAAAAAATGACAAGTATCTATCAGATGTGTATCAGCCATCACCTAGTCAAGTGTGATGCTATTGCCGAAAATGTCTAACATGGATCTAATCACTAGGACTCAGCAGAAAACCCCAAAGCAAATTCTACAAAACCGCTAGCCTGTACTCTTCATACATGTAAAGGTAAATAAAGATTAAGTAAGGATGAGGAACTTTTCCAGATTAAAGGAGACTAAAAGATATAAGTAAATTCAATGCACAGTCCAGAATTGGGTCCTGGAATGGGAAAAAAAAGAAGTGCCTATCAAAGACATTAGAGAGTCTGTTGGTGAAATCTGAATATGGACTATGCACTAGAAAATAGTGTTTGATAATGTTAAATTTCCTTTTTCTGATCATTGTGTTATGGTTTTATCAGAGGATGTCTCCATTCTTAGGAAATGAACATTGAAGCATTTTGAGACAAAAGAACGTAATGTTGCCAATAATAATAATAATTTTAAAGCTCCAACAGTGTCCTCCAAAATGACTTGAAATAGATCTCATACATACTGATAGCATGGTCTGTGGAAATAGTTGGAGAAACCATGTTGTTTTGTGGGAAAGGAAATTTCAGCTTTGCTTTAGACTAAAACATCCTTAAAAGATTACAGAACGAAAACTAACAAGATTTGACACAGGTTTTTAAAAACTCAGTAAATTCTAATAGATTTACAGATATTGAAAATGTAGAGCTTTGGCTTTAATTTTAAGAAAGATAGCTGTGTTGACTGTTTGAGCTGGGACAAGTGTCTGGGATTCTGAACACCTGATTTGAATTTCTGTTCACTGAACAATGTGGTGTAAATGGAAAATGTTGATGGTCAGTGATATTCTTCATTCCATTGATCGTGAGGGAAGGCTAGTGAAACAGATGGCCCAGAAGTCCCTTTAACTGCCCTGGAGTTCCACAAGTCTTATTTCGTGTGAATGATCGTGCTTATGCACTCAGGCACAGACACTTGGCCTGACACCAATAGGGCCGTGTGGTTGTGCCTGGCTCTTCTCTTTTGACTCTGCCACCAATAAGAGACTTTGGGCAAGTTTCTTAATCTCTTTGAACACGAGTTTTCCTACTTGTAAAATGGGCAAAATAATATTCCATTTGCAGGGGATTTGCCAGCATTTAACAAAATAACAAATTCAAAGTGCCTGGCGCTTCATCACTTGGGGCCCATGCTGCTCCTGGTGGGGGTGATGGGGGAGGCGAGGATCCCCAGTGAGATGCGTTCCTAACCATCCCAGCACCGGGCTCAATGTGAAGTAGACCCTAAATAAATACATGTGAGTTGATTAGGTACTTCCTACTGGAAACCACATGGACCAAAAACATTTGTCTTCTGATTTGTTGTCTCTTCTCAAGTGACATTGCACCCCTAGAACTTTGCAGGTCCTCTTTAACTAGCAAATGCAACTTCTCCAGTCATAAACACTAGCCAAGGGTGGCCAACTCCACGTTATTTCCTTTTGATTATATTTTCCCCATCTAAGAAAGTTTATTCATTCTGTGTTTTGCCAAACCGCACAACCTGGAAGAACGAACTACCACTCCAGTTGGACAGACTGGACGGGGCTGCAGCCACTGCTGGGAAAGCTGTAGTCCTTGTTCAAAATTACTGTTTTGACTGGCCAAATGCCCTTTATTCCCAGATTAATAATCTCTGAATCGTGCCTGAAACCTTGATGTTATTTTCACTTTTACCCTAAATTTTACCAGATTAAACACACACACACACACCCACAGCCTTAATTACAAGAGTCAAAACTCTAGTGAGATGCTGGCCTGTGTGGCTCAGTGGATTGTGTGCCAGCCTGAGAACCAAGGGGAGGTCGGTTCGATTCTGGTCAGGGTACACGCCTGGGCTGTGGGCCAGGCCCCCAGTTGGGGGCATGCAAGAAGCAACCAAACAATGTTTCTCTGCATCTCTTTCTCCTTCTCTTCCCCTCTCTCTAAAAATAAATAAATAAAGTCTAAAAAACAAAAAACCCTCTGATGAGTTGTTTCTAATTTCCTACTTCAAAGTCCTAAACTTCCAAAAAAGAAATCTTCCCAAACTGGTGTTAGTTCTCTTCAACCCATCTATCTAGGCAGCTACTTTCACTGGCAAAGGTAAAACTACTTGGTTATTGTTCACTTACTTGTTTCAGAGGAACTTTGTCCTGCCCCAGTTTAAACCATACATGTTAACGCTGGTCCCATAAAGCATGCAATATTTTGGGGCCAAATCAGTTTCACACAGCTGCATTGGGATTTTACAGTAGAATGAATTAGGTACAACGGGCTCAAGCTAATCCTGCCCTCTTCCCACGAATTATAAATTACTACAAAATCTAAAAGTAAAGACATAAAGTCAAAGCATAAAATGGAAGTGTTATTTCTGCAACAGGTGTTTAGTCAAATATGAAGTACTTAAATCATTCAGCTAATCCTCACGTGTTTGAATTAACTAACTGGGTTATGAACAACCTCAAGTAATGCCTAAACTTCACGTCTACCTCCTCCAAGATAAAATTAGAATCCATCATTTGTAACAGGGGAAATAATTTATTGGTTTCTACACTTTTCTTTCTCTGTGTCAACCTCTGACCTCCAAGTTCTGAAATAGCCTGAAGTCAGGAATATATTAATCCCTGACCTAAGGGCAAGTTCATTTATAGCTTATAAAACTAGCTTCTGAAAATTTGCAGCTGAGCACGATTCCAGGAAGATTGCTGAGGAAGAGACAGTCGAGCAGATCAGCTGAGGAGGCTGCGGTTAACGTGTCACCATGGGGCCCACGTTTGGCCCGTCAGCCCAATGCCTGCCCCACTGAGGGGGCATTTGTGTGAGAGGACGGTAATTGCCCTCGGATGATAACTTTTCTCTTCTCCCCTGCTGCCTCTCAACAGACTATTATTGATTTATTATTTGTATATTTGTCTAAACCCTAAAGCTATTTATCTTTTCTCCAGGGTAACAGTTCTGTACATATTCAATATACTATGTAAAATAGAATTTTTATTTTCCTCTTAAACTAGCTCTTTTAATCTTTGAAAAGATTTTGAGACTTGGGGAACAAGTTCTTATGCAGATTTTCCTTCCATTCATGATTTGATGGACGTTCATCAGTCCCCTTCAGCTTTAGGGTTTTGTTGCCAATACTTTCGTCCCAGCAAGCATCAAGAGAGGGGAGGGAAAGGAGATGGTGAGCTGTGAGGGGAAACTGGATTGAAGGGCACTTGGTGGGGGCCTGGGGGCAAGGTGAAGGCTTGCAGAATTGGCCATCACACAAGAAAAGGACTCTGGTAAAATACCAGTGATACCTTGGAAGAAAGTTGTTCACATTAATTAGTTTAGCGTTTTCAAGTGGGACACACCTGAAAGATACAGGTTAAACCTGTAGCTATACATGCCAATAGGGTTAAAAACAGTCTTGCTATAATAAAGACTTTCTAAGTCACAAGTATTAAAACCTCACTGATAAAAGGTTTCCATGTTATATGATTCCATTTGTATGAAATACCCAGAACGGGTAAGCCCATAGAGACAGAAAGCACATTAACGGTAGCCGGGCATTGGGTTGAGGTGGAGAATGCAGAGTGGCTGTTAAATGGATGTGGGGTTTCTTTTGGGTGGATGAAAGTGTTTGGAAACTGGAAAGAGGTGATGATTGGACAATGTACAAAATACCATTAAACTATATATTTTAAAATGGTTAATTCTATATTATGTAAATTTAAATTCAATATGTTATATATGTGTCAATATATATACATATTCAATTTAACAAATAATTTGAGTGCCAACAATGTGCTGGCTACCTTGCAACTATTGGGGATTCATCAATGAAAAAGATAAACTCACTCCAGTTCTTATGGAGCTTTATCCATGATCATCACATAGTTTGAGAATCTCTGCAACTGGAAAAGCTCAGACAGCTGTGGAAGAGTTGTTTAACCCAGACTTAGAGGATCACATAAGATTTCCTATAGAAGTAACACGTGGAATTTAAAGGTGCCAGTCATTCCACAAATGTGTGCTAAGCAACTAGAATGTACCAGTCATGACACAGGCCCTAAGATACAGCAGTCAAAAGGAAGTCTGACCCTCATAAACCCCCGTCCCTGCAGTGAGAGACAAAGGAAACAAGCAAGTGTAAAGTAAAAGTGATCAATGCCACAGAGAAACATAACATAGGGCAGGCTGGTAGAGAGGTGTGTGGGGGGAGGAAAGGTCCAGGTGCTGCTTTAGACAGGCGGGCCAAGGGCTCCCTCACTGGAAAGCTGACTTTTGAGCAGAAATTCAGAGTTAGTGAGAGAGGAAGCCAGGATATTCTCTGGGGAAACAGCAGGCTGAGCACTTCACAGCAAGTGCAAAGACCCAGATGCAGAAGAATTCTTGGTGGGCTCAAGGAAAAACAGGAGAGTGGGCCCAGGAGTGGGAGGATGAGAGGCAGGAAATGCAACTGGAAGGATCACATATGGTTTTTTTGTCCACAGAAGGTTAGTTTAACTCTGAGATGGGAAGACTTTGGGTGATTTTAAGCAGAGCAGCAATTGTAAAAGGACTGTTCTAGCTGCTGTGCTGGGAAAACAGACTTACAAGGCCACAAGTGAGGAAGGAGGAAGAGTTAAGAAGCTGTTGCATTTAACCAGATAAGAAGTGGGGGAATGTGGGTAACGGAGAGGGTTCTAAGGCCAGAAAAAGACATGGAGGCAATAAGAAATGACTAGACTCTGGAGGGGTGTTTTTTGAAGGTGGAGCCAACAGTTCTGCCGATGGCTGGGATGTAATGAGAAATGAGATAACACCAAGGGATTTGGCCTGATCGAAGGGAAGAGCAGAGTTGACGTTCACTGAAAGGGGGAAGGCTGCAGGAAGAATGGGCTTGCCAGACAGAAATCACGAATTAAGTCCTGACCATGCTAGATTTGAGGTGCCTGTGGGACATCCAAGCAGTGATATTGAATAAGAAGCAGGAGTTCAGGTAGAAGTCTGGACTGGGAAAGACAGCAATTTGGGAGATGTCAGCAAGCAGACAGTACTTAAGCCGTGAAACTGAATGAAATCACCTAGGAGTTAGTTACTCAATATCTGAAATTCAGCTAAAAAATAGCCCTAAGTCTTACACTAAGCAGATCATTTATGTGTGGAGGGAAGCAGTCATTACAGAGCTTGGAAACTCAGCAGGCATTTAGGTGCCAGATCCAGTTTTCACCAGACATCTCAAAACGGTTCAGAAAAGAGAGTCAACGCGTATGGTCAGACAGGAAAGACAGTGTGTCTCTGAAGACAGACAGGAGCTGATGTCAAAGGGAGAGGCCTGACAGTCACTGATCATGGCTTGCCTGTCACAGTGCCTCCTGTCCTCTAGATATCAGGGAAATCGGGTACATAACAGGAAGAGCATCCCTGCTCGAGACAGCTGGAAGCATGGAATGGATTGCCCATGAGTTTACCCCATTTGTTTCATTTCATTTCACTGTTTTAAATAAACACATATTTCTAGTAAGACAATTAAAGGAACTTTTCAGAATATATAGCATGAGAATTTTTAACCAACAAAATAATTTTTTTCACTTTTCAACCAGCAGAATGGTAAGGAATAGGCCAACTTTTGCTATTGGAGGAACTTGTTGTTATATAGTCTCTATTTTTAGATGGACCTAGGTGTTGATGGGCCAAATGCCCATCCCCCCCTCTAACTACCAACAAAGTACTTCTACCACCTTCTCTAGGTACTAGAAGAACCTTTGAACAAGGGTCCCTTTAATACGTACCAGATGATCAAACAAAGCTTTGGAACATGAAGTTAATTCCTGTTCTTATAAAGTGTCCAAGTGAATAGTTCTTTAAGGTTACCCTCCAGGTTGCTGCTGGTTTGTCTTACTAATTTTTCTGTGCCTCTCACTCACCCAAATTCCCCATTATGAACCCAGAACTGCCACATTTACTGGTAACCTTATTGAAGTTAGACTCTGCATTTCATAATCTCTGATGGTAACATTTGCTTCAATTTGCTGACACACTTAACCTGACCAAAATCACTTGGGCAAAGAGCTCTGTAAGAACCATTGATTACATTTATTCCTTTCCTGAGGCAAAAAGCTTCCATTTCCTTTGAGACAAGATCCTTCTCCTCAGAACCAGAACTATTTCCCAGCAAAGCTACCCAAAACTCTACTATTGCCAGTGGTTAGTGGACACTAACAACATGACCTGCTCTGAGAGCCACACACACAAATAAACAGAGGTATTTGGTGGTCTCTGCCTGGTACAACTCAAGGACAGTAGAGAGGCTCCCTTCCAGAACTCTCTTCCAGACTACCTGAGCCCCGCTGCCTGAAACTCCATCACCAGGGAATCATTTCTTTACATTAAGCACTGCCTTCTAGAAAACATGCTTCAAAGAGGTATCATATTTAAGTCAGTTGGTGGTCAAGAGGGTAGGGGTGGACATAACAAAAAGAGGAAAAAGGAAGAGAGCTGAAACAGAGGTGGGACACAAAACCTTGTGTGCTGAGAGGTTTTCTAAGGGACACCCTGCATCACTGGAACAGACAGAGTAGGTAACATTATGACAGAGTGATTCTAGCTTGGCTCAAAGCCGCGGGCGCATGCTTAATGTGGTCTTATTTATCTACAGGAAAGCTTAATAAACCAGGTTTATAATTGGCCTACTAATTTACTATAAATTACTGGTTTCTTTGGAACAGTGATTCTCAATTGTGGGCAATTTTGCCCCAATCTCCCAGAGGTTCTTGGCAATATCTGGAGACTTTTTTGGTTGTCACAACTTGAGGGAGGGAATATGCTACTGACATCAAATGGGAAGAGGTCAGAGATTCTGCTAAACATTCTACGACACACAGGAAAGCCTCTTCCCAAAAAAAGAATTATGTAGCCCAAAATGTCCATTATGCTGCTGTTGAGAAACCCTGCTTTTGGGCATAGGAAAGTAGCCAGCGTTGTGGAAACAAGGGGATTGTGATGTAGTAATTGCCAGTTGTACTTTTCATAGGAACATAGATATAAAGCATGAATGCAAAAAGCAGCTCTTGAATGTTGTTCATCTTCAGAAATTCATTGTTATGTTCAGCCCCACATAGTCTGCTACTTAGAGAATTGGCTTTTGGTCCCTACATTTGATTTTCACCATCTCAGTAGCCTGAAGGAGAAGGTGAGACATCTTAGCCAATTAATTTTTAGAGGCTCTGGCCCACTGTTACAGTGATATCTCTAATCAGTAAGTTCCATGAGTTCCTTTTCTGTAAATCAATAAATCAATTAATGTATCTTCGTGAGTGGCAAAAATGCTTTAGTTCCCAGCTTCTAATTGTTCAGAGAGATGCTGTGTGAGTCCATCATCTCCCTAGCCTCTTCTACATTTCTTTTCCCTCTGATGGGAGTAATTCCCTGCTACTTCCCCAGAGCACAGTGCGCAGTCTGTAGCCCTCACCTATTCACCTTCTTCTCCACCCGCCCTCTCCTTCCCCAAGAGCAAGGGCAGGTGACTAAGAGCTCGTAGCGAAAGACCTGCCATCACTTACTTCCCTTTACTGATCGATGCACTTTAATAGTAACTCATCCCCGGGAATAGATGACCTCATAGTGTATTTGTGGAATAAAATGGTTCCCCCTTCCACCCTCCACTTTGGCAAAGCCACTCCAGACTTTAAAAGCAGTGGAGAGAGCTTGGGTGAGGACATACTAACCGGAAATTTCACTAAGTGCAAAAAATTCTGATTTAGTCTTAAATGCTCATTTGGGAAAGAGGAGAGGTGTTTTAATAGGTAAAAACTCAGAAGGGACCCAGCACTGTGAGCCTTTGTTACCTGACACCTTCTCCGGACTTAAGAGCAGCCTACCAACTTAGTCAACCTAGGAGTAAAAGATTTTTTTTCAATCTTTCCTGAGTCCAAACCAACTATATTCTTAAAAGAATAGTGTCTGTTCTGCTGGCAGTCCTCTCCCTGCAGACTTTCCTCTGGTTTCTGACCATCATCAATCAGTCAACTGATCGATCATTCAATCGATTCTTCCCCTGAGCACCAAGGCTTCCATACTCTTATTTTGTATCTCTTCCTACATATCTACTAGGACCTACATTAATATTGAAAGACTTGTTCTTTTAGTTCCGGAGGTACCCGGATGGAGCACCCTGGAACCCTGCTTTAGCCCCTCCTGTATTCTGACTCTAATTATGAAGTTCTGATAATTTGTGTCCCTGGAATGCACCCCCTTGGCTAATGGAAGCATCGCTGTACTGCAGTCACGATCCCAGCTCAGGAGGCTCTGGTTTTAACCTGATTGGAACCTGACTCGTATCTGTAGGATAAAAGAGAAATGTTGCTGAGTAGTGATGAGAATATGTCCAGACCTCCAGCCAGAGGGAGGAAAGGAAGAAGGGTGGGAGGGAACTGAACTAATCTTCATTCTCCCAGCAGAGATACAGAGGCTGGGAACCATCTCATCCACAACAACCCAATCGCGGCCCACTCCCTTTCATGCTTCTCTCCATAAGGCACTTAAGAGGAAAAAAAAAATGAAGCCCGTCTTTCCCCATAGCTTTTATTCTTTTAGCCAAGCTGTAACAAGCCACTGATTTCTACCCTATAAATTATTTAAAATTCCACCTTCACATTGAGATTGGAAAATCAATCTCCCTGATTAAAAAGTGACCAGCTTCATGTTTCCAAATGTCTCTTTAATCTTTTAATTATGTCTGGTTACAGACAGCATGAGTTCTCAAAGAAGCAAAGAAATACACTCTGTGCTAACTGAACTCCAGTGATCTGTAAGTCCATCAGCCTTTTCACTTAACCATCTGGCATTGTTACTGTCAGGTAGGACTGCTTTTAGAAATACTGCCAGAGGACTATACTCTTGATATACTCCCATTTCAATGTCACATGGAAAGCTTTGATGTTTCTAATTTCTCCTGCTAAATTCAGTATTATAGGAGCTAACTGGAGACTAGGTAGATATAAATGCCAGTTTAATAAAAAGCACTGAGGCAGGTGAATGCTCGTGTACAGGCCTGAAAATTCAAACAAAACCTATCCTCATAAACAGAGTGAACCAAAGTAACCCAGCTACATGTATGCACTGATAAGTTGACTCAGGGTACCAAGATTTTTGGAAGGATTACAATCACTTCAACAACCCAATTCTTCATCAAAAACTGCTCCTCTGTATTCAGTTAGATGAAAAGTTTTCTCCAAAAGGCTTTTAAATGTAAGCAACAGATTACTGAGTGCAAAACAAGGAGAGAGGAATCCAGCTAAGCTTTTGGTGATTCTTGGAGAAGTCATTTATTACCTGCACTGCTTGAAAACATAGTGAGGTCTGTGATAATATGGCCCAAGAAAACCAAAGCATTTCAGAGCACAAACACAAACATGCAGCCAGCTGTTTTAAACTCTATATCCCAAGAACCATTAGCAGATCCCTGTTGACTAATCAGTTTGCTGAAGCACTGTAAACCACGGTTTTAAAATATTCTTGTCATGATACAAATTGCACTGTAAACTTTACAGCTTCCTTTACAAGTGTCTAGTGGAGAAAAAGCATCCCCCTTAGCATTTTAAGATCCATTCCAAACAGAGACCAGATCAGAGGCTGTGGGAAGACACCTCCAAGTTGAAATGGCAGCTTCTGAGTCCCTCACCTGTCTTTCCACAGACCGGCTGTTTGGGCGGTAAGGCACCGGGGAACCCAAGCCCAACAACAGCTGATTGCAGACAAGAGATTCACTGAGAAGTTTCGGTGGCAGTGAACCACTGCAGCAGCCTAACCTCCTTCTGGCCTGGCCAGATCAGAGGGCTTTCCTCCACCTCATCAAGGTGGGGCATTGACGGCCTCCACTGCAGATGATAAGTTCTGTGGTCTTGCCACCATGTGCTTATAATGTGAGTCTCTAACTCTTGAATTTAAAGGACAACCTCCTTGTCTATCCTTGTGTTTCAAGCACTACACTTAAAATCCCTTGGAAATAATACAAAATTGCATTCTCTAGGACTATTCTGAAAAACATGATTTAACTCATGTTCCCTGTAAGAGTGCACAAAATTTTTCTAATCTCAAAACTAGGTGACTCGATCCAGTATTGGACTATTTTAGACACTCTAGTTAAGCTGATATGATGTTGCAATGGGCTAATAATATCTTTTATAAAATAAATTTTTAAATATGTTCTTACAGTTTAATTTTAATTTTTTTGTTGTTGTTTCATTTAAAGCCCTATAATCTTCTCTGAAGAACACACTAGACCAGTTCCTTCTTAGGCAATTGAAAGGATCTTTAGCTCAAAGTACTGCCCTTCTCACCTAACCTGATTTAAATATGAGGCCAGAACAGTGAATCAAGAGAAGCCACCAAACATTCATTAGGTATCTACACAGACCAAATGATCGAGGGCTATAGGGATAAATATACAGAGAGAGAGAGATATTGATACAGGCATATATTTAGATCATTAGGTATAGATGGAGAGGAGTTTAAAGTCAAGAAACACACTAAAATAAATAAATACAAGGTAAAACAAAATACATTCAAGAGAGAGGAAAACTAATTTATGCAAATTTCCTTTTATATATAGAGATTATGAATGTCCTAAAAGATGAAAATGAGTGTGCAGGTTGGCTGTCATTAGCATAGAAGTTGTGACGAGAGGAGCCTGGGCGTAGATGACATTCCCCTTGGGAAAACATGAAAGAGAAGGATGTGATCAGCAATAATACTAGAGAACTGAAAAGCATAAGCTCAAATGAGTCTTTGTGAAAGACTTAATTTAAAGAGGTGTTTCAAGGAATCGGGTGTTGCAGAGAGCTCAGGAAACACTAACAGATAAGAGGCATTGGTTGGCAGATCTCTTCCAAGAGAGGCCTGTGCCAAGCACAGGAGTAGAAGAGGAAGGCTTGGTCTTGGCCCACATAGGACTCCCACAGAACTGGGAGGACACTGCTGATCAAAGAGTGGTGTTAAAACTCAGTGCTAAATTCTATGATGCTAACTAGGTAGCTTGGGCATTCTGTGATGGTCCAAGATGCATTGCCAAGGGGACTGTGACCCTACAGGGAGCAGAGGCAGATGCTGCCCAGATTGCTACAGTAAGGATGGCATTGAAACTAGGACTGTTTTGTTTGTTTATTTGTTTTCAGTTTTGTAATAATGTAATATAATGACATAATGTAATTGCCCAAGCTATTCAATAGAAAATGATGAAGGGTGGTTTAGCCAAATATTGCTCCTGCATTCATGAATGGAAGATACGACCAGGAAATGCCAAACCCCAGCTCTGTGAATGAAGGCTACAAACATGCGAAAAAACACACAAACTCTTCATCTCACTATCTCTTCTTGCCTTTTACTGTCATTGCAGAGCCTCAGCCAAAGACTTGTAATCTGTGGGGGTGCCGAAGGAAATGATTGCCAAATGGTCTTTTACACCAAGAATGGAGGTGATCTGTTGCTTCACTTCAGGGGCACTTCTTTATATTCCACAGCCCAGTAGACATAAGCCAGGTTGGGTTGGAAGTGTTCTTTAGCCATTTAAAAATAATGTTATTGTTCTTTAAACAAAGCAACAAACAACAAGTGTTGGAGAGGTTGTGGAGAAAAAGGGACCTTAGTACACTCTTGCTGGGACTGCAGACTGGTACAACCACTATGGGAAACAGTATGGGACTTCCTCAGAAAACTAAAAATGGATCTGCCTTTTGTCCTATATCCTGACTATATCCTAAGAACCCTGAAACACCAATCCAAAAGAACCTATGCACCCCAATGTTCATAGCAGCACAATTTACAATAGCTAAGTGCTGGAAGCAACCTAGATGCCCATCAGTAAATGAATGGATCAAAAAACTATGGTACATTTACACAATGGAATTCTATGCAGCAGAAAGAAAGAAGGAGCTCCTACCCTTTGTGACAGTATGGATGGAACTGGAAAGCGTTATGCTAAGTGAAATAAGCCAGGCAATGAAAGACAAATACCATATGATCTCACCTTTAACATGAACCTAAACAACAAAACAAAGAAACAAGCAAAATATAGTCAAAGACACTGAAATAGAGGACAGGCTGACAGTGACCATAGGGGAGAGGGGAGGGAATTTCAGGGGAAAAGGGGAAGGGTTTACAGGAACAAATATAAAGGACACATGGACAAAAACTAGGGGGAGGGTGGAAATAGGAGGGAGGTGGGGAGGGCTGGGGGGTGGGCTGGAATGGGAGTAAAGGACAGAAAACTGTACTTGAACAATGATTATAATAAAATTAAAAATAATAATAGTGTTCCTTAGCTCTATTCATGGCACATGTAATCCAGGAGCTCAAAAAAAAAAAAATAGCTGGTTTATTAGTATCAGTAAATAGTTAAGGGAGTACAGTCTACAGGAAGAAAGCAACAAATAGTGATTCATATATCAGGAAAATACTTCAACCTGGGGAATCCAAACATTCTTTCATGTATTCGTCCATTTAGTAAGTACACTTTAAGCGCTAACTTCATGGCCAGCATTGTACCAAGGGTCGGGTTACATGTAAGACTAGTATATGGTCTCTGTGCATTTGAGATATTCACTGTCTTATGGTATAGGAAGAAAAATAATATCTACCATTTATTCTGCACCTTCCTATCAATAACTGCCCTTGGTGCTTTATCTGGTTTTGTTCATTTAATGCAATAAATACATGAGTTAGGTATTATTACCGTGGTCTGACATAATAAGAAATTTAGGTGTAGCAAGATTAAATGACTTGACCAAGTCATGAAGCTACTATTCAGAATTCAAACCCAGCTCTCATGAACTTTGATGACCATACTCTTTGCACTGCACCATGAGACATCTTGAAGTGAGTAAGACCTTCTACCTGCCCTCAGAGATTATGTAGACATGTTCACAAATAATAACAGTGACTTGATTGCTGTAATAATGACTTCATTTTCAAGGCTTACCCAAGGTTCTTCTCAGCACTGAGGAGCATTTTTTGAACTCTCAAATGCTACTGGATCAGCTTTGAGGGCAAAATTTGGTGTGTCTCTTGAGGAAAAGTTGTATTTAGACCTTCTGTCCATCTCTGCTTTGTTAGCTACAGAGCCTGCTCTGATCTATCTATCTACCTACCTATCTATCTCTATCCATTGCAAATAGCTATATAAAATACAACATACACCTATATGAACTCATTTCCATCTTTTACACTAGCCATAACCTTGAATTCCTACATGAAGAGCATCAAGAAAAAATGACCTAGGCATTTTTATCACCTTCATAGAGAATGGTAGTTCCATAGAGAATGGTAGTTCCATAGGGAATAGGAGCATATTTCTAAACTAAGGTGAATTACAATGCCTAAAATTTCTCTATTTTCTTGTCAGTCTCTCTCTCACTAGAGTGTGAAATTCCCCAGGTTAAGGACTCTGTTTCATTCCCCATGATATCTCCAGCTCATACAGCAATTCATTGCATTTAAAAGGGGATTATTAAAAAGTTTATAGAAGGAAAGAAGAAAACTGCAGCTCTATTAGTTTATTGTTGTTGTTGTTGCTGTTGTTCTTAAGTTTATTTGCAAAAGTCTGTGCTAAGTCCTAGAAGAATGGTCAACACAAACTGAAAAAGAAATATCCCGGTCCTGGTCTTAATCTGGTTAGCACATCCAACTTTCACATATAATTGACTTAACCAAAAACTGAGTTAATCTAACACTCAGTCTTTGCAGGTATCAAAAGTGGAATCAATGGTATGTTAATATGCTTTATAAATTACTACTGTTTTACTCATTAATATGTTAGAGTCTAACATTTCTTAAACAAGCTGTATCTCAGAAGTAATCATCAATTGAATTGAAACATCTATTATATATTCACTTAAACATAAGACATTGAATATATATATTTATATATTTATCTCCACTTTCCCCTGGAGAAAGGTATTGACCTATTTAAATGTCAATAAAAGAACACAAAAATATAAACCTACAAGAATGAACAGAACAGCAAAGAGGACAACAATGGACAAAACTGTCAACAAATATCAGCTGTATACAAGGTATTGGAGGAGTTTAAAGCACTTACATATTTTAAGATTTAAACAATTTAAGCAGGACAGAAAAGGCTAGATTTATATTCCAATAAAGGAAACCCAAGAAGAAACAAGCTAGTCATCCTTTGAAACTCCAGGGAGGCTCAGGAATTGGAGGCATAGGGCCCGCAGAAGGTCCAGGCATGGTGTCAGCAGCGGATTAAAAGTCAATGTAAAGCACAGTTGGCTCCTTAGTTCTTTCTGTCATCATCACCTATGACCCCCACAGACAGTTGACTTATTATCTCAAAAAAATTGAACCAGACAGCCTCAGGACCAGGGATCCAAGGCACAGACAACATAGAAACAGGAGCTGTTAGCAAAAGCCTGGTGTTCAGACTCTTCTAGCTTCCTCTTCAACCTTCCACCCAGAAGGCCACAGCCAGGCTTCTAAGCCCAAGGAAAATATTTTTGGAAGATCTTTCTGTGGGGAAATGAAAGGGCTTTAGGGAAAAGACCTGCAGAATTCAGGGTACTATAATAAAAACATTGGCTCACTGCCTGTAATTCTATTGTGCCCCCGTCAGTCAATGAACTTCACACATGCACACAGAACATTCAGGTGGTATGTGATTTCCTCATAAACAAGGATCCCAAGATTTGAGGGACAACTTCCAACATGAAAGACAAAGGCAAAGCAAGCAAATAGGAAAAAAAATCAGAGGGAAGAAAGACAGGGCACTGTATATATGTGTACATGAGGTAAGAACACTTCCAATAAAATATGAGTTTCCACAGAGGTTAAAAAAACATTGAATCCTTGAAATAGCATCAAGAATAAGTGCTATAAAAGTGGAACAACACTAGAATATGAAAGATTTCCTGGAAATTAAAAATATGAGCAGTGATTTTTTTAAAAGTCAATAAGAAGTTGGGGAGATAAAGTAGATGAAATTTTTAAGAAAATAAAACAAAAAGACAAAGAAGGTATAGGAGGAAAAAACCAAGAAAATGTGAGATTAATCCAGAATGTTCAATAGCTGACCAATAAGAGAAATTGAGGTGGGGAGCAAACTACTGATGAAACAGCACAAGAAAATTGTGTAGACCTAAAGGATATAGATTTTTAGGTTAAAAGTACCACTGAACACTCTATACAATAAGCAAGAAAAGACAACCAGGGCATATCATTTTGAAATTTCAGAACTCCAGAGAAAACACAATGCTCAGATAACAATCTTGGGGAATCAGAATAACATTGGACTCGTAAACAAAAACACTGAAAGCTAGAAAATAATGGTGCAATGCCTTTAAATTCAGGAAGAGAATTATTTTTAACTTAGAACTTAATTCTCAGCCAAATTACCAAACAAATGCAAGGGTAGAATGGAGATATTTTCAGGCAGGAAATTTCTCAGTAAATTTACCTCACATGCACCCTTTCTCAGGAAGGGTGTGCCACCAAAATGAGGGAATAAAGACAGAAAGAGGAAAACATGGGAACCAGAGAGGAGAGGCTCCCACACAAGGAGCAGGTGAAGAGAATCACCAAGATGACAGCACAGGGAAGTCCTGGGGTAGCAGTGAGATAGTGGCCCCAAAAGGAAAACCAGTGCAGGTTGGAAAAGGAAAAACAAGTGCCCCAGGAAGGAGGTCTTTACATTGAGATAGATTATCTGTTCTATGTTACTATGTGGAAAGTTTTGGGGGCACTGTCAGAAGTTTTGGTGGAATGTAGAGGTAGTTATACAAAGCCAGGCTGATGAAAAACAAGGCAATTATTAACTCCAAGAAAAACAAAAAGCTGTACAGGAAAGGAAAGGAAATTACAGTGCAATGTTAGCTCAGTAAAGAACATTATTTACATAGTTATAATAATATAAACCCTGAATATTGATTTAACCAAAAAGGGGAACAAAAAGAAACAGTGTTATGGAATAGGAAACCTTAAATTTTCCCTAATTGTAATAGTCACTAAATAATGATTTAGTAGGACATATATATTACTTAGAAATATGGGGGTAAATACAAGAACTACTCAGTTTAATTAAAAGAAGCTTCCTGCAGGGACTGGTTCTGAAGAGGGTGGAGCAGATGTGCTGTGGGAGTTTTTTTCTTTATTTCTAAAAGCCTTTTAGTAGTATTTGTAAATATTACTAAATATTTGTAAATATTTGACTCTTAAATGTATACATTTATTTACACACATTCTCACTTATTTTTTAAAACTTTTTTTTTAAGGTGCCATAACTTTGATCCTAAAGGAGGCTTATGGTCAACAAATTGGATATATTTCTGCCATCAAAGATCATGTAACTGAAACACAAATCTCAGAAAAATCATATAGACGATTTCTTAATTTAACAAAGTCTAGGAGATTTTAGAACCAATCTGAATGCATTTGCCCCTTCTTCTCCTCAGCAATCTGTAGAATTTTTTTCTAATTCTCACCAGAGGATATGTTTATTGATTTTAGAGAGAAAGGAATTTGGGGGGTGGCGGGGGAGAAACATTAATCAATTGCCTCCTGTACTTGCCCCAACTGAGGACTTGCAACCTAGGTATGTGCAGTGACCAGGAATTGAACCCACAATCTTTTCGTGTATGAGATAACACTCCAACAAACTGAGCCACCTGGCCAGTGCTGTAGAAACTCTTAAAGTGTGAAAAACTCACATGAGTAGGTACGTGTATATATTTTCCAAGATGTTTAAGAGATCAAAAACAAAACCTATACCACAATCTGAGTGACTGTTTGTACCCTGTAGACCTTGCTAACTAACCAAAGCAGGGAAACTAGTTGATGTTAGCAGAATTTGCAGTGTGTTTATCTGAGTATAAATTCAGAGAAGACACCCTGGATAGATGGGGTTTGAGCCAAATCTCCAAGTAGAATAGGTGGACAATCAATGGATGAGAGATAGTTTCATCTCTGATTTGCATAGAACAGCTCGGAAAGTGGGAAAGTTATAGAAGGAATCAAGAGTCAGCATGGCCCTGGGCTTCTCAGAAATCTTCAAGCTCTGGGGAAATAAAACTCTCCAGAGTCACAGAGAATGTAACCTCCTAATTCATCCCCAAACTATAATTTCATCATCACAGCAGAAATCCCTGGTAGACTAATAAAGACATTGCTCCTAAAGCAGCATCTCCAGGATCAAGCAATAGCTAGCCTCCTCATGACAATAGTAACGTGTTAATGACTTTGATAAGGGAAGATACACATCATTATCGCCTCTTAATTACCTTCTGGGCCCTGGAAGAGCAGCTATAGAATACACAAATCAAGGAACCGGGAGCAAGTTTTCCAGAAAAATGGTCCCTGTGATTGTTGATTTTGCATTATTTTGTCTCCATTAATTGCTTTGTTTTCTTTAAAGTTTACTTGCCATTAGTCAAGAAGCAAAGTTTAGACTTGTGGTTGATTTGGTTCTAATTACAAACATGGTGTTTATCTGTAAGAAGATTATTTCCTTCTGGGTTTACGTTTAGAGTAAGTCCCTTGTTGATTTCCCTCCCAGTTTTCACATCACGGGACTCAGTCCTACACATTTACTTGGCAAACCAAGAACCAAGTGATCCTTTGCTGGGTTACGATTTCCTAAGGAGAAGGTAAGCCCCACTTTTTGTCCACCACGGACCTTTGTACAATGTGTTGCAGGTAATAGCCCCACGGTAAATATTAATTGAAGAAAATATATGTTTATTCCAGTGATTGTAGAGATTTCACTACTTTGGTTTGGATGTTGCTTTGGAAATCCCTATTGATACATTGTATTTGTACGGACACATCTAGAGCATCTGTTTGTTCCATACCCCAGTCACCAAAACTTCCTGAGCAGGAGTAGATGACAACTTGTTCCAACAAGTCACACATGTTTCCAGGTGAGGGGACAAATGGCTTGGGTTCTGCTTTACCATGATACTCCTCAAATTCTAATGTATCCTTCATAGATGTGGAATTTGGAGTCCCCAAAACTTCAGTCCTAAGGTGTCCTGACCGCCCCCAAACTCCTCCCAATGGCCAGCCAGAGAATGAGTGATTGTTTTGCAAAGTAAATCAATGCCCCTTTTCTTTCTTTCCACACAAAAGGCAGTCAACTTCACTCTCTCTTTGCAAAATGGTCTCTGGGAGTTCATGGTTACCTGAATGCCATTCCCATTATCACTCCCATTCCCATTATCATTAGGGCAGGATCCCTCTGCCCTAATATTGTCTATCCTTTAATGGAGTAGTTTCCCAGCTGTATAAAATTCTGGCCCAATTCCCCATTAGGTTCTCACTGTTATCAGCTACAGTACTTGGGCTCCGGAGACAGCTTCACTGCAGGTTGGCAAAGTCACTCCCCAGGGGGCAGAGCGAGAGGCTGAGAAGGAGGGAAGGAAAAAAGGAAGAGAGAAACTAGGCTCTGAATACATTCAATTGGAAAGATTACAATGCTGGTCCTTAAAATAATTTGTCTTTTTTTTTTTTCAGATTTTATTCTGCTTTCTGTTTTTGGCCTGTACTAGAAGTAATAAAGCCGGGGCAGCCTGGATCTAAGCTTATCCTTCAGATCTGAAGTAGCATAAAACCACACATGATGAGTAGGCCACTGAGACAACCACAGATCCCACTGTTTAGATAAGATAAAAAGAGATTAGAAAAGGTGCTATCTAAATTAACAGTCATCCTAATCTGTCTAAAGTAATTCTGCATCATGTCTAATTTTTAAAAGTGATAATGGGTCATGTGAACTTTGTGGGGGGGGAAATAGTGCAGGCAGTGCAATTCACTGGGCCAGCTTATTCTTTGCTCCTAAGCAGACCTGAAGCAGCGGCCCAGCCCTTGCTCTCACCACTCTCCACTGATGCTCCTGTCAGGCACCACCCTTACCGCCCCCCAGCTGGGCAAGGGAAGCATCTGCGACATCGAGATGGAAGAAGCTACTTGGCAAAGTGAGGAAAGCAAGAGAGAAGGCAGACACTCCTTCCTCCTCTACCCCACCTGCAGCGGCCACTACGCATCACCCAGTGCCCACTCCACAGCTCCACCTTCCCGAGGCCCCTGCTGCTTCTCTTCGTCTTGCTCCAGAAACCAGTCCTCAGTGGTGCCCTGGGATTTGACTAAAACAAATGGTAATTTTTACTATAGACAATGGTGTTTGGGAATAACCCATTGTTAGCATTTTATTACCTGGGAATCTCTATCTCTGTCCCTGGTTAGAACTGACGATGAAGGGGGAGGGGTGGCAAAAGCTCCACTGCTGGGTCTGCTGGAAGACGGCAAAATAAGAACACTGGGAGGTCAAGAAGAAAGGGACCCTGGTCTCTGAAAGGCACGTGTGTGACACCTGGAAGTTTGATAACAGGCCTGGAGGCAAAAGACAAAGGGAGTTGCCTGGACCTCCAGAGTGCCCCAGGAGAGAGCGAGGAAGTTGGTGGGTATGGGGTGTGGGGCAGGGGTCGGAGATGCTGCCGACCCACCAGCTCTCCTCTTAGCCTCCTTAGACGTTAACACGTTAACACGGGATCCTCTGCCCCTCTCCTTAGCCTTGCCCGCTGGCAGCCACCAAGACCATGTGTTCTGAATTTTCTAAGACAATTTCTTTCTACATTTCTCCTGATTTTTTTCCTCTATTTTAAAAGTCTTTTTACTAGGCCTACCAACAATAATATCAAAAGCAGAGTTCTGGGCTCTGGCATCAGGCTGCATAGGTTTGAATCTCAGCTTGCCCTGTTTACCAAGCGGCCTTCCTTAACCTTCCAAGTCAGTTTCACATCTGCAAATCGGTAATAGTACATTGGTGAGAATATCATAAATAGTCATAGTAAACACTTAATAAATACTAAATGTATTTTACTCATAACGTTATTACTATACAAACAGGTGCTTTACATACATTATCTCTAATCCTTTCAACAACCCAGGAACAGATAAAATATCTTCGAGATTCCAGAAATTGGTGACAAGCTATTTCCTAAGTTGCCTATTTTACTAAGAAAAAGGTCTACCTGGCTGGCATAGCTCAATGGATTGAGCTCGGGCTGCGAACCAAAGTGTCACAGGTTTGATTCCCAGTCAGGGTACATGCCTGGGTTGCAGGCCATGACCCCCAGCAACCGCACATCGATGTTTCTCTCTCTTTCTTTCTTTCTCCTTCCCTTCCCTCCTAAAAATAAATAATAAAAATAAAATCTTTTTGTTTAAAAAGAAAAAGGTCTAAAAATCTTTTGTTACGCTGCTTGTGCCCATTTTTCAATGAGAAAATATGGCCACAGCACACAGAGCTCTTTTCTCTTTTCCCAGGTTCACCAAACTCCTCCTTGAAAGTTTGGTCCTAGGCTGCCTGAGAAAGGCTAGCTGACTACTTATCCCAGTGTTGCTGAAGTGGGAGGCGTAGGGAAGAGGGTGCCCCTCCCTCTAAAGGTAGGGTGAGAGGAGCAGAGGGAAGCACGTGGGAGAGGGCAGGCGCCTGGGTCTCAAGGTACGTAGTTAGAACTCGACTGCTTCCTGAAACAGCCCATTTACATATGGTGAGATTATATTAAGCTGTACTAAACTTTAGGTACAGAGTGGATATAACAGGCTTTTATGTGCTGGCCCAAGGACATAATCATTATGCAAAACTGTATTTGAATTAGAACAAGGTGCTCCAAATTTCCAAATGCTATTCTTAGTAATTAACTGGTAGGACACAACTGGTACATAATTTGCAAACTTCCTGTATGATTTTAAGTCACCCTTAGTCATTTCCCTCCTAAGAGTCAGTGGCAGGTCTTCACAATTGAATCCATGGTAGTGAAGCCTTACTAAGATCTGTGTGGACCTTATAGGACTTGCCGAGCTGGGACCCTCAGAGGGAGGGAGGTGCCCTCTGAGCCATTTCAAAACTTCCTCCAGTTTAATTCTCCTCACATTCCACATCGTACATTGGATTGCCTTTCCCACGAGATTGAGTCTGGTTGTAGTCACTTTATATCTGCAGAGCTTAGCAAAAATCTTTGTTGAATGAATACAGTAATAAAAATTCTAGTTAGAGAGATTTTAACTGCATGAATGTGGAAGCAAGAGAAGGAGGAAGAAAGGAAGAACAGAAAGGGAAGGAAGAGGAAAGAAGGAAGGAGCAAAGACCTATGGAAGTCGTTATCTCTCTAATACGGCAGTTTATTTGCTCATCTATGAGCTGGATTTAAAAGTCCCAACCCTTAAGACTATGAATTATTGAACACCTATTATGGATCTAGCACTCTGATGGCAACTGGAGCAAAGAGAAAGGGAAGAGAGTTTAGCAAACAGACATTAGTCACAAAACTTATTCTAAGGACCTTACAATTTAATTGGGAAACTAAAATTAACACAAAAAACAATCAAAGGACAATACGTCTTAGCACATAATTAGGTTCTAAATTACTTGTTACAGATGAAATTGTGAGGTCAGAGGGAGGAACAGTCCTGGGAGCTGGAGGAGTCAGGGCAGACAGCTGTGAGGTTTGAGACCTGGGCTTCCCCTAGAAGGGGAACAGGGAAAAGCAACAGCTTGAATAAAGACAGAGGCAGAGAGAAGTCTGTTCCTGGATCAGTGAGACCAATTTGGCTCGAAGAGAACTGGACAGGGTGGGGCCTTGGAAGTCAGCCTAAGGCATTTTTGTACAGGATGTGGTAGCAAGTAGAAGCAGCAGAAGCAGCCCAGAGATTTTTCGGGCAGGACTTACTCCCTATTATTTCTCTTCCTCTTTGCAATGGACGAGGTAACTTTCATTGGCTTGAATCACCCCGTGGGTGATGAGTTTCTGAGAAGGTGGCAGATGAAAGTGGTGGTGGCAGCACCAGGCATCTCATTCTGGTTTCCAGATGGTGAT
The DNA here is from genome assembly GCF_004126475.2 of Phyllostomus discolor. Classification (NCBI taxonomy): domain Eukaryota; kingdom Metazoa; phylum Chordata; class Mammalia; order Chiroptera; family Phyllostomidae; genus Phyllostomus; species Phyllostomus discolor. Next base: position 75,494,657 of record NC_040907.2, read on the forward strand.
AAATTCAGGCCAGGAAGCATCACTATTTCCCCGACTTCTGTGGCTTCACAGCAGTTGCAGGAAGCCGGGTGGAGAAGGGAATAAAGAGCTTTTCTCTACCGCCTCGGAGGGTGGTATTTTACAAGAGGCATATGGTGCTGGCTGAGATGGTTTCCACATGTGTACCACTCCTCACAATAAATAAGAAACTGATTGAAGGAGTATTCTTTTGGCAGAAGAGCCCAATGTTGGGTGATACCACCTTACATCTTTATATACCATTGAGATTTTGTATAGCTAGGTGAGCATGTGTTCTTTCTTTTTCTCTGCAGACAAACCCTAAGCACACTTGATGGATTATACAATAATGGCTGTCTGTGAGAATAAGTTGACCACAAACATTGAGCTATCATTATAACATCTTGATTATCTCAGGATGCAACTGTTTGGAGCCATTGTGATATTCAGAAAGTATCAGAGCTGTAACAAAATGAGAACATGCCATAAAATAAATACCCTTCAAAATTATGCAAATTACTCAATACAAATAAAATGAATGTTAATTAAGTTTACATATGCAGATTAATTCTAACTAGCCATGTTTTCAAACTTAGTTATTAACCAGTTTTCATTTATGTCTCATTGAAATTAGCCCTACTATTTGGAAAATACAAACAAGAATGCTTTACATTTCTATGTACCAAATATGAAATGGTATTCCCATAAGAAAAAAGATAAATATTTGAAAACCCAATATAAAACAATAAATAATTTTATGGAACTAATGTTATGTCAATTTTAGATTTTATTTGAGGTCAGAGAAAACATGTTCTATATTTGTGCCTCTATTATACATCCGTGGTCCTACTGTGTTTGTCTGAATCTCCATCATACTGAGTCTTAGGATATTTTCTTATGTGAACATTAAAAGGGACCTTCTACCAATTAATAAGGTAGCAAGAAAACGTCTGGGAGAAAGTGGTGAGAAGCAAGTCCAATCTTTTACTTTATATGCCAATGAATAATCATAATAGTTTTAATTAATGTATCTTCTGTATCCTAAATTCATTTTAAAGCACATTTTCAACAAACATAAAGGGTCATTGCTTACAAAATGCATTTTGCAGGCAGAAAAACTGATTACTAGAATAAATGACTTTTATAAAGACCGATCAGATAAAATCCGCTTTAGCTATCTTCACTTCAAGCTCAAAGTACCTCTCATTAACCCTCATTTATGTCCAGGATGTTACCACAAGACAAGATCTTACTGAGCCCAGAGGAGGGCTCATGAGAGGAAAGCAAAGGATCTTAGGTTAGGTCTCCCTATCACATACTCCCTCTTTCAATTCATACAGGAAATTACTGGTTCCCATCAAAATCACCCAGGAGGCTCAAAAACATGCAACAATCAGGACCCAAACCAGACCAAATGAAATAGCATCTCTGTAGGCAGGGTCTCTTTAGAATTCTCCTTCCAGAAAAATAACATATGTTTACTAATCAACTGCCCAACATAATTTCATATTTTTTTTATATATATCCTGTTTGGAAATATCCTAATTCTCATGGTCCTCTTTATCTATTTTTTGTCATTTTCATTTTCTGCCCCTTTAGTCTTTTAAGAAGCTCCCCCCAAAGGCTTTTGATGATCTTGCAGGTTTGGAAAACAGATGGTATTAGATTTCAAAAACACTGTTTTAGAATGAAAAAAATTAAGGGAAATAGTTTGGGTTGGGGGAGCCTTACTCATCATCTTGTCAGCATCTCTGGAGATGGTTGTCAGGGCAAGACTCACAAATGAAACAACACAGAGGAAAATGTGTACAAAAAAGAGGACATCATTCTTACTAAGAAAGAAATAGTCTCAACTACACCAGTTTATATTTGAGTGTTGTTACTTTCTAAATGGTAGTCTTGAATGAAGAAAAAGGCTCTTTACAGGGAAAAATGGCCATGACTGGGGTTTCTTTTGTCCTCTATTAACCAGTGTTTTAATAGAATTCATCCAAAAACCTAATACAATGAAACAAAACAACACAATTGCAAACTTACTCCCCCCAGAATGCTTGGTAAAGAATTTTAATTAATCCAATATTGCAATAAATTGGTAATTCAGATGTATATCATTTCACATAATGTATTTAACAGTAAGCATAGCCTAAATATGGTTTTTGATGAATCAAAGAATATGGTAAATGGTCAGTCATATCTTTAGTTCTCATTGTCCAGTTCTTCAGGTGAAAAATATCCCCACACAAAATTGGCTTGAAGTGACTAAGCAGAAATGTCTGCGTCCTCTCTGCCCTCCCGTCACCACGGCAAACAAGAGGACACAGCACACACAGCAGAGATGGCGTCGTGCACGGGTGCCCATGTGTACTCACAGCCATTCAGTGATGGGTGCTGACCGTGTGTCAGACATTGTGCTAGGCAATGGCTTTCTAGCTTGAGCAGGACAAGTTATGGTCCCTGCCTCTCCAGAGCTTACATTCTAGCCATGGAGAAAGAGAACTTCAGCATCCCAGGGTCAGCAAGCAAAACAGGCAGCATTTTGCAGGAGATACTGGAAAAAAGCAAGTCGGCTGTCTTAGTCAGCTCGGGCAACTAGAACAGAATACCACAAACTGAGTGGCTTAAGTAACAAATGTTTATATCTCACAGTTCTGGAGGCTGAAGTCCAAGCTTACGGCTTTGGCAAATCTCGTGTCTGGTGGGGGCCCTCTTCTCAGCTTGCAAACTGCCGCCCTCCCATTGTATCCTCACACGGCCTGGCCTGGAGAGCAAGCCCCAGTCTGTTCTCACCAGGACACTAATCCTGTCACAAGGCCTCTACCCTCAAGACCTCATTTAAACATAATTACCTCTTAATACCATTCAATATACAAATTTTGCAATAATCCAAATTATGGAGTGACAAATTTTGGAGAAACACAAACATAGAATACACATCACCCATCTAGCCCTGCGCTGCCCAATAAGAGAGCCACAGGCCCACAGGGCCACTGAGCCCTCAAACTGAGGCTCATCCAAATTGAGATGTGCTGTGAGTGTAAAATACACATCAGACTTGGAAGATTTAGGAAGCTATAAAAAAAAACCAAAACAAACAAAACAAAAACAAAAATCTATGGGAAATATTTCATTAATATTTTTTGTCCTGGCTGGTGTAGTTCAGTGGATTGAGCATGGGCTGCGAACCAAAGTGTCACAGGTTTGATTCCCAGTCAGGGTACATGCCTGGGTTGCAAGCCATGACCCCCAGCAACCGCACATTGATGTTTCTCTCTCTCTCTCTTTCTCCCTTCCTTCTCTCTCTAAAAAGTAAATAAATAAAATCTTTAAAAAATATATTTTTTATATTGTTATACCCATATTTTACCATGTATAAAGTGCTCCCACATTTTTATATGCATTGTACACAGGGCTATTATGCCCATTATTATATTCATGGTATGTACTCATTATACCCAAGCATTATAATGTGCATCCTTACTTTTCCCTCAAAAATTTGAGCAAAAAAGTACACATTATACGTGGCAAAATATGGTATGTTGAAAAGATGATTTTTGGATACATTGGATTAAATAAAAATCACTATAATTTATTTCACTGGTTTTTTTTAATTTTTGTTTATTGTAACTACTAGAAATTTTAAAATTACTCCTGAGGCTTGCTTGCACTTATGTTTTGCATTATATTTTTGTTGGGTAGCAGTAGTCTAACCCAGTGGTTCTCAAATGGGGGCAATTTTGGCTTCCAGGGGACATTTGACAATGCTTGGAGACAGTTTTGTTTGTCGCAAGTAGAAGGAATAGGTGCTCCTGACATCTAACTTGTAGAAGCCGAGGACGCTGCTGAACATTTTACAATGCTCTGGACAGCCCTCCCTCATACCAAGAATTACCCACCCTAAGTGTCAGCAGATCAAGAACCTCTGACCTAGAGAAATCAATTAATAGAGTATAAGAAAAACATAAAGTGGGCATGTGAATAATCTACAATCTATGTCTGTATAATAGAATATATATGGTATAATAATCTATACTCAGTACATTGCTATGTGCAATATAAAGGGTCTGAGGCCAGAAGTACCCCATGCTTGTTGCACAGGACAAACGAGAAGACCATCTCCGATCACTCCTCCAGACTCCCAGCCATCACCCATCTGTCACCAGCTCGTTAGAGAGGAGGAACCGAAGGGCACTCTCAGAAACTTTAATAGATATTTTGAAGTTTATCGAACATACTCCTCGGTGTCAATGTTCACAACAAATATTCACAACCGATCTCATTAGGCACACTGTTAAAGATCTTAATATTCGTAATTCAGACTAGCGGGAACTTTCCACAATAAAGGCATTCAAGTTCAAAATGAGGATAGTTAAGTATGTGGTTCATCTCAGTAAAGTTTATTTCTGTCTGAATGTACTGTGTGTTTTAGAGAAGCTAAGGAATTGGCTGAAATCAGTCCTAACTTTGTAACATCCTGGAAATTATTTTTCTTTTGAAGGTATACCTTGTTTCAGCTGATTTGCTTGCCATGTGTTTTCATTACTCCAATGCAGTGGAGAGTTCTGACTCTTTAGCTTCCTGGTTCTTTGGCTTTTAGAAAGGAGGTATAACTATACTTGGATTAGATGCACAATGTATTTGAAGTTGTTGGATCAAAGAGTTTTGAGACATTGACTAAATATTTGGAATCCCTACTTCTCTATTTCCATTTTTATGTGAGAGAAGCCCAGTGCTTACCATTGAAGTTCTTCACAAATAACTTCAGGAAAATAAGTTTCCTTCCTTAGTCCCCAGGGATGGAAATCTACCCTGTTCCTTCCCTGCTCTGCATTGTGTCATCTGAAAACTATATTTCTTTGAACCTCCAGATCTGTAGGCTCTGCTTGCCTTAACCTCTCCTTCTCAAAGCACAACTTTTTGCTTTGAAATTTAGATAAATAAAGTTTTCTCACTGCTGCATTTGCATTTTTATTTCCAGGCCACCACAGGATATTTCTTAAACAGACATAAAGTAGTGTTTGGTTGAACTCACAATTTTCAAAATTTAGGCAAAAATAAGGCTTCACTTAGAGGCAAAAATAAATTGGTTAGTGATCCGGTGAAAGAAAATTATCTTGTTATAGCAACCACTTAAAGGGAGACCAGGACTGGTCTGCAAATACAGTGCTGCATCATTAAACCGCAGGGAGAAAAAAAGGAAACCACATTAGTTTACATAACTTTCGTACCTCATATAACCTCCCAGGCCCTCCCCTTTAGCCAGATTCATCATCTGCCTTTAAGGCATAATAATTTTCAGGAGTAAAACACAGCTAGAAAAAGTTCTTATACTTTGGATAAAAATAAACATAACTAATTTATATTCATGTGATGTATGACTCTATTGAACAGCAGAGAGAACACTAGACTCAGATGGATTATGTTGCGAATACTCCAGTTCTTCTGAATACATTGTAGGATTGTACTTTCCCACCATCTTGAATTTAACCATGGCCAAATGAGTGGCGTTGGCTAATGAAACATGACCAGGAGGGATGTGTGTCACCTCTGGTGAGCTTTGAGAGGAAGTGAGAGTGGGAGCGTGTATCAGTCTGGATGACTTAGATAACCAGAGTCCTTCTGAAAACCCATCTTTGGATATGTAGTCTGAAACAGGAAGTCAGAGATTTAGGGTTTTTCATTACTGCAGCATATGCTAGCTTATCCTGACTAATAAACACATCACTTAATATCTGGCATTCATATTTTTACCTTCTGTGCCTTTTCTAAATACTACGTACTTATTTCCAACCTAACATGAGAGAGAAAATTTAGTAGACATTTTAAAATAATAATTAACAGAGAAAAATATATTTAAAGCACAGAGAGTCAGATCAGGAAAGACAGTGATGGTCTGGTAACAGCTACTTTGACTGCCATTGTGTGTGGGGGGGGAGGGGACAGTTTTCACAGTGCCACTTCACCATGCTGAACGATGGGGATCTGCTCCACTTTTTATCCATGCCAAGTCAACAGTGTTACCACAGAATAATTTTTAATGACCAATTTTTCCATGCCCTGATTTTGGTTGCAGCCAGTTTTCCATTATTTTTGATGTTTGTGGTCCTTATTTGACTCAATTAGAATGGAAACTAGCAACTTGGAGAACACCTGCAGTGTCTGAGATTGCATCCAACTTTGCCATGTGCTTCTTTTCAATTCTCCCACTGTGTACTAACCACAAGCATGCAAGCATAAAGACTGAATACTAATCAAAAGGCGAAATTGGGTTGGTTGTGGCCATGTCTTAGTCGAAAATTCCTCTAGTCACCAGGGCATGTGTTGAACACATGACTGTTGCTGGCAGTGGCATATGCCCTGCACAAGCAAACTATCAATAATTCGGAAATTTAGTTATTTTTCTTTTTTGTTGCCAGTTAATTTGCAATCTTATCAAAATGAAATGTATACATAATTTTAAAAACTAATTCTACAGTCTATAATGAAAATTACCGTCCTCTAATCTATCCCTCCAGATCCCTAATTTATACTCCTCAGATACCCACTTTAAAATCTATTCATTGTTTTTGTCTCCATGTTTCTAAATAACCTGCTTCTACTGTGTTGCCTGATTTTTCAGATTTAGACAGATGTATAAATTTCCCATTATAGAACACAAAAACATACCTTTATTGCATTAACACCTTCCTGTAGACACACACACATACAATATCAATTAGTTTTTGCTGCATAACAAATCGCCCCAAACAAGTTGGCTTAAAGCATCCTTTTATTCACTCACAATTCTGTGGCTCAACAATTTGAACTGGGATGGGCTGGATGTTCCTGCCAGTCTTAGCTGAGCTCCTCTATGCAGCTGTGGAAGTACTGACTGGCTGGGGGCTGACTGGTCTAAGTGGCTTCAGCTGGGTTGGCTCTTCTTCCATGCTCCACGTGGTCTTTCATCCTCTAGCAAGCCAGGCCAGGCTTCATCCCAGAGATGATGGCAAAATCCAAGGGGTGCAAGCAGAAGCTTGTGAAACTCCTTGAGGCCAAGGCTCAGAACTGACGTTCAGGTACTCCTACTGCATTCTTCGCAAGGCCAGCTGGATTTGAGGGGAGGGGAAAAACAGACTCCACCTCTTGATGGGAGGTGCTGTAAAGTCACATTTTAGAAGATACAGAGAGAAAAGAACTGTGGCTATTTTTGCTATCTCCCACACACAAATAGTATATATATGTGCACTCGCCACCATTCTCTTTTTGTAGCCAGAGGATAATATGTCACCAATTGGAGTAAATCAGAATTCAGTGTTTAACCTGTTATAATGACAGGCATTTATTTATAACTAGATCTCATAGTAAGCGAGGATTGTATTTTCTTTCTTATATAAGGATTTCAGCTCTGATCCTCAGAGTAAATAGTGGTCTTCTTTTGAGTTGTTTGCATAGTTTTTCTGTGCACTTTCCACAATACAGCTCCAAACTCTCAGCAGTAAGTATACATTTCCTACAAACAAGTACAACAGATGGATTGTCAGTTTCCTCCCCCACCTCTTGGGATGCATCCTCTGTCCTTCCATTCCAATCTGGACTGGGTGTTCCTTGAGTCTGCTACACAGTAATCACTCTGAGGTTCCCTTGGCTACTTAGTTTCTGCAGAATGCCCTGTTTCTTAGCTAATAGCGCCTTTCTGAGTTTTGTCATTGCCATCTTTCAGGAGTATTCCTCTAGTAGATTCCTGTAAAAAAAAAAAAATGGTGTATAGGAGGCACCTTTTTGAGACTTTGAGCAATCTCAGCTGTGCTCTGCATTCCCTAGTCTAGAACCTTCTCACTCAACCTCTTGAGAATAAACTTGCCATCCCATACCGGGCTGGGGAGGGATAGCTGCTGGCTGTGCTGGACACTGCGGAATCTCAGTGGAACTACCTTTGGGACTGACTTGCAACCCCTCCTCCTGGCTTCAGTCCTGCCCACCAGCCCTTTGGAGGCAGCCAAGACTCTCCAGGCCTCTGTGGCTCCATTAAGCCTGATTTTTGCTTTCCTTCTTACAGGCTCTTGCCATTTTGCTTTCTCCTCCCTAGTAAGTCTGTTATCGCCCATCCATCTGCTTGTCGACAACATTGCTATTTCCTCTTTTGTTCTCATAGTGCATATTGATTTAGGCTATTCTCTTCTCTTACCTTAGAGGGGCACAGAGAGGGACTGGATGTATAATCATGTTTTTTCTTTCTTTTTTTTATCTGCCATGCTCAGCTTGAAGTCCCTGTGGTTTGTTTTTAAGAATGCTAAGTAATTGTGAAACCAATTATATTCCCTTTGTTCTGCATGACAATCAGCTTCTATTAGTTTTCATTAAACACCAATGACACAAGTTCAGAAATTTTTATACTCCCTGTGAAGGGGAAAAAAATAGAGTGAAGGTGGCAATTACCAAGAGGCAATCTCAAAATAGTCATGTCAAAACAGCCTTCTTTGCCTGGTCCAGAAAAGGTACTCAGCAGGGTATTTGTAGGAATTACATGAGATCTTGAGTGTTCTCCAAGAACTGTGCAGGTCCAAACTTTAATCCCAACTTCTCTGAGCACAGGTATATGCAAATCGGGCTGATGCTGATAAGCACTTCATGAATTTATTAGTTGTCTTTTATGAGCTGAAACTAGGAAAACAAGCTCACTTCTTATTCTACATGTCTGAAATGAAAAGTGAAAAGTACTACACCCTAATCAATTTTCAAGGTTAAATATTGAATCCTCTGGAATGCATTAAATAGAGCTTTGATGTTTTATATACTAGTGATGCTGTCAAATAAATTATGTATAGAAGATGTGAATTTTATCACCACCTAGTTAATTTTAATATGTTATTATGTTTTGTCCTTCCCCCAAAGTGTGCTGTTTCATTCATTGTTTTACTCTTTCCTGATAACTTTGGTCCAACAAATGACCGCTTGGCCAAATACTGCTTTGACAAATGCAGGTGGATAGGTCAGAAGCATCACTCAGAGGAAGTGTGTGGCTACAGTCTCAGTCTCTTCCTCTTAACATTATATGGCTCTTTTCACACGTATTTGCTGCCTTTTGAAGCACCAGTAGTCTGTTCCTGTGAATATCTGGAAGAGGTGTTACAAACTAGTGGTGGGTTAGCAGGGGCCTTCGGGCATCTAACAGTTTGCTCAGGACAATGGCCAACAGCTACGTGTCTGGCTTAAAATGAGAACGCTGGCTGCTCTGTGAAGCCTTCTCCTACCCCTGGGCTCACGTCTGCATTGTGTTGGGCTTTGCTGACACCTGAGAGCAGCAGCTGCACTCAGCACCATCATGACGCAGAAACTCGGTTGTGTTAGCAAGGTCTGCTTGCTCTGAAATGCTACTAATTAACTGTTAACACATCACACATGCACCCCTCAGTGCAAAGAACAGTCAGTTCAACCCAAGCATAAAAAGCTGACAACAAAAGTAAGAAAGAGTGGTTATGCTACATTTTTACTGCTTAGGAGTACAAAATATAATTATTTGATAAATTGCATATAGCAGTACTTTGTTGTACCATATTTATGATTCCAAACTTGGGACTTCATCTGGAATGCTGGGTGGGTAAGAACCAGAAGGGGAGAGAAAATATTTCTTTTTAATCTGTTCTGCAAAGATATGAAAGGAATTGAAGATGTACTTATTAACACATCATAACCTTGGGCACAATGTTTCTTCTTACAGGACCTCAATTTTTCACATTTACAAATAAGGGAGTTGGGTTATTTACATATTGAAGTTCAATGTTAAAAACCTGTGGTTCTTCGATTGGCCACTTTCCTGAAGCTATAGGGATGAGAACCCGTGACAAAGTACAGCTCCCATTATGTAAAGACGTGTTATATTTGGCTCAGATTTAGTGCCTTTATACATATACAGGTGTTAGAAATTTGTAATGAGTAAGAAATATACTGAAAAATTTAGTAGAAAGAAACAACATATCAGGGTGTTCTTTTTTTTGGAATAGCAATATTATTTGAAGAGCTCTGTGCTTTGGGGGTTATTGTGCATTACCAAGAAAATGTTACTCATATTTATTTTTTCATTGCATTATCTCAAGCACAGCTTGTAACTGTAAATGTGACTGGTCCACCTGCAGCCTCTTGGGACCTGGTGATTTCTAACTCCTTGAGAAGTGCAGTGTTGTCTTATACTGTGCTTCTCAGCACATAAAGTGCTGCATCCCATATTATCAGAAAGATATTTTGTAGACATTTTGAAAGCCAAATTTCTCTTTTGTAGGTGGTAGATGAAACCTCAGTGTTTGATTACCTGTGGCATTATGGCAAAGATGAATATTCTACTCCACTCCAGCACAGTTTTCCAGGGTGCAACCATTTTTGCTAATGGAGAAGAGATTAAATGGGTGGATGAAATGGTGCTGAGTTCCAGGGAGCAGAATTCAAAGAAGCAGAGTTCAAAACCTGACTCTGCTATTAACTAACTAGCTGGGTGGTTTAGGGTGACTCACATTCCTTTCTGGACCTTGGTTCCTCACTGATATACAATAACCATGTTATGCATTCTTGGCAAGAATCTCCTTGGGGAGTTACCTTTGTGAAGTAATGCCAGACTGGAATTCTTTGCTCTCTTCTTTCAAATTCCTGAGAGTAGCTTAAATAAGAGGAGGTATTATTACTTCAAAGTTATTTTAATATATTAATCACCATAAACAATAATTAGTTCTATGATTGAGAAATGAAGGTGTCATGCCACCAAAGTCCACATCTCTCATGTTTTGAACCCAGCTACTGGTAACAGGAAGTGCCAGCATTCATTCCATTCTAGCTTCCTCCTGTTCACACCTCAGTTCTCTGGTGCTTCCCTCCCTTTTAGCATCTTCAAACTGCATATGGGAACATCCTCCACTCTCACCGAGGAGAAGGCAACATGCCCTTTAGCATATAATTTTGATTTTCTCACTTTTAATGATTTATTATTATCATTATTACTATTACCTAGATAGAGCATCAGTTTGAGTCTTATTTGAGGGTTGTTTATAATTCTCCAAGCCCTGTTCTTCTCTATGATTATATTCAATTATGATTAGGCTTGGCCATGAATAATGAAACCCTAAATAATGAAGTCCTAGACCAGACAGAAGTCTTACTTCTCTTTCATGTAAAAGAAGTCTGGAGGTAGGTCTAGAAGTATATCTTTAGAAAGTTGTCATTAACTCAGGCTCTTTCTATCTTGCTATACTGCCATTTTTAGCATAAAGATTCCACTTCATAGTCTAATATGGTTGCTTATGCTTCATCAGTTACCTTGGCATCCCTCTTAGAGGGAAGTAGAATGGCATCCAAAAGAGGGTACCTTTTTACTTTAAAAAACATTTCTGGAAGATATGTATGTCACTTCTGCTTACATCTCATTAACTAGAATTTAGAACATGGCCACACCTAGCTGCAAGGGAAGCAGGAAAAGGGAGGTTCCTCATTCCAGGCAGTCAGGGGCAGAGCTAAAGGAGAGTGTTGTAGGGTAAGATAAACAGGATTTGACCCAGATCAAATATCCAGAAGAATTCTTTCATTATCATATAATCATAAGCTATTTCTCTGCAAAGGCTACAAGATTAAATTAGAAAGCATTATCAGGAATGGCAATACAAAGAGAAGATAAGAAGGACAAAAGATACCTCAGATATATTATTAGATGGCTTCAAAAGTGTCTAAACGCATCCATGCAGAATGTTTTACTCTATCAGATTGATACAAGGTGGCTAGTGGCTATGGGTTCACTAGAAAAATTTTCATGTGTAAATTTTATCAAAAGTAAAAAAGATAGAAAAGTTATAAGTTGCCAGGATAATAAGACAGGTTGTTGCAAGAATGAGCAGAGGCGCTCTTTGGAAAAACCATAAAGTATAAAAATGTTCCTTTCCATGCCCTTACCTTGTAACCTCTACATACTTTTACCTCCCTTTCAACAGTACTTCCCCCCATGAGTGTGTAATGGTATGTGCACATGTACACACACACACACACACACATACACACACACAACACACAGGTGCACTTTGTTTTCAGGAAGCATAATTTTAAAATAATCTGCTAAACTAATTAACCCTCATCTATTTAAAGGTCACCCCTCCCAGATGTAGGATGACAGCTAGTGGGAAAGGGAGGTGAAGGGGTAAAGGGACTGAGAAAAAAGGAAAAAGGACTCATGGACATGGATAGCAGTGTGGTGAGTTCTGGGGAGAGCAGGGTGTAAGGGGGCTACCACATTTCACCGTGTATAATGTGCACTTTTTTACCCAAATTTTGAGGGAAAAATAAGGATGAGCATTATACATGGATACAATGACTACATACCATAGATATAATAATGGGTGTAATAATCCTGTGTATAATACATACAAAACATGGGTGTGCATTATACATGACAAAATACGGTAAATGGTAATGGAAAAAATACAATGAAGATTAAGTTTAAAACATAAAATAAATAAAGTTCCCAGTAATGTGTGTTGCTTTAATTCTAGTCAATATACATGTCTTAGAGACTATTTCTTACAGAAGCCTATGAGGATGACAAAGAAAATAACACATTATTGCCCTCAACAAGATTGTGCTCTGGTAGACAGAGAGCCACATACGTACCTCCCAAGAAAGACATAACATGAATTTTTTAAAGGTTTTATTTATCTATTTATTTATTTACTTATTTATTTATTTTAAAAGAGAAGGAAAGAAAGGGAGAAAGAGAGGGAGAGAAACATCGATCCATCGCCTCTTGCATGTGCCCCAACTGGGGACCAAACCCGCAGCCCAGGCATGTGCCCTGACTAGGGATCAAACTGATGACCCTTCATTGTGAGGGATGACACCCAACCAACTGAGCCATACTGGTCAGGGCACAACATGAATTTTTATTTAAACTATTAGGAGGGTACTGGAAAAGCAAAGTTTAATTCCAGCTTGAGAAAAGGATGATGAGATGAGTAACCCTTTACAGGTAGAATTAGACCTGGATGAAAGGAGGATGTGCCATGTAAAAGCAGCAGCCTGGGAAGGGCATGGAGGAGGACGCTGGCCTATGTGATGGAACACAGGGTCCCAGGGAGGATATGATGACACTTGCAGCTGAAACTACAGTCTCAGAACTTACCATGAGGGACTTGGAACTTGAATGATAAAAGAAATGAGCATACGACAGAGTTAGATGAGAAAGTATCCACATGGAGGCTATTCTGTAAGAAACGCCATCTGGAGGCAGCACATAGCCTGGAGGGTAAAGAGACTGAATCCAGCAGACAAACTTGGAGACTGGCTGAAGTCCAGAGAAGAGGTAACAAAGACCTAAAAAAAATCAGCAGGAATGGAAAAGACAGAAATATTACTAATAGTGAAACTTCACATGCAAATTTAGTGGGATACTGGGGGACAGAGCCTTGCTAGGCACTTCTCAGGTAACACTACGTTGGGCCTGTTGTGGCCACCAGCCAGCAGTGACCACAGAACACTGCGGATGGCTTGTCGAAACACGAGAAAAACATACACAGACACAACTAGGTCCTGTGGAGAAATAGGAATGGAACGGCCACTCTCTCTAGTGGGGAGCACCATGGCCACCCTCCCTAGGGGAGAGCACCCCTAAAGGAGAGCACCTTGGTTCTCCTGCCAAAGCAGGCTTTTTATTGGGTTCATTTGCATAAGAATTCAGGTAAAGCTCCTTACTCATTGCCAGGAAGTAAGGATCAAACAATAGATAACAAGGAATTCAGAGGGCCTATTTTAAGTCAGGGTCAAAGAGCTGTAAAAAACTTGAAGGGACAAACTTACTTCTTCCTTGGACCCTTATCATTCAACTGAGAGCATTCTAAACAAAGCAGGTTTCACGGGATTTTACATGTTCTTTCTTAGGCCTGATTACCCGGGGAACCTGCCCTTTCCAGCACAGGGTTCAACCACCCCGTCATTGTTTCAGGCTTAGGTGGAGCAAGAGAAGTAAGGCAGCCAAGAGATTAGGAGAATTTCTCACAATGAGGACTCAGACTATGTCAAAGCCGAGGGGTGGGGGTCCATCACCCCCTTTTGCTGTAGCCCCCAAAGTCCTTCCTTGGGGGCCTCCCATGTGATTGTGCCTGTCTTAGATCAATCCCCCCTTGGGCAATCTTACCCGTCATTGGCTAACCAACCAAGCATTGGGGGCCAAGCAGGGTGAAGTAAAAGGAGCAGAAGCAGCTCTCCTGCCAGGGAGATAAGCTTTTGTCTCCTCGGTGGCTTAAGGTCCAAGGTTGTTCCCTCAGCCTTAGCCTTGGCGGGGGTTACAGCTTCTGATACCAGGCAGGGCGGTTCCCAGCGATGTATGAGACCCCTGAGCCCATGCTCAGAGAGGCAGAGGGCAGGGGAGGCAGGTGAAATGGTCAACCAAAATGTAAGAAAAGAAAACAGAATCATGGGCTTTCAGAGGTAAAGGGGCCCTGGAGACCATCTATAACAAGGCTCTCATAGATGAAGGCTTTACAGATGAAGAAACAGGTTTGGGGACATAGTGGTAGCAAAAGAGATGTGGGAGTTGCCCTCCTAGTATTAGTGCCTGAGCAGGGGAAATAGCTATTAACTTTCCAAAACACCGTGTGGGAGCAAAGTCATAGACAAATTACAGTCTAGGGGGAATATTTGCAACACATATCACAGATAAATGGCTAATCTCCATAATAAAAATGTGTAGATAACAGGAAGGAAAAGATTAAGCACCCAATAGAAAATGGACAAAGAACATGGACAGACAGTTCATACACACAAAACTACAAGTTGTCCTTCAGCATATGAAAAGATACTCAACTTTACTCAAATTAAGAAAGATGCATATTGAAACTGCACTGGTTCCCATTTCTTACCTCCCCACCAAAGTTGGACAGCACTATGGCAGAGCTGTGAAGAAATAGACACTCATGTTTTGCTGACGAAGGTGCAAAATGATACAGCATGCAGGGAGGGTAAGGTGGAGATTTCTACCAACATTCCTGATGCATTTGTCCTTCAATACAGCAATCCTGCTTCTGGGTATTTATGTACAACCCACACATGCATATATTAACCTACAGAGATAGGCACACTTGTGGTTCTTAACGGCATCATTTGTAATAGTAAAAGGGTGAAAACAGTGTAGCTGTCAGCATAAGGAATGTGTTCCACAACAGTGGAAGAGTTACCCGGTGGAATTCTGTGCAGCTGTAAAAAGGAGTAGAGAGCTCTTTACGTCTTGATATAGAATAATCTCCAGACAGAATATATTGTTAGGTTGGAAAAAGCATGGTGTAGAACATGTATAAAGTATGTTATCTTTTATTAAAAAGGAAGTAACAAGATACGTGTTTGCATTTGTCCTTGCAAAAAAGAAATACTGGAAAGATAAACTAGAAACTAATAAACACATGTTTACATCTAAATGGAGAGATAATGGGGTAGATGAGAACAGGATCAAAGCTAGATAGCTTAGTATAAATCTTATTTAAATTTGATTTTTCACCATGTTAACAAAAAATAACTAAAAATGGCAACTGTGATAAATATTTAAATGTGATAATTATTATATTTTCACAGTCAGGAAAGATTTGATCTAGTCAGAGATGTTAGGGAAGGCTTCCTGGAGCTGAGATCTGAAGAATGAGTAGAAGCTCATGGGTTCAAAGATCAGAAAAGAGCGTTGTAATCGGAAAGGGGAGCTTGCGCAAAGGTCCTGTGATGGGAATGAAAGCAGCAATTACAAAGAACTGAAAGCAAGCAGCATAGCAAAGCAAGTGGTGGGACAAGGCTGGGCCAATAAGGACAGGTTACACCAATTGAGGCTTGTAAGCAATGCTGAGAAATGGTTTTATTTTTATCCTGAGATTCAATAACAAATTGTTGAAGGGTTTTCAGTAGACAGACAGGAGGAGGAGGTCCAGGGAAGTCTGTACTTTATTCAGGGAAACATTCCCAGTCACTGAAGATTGTAGAGGAAATGATCACTGCACTTGTTCTTACAAAAAACTGCCAATCCCACTGTCCCCCAAATTCACCTGTAAAATCACATGCAATGCGTGCTAATGACATTTCATGTATTTCAATTATGATCCATCGGTTGCTATTTGCAAAAAACATTACACAAATTGCACAAAGGATAAAGTTGTTATGGTCTAATTTACATTGGAACTTATCTTTGTTTCTAGGCAACATCATTGCCCTGGATAATGACGGCTCCTGTCTTCAGAATCTCTCACGATCTGGTAAGTGAAATGAACAAGGAAACCAATTTCTGTGTGTACAGGCCAGTATCTCAGCCTATTAGAGCTAGCCTGGGAATAAAACCCATTTTTAATGCACCATTTGATAAGAACACTTAACCTCAGTATGTATTGTAATTAGAGAGATAATTAGAACTTCAGTAGAACCTCTTAAGACTAGGAATACATTTGAAATTCACCTAGAATGAAAATTGCATTCTCTTAGACCAATCCAAGGTATTTTTCCTTGCAACTTTACCTTGCCTCCTCCTCCCCTGCCCCCAAAGGCTTTGCAGTCTAAGAATTGTGAAAAGATAAGAATTTTATAGGTAGTGCAAATTACAGAAGGATAATAGGTTCAGTCGAAAATTGCTTTGAAGTTATTTGAAAGGAGAAAAAACACCTATATTTGAAAATGAGCTTCAGAGACTGAGTATGAAGAAGACGAAGTATGACTCGTGTATGCAGAGAAAAAATTGCTCTTGCATGAATCTACTCATAAAATGTTAATATATGCATAAGAAAATTGTGTGCCTTAATCTCTGAAGAAACACTTATCACTAAGAACCCTTTAATTCTTTTCCTGTACTTGATTTATTAGCTTATGAAATTATGTTAATAACCTTCATGTTAATGGTTTAGGGCCTCAAATGACCTGATTTTAATAATGAAGTAATTTATGCAATAAATGCAATCAGCATCTATGAATCTCACTTAACAGACCATATTGGTGATTAGCCAATGCTAAAACTAGTGACTGTCAGCATGAGGCAATGCATGAGCTTCTGCAGAGAAAATAGATCTGGCTGTTGAGCACAGAGGTGGGGGCTGCCTGAGGCACGTGATCTGAGCTGCAGCTCTTGGCTGCAAAAGCTTTGCCAGACAGGTTGAGACTGAATTTGAAATTAACTTACAAACTGTAAAATGAGTCTGCTACTTCAGTAACTGTAGAGTAAATCTGCATACAAAGTATATTCATGACCAGGAATGATTGTGTCTTTGTTGGAGTGGAGTGATTTCCTGGAAGAAAATTGGGGAGTACTGGAAACAGCAGATGCAGGAATAGCCAGCAACTTCCTGGGAGAGAGCAAAGCAGAGCATAGCGCCATGGGGGAAGGCCTCAGAGGAGGTGGGGTGGATGCCCAGGATAAATGGGAAGTTCAAGTCTTGTCAAATCTTGGCTTCATAAAATCAATATCCTGGAAAACCCAGGTGCTTGTATTATTCAACTCTGGCTTCCTGGAGCATTATGTTGAATTGCCTTTTTTGCTTTGCTTTGTTTTGTTTCTTACCTTCTTCCATTCCCTATAGATTTAAAGCTTAGAAATAACCAATTTACACCCTTTTACATTCATAGGAGTGCAAACACAGTTTTACCATGCTAGGTAGAGGAAGATTTTTCTCCTTTCTTTCTTCAGAGATTCCTAGGAAACATGTTTCCTTTTCTTCTTTTCTCTTATCACTTAAATAATCCTCCCGGGAATTCTACCTCCCTCCCAGTGAAAATCTACTAAACTGTTCTCTGACTTCTTAGAAATAAGGACAGGCATGCTCATTTCCCCGCTCACTGACGCAGATCCTAGTTGAGGAGAGCAGACCAGGTACAGTGACCTGTGTTTCCAGCAGGATCCGGGTACCACAGCACAAATGTCCCAGCGTCCTTGATCTTCCCCCTGACCGCTCACATTCCACTAGGTGTTTTCTTGAACAGCAAAAACACTATTGGAGTGCTTGATAGAACCTTATACCTCTCCCTAAGGAAGTTTTACATCACATGTACTTTTGGTACAGTATTAAGTGAAAAAAAGCAGAATTTTAAATTAGCTAAACTCTCAACGGTGATGTAGTAAAGACAATATTGGCTTCAAAATCAGAGTCCTTTGGTTCCCAACTTGGGTTCTTAAATTGGGTGTAATAATTTATAGTTTTAATTTGAACAGTTCACCTAAATTGTCAGATGGTGTGCTTGAGCACAATATTGTTACATTCTAGTATTACATGCTGATGATTTTGTAATAAAAGACTTTGTAACAAAAAAGGGGTGTTATTTGCATTGGACCCTGTATATATAAGAATATACAGGGTGGAGCAAAAGTAGGTTTACAGTTGTGAGTATGAAAAACTCAGTTTATTCTTATATTCTTATTTATTAATTACTGTATTATTTTCCATACAAACAACTGTAAACCTACTTTTGTCCCACCCTGTAGATTGCAAGAATATAAATCTTTAGAGGAATTTTAATTCTTCATCCCAGTTGCAAAGTGGCATTGCATAGGCAATATTAGAAATGAGGGCCATTCTTAACTGTCATGTCTCCCAACGAAAATCTACTAAACCTATCTAAAACTGTCCTTGTCCTTTGGATTTGAACAAAATTGATCATAATTTTACCAAAGCATCGAGTGTGAAGTAAAATGCCTCCGAGCGGCCCCATAGGCACTCTGCACAAGAGCTGCTATATGTAATTCAGAAATTTAAAACATCACATGTGATAATGATGCGTAGCACCCAAAGGTCTCAAGTCTCTACTCACAACTCATCACACCTAGTGCTGTGTAGGTGCTGAGTGGTTATTCAACACCACCATCTCATTAGTCCCCACTACTGTGCAGCAACTAGAAGTGGTATTCCATTTCATAACTGGAAATATCTGCTGAGAGGTCTTGTAGCTGCCTTGCCCGAGTCTCCGAGCACAAACTCTGGATTCTTGGCACACTGAAATAATCACTGTGTGACTGTTTTTAGTCATCAGGATTCTCATCAAATATGGGCTTAACCTGAGGTCTGGCAAATCAGTTAATATAACTGCAAGGATACTGTCCCTTTGCAAGAGACTAACTCCTCACTTATTTTAAGCCATCTCTCCTCATAAATAATTTTGAGGAGTTTTTTTACATAGCCAGAAAACACTGTGAAAAGAAACTAAAATTCTCCCTATCTTCAGTGTGGAAAGTAGATATCTAAGCTAAGCCTTCCTTTGACTCTAAGCAATGGCATCCAAGACATACAGCTACTGCTGTTGAATTTTGATGGAATTCCATGGCTTTTAATACTTTCTCTATATTCTTACCACTCTCACTTTAAGCATTTCCTCTCACCAGTTTGCTCTCTCAAACTCACATGACACTTTCTTCCACCTTTGTGGCAAACATCATACCTTGCAAAACAGGAAGAAAAAAGTGATGGGGGAAATAGTAGTTGAGTGGCCATCCTGGGTTTCTCCTTTTGTCTCCTTTCAGAGTTCCCAAATCTGCACGCGCGTGCTCACACGCGCGCACACACACACACACACACACACACTTCATCTGATGGGCTAATTTCTCCCCCTTTGCTTCCCACCTCCTCTCTAGTTTGCTCCACATGCACTTTCCACCCTTCGAGGAACACTGGCCCGCTTATAGCCACTTCAGCCATATTGTGAACCTGTTTAAATTATCCTCTGGATGGAAGAAAAAGATGCCCATTTCTAACCCGATGGCACTGAGATCCCCGTCACGGTAAGATGCACTGTGCTCCCTAATGCTCAGGTAAGCGGAGTAACCAAGTCTTTCTTTTCTTCTAAGAGGACTTCTTCTAACTTCTCATGCCTTCTAACTTCATGGTTTAAAACATGTTCTTTCTTCTACATTCTTTTTTTAAAGATTTTATTTATTTATTTTTAGAGAGGGGAAGGGAGGAAGAAGGAAAGGGACAAAAACATCAATGAGTGGTTGCCTCTTGAGTGTCCCCTGCTGGGGTCCTGGCCCACAACCCAGGCATGTGTCCTGACTGGGAATAGAACCAGTGACCCTTTGGTTCGCAGTGTGGCACTCAATCCACTGAGCCACACCAGCCAGGGCTCTTCTACATTCTTAATTAAAGCATTTCTGTTACCATTCATTGTGGCTGCGTAATTTAAACTAGGCCATTATGTCAAAGGGAAAAAATTAATTAAAAAAGTAAAAATTGGTTCTTTAAATTATATCTCCATGTTTGTTTTTCAGAGGAATACATCTAATTTGATCCCCTTCAGGCCAGGGAGATCATACAAAGTCCCTCCTGAACATGTCCTCTTGCTCTCTGAACGCCTAACTACTCTTTTGGACAGTTGCAAAAACTATGACTTGTTTTGTATTTAAACTCATTTTATAAAATGAATGGGTAACAGAAAAGAGACTTCCTCTCACTAACACAACTATTCCTGGGATAAATGAATATATTTTTCCACCAGTGGCCAGAAATAAATTATTTTTAAAATCTCAGTGTCTTTATATAACACAGAACCACAACATTGAGGTGGAAAGTGTGGATTCTGGAGCCAGAGTCACTTGGATGTAAATCCTGCCTCTTGTAATAGCTGTATGACCTCAAGCAATGACCGAATCCTTCTACAGCTCATCTTTAAAATGGGGAAGATGATAATACCTACTACTTCTGACTGTGGTGAAGATAACTGAATTTATATTCATAAAGCACTTAGAACAGTGTCTCACATAAAGTAAGTGTGCAATTACGGTATTCTCTTATTCCTGTGGTGATTATGCACCGCACCCAGCCCCATTAATAAAAGGCCACTCATCTGCTGTGACTCGAGGACAGATTCTGGGAACCTCAAGGTAGAATCAGGAATAAAGGAATTGTTTCACATCTCACTTCCTCTCTAGGATACTTTCTTCTTTACAGTTAAAAAATGGTTTTGATTCAGCACAACCTTAATAAGATACTCATCAATATAACAATCCAAAGCAGTATATGCTTTACATACAATTATTGGAGTCAGCCAGATAAGCATTTGACTGAGAATGTTTAGAATTCCTTATGACTTTGAGTTAAGCCCTGTACACTCCCAAACAGTCAAGGGGGTGGCTGGGTCAGCTTCTCCACAGAAAAAAACAGCAATCAGAGGTCAGAGGAAGTTAAGCTATTAGCCTTTTTTCACTGCAAGAATTTTCATCTCACATGTAAAATACAGATGCTGTCCCTGCATCAAGTTTTAGGAAAATTAGAATAAGGGTTATAAAAGGGACTAAAATTATTCACCCAACACAGTGTTGCAATGTCCTTTGTGGCAGGACGAGGGGAGAAGCGTCACTGTTTCCCTTACTTCTACCCCATCTAGATTATCCTCCAATCTGACATTTCTTAATCTGAGTTTATTTTCCAGGTCATTAATTTTATTTCTCAATGTTTCATAACCTTAAAAATTCTCAGTTAAAACAGCACCATGCTAAAATATCAACATTAATCATTTTCACTTCTTTCTTATTTTTTCTCTTGCCATCTTGGGGTATTTTTTAAAAATCCTTTTCCATCACTATTTTTGAATAGTCTCTGACCTTTCTTTGCATCAACCCTGGCTAATCCAACTTAATAAATCAATGTTTAGTCTCCCAAGGGAGACTAATGGGAAAGCAGACAGGCCTATATCCTGGATGTGGAAACCAAAGAACAGCAACATGAAACCATATGTTTATCTTGCAGTGTTTTTTTCCTGAAAAACAACAACCCAAGCTACCAACCAAACTGATAAGACTAAAAATGAGAAGGAGATCTCCTGATTGCACCATGCCACCTGCAGACAGCTGCCCACCACCCGACTTCTCTTCTGGCTGTTTTCTGGGTTGTAGAGCTGAACTATGGGGACTTTTCTTGCACCATGGAACATGCTCTGTTCTGCTTATAAATATAGAGGGCTTGTCTTAAAATCTATTTTAGGCAAGTCAGATCTCCTAGAACACTGAAACCACTGCATGAATCAGGATTTAAATTCAGAGGAAAAAAATAAGAAGAAGAGGTGAATTCCAGGAAATTTTCTGACCAATTATCTGAAACATACATTCAATTAGTTCAAGTGAATGTACTTACGTCTTAATATTGCAAGTTAATGGTTTTATTGCCCAGAGCAACAAGTTGAGGGCATATGTGCACATTTGTTTAATTAATACTCTTTCTGGGTACATGTAGAACTTTGGCCTCCTAGCCAAAAATGGGTTTATTGGGATTTTCTTTAGAACATTCTCAACTCTGAAATTGCTCACAGCTCTCCATTGTTCTTGTTGTCTGCCATCAGGGTAGACCGGCATACCTATGCACTCACCTGGCGGCTTGCTGACTGCCCCATAGAAGTCCATTCCAGAGCATTTCTATGGCTTTACAAAACAAAACAGCTGCTTTCCTCTGCTACATATCCTGAGGTTTGCCCACCCTTCTCCAGCCATTTCAAAAGTACCCTTTCCACTCAGAATCCTTCATAAGAATTGCTGTTGTGGGTTTAGTCATCTTGAACTTGAGCGATGAGATATATATAAAGGGTCTAGGTAGAAACAGAAAGGCAGGTTAAGTTATAAAAACCTTTGTAAGGTTGTTTGTTTTTATATCAAACTACATTTTGTTTTTTCTTAAAAACAGGATTCTTTAAGTGATTAGGTTTCTAGGTCTTTGTCTGAAAATTTATGTAAATTTTAAGGCAGTTAAATTAAAATATGAAAATTATTTCCATGGTTTCTCTGGGAAAAACAATGAAATGGTCCTAACAAAGATTTGGAAGTAAGATAAGAACTCTGCCTTTGCTACATCCCCAGTCTCTTGAGTTGAATTTCCTTTATATTTCTCTCTTCCGTTTCCAGTGAGGGCATGGGATTTTCTCTATCCTTTCCTCCTCTCTCGCAGGAAGTGAGAGTAAATTTCTTCTTCCCTATCATGCTTCCCTCAAAAAAACAAAACAACAATAAAACAAACAGGACCCTGAGGGGCACTGCCTACCAGCCAGGGCAGAGAATTCAATGGTGGACAGTGACAACAAGGGCCGAGAGATAATCCTCCCACCACCCATCCCTAAAGAGAGAATGTCCTATGTTTACCAGAGTCCTCGACCACTGGTAAGAAAGGATAGCCACAGCAAAACTATGGCAAAGGTAAAAAGACCAGTTGCCAGGGGTTTGGTGAGGGAGGAATAAATAGACAGAGCAGATAGGATTTTTAGAGCAGTAAAAATCCTCTGTATAGATACATATCAGTATACATTTGTTCTAGCCCATAGCATGTGTGACACCAAGAGAGAACCCTAGTGTAAACTACGGACTTTGGGTGATAATGATGTGCCAATGGAAACATACACACCACTCTGGTGGAAGATGCTAATAATGGGTTAGGCTGTGCACTGTGGGGCAGAAATTACATGGGAAATTTCTGTACCTACCTCTCAGTTTTGTTATGAGCCCAAGACTACTTAAAAACGTGTTTAAAGGGGGGGGCATGGAGATACAGTGTAGCAATTCTGGGGGAAAAAAGAATAGGTTCCAATACTGTAT
This sequence comes from Phyllostomus discolor, assembly GCF_004126475.2. Taxonomy (NCBI): domain Eukaryota; kingdom Metazoa; phylum Chordata; class Mammalia; order Chiroptera; family Phyllostomidae; genus Phyllostomus; species Phyllostomus discolor. The sequence goes on from NC_040907.2 coordinate 75,518,172, forward strand.
GTTAACTTACTGTTTACAACACATGCTCACACCAGTCACCACATTTGATACTCACACTAACCTTGCAAAGTAGGTATAATTTCCGCCCCAGTTTATAGAGAAGGTAACTGAAGCTCCAAGAGAATAAGTGGCTTAAACAAGTTTACTTGGATCATAAGTGGCAGAGATAGGATTCTAAATTCTTATCACTTCACAATATCAGCTCAGCCTTTAATAAGCAGTTGTCTCAGAAGCCCAAGAAGAGAAATGCTGTATAAATTTATTTTATTATTATTAGTCAACTTGCATTTGTAGGTTTAAGTAAACAAAGTAACTGAAACTTAATAAGCACTTTCCCTTTTTAAAATTTTAAAAAATCAATCACCCTATATTTTAAGACCTGCTCCTCCTACTCCTTTTTAGAGAGAGAGGGTCCTGGAGGGAGAAAGAGAAGGAGAGAAACATCAATGTGAGAGAGAAACATCAATCGGCTGCCTTCTGCTTGTGCCTGGACTAGGGACTGAAGTCACAACCCAGGCTGTGCCCAGACATGGCATGGAACTGGTGACTTTTGGTTTGCAGGATGGTACCCAATAAACTGAGCCACACCAGCTGCAGCCAAAACATCATTCTGCTTTAATAAGTTAAGAAATCTGCATGGAGAGTGCTCCGGATCCTGGTTCAAGAACTGAGAAGCTCATGCACAGGGCCCACCTCTGTGAATCATGCTGCTGGGAAGCTGAGAGCTAAACAGAAATACTGGATTCAACAGAGTTTTGAGACATTGGGATTGTGGCCTAGCTAGGGTGACAAATCCTCATTGAAAACAGAAGGCATTAAATTGATACCCTAAAAAAGCCACATCTTACAAGTATTCTCTGTGTTCCAGAGTAAGGGTTATACCCTAGGACTCAGGGCACAAAAGGTAATAGACAACCCTAAGAAAGCTTGAAACAAAGTTTGAGTGGATTAAGATCTATATATCTGCTACCAAAATAAAACTCAACACCCTTCACAGGAAGACAATATAATCAATTCTCCCTACAATGTATCATCAACAATGTCCATCGTGCAATAAAAAAATTACTAGACCTGCAAAGAAGCAGATGGTATAATCCATAATCAAAGGGGAAAAAATGAAAAGAGACCATGAAAGGACTCAGATATTAGAATTAGCACATGAGAATTTTAAAACACCTATTATATATATATGCTTAAGGATGTGAGATAAAGCATGAATAAATGTGAAATAAGAGATGGGTAATCTCAGGCCAAATGTAAAAATTATAAACAGAGCCAACATAAACACTAACCTGAAAAATACAAAATCTGAAATAAAAGATCCCCTGGACAAGTGTAACAGCAGATTGGGCACTACAAGAGAAAGTGTTGATGGCCTTGAAGATAGCTCAAAAGAAATTTACCAAATTGATGAACACAGAAAAAGATTGAAACAAAAATAAATAAAGCCTCAGTGACCTGTGGGACAACATCAAGTTCTCTAACAGAGTGTAAGCGGGGTTATAACAGAAGGAGAGCTAGAATAGAGAAAAAATTTTAAGCAATAGCAGCTGATAAGTTTTCCAAAATTGTTGAAAGACTTCAATCATCGAGAAAATCATGCCTAGGTATGTCGTAATCAAAGTACTGAAAAAAATTAGATAAAATTACAAAGAATTTACAGAGGAAAAAATACATTGTCTATCAGGGTAAAGGCAAAAATTATGAATGACTACTATTCATGAAAAACAAAGAAGGTTGTAAAAAAGTAAATTGATATCTATAAAACAGAGAGTTAAAACTATCAACCTAGAATTCTACAGCCTGAGAAAATAACCTTCAATAGATGAGGTTTAAATAAATTTATGGATAAAAGAAAACTCAGAAAATATATAAGAAGCAGAACCTCACTTCAAGAAATGCTAAAGGAAGTTCGTCAGACTGAATGGGAATGATGGCAGGTGGAAACCCGGTTAGTTATACAGAAAGGAATCAACGCCATCAGTCATAAAAAATATGCAGGTAAATAAAAAATATCTGTCTTTAAAATTTTTTTAAATTTCTTTAAAAGACAATGTACTGTTTAATTCACTACAATAATATTGTGTTACAGATTTTACAACATATATAGAAGTAAAATATATGATAATTCTTAAAAGGATGAAGTGGGGATGTATGGAATTATACTATAGCAAGATTCTCATATTTTATATGAAGTGGTACAATATTAATTTAAACAGATTGTGATAAATTAAGAATACACAAAACCCCAGAATAACATTTTAAAAAAAAGATCAACAGACATTCAACAAATGCAAAAAATAAATTTGAATCACTATCTTGTCCTTTTAGATAGTTTAACTCAAAGAGGATGATAGACCTATCATCCACTGAAACTTATAGAACATAGGAAAAAATCTCTGTGATCTTGGGTAAGGCAAAGGTGTCTCAGATATAACACCTAACATAAGACCATTAAAGACCATAAGACCATTAAAGAACAAATTGATAAAATAGATTTAATCAGAGTTAGAAATTTTGGCCATGAGAAAAAAACAAAGGTGAAAAACCAGCTACAAACTGGGAGAAGATGTTTGCAAATCATATGTCCGATAAAAGACTTGTATCCAGAAAATATAAATAACTCTCAAAATCGATAATAAGGAAACAATCCAATTTTAAAAAATGGTCAAAAGATTTGAACAGACCCATCAGCAAAGGAGATACACAAATGAAAAATAAGCAGATAGAAAAAAGTGTTCATTATCAGTCACTAGGGTAACGGAAATTAGAACTACAGTGAGATGCCACCAGACATCTATCAGAATGGTTAAAGTTGCAATGACCGCATCAGTGCTGGTGATGACATGGAGCAACCACGTGCACTGCTGATGGTGATATAAAATGATATGGCCACTTGGGAAAACAGTTGGATGGTTTCTTAAAATGTTAAACATATATCTATCATAGAATCAAACCATTTCACTACTAGATATTAACATAAGGAAAAAGAATGCATGTGTCAATACAAAGATTTGCACACAGATTTTCATAGAAATTTAATTTATAATAGCCCTAAAACGAATACAATCTAATTGTCCAACAGTAGATGAATAGATAAGCAAATGGAATACTTATTAATAATAGAATGTAATGAACTACTGATTTGTTCAATGACAAAGACAAGTCAAAATTCATTGTGCTGATGAAAGAAGTCAGAGAAAAATGAATGTATACAGTATGCATTTGCATGAAATCCTTAAAAATGCAAACTGTTCTATTGTGACAGAAAGCAGACGTGTCTTCAATGCATGGGGGTAAAAGAAGGGAGCAGGAGAGTAGAGATGGGAAGGAAGAGTACAAAGGAGCATTGGGGAAACTTTGGAAGTGGTAGATCATTTATTTTCTTGGTTGTAGTAATGGTTTTACAAGTCTGTGCATATGACAAAACTTATCAAAGTGTACGCTTTAAATATGTGTAGTTTATTGTTAACTATACTTCAACACAGGTGTTTTTTACACAGTCAAGAAAGGAAATAAAGTAAAATACTAAAAATATTTTATTAACTCTAAGGAACACAAGAAAAGAAAAATAAAAATTAAACATGTCTACTAATCAAAATACACTATTAAAAAAATACAAAGCAAGTCATGAATAGGAGAAAAAATTTCAATACGTATGTTCAGGGTCCAGCAGATGTAAACACCTGTTTGAGTATGGTTGGTGGGGTAACAATATGGGTGTAATAACTTATTTTTTTAATTTGAACATTTCACCTAAATTGTCACATGGTGTGTTTGAATGTGATACTATGTTACAGAATTACATGCTTATGATTTTGTAATGAAAAAAGGGGTATTATTTGTGCTAGACCCTGTATAACAAGGAAGGGGCTTAAAACCAGAACACAAAAAAAGAATCCCCAAAACCAGTATTTTAAAAGATGAAAACTTGTATTCAAATGGGCAAAATATTTAGACACTTCATCAAAGCAGATTAATATGGTAAAAAAACCTTATGAAAGAACGCTCGGTATTCCAAGCCACTAGGGAAATGCAAATCAAAACGACAGGGATTACCACTTCATTTCCACCAAAAAGATTACAATTAAAAAGACTAATAACATCAAGTGTTGGCAAGAATGTACAGCAATGGTCATTCTCATAAACTGCATGAAATATAGAGTGGTGCAACTACTATGAAAATATTTGTCAGTTTTTGTAAAGTCAAAAATGTACCTCCCTATATCTCAGCAATTCCATTCTAGGCATTTAACTCAAGAAAATAAAAACATATAGCCACAAATAAATGTTCATTGAGACCTTATCCATAATAATCCCAAACTGGAAACAACCCTCAAGTCCATCAGCAGAGAAGGGATAAAGAAACTATGGTATGTTCACACAGCTGAATACTACCAAGCAACTTAAAAAAGAAAAACCTACTGAGCATGCAACAACGTGAATAAATCTCAAACCCATTATGATATGCTAAAGGAATCAGGCCCAAAAGAATGCATACCATCTGATTTCATTTAGATGACATTTAAGAACAAGCAAAAATAATATATTGTGATAGGACAAACTTTGCTCCTTGAAGGGGATTTACTGCAATGTGGCACAACTGAACTTTTTAGAGTGATGGAATTGCACATTTTTATTGGATTCTTTTTTATACAGGCGTATATGCCTGTCAAAAGTCATTGGAGCCCTGGTCAGGTGGCTCAGTTCATTGGAGCGTTGTACTGTGCACTAAAAGGTTGTGGGTTCAATTCCTGGTCATGGCACATACCTAAATTGCTGGTTCAATCCCTGGTCAGGGTGCATGCAGGAGGCAGTCCATCATTGTTTCTCTCTCACATCAATGTTTCTCTCTCTCTTTCCTTCCCCTGCCCCCTCTCTCTAGAGTCAATAAAAATATATCCACAGGTGAGGATTAAAAAAAAGGTAAGAATTCCTTCATTTTTATAGTTGCATATTATTCCATTGTATAAATGTAGCACTTTTTTTTTTTACCCACTCATCTACTGATGGGCACTTGGGCTGTTTCCAGATCTTATCTATTGTAAGTAACACTGTTATGAACATTGGGGTGCATCTATTCTTTCTGATTGGTACTTCAGGATTCTTATGGTATATTCCCTAAAATGGAGATTATTATGCTAAGCAAAATAAACCAGTCAGAGAAAGACAAATGCCTTATGATCTCACTTATATGTGGAATCTAAAGAACAAAATAAACTGAGAAACAAAATAAGACAAGAGGCATGGGTACGGAACAGACTGACAGATCTCAGAGGGGAGGGAGGAGGGGACTGGAAGAGAATAGCCGAAGAACACGTATGCATGTATGCATAGCCCACGGACACAGACAACCATGTGGTGAAGGCCAGGGTGGGAGTGGGGGCTGAGTGGAGGAGGGACAAAGTGGAGGGTATGAATGGGGGACGTCTGTAATAGTGTCAACAATAAATAAATAAATAAATAAGGTCATTGGAGTTACATTTATCAACTGTGCATTTTACTCCTTACATAAATTTTGCCTAAGTTAAAAATACAAACCAAGAAAATTATAATGAATTAGTGAATTCAAACTTTGTGTAGAAATTTATTCTAAAATATTACACAAAAGGATGAAATATAAAATATAAAATAATTATTGCAAATGTGAAAAATATTAGCATGTTAAACAGGATGCTGGGTATATGGGTTGTCTAATCTCAGCTTCTGTGATTTATTTGTATATATATCAAATATTTCAAATTAGTTAAAATAAACACAGCAATGAAGTTAAAATGCCTCTGGATTCTTAGTAGTGTCCTTACTGTGAGATGTGGGCCAGAGATCAGCAAATAATATCAACATGTTAGAAAACCCCATAACAGGGAGACGCATACTTCACAGCCTGGGATTTCTGACACTAGGGAGTCGTTATTCTATTGCCACTTCATAGTGTAGACTGTAACCTTTCTCTCAAACCACGATACCAATTGTCTAATTCATTAGGTTTATCACAGTATTGTAAATCTTATGAACCAATATCTCACCAGATGAGTTGGGAACACAATTTCTGCCCTTTCTTTGGTTCCCATTTTGCTGCCAATTTGCTTTGGAAATTTGGGCATCTGTTTCACTCAATGGAAAAACCACAGCCAGGCTCACTGAGGTGATTTACTCTTGCATTTTAGATGCAAGGAGATTTACAAGTGAACTGATACTATTTACAACACCATTCATTTTTATCCTTAAGTTTCACCCAGACCTTCCAGAGAGACCATATACATTTTCATTTCATTTCTCACATGGAGGTGGCTTTTTAAACACTAACTCCTGAATTAGTGTGTTCCTTTCCTTCCCATGTACCTGTCTCGCTCTCATGTCGGGTTCCACCACGGCCTCCAGGCCCGGCAGCAGGCATGCAGTGCGATCCCTGTTCCCGTGCACCAGAGGGGTGAGACTGTTTAACTGTTTTCATTTCCTAATCTCATCTCTGAACTCACTTTTGGGAGTCAATATTTTTATCTTTTACCACCAGACTTTAAAAGGGTCCACAATATCACAGGATGAATTTTAGATCTTTAGGTTATTAAAGATGCTCAAATGCTGACAATTGGAACAGGCCTTGAGAAATGATTTGTGCACCCGTCTCCGAGGCGGTGAGTAACTGTGTTAAATGATATTTGGAGTGCATCTGGCGTTCTTATTTGCAGTCAGAGGTTTGTCAGTTTCATCTCCCTTACATCCATCTGAAAGCTCTCTCCATTTCTCTTTTCCATAGTGGCTTTTGCCCTAGGCAAGTCCCAGCGGGAATTCAACCAGTGTGACCTCCCTAAGGGAGTGAAGGCAAGTCTAGCAGGAACCCTCTTTATCCCTTCCCATCTTCCCTAAGCAATTGCACAAACATTTGCGTGCTCACTGGTAGTGCGAGGGGAAGGACTGCGGTGTTTCCAAGGGGACACATGCTGGGGGATTGGGAACGAGTGAAGGCCGTGGGAAGAGAAGTGCAAGAGCTAAACCCAAGGTCCATGAAATAGAAACTTGCCTAGGAAACTGGGAGCCTTTTCCTGCTCAGCGTCTGACTTCAGGATTTGCAAAGGTGGGACAACCCCAAAACTGTCTCCTCTCAAACTGCCCCTCAGGCTTTGTATAGCAACCCCAGCAGCAAGTGGAGCAGGAGGATGGTCCCACTCAGTGCCTCCGCCCTGTGGACAATGCATTCCTGCCAACTATACTAGAGTTTTGAACAGACTTCCCCCAATGGAAGATGCTACATGGGAAAGGTAGGCTTGCTGCACTCCTGAAACTGCATTGCATTGAAGGTACTGGTCTATGAGAAGTGGAGCCCCAAGGTCAAGTCCACTGTCCCAAACCACACAGCACTTTAGTTTCAGATCCAGGACCAGAACCCAGTCTCCAAACCCCCAAGCCAGGGCTCCCTTATGATGACTGCATTATGAGTTAACGAAGCTTTTCAGAGTGAATCTGAGGTCCTGAACACTTCTGCTTACAGTGATAGAAAAAAAGCATGTGGAATGTCAAGCAATTGACTCTGTTAACATTATTAATATGGGGCATTCAGTACTGGACTTCAAGCTTCCTGCGTCAGCGTTTTCCTCTAAATGCCTCTAGCATGTCTTCCTAGTATTGAACAAACATCAGTTCTGACCAGGTCATGGATTTTATCAATATGAACTGAAATTGTGCCGGCTTTTTTTTTTATGATCACTAACAGCTTTCTTAATTAACCTGCTGATAGAGTCAACAGCACAGTTCACTGTTTGCTGTTTGCTCTCCTGCCACTGCAGAGTCAAGATGCTCTCTGAGAGCACAGCACACTCGCCTGAGGTGGTTTTGTTTTCCAGAAAGAAGGAAGGGGGGCAGGGGGAAAGAAAAGAAACCTTACAACCACAGTGAATTTGACTTAATTGCTAAAACTTCCTTCTGATTGTTTTGCCCTGAGTAACAGCCCTTCCTTAACTAATAACTTTAATTATAGCAACCACTAGTTATAAAACTGTACCTTTTCTCTTGACTTGGTCTGTTCTTAAAAACTTCTAATTATGCAACCAGGGACCAGCAAGCCCCCTGCCAAGGTTTTCACTAGCTGGGAAGACGGGTTCTGGAACCACATGCACTCATATTCCATGAGCGTAAGTCTGACACGGCTGACGTCGGTCTGCTGGGTGCTCTAAGATGTTGAAACATCTGCCTGACAACATGGGACGAGGACGAAGCAAAAACAGGATCCTGACCCTCAAAGAACTCATCTTTAGGGAAAACAAAATTGCTTATTTGCTGAAGATGTGTACCGTCTTTAAGATGAATGCAGATTTCACAATAAATCTAAATCCTTCATTTCATCTTCAAAAGTTTACTCGGATGGTGCAGTTGATATTAAAAAAAGTGTTTAAATTTAAGGCACTAAAAAACATCCAGTACGAACATGTTCTCTGGCTCTGTTCCCACAACATTTTTCATCTGATTATGAAGAAAATAGAATTTCCCTGCACTGCAGGCTATTAGGTCAGCCTGCTTGTCGTGGGCCGGTTATCAGTTAAAGGCCGTGTTGGGCTCAGTAATCACGAAAAACTGCTTAAATGATCTATTTCAGCTGTGTTGTTGCCAGGTAAGGATGATCTCATGTTTGATGACACATATTCAGTGGTCAATTGTGCCAGAATGGTGTTTTTCTGCATTGTTTTTGCCTCCTTATGCATCAATTCAGCTTGCTTTGTTCATGCTGCCTTGCAAAGTTGCTCTTTCTCTTCGAAAATCAGTTAGCAGTCTCCGAGCTCCTCCCACTTTGCTGACTCAGCTCCACCCACCCTTCTGTGATCCTGTGGGGTGGCCATTCTCACCCCCCCACCACACTCCACCCCCAGGCAGTCAGGGTTGGCTCTCGCTTTCATATCCAAGCTGGGAGAACCAGGCCGGACAGTTCACAGCATGTGGCTGCCATATGCAGAGGGCTGGTTGCTGAGTGGGTGGCAGGGCACTACCCATCCTTCCTATCATGATGACGGACACCCCCTACCCACACACCACAAGAATCACCCACAGCCTCAGTTGAAAAGCTGGATCCCGGCAGATGACTTCCACCCAGTGACTGTATCTGCTTAATAGGACGCCAACTGGCAAATGTTTCACTTCTCAGAGTATTTTCCTGGTCTCTCCTTTCATGTTTTTATTCTTGTTGTTGTTCATTGCTATAGAGACATAGAATGTTAAATGGGTACCTGGTTAATCAGAAGTGTTAACTTTCATTTTCAATGAAAGCAGGTCGTTATTTAAAATTTGCAGCCATGTCTCCATCCTAGAAGTTCCCCTTGCAGTGAGGTTCCCCTTCCGTTTACTAATGTAAAGTAAACGGCTGAGTCTACAAACTAGTCTCTGGTGACTACAGTAGACTGTTCCAAGTCTGCTGGCTGGAAAAGACACCACGGGCCCTCAAAAGCAGACTCACCGTGATAATAAAGGGAGAGTCTAGAAACAACCCCAACTCCACCATTGTGCCATGGCGGACAGGTGGTGCTGGCGTAGGGTGGACAGTGTGGCTGTGCTGGGGGTGGAAACAGCTGAGCAAGGGAGTGCCAACCACCAGCTGTGGACTGGACAGGGAGATTGTCACCCTGCCCTAAAGATTCACTCAGCACCAAGTGCCAGGCCGGCGATGGCATGACCACAGCAGGGGATGGGAATGGTGAACTGTGAGTATGGGCCTACAACACAGCAGTGATGGAACACAGGCAGCCACAGGTGGGCTACCTAGTGGGCTGGTCACGTGCGGCAGTTTTCTCTCATACGGTGTTTATTCCCAGAACTGAGTAGTCCAGACAATTGAGAGAGTGGGATTGGATATCCTGCCAATATCTGGAGGGCTGAACTTAATTTGAAAAACAAAAGGATGTAGCCCCATATGTACCCAAGGTGGGACTCCAGTCACTCTGGCTAATTCAGAATTGAAAGAGACAGCAGAGATCATTTGGTTCTCATTTTTCAGGGAAGCAAGTCATGGATAGAATCTGTATATAGCACAACAAGCTAACTGCCAACCCGCTGTCTGCTCTGTTGTCAAAACTTGCAACACCCCGATTGCAGTATTCTTTATTGTTAAAAGTCTGAGGTTTAGGAGAGGGAAAACTTTAGCTCCTACTTTGGAATTTGGAGACTAAGCCTGAATTTTCCAAGTTCACACTTTGGGATGTATTTATCAGGTTTCTGCTAGTCACTGGGGCAGCCTAGAGGTTTCTTGGTAAGGCAGCTACAGAGATGAAACTCTGATTCTTGACTCTAACCCAGATACTCTTCTGACTGCTTGTCCTCTATAGATGACCAATACGAAAACTCCACCTAAATGATTGACAGGGCTAAAGTCTAATTGTTACCTTAGGCTCCAGCCAGCCAGCCCCATCTTCCCCTGACAAAACCTTCTTGCTCCTTCCAGTTCTCTGGGGGCAGGCGCCGCCAGCCTCCCCCTCAGCCATAGAACATCCTGCAGACTCCAGCTCCACAAACATTGTTTTCTTTCCCATTCCCACTGCTACTGAAATACTTCAGGATCTTACCATCTCCTACCTGAACTATGATAATTTTTTTATTGGTTCCCTGTTATTTTAATCCGATTCTAGACCTTTTCCCTCCCTGCCACCAGAGAAATCTTTCGAAAATATAAATCCGATCATGTTATTCTGTCAGTGGCTCTGTAGTCCATCAAGATATGCTCTCACCCCTTTGCATGTGAGGAGGTCCTCCATAACCTGCCTTTCACTTGATTTCAGTCAGGCGTTACTTCACACTGAACGCCTGTGTCCACCCTCACCGTCCTCCCCAGACACCATGTCCCGGCCATTCCAAGCTCTCAGAGTTCCTCCGACTAGCCGCTTCTTTTTCATGCTCTCTTTTTCTCACAGTGAGCTCCCCCTCACATTGGTGGGGGGGGGGGGGGAATGTCCCTTTGCATTTTAGTTGTGACCATTTATATCTTTAAAGATTCAAGTGCCACCTTCTTTATGAAGCTTCTTCTAATCTCGATTCCACAGGGTAAAGAAAAACAGAGAATTCTGTTGAAACTTCTATCCCAGCCCCTCTATTACAGGACAGTCATTTGTTCCCTGTCTGTCTCTCCCACACGATGTTGGGCACAACTTGATGGTAAAGAGCACATCGTATTTATCTTTGATTTCCTGGTAGAAGCACAGTGCCAGGCATAGAGTAATAGTAGGCATTTGATAAGTGTTTTTGGAAGGAAGGAAGGAAAAAGGAAGGAAGGGAGGAAGGAAGGAAGGGAGGAAGAAAGGAAGGAAGGAAAGTAGGAAGGAAAGAAAGGAGGAAAGGAAAGGTAAGGAGAGAGAGGGAAGGAGGGAGGGAGAAGAAAATGAGGAGGGGGAAAGGATGAGGGGAAACAGATATTGTCACAATATATTGTTGTTTCATTTTTTATTATTTCCAGAAAGAAAGGCATGTGGTAAAACTTGGACCACTCTTTCTAAAATACATGAAGCAATTTATCCAAAGCAGTTCAGGAATTCAATTAGTAGTGTTGGAAAAGATAAATATGTATTCATTTTCATATTGTACTATGTTGGCATTGGTGAAATGCCTCAATCCTAAAATTAAAAATTATTAACTTTAGTGACTATAGTGGAAATTGGTCATGTTTTTAGCTGTCCAAATGCCCTTCCTATGCTTGGAGAATTCCCCTGTATATAAGTCTTGTGGGGAGGCAGAGCCCCGACCTTCTATAGTAGCTATAGATGCAGGGTACCCACATTCCTGTCATCTCTGACAGAGCACAGACTTCCATACGTGTGCACTAGGCTCACCAAAATATGTAGCCATAAGGAGTAGAAGCTAATGACAATAAGTTATGAGGACAGAGGATAATTCTTCTCTCGTGGTGGTAATGGGACCAGAAGCATCGAAGTTCAGCACCAGCAGCCATGAAGACCACGGTGACTGGTGGGCCACAGCAGTGTCCCCATTCGCCAATTATGCAAAGGGATGTTAACCAAGGATCTGATGCATTGCCTCCCTCTGTTTCTGCTCAATTCTTGAGCCTGGTCCTCCAGCTGTCCTGGTGGTTCTCTGAGGTAACTAATCTTCAATAAATTCCTTTCCTGCTTATCGACCTTTCTGTTGCAACTAGCAAACCGAAAAGATCCAGAACTCCTTGGTGATTCATAAATGCTTCTGGCTTCAGTAATTTGGTCTACCAGTATGCATGATTTATGTGAGTCTGGCTGATAAAACATCTCATCCGCTGGTGAGTCAATGGTTACTTCATTCCACATTATTAGAGGAATTTTCCTAGGCAGACCATTTTCCAGAAAGTTCAATTGGGGCAGGTTTTCTTGCCCTAAATCACACACCCATGTGTTAGCACAGGTACTCAATAAATACTTGCTAAAGGAACTAATAAATGAATATGTTAACTCCAGGAGACTGTTACCTACTTTTACTGTATCAAATTGGTACAGTCAAGATAAAAGCCTACAGAAAGAAGCAGACAAACTAGAAGAGATTCAAGTATCTCTTCCTACATGTGATTTGATGATGAACTGACTCAAGAGTGATGTGTGCAGCTATTCTACCAACCAGTTCAAGTCAACAAATATTTATCGGCCCTTGCTGATCCTTTCTTGGAACAGTTCTAGGGGTTCATGCTCCAGTTATGGCTCCCCGATTGTTATCTCTGAGCTTTGGCTGAACATAATCCTTATAACCCTCCATTTCCTCATCAATAAAATAGAGATAATAATCATTTCTCAAGGATAGTTAAATCAAGATGTTGTCAATGCCCACTTTTTTTTTTGGCCTTTATTATTTTTGTTTCTGCTCTCAGCATCCTCTCTTAAATTTAGTTCAAACCTCCCATGAATACCTTCTCTCCTCCTTGGACTGGTCAAGCCATTGTGGATACAAAGTTGCATAGAGCATGCTCCTACTTTGGAGCAAGTTACAATGCAGTCAAGGAGATGGATGGGTTTAAAAAGCCAGGAAAGATGGGGAGGGCAGTGATGGAGGCAAACAGGAACACTGCTCTGGAAGTACCAGGAAGGGCTGTTCAGGGAGGCAAGACGGCAAATGGGATAGGACTCCTGGAGGAGACGGCCTTGAGTCTTCAAGGGGAAAGTTAGATAAAAGAGGAAGCAATGGACCTCAAGGAAAAATGAACCATATGAGAAAAAGCAAATGTGGAAAACAGCCTTTCCAATTTCCTGGGAGGTGAAGTTCACGATGGGTTTGGAAAGAAGCCAAGTATGCAGAGGGAGGAGGGTCAGATCACAGATGACTGCACGTGCTGGGAAAGGGGCATGGGACTCTGGGTGTCAGGGGGCCCCTGGAGGACTGTAAACAAGCAGCCATGTTCAAAACCTCCGCTGGCAGTGGTATGGAGGGTGAATAGCGGAAGCCACAAGACTGAGAGGCGAGGCCAGGAAGGAAATCATCACCCTGGTGCAGGCGAACAATTGTGTGGGTCCAGGCTGGGAAAATGGTGGAAGACAGAGGGATGACGAAGGGAGTCAAGCAAATGTGTTTACCTCCGGGTTCACCTCTGCTCTGTTTACTAAATATTGTTGTGATGCAATGATTCCGCACCACTGTACTGATGAGGGATGCCATACACATTCCCTACCTTCCATCCCGAAACAGGACGGAGTTACAGCCCAGCAGACACTGTGCCCAGCTCCAGGTGTGCCCGCATGGTTCCAAACCATCTTTCATCTGTATTCAGGGATCACACAGGTAATGGGAAGGCTTCTGATATTTTGCAAGTCAGGAGACATTTTTCAGGTGGTATAAATGATTCATCTTTCTGGAATTCCTTGTAAAATATTTTACACTTTTCAGACAATTCTATTCAGAAGTTCAAATGGATTTTTAGCCAGGATTTCCTTTCTCATTTTCACCAAACAGCCTACATACATTTAAATCAAATAAGGGAAAAGAAGCAAATGGGATATTTGGATAGACACATGATACTATTGGCCAAAAATGTCAGGAATGGCTGCCCCATTCTGTCAGATAGAAATAAGGCCAGACAGCTATTTCATTGGGATTTACATTCTCCCTCCCCCCACCCCCAAACAAATCTAATCTCATCCCGGTGGTCACAGGCTAGGCCAGCAGGAAGATGTCCACATGTGGAGCACAGAGATGCAGATACACTGGCTCCACTCCCAGGATGCCAGGGCAGGATGAGAATCAATATTTCAGTAGCTCAGGATTAGGAAACACACATATCAAGTCTTGTCCATTAAGGAAAACAAACAGACATTCTGTATCTCCTACAGGCTGATTGGGAGGAAGCATCTGACTCATCTGCAGAAATGTACCCATTATTCTTGTACTTTTGAGACGAGTACAAACTGTGTAAAAAATTCTCAGTGAGACTGAGGCTACTTAGAAGAATGCCATAAATCAGACCTTACAGTCCCTAATAAGCAGTTTTTCGGGAGAAAGGGGAGACAGGGCAGGACTCAATGCAGTTTGGGCAGTCCTATGTTGTTCAGAAAAGTCACAGAGATCCAAAGAGGCAGAGTTTGGCTTGGGTGAGCAGCCGCTTTTGCTCAGATTTAACTGACTGCTCCTGAGTCCCCGCCCCCCACCCCCACCCCAAACATCTGGAAAATCTAGGCAACCCAAAGTTAGTCCAGGCCAATTGGTACCTTTCCTGTTTGCATCAAAGGAAAAGCATGGAAACCACAGGATGATTGATATCAGCTCACACAGTGAGACATGCATCTGCGGGAATAACTGGGGGGATTTCACATTTATCTTTTTTCCCCTCAAAAATAAGGCATGACAGCAACTGTATTTAGAAAAGGGGTTTTCCTGCGGGAGAGATGATGTCTCTCTGTCCTAGGGCTCACTCAGATCTCCCACAGCCACGCGGGCTGTTTCCAGGGCATGCCATGGTCTGGCACTGCCAGGTGTATATGAGAAGAGAAGAAATGTGCAGAAGGGGGGTAGACAAGTGCAGAATATCAAAGATCTAATTGCAACTCTGACAAGCATCAGATCAAAGGAGACTCTCCTGGGTTCTTTGATCTCTTGATAACCACATTTAGCACCCTCCCCAGGCTGTGCCTGGGGCAGGCAACCTTCCCTTCTGACTCCCTCATCTCTTTCTAGTTTAAATAATTCAACTCCTAAACATTTTCAAAGGAGTGGAAATAAGTAAATGCTTTAAGATTTAACTCCCATGTTTAGTGAAGTCCCTTCCCCATACTGACACCAGACTAGAAAATAAAAATAAGCACCATAGGGTCCTAAAAAGAACAGTTACTGCTTTTAATATTTTATCTGAATTACAGTTGTGCAACAACTACACAGAAATGGGGCAGTGACAAGAAGTTCACCTCAAAAGTGCCTGGGGTTGGGAGGAAGGGGAAGGGGGGCTCCCTGTCCTTTTGCTAGCGGAGGCAGGAATCTGAGGTGCATCAGCCATTATCATCATCAGGTATGATGATGATAGTAGTCCATTTAGCAAATGGTAGGTAGTCTGATTTAGCAAATAAAAATACAAGAAAGCCAGTTAAATTTGATTTTCAGATAAATAAATAATATTTTTAGCACAAGCATGTCCTAAATATTGCATAGGACACACTAATACCAACTAAAATTTTCATCTTTTATCCAAAGCTCGAATTTAATTGAGTGTCCTATAAGTTATCTGGCAACCCCTCTTCACCAAAACTCACTGGAATGCCATGCGGTAGCCTAGCTTAGAGGACAACAAAAATGGATTCTGCGCTATCCTTACACCCGCTTGTGAATGTGGTCCAGGGCAGGTCTTTCACCAGGTGGTGGGGAAAGAGAAAGGGACCAGCATTTGCTGAGCAGCTACATACTTTGCGTCCCATATGACCCCCAGAACACTCCAGTAGGGTAGGGACTGAGAGTATTCCCCTTTCACATGGAACTCCGTGAAAGTCAAGAAGATTGCCAGCTTCTAAGTGTCAGCGTTATGATTCTTATCCAGGCATCCCTCACTTCAAAGCCACGGTCTGTCCACTCCCCCCACTGACTCTTTTCCTTTCCCCAGTGAGCATGACAGATTCTGAGACTAATGGATGTGTTCCAACATAAACAGGCCCTTTTCATTTCAGATACATCTTGTGTTAATCAAAAGTTCTAGATCTTATCCCCTAGAACTCTCTGTTCTGCCATTAGAAACTGGGGTCGGGGAGTGGGGGAGGAAATTCAGTCTAAGAATGAAGAGAAGATCTGAACAAGGTCTCAGGTGCTTGAGTAAACTGAAGAACGTCACTGGTGATTTTTCTCTCGCTGCAAACCTGTGTAAGCTCAGCACCGAATCCAGCTAGGATACCAGCTCGTTGTGAAATCCTGACTCCCTTACTCCCTAGGGCAGTGGTTCACAACTGTAAGTTGGCTTCAGAATCAGACCTGTTAAAGAAGGGATGGCTGGGTCCCCACCCCAGAGCTTCTATCTCTGTAGGTCTGGGGTGGGCCCAAGAATCTGCATTTCTGACAAGTTCTCAGATAACTCTGACGCTGCTGGTCTGGGGATCCCACTTGGAGAACCACTGTTTTAGGACCAAACAGAAGGCTTCCCTAAAAATAGTATACAGTATTTGGAACTTAAATCCACATATACTTTTGAATTCAAGGCCATTCTACACTTCTCATGATCAATTTGGGGGCGGATGATGCAGAGGCGTGGGGGGTACAGGGGAGCTCAGTGGGCAGATCATGCTGAGAGGCTTGGCTTTCTTTTCCTTTGTGACAGTGAGGCACTGGGTGCTTTTCAAGGAAGGATGACACATTCAGACCTATACCTTGAAAAGGTTATCTGAGTTGACATGAAACTCAGAGGCTATTGTAGTGGGACCCACCAGAGGAGGGGAGGGTGTGGTTGAGGGTGGGGCCTGTCGGAGTTGAGTGGAGAAGCAATTTTACTGGTCTGAAAACCGAGCCTTAGTGTCTGTGCCACTATCCTGCCAAAGGATTCTAACTAAGCTTGGGGGAAAGAGATGTAAATATTTCTTGTTTTTATATTGCTGTCTGAGTATGTGTCTTACCCTGCGCACCTCTGTTCCAGTGATTACTACCCATTTTACAAGTGCTTTAACTCATTAATAATTGTTCAGTTGCACTCTCCTTCCCATTCCCAGACATTTATTCATTCATTCAAAATCATTTAGTAGCTTACTGGCTGGTAGAAGAGACCAGCAAATAAATGTATAGTTGAAATTCAATGTGGCACCTGAATAGAGGAATCTACAAACACCTGTGAGACCACAGAGGGAGGAAACATGAACCCCAAAGCAGTTGATTGTGTAACAGGGGGACACCCCCCCAGAAATGGGGGAGGACTTTGAGCTGAGCATGTGTGACTGCAAGCTTGACCCCCTTGCTGAACATGTGACCAGAAAAGGGGCAAGGCAAACATGGCCCACACTGGCCTTCATTGGCTGAAAGGCTAAACACTACCACTGGTTTTTGACACACAGGGCATTCTGGGAGAGGACTTTTGAAACGGAAGGTTCCGGGAAGAGGAAATGCAGTTGGTTCTTTCCCCTCCCCCAGGCAGGGGGAGGGTCAATGGTGGCCAGAGCTGGCTTGTGAGCAGAGGCCTGGGGCACAGACTCTGAAAGATGCCTGGAGCTGGGCAGCAACTGGAGCCCGGCTAAACCACCCACATTTATGACACTTTTGGGTGGAAGAGGAGGTTCCTGGCGCAACCTTGAACTGAGCTGGTGGTGGGTGACAGGGTGATTTTTCTTTGGGTGTCTTAGAGGGAACGGGCTTTGAGGCAGGAGCTTGCCATTGCTTCCAAAGACCGAGGTGATGACAGTCAGCACTGTGAACAGATTTCTGTTCTTGTGTTATTTTCAGTTCTTGAACCTATGTAGCAGTTGTAATGACAAATACTTAAATAGCTATTTTTTATGTCATACTCTTACTTTTCCTTTCCCCTTACTTTTGTTACCCAAATATTTTAGGGAGAAACTTGCCATTAAGTAAAAGATTACTTTATTTTCCACCGAAGTCTGCCTTTGGAGATTTGCCTGGTTGGCAGTGAGTGGTAGGACCCTCCCCCTGCACTGTTTGGGTTCTATAACAATTATACAAAAATTAATCTCAAAATCACCTACAAATTAACTTTGTGAACTGGAACAGAAAATATCAATTCATTCCCTAGATTGAAAATTAGGGAATTTTCCCCTCTAGCACAGTCATGAGGAACATATTTTGGTAATTGAGAAGTTAAATTGTTTTAACATATTAATCTCACTAGAATATCAAAATTCTAAAATAAACAGAACTATCTTCATTATCTGTCTTTCTCCAAATAAAAATGTTTTATCTGATTTTTTAAATGTCTTTTTTTTCACTTGTAAATGTAAACAAGGCTGAGAGTATAAGATCGAATTGTCGGGTACGAAAACCTGGCCATGGAGAGAGGGCTTAACTTTAAAAGGAGTGAGTAATTCATGCAATCTGAGCTTATTACTGAGTACATAGGAGAAGAATACACCAAAGTTCAAGAATTACAGTTTTAGAAGATAAAAGCATTTTTATAAATCATTCTGGCTCACATACTGGAAATCTGAAGTAGCAGCAGTAGCAGGAGAAATCAATAGAATCTCTTTAAATAAGGCAAATTTAAAAAATCATCTTCCAGCAATTTGATGCCAAATGCTTGAGGTGAAGATTATAAAAGTTACACCAAAGGGCAAGACCTTTTCTGGGCTTCCTGTGGGCTGCGAGGTCGACTGGGAGTCCTGGGGATGGCAGCTTTTCCCTAGCTCCGTGAATGCCCTCTGGTGAGTTACCCACTGTGGTGTCTACAAAAAGTCATTGTCTGCCTTCCAGACCTGCCAGCAGCTCTGTCTATCAGGGACCAAGAATGTAAATGATCCTCCCCAAGTCCAGTTCCTTGACCTCACAGCAGGGAAAACTCGTGACTTTCCAGCCAAAGAAACTTCCAAGATGGAACTGAAATAAAAGTGGAAAAAATGAGAGAAAAGAAATTAAATGGAATGATTCAGAATCTCCCCTGTTTTTGACTCTTTCTGCTGAACTAATTCACAATTAGTCTTGTTCTTGACAAACTAATTCAAGATTGGCCCAGATAGCTGAGTGCAGGCAGCTTCCAGAGTCATCACTGCTCCACACCTCAGGAGTCACATAGTGCAGGTGATGCAGCAACAAGGACTTGAGGTCACCGGGCCTGTTACTTATGCCCTCCACCTGCTGCCTAGTGGTGCTGCATGTTGTCAGCATCTTTCTTAATCCGCTGGAAACAGTCCTGGGTATTGGCTTTTGTTTCTTTTTTTCCCCAGCAGGCATCTCTGGAGTTAAGTTTGTAAAGCAAAAGAAAGAGTATTGGAGAAGATCTGTAGCAACTGGTACATCAGAAAAGTTGTCAATCCTGGGAAAATTACAACATGAATTGGGGTTATCATTGCTGCCTTCCACTGCTACCTCTATCACCCCTGTCCCATCACCTAGCCCTACTTTCACCACAGACCCCAGGCCCCCCAGCTATTTTCTATCTATACAACGATCTGCACTCTGAACTCCTCAGAAACCTGTCTTCTGAAAGCATACTATACATGGAAACTATCCTTCCCTTTCCTTGCCTTCAGTCTATTTCCATCCTGTATACCTGTCAGGACTCCCTCCTGGCAGTGTAACCGATTTCAGGTAAAAAACAAAGAGATTTGTTATTTACACCAAGGTGTGAACAGCAGCTGCAGGTGCAACCAGCTCAGACTTGTTTCCCAGACTACTTTTTAGCCCAGGGTGGCTCTGAGTCATAGTTCCAGCCAAGAGGACTGCTGGGAATGGCCTTGGAAGTGTTTTCCTGATAGAAGGGGACAAACACCTCTGGCTCCTTTCTTTATCCTTCTTGTACTTGGAAGCAGGCATGTCAGCTGGAAGTGGAGAAGCCACGCTGTGACCAGAAGGCCACCAACAGGAGGGAAACGGGGAGAGAATGAGGGCAAGACAAGTTACTGGCCTGTCTCCTTACTTACCGCTCTGGGCCCCTGGATCCCTCCAGTAGACTCTTTCCAGCACCCTCCATCACCTGTGTCCTCCTCTCATCCTTGGCCTCTCTAGGTCCACCATCTGGGCTCCACGTAATCACTGACTTTCTCCACCACTGCCTGTCTCCCAAACCCTATCCTATTAGTGGAAAAAGTTGATTGGTTCCATTAAACATTTGAGGTTGTTTTTTCATTGTTGTCTTTATTTTGGTAAGAACACTTAACATGAGATTCACCTTCTTAAGTGTACAATATATGGTACATTTAGCTTTTGTTAACTATAGACACAACACTGTAGAATAGATCTCAAGAAATTATTCATGTTTCATAACTGAAATTTTCTATTTGTTGAACAGCCACCTGGCAGTCCCTCAGTCTTTGGCAGCCACCATTTACTCTGTTTCTGTGAGATTGACTATTTTAGCTTCCTATATAACCGGAATCATTCAGCATCTGTCCTTCTATAACTGGCTTATTTCACTTAGGATATCTTCCTGGTTCACCATGTTGTTGCATATAGCAGGAATTCCTTCTCTTTTTTTTTAAGGCAGAATAATATTCCACTGCACAGAGACATTTGATATTTAAGCCTGAATTCTAAGACTTCCCTGGACCTCAGGATCACAGATGCCCTTCCCCATGGCTGAAGGAGAATGGAAAATACTGGAACTTGATGATTTTCCCTGGAACTTCCAACTTCTGAATCTTGAATAACTCTGCTTCAAGATCACTATAGTCATCTCTGCCTGCCTGTCCTCTTCGTTCTCTCTCATTCTTTTTAGATAGAGAGTAATGGTTAATGTTTTGGTCAAAAAGACTCAAGTTCCTTTCCCAACTCTGCCAGAGATAGAGCTGAGCAAGTTGTGAAGTAATTTAATTTCTTTCACCCTCCAATTCCTCTCATAAAATAAAACAATTTTACATTTCATTATGGATTAATATCAAATATAAACAATTTAATATATACACACATGATAAATTGACATGGACCCTGGCCTTTGAGGTCCATGGTGTTATGGATGAGATGAGACAAATTCACATGGACTACTGAGTCCTGTGGAGGAAGAGGGACGGCGCAGCTTCTCTCTCAAGAGGAGAGCACCTGGGAGCACCTCAGCCACCCTCTCAAAGGAGAGTACCCCGACCCTTGCCTTGACAGACTTTTGTTGGGTTCAATTTGTACAGGAATACAGGGTGTATATGTAAAGCTCATCAATCATTGTCAGGCAGTAATGATCAAACAATAGATAACATTCAAAGAACTCTGAGGGCTTATTCTGAGTCAGGGTCAGATAGTTAAATGGCCATAAAACTTTGGGAAACAAACTCATTTCCTGCTTGCACCCTTATCATTTAAATTGAGGGTATTAGCAAAGTAGGTTTCATAGGATTTTATGCATTCTTTCTTAGGCCTGATTGCCCTAGGGAACCTGCCCTTTCCAGCACAGGGGCACACCCACATTCAGCATTGTTTCAGGCTTAGGCATTGTTTCAGGCTTAAGTCAGACAGGGGAAGTAAGGCAGCCAAGAGATTAAGAGACTCCTTGCAAACAGAATGAGGACTCAGGCTATGTCAAAGCCGAGAGGCGAGGGTCCATTACCCCCTTTTTTTATAGCCCCCAAGTCCTTCCCTGAGGGCCCCTTTGCGACCATGCTTGTCTTAGGTCGTCCCTCTTTTGAGGAATCTTACCCATCATTAGCTAACCAGTCATCCACCCAGGGCCAAGCAGGGTGAAGAGAAAGGGGGCAGAGGTGGTACTCCTACAAGGAAGATAAGCCTTGTCTCCTAAGTGGCTTATGGTCCCAAGGTCCTTTACTCAGCCTTAGCCAACGGGGAATTACAGCTTCTGAAACCAGGCAGGGCAGCTCCCAACAATAAATGTTTAATAAATATTAGTCATTACCTTCAACAGGGTCTACGCTATAGTAGGCAAAGACATCTTTGCCCCCTGAAGCCCCCTTACCTGATAGCAACAACAATTCATTCACTGTGTGAAGCATCTCCTGGTCCCCAGCTCTCTTTATTCTGTTGGGTTTTTTTTTTCATCCTCACCCAAGGGCTTTTTTAAAAAATTGCTTTTAGAGAGAGCAAGGGAGAGAGGAAGAGATAGAGAGGAGCATCAATGTGAGAGAGAGACTATTGCCTTCTGTATACACCTGGCCCAGGAATTGAGCCTCAACATTTTGGTTATGGGACAATGTTCTAACCAACTGAGCCACACTGGCCAGGGATCTCTTTATCCTTGAAAAGGCAAAATACATTGTTACAAAGACATTCGATTAAATTTGTTTGCTAAATTTAATTGTTTTAGGGGAAGAAGCTGGAGTAGAATTAGAACACAAGAGCTGCACCCGGGCAGACAGAGATAGAGGAGGCTGAGAGTGCCGGGCTGGGGATGAAGAAACCAGTGGGAGAAGTGGGAGGAGCTAGGACAGAATCGCCTTGCCTCAGAGACAGTTCTAATTAGGCTCTTTGCTTCTCTGTTGCTGTTTTTGCATCTTTTGGTTTAAAAATAAAGTGTCCTGTTTTAGCTTTAATCATGCCTTTTATTTTCATATTTTTAAGATTAAAATTGCATAACCTGCCCAGAACAAACTATAATCTAAGGCATTTGATGTGTGTCAGAGAAAGAAGGGAAGAAAGGCCCCAAGCCCAGCCCAAGGAGGCAAAATGCTTATGTAGTATGAGAACCTTATTGACCTAAGTTTCAGGATTGCTCTCTCAGGCAAGGAAAACCATCTTAAAAAACAAACAAACTTGTATTCTGGGGTATTTCCCAGAAAAGACGCAGGTATGGTTTAGTAAGATGGGATTTGGTTTTGTTTTTCGAGCTTCAGCTGGATGGTAAAAGGTCAGCACTGTGTTGTAATCCACTCTGGTGCCTTTCTCCCGTAATCCTAACCACAGCCCTATAAAAGCTATGCAGCGTGGCAATTAGTAAAATGAAATGTCATTTTCTAAACATCTTCTCCTTGATACCTTAAAAAGTTACTGCTGAGTTTTAGAATATTCTGGAAAAACTCTGGTGGTCCAAATTTCAGAATAATATTCCTAGCAGAAATCTGTCAAACCTATTTCCCCTAAAATAAGTTAATTAGATGGAAAGATGGGGCAAAGTAGCACGTCTAACATGACTGAGGTCTTGGGAATGGGTTAGAAGGTAAGTGAGGTAGGGATGTGTGGGAAGAAAGATGTTTTGTTTTGTTTTGTTTTCATAACAGCTGTATCACCTTTTGACCTGCAAACCCCGTGTTTGTTGGTATGAAGGCCAGCAGTGTGCCAGGCCCATTCAATGCTCCGCCACCTGCTTCAAGCACGAACAGTGTGTCAACCTCGTCCCAGGTCCTGGGCCTCCAGGCAGGGATGCTCCAGCTCTGTCCCATGGAGTGTCGGTTTCCTGAAGTCCACCTACAGCAGAACCTGCCACCGATACACACCTGGAGAAGGTATCGAGCAAGACGTTTAATACTGTGGCTCCCACAAAAGTTGGATTACAATCCTTACTTCATTGTTGTCATTTATAATTAGGTCTGGTTTTCTATACTTAATTCAGCCACCACTTCCTCATCTATCTTGCTGATGGGAAGCCACCTACACACACCATGAACTTGAAAGCTTCACTTTGACTCCCATCCTGTTATCACAGCTTCATGCAGCAAAGTAAAATGCATTGACTTGAACTTTATTTTTTTCCCTTTCTTTGCCTAACTTTTATTACGGGAAACTTGGCAGCAAAAAAAAAAAAAAAGCAGAAAGAAGAAATCAAGAGTGCATAAACTAATTAATAAGCTCATAAACGAAGAGGTCAGCTCTTTTGTTATGGGTTGAATGGTATTTCCCAAAATCTGTGTTTTGAAGTTCTAACTCACAGCACCTCAGAATGTGACCTTATTTGCAAAGAGGGTCATTGCAGAGGTAATTAGTTAAGATATCATACTGGAGCAGGGTGGGCCCCTAGCCACGATGACTGGTGTCCTCTTAAAAGGAGAAATTTGGACACAGACACACGTACACAAAGAGAATGCCATGTGAACATGAAGGCAGAGGTGAAGGGGTGCTTCTGGAAACCAAGGAGAGGGTGGGACAGATTCTCCCTTGCCACCTGCAGAAGGAGCTGGCCCTGCCCACAGCTAGGTCTCGGACCTCTGGCCTTCAGAACTGTGAGACAACAAGTCTCTGTTGTTGAAGCTATGCAGAGTGGGGTACTGGGTCCTGGCGGTCCTAGAAAATGAATGCATCTTGGAATTTAAAACACTGTGACTTGAAAACAGGGCCCTCTGATTTTGAACGGAAGAGGTGGGCACCCTCTTCAACTTGAGACTGCCGCTTCCCTCAGGTTCCATGATCAGCTTTGTGTTTACAGAGTGATATGGGAGAGTCTCACTGTAATAAATAGAAATCTTCATTGTTTATGATTAAATGCAAAATGTAACGTATTTCAGTTGTTCACCTCTGGGTCAGTCTCATCCACCTTAGGTTATTAACAGGTCAACATCTTTCCCATACAGCTGAGGTCTAAGGACGATGAGACTGATCTTTAGAACTGCTTTCAACCTGTGCTTCCCTCACGACTGTCTTCCTGTATCCTGAATGCTGTTTCCATCAGTCCAGTGCAGGCGGCCACCACTCCGAGAGCAGTGCAGATGTCGATGAATATAAGAAAAAAACAATTCATGGAGCCATAACATCAACACTTCCTCTGCCATGCCCTGGTCATTCTACACTGACCCCTAAGTATGTTAACATCTGTATTACCAAGAAGACCATTCTCTCAGGGCTCAGCAGGAGTCAGCAGAGGAGGGAGAAATCTCTGGGAGCACCCATTGATTTCTTTTGGCCCATGACTATTCCTGCCAGCACTGGAAAGTATCCTCGCAGATCCCCAACAGGACTGTCTCTCCATAGCCCGGAGGAGGCCAGTTGGGAAGGCGTGCTGCCCAAGATTGCACCCTACGCGTGGCTTATGAGCACCCGCTTAGGCTGGAAAATAACTGACATCAACAGGAAGGCGAAGCAGGTTGAATGAATACTATCAAACAGATTTTCTGAACTCACTTTTGCCAAAATAATCCATTTGGCGGGCTATTTACATGTGAGCTGGTCATGAAAATACATTTCTTTTTGGAAATCTGCTGTCAGTTGGACTGGCATTTCATCATCCTCTCCAGGCCAGTTCCCTAATATTTACATTTCCTCGCATTACTTCACTTTGATCTTACTTTTTCCTTCCAAGCTCCCAAGCTGAAATTTCAACAGAACTCCACCCACAAAGCTGCTGCTCCCTATACTACTTGTTCTAATAATTTTTATAAACAGAAAACTAAAATCTAGTATAGCATTAAGCAGGGCAGATAATTATGGCTTTCACTCTATGCCCCTAAAGGCAACACCTTATGTCCAATCTGCAAAGTGCCAAAGACGGCATTTGGTACTTAGAAGGGGGAGAAAGGATGACTGTAAATGGGACTCAGTGTGTGGTGCTTCCAAGGGCTTTCCAATCAAGTAGTCACTAAAGGGTACACTCT
Source organism: Phyllostomus discolor (assembly GCF_004126475.2). NCBI lineage: Eukaryota > Metazoa > Chordata > Mammalia > Chiroptera > Phyllostomidae > Phyllostomus > Phyllostomus discolor. The sequence goes on from NC_040907.2 coordinate 75,543,698, forward strand.
GGGCAAGGTATTTTTAAACAATCCTTTGCAAGAGAAAAGATTTTAGGCCCGACCAAATGCAAGTAATTTGGTAATTAAATGTTGTGTGATTTTTAGGCCCCAATGCAAGTAATTTGATAATTAAATGTCTCACATGAGCACGTAGATCTGCCTCTGTCAACCTTCTGAGGGTTTGACCTTCATTTGCAATGCTCTCTGTGAGTCCTTCGGGTTGTCGTTTCCTTAATAGCAGCAACCATGAACATGAAGCCCCACACACTTGGTGATAATCAAGGAGGGGGCCAAGCCCACGTCTGCCGACAGAGGCCCGAGTTGAACAGGAGCTCTGCCACCTTGCTCACTGTCTGATGTTCAGAAAATCACTTACCAGGGAGGGCTGTGAGGATTCCGTAAGCTAGTGGGCCAAGTGCAAATACTGATCTGGAGCAAGTGCTCAGCGGTAGTTTTGACGGCTGCTCAGGTTTCAGATCGTGTTGGGTGCTCAGGAAAACCGCTGGGAATCCAATGGGCTTTCAGGCCTGACCGCCCTCAATTGCTATGCAGAGCACAGACCTGCACCTCGTCCTTGTTTGGGCACTTTCATCTCAGTCAGTGTATTCAAAGTCTCAGGAGGTTCATGCATCCCTTTCTCTTGAGTCTGGTGAGTTCCCATGCCCTCAACTTCTCACACATGTCCGTGCATACTAAGATACTTCATTACAAAACCAGACATGCAGCACGTTCTTGATCAGTGCACCTTTGCTCATTGAGGTGAGTTTCCTGATCCAGCCCATCTCCCCCTCCCCCACCCTGCTTCAGTTACTTCCATTTCCATCCTGCACTCAGAATCAACCATTTCTTAGTAGTGTTCTTCCTAACATCCCATAATTTTCCCTTCCACCCCCACATCTGTCTTTCCCAGTTCTATGTGATAACCACTCTCTCCTTTTTTTTTTCTATCATGCCCAGGCTGCCTGGCATTGTTGCAAAAAGTGAACAGATTGATCAATTCATTCATTCATTCAACAAATATTTACTGAGCTCCTACTGAACAAGCCAACATATAAACACACACATGGCCCCACAAGGACAAGTGCTATGAAGGGAATGACCAGGTGCTGTGATCAAGGATAATGGTGGCAGGGGAGTCCACCTCAAGACTGTCTTTATTCAAACTGAAACCTGGAGGATGAGAGGGGCCATTCGGAGAGAACAACACAGACCAGCGCCCTGGGCAGGGAACACATATGCGTGTCTGAGGACCGAGAAGGGCTGTGTGGCTGTGGGGTGTGAGGGAAAGTGTGGTGTGGACCAGAGGAGAATCTGGGTTCAGTCCATACCAATCCTGGGAGGTCCTGGTAGAGTTAGAATTTTATCCTCAGAGAAACGAGAAAATATTGACACATTTTAAGCAAAGGATGAACATGACAGGATTCAGATTTACCAAGAAAAAGAGACTCGCTCACATCACCCCTACCACGGGGCCATCCTGGCATTCAGTGCTGGTGGTCCTGCCCAATGGTGATACTGCTCCTCTCCCCATAAACTCACCCTCAGAGGTGCCCCTCAGGTCCGCCCCTCAGCACTCACCCTCACCATCTACTTACCTGAAAGATGAAGGCCGTCCTTTCTCCCTCTGTCTTGTTTATTGGGGTAAAACATACCTGACATAAAATTTACCATTTTTGCCAGTAAGCGTGCCGCTCCGTGGCATGAAGCACGCCCACCGTGTAGTGCAGCCATCACCACGGTCCATTTCCAGAGCTTTGTCATCATCCCAGACGGAAGCTCTGTGCCCACGAGACAACGTTCTTTCTCTTTCAACTTCCCTCCTCTGTGCTCTCTCCAGCAACGTCCCTCCTGTCCTGAAGGAAAAGGCCTCTCTCTGCCAAGGTATGTGCTCTGTGCTGTTCTTTTTGGTGCCCTTTCTGACCTTCTCTGAGCCATTTCCGTGGACACTGTCTGCTCACCTCTTCAGTCACTGCACTTTCTCCTCATACTCACTTCCCTGACAAACGAGTCTATATCTTTCCTACAGCAATGTGAATGAGTACATGAGTGTATATTTTTAAGATCCTTCCTTCCAAGCCCAGGTTCCGAGTTCTTCTGTCCTCTTCCGGCATGACTAACACCGACACCCCGGCTCCAGGATCATCAGCCCTGGCACCCTGCAGCAGACAACACTGCATGCTGGCTGTCCTCTTTGAAATTCTTCGATCCCTTGCCTTCCAGCAGGCTCTGTTCCAGCAGTCACTCACACAAGGATGCCCCCTCTTCCATCTCTCTCCCCCATTCCCGTCTTTCTTCCTAACCGTAAAAACACAGGCAGCTCCTTTGGTTCTGTTCCTTAATTCAATGCTTCTACCATCAGGCCCATTTTTCCAGCCGCCAGCTGGACGTGTCCATGGGGACAGCTGCCAGCATCTCAAATGCCACAGGCCCAAAACCAAACTCATAATTTTCCCTGACCAGGCCCGGCTTCACTTCCAGTTCATGCGTCCCAAAGGCCATACTTGCTGCTGCCCTAGTTCAGGCCCTCATTAACACTCTCTTTACTATGGCAAGAATCTCATTTACGTCGCTGACTCCATTCCTGCCCTGCAGGAATCCACCCTGCCTACTGCTTCCAGTTAATTTTCCTAAAAACTGGGCTTGATCATGGTGCACACCTGTTCAAGCACATCAGAGGCACACACTGACACCTTCAGCCTGACATACGATGGTGCCCAGCCCCTTCTCAGCCTTACCTATGACGACAGACTGTACCCAAGAGACTCAGGCATTCTATAGCATCTGGGCTCCTGTCCCTTCCCTCGCTCCCCATCTGACTTTTATATCCCTTTCTTTCTTCACGGCCTTTCCAGCCACTGCTATTCCTTCCTAAAGCATCTCTGGTTCCCTCTAGCCAAAGTGGTTCCTTCCTACAACACTTTGTAACAACTCTCCTGTTGACACTAACCCTGTTCTTAGTTGCTCTGCCTAATGGCAGTTTCTCCCCTTCCATCTCTTTTCCAAACCACACTGCCTTGTCTGTAAAATTATGACTGGAAGTCTGGATGACTTCTCTGGTGTCTTCTCCATCATCTCGGAGACTGTGGCTTCGGCAGGGGGCGGTCTGGTGCCGCAGGAAGAACATGGGCCAGAGTCAAGAACCGGAGCTCTGCTAGCTCTTCTATCTGAATAGATCTTGACCACACTGTGCATTCACTTCTTCACCTATGAAACCAATGCTTACATGAGGAAGATCTCTTAAATCTTTTCCACCAATTGACAACCTTTTAATTCCCATTTCTCCCAACACCTAAGACAATGCCTGCTGTTTACAGAACAAATTAACCATTTCACCTATCATGTTGTTTACTTCTTAAACCAAGAAGTTACTTGCAGGACAGAACAGCCTTATCAAAAAGAAAAGTTAATTATTTTTCCAAGTTTTTTTTTATAATTGGCTTCAACTCTGATTTCAAACATACAATCAAGTGCTCTAAAATAAGTTATGTGCACAAGTAGAGATTTTTTTTTCATCCTCATTGGAGGACTTGCTTAGAAAGGGGAGGGGAGGGAAGGAAGGAAGGAGGGAGAGAGAGACAGACAGACAGCTGGAGAGACAGAGAGACGTCAGTGTGAGAGAAACATTGATTGGTTGCATCTCACATGTACCCTGGCCAAAACCTAGGTACTTGCCTGACCAGGGATCAAGCCTGTGACCTTTTGGTCTACAGGACGATGGTCCAATCAGCCGAGACACATTAGCCAGGGCCACAAGTAGAGACTTTTACATGTAAACCAAATTAGGCTGTTGGCACAATGGGAGCATACACACCACTGGCATTCAGAGTTGGAGTAAGTGCATCAGAGGGTGTCCCATTTTGTTCTGCTGGAGCACTTCCTGGGCAACTAGGAACATGGATGAGTATCAACTCTGACTCCCCATAGATCCAAGAAGCTCCCTGTGCCAGACGTGAGGTCCACTCCCACTCCCCTCTGGCTGAGATACCCCCTCTACTTTTCAGGGGAGGGCCCCGAATCTTCCCCTAGGTGGCCCCTCACTCAAGATCATTTAGCTTTCAGTTCTTCGAGGGACCTCAGTGTTGACCAGGGAGGGCTATTTCTTCTGACCCAGAAGCAGCCCACTTCCATGCGGCTCAGTCTTTCTGAAGCCCTCTCCACTCCTGGAAAGCCTGATGGAAAATCAGCATCATGCCTGTGTAGTCTCCTCAGCAGACTTCCCAACTTGTGGTCACAAGTTCAAGCACAGTCTTCCTCACAGGGAAGTACCTGTGCCCTCAGAACCCCAAGTGTGCATGCTCCTGGTGAAGAACAGCCATCTGGGAGGTCGTTCCACTGCTTATGCCCCAATCTCCAGAATGAACACTGGGGATACTTATTCACTGAATTACAAACTTAAAAGCTTGAATTCAACCCCTCCTCCCTCAGTAAAAACCAGTCCCATCCTATGATTTTATCCATACTGTCCTTAAGAAGGTGAAGAGCATTTTTTATTGTGTCATTTGTTCTATATTTTAAACAACTGCCTAGTTCAGATGATTGGGAGAGGCCAGTCCTGAGGAGAAGAGTGAAGGAGGTGGTATTGTGTCCCAGCTTGCATGCCCCCTGCACTTCCCATGAGTGACAGGTCCAGGCCTCACTCTTATTCTGGAGAAAGGACTGGACTTCAGGTATGCACACAGTACAGAAGTGCTCAAACTGTATTCCAAGCATCACCCCATCAGAAAGCCACCGGGTTAAAATGATGGCTAAAATGCACACTCCCGGCCAAACCCAGGCCCATTCATTGAATAAAAATATTAGAAGGTAAGGTTCAAGGTCTGTTTCTGGGCCTTAGCATAACTGAAAACCATGTGCTAATATCACTCAGGTATTTTTTAGTGGAAGAAACTGTCCTCAGTTACAGGATCTTGAGGACTTACGACCAATTTGTAGAAAGTGTGGGAGGCTAGAGGTGGATGGGGGTGCATTTTCAAAAACAGCGGTTTTCTATGTAATGCAAAGGTCAGTGTCTTTGGGTCATGCCACCTGAGTCTATTAATATATCCTACCTTCTCCAACTAGCCTGCACTTCAAATCTATGCCAGTTTAGAAACTCTGAAAATAGGACCACTGCTGCTGAGCTTTTGATATGAGATGTTGGTGTCAAGAATGTGACACATCTCTTCCAGGGGTTTTAACTTCATCCTACATTCAATTACAACAATTGTACTTTATGCAGTGTTAGGGGAGCAAATGGCCAAATTAAAACTATGCAGAGCTCTGCTCCTTCTCCTCTCCCATACACACACTGGTCTCTCTAGAAAAAGTCTAGCTATTGTTAATATAATGAGAACAGTTTGAGCGACATTGATGTAACCTGGCAGCCAAGGAGAGTGGACTGGAATGCACATGTGTGGACCATGACAATTTCACTGTACTAGTTAGTAGGGGTGGTAGACGCCACTGAGTGAGCATGTGTACTGTGTGGCTGTCGCATTCAAAATGATTGGGCAAGTAGAGCAACAAACCTGCATCAAATTTTGCATGACGCTTGAACATTCCTCCACGGAAACTATTTGGATGATTCAGAAGGCCGCAGCTATGGGCAACTGGTGACTGGCAGCTTCATCATGACAACGCACCTACTTATGCATCATGTTTTGTGCAGAGTTTTCTGCAAAGCATCAAATCACCCAGGTGACTCAGCCCTGCTACAGCCCAGATTTGGCACTCTGTGACTTCTGGCTTTTCCCAAAACTAAAATCAGCTTTGAAAGGAAAGAAGTTTTAGACCATTGATGAGATTCAGGAAAATATGACAGGGTAGCTGCTGATGATTAGGAGAACTGTGTGAGGTCCCAAGGTGCCTACTTTGAAGGGGACTGAGGCTCATTGTCCTATGTACAATGTTTCTTGTATCTTGTATCTTCTTCAATAAATGCTCTATTTTTCAGATTACATGGCTGGATACTTTCTAGACTTCCTTGAAGTCACACAACTACCTTATTTGTGTACAACATGGAGATTTTCTGCCACAAGAAGTCTTCAAAACAGATTTGAATGATTTTTAGAATCTTACTAAAAGGATTTGAGAAACAGCCCCCTGTTGGAATTTTTTTCCAGAAATAGTTCTCATGTGGTACAAAAATAGTTCTCTTTTCTAAGGAGCATTAACATTTTCTAACTTTACATAAAAGCTGTCTATATATAACAATTTTATATATAAAGTTTAAAAGGCTATCTTTGAATGCATGGACTCTGAGGAAATCTCATTAACTGGCTCCCATCTCTCCTGCCTTACATTTTTTTAACAAATGAAGTCTGGTATAGCTGAGGCCAGTGTTGATTGATTGCATCTAGAAACCACAGGTGTGAGCCCTGGCTGGTTTGACTCTGTGGATTGAGTGTCAGCCTAAGAACCAAAGGGTTACCGGTTTGATTCCCAGGCAAGGCACATGCCTGGGTTGCAGGCCAAGTCCCCAGTAGGGGGAGTGCGAGAAGCAACCACACATTGATGTTTCTCTCCCTCTATTCCCCTCTCTTTAAAAATAAATAAAATCTTAAAAAAAAACAACAACCATGGATGTTCATGAAAATGCAGATTCCTGGGCCCTGTGTCTTATTAACAAAATCAGAACCTCAGGGAATGAAGTGCCAGTAATCTGCATTTTAAGCAAGCTCCCCAAGGGACAGTGATCATTGTGATGTCCCATCCTACAGCATAAATGTCACAAACTGCTCAGCTGGAAGGTAGTCTTGTTCTTGCCAGGCTCTGAGTTCACCTAAATGTAGCTCACTCAGTTCTCTTGCAAGGCTGGGCAGCATGGTAAGAATCTAGCCTTTCCCTTGTGAATTATCTCACAGCATATATAACAGTTTTTCAACAGATATTTGTTTGGTTGTGACTTCTGCTTTTGATGGAGAAAAGGAGGGTCACAAAATTACTGTTGACTCATTCTATCAGCTACCAGTGAGTTGACTTCGTCTGCTAGAGGTGCTCTGACTTTGCCTCTGGAAAGGCAGTCCCATGCTCCTCCTCGTGGCCCAGCGGCACTGTCCCTGAACCCACAGCACACAGCTTTACCCAGAGTCTGAATTTTACTACTGCAGATTTTTATTTCACCTTCTTTATTGCATAAAGACTCTGACCTCAGATTGATACATTACATGAATTCTTTCTGTAAGATAACTTACCTTGGAAGTAACACCTTGGAAAGTAAGTGTAACCATACAGCTTGATACTATCGGAGGGGGGCGGGGCTTTTTCGATGGCGCTTGGAATCATGCCCATTTTAATAAACCCTTCATAGCCCATGGAATTATTCAATATAAGTTTGGAAAAGCAATATCACAAGGTATTAGTGACTGAAAATTTCCTTCAGAACTGGAAGGGCTATGGGAACAGAGAAGAGAGAGACTAAATAATTCATGAGGTTGCTTTTCATATTAATATCAAGAACTACCATCATTATGAAATTTTAGGATTTGAGTTTAGGATCTATGTACTATAAAAAACATTGAGTTTCTTACTATATTATGACTTTCTGCATTCTACTTCCAGGCACCATTTAAAGCTATATATTTCAAAATAATAATGCTAGAGACACTATTTTAACAAAATAAAAAATTTTAAATGTTCACTTTGAGTCAACCAGTTGACAGTGCCTTATTCTAATAAAAATCTCATTTTGGCTTCCCTTTGTTACAAGATTCTAGGCCTGGCTGGAGCTAAAGTTTCCCTTTCCTGAGATGGAATTTCCATGAAGGTCAGAGTTTATCCCTGCAGCAAAGGTTAGACAGGTCAGCAGTTTGGCAGTAGAATAAAGGGCTTGAGCGGGACCGAAAAGCAAGATTAAAGGCAATATTAAAACACAGTCTACAACTGAAAATGTAAAACAATTTAGCACAACAGTCACATACATGATGCCAATTAACAGAAATGCTTAGAAACCAAAGAAAGGAAAATTGTTTCCTTGTGCTGCTTTTTTCCCCAAAGATCTTTGAGTCTGCACAGACACACCCAAAACATTTGGCTTGTTCCCAAAACTCCAGACTCTAGCATTGCTGTAAAAATAGCTGTGACCCAGAAGGCCTGAAGGGTGGCAAAATTCTGTTTCTGAAAGGGTCCTTGTTTGGCCTGGGCCTCAAGGGTTTTTTCGTGTACAAACTCATCTGTCCACGTGGATGAATGCGGTCACACCAATAATCGCATTTACAGGGCACACAGTCGCATGAGGTAAAAGTCTCTGACAGTGTTCACGCTTTGAGGGAAAAGAGAGAGTCATTCCAGATGTTGCTAGATAATGCTGAGCAGTTTCCATGAAAAGCTGCAGGAATGGCATTAGCTCACATGGAAATAATGTTTTAACTAGCTGGGAGTGGTTCCTGGAGCTTGCCCTGATCCTGCCCAGATCTAACCCACCCTGGGCCATTGCAAAAACTATTCCCAGGTACTGCACTGGTAGAAATAGTTCAGCAGAACTCTGGTAGAAATACCCTCTGGACAAAAAGACATGGCATTAATCACTGCCAGCCTGGGCAGGGGTAAAAAGGCCTCTGGAGACCAAGAACAGAACTCCTAGGGCTCCCGGTCACAAGGAGTGCTGAGATAGCACCACAGAGATAGCCAGGAGAGCGGTGTCTGAGTGAGTGGGTGGAATTAAGTACAGATATCAGCAGTGAAGAAAGTTGTCTTCCTCTTCATGACCATTGGGTGAAGCCTGCCACTGTTTGGCTGTATTTTTTTATTCCTTTTCTACAGTAAACAATATTTGTGACATGAATTTATTTTACATGATTTCAGTGCTAATGAAATGTGGAGATTGTCAACTCAAATTAAAATCTTGGTGTTTCAGGGTGAATAAATATGAAAGGGTTCTTTGGAATTAGTCTTGGAGCTTGAGGCTACAGCTCCTAGAAAAATTGTCCAATGCCCCTCCCCTCAAACTTTAGTATTTATAAAACAAAATAGTGCAAAAATACTTTTAGCCGTACCTCTGCCTTTAACCATGTGATTGCTAAAACTGACTCCTCACTCCCTGCAGGGCCTGTCCAAGCATCCAACACTGTGAGCACCTTGCAAAATTCAGCCTTAAAGAGACAGCGCTCTAAAAGAGGAACTTCTTTTCTCATCTGGATCACCATGGGCATGAAGTTCTTGACTTGAATATTTAGGGAGGACCCACGAGATCTGTCTGTCTTGTAATCGAAGTAAGTAGGATAAATAGCACGGACTTGGCCACGATCCTCAAAGTTGGGCTATAACTTGCAAGTGGTTGGTGCTGGCCTCCAAGTGTGTGGTGGGAAGCGGAGAAAATCTATAGGTGAGAGGAGGGTTGCTTTGGGAAGCAAGAGACCATCTGAAGAACCAAGTGGTAGGGAAGTGGATAGAGGGAAGAAAAAAAACTTGAAGGAAAGGGTTAACAATAGAAAAAGATATGAAAGGTCTAGCAGGTTTGGGAGGAGGAGTATTTCTTTAAGCCATTAGTATGGTAGGGAATGAAGACGACAGAAAAACTAGACAAACAGCATGTGGTGGAACTTCTGAGGACACCATGTCCGTGCAGAGGAAAACAGCAATACCTAGAGGACCTTTAACTTCCTTCAGTCTGTATGAGGAAAACAGCAGGTTTTGTAGGGATGCTGAATATGACTCTAATGAGAATTAGATTCCGTTTAGGGTTGTCCTGTAAAATACAGGATAATATTGCATGGGATGGACATACATAAAACCATTATTTATTGTTTATTTAAAATTCGAATTTAACTAGGCATCCTGCATTTTTATTTGCCAAGTCTGGCAACCCAGATTTGGTTTACAGCGCATACTATGATTACTTATTACAAAATGAACTAATGAACTATAATGTTTACAAAGTGGGTTTTGACACACGCCTCTAATTCTTTTTCCTCTAAGGAACTGGGGGACAGGGAGGAGATAACCTTTTGCTAGTGTGGCTTCGGAAACAGTCTCTCTTCCTCTCCAGTCTTGCTTCCACTGTATGTACCAGATGTGCTTCGTGAGCCACAAATCACACCAGCTGCGCCATGGCGGCCCCTTGTTGTTTCCAGGCCATTATTGCTCGTCTTTATCTCCCTCCTGCATTTACTCTAAGTGCAGTTGTTCAGTACCAGGTCTATAAATCTTTATAAATTAACTTCTGCAGAAGTCTTTGTTTGCCTCCAGAACACTCTTCAAAAGGCTAAATAACCTGTATTCCTCATTAACTTAGGAAAAGCTGCACAAATCCACATCCCATCCCTTTTCTGTACCATAAGCATTCTCTATGTGGTGTGGCTTCCCAATTGCTCGTTCCCCCACCCCTGTGCAGGAGCCCAGGCCTCCTGGAGCTCATCCACACCTTTTAGAGGATGTGGGGGGCTGTGGAATTTTGTTTCCATTTTCTATGTCACTGGCTGACAATCTTACTCTCTGCAATGATGTCAACTAATATCTCCATGGGGATGATCAAAACCCATGGCTCTGGCTGTGATCTCTCAGTTCCAGGCCTACATATTCAATTGCAAGCTGAACCCCACCTGCACCAGGATGCTTCATCAAAAGAGCCTGAAATACAACTCGGACCCACAGATTGCAGGCCACTCCTAAAAATGCGTGATGGGAGGTGAGGCACCCTGCAACCACAGGGAGTAGTTTACACTGTAAAAGAAGAGTACTCTGCAGGTGGTCCCCCTATGTGGGGACCTTTGAAGGATAAAAGGCTGTGGAGTCAGGGAAAGAAGTTCCAATTTGAAGGGTAGATGCAGGGCAAATACCCCATTTTCAGAGAGGGTGGGTCAGTGAAGATTATCTGTGGTTCAAGAAAGGTAAGCAAAGCTGCCCCAGGCCTGATGGAGGATGGAGGGAGAAAGGGGGAGCTGTTCTGTGGAGGGTGGATGCCTGCGTTAAGCTGGAGCTGAGCCTGGCTGAGAAGCTTTTCCTCCCTTCTTCTTTTACATGAGTTCACAGTTTTGTGTTTTTTCCAATGTCTTATGGAAGTTAACATTCCATGGGTGGATGATATTGAACTTACAGTGAAGGACAAAAGAGGCAGCATTTAGCCAATAGCAAACCTGAGAAGGATGGCCGCCTCCGTGGGGGAAGCATCTGGAAAGGCACACTCGGTCAGTGCAGGGCATTGTTCTCACTCACATTAAAGCTTCAATTAGATTATTGACTAGGTTAATTTTCCATGGGGTATAGGATTCGGTTTGCATTTCAAAATCAGAGTTCATTAAATTTGCATTGCAGTTGATTATCTTCCATTACTGGGAAATGTATGTGCTCTGGCACCTCCTTAGTTCCAATGCTAAGAATGCAAATATAGGAGTTTCCTATTGATTTCATTGAATTTCACTAGGCATCCTAAACCCATATTTTATCTTAAGTCCCCATTTCAGTTACTTGAAAAATTAGTACCACCACCTTACCAGTAACTACAAAGTGGGGCAAGTCTAGAAAACTATTATAAATTATATAGTGAACAAAAAGCAATTTAATGAATCAAGCTGCTTTAAACAATATTTCTGTCTAAGCAAATACACGATTCAATACTTTTTGGGGACAACTTTACTTATAAATATATTTGGAAGTTAGGTTTTTTTGTCACTTTTTTGCGAATGCTACCATATATCCATGCATGTTCTTAAAGCTATATTTCAGATCGATCACCTAGGGGTGGTACATCAGATCACAGAGTCTGAGCTCTGGGAAACCATCAGTCTATATTGCAGAAACATCTAAGAAAGAAAGAGTCCTGACTGAGGAGCTCAGTTGGTTTGAGTGTCATCCCAATACGCCAAGGCTGTGTGTTTGATCTCTGGTCAGGGCGTGTACAAGAATCAACCAATAAATGCATGAAGGGGTGAAGCAACAGACCAATGTCTCCCCCCCCCCACCTCTAAAGTCAATTAACAAAGAAAGAAAAAGAAATAATCATATGAATTACCAAGCTAGAGTTGCAGAACTGAAAATTTCTCCCCATTGGCCCTGGCTTTGAGTAGTATAGGCACCTCTCCTCTTTAAGGCAAAAGGGAATGTTCAAAGGTAAATGAGTTTCAAAAGAAGATTTCACAACTTCTAAACTTTTTTTTAATCTGTCACTTGCAAGAGAGTAGGACTCTTAAAGGTTTTAACCACAGCTGTGAAGATGTGAAAAGTTCTTATTCTTTTTTTTTTTATGTCAATGCTGGAGAGCCAGTGACTGGGGATAAGACATGTAAAGTAAGGGGGGTGTTCCTGAGGCCTAATAGAAGTGTATGAGCATTCCGCCTTGTTTCTCAATTCCACTGTAAGCCACAGATTGTCCTTTCTGTTTCCTCAACTATGAAGTGAAGTTTAGACCAGACACAGGAGTCCCACAGTGGAGGATGGGCGCCACAGAAACAAAACTTTGCCTCCTTCGATAGTATGCTTTACTAAGGTGAAGTGCACACCGTGATCACCCTGTTTCTCCACCTGTCCGAGGTGTGTGAAGTTCTAGAATGAAAGTGCTGACTCTGAGCTAGAGCCCTGTGGAGGTCACACACACCTTCCAGCTCCTTCTCCGTCCTTGAGCTCAAGGATGCATGCAGATGGCAAGAACCCTGATGACATGTTTTTACAGCCTTGGGCTTGTGAACCCAGGTGCTCCCACAGCCGCACGTTCTCCTTGTGTCACTACACAACTCAGTGTCTCATAGCCAGAAACTGAAGAAGGAACCATACAGTCGTGTCCTGGTCACTAGAAGCAAAGGGTCCACTGAAGTGCCTTTTGACATGATTGCGTTTTTCTCTGGAAAGGCTTACGTGGGAGAATGCAAGTTCCAGGGGCTAACTGGCAGTAGGTTAGAAGACAAGACAAATAATTGTCAAAGATCAGAACCCAGGCAAACAGGAGAATCAATACAATAGAAGCTTATCCAGTAGAAGGGCAAGATAAATGTTACATAGAACCCAGATGCAGATTCATCTTAGAAATGGCTGTCAACACTGGCAATACATTAGAACCACCTGGGCTGTGCTTTAATCTAATTCTAATACTCAACCCATCTTCATACCGACTGATTCCACATTTGAAGCACGGAGGTCATTATATTTAAAATCCTCCCCAGGTGGCTCTAATTCTCAGTCAAAATTGAGAATCGCCAAGTTGAAGATTTCTTAAACAAGTCCGACTGGGACAGCCTCACACCATGAACAAGAGCTTAACGATGATAAGGAAGGAACGGATCACACCTGGTTCGGAAAGAGAGTAGGAGCAGGCCAGATGAAGGTAGCACTTGATATAGATGCTTGGGCAGCTGTAACAACCCTGCTTATAAAACATGACTTTGGACTCGGGAAAATGGAAGAGAATCGGATCCCCAGTTGGTGCTTAGTCCTGTTGCTACTATTCCCTGGTCTACATAATCCCCTCACAGTGTTGAATTCATTCCCTCAAGTGTCAAGCTTCTCAACAGGGAGCTTCACACTAGGTCTCCAACCCTCCCCTCCCCACCACCTGCAGCGCCCTACTGCTTCAGAGTCCCCATATATGGGTGGGCTCAATTACCCACTGCCTACAGTACCTGCATTCATGCATCACCCCTCCTGGTCTCCATGGACATGGTCCAACACAAAGATATTTCAGATCTGGCCCTGGCTGGCGTAGCTCAGTGGATTGAGCGCGGACTGGGAACCACAGTGTCCCAGGTTCGATTCCCAGCCAGGGTACATTCCTGGGTTGCAGGCCATAACCCCCAGCAACCGCACATTGATGTCTGTCTGTCTGTCTGTCTGTCTCTCCCCCTCCCTCCCTCCCTTCCCTCTCTAAAAATAAATAAATAAAATCTTTAAAAAAAAAAAAAGATATTTCAGATCTGCACATCTTGCAGAAGCGAAATTTAGTACCTAGATGTTTCCCTCAGAAGTATCTTTGGGCATAGTACTAAAACCTTGGCACCTTCTTTCTTGTCTGATTAGAATATGATTAAAAGCAATAAATCCTATCAAAGCCATCTTGGAGAAGTTGGTAACCAAGAAGAGATGTATAGTTTTCTGGTGAAGTTCAAAGTACTTAGCAGATGTCATTACTTCCTCTCAGCATGATTTGATCTATCTTCTAACGATAAACTCAGGTAATTTCTGTTTCTATAATAATCCTCTAGGACTAATAGATTGTGAGTACTTGCCCACATGACTGGACATATCCTGTCTGTCACTATTATACCTTCTGAGCATCACTCTGATTAAACTGGTCTAGTGGTTGAAGTTCTGTGTGATAACTCTGGAATCTATTATTAAACCAATTTAGAAACCACCATCTGTTTTGAGTGTTGATGTCAGCAATTTCTAGGTTAGGGGTATAATATATCCATCAAAGGGATGCTTCTGGCTGTAATAATATTCCCAAAACTGACCGTTACAGTTAAAAAAAAAAACAGCACTAATCGAATTAGTTTTCCTTTCACAATTATATTCTTTCATGCTTCTCTCTTGCCTTCAGTCTCCTAAACCAGTGTTCTTAAAGAAACCATAATAAAATACAACATCTCTCTCATATCACTTTTAACTGAAAATCTTTGCTATGTTTATTGGAATGAAAGGCTTTCAAATGAGACTTTTTTTTCCCTTTTTCTTCTTTTTTTCTTCCTATTCCTTCTTCTCTTCCCTCTCCTTCCCTCTACTTTCCTTTGCCTCCCTTCTCCCTCCCTCCCTTCCTTTCCTCCCTCTCTCCCTTCCTCCCTCCTTCCCCTCCCTCCCTTCCTTCCTCCCTTCCTTCCTTCCTTCCTTCCTTCCTTCCTTCCTTCCTTCCTTCCTTCCTCTTCTAATGACTCAAGGTCCAGCATATATCCAAATGTATACTACTCAAGACCTGGCATTCCTGGTTTCTGCCAGAAATACCACAGCTCAGGCACTGGACTCTTCCTATCCTGGGAATGGTTCCTTAGAACATGAAATCATTTTATTTTTTATGGCAGTTCCCAGCAAAAGTGAGGGAAAAGTACATAGTGCTTCCATACATACCCTGCCCACACATGCATAGCCTCCCCATTATCAACATCTTGCACCAGAGTGGGTACATTCGTTACAATTGATGAACTTACCTTGACACATCACTATCACCTAGAGTCCATGGTTTGCATGTGGGGTCACTCTTGACAAATGGAATCATTTTAGCAAAGGGTTTTATGACACTTGCTCTATGATTTGGGCTCTCCTAGACCTTATAAATGAATGCTTACTCCATCTCTGGGGGCAGACAACACGAGGGCAGGACCTCAATTCCAAGGTCTGTGTAATTCCAACAGACTTCAACATCCTGTTCTTGGAATGTTGTTATGCCATTGTATGGACTTGTATTTATCTTAAAGGTCTTGAATAGAAAAATCATACTATCTTAAAGTTCTGGAATCAGCACAAGCATGACTTTGTGTATCATTTTTGACTTTTAATTAAATTTATTGGTGTGACATTGGTTAATAAAGTTACATAGGTTTCAGGTGGACAATTCTGCAATCCATCAGGCATAAGTATGACTTCAAAAAAGCTACCAGGGGTGTTTTCATGACATCTTGTGGGGGAGCTTTCAGGACAGGGGTGATTGTCCTGCCGCATAAGGTTGTAAGGTCAGCCAGTTGGATATATTGATACCCCTTAGGCAGTGCCAGGTATAGGGTATTTACCCCAAACCTGTAGTGTTGCAGCATCAAAATGTGGGGTAACGAGTTACAAGTGTTGCTTCATAAGAAGAGTATTGTTCCTGCTTCTTTTATTACATTTGGATCCCCGATGTACTTCTACAGCAGTCTCAGCTCCAAAGCAAACATCTCAGTGTGCGCTGCTTCTCCCGCCCAGGCCCTGACAGCCGCACTCAGTGGACGCTCGGACAGCCGCAGTCATTGCCGACCTCTCACGGTGCAACTGGAAGAGGTCTCCGTCTTTAAACGATTCCAAAGGCTGGGTACACTTTAGAGGACAGTTTCTCAGGGAGCTCATGTGGAGCAAACTGTAGCTTATTATTTCACAACCCCTGAGACTCCTGCTAACACACTGAAGTCAGCAAATATCGTAACTTTTTGGACACTGGAGTCTAAGACAAGAGGAGGGCAACTTTTTTAAGTTTGTGGAAAAGTAGGTTTTCGTTTTGGAAACCATGAATAATTTAAGTGATCATGAAAGCCTGAAAATTAACCTTTCCAATTGGCCCACCACAAGGAACAAGGGTCATTTCAATATAACCAAGAAGAGCATGTCTTGTTTTTTCTTTTTGGCTTTCTTAAAAGTAAAGCTTGGTCAAGTAACTCTGTAAAATTTAAGTTTAAAACTTATCATTTTGGGAGGGTAAAATTAAGGGTGATTTTTTCTCAGTATTTTTACTTCTCTGTATTGTCTTAATATTCTCGAGTGTGTGCTGCTTTCATCATTTTACACTATATACATATATACATACACAAACACACACATATAAACCTTATGGTTCTCATAAGACATATTAAAACTTTTCTTGAGTATCATCATGTACTAAAAATAGCAGCAAGCAGGCTAATTTATTTTAGGGAGATTGCAAACCATCCTCAACCAAATTGGCCATTCTCAATTAGCCTCCACAGGCTACAGGCAGTAGTGTGCAAATAAATGTTTAATGACCAGCTTCCCCAAGAAAAAGAAAAGTCCTAATTTACAGCATTTGCTTATTTTTATGGTGGATTTCAAGTAACCCTGGGATGTCACCGAGTGCAGAGTGAGCACACTGACTTCGTGGAGCCCCCGTGGACCAAGGTGAGCACCTTCAACACGCCACTGGGACGGCAGGCACGTACATGCACACGCATGTGCACACACACTCACCACTAATGATACATTATAATGAAAGTAAATCTGACATGGATTCTGTAAACAGCCGTGGCAAAGAGGCACGCACGCAGTCACAGCACGTGTTCTTGGAAGGTTGGTAAAGCCCGGTCTGTGCCCTTTCAGGCACTCCAACCAGCGCTTTCTGAAACAGGGCTCATAGGAAGCACACATTCCTAAACCCTAGCAGCAGGGTTTGGTTTACTTTCCAATGGGAATCGGGGCTACACAGAATGCTGTTCCAAGGAATGTCAGCAACAGGCTCATGGCGCCCTTAACCTTGTCTGCGCAAGGGCAGAGGCGGCTTAGACTGGGCCCAGCCCTGCATATGGAACACAACTTGTCTCAGCAATAAAAAAAAAAAAGGTTTTTTAACATTTCTTGTGCAAAATCCCAAAGCCTCTGCTGCTGAAGGAGACAGACAAGAAGGGAAGCCTTGAAGGAGCTACCTTTGAATTGTGGAATGGAGGACAGCAAACGCTCACGAACCACCTCCTGGGAGTGGGTGTATCTGATGAGAATGCGTATGAACCAGTCTAGAGGAGAGATGAAAACTGTACACTTTATGAGCTGTCTGCCCTTTTGCAACATGTAAGGCTTTAGTGTTAAGAAAAGCCGAGTGACAGCCTGGTCCCACACAGCCCCCAGGATCTGCCGGCTCAGCCCGCCTCTGCCTCTGCATGGGAAGGGAAAGCCTAGAACTGAGAAGCCTTTGAGTCCTCTGATTGGTCCACGGCCATGCTGACCTAATCTCCTGGTCTCCAGATTTGCCTGAGGAACGAGTCTCTGTTTGTTTTCTCCCTGTGACCCTGGGTAAGTAGCTAAGGCTTTGGGAGCACAGAAAGCTGTAGGGCAGAGTGCAAGTGTAGACTTCTTGGGAAAAGGGGAGGGAGGATAAAAATAATAGAGGACAGCTGAGCAGCCACAGAACACTAAGGCTTGAGCATCAACATTCAAGATACATTATTTCCACCAGCTCATTTCATGGTATCATAGACAATCTCCAGTAGCCACGAGTCATGTGACCCTGGGCAAGTCACCAAGTCTTTTGAACCTCTGTTTTCTCATCAGTGAGATATGGACTGTTACCCTTTCCTCAGAGAGAGGGTGTGCTAATTGCGTAGTTAATGGACAGGAGCTGCTACCATGCTGCCACAGGCATTACAGGCCTCTCAGAATGTCAATATTATTACTGCTCCCGACTAACTGATGCCAGGCTGGAAAATCATAGCCTATTTCATGTGACAAGGGACTCTTTAAGGACAAGGAAATATGCTTTATTTCCCTAAGTTCTCACCTTCCTTCTCCTTCAGGCCTGTCATTTATTCTGAACCCTATTTGTTGAATCCAGTTATCAATCTATCCAATTATGATATCCACATTTTGTTTCTTTTTCTTTTTTATCCTTATGTTGATTCCAGACGTGAGGAATGTGGGGAAGCTCCGGGAAGGAACTGGGAGAAAAGGCAATGCTGTCATCATTTTTACACACTAAAAAACAAAAACTAAAAATAACTCATGGATTATTCAGGAAACGAAGATCTAGATTTGACAATCACAGACTGTCTTTTTTATTTCTGCAAGACTATCATGCCTCCTACTGTTTTAACATAGTTTTTGAAATTTATTTTACGCACTCCAGCAGCATCCTGACTGTCACGAGTAGTTTTTATTGCTATGCCATCTCATGCCAGGAGATTTGTTGGTGCTGAGAACATCTTCAGGGGATAACGTGATTTAATGACTACACCCCTGTAAGTAAATATGTAAGCAGAAACATGTGCAAGAATCCAGCATCTATAGTGACTCTCATGTTAACAAAGATTTTTCAACATCTGACAATCAGCCCACATCTCAGGACTTTTCTTTGTTCTTTCTGTTTGTCTAGTTCCCTCTAATGCTCTGATTATACACTCTGCAAAAGCAGTCAGTGGGGTCTGGCTGGCACGCTTGTGACCACAACAGCCTTCTGTCCTGTCTGCCCCAGCCTGCTGTGGGCCTGGGTGACAAGGAGGTGAGCAAGGGCACAGCACAGAGCAGAGCTGGCCAGGGAGAGAAAGGGTGAGCTCATTTCTTCCCTGCTCCCTCCACCCCTTAGGAGAAGGCTGTGACACCAGCAGAAGCTCAGGTTTCCAGATCCGCATCCCGGGAGGCCTGGCTCTGCAGGATCTCGGGGCTGTGGTTGTGGAGGAAGCAGTCTTGCCCTTGCAGCCTTCCTCAGGGGCACCTCCTGGGTGACACCTGGGATCGGCTGGCCCCAGTCAACAGACAGCTTTCTGATTCAGACTTTTCCCCAAGGCACCCAATTAGGGCCTCAAGATGGAAAGGCAGATATTAGTGTAATTCCTATTTTATGTCAGAAAAGATGACACGCACAACCAAATAAAGAGGGCAATGACAGAGTTTGTGGGGGACATTTAAAAGTCTGCTCAGCCAAAGGCAGGTACGTAGGGTCTTAACTCACCACACAGTTCTGAGCGGGTGGGGGTTTTAGGGAGGGGTGGTCAGAGCTGTCACAGCCAGAGGATTTGTGTTAATTAGAAGCATCTTAGGATCTCTACTCTCTGCCCATTGAGAGGGTAAGAGAGTGAGAGGGCAGGAGGGCTTCACACATTGTAGAAATTTCTCTGCTAACACTACTAGGAGCTACTATCTACTCCCACAGCAGGGGTGGGACAGATTAGTGAATGCTCTGAATCTGAGGGAGCAGAGAACATGGCACCCCTCAGTGAGATTCATTCTCAGGCACAAGCAATTTTCATTTTTAGAGGCAAAGATACCCTCCTTGAGAGTTGCACAATTAAAACCAGAGCCACTAGAACTATAAAGACATAGATGGCATCTACTAAAGGAGAAAATTGGAGGGTTTTTTTTCCCTCTCTCTTAAATAAAATGGCTTGCTCAGCCCCTGGAAAGAGGAAGAGAGGGTAGAAGGTGGGGCAGGGACAGCAGGGATGTGAGGGGAGGAGGCAGGAAGACACTGTACAGAAGTCAGAGTCTGGAGGTGGGAGGAGAGTTCTGACTCTGGGAGGACAGGGAAGAGCTCTACTCGCAGTCTCTGGTCTCCAGTCAGGTCTGATTTCCCTCCCAGTGTTGAGGGGCAGCGCTCTGAGGCCCCGCTCCTGCTACCTTCCCACTACAGGTGCAGGTGGCCAGGCTGCGCCCTCAAGCTCCACCAGGTTCCAGGCTCAAGGGAAGAAAGCGGCCCGTAACCCCGCTTATAAAGACAATCTCTGATTCATGATGGTTCAACTCACGGTTTTCGACTTTACAACAGTGTGAAAGTGGTACACACTCATTCAGTAGAAACTGCACTTTGAATTTTGGATTTGGCTCTTTTCTGGGGCTAGGATATGCGCTAGCTGATATCTTATGAGGCTCAGTCAACCACAGCTCCCAGTCAGCCCCGTGATCACAAGGGTCAAGGGTTAACAACGACGCTCTACACACTGCATCAGTTGTGGCGGGCGATTTTGCCAACCATTGGCTAATGCCGGTGTTATGAGCACATTTAGGGGAGGCTGGACTAAGCTATGGTGTTTGGTAGGTTAGGTGTATTAAATGTATTTTTGATTTATGATATTTTCAACTTATGATGGGTTTATCAGAACGGAACCCTATTGTAAACTGAAGAGCACCTGTACCCTGTAATTTTTTCTTACAGCCTCAAGACAGTATCATATATATATAAACACAAACATATATACATATTTATGACCAATATTTATACATATATATATAAAGGATCAATATTTTTTTAATAATGTTGAAGTGTACACTGTTTTCTTTTTTTAAGATTTTATTTATTTATTTTTAGAGAGGGAAGGGAGGGAGATAGAGAGAGAGAGAGAAACATCAATGTGTGGTTGCTGGGGGTTATGGCCTGCAACCCAGGCATGTACCCTAGCTGGGAATCGAACCTGCGACACTCTGGTTCGCAGCCCGCATTCAATCCACTGAGCTACGCCAGCCAGGGCTAGGATCAATATTTTATAAAGATCACTTTACTGATTTCTCCCTAAGGGCTTTCACTCAGCCCTTAGAGAAATGAATGGTATTAAAGACTAACATGTAACTCTCTATTAAAGATGCCTCTAGCTTATAGGTTGAATTGTGACCCCAAAAAAGAGGTGTTGAGGTCCCAAACTCTGTTACCTATGACTGTGACCTTATTTGGAAGGTCTTTGTAGATATCATTAAGATAAGGTCATTGGGCCAGACTCTTAATCCAGCATCACTGCTGTCTTTGTAAGAGGGAGAACACCATCTGAAGACAGAGACACACGCAAGGGAGATGACCACGTGGAGACAGAGGCAGAGGGTGGAGTGAGGTGTTCACCAGCCCAAAATCACCGGGGGCTCCCAAAAGCTGGCCAAGGCCAGGAAGGATCCTCCCCTAGAGGATTTTCAGGGAGCATGAAGCCACGAACATCTTGATTTTGGGCTTTTAGCCTCCAAAAGTATGAAAGAACAAATTCCTGTTGTTTTCTACCACCCAGCTTGTGGTGCCTTGTTACAGCAGCCCAGGAAACGAATAAACCCCTTCTGTCCCTCGTTGGCCTACAGGCCTTGTCCAAATATCAAGACCCTCTACTCTGTCTTCCCTGAGGGTGGGTTCCTTCCCAAGACCCTCTTTGGATCAAATGCAAAAAGGTCCTGGTGGGCCTACCCTTGGCTTTCCGGATGCATCTGAGTCCTAGGGTGAATGCAGCTAACACTCTTTAGCTGAAACTCCTCTGTAATGTGTCAATTTTTCTAAATTTAGTAGACGAAGAGGCCCCTAAAACCTCCCTCGATTCCCAGCAGCATTTACTGACAAACCATCATATGCTAACCATGAGTTTAGACTGGAAGGGTAGATTCAAATGAAGTAAATGTGTTATGCCTTCAAGAAGTTGATGTTCTTGCTGGAGAGAAGAGAGTAAAATTTACTTTTTAACATATATTCTAAATAATCATACCAATTAAACCTTATATGTAATTTAAGCAGCATACGGCATGGGTTCTGAGGGAGTTCAGAGAAAGGGCTTAGAGTTGTCAGGAAAGGCCTCGTGAAAATGGGGTGCGAGAGGAGAGGTGAAGGGCATGCACGCATTCCAGGAAAGGATGAAGGCGGGATACTTAGGGACAGTAATGCATCCACCTGCCTGCCGTGGAGGGCCAAAGAGTCATGGGGAATAAAACTGTTTCCAGATTGCAGGACTTGAAATCCAAGTGGGAGGAAAGTCCATTTGCCTGTAAATTGCTAAGGAAAGTGGACTGCTCTGCAGGGGAAAATAGGCAGAAGGATAATTAGCTAGTCCAACTCCAAGTTGTGATTTTTTACTCCGTTTCTATGAGTTTCTAAAATCCTTAGGGACAGCAGTAAGTATGCACTTGCAAGAGCAATTCTCAAAAGATTAACAGAGCATTGAAATGTCATGGTGACTCTCCAAAACATTTCATCCCTCCCCACCATAAACATAATCACAGCCTACGCCCCCACGCGTGGTGGGGAGGAAGGCTGGAAATATATGAGGTGTCTTAAGTGTGTTCTCAGAGATAGGCTCCACAAATAGCCCTGCAAGCATTCCTCAACCAAGAGTTATGGATGCCAGATGCTGTTAGCAGCTCGTGACTGCAAAGACCAGAAACAGGGGCCTTAGCGATACCACCGCAATCTGGGTCCTGGTGTTAAGGCTCTTATCATGCTCCTCACCCACCTACTAAGTGGAGAACATTCTTCTTTCCAGGAACTGCTCACTTGTTTTTGTGTTTGCTGTTTGCATACTCAGTCTGTGAATGTGAAGAAGCCAAGTTTAGAGTGCTGAGCTTCAGAAAATCACTGAGATGGATTTTCAGAACGCTGATCTCAGTGTGTTCCGGCCTGAGAGTGGGGACCCATGGTCCTGAACACCAGTCCACGCACCAGAGGGGATCTAAGGAGAAACATTCGGAAGTGTCACTGTGATGTTTCAATGCTCTGTTAATCTTTTGAGAATTGCTCCTACAAGTGAATACCTGTCTCTGGTCCCTAATGATTTTCAAAACTCATAGAAACACTATGTTTTCAGGTACAATTGTCAGTAGTGTATTTATGACAAACTGTCACTCTGCCCTTTCAACAGGCCTCAAGCTGCATGTTCTTTGGCTCCTCTTTCTACTCAGGGCGGACTGGGCAACCTTCCAGGATTTGCTACAAGTGTCCAGGCATGTTTGTCACCCAAGTTATTATGTGAAGAAAGTCTGTGTGTACTTATTTTGCCACCTTCCTGCTAAGCCTGCAGACCTTACCACCTGAGGCACCCGGTGAGGGAAAGAGAACCACCTGGGCCCCTGAGACAAGAACCCAGGTCAGAGCTTTGCTGTATGTCCATTTCCCAGTTTCCCAAGGGAAGCAGAGCCACCTGTGCCATCCCTGCTCCCCCAGATGTAGCATACCCTCAAATATAAATGATTTCTTATTATAAATCAGGGGTTAATGAACTTGTCCTATAAAGGACAACATGATGAAAATTTGGGGCATTCTGAGCCACATGGTCCCTGTCGCAACAACTCAATTTGCCATAGTATGGCAACAGCAGCCATAGACGATATGTGAACAAACAGATATGGCTGTATTCCAATAAAACTTTATTTACAAAATCAGGAAATGGGACACAGTCAGTCTGTGGGCCATAATCCTGTTAGAGATGTACATACACTTTACTATTTTTGAACAGCCTGCTATTATTTTAGAAGTGCTTGCTCAGACATCTTTGTTTCTCCCAGCCTGGTAGATACAGGCCAGAGCCGTGTATACCCATTTGACATTTAAAGGAGATTGAGGCACACTAATACCTGGTTGATGCCAACAGTTAGAAAATTACAGAGTGGAGACTCAGACACCTCTAATAATTGGTATTATGCAAAAGAGTAGTTCTAAAGTCAAATAAGTTTAAAAAACTCCACATTAATGAGGGTTAAGGAGGCTTTTAATATTTATTATGAATTTCCTAGAGGGGATTATAGCATACTGAGTTTTCCAAACTGCATCTCTTATTCCTCTTGTCAAAGCAACTCTTAAACCTCATGCTTATTATGTTAGGGTCTAGGAGATATTTCACTAAGCATCAACACAAGCTGCAGAGAAGAAGGCATTTCAGAGAAGTGCCAGAGATATCAGACAGGTTAAGCCCCATGGCAGCTCACCTAAAACAGCATGGATTTTTGACCAAACCTTGACCCAGCAGAGTGATAACTGAGTGAAACAGGGACAATCACACCCTAGACCCCAGTTCAATCCAACCAAGGTAACTGACAGGAATGGAGAGGGAAATGTACTTGGTTCTTCCCCGATTGAGTCTGCCTCTGCTTTTTCTCTTCCCTAGAAGGAACTGCTAATCTGATTGGTTACAATCCAAGCCGATGTCTGGGCCTCTTTTCCCTTGTAATCTCTTCAGCAGAGAGCACAGGACCTAGCCAAGATGCAGTATGGGTTTGGCTATAGTCCATAGTTTCTGAAGAAATACTTCTTTTTAGGATACCAGATGCCCATTACAAATAGTATGTTACACCGAGCCAATCAAAAAAGTGAGTGTCCCTGAAAGAGGTTTTGGTGATCTAATGTAAGCCTTTTGATTGGGAACCCAAAAATGTCTGTACCCGACATGCAAGCTGCTCAAGGCCTAAAGGCTACACTCACCTTTTATCACCAAATTCAAGAATCAGGACCAACACATTTGGACAAGATTGTGGAGAGCTAAAGCTAAAAATATGACTTTACCCTAAGTGGGATCCTGACTCAGTTTACTAATAGCATTTCCCTGGTGAAAGAAGATGTGCGAGAGAGGAATGGCACACGAGCTCCAAGGCACAGGGGCCAGAAGCACATGGAAGAAGGGAGCACGGCTTTGGTTTACAGCTCAGTCACTGTGTCTCACTTAAGTTTGTTGGCTGTACTGCCTCTTGCAAGGCAAAGGAGTGTATGTTCATCACTTGAGGTCCCCTGTCTCTTCATCTTTGGCTACCTTACCAGGGAAAATTCTGGGGTGTTGAGGACATTTTTCCCCTTAACCTCCATTAAGGAACATGAGTCAACAAACAGTTAGTAAGTGTCTACAATTGCAGGAAGACTGAGAATTACTGCCTTTGAAAGACATTGTGGGAGAAGCTTACCTGTAGATGAGATGCTTCTTGGGAATCAGCACTCCTTGTGCTGGGAGATCCTGCAAAGGCTTGCAATCTCCGGAGACCACAGAGTGTATCTGCAAGAACAACACAAATCTAGAATACACAATATTTCTCTTCATAAATAATGTATGACCTTATGAGTCTATCTTAAAACATTTCTGGAACAAATTAAGGCACATAAAAGAAAGAAATACATTTACATTGCATTTATTTCCAAACATCTTCCTGTGAGCAAACAATCAGTTTGGGGTACTATAATAGGCTAGATGGTTCCCCCCGATACCGCCAGCTATGTCTATGTCTTAATCCCCAGAACCTTTGAATGGGACCTTATTTGACAAAGGGATTTACCGAGGTAATGAAGGATCTTCAGATGAGGAGATCATTATGGATTATGTGGGTGGACCCTAAGTCCAATGACAAGTATCCTGAACAGAGACACACAGAAGAAAAGGTGATGTGAAGATGGAGGTGGAGATTGGAGTGATGTGGCTACAAGCCAAGGGAGGCCAAAAGTCACCAGAAGCTGGAAGATGCAAGGAACAGATTCTCCCCTAGAGCCCTTAGGGGGAGTATGGCCCTGCTGACACCTTGATTTGAGAGTTTTAGCCTCCAGAACTGTGAGAGAATGAATCTCTGCCAGCAGTGTGTGGTAATTTGTTTAGCAGCACAGAAAATGAACTAAAAAAACTTTAATTTTTAAAAATGTATTTTTGTTAAAATTCAAATGCACAGATAGAGAGAGAGAGAGCAAGAGAGAGAGATCACTCATATCAAGCAGCTGCAATTCTCTTCCTCCACGTACCAAGACCTCATATCAAGCCCTCTAAACAGACCTGATTTCACCTCCTCTCCTGATTCACAAGCACCTCCTTTGGTGTCAGAGAGGGGCATTTTTGGGTTAGGAGGAGGAACGGCAGGTGGGGAGAAAAAGAATCTTTTCACAGAACCAATCGACCAACCAGTCAACCAAAGTAAATGGAGCTGGAGGTGGTCACAAACCTTCACCAGAAATTCGACTTGTGCCTCACAGTGAAAGAATTAAGGTAATGCTACTGCACTCAGCTCCATTCTCTCACTCTGCTCAGAGCAGTGAGAACACCTCTTTGAATACCTCTTAGTTTCTGCGCTACTGAAATGAGATTTTATCTGGCTAATCTCTTGTGTCTGTAATCTCAAATGCAAACCTCCCTTATTCCTGCTTCCCCATTAATCTTGTACAATATTTTAATTCTGTCTCAGTTTCATCATCTACAAAAAAAAAAAAAAAGCTGCTTATTTACCCAAGGTTGACTTCTGTCTTGCTTGAGAAACTACAAGGGAGAGGCTGGACCCTGGGGGAGGTCTGGGGAGGCCAATTTGGTTGAGAAAATTATCTGGGCTCCTGACTTGCACAATTACATGGAGGGCTTTTTTTTTTTTTTTTTTTTTTTTTTTTTTTTTTTTTTTTAAATCAATTAGGTCAAAAGGCACAGCACATCTTGAAGGAATGAAATGACCAAAACACACTTTCCCCCGGGATTTGAATGATCCCAATTCAATTAAATTTCTGACAGGAAGGCACTTAGTTTTAGTGATAAACAGGTAACCAGCAAGATGGCCACAATAAGCAAATTCTAGTAAGAAAGCAATAGGCAGTGTTCTCAGTAGCCACTTCTCAACTTTCAGGGTCTTGTGTTGTAATTTTCCATTACAAAAAAAAAAATGACTATGCATAGAAAAAAAAGAAGCTGGAAATTACTGCCAAAACAAATGAGTTCCACCAAAAATGCACCAAAGAGCACTGTTTTCTCTGCCCTGGAAATTATGTGGCTGTCTCCACCCTTTTAAATTACACTGTCCTGATACACTTTATTTTCCCACTAACTACACAGAATGGGCATATTAGCTGATAACATGGCCTGTGCTTCTTTTAGCAGAATGTTCCTGTTTTATTTTGTTTTGTTTTTCCCCAAGAACAAACCCAAGTTCTGCATCACATGGCCTTTAGAAACAAAGGCCAGCCTTTCTCCATCCTTTGCAAAAATGTGCCCATCCCTTGTCTCTTACCACGGGGGGACCCACTGGCTTGCAGAATTATTACGTGCAAGAGTGTACACGTAATAATTCTGTAGGAATCAGGGCTGAAGAAGGGGTACGTTAACACTGCATGTGGATTTTGCCCGATATGTGTGTCTTCCTCCCTGAACACCTTCATAAATATTCCAGGGCCTTAGAGAAAACAGTGATAGTGGAATCAGTTCCTGAGTTAAAAGCAGTCACAGCAGCCTCAGTGTAAAAATAGCAGCCAACAGCATCAGCATCGGTCATGATTTAGGTCTAGGTTGGCTTGCGAAGAAATCCACCAACACGAGAACCCTAGCTGATCCCAACACTTATTTCCCACTGAAATGAAAGCATTCGACTTCTAAATGGTAGTTTAGAATAAAGGCAATAATTTGTTTCCAGCTGGTACAATTGTTTAATAAAATGCCTGCTGGGTCTCCAGAAGTAATATTCTCCTCTCCTCTGCAACGATGAAAATTACCCCGTCTTGGGGACCACTAACTCAACCCATACAAAATGTTCTCAACTTGAAGTATATGATTTTCAATGACAGTAATTTGCCATATGGAGAAATAAAAAAAGATTTCATAGATACATAGTAAACTGGAGGAGGAAAAAACATCTTAACAGAAGGCTGAAACCATTTCATTATTGTAATAATTATTCTTCTAATGTTTTAATCAAAGGAAGCAGCCTGTTCTCTACCCTCATCTATATTCAAGCCGCCACACTTTGTAGGTGTTAATCTCCATGCCTTCAGGCTGTTAGAAGGGAACGGAAATTGGCAGTTGGTCTGGACTGGAAGACTGTGTGATAGCAGTACCTGGCACTGCCCTTAATTATCTCAATTATGTAAATGTGCATTGTTTGTCAACAGCTAGAAAGGGAAGAGACTGTCAGGCAGTTTCAGGCAGTTGGGGAGACTGGGTTTTAGGTGTAGGTTTGGGCAACGAAGATTTCCTTTCTGTTATCATTTTTTTTTACTTTTTTGAAAAAATGGATTTTATATTTATGAGAAGGAAAGAAGAAACTAAAAGTCACCCATTATCTCAGCTAGGATGTATTTTCTCCAAGTTATTGGTCCAATGTTGTTTCAGTAGGTTTTATTCTTCTTTCTCATAAATGATCAAAAACATATGAATATATAAAAAACAGAAGTGAATAAGTACAAATGTTATTCACAGAGAAAACAGCAGTTACCAGTGATTTATTTTCCAGGAGCTAAACAAATAAATAAAAATTAAATGAGATATAAAATCAGTAGACATATTTTCAGATGCAACAGGAAAGCATTTTGGGCTAGCCATGTAAAAGAAAACAATGCTACTTAGTATTCAAAACCCTAACATTACCTGACCTTTTTCAGAGAAGTGTGAACGCTTGTATAATAAGAGTCCTGGTCAACTTTCCAGTTTTCTGGCACAAACAACCCCTGGAACCCAGTGTAGCCTATCCATTCAGAGACCACAAAAGTGAATCTGACCACTGACAATTGAGTTATTATAAGTCACTGGTCAAACACATACAGGGCATGTTCCCATATCAGCAACAGAAGAGAGAAAGAAGAGTGTGTATTGTTTTTCTTAGGCTACTACTGGGGAATGTGTGTGCTCTTATTACCTACTCTGAATTTAAGCTTCTCTGAGTATTTCCCAAGCCACCAGGGCTGAGCACAGCCAGCCCAAGCACTGGAGGCAGAGGGAGCAGGCAGTGGCTTGCCTGAATGTCTAGGCTCTAATTTCAGCCATCTGTGCCCAGTCTCCTCCTCGGCTGAAATAGTGCTAATCTGGCCGGTTGGTTTTTTACAGCCAGCTCTCAAAGCTTTGGGTCGTGGCTTGCAGGAGAGGCCTGGGACAGTATGGAAGCAAAAAGGAGACTGAGTAGAGACTGACGTGTTACCATTCTGCCATAGCAGGGAAAGGCACTGGCATTCTCTTTCTAAACTCCACAGGACTCTTCTAGAAGAAGAGTCCTCACATAGCAGGGCAGCTGAGCAGAAAGGGCAAAGTAACTGTTAAGAAGCTGGTTTGTTTTTGTTTTTGTTTTTTTACTGACTGGCTGGGGGATTTGGGCAAATCACTATTTCCTTGCTGTGAAATTTGGGTAAGAAACAACACTTCTAGGCCAAATTCCTTACCTATAAAATGTAATTAATGCAACACCCCTTTAATTGGGTTGCTTGTACAAATAAAATGAAACAATGTAAGAAAAAAGTTTATAAGCAATCAAATACTGTACACGTGTAATTTCTCCCCATTTCTTTGTAATGTAAATCCTGCTTATTTTCACTGATGTGCTGAATAGAGATGCCCACACAGCAAATTTTATTCTCATGCACACAACACCCAAGACTTTTTGTTCAGGAGCAAACTACCTCCTTGGTCATGTGTTAAAATTTAATTCTGTTGTGGCGGGGGTGGGGGGGGAGAAGAATTGTCTTCTTATAGTGAAAGGGAGATTTTTTTTCTCACCCAAGGACATTTTTTTTTTTTCTATTAGAGAGAGAGGAAGGAAGAGGGGAAAACATCGATTGTCTGCCTTATCATATGCACCCTGACCAGGAATCAAATCCCCAGCCTGGATATGTGCCCTGCCTGGGAATCAAACCTGCAACCTTTCAGTCTATGGGATCATGCTCCAACCAACTGAGCCACACTGGCCAGGGCGAGTTTTATTTTGTTTTGATGCTGATTGGAAAGGAGGCCAAATTAAATATGTTTGAGCTTTTCTGCCTGAAAAGAACTGACTTAGTTTGTCATGTTCCTGATGAGAGAAAAGTTGCCTGGGACAGTGGGTCCCCTTCCAAGTCTGGGTCAGCCATGCGATGGGGTGAGGAGGACCATTCTCACAGGCGTCTTCTTCTTGTCCCCTTGCCTTGGTGCCTGGGCAAGGAGCAAAGCCAGGGTTATCTGCTCTTCTCCCCAAAATATTTTAACTTATAGGGTTGACAGATACAATATACAACACCCAGTTACATTTGAATTTCAGATAAACAATGAATAAGTTTTTAGAATAAGTATGTCTCAAATATTGCTAAATCTGTTAATCCTAACCTATTGCCTGAGGCAGCAGAATCATGGATTCATAGAATTTTTAAAAATAAGAACCATAGAAGCCTTTAATTCAATCTCCACATTTTTGGGGTGGGGGGGCGGTACAAGAACAAGAAGGCCTGGAGGGGTGGAGCTACACACTCTTCCAAACAGCAGTAAAACCAGACCTAGAATCACCCAAAAGAGCTGACTTTCTACCTGTAGCAATTGTGCAATTGATGTTTCTAAAAGCAGTTGAGTATACAGTACCCTCAATTTTCTCTGAATGTTTGTTCACACAAACCCAGGAAACTATTGAGCTGTGATTAGTGGCTGCTGTTTTTACACCAAAGCCTTGGTATGTTTGTGGCCAAGAGAAACAGCAAGCACCAAAAGGTTAATGCTGACCACGGGATGTGAGAACAGGAGGGAATTTTGGTTAAGGTCACTTATTTAACAGAATTTCCACCACGACCTAGCTGAGTAGGTCATCAAACAAGAAAAGGACAGATTAAAGAGGACTAAGTGGGGAGGCAAACCAGGACAAGACTGTTACCTCAGATCTCAAAACCAAAGGACATGTTTTGGCACAGTCTCATCCTTTGACCTATGACTTTGACCTACGTACAGACCAAGGGTGACCTAGCTTCACTCCCATTCCATTGTTGGTGTATGTGGGTATATCAAGCCACCACAGGAGCTCCATTTCTTCTCTAAGAAGAATTGGGGCTGGGAATTGTTTGGAAGCAGATTGCTACCTCAAGGTCAAAGCATACAACAACATGGTAAAGCATAATTAAAGCTGGATATGAAAAAAGCTGGAATGTGCACTGTGTTTTAAGTGGATACAGGGGAAAGAGATGGTACTCAAAGGCTTCATTTTCTTGAATAAAAAAACAGTACTTTTCCTTTTCTTTTCAAATGTTTTCACCTTGCACTATGAGATACTTGGTACACACAGAACATTCTACAAAGAGTGCTAGGAGACAAGCTTTGTCTCACCACCTTTTCCCCACACGTCAGAGCTGGCCAAGACACTCCGACTCCATAATTGGCCAAGTCTCAATGCCTGCGAAGTGTTTTGGAGCTGACAGTTATTGTACCCTCTACTGTGGATTGCCTTTAACAGCACATGCAGCCCACCAAGGGACTTTCCCCTTTGTGTTCAGTTAGCACTGAATCTCCTTGGCAAGCCTCTCAGTGACTGCACAGTCTCACATTTGCCAGCACTGGAAAGTTCTGGAAATAAGGACTCTGTGCCAGACATTCCTTTGGAGCATTTCACTTTACCCAGTTCCTCATTCTCCTGTCCATTAGAGGGGTAACCAAGTTCTTGAACCTGGTGAAACCGTTTGCAGTGAGAGTATGCAAAGAGCTTATCCAAGAACTTTAGTGCAGCCAAGGCCCCCGGGTGCTAACGCTGGCTCTCTGGCTGCCTTTCTTATTGCCTCACTTTTGTATCACACCTCACACACTCACACTTTCCAAAGTGCCCTCACATATGTTCCTCTTTTGTTCTGTATGACAGCTCTGATGAATTGGTCAGATTCAGATCAACTAACACGTTTGGAGGGTTTATCTTGTGCCAGGTTTTCTGCTGGGCATTTTCATATATTGTTTGTCATGTGATCCTGCTGACAATTCCGCAGCATGGGTAATGGGAAGGTGCCCACCATACAGGCGAAAGACTTGAGGATCAGATAGCGGAATGCTCCAGAGCTGAAAGCCGCCCCCCTTTCTGGCACAACATATCATATGTTTTAATTTCTGTGCTTCTGTTAGAATTCTTCCATTAAGTACAGTACCCCTAAAAATGGCAATATATGCAAGTGAATAATATCTCACAGTGTAAAAATAATGACCAGTAATTATGGCCACACATCATTCCACATGCCCATGCGTGTCCTCCTTATTCCTGGAGAGGGATCTGCTCTATAGCTAGCCCTTCAGGTGGGTAATATGCATTGAAGTTGGAGGAGTGCTGGTTGCATCGGCTAAAAGCTCCTGGAACACCCTCAATAAATTTTCTCTATAGTATTTTATTAATATTAAACTGCTAATTGTTAAAATTATTTCTATTTGATACTCTAAAGATCAAATAGGTGACACAATAAGGTATAAAAGAAAGAAGCTAATTATCTACCCAATCCCATCTCCCAACACTAACCAATATTAATAGTGTGCTAGGTATCTGTATACACATTTCTCCTTGATCATATAAATATACAAACCTATACATATATTTATGAGTTTGCTGGCTTTTCACTGAAAGAGAATCATATATTTTCTTTTTTTAAAATATATTTGATTGATTATGCTATTACAGTTGTCCCATTTCCCCCCTTCACTCCCCTCCACCCTGTATACCCTCTCCCACCCACATCCCCCCTTTTTAGTTCATGTCTATGTGTCATACTTATAAGTTCTTTAGCTTCTACATTTCCCATACTATTCTTACCCTCCCCCTGTCTATTTTCTACCTACAATCTATGCTACTCATTCTCTGTACCTTTTCCCCCTCTCTCCTCCTCCCACTCCCCTGTTGCTAACCCTCCATATGATCTTCATTGCTGTGGCTCTGTTCCTGTTCTACTTGTTTGCTTAGTTTCTTTTTGTTTTTGTTTTAGGTGTGGTTGTTAATAATTGTGAGTTTGCTGTCGTTTTACTATACATGTTTTTTTTATCTTCTTTTTCTTAGATAAGTCCCTTTAACATTT
The DNA here is from genome assembly GCF_004126475.2 of Phyllostomus discolor. Lineage (NCBI taxonomy): Eukaryota > Metazoa > Chordata > Mammalia > Chiroptera > Phyllostomidae > Phyllostomus > Phyllostomus discolor. Next base: position 75,576,426 of record NC_040907.2, read on the forward strand.
CATATAATAAGGGCTTGGTGATGATAAACTCCTTTAGCTTTACCTTGTGTGGGAAGCACTTTATCTGCCCTTCCATTCTAAATGAAAGCTTTGCTGGATAGACCAATCTTGAATGTAGGTCCCTGCCTTTTATGGCTTGGAATACTTCTCTCCAGCCCCTTCTTGCCTGTAAGATCTCTTTTGAGAAATCAGCTGACAGTCTGATGGGGACTCCTCTGTAGGTGACTGTCTCCTTGTCTCTTGCTGCTTCTAGGATTCTCTCCTTCATTTTTACCTTGGCTAATGTAATTATGATGTGTCTTGGTGTGTTCCTTCTTGGGTCCACCTTCTTTGGAACTCTCTGAATTTCCTGGACTTCCTGGAAGTCTATTTCCTTTGCCAGAATGGGGAAGTTCTCCTTTATTATTTGTTCAAATATGTTTTCAATCTGTTGCTCTTCCTCTTCCCCTTCTGGTACCCCTATAATTAAGATGTTGGCACGTTTAAAGATGTCCTGGAGGTTCCTAAGCTTCTCCTCGCTTTTTTGAATTCTTATTTCTCCATTCTTTCCTGTTTGGCTGTTTTTTTCTTCCTTCCAGTCCACTCTATTGTTTTGAGTCCCAGTTTCCTTCCCATCACTATTGGTTCCCTGTGCATTCTCCTTCATCTCTTTTATGGTAACCTGCATTTGTTCATCTAATTTGTGCCTAAAATCAACCAATTCTGTGAGCTTCTTGATCACCAGTGTTTTGAACTGTGCATCTGATAGGTTAGCTATCTCTTAGTCACTCAAAAGGGTGAGTTCTGGGGCACTGATTTGTTCTTCTGTCTGAGCCATCTCTCTCTTTCTTTTTTGGTCTGGTTGCTCCTGTTACGGTGAGGGGTGGAGCCTTAGGTGTTCACTAGGGCTGGGCACCCCAGTCTCTGGGTTGTGACGTTGTATATGGGGGTGGGGCTGATAGGGAACAATGGTGGTAGCTCCATTCTCTGTGGGACCTCAATCTCTTCTCTGGTTCCTGGGTTGTGCGCTCTGCCCTGCTCCACAATCGTCGCCTCACTGGGTCTGCCACTGCCGCTTGCATACTCAGGGTCCACCTGGTGCGATCTTGCGCGCCCCAGATGCCTTATGTGCCCCCCGGATGCCTTATGCGCTCAACTCTCCCTGCTCTCTGCGCCATGTCCCACGCTGCACCCCATGCCCGGCTGCTCACCTCCGCCCCTGCTACCAGTCTGGATGAACAGGTCTATTTCAACTTCTTGTCTGTCCAACTTTCATTCAGATACATTTTCTATCAGTTCTGGGTGTTATTCTGCCTCTAAATTGTTGTTCCAATCTTGGTTGTGCGTGGAGGTACGGTGTATCCACCTTTGCCTCCATCTTGGCCAGAAGTCCTCGAGAATCATATATTTTCATTACACTAAAACATTTTTTCTCTGCTTCTTCTTTGTATAACATTGATATTTCTAATCTAGCTTCTCCTAATTTCTTTTATGTATTATAAATACATACAATACCACATATATGGAATAATATCAATATGAGAAATAATGTGTGCATAAAAATTCCCATGGAGTGGCTATGTTATAATTCATTTTTTAAAGTATATTTTATTGATTATGCTATTATGTTTGTCCCAATTTTTCCCCTTTGACCCCCTCTGCCCAGTACCCTCTTTCTCTCCAGAAATCCCCCTACCTTAGTTCATGTCCATGGGTCATACATACAAGTTCTTTGGCATCTCCGTTTTCTTTATAACTCTTAACATCCCCCTGTCTATTTTGTACCTACTATTTCTGCTCTTAATTCCTGCAATTTCCCCCCATTCTCCCTCTTCATCCTCCCAGCTGATAACCCTCCAAATGATCTCTATATCTATGATTCTGCTCCCATTCTGCTTGTTTGCTTAGTTTGCTTTTGTTTTTTAGATTCAGTTGTTGATAGTTTTGAGTTTGTTATTTTAATGTTCATAGATTTGATCTTCTTCTTCTTCTTCTTCTTTTTCAATATTTCCCTTTAACATTTCATGTATAATGGTTTAGTGTGATGACAAATTCCTTTAGCTTTACCTTATCTGGGAAGCATTTTATCTGCCCTTCCATTTTAAATGATAGCTTTGCTGGATAGAGTAACCTTGGTTGTAGGGCCTTGCTTTTCATCATTTTGAATACCCTTCTAGCCTGCAAAGTTTCTTTTGAGGAATCAGCTGATAGTCTTATGGGAGCTCCTTTGCATGTCACTCTTCTGTATTACTCTTGCTGCTTTGAAGATTCTCTATCTTTAACTTTTGGCATTTTAATTATGATGTGTTTTGGTGTAGTCCTCTTTGGGCCAAACTTGCTTGGGATTCTCTGTGCTTCCTGGACTTGTATGTCTATTTCCTTCATCAAATTAGGGAGATTTTCTTTCATTATTGTTTCAAATAAGTTTTCAAATTCTTGAATTTCCTCTTCTCCTTCTGGCATCTCTATGATTCAAATGTTGGCATATTTAGAGATGTCCCATAGTCTTCTTATACTCTCATTTTTTAAAAATTCTTTCTTTTCTGGTTGAATGTGTATTTCTTCCTTACATTCCAAACCATTGGTTTGAACCCTGGCTTCCTTTCCTTCACGGTCAGTTCCCTATGGATTTTTCTTTATTTCACTTAGTGTAAACTTCATTTCTTCCTTTATGTTTTTGCCATACTCTGTGAGTTCTCTGAGCACCCTGATCACTAGTGTTTTGAACTCTGTATCTGATAGCTTGGCTATCTCCATTTTGTTTAGTTCTTTTTCTGGGGTTTTGTTCTGTTCTTTCATTTGGGCCATATTTCTTTGTCTTCTCAATTTGGCAGCCTCCCTGTGTTTGTTTCTGTGTATTAGGTAGAGCTGCTTTGACTCCCTATCTTAGCACGCCTATTAGCACGCCTTGTATGGGGCAGAGCCTTAGGTATTTGCCAGGGCAGGACAATCCGCTTCACTGCTTTGTGGCTTTGTGTGGGGGGAGGGCTTGGAGAGGGGAAAATGCTGCTGCCTGGCTTCTGTAGGTTTGCCCAGCATTCACCAGTTTCCAGTCACTTCACCCACTTCCCATATGCAACTGGCACCCTTCTAGCTGTTGCCCTATGGTGATTCCCCGAGTGGGTAGGCTTATGTACGTTCTAAGTCTTTGTAGGCCCTTTAAAACACACTTTCCTGAGAAATTGGAAGTTTCTTCTGCTGTCTCAACCCCCACTAGTTTTTACAGCCATTGGTTTTGGGGCTTTATCTTCCCAGCACTGGAAACCTGAGCTGTGAGGTCTGGCCTGGGGCTGGGATTGCCCACTCCCCAGATATTCCTCCTGATTTTTATCCACTACACATGAATGTGGGATGGCCTTTTCCACTGCCACTGCCTCCACTGCCTCTCCTTGCCATACCATATCTTTGTCTGTCTCCCTCCTACCTGTCTGGATGAATGTGACTTGTTTAAATCCTTGGTTGTCAGACTTCCATACAGTTTGATTTTTTGGCAGTTCTGGGTGGGTTTGTTTTTTTTTTAGGTTAGTTGTAATTCTTGCTGTTGTGTGAGGAGGCAAAGCATGTATACCTACAACTCCATCTTGACCAGAAGTTCTAATTCCTTTTTTGATCTCTTTGTTTCCATGGGCAGTATTGTAATACATACTTGTTGAATGTGTAGGGGAGAAAAAAACAACAACCCTTTTCCTCTCCCTTCAGTTTCAGTTCCTGGGGCCTGGGAATGAAACTAATAAAAGACAAATGAAAAGGAGAAAAAGTTCATTACACATGCACACAGGAGTTTCATAGGAAAGAAAGGAAAATCCAAAGAGATGGTTAGGTCCCAGGACTTACATTCCATTTTAACACTGGGTGATAAAATGTGGAGAAGTGACAAGATAAAGGAAAGGGTTTTTTTTTTTTTCTTCTAGCAGTAGTAAATTATAGGAAGGTAAATATGTAGGGGAAATTAGTGCAAGATAATTATTAGCTTAGTAAGGTTTATGTATGCAGACCCAAGTTAGTGCTATCTCCAGTGATGAATTATCTCTTCTTCCTGCTATGGGAGAGATGAGAGGGAATGCCTTTACAAATGGAAATTTCCCTCTTGCTACAAAGCAAAAACGGGGAGGACAGAGCATTCCTGCTATGACTTCTCCAGCTCAGAATAATCCTTATGCTAAAGTGTCATATTTTGGGGTGGCATATTTTGATTCCCTTTAAATACTTTGTTCTTAAATACTATTTCTGTGGGATAAATTCCTTAGAGTACTGAGTTTAAATACATATGCATTTTATTTTTTATAGAGGTGGCCAGATTACTTTCCTAAAAGGCTATAAGAATATTTCACATTTCATCCAATAATATGAATCCATAAGCACCTATCTCCTCTCCACCTTAGCTGACTGCTGGCATTTGTTGGTTTGTATTGTCAATTTAGTGGTGGAAAGTGGCACCACATTGTTATTTTAACTTGCATTTTCCTTCCTACTAGGGAGGTTAAACATTTTTTCAATAGTTTATTAACCAAATGTGCTTTTCTTCGAGTTCCCCATAATTGTTTAATTGTTTCCCCTCTCCCTGGAGTGCCGGCTCCACCACAGCAGGCACCATGTATATCTCGTTGTCTCGCCAGTTATTTGCGATTCCTCAGATAGCTGCTGGCAAACAGTGAAGGCTCAATGAAGAGTCTCTATTCTCTAAATAAAGAATACGTGGATACCCTTTGAGTCAGCAATTCTCTTCCTAGGAACTATAATTTAAAAAAGAGTAATCGCTGTGTGAAAGGACTTATCCATAAAAATAGTTATTATAGGATTGTTTATAACTAGAAATAAAATAGGCAATGATATTTGATATAGAAAGAAAATAATAATGACTATAACAGCTAACATTTAGTGGAAACTATTGAGCAGTGTGTTTAAAGTTTTTAAAAAATAAATTATCCTGTTTAATCCATGCAAAGTATTGGTAAAAAGCAATTATAACACTGTATACACAATATAATCCTAACTGCTTAAAGAAATGTTTCTGTGTTCATCACCAAACAAGTGGAAAGATACACAAAGTTTGTCTGGAAAAAGTCCAGCCACTGTTAATAAATACAATGAGAACAATTTGCGTGACATCGATGTAACCTGGCAGCCAAGGAGAGTGGGCTGGAATGCACATTTGTGAACAATGATGACTTCACTGTACTAGTCAGTGGGGCAGGTAGATGCCATTGAGTGAGCATGTGTGCTGTGTGGCCATTGCATTTAAAATGACTGAGCGAGTGAAGCAATGAATCTGCATCAACTTTTGTGTTAAGCTTGAACATTCCTCAGTGAAAACTATTCAGATGATTCAGAAGGCCACAGTTATGGGCAACTGGTGATTGGTGCTTCATCACAACAGTGCCCCCGCTCATGTATCACTCAGATGACTCAAATAACCACAGTGACTCAGCCCCCCTACAGCCCAGATTTGGCACCCTGTGACTTTTGGCTTTTCCCACAACTAAAATCACTTTTAAAAGGAAAGAGATTTCAGACCATCAAAGAGATTCAGGAAAATACAGCACAGCAGCAGATGGTGATTGGGAGAACTGTGTGAGGTCCCAAGGTGCCTCCTTTGAGGGTGACAGAGGTGCCATTGTTCTATTGGACAGTTGTTCTTGTATCTTCTTCAATAAATGTCTCTATTTTTCATATTACCTGGCAGGATACTTTCTGGACAGACCTTGTATAGTAAATTGTTCAAAGTAGTTTATTTGAATGATTAAAGAAATACAGATTATTTTCAATTTTTTTTTGCTTATATCTACTTTTATTTAAGTCTTCTCCAACTGTTATAAGAAAAATAATGTAAGAAAAGCTATCCCTGAATAACATTCTAGTATCTAGTGCTTTCTTCTTGTTTTTTTAAAAATAAAGTCTGTATATATACTATATATGTATATATTTAAAAAGAGATATATATGCATAAGCATATATGTATATAAAAACTAAACAAAGTCCTATAATAAAGAATAAAGCTGACAAATATCCAATAAAATAGCTCATTAGCCATCTCATTTTTCCTAGATTATACATGTCCTGAGGTTTGTTTCCCCATCAATGAGGTGTATTTGTCTCCTCAGTCTTTAGGGTTGGCTCAAGGGACCATTAACCATTCTGTCTGGAGCTCAGAGAGGACCCTCTGGAAGCAGGGTGAGGTGTAACAGGACCATCCAGCCTCAGCGGCAGCTATGAAGGTGCCCAGCCACTGGCATGGAACCAGGCCAGGGCACAGAAGGAATGATGAAGAGGGTTACTTTCTGCCTCATGGGCATGCATGCGGGTGAGGTCCCACCCACCCATTCACACGGTCAAAGCAGTTCCTGCCCCTCATGTCATGTGAAAATGATCAAGGTGCTTCTCTTGGTGGAAATTGGGACTGGGATCCAGGGAGCAGAGTTGGAATGAGGTACTATAAACAGTATAACATGAAAACAGACAAGTAACTGATAGTAGAATACAAGGAAAATTTCCTCTTAGCAGCAAAAACACCCAACAAACAAAACAAAAATTAAAATAAAAATGTTAAAAGTCTACTCTGGCTTTCTCATGTGTTTGACACCAAATTCCCTTTCCATGTAGCTGCAATCTCCATAGAAGCTGCCACAAGCAACCTCCCATTCCCTGGCCTCAAAACTCACAGGCTGATTTGATTTGTGTTGATGTAAGCTATTCCTAAGGACCTTGTGCCCATCAAACAAAGCTATGGCCCAGTCCAGGGAAAGCTGTATTGAGATGCAATGTGAATGCCACAAGGTCAATTTCCAAAGGATCGAAGTAAAAGCCTTAACATCAGTATGGAAACCAGTCAAACCAGGTGGCCCTTCATGGAACCTTGGTCAAAGAGGCCATCATCTCTTCTTGCTGTGCACCTCTCTAATAGTTCAATGCCAGTGAACAAAGGTCAAGTATCAGTGAAAATCAGCAAGGAGGTTGAGGGTATATTCATACCCATCCTATAAATATTCTTAATGTAAATTTCCTTTGCTCAAGAGACCTGGGTCTGGACCTGGCTGATGTGGCTCAGTGGATTAAGTGCTGACCTGCAAACCAAGACACCTGGGTCTGCCATAAACTAATTTGCTGCCTAGGCACAGGCAGTTGTCCCCACTGAGCCCAGGTCCTCACCTAGAGAAGGAGGGGTGGAACCACCCTTCCTCTGAAAAGATTCCATTCATTTTTCTGTGTGTTTATTTGCCCCCAGTAAGCTGCCCACTATGCCTGACCTGGGAGTGTGCCAGGCTGGCCTACTTCTGACTCTGAGCATAGCATGAAGGAGGTCACGAAGGGTTCTCAATGGCTAAGGAGGCAGCTGCAGAAGCAGCCAGTTCTCCCTGGAAAGTCTCCCTAGGTGTACAATCCTGGGAATATTTTGCCAAGGTGTCTGCAGCCAGCACACAGACCATCCCTCAGATGTTGCTGCCGAAAATAGATGTAATGCAGCACTGGCGCATGGAAGCCAATGATTCCATTTTCAAAAGTTTGGGAGCCAGGTGACTTCCCACTGGCAGCTTGAAATCAGCCAGAGGGTCATGAACCACGAATGTTAGTTAGCTAAGGCTGCTAATGATCAGGACTCACTTTTTGTTTGAGAACTGGTTGTTAAACATCCCAGCACACTGTTGCTGGGCCCCCCGGGCAGTGAGTCCAGTGTGTCTTGGGATGAGAGTGAGGCCTGGGTTCCCCTCCCAGCTCTTCCACTCGCTACCTGGAAAACTGGAACAGTTCCTTAACAGCTTGTGTCTCCGCTTCCTTCTCTGCGAGATAATGATAGGAGCTACAGGACTAAATGAGTTAATTTATTTAAAATGCTAAGAATCACACACAATATAAAGTACTTTCCATTATTATCTGCTTTTAATACACTAGAGCACAGAATAAATTGAGAAATACTTATCAAAAAATAAAAACAAGAAAACCCAAAACACCTGAATGCTTAACAAACTAATTTCAGGAATCAAATGTGGCTGGCTACTTGAAGACATCTGATAATAGAACTATTCACAATGAGAAAAAAAAAAAAGGAGGGGGGAGCTGGAGGAGAAACAAATAAAAAAAAAAAAAAAAAAAAAGAACCCACCAAATAGGTTGAATGAGTAAGTGTAAAAATACATGATGGATTTAGTGGCTCCATCTGTTGATTTTCTCTCTAACACACATAAGTAGGAATGGAAAGACAGGGAATCCTAGTAAGCTAACAGACTTTTAAAGTCCATCTGAGAGGCCGAATTTCTTCATAGCAATTATTCAGATGATGTTTTTGCTGTGTGTAGAAAAACCTCAAAAAGCACTTAATTTGCAGTGCAGAAACCTCTGTAACTTCTCATGCATTTGTTGCTGTTGGACCCGAGCACTACTGTGAGGTACATAGTTATCAGTAAATACCTGGATTTTTTTTTCCATCTAAGGAAAGTACTATTTTGTTCAAGGCCTCACTTGCCCAGGTAATCACAGGCAAAAATATTCACACTGGGATTTCTGTTTCCTGCTTTACTCCCTAGCACTCTGGGACCCCTGCTTTCTCTCAGACTCCATGACCTCAGATGTTCCTTATTGCAGGGACACACTTTGCCCAGAGCATTTTGATCTCAGGCAGAAAACAAAAATAGATGCGCTTCAAAAATGATCTAAGTGTTGTTATATTTCTGATTTTTAATCCCCCCAGCCGTTTTATAAGAAATCCCTGCTGCTTGAAATAATCACCTAAATTTCCCGAGAAGCTTTAAATCATGTTAGAAAATTAAACAGATTCCTGGCACAACTGAAGCCAGCTGTGTGTGTGGGTAGCATGTAAGCACCCAGTGAAACCAGAGGTACTTATCGAAGGGCACGCAGCAGGTGTAAGCAGCATCTCAAAGTTGCTTTGATAACATCCCCATGACGTCTTGTCAGCATGATGCTCTCAGCACACTTTTGTTGAGAAATACCTTTTGTGTAGACAGGACCACGTGGGCTTTGACCTCAACCTTGTTTTCTCGTATTTAATAAATTCGAAGAAATCAGAGCTATAGGACATTGTTCCAAACACATAAACTTCCTTTTCCATGATTCTCTGCAGCACAGTGTGTGCCCGAGAATTCATATGGGGGGCGCTACTGTAATGGGAAAATCCTGGCAATGAGGAACATAAAGGAGCCATCTGGGCCTGAGCACTGACCTCTGTCTAGATAGCGTCCCTTTGAGGCACTGAAAACCTGAGGCAGAGGAAGCACCATAAAGCATGTAAAAAGAACCCTCTGGCCGTAAATACATACTGCAGTTGTGCTCTGTGTCCATGAAGAACACTTAAGCACATAGAAACAAATGTGGACTTTGTGTACCAATATCAGATGGACAAAATGGGATGGTGGGACTATAGGAGCCTTATATATGCATTTGTAAGCAGACTTGTTACAAAAAGGATTTGGGCAGCCCAAATGTTTTACAGCAAAAATACGTAAAATTTAAGACAATGTGCTTGGAGATTTTTTTTAAATCATGGCAAAATACACATAACATAAATTTACCATCTTAACCATCTTTAAGTGTAGAGTTAAGTTGTGTTAAGTACTTTCACATTGTTGTGTAACCACTCTCCAGAACTCTCTTGTCTTGCACAACTGAAACTGTACTCATTGACAACTCCCCATTAACAAGTTGTTTTTAAAATCTAGTTTGCATATTACTTAATGAAATAAATAATACTTTAAAAACTAAGAATGTTGAAGAAAGAAATGGAAGAGGACACAAATAAATGGAAAGATATACTGTGCTCAACATGGATTGGAAGGATTAGTATAGTCAAAATGTCCTTACTACCTGAAGAAATATATAGATTCAATCCAATCCCTAACAAAATACCAATGAGATTCTTCTCAGAACTAGAAAAAAAATACTAAATTTTATATCAAACCACAAAATACAATAAATAGCCAAAGCAATCTTGAGAAACAAGATATTACACTCCCTTATTTCAAACTACATTACAAAGCTATAATAATCAAAATAGTATGACACTGCCATAAAAATAGACATATAGATCAATGGAACAGAATGGAGAGCACGGACTATACATTCAATTAAATGACAAAAAAGGAAGCAAGAATATGCAATGGAAAAATGGCAGTCTCTTCAATAAGTAGGGTTGGGCCCTGGCTGCTGTGGCTCAGTGGATTGAGCACCTGCTTGTGGACCAAAGGATTGCTGGTTCGATTCCGTCAGGGCACATGCCTGGGTTGTGGGCCAGGTCCCCATAGGGGGTGTGTGAGAGGCAAGCACACACTGATGTTTCTCTTTCTCTCTTTCTCCTTCCTTTCCTCTCTGTCTAAAAATAAATAAACAAACAAATAAAATACATATTTTTTAAAAGTAGGGTTGGGAAATTTGGGCAGATACATGCAAAAAAGAAGGAAGAAAGAAAGAAGGAAGTAAGGAAGGATGGGAGGGAGGAAGGAAGGGAACCACTCTCTCACTCCATATACAAAAATAAACTCAAAATGGATTAAAGACTTAGATGTAAGATTGGAAACCATACAGCCATAAGAAAATATGTGTAGTGAACTCTTTGACATCAGTCTTAGCGATATCTTTTTGGATATGTCCCCTATAGCATGGGAAACAAAAGCAAAAAATAAACAAATTGAACTGCATCAAACAAAAAAAAAGCCTCTGTATAGCAAAGAAAACCATCAACAAAACAAAAGACAATCTAGAGTGGGAGAAGAAATTCGGAAGTAATATATCCAATAGATATTTCTTTAAAGAAGACATACAGATGGCTACCAGAAATATGAAAAGTTGGTCAATATCAACAATCATCAGGCAAATGCAAATCAAACCACAATGGGATATCACCTCACTCCTGCCAGAATGGCTATTATCAAAAAGTCAACAGATAACAACTATCGGCGAGGATGTGGAGAAAAGGGAAGCTTCATATACTGTAGGTAGGATTATGACTTGGTGCAGCCACTATAGAAAACAGAATGGAGATTCCTAAAAAAAAAAAAAAAAAAACAACCCCCCAAAAAACAAAATACAAAATCAAAACCAAAAACAAAATAGAACTACCATATGACCCAGCAATTCCACTTGTGGGTATTTATCTGAAGAAAACAAAACACTGATTTCAAAAGACATATGCAACCCTATGTTCACTGTAGCATTATTTACAAGCCCCAAGATATGGAAGCAACCTAGGTGTCCATCAATACATAAATGGATAAAGAAGATGCCACACACACACACACACACACACACACACACTATGGAATATTACTTGGCCATAAAAAGAATGAAATCTTGCCATTTTCAACAACATGGATGAACCTAGAGGATATTACACTAACTGAAATAAGGCAGACAAAGACAAATACTATATGACTTCACTTATATGTAGAATCTAAAAACAAAACAAAGCAGACTCATAGAATCAGAGATCCAACTGATGACTGCCAGAGAAGGTGTAAGGATGTGTGGAAAAGGTGAAGAGGAATAGAGTCAATATTTTTTATAACTTTTCATAGTGACAAGTGGTTATTAGACTTAGTGTGATGGTCATTTCATAAGGTATATAAATGTCAAATCACCATCTTATATACCTGAAATTAATATAATTTTCTATGCCAACTATACTTAAATAAAAATTTTAAAAAATGAAGAAACCAAAACAAATAATGTCTCATATTGTCAAAAATGAGCAAAATCTAATGACCTTTTTATTCAACATGGAAAGCTTTTAATGTGGAAACATGTTGCTCACCAATCTACCAACTCCTTTGACACAATGAAAAAGACTGGTGAGGGGATCAGAACAGAATTACATGAGGGTAGACGGCAGCAGAAAAACATCTGTGACTTCAGTGCCTAAAAACCATGTGATAAGGTCCAGTACATTGCAAAAGCCGTGCCACAGTCTCACTGGAGGCCTTCCCACAGCCAATGTGAAGAACGCCTTGCAGTTACAGGAATCCAAAGCAAATTCATTGCCACTCTCTTGAGACCAGCCAGGAAACGAGTTTCAGGAAAGGCAGAGACCGAAGGGTGTTGGCAAGAAGTATGTGTGAGATTAAGACAAAAAAGGCTGTCGATGAATGAAAATGGGATGAACCCAGGGCAGGAGTTAAGAGAGTCTAAATGGAACTAGAGAATCCTTTTAGAATTCATGGATGGAAGGACAGCATGCAATTTATTTGACCTGGGTGGGGGGTAAGGCATGAAGACAGATCAAAAGATCCTAACTATAGAATGCAGAGCAGCAAGTAGCGGCAAGCCAGGTTGGGAGAGGATGCTGTCTCAATATGGAGAAGTTCCTCTCAGAAAAGACCTACCTTATACTCAAGACTGTTGGTATAAAAAGAAAACTCACCTTTAAGTCTATTTCTAAGGTGAGCACCCAAAATCTATAGCCTAATGGATAAGTTACATTTTCATATCCTCAATTCCATAATACACATTGCACTGTAAAGGATTCCAACATTATACCCTAAAGAGGAACAACCCTTTGAATGTTGGCACCAGAATCTACTAGAAGAAAATAGAGAGAATTTCTGCTAAATTTCAAGCATAAACAGAGATGCAAATCTGTCTCTTAGGGCTGATGGCATAGATGGTGTGGAAGAGAAAGTTTTCTCAGATTCTCAAAAGATGCTTTTAGAGCTACAGAAGAGAAACAGTCAAATGTAGATGTTTCTGACAGCATCTCACAGCTTTACTTGGAAGAGTTTTAGCAGTATTTTCTGAAATTTGGAGAGTTTTCAAGCATATTCTATGGCTTTTAAAACAAAGCTCTATCATATGGAACTAGGATATCGCTCTTATACTTCATAGAATGTCTCAGTTGCACTTTGGCTGCAATAGGTGCCAGGAAGCATGGGTAGGTCCCATTATTTATTAGCTATGCAACTTTGGGAAAATCACTTACTCTCTGACCTTTAGCTCTCCATCTGTATAGCCTGGAGGTGATAATACTGTCTTATGAAAACCACCAGAGAAATGTGAGTCAAATGAAAGTGTTAAATGAATTTAAGAATGTAATATTGAACTTCTAGCTACATGGCAGATGAACCTGATGTGGCCTGGACTTCTCCAGTGACAAACACACTCAAATGTTGGATAAAATCTAACATTTAAAAATGTGGAGTGAGAACTGAACTTCAAGGAAAATATGGGAGACTGCCAGGTGCCAGAAACGAAAGAAATCAAAGCCAGAGGAGTAAGTAGGGGCTGATGAGGAGCAGCCCCCCTGGGTTTCTGCTGGATTTCCAAGTTCCCAGATGCAGAGTGATGAGTTTCTAGTGCCCCTGAGAGAAGAGGTAGACACTTTGCATTTAGACAGTAATGAGAAAATAAAGTCCTGAGAGAAGAGCTACCCAGCCATTAAAAGGGGCTGCATTAGTCTGCTTAGGGCTGGACAGCTTATGAGACATTTATTTTCTCATAGTTGGAGAGGCTGGAAGTCCGAGATCAAGGTACTGGCAGATTTAATTTCTCCTGAGGTTTAGTTTTTCTTATCCTAGCTTGCAAATGGCCACTTTCTCCTTGTGTCCTCACATGGCCTGTCCTCTGCATGCACATCCCAGGTGTCTCTTCCTCTTCTTCTGAGACTACCAGTCCTACGGGATCAAGGCCCCACCCTTTTGACCTCATTTAATCCTAATTACCTCTTTAAAGGCCCTGTCTCCAAATATACTCACATTCTAGGGTATTGGGCATTAGGGCTTTCATATATAAATTTTGGGAGACACAATTCAGTTTGGAACAGGAGCTGACAAAACTCTACGCAGGCTCAGAGCAGCAATGAAAAGCTTAAGAAAGCTTGCCACTTATCAGGGGCCTTAGATGGGAGGAGGGAAGATCACCAGTGAGAAATAAAAGCCCAAGCTTGTCATACGTCCAGGTGTGCACTTCGAATTTAGCCTCCCTGCATGTTGTGGGAGCTGGAAACTAAGAACTCAACATAAAATACTGTTCTAGGGACACTAAAATTTCCACCAGAAGTTTTTTAAAAATTTTAAAACCCCAACAGAAACTTAAAAAAAAATAACTAATCCAAGCAAAAATTGTACAACCCAGGACATGATACAGATTTTTTTTTAAACCCTGATGACAATTAATTCATTAAATAAAAAGAGAAGAAATATAAACTACATAAAGGAGCTACAATGAGAGTCATCAAATGCAACAGACTTGTGGTTCTCAGAGTGTGTTCCCTGGACCAGCAGCCTTAGCATCACCTGGGAACTTGTTAGAAGGCAAATTCTTGGGCCCCAGCCAGACCTTCTGAATCAGAAAGCCTGGGAGCGGGGCCCAGAAACCTGTGCTTTAACAAGCCCTCCGTGGGATTCTGATGGCTGATGAAGTGTGAGGAGCACTGCAATAGCAAATGAGCATTCCAGCAGCTGCAGAATGGGACCCTTCCAAGCAACAGCCGCTGCCCTCTCGCTAGCAGTCACTGGCATTGGCACTCATGCCATCAATCACACCATCTATTGCCCTTCCCTGTTGGCACATCCCCAAATCCCAGGTCACCTCCCTTAATTCCCTAAAAGACTTTGTCCCTAGCTCACTAATCTCTCCCCAGGGCTTAGCACATAGTTGGTGCTCAATATGTTTTTACTGAATGAAAAAATAAATGAGAATTGCATGTATTGTTGGGCTATGTTCTTTTTAAAAGCCTCTAATTCCACATTTAATATTTAAGATGAAGGCGGTAGGCTGCTTTCTCCAACATGGCTGGATCTGGAAAGCAGGTCTCTGAGGCAAAGAAGGCAGCTTTGCAGCAGGGTACTCCGTTAGTTTGCTAGGGCTGCCATAATAAACTGTCACAGACTAAGTGGCTTAAATAACAAAAATGTATTATCAGTTTTTTTATTTTATTTTTCAATGATAGTTTTTCCAGTCAATATTATTTTGTATTAGTTTAAGGTGTGCAGCCCAGTGGTTAGACCATCGCATGCTTTACAACATGGTCCCCTCAATATTTCCAGTACCCACCTGGCACCACACAGTTATCACATCATTACTGACTATACTTCCTATTCTGTATTTATATCCCCATGACTGTTTTGTAACTTCTCAATCCCTTCACCTTTTTGACTTAGCCCCCAGCTTCCTTCCTCTCTGGAAATCAACAAATCTGTTCTATTTTCTCATAGTTTTGGAGGCTGGGAGTCCAAGATCAAGATGTAGCAGGTGTGTTGTAACCATTCAAGGCCAGGCAGGTTCATGGTATTTGCATAGATAGAAGACTATTCATGGAGCTGTTGGGATGTGTGGCATGCCTTTATTCACAGGTGCATGAGCCATGCATGCTGCAAGCATGTATCTAGTGAGAAGCTTCCACTGTCTTAAGTACTAGAGGTGAACAAAGCTGGCAAAATGCCAGAAAATTATATAACATAACATAATGCTGCACATGCAAGCCCACTTCATGTTATGGGAACGATTTATCGGACCCAGTCTCAAGGCTATGAGAACACTACTTATCAGGCCCCTCCAAGGCTATGGGGACACTGCTTCCCTTAGTTGCCCAGACACCTGGGTGAGGAAGCCAGACTGCTTCCATTTACCCTACAGCAGGGGTGGCTCCTTCTGAGCCCTGTGAGGGAGAATCTCCTCCAGGCCTCTCTTGTGGCCCCTGGTACCTCAGGGTATCTTGTGTTGTGATGGTGTCTTCACATCATCTCTCTGTAGCTATTTCTGTTTCTTCCCGTGACATTCCTTCTATAAGGACACCAGTCACGGGAACTCACCGTATGCAGTGTGGCTGTATTGTAACCCAACCCAACTAATTACACCTGCAGCAGTTCTTTTTCCTAATAAGGTCCCATTCTGAAGTATTGGGGGTTAGGACTTTAACATGTGTATTTAGGGGGATAAAAGTCAACCCATAGTAGAGGCATTTAGCATAATGTATAGTTTCAAATTATATAAAATTTTAAAACAATGTGGTATGTAATTTATGGCTACCCGAATGCATAGTAAAGGTATAAGAAACATGATGGAAGGGATAAAGCCAATTTCAGCACAGTGCTTTCCTCCGAGCAGGGAAAACAGGAGGGAATGGTTCAAGAAGGGGTCATAGAGGGCATTCAACAGTATCTGTACTGTTCAGTTCTTTCTAAATATGAACCAGATACAGCTCAATGTCAACATGTATTAAATGTCTGTGGTGGGTATTATTATTATTTTGCACATTAGAACAAAATATTTATTTGTGTGTTTGAGAAAGTAGCACTAGGGAAGAGATGTCCCTTGCTATAATGAAATACTATATGCTATATAGCAAATGCCATAGTGACATTTAAAATAAACCCAACTACAAGGCAATATTGAGTGTGTGCAGGTGAAGACATCAAGGAGTGCCAGGTGGCAGGTGGCTATATGAAAAGACAACTACATGGGACTGAAACCAAGGACCAGGCCAGGCTGCAGGTGGATGGATGTGTCCCATGTTGGGCCACCAGTCACAAGAGATGGAGATCAGGCAGGTCAATACAGGCCAGATCCAAGTTCAACAGGGAAGATGAGACTGTGGCAAAGGTGTAGGTGAGATCAAGGTGAACCAGGTCCAGAAATGCAGTTCAAAAAGACAAGCATCCAAGATTCAATCTAGCGCCAGGCAGTAAGCTAAGACTGAGTACTAGAATAGGAATTCCATTCTGTCAAGCAGGACTGGATGAGGAATTCTGCCTTAGAATTCTAGGGAAGAGGTTAGATTCCTACAACTTTACAACTGAAACTTGGACAGGGAATGACCACAATTTAGCAGAGGCACCAAACCAACCAGCACATGGGTGGTTAGTTGCCTCTCCCCATAGTACTGCCAGGAGAAAATTGACCTATGGGAAGAGGGCAGGGTGTGAGCCCTAACCCATCTCTGCTTAGCTGGGAAGACTTAATGCTTGCCAGTCCAGAACTAAACACTATATACATTCTCTCACTAATCCTCTCAACAACCCTATGAAGTTGTTTCTATTATCCCCATTTACAGAGATGGACACTGAGGCTTAGAAAGTGGTATAATTTGCCCCTAACTGGAAAAGCTGGGATCCAATCTCAGTGTGTCTGATTTCAGAGCTCACAGTCTCAGTCCCTGTGTTTTAGGGCCTACTTTCATTCACAACAGAAACGCTTGCCTGAGTTCTGGCTGGTGTGGCTCAGTGGATTGAGTGCCACCCTGCAAACTAAAGGGTTGCCGGTCTGATTCCCAGTCAGGGCACATGCCTGGGTTGTGGGCCAGGTTCCTGGTAGGGGGTACATTAGAGGCAATCACACATTGATGTTTCTTTCCCTCTCTTTCTCCCTCCCTTCCCCTCTCTAAAAATAATAAATAAAATCTTAAAAAAAAAACCCACTAACAAACAAAAATAACACTTGCCCAAGTTCATCTCAAGATACAGGACTTATTAAATCAGACACAGTCTGTGTCTTCATGGCACTTATGTTCTGGTAAGTAGCTCATCACCCCCATCTTGCAGAGCAAATGTAGGATGAGAATTTTTGAGACCGTGCCCCAATAACCCAAGCCTGATGTGTTTTTTTCTTCAAAAGAATGGGGGTGGACAAGAATTTTAGGGAAAAGAATTGTAATCAAGAGTTTGTACAGGCAGGAGGTCCTGCTACGTGGGACGGCCAGGATTTCTAAAGTACACTTCTAATCATTTTTGATGTGACAAAACTGGAACAATGACCTTCGAGCTAAAAGGGAAAGAAGGATCCTTGTCCCGTCGGAATGCCCACTGACAGGAAGAGCCTGGTCTGGCCGAGGCCCCCGGTGATTATTATTCCAGCCTGGGGAGAGAAAAGTCAATTCAAAAATTGCTTGTTCGTGTCATGGTAAACCCTTAATGCTTTTAATGAAAATTCTTCTCCTTCATGAAATATTTTCTATTTTAAAGAAGAACAGCAAATTAATACAGCGTTTCCAATAGCCTTTAAGTCAGGTTTAATTGGGGTAATTCCCTCCAGTGAATCGAAAGATGACATTCGTCTTCATTGCCTGAGTGGAATGTTAAACTGGAAGCAGGGATGAAATGTCAAGGTAAAATAATGCTAATAATTATTCTGAATGTTACATTCTCCTTGACCTTGGAATTTAAAGGGCCGAAATGAAGGCTTTTTTTGTCAAAAGTCAAGAAGTCATCTAGAGACACTGCTGACATTTATGATTAATGTAATCTGGGATTATTAGGAGAGAAATGCAGAATATGATTAGCTTCTAGTATCCCAGTAATTCATTTTATATCATTATAGAAACCATATAGTGCAGGGACATAAAAAGAGCTGACGTGCTGTGGATAATTCTAATCTCTAGAAATTTAAAAAGGAAACCTCTGAAGATAAGTAAGACTTTTTAATTAAAGCAACAGTGACCAAATAATTAAATTTATAGGTCTGTAGTAAAGGAGGGAAGAAAAAAATGACCCCAGTCTAAGGGAAAATAATGATTTCTTATGCACAGCACGCATGCACACAAAAGAAATCAAGCCTCTGTCTGCTGGGTCCTGTCGCTTCAGAGATGCTTCTGGTTCATTTGCAGTGACAAGAGAAAGTAGTGCTCAGGGAAGACTCCCCCAGGGCCAGGGTCCTGAGTGGGCAGTTTCAGCAGCCCCTGAAAAATGAGACTGTGGGTGAGAGCAAAGAAAGTCTGTAATGGACAAGATGGCTTTCACTGTCTGTTGAGGAAAACACAGCTCCTGCTTTAAGGCTTTTGGTCCAAAGCTCTAGCTGGAAAAATGTGAAGGTAAAGGGGAATCCATCTGCTCATTGTGACCTGGTTTCTGTGCCCTGTGGCCCTTTCTAGTGTCTCATCCCATTCCTTGCCCCTCTTTTCACTCAGCCTGAAGCAGGAATTCAGCTGCAGCTGAAATCCTGAAGCAGGGGTGGGAAATTGATTCCTGTAAAGAAAAATGAATACGAAACACTCACAGATAAATTAAAAACAAAGGAAAAAGGAAATAAGGCTTTTGATAGAGAAATTTTAACTCATTTTAAATTTAGAAACTAGAAATATGAAGTGTTACACGAAGTGATATGTATATTTAAGCAATATATAACTCTGATGTAGGTACAAATCACATATCATTTATGTGTATGATATATAATATATTATATGTGTACATGGTCTGTCCAGAAAAAGCCCAGTTATTGTTAACGTGATGGGAACGGTTTGTGCCACATCAGTGCAACCTAGCAGCCAAGGACAGTAGACTAGAATGTGTACATGTGAACAATAACGACTTCACCATACTAGTGAGTGGGGGCAGTAGACGCCATTAAGTGAGCGTGTGTGCTGTGTGGGTGTCACCTTCAAAATGACTGAGAGCAATGAGTCTGCATTAAATTTTGTGTTAAGCTTAAACATTCCTCCAGTAGAAACTATTTGGCTGATTCAGAGGCTTTTGGGGATGATGCAATGAGTACAGTACAAGTAAAAGTGTGACACAAACACTTCAAAGATGGTCAAGAATCTGTTGAAAGTGATCCACATACTGGAAGGCCTGCAACAAGCAGCACACCTGAGAATGTTGAATGTGCACAGGCTGCAATCAACAAAGATCGGCGACTGACAGTGCGAGAACTAGAAGATGATCTGGGGATTCCAAAAACCATTGTGCTTAAGATTTTGATCCAGGATCTTGCCATAAAATGTGTCATGGAAAAATTCACTCCACAGCTGCTGCTACCACAGCAGAAGGAACATCGTGCTACAGTTGCTAATGACCTGATTCAAACTGCTACCAATGACCCAGTTTTCCCGAAGAAGGTCATAATCACAGATGCATCACGGGTCTATAGCTAGGATCTGGAAATGAAGTTCCAGTTGCCCCAGTGGAAGTTTCCTGGGTTTCCATGCTGGAAGAAGGCACAGCAAAGTTGTAGTAAGATCAAGACCATGTTAATTGTGTATTTTGACTGGAAAGGTGTTTTTCATCATGAATATACCCCTCTAGGCCAAACAAGTAATAAGGAGTACTACTTCAATGTTCTTCATTGGTTAAGAGATACAACACAATGAAAATGACCACAGCTATGGGCAACTGGTGATTGGCAGCTTCATTACAACTATGTGCCCACTCATGCATCATGTCTTGTGCAGAATTTTTTGGCAAAACATCAAATCACTCAAGTGACTCAGCTTCTCTACAGTCCAGATTTGGTACCCTGTGACTTCTGGCTTTTCCCAAGACTAAAATCACCTTTGAAAGGGAAGAGATTTCAGACTGTTGATGAGATTCAGGAAAATATGTTGGGGCACCTGATTGCCACACCAACAAAGGATTCTGCAGAGTGTTTTGAACAGTGGAAGAGACACTGAGCAAACTGTGTGAGGTCCCAAGGTGCCTACTTTGAAGGGGACTGATGTGTCATTGTCCTATATACAATGTTTCTTGTATCTTCTTCAATAAATGTCTCTGTTTTCCATATCACATGGCTGGATACCTTCTGGACAGACCTCATATAGTTATTATTTCCTCAATTTCTTCCCCAGCAGGGACAGATGAGAAGTAGTGAGCAAATAAACAGGAAGAAGGGGTGTAAAAAGGTGAGCAGGGAATACAGGGCCAGAAATGTGGAAGGGAGAGAAAGGCAGAAAGAAAAAGCCCAAAGAACAGAGACCCACCTGGAGGGGCTTTCCTAATAGCATAGTGTGCATCAGTGGTGTTTTTGATGATTTTTGGTTAGCTCCCTGGTACTTGAGAGCAGATTCTCTGGTTTAAATTCTCATTCTCATTATCTTGCCAGTCCCACCCTCAGTACTCGTAGATTTCTGTGTTGGTGCACATATCAGTATATTCCTCTATTTGCAATGGCCTTATGCCCAATAAACCCATTGTAAGTTGAAAACATCATAAGTCAAAAATTCATTTAATCCATACAATCTACCAAACACCATAGTTTAGTCTAGCCCACCTGAAGCATGCACAGAACACTTGCATTAGTGTGCAGTTGGACAAAAACTTCTAGCACAGTGAATACCCTGCAGGGCATTGCTGTTCATCCCCATGAGCCCAGGGCTGCCTGGGAGCTGAGCTCACTGCCACTGCCCAGCATCATGGAAGAGTGGCTACTGCATATCCTAGTCCAGGAAAAGGTCAAAATTCAAAATTCAAAGTATGGTTTCCGCTGCATGCATACTGCTCTCACATCATCATAGTCAAAAAATCTTAAGTTGAATCATTGTAAGCTGGGCACTCTGTGTATAAAATCTGTGTAGACCAAGAGAAAGGCTTGATCTTCTGCGGGTATGTACTTGCCTGCATTACACTGCAGGAATTTAGCATCATAATAAATAATAATTCAGGGGAAGTGAAGAGAGGCACTATTTGAAATAAAATCACATGGGCACTTCTTATGTTGTACTGAAGGTACTTGTGAAAACAAATGAAAGTAATGTACATCCAAAATCCCCAATTATTTTCTCTGGAGAAAAAATTATGATAGAAAATCTCACTAAAACAATGCAGCCAACACGAGGAAAATAGAAACCTTTAAAGCACCAGGGAGCTGAGATGTGGTAATAATCACAATTTGCTTTATTCATGCCAACCCCCCCAGATGTTGTCATCTTAAATAAACACATATTTAAAAAAACATTACCAGCACCTTAAAAGGCATTACCGTGGTCATTGTTGAAAGATTAAAAAAGTGGAAAAAATCTCTAAATGTGAAAACTTTTCATTGCCAAGTGGCAGCTGGAAGGTGTAATAGTGACCACTAAAGCCTCACAAGTAGCTTCATTTCATACCAACGAGCATTTGCTGGGGACTGTGTGCAGACACGGTTCTGGGCCTGAAACATGGTGATGAATACGCCACCTCACTTGCCATCCTCATGGTCTAACGGAGGAGACATTTGAGCAAACGAGTCCCAAAAGGACATCACTGTGGGTGCACAGGCATAAACATGGGGTGCTGAGGGGGCGTAGAGGAGAGGCACACACCCAGTACGTCTCTGGGTGGGAGAAGGGGTGATAAGACTTCTCTGAGGAGCTGACCAACCGAAGGTTTAAAGAAAGAGTAAGAGTTAGCAATAAGCAGAGGGAAGAGTGGGGTGCCTGAGCAGGTGCTGGGGTGGGTAGACTCTGCAGTATGAATGGGGATCCCGACACAGGAAAACACCCCACCCAAAGGTGCGGGCAGCCCACTGCTCAAAAAATAGCACCATCACTTTAGCTGGAGTCCAGGAATCACTGTTGATCCCATTTCTTTTCCTCACTGCTCACACCTAATCATTGTCATGTTGGCTTTATCCCAAAATGTATCCCAAATCCATCTAGTTATATCTGCATGCGAACTCCTACTTAATGATAGAAGCCCTGTCATCTCCCCTCTGGACTCTGCAATAGCTTCCTACCTTGTTGTTATGGGCTGAATTGTGTCTTTCCATCCCTTACCAAATTCATATGTTGAAGCCCTAACTCCTAGTACATCAAAATGGGACTGTATCTAGAGATAGGGCCTTAACTGATTATGTTAAAATGAGGCCCTAGTGGGGGGCCCCAATCTTATCTGACTGGTGTCTTCATAAGGGGAGGTTAGGACACACAAAGAGACCCCAGGTATACACATACACAGAGGAAGGGCCAAGAGAGGTCACAGCAGGAGGACAGCCCTCTGCAGGCCAAGAAGAGGGGCCTCAGAAGAAAACAACCCTGCTGACACCTTGATCTTGAACTTCCAGCCTCCAGAACCATGAGAAATATTTTTTTTTTGTTTAGGCCATTCAGTCTGTGGTATTTTGTTACAGCTGCCCTGGGAAACGAATACACTTGCCTTCCTACTTGTACTCACAGCCCCTAAAATCCAGTATCCATCAGCAAAATTATACCACACCATTACCCTCCTTAAAATCCTCTTGTGGCTTCCCCTATATCTAAACTAAAGAGTTTGTAATAAAATACAAACTCTTTGTCCTGATCCAAGAGGTGCACAAGGTGAGCTGACATCCCTCAGATGTCAGATGTCACTTCCTGAGAGAAGACTTCCCGTCCCCAAAGTAAAGGGCCCACCAGACACAACTCTCTGGCATATCAATGTGCTTTATTTTCTTTACAGTATCCATGACCGTACGGTATCTTCTTATGTATGTGATCGTCTATTTCTATGACTACCCCTCCAGAGTGTAAGTGCCTTCATTCTACCTCCAGAACCTTCATCTGTCACATCTGTCTCTTGAGCTGAGAACACAGTACATGCTCAAACATTTTTTTTATGAATGAACAAAAGCAGAGTGAATGACCAAGAGCAGAGTGAATGACCTAAAGCAAATTGCATGTAGTTCAGGTTGGCTGGTGGATGGAAACGGAGGAGCCTGGAGAGGTAGCCAGGAGTTGGAACATACAATTCTTCTCTGAGGTATACCAACAATACCGTGGCTGAGCAAAGGTAACACCCACCCACCAAACCTGGGGTCTACTGTGCATCCTGGTCAATGTCTCCATAATTGTTATACAGTGTTCAGGGACAACTGAGCAGTCATCCAGTCACAAACTCTGCTTTATAAGGGTGCTCAGGAGCCCTGTGGAAAGAAAGAAACCCTGAACCTTGCTCACAACTGGGGATCGACACCCAGTAACATAACTGATGGACTCTGTGGGGGTGACAGGGCTGGAGTTGTCAGAAAACAAAGGATCAATAGCTGTCAACAGAAAATCACCAAGTCAATAAACCTGGTCGAATGGGCTAGAGTGTGTGACTGAGCCCCGGGGAGAAAAAGGTGGAGGAGGTCAGCATACAGTCCAGGGTTCAGATTTGCACCCTTCCCTACCTCTCCCAGAGCACCTGTGTGCCATGGAGGAGGAGCTTTACAGGAAAGAAGCAAAAATGTCTCTTAAGGGTGTGGTCCCTCTGTAGTGGGCCTTTCCCCTCCAAGAGATGGGTACCTCCAGCTGCAGAAAATGATCAAGGGCGGGACATGGGAAAGTAACAATAAATAAGATTCGTAGGGAAAAAAATGCCTCAAAAACAGGGAGAGAATGTTGGCTTCCTGGGTGCCACAGCCAGGCCTGAGCAGACCCTTTCAGAGCTCCGGAGAGGGAGCTATGGTGGGCGATGGGCCAAAAAAGAGAGAGTCATCGCTGAAAGAGAGGGGGGCAGAGTAGCAGTGCTGAGTCCATGCCAAGCAACACTTCTCCCCTCGCTGATGGGGATTTGGAAAGGACTTGACAAATGGAAGACTGAGGACATGTGTAAAAATTATTCTACTTAAAACTCGAGTTAATAGGACCACTTATACATTTTTAAGTTTGAGGAGCCAATGAAAATTTCAAAGTGAGGAAACACTAACTTGCCATTTTACAATATCACTTGGTGGGAACAGAAGATGGACTGGATGGACCAGAGGCCAGATCTCCAGCCCCATGGGGATGGGCAGCTCTGGCCCCCTCCAAATTTCAGCTCAGTCTGACCATGTGACTTGTATGATTCTCAAGAATTATACAGTAACTAACTGTTAGACTAAAAGACTTCCTTCACTTAGCATCACAAGAAAACTCATCTCCATTTAAAAAACATGCAATGCTCTAATACCTATAGACACTGCCATTCCTTAAAACAATTTGTACATATCCCAATACTAAATGTACATACTCTGTTTCCATTTAAAAATTATTTTCTCCAATCTGATAAACCATCTTCATCAGTAAAGTTGACCCCAGTTGTTATAAACATCCTCCAAAAGCAAAGGTTTGTCAGTTTTACTATTTTAAAAAATCTAATGCAAGTTTTGTTTATCTTTATTTAAGAGTCAAAACTGGTTTGAACAACAGAAATGTCTGAGCAATGTGGTTTTCACAAGCTTAGTCTCAGAAACTGATGAGATGGTAGACATCATTGGGTATAATTTCTATCATGTGTATTTTTTAAAAGCCAGACTTATGATTTTGTATCATATGATATGTTTGTGCACATTAGAATGATACAAGGCAGAAAATATGCATATATGTATATGTTTCATGCATTAGAGGCACAGTCAAGAGTCTAATGGAATTCTTCTAGGATCTCATTATTCCTGAGGATACAGGCTGAACAAAATGTAAGTACAATACACGCAAATTAGCCACAGTATAATCAACCATTCTGTTCAGTTTTATTTTATAAAACAAAGCAAGTGATAACATTTCTTTGGTTCAGTTTCTAAACTTCCACTGCTTAAAAAAGTGACATTAATTTGGATACATTAGTACATGTTAATGCAAGATCATTAAACAGTCATAGAGGAAGGCCAATTACTATTGCTTCTAACAGCACATCTTTTCCTGGTGAGCCCACAATGGCTGCAGCTGGTTCAGAGAAGGGCAAAATAATAGTTGCAGTCCATAAAGCTAATTCTCCTATTGTCCACTAAATATATTTTTCTAGAAAACTACAAAAGGTTATTTCTAAAAATCTACAATAAAATTCATAAAATACTGGGAGTAGTCTGTAAGAAAATTTACTGTTGTAATTAAATATGTTATTAGCATGAGTACCAATTACCCAGTTACACAATATATTTTTGAAATACTGTTGGCCAGGTATGTACCACTTACCGCAGTGTAAGAGTTGATGCCAGAACAAACTTCTGATAAGTCCAGCATTTTAAAAATCAACTAAGAGACAAAGTGGATTAGACATTTTTTTCCAGCTTTATTGAGATATAGTTGACATAAAACATTGTGTAAGTTTAAGATGTACAACGTGTTGATTTGGTACATTTGTACACACTTTATAGATTATGAAATGATTAGCACTGTAGTGTTAGCTAACACCTCCATCATGCCCCATAGTACTTAAATGTTCTCACCACACACACAAATAAAGATAACTACCATTTTGTGTGTGTGTGGTGAGAACATTTAAGATCTACACTGTTAGCAACTTTTCAAGTACGCAGTACAGTATTGTCAGCTGCAATCACCATGCTGAACATTAAATACTCAGAACTCATTCATCTTATAACTGGAAGTTTGTAGCCTTGACCACCACCTTCCCGTTCCCACAGCCCCCAGCTCCTGGAAGCCACCACTCCACTCTGTTTCGATGAATTCAGCTTTTTCAGATTCCACATATAAGCGATATGCTACAGTACTTGTTTTTCTCTATCTGACTTATTTCACTTGGCATAATGCACTCAAGGTCCATCCATGTTGTTATAAGCAGCAGGATTTCCTTCTTTCACATGGATGAATAATGTGGACATATATCTCACATTTTCTTTATCCATTCATCTGTTGACAGATATTTAGATTGTTTCCATATCTTGGCTATTGTGAGTAACATTGCAGTGAACATTAGAGTGCAGATATGTCTTCGAGATCCTATTTTCATTTCTTTTAGATACATGCCCCGAAGTGGAATCCCTGGGCCATGTGGCTGTTCTATTTGTAATGTTTTGAGGAACTTCCACACTGTTTGCCATAGTGGCTGCACCAATCTACGTTCCCACAAGGGTCCCCTTTTCTATACATCCTCTCCAACACTTTCAGTTCTTATCTATTTGATAACAGCCATTCCAACAGGTGTGAGGTGATATTTCATTGTGGTTTTGATTTGCATTTCCGTAATAACTAGTGATGTTGAACACCTTTTCATGTCTGTTGGCCATCTGTATGTCTCCCTTGGAACAAGGTCAAAATGTCTATTCAGGTCTCTGCCCATTTTTTAATTGATTGCTTTGTTGTTTTTGAGTTGTATGAGTTATTTATATATTTTAGATAATAACCCTTTGTCATATATATGATTTGCAAATAATTTTACCTATTTAGTAGGTTACATAAAGAATTTCTTGATAGTTCTACCAAGCAAATTAGATAACAAGCAAGTTAGATATTCCTGTGAATATCTAACTTTAAGGTGGTTTTTTTTAAATAGCTCTGATAAAGTAAAACTTACATAAAATTTATCTACTGTAAGTGGAAAATTTGATGACCTTCAGCATATTTGTGTTACTAATATTATGATCACATCACCACCGTGATCCAGTTCTGGAACATTTCTAAAAAGTTCCCTTGTGCCTGGCTCCTGTTGGTCCTCATTCCTAATCCCAGTTGCAGGCAACTGCCGACTTGTTTTTGGTCTCTAGATTTTTTGCATTCCATATAAATTGAACCATGTATTCTATCCTGTCTGACTTTTTTCACTTAGCACAATGTTTTAAAATTTCATTCATGATGTAATGTGTATCAATAGTTCATTCTTTTTTATTGCTAAATTATGTGGACATGATATTTTATCTATCTATTCACCAGTGTATAGATATGTGGATTGTTTCCAGTTGTGGGCTATTATAAACAATAACATGATGAATACTCACATTCAAGTGTTTGTGTGGCCATATGCTTTCATTTCTCTCAGGTAAATATGTAAGAGAGTTATCATTGAGTTATATTTTAAGTCCATGTTTAGCCTTTTAAGAAAATGCCAAGTTGTTTTCTCAAGTGGCTGTCCCACCTTACATGCCCACCAGCCATGCAGTAGGTTCCAGTTTCTGCACATCCTCATCACTCGATACTGTTAGACTTTCTCATTATAGAGTCATTTGAGTGGGTGTAGTGGTGGTCTTCACTTGTATTTCCCCACTAACTAGCGAAGTTAAGCACCTTTTCAAGTACTTACCATTTACATACCTTCTTTGGTGAAATGAGTATTTAAATCTTCTGCCAATTTTTAATTGGGTTATTGTATTATTTAGTTTTAAGAGAATTTTAAAATCTATTCCACATACACGCCTTCTATCAGATATTACAAGCATATGATTTGCAGTAGGATATATGTATGTATAGTCAGTATGTTTGTATGTATTTTCTGGGTACAGTCCTTTATCGGATTTGCAAATATTTTGTCTTAATCTGTGGCTTTCCCTTTTATTTTCTTAATGATATCTTTTGAAGAAAAAAGGGTTTTAATTTTGATAAAATCCAATTTATCAATTTTTTTGTGAGAGGTAACTTTGGTATCTATCTAAGGAACCATTGGCTAACTCAAGGTTACAAAGATTTTGTCCTACATTTTTGTATAAAAGTTTTAGAGCTTTAGGTCTTACATCTGAGCCTACGATCTATTTTAAGTTTATTTTTGTATATGGTGAATGATTTAGGTGAAGGTTTCCTTTTTTCCTGGGAAAAAACGGCCTATTATTCCAACACCATAATTGAAGAGACTGCCATTTCTCCCACTAACCTGCCTTTGTATTCTTGCCAAAAGTCAGTAAACTGTAAATGTAAGAGTTTATTTATGCATGCTAAATTTTGTTCTATTGATCTTCGTTTTTCCTATGCTTATACTATAGTCTTACTTGATGTACCTTATTCCTAGTATTGACCTTGGGTAGGGTAAGTTGTCCAACTTTGTTCTTCTTTTTCAAAATAGTTTTAGCTATTATAAGTCCTTTGTATTTTCATATATATGTAGGATAACTTTGTCAATTCCTACCCCCCCTCCAAAAAAAAGCCTGCTGATATTTTGATATTGATAATGTTAGTCTTATAGCTGAATTTGGAAGAACGGTCAACTTAATACTGAATATTCCAACTCACTAACATGCAATATCTCTCCATTTGCTTAGATGTTACATTTCTGTCAGCAATGCTTTTCAATTTTCATTGTAAAAACCTTGTTCTTCTTCTGTTACATTTTTTCCTAAGTATTTTATTCTTTTAGAGGTTACTGTAATTGGAATTGTTTCCTAATTTCATTTTTTTATTGTTTGTGGCTAAGACATAGAAAATTATTGATTTGTGTATAACAATCATTTGTTCTGGAAACTTGCTAAACACTCTTCTTAGTTTTGGTAGCTTTTTTGTAATTTCCTTAGGATTTTCTATATAGGATCATGTCTCTGCAAACAGACAGTTTTATTTTTTTCCAATCTAGATGACTTTAACTTCTTTTTCCTGATTTAGTTCACTAGTTACAAACTGCAATATGATATTAAATAGGATTAGTGAAGCATTCAGGTTACTATTAAGAGATTAGCATTAATTAATTATGTGAGAGCTTTTTTGTCCTTTATTGTATTAATATGGTATGCTACATTAATTGATTTTGGGGTGTTAAACCAACTTGTGGTTTGCAGATAAATCTTACTTGGTCATGGCGTGTAACCATCGTTTCGGATGTTGCTGTATTCAGTTTGCTAATATTTTCTAAAGGGTTTTGCCTCTATGTCCCGAAGGAAAACTGGCCTGTAGTTTTCTTTCCTTGTGATTTCTTCATTTGGCTCTGGCATCAGGGTGATATAACCTTTAAAGAATGAGTTGGGAAATGCTCCTTCCTCTGCTATTTTCTGAAAGAGTTTGGAATTCGTTATTATTTCATCTTTAGAGAGTTGATATAATTTACAGTGAAGCTATTTGGGATTGGGGTTTTCTTTGTGGTCATATTTTTAGTTACTAGTTCAATCTCTTTACTTGTGATACTTTGATTACATTTTTTAATGTTTTTCCTTTAGTTAATTTTGGTAATTAATGCCTGTCTGGGAATCTGTCCATCTCATCTAAGCTGTCTAATTTGTTGGCATACAGTTATACAATATTTCTTTTATAATTCTTTTCACTTCTGTGGGGTTAGTAGTAATGTCCATTTATTTCTGATTGTGTCCTCACTCTTTTTCTTGGTCAGTCTAACTAAAGGTTTATCAGTTTTCTCCATCTCTTTGATTCCATTGGTTTTTCTCTATTGTGTTTTTGCTTTCTGTGTCATTAATTTCTACTGTTTATTATATCCTTCCTTCTATTTGCTCAGGGTTTAATTTGCTTTTTTTTTTCTGGTTTTGAGACCCTCTTCTCTAATATAGATATTTAAACCTACAAATTTCTCCCTAAATACTATGTTAGCTGCACCACAGTTTTTGGTATGTTGTGTTCTCAATTTCATTCAGTTCAAAGTATTTCTTAGTGTACGTTTTGATGTCTTCTATCCATGAGGTATGTAGAATCTTACATTGTTTAATTCCCAAATATCTTAAAATTTCTTTGTTATTGATTTCTATTTTGATTCTGTTATAGTTGAATGGTTTTAATCATTTTAAATTTGTCTCATGACATAGCATATAGTCTATCCTGGAAAATATGTTTTTGTACTTGAAAAGAATATATATTATGCTGTTGTTGGGTGTAGTGTTCCAAACATGTCATTTTCTTCTGCTTAGGTCAAATTTGATGGTGTCATTCAAGTCTTTTATATCTTTGCTGATTCTTTATTTAGCTATTCCCAAAATTATTGAGAGAAATGTTTTGAAATCTCCATCTCAAATAGTTGAATTTGACATTTCTTTTTTCCGTCTGTCAGATTTTGGTTTGTATATTTTGGGAGCACTGGTATACTTGTTATAAACATCAATCTGCTACCTCCTGCACGTGCCCTGACTGGGGATCAAACCCACAACCCAGGTACTGCCCTGAGCAGGGATGGAACCCACAGCCTTCTGGTGTACAAGACAGTGTTCCAACCAACCGAGACACCCAGCCAGGGCTCTAGTAATACTTTTTGACTAAAGTCTATTTTGTCTGATATTAACATAACCACTCAAGCTTTACTATGGTTACTATTTGCATGGTATATCTTTTTATATCTTTTCTTACTCAGAATATTTGTCTTTAGACTCCAAAGTGCCCTTGTTTCCGACAGCATATTGTTAGATCGTGCTTTTTCACCCATTTCAGCAATGTCAGCCTTTGTTTGGGGTGTTTAGTCCATTCAAACTACTCGTTGATTTGGTTAGGTGTACATGTGCTATTTAGCTATTTTTTCCATGTGTTAAGTCCTTTTTTCCCTCTGTTTCACTTTTACTAATTTATTTTGTGTTAGATATTTTGTAGTGTTCTAGTTTAATTTATGTCTATTTTTTAACTCTTTTTAAAAATCTATTTCCTTAGTGGTTGCTCTAGGGATTACAATATGAATCTTAAATTATAACAACCTACTTCAGTTTGATTCTGACTTAATTCTGGTAAACTATAGAACCTGTACTTCAATATAGCCCCATTTCCTCGCCCCCTTTATGTTATTATTGCACATATATAACATGCATAGTGAGTCCTCGCTTGATGCCACTGATAGGTTCTGTGACTTTAAGCAAGACACTGTGTACCAATACCAGTTTTATCATAGGCTAACTGACACAGACAAGAGTTAAGTTCCTACAGCATCTTGTCAAAGTCATAGTACAGCAACACTGAATGAAACAATGATATTCAGCGCCTGCTGTATATGTATCATGAACCCAACAGCACAATGCTATACCTATTGCTTTATACAATTTTGAATGTCTTTTGAAGAATTTAGGAGGAGCAAAGAGGAAAATAAATTTAAATAGTCTTTTATATTTAGTTATATGTTTGCCATTTCTAATCCTTAGTTTTATTTTCTTTCCCTACATTTTCTACCTCAACCTTCTCTTATACGCCCCTCAAAGTAGCCCAGACACAGGAAAATATGGCAATACCACAGAAAATATCCTGAAAGTCAGATTTCTGACATAAATTCTGAAAGGAAAAAACTTTCACAAAAATGATTCAAGTACTATTTTCCTAAATATTCTCTTCCTATGTAAAATGAAAGAGCATTTTTGCCTGCTGTTTGACATTCTTCTCTTTTGAGGGTAACTTGCTACAATTTGCAGGCCTTATCCTTGCATAGTTGCTAATTTGCTCCCTCCTTACATACTCTTGGCAATCTCATTTGCTGTGCATTTCTAAAACCTGGATGTTTCCCTTTACCTCTCAATGATCTGGTTCATTTCCTAGGTGTAATTACTTGGAATAAACTTCCTAGATATTTTTGAATGAGGGGGTTAGCTAAAGGACATCTTTCTAGCCTGCAGCAATTGAACTCACACTTAAATCTATATTATTCAACACCACCCTGGAAAAAATCCTTCTACATTCAAACTGTTTCAACTCTGAGATAATTAATTGAACTCTTAGACTTCGAAGTTTGCCTTCCAAAAAGAACAGTAAAATAATTATTCTTGGACCTGTTAAAACATGACTAAATATTTCAGTAAGATATAATTATGGTTTCAGGACATCACTAAGAAAATATTCCAGTATGTCATGTTTGTTTAATTATATGTATAAACCTATGTATGTAATTGCTTCATAAACATAAACACATATTCTCTTTTTATGTTTTTTGTTCTTGCTGTTACTGCTGGTGGTGTGGAGGCCCTTAAAAATACTTCCCATATAGCTTCTCACTATTTTAAAATAGGAATCAAATGTTTATATGTATGAGATCTGTGACACTAGGGTTTGCCTAATTCACAGTGGAAGGAAGGAAGGAAGGAGAAAGAAGAGATGGATGAAGAAGAAGGAAAAAAGAAAGAAGAGAGTAAAAAGAAAACATAAGGTATGAAATGCTAGCGAGAGTTGTAAAACAATAACCTGTGTCTGAGGCCTTCAATTGATCTCTGAGAGAGCAAAACCCGGGAGCCTTGACGAGAAGGAAGTATAGAGAATAGAGTTCAGAGGAAAGTCTAAAGAAATTGTATAGTAGTCACCAAGGTGCTTTAATTAAAAAAGGTAAAAAGGACATTTTTCTCCCTCTGAACAAAAGGTCCATTGAAATGGAAGCTAATGATATCTTCAGGAAAATAGAAAGGGTTTGATGCGGAAAATAACTAACATCCTACACAGTAATATTTTGTTATTGGCAAACAGAAAGCAATAGTTCAGAATTTATCAAGCTTATCAGTTCCACCTAATTAAGAATATAGCCAGAGGGTATAGTAAACAAAACTCTAATAACTCACTCCTGAGCTCCTGGCCCTACTGAAATCTAATATCCTCCTTGAAACATGCCTGGTGGTCTCTGCTCATCTTGACCTTCTGAAAGCAACCACAAGGAAACACTCTACTCCATTAAGGCCAAGGGTAGAATTCCTTAGAGATTACATTCATGTTGTCTATGACAGACTCTTGTGTCCCGCCACCCTGTTGCCAGAGGATGCAGGATGCATGAAATTCGTATGTGAGTCTCTGAGGGAAAAGGTCTGTTGAAACTGGAGGAGGATAATTTAAGAATTTCTATTTCAGTTGTGGCCACCAACTCCACTCCATTTGTTTCAAAATGAAGCCCAGCATCTCCCCAGAAAACCTCTCCTCTCAACCTAGAAGATGTTCCAGTGTGAAAGCTACATGTTCATCGGGATGAACTTGAATGAGCTTGAATGAAGATCAAGAAATGTTCTCTAAAACTTAAATTAGAATCAGTGGAAATAGTTGGCAAATAAAAATTCAGACTCTCAGGCTCCTTACTTCTCATCTTGCCCCCTTGCCCCCAGTTCTCTCCGTTTTCCTCTGACAGTCCCTTCCTACCCCTTTTGTCTATGGTCAGATGAGAGAGGGCTGTGTTTCACTCAAATCCATATGTTGAAGCCCTTAACCCACAACGTGATGGTGTTTGGAGATGGAGCCTTTAGGAAACAATTAGGATTAGGTGAGGTCATGATGAGAGCGGTATTCTTACAAGAAGAGGGGGAAACCAGCCCCCTCTCTCCCCACCATGGCACACAGTGAGCAGGTGGCATCTGCAGGCCAGAAAGAGGGCTCTCACCGGAACCTACACGCTGGCACCCTGATCCGACTTCCAACCTCCAGAACTGTGAGAAATAAAGGTCTGTTATTTACGCCACTCAGCCTGTGGAATTCTGTTATGGCAGTCCAAGCAGATTAAGAAAGGGAAAGGCCAATCTTGCGTCAAAGAATGATTCCTTCATGGAGACGAGTCTTGGGCTAAACTTTGAAAGATCTGGAAGAAAGCTTGTGGAATTGGAATTTATCCTATAGGTCAAGTTTTTTAATATGAAAATGTTAAAGGCCCCTAAAAATCATAAGTAAAGAGTTGTATGTACATGTGTGCACACATGCATTCACATTTGCTAGGGAAGAGCTTTTTTAAAAAAATAAATAAATGAAAACAAAAACCTCAAATAGGTAAAGAACCACCATTGCAGATAAAGGGACATTCTTAACAAAAAAGTTGAAGGTGGAGAATGTCACAACCCAGAGTCTTTTCTCCTGGATTACAAAGAATGGCATGCTGCTTTTAAAGTAATACTTTGAACAACCATCCTTACTTACTTTTAAAGAATCTGAGAATTTTTTGTCCTTTTCACCGTTTCAAAAAAAATATTACCTTACTAAGTGTTAGAAACTCGGTGTGAGCAAATACTTCTAGCAATGTAACTTGCATTCTTTCTGATTGGAGCCACATTGTCAATATGAGGAGTCCCGTCCACAGGTCCGATATGCTGAGGCGTATGTTCTGGGCACACGGAGGAGACAGCAGAGTTCAGGGTTCACCTGACGTTCTGGGAAACCACACTCCAGTGTCCGCCCGCATTTTCCCCATGCGTGGCAGGCGTTTCCTGTCCCACGTCCGTCTGCAGGGCTCGCCCCCAGCAAAATTTAAAAGCAGGAAAAGTTTGCCTCCCTTAGTTTCTGCAGCCTTTCTGGCTGCGGGCTTCTAAAAATTGAATCTGACAGCTAAGTAGTTTGTGGTTTTCAAATCATATTGCTTGTCTCACTATAAAAATCCTCCTCTAACCAAGCCCTTTCCTCCTGTTTTACTGACATCCCAGCTCCTCCTCTCTGTCACTTATGTGCTGAGAGGTAGATTCACAATCAGGTCTGTGGCGACTGTGCCTTTGGAAATTTACATCTGTATGCTACCTTTCCCAAGGGTGCTGAAGGTGAAGGGTAGAATTTATCTCTAGAGGTAGAATAAAAGCCTTTGAGGGGGGCGGGTAATATTGTCAACAAACTATTTGGAGAGGTAGGGACATTTTCTGGGTGCTTAATATAGTACCAGAGGGTCTGCCTCTAGGAAAAAGCTGTCTTGCCCACATGCACCTGTAAGCTGAACTCCTGGGAATATTCCTGTAACACGAAACAGTGATTGGAAGGAAAGTGGAGAACCCTAGCTCCAAAACAGTTACACAGCAACCACCACAGAATCTCCGCAAACTTGTATTTTAAATCTATTGACAGTCCTTCTCTAAGTACTGGTGCATATGTATGATGAGTCAATCTGCTTAGCACTATAAAAAGGCTGAAGAAGAAATTTTCAGTTCTACAAGAAAATGTTTATTAAAACAATACAGATGTTGCCTGGCTCACAGTTCCAATCAGGCATGTGAAATATCATTTTACACCGGGACTCCCACAAGGAGCTCTAAAGAGCCAGGAGTCGCAGGCTCATTTTTCATACAAGCAGAGAAGTGTTTTAAATCCCTTCCACACAATTTGCAGAAGTCCTGCTAATGTAAACCAAACTCTTGAGTTCAGTAAATAGCAAACACAAAATAACTAAGCCTTTTCAGAAATATTATTCTTCCACTAATCTTGAAAGCAGGGGGCCAGAATACCATCTTGAACCCTGGAGTAGCCCAAAGCGAAGCCCTGGATCATTCCCCTCGGTTATTGGGGAACCCAAACCTTCACCTTGATTAGCTGTTAAAAAGTGGCAGCATTCTGATGCCTTCAATTCAAACCTGCTGTGGTTATTCCCAGGCTGCTTCATCCCGGCCAGAGAGCACTGCCAAGTTTTCCGAGTTTCTAAAGGCTGAACAAGTATGGCTTACACATATTCAGTGTGACAGAGAGCTTCAAGTCACCTGGTATGTCTCACTGCAGAATTCTAGTATTGTAATCAAAACATACTGTTTCTGTGAAATCTAATTTTGACAAACTAGTTACAAGCAACAGGCATTTTATTAAACAGGAAATTCCATAATTCAAACAGGCTATTTATTAATTTTCTGCAGTTTTGAAATCCTCAGTGGGATTTGAGTTTTTCCAGTTTTCATCTATATCTATTGATTCACTCTGTGACGTGCAAAGGCCCTGTCCTAGCTTTAGACTCCATAATCTCGACAAGACTCCAAATGACTGCCCTTCCCCCCAGGGAAGTAGAAAAAAATACCAAAACGACCTTGAGTGTTCTTGGACTCACGATGACAGAGCAGACATGTCTGTGGGCCTTTCTCTTGAAAAATAATCCCTCAAGCCACCCAAAATGAGAAAGATGTGGAAAGACAATGTCTCTGTTTAACGAGACAGAAGACATCTGTCACAGAATCAACAATGTAAAAAGACAGAAAGAAATGGAGTAACGGAGAATACTCTGCAGAGGAGGGTGCATTCAAACTTAAATGTTAGTAGGGGTGACCATGCAAAGATATGAGTCACTTTGCAGGTCAGAAGTCCAGAAATGCTCAGGTTTTGAAGACAGCTTCAGTATGAAGGAGGCACATATGAGGTGGGAGATGCACTCATGAAATTCTTTGAAATTCTGCATGGAAAACAAGCAGACCCTGATCTCCTTCTCAATCTCTATTGAGGGAAAACTCCAAGGTGGAAAAACTGCAAACAGAAAACTTCCCAGCCCCACTCCTAAAATCTCAGAGGAAATAATGCAGAAAGCAGAAGAAAACTTCCAAATGTTACATTTATGAAACACGAATAATATCCTATTTAATAATAATTACAAGAATTGGCATTTAAGAGCTCTTGGAAGTTAAAAATACAAGAGTCAACTTGTAAATTCAATAAAGACATTAAATGGTAAAGCCAACATTTTAAAAAATGATAAAAATGAACAATAGGAAGAAGAGGCAAAAAAATGAAGGGTTATACCAGAATGTCTAACACCCAAATAACAGAAGTTCCAGAAAGAGAAAACATTAGGGAGAACATCGTAATAATACAAAAAAACATTTCTAGAACTGAGGTAGTTCTAGAGCTGAATCTATAAGTTGAAAGTGTCCACTGAGTGAATCGTTTTAAATGACCTACGTCAAGAGACATTACCATGTTTCAGAACACCAGCAACAAAGAAAAGGCTTCAGCACTTCCGGAGACGGACCCCAGGTCACACACAAAGGAGTCACAGCAGCATCAGGGACCATGTTAGTCTGCTTGGGCTGCCACAATAAAACCCATTGTCTGGGTGGCTAAAACATCAGAAGTTTATTTTCTCACAGCTCTGGAGGCTGGAAGTCCAAGCCCAGCATGCTAGCATGGCAGGTGCTGGTGAGAGCTCTCTTCCTGGCTTGCAGGCAGCCACCTTCTTGCTGTGACCCCTCTTTCTTCTGTGCATGTGGAGAAAGAAAGCTCTCGCTCTCTCTCTTCCTCTTTCTCTTCTCATGACGACATTTAATCTTATATTTAATTCACATATGAATTTCTGACAATTTAGTCTATAGCAGGCATCTCAACAGCAACATTAGAAGTTAGAAGAAGCCCTGGCTGGTTTACCTCAGTAGACTGAATGCTGGTCTTTGAACCAAGGGGTCACTAGTTCGATTCCCAGTTAGGGCACATGCCTGGACTGTGGGCCAGGTCCCCAGTAAAGGGCATGCAAGAAGCAACCATGTAGGAGACCATTCTGCGTGGCATGGGCCCAGCTCCTATTCGGAGATGCACAGGACACACGCCTACGGATAGGTTCTCCCATGGGGAATCAGGCCTGCTATGTATCTAGGCCACTTTGAGACTTGCTTTTGCTAAAACTCCCTCACCCTGAATTGAGACAGCAAGTGCTTAATGTAACTTCCTAAAATCCATGCTAAAACTCCCCAGTTGTTGGGAACTGCCCTGCCTGGTATCAGAAGCTGTAACCTCGCCAAGGCTAAGGCTGAGGGAATGGCCTTGGACTGTAAGCCAGCAAGGAGACAAAAGCTTATCTCCCTGGCAGGAGTGCTGCTTCTGCTGCTTCATTCATAACTGAACCCCAAAACTTGGTCAGTTAGCCAATGACAGATAAGATTCCCCAAGGTGGAAACGATCTAAGACAGGCACGATCACATGTGAGGCCCCCAAGAAAGGACTTTGGGGGCTACAGCAAAAGGGGGTGATGGACCCTCCCTCGCTCCTTGGCTGTGATATAGCCTGAGTCCTCATTGTCTGGGAGAAAATCTTATCCCTTGGCTGCCTTACTTCCCTTGTTCCACCTAAGCCTGAAACAATGACAGGGTGGTGCAGCTCTGTGCTAAAAAGGGCGGGTTCCCCGGGTGATCAGGCCTAAGAAAGAATATGTAAAATCCTGTGAAACCTGCTTTGTTTAGAATGCTCTCAGTTGAATGATAAGGGTCCAAGGAAGAAGCAAGTTTGTTCTTTAAAGTTGTACAGCTCTTTGACCCTGACTCAAAATAGGCCCTCAGACTTCCTTGTTATCTATTGTTTGATCCTTACTTCCTAGCAATGAGTAATGAGCTTTTACCTGAATTCTTATTCAAACGAAACCAATAAAAAGCCTCTCTGGAGGGGGGACAGGGCGCTTTCCCCACCAGGGAGGGTGGCCAAATGATGCCCTCAGGGAGAGAGGGTGGCCGAGGCACTCCCCACGTGAGGAGTGGCCCTGCTGTTCCTATCCCTCCACAGGACCTGGTTGTCTCTGTGTATATTTTCTCAAGTGTTGACGAACATCCTCAGCCGAGATGGATACTGCTGGCCAGTATCCATCCACACCCAGTATGGAGTATAACTGGTTCAACTACTTTTCCCCTTTCATTTGCAAATATCCTTCTTCTGTGATGTGATTAGCAGCATCTGGCTCCTTTGTTTTCTGTAAAAAGTAACCACCTAAAGTGAACCTGTGCATAGTAAATGAGGACCATCATATAATGTGACCAGAAAAAGAAATAAAGGCCTGTTCTGGCAGAGGCCTCAGCTTTTGGCTCCTCTTGAGAGTGAAGCCGCCCACCCTTTTCCTTCACAGGACTTGGTAGTCCACGTGAATGTCTCTCCCCACCATCCACAATGTCACGGACCCCATGAGCCAGGGTCCGTATCACAACCACACATTGATGTTTCTCTCCCTCTCTTTCTCCCTCCCTTCCCCTCTGTCTAAAAATAAATAAAATCTTTAAAAAATAAGTTAGAAGATAATAGAGAAAAGCAGGGAGAACAGTGGGCAGATAATTCCTCACAAATGGCAATAATGTTCAAAAGAGACCGCAGTTACCAAACATGGTGGATGTCCACCATCCACAAATTTACATAACACAGTGACAAAGGCTTCATACACGGATTTAATTTTTTTTTTAAAAGTGATATAACTTAAGTGAGAGGGTAGAAAAGAGGAGGGGTGGTATAAGAGCTAAAATACTACGTATCAAGAAAGGTACTTAGTAATATCTAAAATTGATTGATCAGATGTATATAGTTTTATAGGTTGTTGCAGATATACTCTAAGGCAGCCTCAGTTCTTTCCCTCCCCTTCAGTGCAGGCAGAAACTGTGACTTGCTTCTAGCCAATAGAATATTGCAAAGATAAAGTGACTTTGCAGATGCAGTTAAGGTCCCAGATCAGTTGATTTTAAGGTAAACAAAGGAGATTATCCTTGTGATACAGAGTTAATCAGGTGAAAGCCTTTGAAGAGAGAGATTCTGCTGAAAGAAGCGAGAGCACCAGGTGGTAAAGGACATTGGGGAACTCTGAGGAGCTGAGAGCAGCCCACAGAAGACAGCCAGCAAGAAAGGAAGGAACCTCCATCCTACGGCTCCAAGGAACTGAAATCGGCCCTCATGCACATGAGCTTAGAATTCCAAGCTCAAGAATGGAGCTGTTTGCAGCTTTGGGATGTCCTGAGAAGAGGACACACTGAAGCCAGATTCCTGACCTACAGAACTAATGAGCTAAGAAATGTTTGTTGTATTAAACCACTAAGTTTTCAGTAACTTAATAGGCAGTGGTAGAATTGCTCCTGGAATGAGGTAAGACTTTGGGGCTGTTGGAATGAAGTGAATGTATTCTGCATGTGATAAGGACATGAACTTTGGGAAGTCAGGGTCAGAATGCTATGAACTGAATACTCTGGCCCCCTCATTTATATATTGAAGTCCCAACCCTCAGTGTGGCTGCATTTAGAGGTGGGGGTCTCTAAGGAAGTTTTTAAGGTTAAATTAGGTCATAAGGTGGGGCCCTGATCCCATAAGACTAGTGTCCTTCCAACAAGAGACATCAGAGAGCTCACTTCCCCTCCATGAGTGTGCACGCACCAAGGAAAGGCCATGTGAGAAGGCGGCTGTCTGAAAGCCCAGAAAAGAGTCCTCACCAGAATCTGAATTGGCCAGAACCTTCATCTTAAACTTCTAGACTCAATAACTGTGAGAAAATAAATATCTGTGGTGTATCACCAGTCTATGGTATTTTGTTATGGTAGCCCAAGCCAACTAACACAGAGTGCAATGTTCAAGTGTGTTTTGTAGTTGAATACTATAATTTTAAGTTCATTCTAGGTACTTAAATTTAAGATGTGCTT
The DNA here is from genome assembly GCF_004126475.2 of Phyllostomus discolor. Classification (NCBI taxonomy): domain Eukaryota; kingdom Metazoa; phylum Chordata; class Mammalia; order Chiroptera; family Phyllostomidae; genus Phyllostomus; species Phyllostomus discolor. The sequence goes on from NC_040907.2 coordinate 75,616,653, forward strand.
TTTTTAATTGTTACTTTTTTTTTAGCAGTGCTTTTAAAAGAGAAAATACACTGCTTCATGAAAGACAACAAAAAAAATAAGATCTTCCTTAATATATGAGTACAACTTAAAATTGCTATTACTAAGTGAATACACATGTATTGAGAAAATCGCAAAAATAAGGAAAAGAACTCAACAAAGCAATTTATCTGTAAGGGAGCACACTAACAGGTTCACACAGGGATGGTGATTGCGGCATTGCTTACCATGGTGAAAAACCCGAGAAAAGCCAAATGTCCAATAACTGGAGGGTGAGTTAAACAAATATGTCACAGCTATAGGATGAAATAGTATGTAGTCATGTAATATCAGTTTTAGAGGAATACCATGTTTTTCGGTCTATAAGACGTACCCCCCCCCCTCCAATTTGGGAGGAATAATGGTTGTTAGTGCTGCTGTTGAGTTCTGTTTACATTTACATTAGTGAAACATTATGTTATTTATGTTATTAAATATTTTACCATGTTTTTTGCTTCAAAAATTGTTTTCCTATTTTCCTCCTCTAAAACCTAGGTATGTCTTATGGTCCGAAAAAATATGGTAATTAACAATATCATTAAGGGGAAAATGTTCTGAAACAGCAATGAGCAACACAACTCAAATTGGGAGTGTGAGTACAGTTATGACTGATGTATGCCACAATCCCAGTGGTTACCACTATATGGTAGAATCAGAAGTAGTTTGATTTTCTTTTAGGACTTCTTTGCATGTTCTGAATATTCTACAATAAACATTTCTTACTTTTGTACTGCCTATGTATGAATGTTCTTATTTAGAATCCACATTATGACAATTGTGCTCTCATTCATTTTCAGAGGATTTGATAATCTGGTTTCTATATTTTAGTACAGCAGGCAAATCCTGATTTAATGGTTCCATCTCACACATTCTTCTTCTAGTAGATGAGAAGTGCCGGTGGGCTCCAAATCTTGTTAATCAGGAGATGAAAGGGAGTGGTGGTTACAGCAATACAATGGAAAGTATAGAAATCCATTCTGAAGCTTTGCAGCTTCTGCTGCGCTAGGTTGCCCACTGTGTCATCCTACTGTGTGTTGCTTCCAAGACTGGAAAGTATGGTAAGAACATAGCAAATTCTTCTATTGTGAACTTCCTTGTTCTTTCTGGGACTCTAAGTGTTTAGGCAATGCTTTTCTTCCCAGTATTTAAATGGAATTCCCAAAGAAGAGAAAGTGCCCCCTAGCCATCCCAGCCTTCCTGCTCACTCATTCCCTCTCGTCCTGTTCCTTCTCCTCATATTGAAGGACTGACTTCACTGAAAGAATCACAAGTGGTTACAGAGCCCTCTGAAAGGAAGCTTATTCCCAGGAGTAGGTAAAACTGCGACACTATAGCAGTAATAACCAATTTGTTTTTAAGTTTTCTCTCACCAGTATTAGCTGAAACTATTTCAGTAACCACAGGTTTGACTCATGAACTCACAAAATTATCAAACATGGTTGATATCATTTTAATAACCATTAAAAATCATCTAGCCTCATTAAGAAAGAAAGGTAAGTAGTGAAGACAGTAATTGATAAGCCTGCAGTCAACGGGAAGTGGCGTTTTCTACCTCACAGACAAAGGAGGTGAATATGCTACCATCAGCAACACCCTAAAGCTTCCATGTGAACCATCAAATAAATGTCTATCTCTAGACCTTCTCACTTACCAGTGTCCCCATGCCACCCGCATGTGGGACTATCTCTTCCCAATCCACCTGGAGACCAGAAATCCTACCACAGAACAGCCTGGCAAATAACTTGGGTGATTGGGATGTGGGAGTGATCAATGTCTCTCAACCCAGGCACCTCCAGGAGCCATTCAGATAATCCTGATCAGTAAGATGGCCTTCCCCTCCCTTCCCCTCCCCTCCCCCTTACTTCCTGCTCAACTGCCCTCTCCCTCCTCTACCTCCAATCACCTCTTACAAAGCAGCAACCTTAACTAAACATGCAGAGGAGCACCTGTCCTCAGGCATGGGATGCAACGTGGTGCTGAGCTGCAGAGAAGGACTGTGAGCAACAATCTCTGTGCTCACACCCTTCTAAATCCCAGCAGCACATATCACCGCAGCGTATCTCAAGGGCGAGAGGAGGAGCATTCCCCCTCTCCAAAGAAGGCTTCAGAATACAGAGACCAGGCATGGGTAGCTGGCAAAGTACATTGAATTGATCTGATGTTTATTGACAAAAATTGCAAAAATGAAGCTCAATAAAATTGGTTTAGCTGATGGGGATACATAGAGAATAAAGTAAAACAGCATTCTATGGGTTTGAGAAGGTTGACAAACACAGCAGCATTGTGACTCAAATTGAACAAAAGGAAATCTAATAAGAACTTACAGGGAATAAAATCATAACACCCAGCAAGCAATCATTTAATTTAATCAGCCATGTTGTAGCTTTCTGTAAAACCTTCAGTAGTACCACTGGGGATAAGGACTTCACGTAACATCCCCACTGTTCCCTCTTTGTATACACTTCTTGAGACATCTTCTCTCTAGGGACTCAGAAGGGTTGAGTTCTTTTTTAAATTTTATTGTTGACATAGAAAATTAGATTGAATGGTGTTATGGGTTTAATTGTGTCCTTCCAAAAGATATGTTGACATCCTAACACCTGGTGCCTCAGAATGTGACTAACTTTAGCAATAGGGTCATTGCAGATGTCATTGATTTACAATAAGGTCATACTGGGGCATCATGGGTCCTTCATGCAATATAACTAGTGTCCTTGTAAAAGGAGAAGAGATGCAGACTCATAAACACTCTGTGACTTCAGAGACAGAGATTGAAGTGATGCATTTATAAGCCAAGGAACACCGAGGTCTACCAGAAGCCTAGGAACGCTCCTCCCCTAGGGCCTTCAGTGAGGATGGCATTGCCAGCTCCTTGATTTCAGATGTCCACCTCCAGAACTGTGAGACAATACATTTCTGTTGGTTTAAGCCACCTGGTTTGTGGTGCTTTGTTACTGTGGCCCTAGGAAACTAATACAAACGGTGAAAAACTTAGAAGCAACTTTCTTCCAACCATTTATAATTAATGCAATCCATCTATTATGCAATTGATCTGATTGAGAATTACGAGGAATAATGGCAGCTGGTGAATTTCCTGTGCATAAAGTACAATTGAGACAAGTGTTTCATTTTCAGAGATAAGAGTAGTCAGATTGGTGAAAAAGGTTCAATAGGAGCATGTCTACTCGGCAGAGATGCTGGAAAGGGTTTAAGATTTTTGTATGAAGAGCTGGACTCTAGAAACACCTTAAAGTGTTTCACCAAATTCTCTGCCTCTGTCCAGAAGCTTCCCCATGAGGGGTATGCAAAACCCATGTGGAATCAGTCTAAACTTTTTGGTCATGTACCAAAGAAAAGTACAAACATTTGGCAGGTGGTGTGAGAAAGTCTGGCATATGCCCTCATCATTCATTTCCACCTGGAAAATATTCTAGGCCTCCAACATAAATCTTTTCCAATGCATTCCAAGTGAAGGGCCACTCACTGAGCACTGACCATGTTCCAGACTCTATGTGAGTGCCCTTTTACACTCATAGTCATACTTAATACATGCACTTAGTCCAGGACGTGCTGCATTCTCACGACTAAGGTACTATGATGACTTTTCTAGAAAGACAATGCAGCTTCTCAAAAAGCATCCTCCACAGGTAGATGAATTATGCTCAGGTTTGTGAATCACTTCAACTTTGACCCACATGATGTTCACCTGCAGACACGAGCCAAGCTAGAATCTTGTCCTCATAACTGAAGAAGTGGGCCAGGGAGAGGTTCCAACACTAGAACTTGGAGGGTACTGGCAGCCCACAGCTGGGATCTGCAGTGGTGGAGGGTGCAGGACATCATTATTCGATCTCACTCATTTAAACTCTCCAGCAAGCACCATGAAAACAGATGCTGTGCAGGACACACAGGGATCTAATTAAGGGCATGGGCCATTTTCCTAAAAGGAAAAGCTATTATTATCCATTTTAATTGTAACTGCTTGGCTTATGTAGGACATTTTAAGAATTTCTTACAAAATCAGAAGACACATATGATTCTTAAGAAAACTATGGATGGTATAAAGAATCATGCAATTACTAACACCTGTGTTCCCACTGCCCTAGTGTTGGGAACCACCCTGCCTGGTTTCAGAAGCTGTAACCCCCCCATTGCTAAGGCTGCGGGAGTGACCTTGGACCATAAGCCACTAAGGAGACAAAGCTTATTTCCCTGGCAGGAGCACTGCTTCTGCTCCTTTTACTTCATCCATAACTGGCCCCCAATGCTTGATCGGTTAGCCAATGAAGGGTAAGATTCCCCAAAGCGGGGAATGACCTAAGAGGCACAATCACGTGGAAGGCCCCCAAGGAAGGACTTGGGGGGCTACAGCAAAAGAGGGTGATGGACCCTCGCCCCTCGGCTTTGACAAAGCCTGAGTCCTCAAGAATGAGTCTGCAAGAAGTCTCCTAATCTCTTGACTGCCTTACTTCCCTTGCCTGACTTAAGCCTGAAACAATGACAGAAGGTGGTGCAGCCCCCATGCCGGAAAGGGCGGGTTCCCCAGGCAATCAGACCTAAGAAAGAATATATAAAATCCTGTGAAACCTGCTTTTTTTAGAATGTTCTCAATTAAATGGTAAGGGTCCAAGCAAGAAGTGAGATTGTTCTTCAAAGTTTTATAGTTCTTTACCTATTTGACCCTGACTCAAAATAGGCCCGCAGAGTTCTTTGTTATCTATTGTTTGATCCTTACTGCCTGACAATGATTAATGAGCTTTACCTGTATTCTTCTGCAAACGAACCCAATAAAAAGCCCATTGAGGAAGAGGCTCTTGGCCCTTCTCCTTTGAGAGCTCGCCACCTTTCCTCCCCAAGCAGATCATGTCTTGGTAGGCTTATTCTCATCCATGGCGGCCAGGGCGGGCCTGCGGGTGGAGCCCTCCCCCCATACCCTAGTTTAAAAGGCAGCTGGCATTTTTTACCCCCCTTCTGATGTCACTGCCATGTTTTAGAAGTAACCCGAAAAAAGACTGTAATGTAAGCCTCCCAATATACAAGGCCAACTTGACTAAAACTGGCTGAAACCTGTGGAAACCAGAGAACAAAATGTGCCCCCATTCTCTGGTCTGTGACACCTACCTACCCTCAGAAGCCCCCAAATCAGCTTGTGTTTAAATATAAAGTTTCGGATGATCCAGCAGAACAGCCCTTGTCCTCATATAACTATGGGTTAGGGATACCTCTGACCACCCAAACCAGCCTCCCCATCTCAGGCCCACTGCCAGGCGCTCTGCCTGAGGGTTCTTCCGTCCTACATTCCATCCTTTCTTCAAGCTCAACAGTGCCAGGTGCAGAAGTAATCCTGGGAGTAAAGTGGGACACTGGAGTGACAGGAACCCCAACCCCACAGCATGTCTCTAATAGGTGATGATCACTTGCATGCCCGAAGTACAATCATGCATGATGACTGACAAAATTCTAGCCAGAATGGCACAGGAACAGAGCCTGCACATACACATGCCCTAAACGGGAGCTCCTGGACCTCCAACCTGGAACCCCCCACGGGCTCTCATACTTGTGCTCCTGGGACCAACTTTTCCCCATAGGAACTCCTGCCTGTCAATGCTGGAATCAGTCAAAACATCCTACAGCATTCAGTAGATCCATTTTCTCAGGACCAGCACATCTTCCAAACACCTTTCTGACTGTCAGAACATTTTAGAAGATAAAGATGAATCATAAATCTTTGCTTTCAGAAAAAGGAGTCTATTCTTTAATCTGGTGGCTAAAAAAATACTTCATTTTTTAAGTTTAGTTAAAAATGATCATTACTACTGATATAGTTACCTATTAATTGGTCACAGATATACTTAAAATACTTTTTGTTAATGTTATTCTTATTAAAACACTTAACCTGTGTCTATCAACTGAGATGGATAAATACAATGTGGTATATACACACAATAGAATATTATTCAGACATCACAAGGAATGAAATATGATAGAAGCAGAGACAAAAGGCCACATAGCATATGATTCCATTTATATGACATATACTAAACAGGCAAATCCAAGAGAGAGAAAGCAGATTGTTGATTCCAGGGCTGACAGGGGAGGGAATAGGGAGTGCCTGCTTAATGGGCAAGGGGCTTCCTCTTGGAGTGATGAAAAGTTCTGAACTGGATGGTAGTAATTGTCATACAACATTATGAATGTACTTAATGCTACCAAATTGCACACTTTAAGATGGCTGAAAGTCAATTTTACATTGGATGTTATAGTTTATCACAATAAAGAAAAGATTTACCTCTGCATTTCCATTTCCTCAACTATATTCTCAGATCCATGTCCCTTGGTATGTTACAGGAAATATATCACAAACTTTTTAATGAAAATCTATGCAGATGAATCCGAGAACCACCATGCTGAGCACACACTCAATGGCTGAAATTGTCAGCAGCACCAAAGCTCTGAGACCAGGTGCTAGAGGGCAGCCACGCTTGCCCACTCGTGACAATCCCTCAGCTGCGCTTGTTCCCTCTCCACCTCCGTCCTCAGAGACAAACAGATCCTAAGATAATTGACTGGCCACCATTTACAATCAGAATGCTATTTAGAAGCATAAGCAGCACTTGCACTTGTTCTTAATGTATTCTGGGTACTTGATATGCTGAGAGCACAGGATGATTTTTTTCACACAATTGAATTCCTTAGGGGTCTGTCTTCTAGACCATTTCATTGGTTTAAAATACACCATGGCTGAAGCCTTGTGAAGTCTGCCTGTGTGTGTTGTGAGGAAAGAAGGGCAATTTAGTTCACTGTGCTGAGATTTTTCTTTTATTTAAATTGCTTAAATTTCAAACTACATTTTTTATTTCTTTCAACAACATCAAGCCTTCACAAGTCACTTTCTTCTCTGTCTCCAGGAATGAAGACTAGGAATCCTAATACAAAACATTAACTCCAGTGAGCTGGTCTGGCAGAGTAATAGATCTTTAGAGCTGCGGTAGCAAAACCTTGCCTGAGCTTCCCCAAGTCACAATAAAGTACTGTAATTCTTTTACTGAACCAGTGGCATTTAATTCAGAAAGATATCTATGCAGAAAGCAGTTATGGCAGCTCCTCAGATAGATGACTTGAGGAACCACTCGCTCAGTACTGGCCCTGATGGGCCCTGGTGCTAAAGGTCAGGATAATGGGTTAGATTAGAAAAAACTGCTCAGACCCAGAGCAATCATTGACACCTCAGAATTGCTTTCTTGAGCTGTGATTGCTCTTACTTCACATGCAAAAAACACTGCATTAGTAAACAGATGGTGGGCTTTTCCTGGTGGATTCCAGGATTTCTAAAGACTCTTGCCTAAATTGGTTCTCTCTCTCTAACTAGCCTAATAAGGTTTCAGCCAGATGACAAGGCCAAATACAAGGGTAAGTGAATCCCAACAGATAATCACAACAACTTATTGGGTTTAATTAGAAGAGAGGAGAAAGAAAAAGAAAGAACAGCTTAGACATCAATATAGTTGATACCTTTGAATACCATTTTTTTAACTCCTGAAAACTCATAAAATCCTAGGTCTGGCAGAAATATCAGGGGTCAACTGTTCAACATGCTGTACTAATTGTCTGCTGCAATATGACAAATCCTTACAAAATACTGTGGCTTGAAAGAATGAAATTTATTATCTCCGTCTCTGTGAGGCAGGAATGCAGGTGCCATTGACCTGGCTCCTCTGCTTCAGGGCCTCTGGCAGGCTGCAGCGCCATGCTGGCAGGGGCTGTGCTCATTTGAGGGCTGGAGTGGGGAAGGATCTGCTTCCACGCCCACACAAGAGAGTGTTGGCAGGACTCAGTTCCTCCTGGGCTGCTGGACTGAGGGCCTCAGTCCTCATAAGCTGCTGGCCTCATTCCACACCATGTGAGTCTCCTTCTGTCCCAGTTCACAACACGGCAGCTGACTTCACCAAGCAGGCAGAGGGCAAAAGAGGAAGTGTGAACAAAATAGAAGTTATATCCTTTTGAGAGCTAATATCAGAGGCGATATCCTACTTTTTCTATTTATTAGAAGTCACTAGATCCATCCCACACTTTGGAGGGGTAAATTACACAGGTCATGCACACCAAGAGGTAGAGCCATTGGGGTTGTCTCAGAGGCCTCCTGTCACCAGTGACCATTAGATATTTCTCTCTTCTCCTCGGAGTCCTCACTGCCCTCTGCTTTAACTTCCTCCGCCTGAGGAGCTAATGCACTGCCTCCCGAGGCACCCAGCTCATTTCCATCAGAATCCCAACTACATAAACAGTTCTAAAAATTAACCAGCCTGCTACTACCTTCCCTGAGAGTCTATTAAATGCCCAGAAACTGTTCGGAGACCCTTGAATTCAGATATTTATAGAGAACATATTTAGAAATGGTAATTTTGCTCATGAGATAAGATCTGGGAAGAGAAACCATTTAGTTATTATAAGGGGAGTTCACACACAACCGTTTAAGGCAATCTCGAGCATCTCAAGTATTAGGGGCAGCTGGGTAATGGGAACGCAGGCACCACACCAGCCCCATGGCCAAGTTCCCCCTAATCAGCTTTGTCCTGGATTTTCCAAACCACTTCACAGATGGGTTTGTTTGCTTGTCCTTAAAGCTACCAGGAAGGCTGAAAACAATTCTGGATTGAACTGTCCTTACAGAGATTCAAAGGGAGGGTGCCCAGAACAGGTGCCTGGGTTCCCAAGCATCGTAGAATAATCTATAATAGGCAGTGAGACAGCACTGGTAGTAAGAGGGCAAGGACTTGCAATCAATCAGAAAAGAAAAAAGCCAAAGGATCACAACCCTGAGGACACAGTCACATTGTAAGCCTCAGAGGCCTTGATTTCCCAAGAGGATGGGTGCCGGTCAGGACAGGGCAGATTAGCATAAATATGGAATGAGGACAGGCAGCTGGAAGGGCAAGAGGGGATCAGGGGCCCATGCCCCACGTGCATTCTCTTCATCCCACTTCAATGGCCACATTTACATGGTTTAGTCATACAGGGACATTAAAATGAAGAGTACGTGCAGGAGATGGGTCAGGGTGTGGGGGAGAGGGGGCACTACAGGGAATTGCACCATAGTGTGTTTCTTACTCCATCTCCTTCGTGTTGTTAAAATTCTGTGAACAGAATCCTGAGGCCTACACTAGTGAACAGTAATGTTATTCACTAGCTTAGAGTGTGTGTGGCTAAAATCTAACTAGCCCACTTTTTAAAAAGGATCTAATGAATTAGTAAGAACTGAGTCAGGTAGACATGGGTTTCAGATGGGAAACTGTAACACTTGTAACCTAGAAGCAGGTGGTACCCAAATTGAACTGCTGGAAAGGTTATTTTAGGTGAGAACAGTGGTAAGATGGTTGCCTGTGGCTGTGTTGTTCCTGTCACCTTCACTTTTAACTTCTCTATCTGCCATCAACACCCTTGTCAGAAGTGAACCATGACCATGACCGCTCCATTCTGTGTACTTGTCCTGAGCTTCCAGGGTAACGGTCGGCACCCACCCAATTGGGGTTCAGTTTTTGTTTCAGGCTGAATCATAAGGATGAGTAATGAAAATGCAGGGGCTTTATCAATTCCGAAACTCTGGTGATTTTCCAAATGCCCTGCAGCACATTCATTGTGCTCAGCTGGCCTCAAACGCTGAGTCACCAGTGGACCGATGAACACGAATCCAACACGGTGTTAGGAATACCATCACAGGCCCGCTGAGAGCTCACAGGGCTGCATCCTCCAAGACATTCTGCCGAGAGCCAGTGAGCATTTGCCCTTCAGAGATACATAAATGCTAGTGTGAGCAGGAATTTTACAAACATGAACCTAAACTTGGCTTCATGTGCATTTTAGCAAATCTAAAGTTGTTTGGGAGTACAGAAATATTTGCATAATAAGCCTAAATTAACATAAGAGCTGTAGACTGAAGGCTTCCTGAACCCAAGGGGCCTCCAGGCCAGTCTACTGTCACCTCAATTAAAATGGCCATCCCCGTCCACACTTCCCACCCTGCAGTGTGGGTCTGCAACACAGGTCAAAAATTCAGCAACAGGAAATTATATGTTTTAAGGCTGGATTTAAAGGAAAATTAAGGTGCTGTCAACTAGTCCAATCTTAACTCATACACAAGGTTAATGTTTTCTTTTATGAGCCCCATACTCCATGGTTCACAAGTAACAAATGAAAATAAAGCATTTTGTACTTTTTGAAAAATATTTGCTTTGAAGAAAAACCTATCAGCAAATGAGGAAAAAACAGGTTAACAAAATGGTTTCTCCTTCCATCTTTTTCCACTAGAAAAAAGTACATGGTGGGCTTCTCCAGACGGGGGCTGAATGAATGCTGCACGTGGTCATTCAGCTGGTTTCTCGTGCAATTTGAGATTACCATAAAACCAATCTGTGCTTCTGTTTCTGGCCTGACTTAATAACTTAGTAATTGTAATTGACTAAACACCAGGCATCAACTCACACATGTCAAGTCTCATTTTTAGCACTATCTTGGATCTATTGTGTTCTGTAGAGAAGCATGCCGGGAAATGTCCAATGGGCCACCAAAACATGGCAGACCTGAGGTCAGTATCATGATCCAGAATATGAAGCCAGATGGTCTAAGGGCCAGGGGACAGGAGCAGGGGGCTGAGGTCAAGCAGGCTGAGAGAATGAGGTCACTGCTCCAGCCACTGTAATTGAAGGTTTTTTACTGATGAGCAAGTGAGCACAGTTTTTTTGAAGATCCAGAGTTGGGGCATTAACAGGGGTCGAGGGTGTTAAAACAGGGCTAATCTTATACAGAGGCCAACTACCCAATCTCGCTGAATATCTTCATTTCTGGATGCATCTGGTCTCTCTAATCCCCACAATTGTAGTTCATCGCTTTGGGGGATGAGGGAAAGAGGGGAACAGACAACCTAAAAGTATGAGTTTATCTAGATTCAGGGAAGATGAAGATGTAAAGGGGCAGCACAACCTAGAGCAGTTTGACTAGCCTGTCAGCAGCCCATGTCACTCTGGAATAGGATCTTCTTGGGAAACTGGCCTGAAGAGAGGTTAAGTATCTTGGCAAAGAATCCTCTGTATTTAAAAGGCAGACTACAGACAAACCCCAGGACTTTTGATTCCTAATCTCATGCCTTTTCCAAGAATATCCAACTATCTTTATATGCAAATTATTAGGATACAATGTCTCTTTCCATTGTGTTTCAGTGACAAATATGAGCTTGTGTCATTTAGGAGCATCTGCAAAACTCGGCCCAAGAAACATTTATTTGTAGAGTACTATGGGCCAGGTACTCTCCAAAGAACTAGAAAGAGAAAGGCAAGTAAGAGCTTGTCCTTCTTGCTCCCAAGAAGCTTGCCCTGAGGGGCAACACACCCCTTAATCCAGAGCCCGCATGAAGATACATTTTCATGCATTCTCCACAGCTCTGAGTTTTTTCTTCGGCTTCTCTTGAACTGCCAGGGTGGCAACCTCTCAACTACAGGAGCCTAGTTCTTTTTGAACTTGGGTATCTTGTCCTCACCCCCACTCTCACTCCCTGCTCACACGTGCACTAGGCCCAGCCAACAACCTTTGCCTTCAATCTCTGCAAGAGGGAAGAGGCTGTTAGCAGAGTCTGTCCCCATCCCCATGAATCTGCTAGGACAGATTTCCTCTCTCAACACTGTATTTATTACTGAAGCGTGAAACACAAACCTGCAGATGCCTTTTCCACTTGCCTGCTGTTAAGAGCCTGCTCAATAATTTAGAGTTCTCTTCCTTAAGGACATTTGGTTTCTGTTGGCTGTTGCATAAGACAGTGCGGGATGAGTTCTGGGGTATCCTGGATCCCTCCCCACCCTCTCTCTGCCTCCCTTGCACTTGGCTTTTGCAAGTGTTGGTTTGCAGCTGCAGGAGCAGCAAGCAGCTCCTTAACTCTTGGGCAGCCACAACCATTACTGTTCTTTCACAGACATGATACTGTTCTCTCTCCCCATTAGATTATCACAGCAAATTGATGGTTACTGGGGAAGAAAAAAAAAAATGCTATCACAATAGGAGACCAAACCCTGGCAACAGATAAAACAAAAGGAGCCACCGAGCTCTTTAATTAAGGTTCATGAAGGCATGTGAATCCTAGCTTTTAGTTACCCTGCTGTGCCTCTGCCTGATTAGCTACAATGCATCTGCTCGGTTTCCTGGTATCCATCTGCACTGCTAGGGATAAATGTATTCAGGTCGCCATGAGTCTCAATAAGATGGCTCTGAGGCATCAGCTGTAGATAGACTAATGGTTATGCGTGTCGACAGAGTGTTTCCTGAGCTCCTTGCTGTGTTGACATGCGAGATCACACCACCCTACACGTACCTGGGATTAGCCTACATCCACTCAGACGGGCCCAGTGAAATGCTTACTCCCAGGCAATCCAAAGTCTCAGATGACTCGGTTTGCTGCTGCAGTGTTTGAAGCTGGAAAGACGCCTTCACCACACCCTTTCATAAACCTTGCCTATCCAGTCTGCACCGATGCAGGCTGTAGAGTCTCTCCTCTCACAGATTAAAAGGACATGAAAATTCGAATCTTTCCGCACGTGACAATGTAAGGGACTTTTCATTCCATCGTCTCATGAATGTGTGTCTGCGAATGCAAGGGCTCTTCCTCATCAAGGAGAGCAATGAAGGGCCACTGGTCAGGGCTGTTTGGACAGAGCTGTGCGACTAAAGTGCTGTTGGCCCCATGAGATTTCAGTTTCCCCAAAACGCCTGTTTGCCTTGTTTATAGAAAGTTGTTAGCACGGTGTAGATCCTAAAGTTCTTTGCTATTATGTGATTCAGTGACACTGATCCCCTGAACTCAGTCGGGTTCATAGAACTTGAATCAGCTGAGCTGACCCCTATACAGAAGCTGAGGCGTCTGAAACTTACAAATATTTTCCTAAAAATGGTACAATCCAAATGAATTCTGGACTTCAGTTAATAGTAATGTATCAAGGTTGGTTTCTCAGCTTTCACAAGCACACTGTAATAATGTAGAATGGCAACATTAGAGGGAATGGGTGAGGGACATATAGGAGCTCTCTGTATTATCTTTGCAACTTTTCTACAAATCTATCATTATTCATAAGTAAAAAATTATTTAAAAATTTTTAAAATATATATTTTGCTTGGTTGGGTATAAATAAAAACAACATTTAGTTGAAACTGGGTGTTACAAAGTAGCATCTTGTCAGCCATCTGATTTCAGGAAAGACAAAGTAATAGAGAGACATGGGTGAAATTTTTGCTGTAGCTAAAAATTTAATGCCCTTACTCATTAGATCATTTAGTCACAGCCTGAACACTTTCCTTTCTCTCCATTGTCTTAGGAAGGCCCTAAGCCTTGGAAGAATTTCATGTTTTTTAGAGAATTCCAGATCGCGTGCCTTGCACTGTGAGGACAGTAATGGGTATACAACACTAGGGATGAAATATACTGCAGGAGGAACTGTCCTTATGCAAAGAAACCAAACCAAGAAACCTAAGTGCAGAGCTTGATAAATTCTAAGAGCTCATAGGCAGGCATGGACCAAGAATTGTTTGTCGTTGCATACTAGGGTTCCTACTACTTGTTCCTTTAGCTTATTAATTAGGGGTAAATTTGGTGCAAGTATCATTACTCTAGCCTTTCTCTCCCATTTAAAAACCTTCTAGAACTCATAGTGGTAGCTCCAAAAGAGACTTAGGAATGGCCTGACCCATTCTCCTTCTGAGGCCCAGAGGTAGTTTTCGAATTAAACAAGGACACACAGGAGGAAGTACTTTGAATAAGTTGCTGCGTAATTATAAGGTATAATTACTATTAATATCATGACCAGCCTCTGATCCAAGATCACCCAGTTGTTTAGACCATAGAAGACTCTGAACTCCAAAGAGCTTGGCATGGGTCTTTGTAATTTAATTATGGACGGTACTGAATCCCACATGAGGAAGTGTTTAATAAATAATCAGCTGGTCGCAATGTGGATTCTTTAATCCCCAGCCAGCAGAGGCTCGCCTTCCTCCTCGGGAGGAGCAAAGCCTGAAGAGAGGGGCATTTGTTTGCCGATCTGAAAAGGGAGCACAGCGAAGCCGGCATGTATTCCTGGGGGAGGATAATGTAACTGTTACAGGCCGCTGTGTCACATCAATTTAGAAGTAATTTTTCTGAATTAAGAGAAAATTGAGTGGGGAAAATGCATCCTTTTGGAAATTTAATTCCCAGCTGAGTATTTATATGCTGGTACTCTTCACAAGTACACAAGCAGTAAGCAGCTTCATGTGCCAACGACATCAACCAGGACAGAAGAAAGTCCATCCTTCGACGGCCACTTTCCTCCCAGGCTTACTCCTCTCCCCCGCCCGACCCCACTCCTCTCGATCTCACCAAAACCCAGGCCAACTCCCTTAAAGACAGACAGGCATAAAATAATCAAGTTCCATGCTGAATCTCAACAAAATCCATGGCAAAGAATGGGAATAAGGAAGAACATTTCATTTCATATTTAAATGTTAAATTGGGTGCTTATAATTCCCCTGATTTAGCTTTTTTAATTAAAAAATTCAAGCTTTACTCAACATTTGCATATTCATGCTTCTATAATGTGCACTGATTGCATTAAAGGCGGAGAAAAAGCACGTAAGTGCAGCACAAATCCAGTTACTCATCAAGTGCACCATCTATGCATGCATAGATAAATATTTCCAAACAAATTAACATACACCCCGGCACAGGTGCTCTGGCCTCAGAGCTCCCACCAGCTATTTCAATCCTACTTTTCCTTCCATCAAGTTTCAAGAGCCAGAGCATCGCTTTAGAAATTTTATAATTCGGTGACTTGTAGAATTAGTGGGTCCCTTTGCCAAAGTCACTGATCAGTGACTGACTCTTCTACAGCAATAGTTGGGGGGAGCATGCGGGGAATATTCAACTGCACTCTATTAAAAACCCAAAAGACAGCTTCCATCGTTCAGCAAGGCCTCCAACAGTTTGTGGCGTTAGTCATAGGAAGGGGCCATTCCCCTGCCTGAGAAGCGAATGTCACTGACCAGGCATGGCAGACATTATTAATGGCCAACCAATAACAGCCAATAATAGACTGTGTCCTCTCTGACTTGCTCAAAGAATCAAAACTATGTTTGGAGGTACAGTGTGCCCAACTCTTAGAGGTAGGCCAGGTTTTGTCTAGCCAGAGGTCAGAAAACTACCCCTGGAGCAAATCTAGCCTGCTATGTGGTTGTGTAAATAAAATTTTATTGGACATAGACATATTCACTCATTTATCTGTTGTCTATGGCTGCTTTCACACTCCAAGGAAAGATTTGAGTCACTGAAACAGAGAGTATATGGCCTACAAGGCCTCAAATACTTACTACCTAGCCCTTCACAGAAAACATTTGCCAAACCCTGGTCTGAGCCAACTCTAGCCAATTTCCCAGCCTTCCTTGCAGCTAGGAAGATGTTGGATTGTATACAGTAGGTGAGAAAGATGTTACCAAGGGTTACTTTGGGATAATGGAATAAATAATAGACACAGTCACTGAAATAAGAACCATGAAAAAGCATCGGACTTGGGGATTAGACTATAAAAGGAAGATATATATTCAGGACAACTGAATGTATGCTTTGAGGTACTTTGGGGAAGTCAAGTAAATACTTCAATATTCAAATCTACACTGAAGATCTCCAAAGTCAACTGCTTCTTTAACTTTAATTCAAACAGACTCTTCTTGGATCTTATTCCCCTACAAACCATTATCTCTAATAAATCCTCCTGACCACTACCACCTTCTTGTAACTCTATCATAGGTCCTATGGCACTAACCTCTCCTGGTTCTCTTACCACTCCCCTCGCTGCTCCTTCTCTCTCTTTCCCCTGCCTACATCTGTCCTTCACTCCTTAAACTGGGGGATTTCTTCTGTGTCTATCATCAAGCATTTTTACTTCCCTCAATATTCTCTCACCGAACATTCTCAGCAGTCTCATAACTTTCAAAGAAATAACTCTCAAATTGGCATTTCTAGCCTAGATTTTCTCTAACTCTTTACCTGTTACTTGTTGTGTCTCCCCAGGTAGGTGCCATGTTGGCAAATCAAGCTTTATATACCTAAAATACTTATTTACCTTCCACAAAATAGAGAAAAGACACTGGCCTTCGACTGAGACTTGTTTTGAGTCCTGATTTTGAGACTTACTAGCTGTGTGACCTTTAGCAAGTTTCTTAATTTCTCTGAGCCACTGTTTCATCATTTCCATGCAACTCAGAGGAGGTACGAAGTCCCATTTATGGGTGTGCACAAGAGGAAACTGTGGGCTCAGAATACAGTAAATGGTGAGGGAAACCAGGGCAGACTTTGAGTGGATAACAGTAGTTGACTTTGCAAAGTGTGGGAAACCTCAGGAATCTATAACTCCTGCATAATTTACATATGAGAATACGTGTGGGGAGCATACTCTGACTTTGGGTCTCCTGTTAGGGAGGAGAGAAGATCTGAAAGCCATTTTTGCTTCTGTCCTATACTCCCAGCATCCTTTCCTACTTGCTCAGTTCCAACCTCTGCCGTGGCGTCCACAGCCTGTGGTAACTCGTGTGGATCAGACTCACTTTATCCTCTGACTTTTCCTGAATCGTGAGCTTCCCAGTGAGCTCAAATTTGATCTTAGGTTTGCATCTGTTTTTCTTAGGTTTTAACCTCTCTGATTAAAAACAAACAAAACAAAAAACACCCACCACCACCACCAACTGTAAATGAGCTTTAGGAAGAGGCAGGCATTTGTAGTGGGCTGACATCAAATAAATCAGAGCATACAGACAAGACAAGATTCAAGGGTTTTCACTTTGGCAGCAGCCCGGAAGCTGCATTCCGCCCCTCGCTTGCTGTGGTGTGGCTCCTGCAGGTCACCCTGAGGTGCCAGCTGAGACAGTAACGGAAATGGGTTTCTGTGGCCTCATTTCTGTTTTCTATCCTGCATTTCTATTTAGAGTTTGCTGAAAGATCAGCTTCGTGCCTTCATGTCTGACCTGAGATGAATCTGGGACTAAAGAAAGCATTTTCTGACTTCATAAGCACTCAAAGGCCAGATTCAGAATACTTGATCCACCTCCCTTTAAAAACCTTTTCAAGGAAGCTATCATTTCAGAAACCTATGATGTGGTCTATCTATTCCTCCTCCCCCCAGAACCTGATCTGGGAGAGAACTGGATCAGGGAAAGAAAGGAACACACACACACACACACACACACACGCAATCTCCAAGCCAGTGTGGTTCCAAGAAACAGAAAGTGGAGTTGGAATTCCTTGTCACTCTCTCTGGACTGCTGCTTTAGGACTGGGGCTGCTCAGGAAGGTCAGAGTTAACCCAGAAGCCAAACTCCTCTGCAAGAGTCTTAGGGCCGAGTTCTTTCTTTGGAGTGACAGCTAGATAGTTCTGCCAGTTAGTGTGGGGCCGCAGGCCTGGCATTTGAACAGGTAGTGAGGCCAATCATAAATGAAATCAAATTGTGAATAAAGGAGAGTTAAAATAAAAATTGACAGCAGCGTTCACAGAAGTAGTGCATGGCGCAGCTGCCCGAAAGTTGCTGCCACCATACGCCTTGGACATGAGACATGAAAAATTGCCTAGATAGCAATTGGCTGAGGAGGTTGTGAGAAGCGCGTTTGTCTGCACTTTGTCGTGCCTATGACGCTGGGAAGGTAAGAGGGGCTGGTGAGAATGTTGACAGGCTGATAAGTTTCTTTGGAAACAGCCTGTAAAGGCTGCCAGGAATGCAGGAAGCTTAATGTTCCAGTCCAAAAGCTCTGCTCCCTGTGCTTACAACCATGGCAAGATGGTTTTTAAATAACTGTTTCAGAAAGCACATTGGATTAGAAATCTGGAACTCTGAGCTCCAACCTGCCTCCGCTACTTTGTTGTATGACCTTGACAAAATGTTTCACTTCTGCAGGCACATGAGTGTAAAAGGGTATTTTCTGCTTGGAGGGGAGAGAACCGGAGGTGGTAGGGGAGTGGGGAGCAATTGGCAGGGCGGGATTAGACTTGGTTCCTGGGATCCTGGGCCTAGGCTGGGAAGGCCTGGGGCCCCGAGAAGAGAGAAACACAGAGCAGGACCTAGCCAACATTGCCCCAGGTCTCAGCTAAAAGATTTCCACCCTCAGTGGGTTGGAGAGTGGCTTTCCAAAAGATATACCCAAGTTCTAAGCACCAGAACTTGTGGATGTGATCTTATTTAGAAGAAAAATGTTTGCAGATATAATTAAGGATCTCATGATCAGATTATCCTGGATTTGGCTTGTCCCTAAATCCAATGACAAGTGTTTTTATAAGGAAAAAGCAGAGGTAGGTTTGAGAGGTTCGCACACACAGGGGAGAAGGCCACGCACGGGAGGACAGAGGAAGAGGCCGGGTGCTGCAGCCGCAGTCTAAGAACACCTGGAGTCCCTGGAGCTGGAAGAGGGTGGAAGACGCAGCTGTGGAGACTTCCGTGGAATGCAGCTCCGCCAACATCTGATTTCAGACTTCGGGCCCCTGAACTATTAGGGTACTAATAGGCACACTATAAGGCACACTATTTAGGGTAATTTAGTACAGCAGACTCAGGTAATTAATATAACATCCTCGTGAAGAGGACAATCTAGCTTCTCTTTAGAAAGACTTCCTTCCTGCCCTGGCTGGGTGGTTCAGTTGAGCATCATTCTGTACACCAAAAGGTTGCAGGTTTGATCCCTGGTCAAGGCATGTGTGGGAGGCAACCAACTGACGTTTCTCTCTCACATCTCTGTCTCTCTGTCTCTCTCTCTCTCCCCTCCCACCCCTTCCTCTCTCTAAAAGCAATAAAAACATTTCCCCAGGTGAGGACAAAAAATATATATGCACTAAAAAATTAAAAATAAAAGACTCCCTTCCCTTAAAATCTTGAAAGAGTTCACTTTAACCAGCTTTGAGCCCCAATTTAAACATGGGTAAAGGGCTGAAATGTCTTCCTAGCCCTATCCAATGCCATGCTTTTCCCAGAAAGAAGAGAACTCGCTGCTTTCCAATGACTCTGAAAAAAACACCAACTGGCAGAGGTGCTTGAAGCTGCTTGGCAATGATGCTGGGAAGAGACAGGGCCAGAAAGGCCAGTAAGGAGTCGATGGCAGTGGGTCATTTTTGGTGTGGGGTCTTCATATTTTGAGAGTGTCATCCTCAGCTAGCACAGGCCCTTGTGCATTCTGTTCTATAATTAAAACTGCCACTACATGATCAATTATGAGGATGCTGAAGGACCAGTGTTACCACCTGTCCTTCATATAGTAGTGAGATTCATCCTCAAGCCTCATTCATGCCTTGACTATTTAATGTAACAAATATTTTCTGAGCCCCTATGGTTGGCACTGCCTAATTGGTGCTGACCACCCCATACTCTCACCCAATTGCATTTGCGGCCCATGACGTGATTTACAAAAGCACTTGGCAGGTATGTGACAGTAAGTAGGAGAACTGAGTATGGCCCTGGTATAACTTAAAGCTAACTGGTTGCCCAGCAGCTCAAGGAGGGGGGTGGGGAGGGGGGGAGGGAGAGAGGGAGTTGGAAGAGGGGGGAAGAGAGAGAGAGAGAGAGAGATTGCAGTGTGAAGTTGCAAACAAAGAAGTTTCAATTTGTCAGAAAGCTGAGATGATTACTGATGTGAAATACCCACTAGGTTTTCACTATTGAATTTGGCCTCTGTGTGCCAGGACCAAGAGAACTTCTGCATAGACCTTCATGCAAATAGAATAATTTTTATAGGAAAGTTCTTGGGGGAGAATATTTAGAGGAATCAAATGTAGTTCACAATGTAATTGAACTTAAGTAGTTTGAGACAGGGAACTACAGAGATACTTTAAGTCCCTTTCCTTTACCATAAAAACAAGTTATTGTGATCTTAATTGTGCATTTCAGATTTGATGAGTTAAACTTTTTGTTTTAAATATTTAATTGTGGTAAAATACAGATAACATAAAATTCAGCATCTTAACCCCTTTGAAGTGTACTCTTCATTAGTGTTAAGTATACTCACATGGTCATGCAACCACTTTCTAGAACTTCGTCTCGCAAAACTGGAACTCTGTACTCATTAAACAGTTCTCTGTTCTCCCCCATCCCACCTCGTCCGTGGCAGCCACCATTCTACTTTTGTCTTTATGAATAGGAACACTCTACACACCTCATGTAAGTGGAATCATACAATACTTGCCTTTTGGAGACTGGCTTAGTATAAAGTCCTTAAGGAGGTAATAACCTTGACAACTACTTAATGTCACTTAGCATACTGTCCTCAAAGCTCATCCAAGTTGTAGCACATATCAGAATTTCCTTCCTTTTTAAGGCTGAATAATATTTCATTGCATGTATTACTGCATTTTATTTCTCTATCAACTTGTCAATGGATATTTGGGCTGTTTCTGTTTTTAGGGTTACAATGATGAGTTAAATGTTTAATTCTTCTTTTGTGACTAAAATACTCCCTGTAGTTTTCTTTGCATACTTTCATATCTTGTTCAGAACTAAAATATACCATGTGATTGTTAGTTAAGAGGGACCTTGAAGGAATTCCTGGAGATGTAAACCAGTCCTCTCGAGGGATTTCTCTGTGGCCCCCCCACCTTTTCAGCCCAAGGGAACCCACCACTCATTGATGAAGCAATTTCTAGCAACTGCATTCCAGTTCGATCATCAAAAATGCACACAGCCTTTGCCTCTTTGCCAAAGGCTCCTGTTATATACACACCAAAGCTGCAACTGATTTCCACCATCTACTCAGAGACGTTTACATATCCTGTGGCAAATACTGTAGTATTCTAAAATGTTGTTCCCTGGAATTCCCAAACCCTTGGGCCTTTCTAATAGATTTTGAATTGCATGTCCTTTGTGGTACATTTTACAAAACAAAGGCTATATCCCTCATTTTTTACTTCTAAATGAGGTCCTCTACTACCTCAGCCTAGCCTGAAAAAGAGATTTGTGGGTTTATATTTCCTGCCAAATGTATTCAACAGACCTTATTAGTATAATAAGCTCAATTTTTGCATGTCATGTTGATTTTAAAGATAGTCATTAATTTTTGTTGAAAACCTAAAGCCCATTTTCTGCCATGCAGGTGGTCCCACCCAGGGGCATGAGACCAACTACTCTACTCCAGAGACCAGGGAGAACACAGAGGCCACTGTGGGAATATAAGGACCAGCTCCTTCTCTGCCACCACAGCCCTTTGCTAGATTTCCCTACATGTCACATTCCAAAAGAACAAGGACAGTAGTGGAACTATCTAAGACTGATCACTTATCTGTGTCACTAAAGAGGTTCCCACTCTGACAATTAGTCAGTGAGTGACCTTGAGCTTGTTACTAGACAGTAACAAGCTCACCTGGCCCTGAGTGGGTCTGCCTCAGACCAACTGGTAGTGTGTGGGTTCTTGACTTTGAGTAGGAAAGATTTCACAACATGAGTCAGGTGACTATGAGGGTACATTTATTAAAGCTGGGGACAGTGAGACAAGGAAGGGCTCTTCACAGATTAGCAACAGGAGAGCCTAGGCAAGGCGGCCTTGGGTCCCTAGGAAGTCAGAGAGAAGGGGCACTTGGAGACAGGTTGAGAGGATTAGCCTGGGATGGACTGCTGCTACCCATATCTACCCTGATTGCAAGTCTTGAGGTCCCTTAGAGTTAGGACATGCATGTGTGTGGGGGAAGAAGAAAAGCAGGAAAAGGTAAAAAGGAATGACACCAGCTACTCCTCAGAGATACGAGCACTGGGTCCTTAGTCTTAAAGCTTTTCTCTCTCTTGCAGGCAGGGAGGTCTCAGGGGAGGATTTCTGCAGAATATTCATCAGTTTTCCAGGCATGCTCTCTTAGGATCATGGTCTCCAATGATTGGTCAGTGACAGGTCAGGGGGTCATTAGTCATTGCAGCTGGTCCTGGCATCATGAACCTGGTTTTGCTGCTTTTCTGGGCCTGGAGCTGAAACACAACTGAGGCCTAGATGCTGTCTCCAGGGAGGTGAACTTCTGTATCTGGCTGTCAATTGCTTGGCCATTTTGTTCAGTTATTTATCTGTTTCAGTTGCCCTATTCCACTTTCCAAGGAATTTTCCTAGCTTCTTAGTATCCTGTCTCAGACCCATCAAATAAGCCCAAATTTCTTCATGTGTAACAAAGGGTTAATAGTGGCACCTACAACATTGTGTTATAATAATTAAAGGAGTTGACATTTATACAATGCTTAGAACAGCATTTTGCACGTATTTGAATCTCAATACATGTTAGCTATCACATTAGTATTACTAGATTACTAGTTTGGACTGGATTGGAGCCATTTTCCTATCCTTTCCTCTATCACTCCCTCCCCTTCCCTCAATTACCTATTGAGGTTAGAGCCTTCTAAGGGAGAACAAATAATTTAACAGTAAAACAAATAACCTGCATTTCCTCTTTAAGTGAATTTGCAAACCTCATCACATTAGGTTCAGTTAGGGTGCTGTACATAGAGGGACAGCAGGCATGACTTAGTCTGCTCAGGCGACTATAACAAAACAGCACATACAGAGTAGCTCATAAACAACAAAATTATTTCTCAGAGTTCTGGAGGCTAGAAGTTCAAGATTAGGGTGCTGACATGGATTCTGGCAAAAGATCAGAGAAAAATGACTTCATCAAAAGAACACAGTAAACTTCCAAAAACTAACCCCAAAGAAATGGAGATACAGGAACTTCCCAATGAAGAATTCAAAACAGTGTTCTGAATATGTTCAGAGAGCTACAACAGAACACCAAGGAAACAATACAACAAAATTAAGAAAATAATACAAGAACAGAATGAGAAGTTCAACAAAGAGATGGACAGCATATTTTAAAAAGACAAACCAAAAGTTTGGAGTGAAAGAATACAATGACTGCACTGAAGAACCCAACAGAGAACTTCAAGAGCAAACTGTATGGGGCAGAAGACAGAATCAGTAAGCACACAAAAAAGATCATTTGAAATTATACAGTTAGAGAAGCACAAAGAGAAAAGAACAAAGACGACTAAGGAAAGTCTACAGGACTTATGCAATACCACTGAAAGAAACATTCTATGTGTCACTGGACTCCCGAAAGGAAAAGATAGGGAGAAAGGGGTAGAGACTTACTTCTAGACAAAAATTGCTGAGAACCCCAAACCAAGAGACAGATTTTGACATCCACAGTCATGAAGCTAATAGGGGACCCCAAAATTCTGATCTGCATAAAACACATTATAATAGAACTATCTAAAAACAAAGAAAAATTTTAAAGCAGCAAGAGAAGTAAAATCCCTCATACAACAGAACTCCACAGGGTTATCAGTGAATTTCTCAGGAGAAACTTTTGCAGGCCAGGAAACAGTGGGCTGATATAGTCAAAGTGCAGGATGAAAAAAGAATACCTGCCAACCAAAAATACTTTGCCCATCAAAGTTGTCCAGAAATGAGGATGAGAAAAGAATTTACCCTAAGAAACAAAAGCTGAGGGAGCTTATCACCACCAGACCTGCCTTAACAAGAAATGCTGAAAGGATCCTTCAAGCTGAAACAAAATGGTACTAACTAGTAACATAAGAACATGAAAATTTACAATACACTAGTAAATTTAAGTAAATAGATTCAGAATACTCCAAGGCTATAATATGGAGGTGTGTTGATTACTTAAATCTAATATAAAAATTAAAGGATAAAGTATTAAATATAGCTATAACAATAATTTCTTAATGAATATACAACATAACAAGATTGTTAACAACAAACTATGATTAGACATTTACATTACTTACAAAGTGGTCACCCCAATAAACCCAGTACCCATCTGACACCATATATAGTCATTATGACATTATTGACTATATACGCCATGCTGTACCATACACCCTGTGACTATTCTGTAACTACCAATTTGTATTTCTAAATCCCTTCACCTTTTCCACCCATCTTCCCAACACTCCTCCCATCTGTCAATTGCCAAAATGTTCTCTAGCTATGAGTCTTTTTCTGTTCTGATTCTTCATTTATTATTATTTTTTAGATTCTGCATATAAGTGAATCATCTGGCATTTGTCTTTCTCTCTCTGACTTATTTCACTTAGCTTAATACCTTCTAGGTGCATTCATGTTGCTGCAAATGGCAAGATTTCATTCTCTCTTACAGCTGAATCATATTTCATTGTATATATCTATCACTTGTTTATCCATTCATCTATTGATGGATACTTTAGTTGCTTTCATACCTTGGCTATTGCAAATAATGCTGCAATAAACATATGGATGTATATATCTTTTTGATTTAGTGTTTTGTGTTTCTTTAGATAAATACCAAGCAGTAGAGTTTCTGGTCCTTCTTTGTCCTTTGTTACAGCCTTTGTTTTAAAGTCTGTTTTGTCTGGTATAGGTATTACTACCCCAGCTTTTCTTGTTTGTGTCCATTTTCATGAAATGTCTTTTTCTATCCCTTTACTTTCCTTTTGTATGTCTTCCTATCTGAAGTGAGTTTCTTGTCAACAGAATATGTAAGGGTCTTGTTTTGTTATCCATGAAGTCACTGTATGTCTGAGAGCATTTAATACATTTGTATTTTAAGTAATTGTTAATAGACATGTATTTATTGCCATTTTATTATTCACATTTCTTCTTCTCCTTCTTCTTCAAGACCTTTTAACATTTATTGTAATACTGGTTTGATGGTGATAAATTCTGGCTTTTTCTTGTTTGAGAAGCTCTTTATCTGTCCTTTGATTCTAAATGGTAGCTTTGCTGGGTAGAGTAATCTTGGTTGTAGGTCCTTGCTTTCTTTCACTTTGACTATTTCATACTAATCCCTTCTGGCCTTCAAAGTTTCCATTGAGAAATCAGCTGACAGTACAACGGGATCTCCATCGTAGGTAACTGTTTTTCCATTGCTGCTTTTAAGATTAAGATTCTCTCTTTGTTGTCAACTTTTGGCACTTTAGTGTTTCTTGGTGTGGGTCTCTTTGGGTAAATCTTATTTTGGACTCTCTGTACTCCCTAGAATTGAATGTCTATTTCATTCATTAGGTTGGGGAAGTTTTCTATCATTTTTTCAAACAGGTTTTTGATTTCTTGCTCTCTCTATCATTTCTTTCTGGAACTCCCATACTGTGAATATTGGTACCCTTGTCCCAGAGTCTCCTTACACTACCCTCATATTTTCAATTTGTTTTTTTTTTTTCTTTTTGCTGTTCTATTGGGTGTTTTCTGCTTTCGTATCTTCCAAAATTGCTGATTTGCTCCTCTGTTTCCTCTAGTCTACTGTTGGTTCCCTATAATGTTAAAGTTTTTGCATATGAAGTTATCAGTTTAAAATAGACTATTATATCTATGTTTCAAGTACACCATAGTGTAACCAGAAAACAAAAACCTATGGTAAAATAGACACAAGATAAAGAGAAGGAAATCATGGTATATCACTATGGATTCATCCATTCATACACACACACACACACACACACACACACGAAAGAAAAAAAGACAGCAAGAAAAGAAACAAAGAACCTACAAAACTGCCAGAAAACAATAAGATGGCAATAGTAAACCCTTACCTATCATATTTACTTAAATGAACGTGTACTAAATTCTCTAATCAAAGGCACAGAAGGACAAACTGTTAAAAAAACAATTATATGTTGCCTACAAAAGACTCACTTTTTCAAGGACACATGTAGGCTACAAGTAAGGAGACGAAAAAAAAAGATATTCTATGCAAATGGAAACCCAAAAGAGCAGAGATAGCTATACTTATATCAAATAAAATAGTCTTTAAGTCAACCAGATATAAGGGACAAAGAAGGTCATTATATAATGATAAAGGAGTCAGTCCATCAAGACAATAGAACAATTGTAAATATGTATGGGCCCAACACTGGAGCACCTGATATATTAAGCAAAAACAAACAGACATGAAGGGAGTAAGAGGCAACATCACAAAAATAATAGGAAAACTCAACACCCCACTTCCAACAATGGGTAGATTATCCAGAAAAAAATCAATAAGGAAATATTTGGACTTGAACTACAATTCCCACCAAATGGATGTCACAGATATGTACAGAACATTCCATCTAACAGCAAGCAGAATACAACTCTCAAGTGCACACAGAACATTCTCCAGGTTAGAACATATGTTAGGTGACAAATCAGTCTCGGAAAATTGTATTTTTTTAATTTTTGAATTTTTCCCACTTTAATTTATTTTTAATAATATCTTATTGATTATGCTATTACAGTTGTCCTGAATTTCCCCCTTTGCATCCCTCCACCCAGCTCCCCCTACTCTCTCGGGTACCCCTCACCATTGTTCACACCCACAGGTCATACCTGTAAGTTCTTTGGCTACTCCATTTCCTAATCTGTACTTTACAACCCCATAGCTATTCTGTAACTACCTATTTGTACTTCATAATCCCTTTACTTCTTCACCCATTTTCTCCCTTCCCTATCTCATCTGGTAACCATGTGGTAACCAATTTCTTTTCTCTTGCTTCTTTTAAGATTCTCTCTTTATCTTTAACCTACAGCAATTTAATGATGATGTGTCTTGGAGTGCGCCTCTTTGCATCCATCATAATTGGGACTCTCTGAGCTTCCTGGACTTGTATGACTATTTTCTTCACCAAATCAGGGAAGTTTTCTCTCACTATTTTTTCAGATAGATTTCCAATTTCTTGCTCTTTCTCTTCTCCTTCTGGCACCCCTATGAGGCAAATGTTGGACCTCTTGAAGTTGCCCCAGAAGCTGTTTATACTATCATCATTTTTTGGAGTCTTTCTTCTTCTTGTTGTTCTGATAGGTTGTTTTTTTGCTTCCTATATTCCAAATCATTAATTTGATTCTTGGCTTCATCTACTCCACTGTTGTTTCCCTGTATATTGTTCCTTATTTCAATTAGTGTATCCTTCATTTCTGAGTAGATCTTGGATATGCTGTTGAGGTCCTCACTAAGTTCCTTGTGCATCCTTATAACCAGTATTTTGAACTCTGTTCCAAGAGATTGCTCATCTCCATTTCATTTAGCTCTTTTTCCTAGAGTTTTGACCTGTTCTTTCATTTGGGCCATATTTCTTTGTCTCCTCATTTTGTCAGCCTCCCTGTGTTTGTTTCTATGTAGAGCTGCTTTGACTTTGTGTCTTGGTAGTGTGACCTTATGTAGTAGGTGTCCTTGTAGGGTCCAGTGGCACAACCTCCCCTATCACCCAAGTTGGGTATTCTTGTAGTTGAGCTTGGTTGCCAGCAGATCGATGGGAAGGATTTGACTAGGCCAGCCAGCTGCAAGGACCGGCTATGACCACTGACCACCAACTTCTACCATCCATTAAGGATCAGCTGTGTAGGGGCAAGCTGGTGGTGCTCCAATGTGGTCTGTAGCTGTCCACATTGGGTGCGCTGGCCCTGGGGTTTCCAGGTGGTGCAGGCCAAGGTCACCCCCAACCTGTGTTTTGCCTGGGGCACCCTGCCTAAGCTATAAAGCAATCTGAGATGGCTGCTGCTTGTGCTAGGTTTGAAGATTCCCAGACAAAGCCACGCTGTGAATCCAGGCTAGCTGCTGCTGGTGCCAGGCCTGGGGCTCACTGAGGCCAGCTGTTGCTTGTTTGAGAGGATCCAGGAAGTTGTGAAGCATGAGCCAAGACAAGCCATTCATATAGAAAAGCAGCTTGGGTGAGCCTGTTAGTTGGGTGGGGTGGTGTCTCTGGGGATCTCCAAGGAGGGTCAAACAATGTTAGGTAAATTGGTGGAGTTTCAGTTATGGCACCAGATTACTGGCTCTGTAGGGGGAGGGTTTAGAAAAGGTGCAGTGGCCTCTGCTCACCTTGATGCCAGACACTTCAGTCTCTCCCTGTATGCCCCTGGTGCCCTTCAAGCTGCTACCCCAGTGTTGGAGATCAGAGAGAGAGTCTGAGTAGGTGAGTCTGTGTGTGAGTTCTTTAAGAGGAACTGCTTGGGGTCCAGAATTTTTTTCTCCTGACTCAATCCCCAGTGTTTTTGTAGCCAGAAGTTGTGGGGACTTACCTTCCTGGCACTGGAATCCTGGACTGGGGGTGCCTCATGTGGTTCTGGGACTTTTCGCTCCCGAGATATCCCTCCCAAATTTTTATCCACATGGATGTGGATTTTTATACATGAAGAATGGTTCAACATATGCAAACCAATAAATGTGATACAATGCATTAATAAAATAAAACATAAAAATCATATGGTCTTTTCAATAGATGCAGAAAAAGCCAGTTTCTCATCTGTGTCCCTCCTACCAGTCTGGATGGATGTGGTTTCTTTAATTACATAGTTGTCAGACTTCCATTAAGCTCAATTTCTAATGTTCCTACGTGATGATTGTTCTGTATTTTAGTTGTAATTTTGATGTAGTTGTGCAAAGAGGTGAGCCATGTCTGCCTACGCCACCATCTGACCAGAAGTCCTCTATCTCAGAAAATTTTAAAAGATTGAAATCATACCAATTAGCTTTTTCTACCACAGTGGTATGAAGCTAGAAATAAATAACAAGAGGGAAACTGAAAAATTAAAATAATATGTGGAAATTAAACAACACACTCCTTAACAACTCCTAGTAATGATTAAATTAAAATTGAAATATGAAATTTCTTGAAACAAACAACCATGGAAACACAACATATCAAAACTTAAAGGATGCAGTAAAAAGCACTGGTGAGCAAAGTGTATAGTGACAAATGCCTTCATTAAAAAATATTTCATAGACACAAAGAAACTAACTTTACAACTGTAGGAACTAGGAAAACAGCAATAAACTAGGCATAAAGTTAAGAGAACAAGAGTGATAACAAAGATTAGAGCAAAAATAAATGAAATAAAGTATATAAAATAGAAATGATAAAATTCAGAATTTTTAGAAAAGTAAAATTTATAAAACTTTAGTTATACTTACCAAGAAAAAGAGAACAAGTTCAAATAAATAAACTTATAAATGAAATAAGATATTACAACTGATAGCACAGAAATATAAAGGAAATCAGAGACTACAGTGAACAAATATATGCCAACAAACTGGAAATGCTTAAGAAATGAATACATTTCCAGAAACATACAGTCTACCAAATCTGAATCATGAAGAAACAGAAAATCTGAATAGACCAATAGCAAGTAAGGAGATTGAATCAGTAATCAAAAGCACCTCGAAATGAAAAAGCACAAGACAGATGGCTTCACAAGTGAATTCTACCAAACACTTAAAAAGCATTAATGCCAGTTTTATTTTCAAACTTGTCCAAAAAAAGTAAAGAGAGGGAAACATTACCAAGCTTATTTTATAAGGTTGGCATTGCCTGATACCACAGCTAGGTGAGGACACTGCACGAAAAGCAAATTACAGGCTGGTATCCCTGGTGAATATGGATGCAAAATTCTCAACAAAATATTACCAAGTCAAATTCAACACCACATTAAAAGGATTGTATACCATGATCAAGTGGGATTTATCCCTGGAAAGTAAGGATAGTTCAACATATGCAAACCAATAAATGTGATACAACACATTAATAAAATAACAGATAAAAATCATATGGTCTTTTCAATAGATGCAGACAAAGCATTTGACAAAATTCAAAATCCACTCATGATAAAAACTCTCAACAAATTGGCAATAGAAACATAACTCAACATAATAAAGGACATATGGACAAACCTATAGGTAACATCATATTCAATAGTGAAAGTTTAAATGCTTTCCCTCTAATAACAGGAACGAGACAAGTTTGCCCACTCTGAACACTGCTATTCAATATAGTACTGGAAGTCCTGCCACAGCAATTAAGCAAGAAAGTGTAATAAAAGTCATTCAAATAAGAAAGAAAGAAGTAAATTGTCTCTGATGATCATATGACTTTTATGTAGAAAATTCTTAGGACTTTCCCAGAGGATCGTTTGACCTAACAAAGGAATTCAATAAAGGTGCAGGATACAAAAGCAACATAAAAAAAACCAGTTGTATTTCTATACACTAACAAAGAACTGTCTGAAAAAAAATGAAGAAAACATTCTTATTTATAATTGCATCAGAAAACAATAAAATACTTAGGAATAAATTCAACCAAGTGAGTGAAAGATCTATACACTGAAAACTATAAAACATTGATATAGGAAATTAAAGAAGACACAAATAAATAGAAAACTATGTCATGTTTGTGCATCAGAAGAATACTACTAAAATATCCACACTACCCAAAACCATCTACAGATTTAATCCAATCCTTATTAAAATTCCAGTGGCATTTTTCACAAGTAGGAAAAACAATCCTAAAATTTGTATAGAATCACAAAAGACTCCAAATAGCTGAAGCAATCTTGAAAAAGAACAAAGATGGAGGCATCACAATTCTTTATTTCAAAAGATATTACAATGCTATAGTAATCAAAACAGTATGGTACTGGCATTAAAAAGGACACATAGACCAATAGAACAGATTGATATCTCAAAAATAAACCCATTCTTATATGGTCAACTAATATTAGACTAGAGAGCCATGAATATACAATGAGAGAAACACAGTCTCTTCAATAAATGGTTGCAGGAAAACTGATATCCCCATGCAAAAGAATGAGACTGGACTTCTATTTTATACCACTCACAAAAATTTACCCAAAATAGATTATGGGCTTGAACATAGGACCTGAAACCATAAAACTCCTAGAAGAAAACACACTGCAAAAGCATTTTGATATTAATCTTGGCCATAAATTTTAGGATATGACATCTAAAGCAATGGCAACAAAAGTAAAAATAAATGATACTATTTAGTTTGATACTACATCAAACTAAAAGGCTTCTGCAAGCAAAAGAAATAATCAACAAAATGAAAAGACAACCTACTAAACAGGAGAAATTTTTTGAAAACCATAGATCTAATAAGGGGTTAATATCTAAACTATAGAAGGAACTCATACATCTCAAACAAAAAACCAACCCAATTAAAAATGGACAGAAGACTTGAATAGATATTTTTCCAAAAAATACATACAAATGGCAAACGGGTACATACAATGGTGTTGAACATCATTAACCAGAGAATGGAAAATCAAAACCACAATGAAATATCACCTCACACCTGTTAGAACAACTGTTATTTAAAAAACAAACAAACTAGAGATAACAAATGCTGGGAAGGGTGTGAAGAAAAGGGAACCCTTGTGCACTGCTGGTGGGAATGTAGATTGGTACAGCCACTGTGGGAAACAGTATGGCACTTCCTCACAAAATAAAAAACAGAACTACCATATGATCCAGAAATCCCCATTTTAGGTATTTATCCAAAGGAGGTGAAATCACTCCCTGGAAGAGACATCTGCACTTCCATGCTCACTGCAGCATTTCCAAGACATGGGAACAACCTAAGTGTCCATCAAAGGATGACTGCATAAAGAAGATATGACACACACATGCACACACTCACATACACACGCACAACAGAATATTATTCAGCCATAAAAAGAAGAAAATTCTGCCATTTGTGATAATGGACCTTGAGGGCATTATGCTGAGTGAAGTAAGTCAGGTAGAGAAAGGCAAATACTGTATGATCCCACATGTTGAATCTAAAAGCATCAAATTCATAGAAATAAAGAGTAGATAGAACAGTGGTTGCCAGGGGCTGGCGGCTAAGTGAAATGGGGAGATAGACACTGGGCAAAGGGTACAAACTTTTAACTCCAAGCTGAGTAAGTTCCAGAGCTAATGCACAGCATGGTGACTATAGTAAGTAATACAGGAATGTATACTTGAAAGTTGATGTGAAAGTAGAACTTTCACATTGTCACCATAACAACAAAACGACAATTACATGAGGTGAAGGATGTGTTAACTAACCTCCTTGTGGTAAGTATTTTCCCATACATACATGTATCCAATCATCACATTGTCTACCTTAAAGTTACACAATGTTTTATATCAATTATACTTCAATTAAACTGGATAAAATAACACTAATCTCATTCATGACAACTCTGTCCTCAGGACCAATGACCTCCCAAAAGCCTGACTTCCAAATACCATCACCTTTGGGGGTTGGGATTCAACCTCTGAGTCTTGGGGGCCACAATCAGACTGCAGCAGGGAGCAAGGTCGAAAACACTGAGGAATTACAAAGAAGACCCTGGAGATCTGTCTGGCACAGGAACCGGCCTGTTTTCCAATTCTGTCTGGATGTTGACAGTGCCGTCTGTGGTGCGCCATCTGAAATGGAAGGCTGTTTGTCCAACCACACGAGGTTAGGGAAGAATGAAGCACCAGCCACAGAGGCCTGTCTTTGTTGTGTCCTCCATGCTAAGCCTGGTCGCACATTAGTGTGACAAGTGAGTTCTAGAAAAAATAAACAAAGTCTTCAGTCCTCTGCTGTAAGCTGACTGTCTTCACAGTCTGGTCATTTGTGTTATGACCAAACTTCCTGTTATTCCTTCCTGCTAGACCCTCCCACTAACTTTCAATGAGTGCTCCGAGCTGGGCCTTCCCTTATCTTTTAGGTAAATAGACTTTAAGGGTAATGAAAGAAAGATGTTGGTGTTTATAAAGATGCTCACAGACAGTCAATTCAGCACTACCTACTGCCATTGACTGTATAGTTTAACACTTCTTTCACACTGCACTGACCTTAAACTTCAGTAGCCAATGATGAATCCTTAGGAGGCTGTAACATGAAGAGGCAGGCTTGTAAATCATAGGTTTGTGTCCCACACCCGAAACCTGACACCTTTTGAAAATGACAAGGATAGTCTTTTGAGTGTCACCACAGAACAATTGCGGAGAGTTATGATGTTTTCAAAGAGTGTAATCAAACTGTGAGGCTGGCAGAGAATCCCTCTTGGCTTCTGTTTTCTCGTTTGTAAAATAAGAGGGTTGGAATAGTTGGTCACCAGTACTTTTCAACTCTTACATACTGTGATTCTGCTAATACTGCAGGTCACATGGGGTTACCAGACCCTTTACAAATCCAGACAAGGAGGGGAATTGGCCCAAACACTCGAGGCTCCTTTTAGACTTGATAACAGATGGCAGGCTCCTTCCAGCCCCATGGGTCCTGCCTCAGCTTCCAGAGTCTTCTCTTCTAACCACCTTTAAGGATGACTACCCCTCCAACACGGCCACATGTCAGCCTTCCCATGGAACTGGTGCCTCAAAGCTACAGACCTGAAAGTCAGCCTCTGCTTGGCCCATCACCCTCAGCTCCCACCACCTGTGCACAGGCTGTCTTTTCGCCTCTGCCTCCACCTCTGACACCTGCAGAACAACCCTGTTGAGCCCCAAACATACCTTCTGCTTGGCACGTCTTTTGCATAAATTATTATTCCCACTCCACTTTCTGCCCAATTTCAGCAGAGAAGACAGGAATTAACCACATTTTTAAGGAGACAACTATGTAGGGGCAAACATTGGTGGCCCCTCTTTCCATACCCTGCTCACCCTCCAAAAGAGAAGAGTCATTTATCTGACCGGAAAGACTATGGCATTAGTGGGCGCAGTCACTTGGGTTCTGGAGGGAGAAGGAAGCAGACTTCCTCTCCCCTCTCTCCCCCAGGTCCTCCCAGGGACAGGTGAAGATCTGGGTCCCTGTGGTCCTCACTCTGGTGCAGGCCAAAGGATCTGGCTTCCAGAAGCCGCCTTAGGAGCCCATAGTTTTTCCCTCCGCCCTCTGGCTCGCTCCAGTGTGCCAGTGAATGGGTTCCTCAGGTGACTGTGACTTTCTGCGCTGGCTAAGTATCTTTGTTGCAGACTGACCTCTCCAAGCAGGAATACCAGTTGGGTTTCAGTTTGAAGCTTTGGTCTAGGGTATAAATGTCATTTGGTCCACAGTTTTCCAGGAAAGGTATGTTTCCGGTAATGAAACTGATAACTCTTTATCTCAATTGACCCCTAGTGTTTGTTCTCAATTAGCTGAACACTGGAGTAGATGAGGCACTCAAGGGGGATGCTCCAGACATTCTAGCAACAACACTCATTTGCTGAGGACCTGCCAGGTGCCAGGCACTTGGCTTAGCCACACTTTAGGATTCATGCTCTTTTTTCCTCAATGCAAAAGGCTTTCTGGGCCCATTTTCCCATCAACTAAAGAGATCCTTCTGTCCCATCTCTTAAGCACGTGTTTCTAATTGACCTCCTCCATGACGCCTCTAGAAATAATTACAAATCAACAAATACCACATCTCTGTTGTGAATTTCTTTATATTTATAAATGCCATGCAATATATTCATTTTATCATGTTTAAATACTCTCATTATTTCCTTCATATTCACCATCTCATTCAAAGTCTGTTAAACATTACACATTGAAGAATAATGTTCTTACTGATAGCCTTCCTGTCCCAAAAGAACACCCCTGCACCCCTGGTTACCTGACACAGTTTCAATCTTGCATAACTTCATTCATTTATTCAACAAAACCTCTACTGGACTACTACAACAGGCAGTCTTGAAAGAGACAAAAGTAAATGAAACATAATCCCAGCCCTTGAGGATTTCAAGTTTCACTGGGAGAGAAGTCCTCATAGAAAATATTGTCATAGGAGTATAAAACAGATTCATGAAAACAGAAGACAGGACAACTCACTTTGCCTGACAAGGAATCAGGTAGGCCTTTGGGGGGTGGGGGGGTGGATGTGGGAGAGGGGTTTTGAAGGGTGAATAGGAGTACACTGACAAGTGGAAAAGGTATTTAAACACAAGACAGTAGGTGCAAAAGCATGGAATCATCAGTGGAGGGGGTATGGCCCCCCAAATAATGAAAATCTCAGAGGAGCTGGAAATGACTGGCAACGGATGAGCTGGGCAAAGCAGAGGGGCAGCACAGAGTGAAAATGTACATCAGGCTCAGGGATGTAGATGTTATGTGGTCAGTGACCCACAACAAATAGTGATTAATAAAATCAATATGAGCTTTAACATTGTTTAAAAATAGAAATAAATGTAGAATAAATTTGTGGTTTGAATAGTATGGCTAGGATGCGCACGATTCCCAGGGTAACACTGGACACACAAAAAGAGCTAAATAAATGGAAAAAGAAGAAGGGAGGAACCATGAAAACAGACGATGAGGCCACGTTTATCACTTTTCCAAATCTTAGCTGACATTGATTATTCCAGCAAATATGGGAGGCTCTGCCATGATACAAGCAGAAGTTATTTTTCTCAAAAAGAAAATTCTGTGCTTTTAGGTGCTGCCAATGGCTCACTCATCACTGAAAACTGTGCGCAGGCTAGTTGGCTATGGGTGCTCTCCAGGGTGGGTCTCCCTGGCTCTCACCTAGCAGCTGAGGACATTGGGCAGCAGAAACACATTCATGCCTTCAGTTCACACTTAGTGAGGGCCTGGCCTGGCCTGACTCCCCTGAGTTACTGTGGCTGATGAAATGACTATCCCATCTCTACAAGTAGACATGGAGGTAGAAGTAGAGTTAACAGATAGATACAGTTTGAAAAACAAGGTGCAGATGGTTCAGCATTTCTGTAACATTTTCTCAGATTTCTTCTCCTTTTCCCTCCTCCCCCTCTTTTTTCAAAGAACGCCATTAAAGGAACCCCTTAAGGTAAGACCATGTTTCAAATCCCAGCTCTGTCACTTGCTGGCTTATGACCTCTGTCAAGTCACCATAGTCCTCAAACCTCAGTTGTTTTCTATAAAATGGGCTGTTACAAAAATTAGATAAGAAAATGTGTAGAAAGGGCCTAGAACAGCAACTTTACAAAATAAACTCTTAAAATATGGTACCTATTATCATGTCAAACTTGTTTTGATACTCTAATCTCTAAAAAACTTTGGCTGAATTCAAAAAAGGACCAGTACATGTAGTGTGTCAGGGTGATATTTGGGGGAATTATCCAGGAAACTTCCTCCTTGTATTTGATTGCATCTGGACTCTGACAGCCAGATCTATGTCCTCAATTTCCAAACCTCCTTTTGTGGTAAGCATCAGTGAGTCTCCAGGTTTATTATCTTTCATCCTTGCCATAAAACTGACTGTGCTTCCCCAAAGCAACCTTAGCTTAACCTATCCCCTGAGGCAAGCTTTTGGGCCAATCTATGGTCAAGCTCTAAAAATGCTACAAAAGCATTTTAAAATCACTAACAAATCCTCTGCAATGATATATTTTGCCATAGATGAAATCATCCAGATCAAACATACATGAAGCAATAATATTTAATTTTTAATTGCTATTAATTATAAATGAGTGGAAAAATAATCTGATCTTTGTTCTGACCTCATTTTAAATTCAAAGCAAGCGGGTTGTGAACACAACACACTTGCTCTCCCTTCCAGAATTAGCAGGAGAGTGTGACCACAGTTAAGGGTTCATCGAAAACAAAATCCCTAGTAAGAGTTTGGGTAACACACAGACCATGCCTGGGATTCATTAAATCCAGAAGGGTCACTCGCTGACCCTACCCACAGCACCCTCATAACCCCCTGCCCACATTTAAAAGGGGCCAAACTCATCCTGCTGTTGAGAGGGCTTCATAGAGAAGGGATTAAAGATGTAAAAATGCAGAAGGATGGAGAACTCCTTACAAAGTCCTTCCCCAATCTACACAATTATGAGTGTTTTACAAGCCTGCAGAGATAAAGTTATTCCTTTTTCTTAGTCATTGTCTTTGAACAGCTTCCTCTCTGGGGTTTGTCTAAAGGCCCAGTGATGTGGACTCCAAAGTTCCAGCTGTTAAGAACGGGCAGGGCAGCCCCCAGTTGCTCCCAACCAGCACCAATTAGCCCTCTGCTAAGAAGCAAGCTTGCCTTGATGGAGTGGTTCTAAGTCTTGGCTGCACATTGGAATCACCTGGAGGTCGTGAAAAACTACTGATGGGGTTACTAGTAGCGCAGTGGTTCCCAAACTTTGTTATGTATTAGAATCCTCTGGCGAGCTTTCAAGAGTCCTAATATTGTGCAGGCTTCACTCCAAGCCAATGACTTTCTCTGGAGGTGGCACCGGGTTTTGTCACCAGTGAAGGGATTCTTCCCCACCGCCTCCCCCAAGATAGAAATCAAGACAGGAGGTGAAACAGGTGCAAAATAAGGGATTTACTGGAAACAAAGTGGAGGGAAAGGAGAAAGGGAGAGAGCTTGATGCATCAAGGGAGCATACACTAATAAAGCAAGAATACGGCTCCCTGAACTGTGGCAGGGGTCGGGCTTACTTAGGGCTGGGTTCTTCATGCAGGCGAGGCGTAGATTTCTGTGCTCTGCAGGTTCTCAGGAGAGCTGGGATCACCCAAACAGGCCTAAACCAGAGAGCTCTTTGCTTTTCAGTTCATTGCCTTTGCTTTCCAGATTCCTTGTGAGCCCATATCCACTGCGCATGCACAAAGTGGAGTTCTTCGGCGAGTGCCTGAAGAGAAACTATCTAGGAGAGGCTAAAAAAAAAAAAAAAAAAAAAAAAAATTGAAGAGCCCTCCCATCTATTTACGAGAGATTCAGCCTCTCTCAATATTTCTTAAACGTCCCAGGTGATTCCATTGTGCGGCCAATATTGAAAACCAGTGTGTTAAAAATTCTGATGGGAATGGTCAGGGCATGTGGGCTAGCAGTGAGATTTTTAAATTTCCCTAGGAGCTTCCTGTGGGTTGCGCCCTGCGCTCAGGAAGCCCTGAGCAATGGTATCAAACAAGGATGAAGGATCCGTGCCAATCAAGAACACATTCACATTCTTCTTGTAAAAGAAGAACCATGCCCGTCCTGGATGGGATATGCGGCTCAGGGTGGACACAATCCATTCACTGCTAGCTGCCTGCACAATGTGCATGCTGCTCTTTATTCTTTAATAATAGAATACCAATTTTGTTTGGTGACAGTGTGCTCAGTTTTCAAATACTATATTTCTCAGCTTCTTTCAACTATAAGTAAACATGATAAACCTCTGACCAATGAGATAATGGAGGTCATAGAGTGAGGACTCTGGAAAAGCTCTTCAAAAGAAGCCAGCTCAACTAGAGGTGCTTTTAGCCTTTGGCCTTCTTATTCCTGCCTGAAGCACAAATGAGAGGCTGCAGATTAGATAGCCATGTTGTAACCAAGAGGACACTACAGCCACACACTGAGAATGTCATAGCAGGGAGCTAGAAAGAACCTGGGACTCTGCAGCCACAGAGAGCCGCCATCCCAGCCTATCTACAGACTTCCTGACTGAGACAATGACCCCGAACGTGTTTAAGCTCTCCACACCCTCATATTTCTACACTGGAAGAGAAGAGAAGGCCAATTAAGAGAGGGTAGCCAGAAAGTAACCTGGAAGTCTAGGTGAAAAGTGTGAATTAAAAACGAAATGGGAAGGGACAGAGGCATTGAGGCAGAGATCACTTACAATTTTAAGGATAACCTACTTGGAAAATGCCGTTACATTTATTTTTCTTCTTGGTCTGTCACTTGTTAGTTCCATGAATCTTTTTGAAGTTTTCTTGAATGTGGCTGTTTGTCAATGTTCATGACTGGAAATAAGGACTGCACCATTTATTGTACACACATGTGTAATATATACACATACAGATGTAAAACAAGTGAAGCCATTGTTTTTCCTGCATTTTTGAGCACAGAACATTTTCTTTAACCTCTGCCCCCAAGCGGTAGTTTATAGAGTTTTTTTTCCTGTTAAAGATTGTTGGTTCCTTGTGCATAAGACCGTTAGTTTCCTTTACCTTCACACCCCCATTACTTAACCAAGCTCAGCACACCGCAGATGTAATTAAATATGTGGGAGAGAGAAAGGAGGAAGGATGGCCACGCCAAGAGGGGAGCAGGAAGCTTTCATGAGAGGGAGGGAAATTTTATTGGGATAGAACAGTTTTTAAACAACTTCCTGTGCCGGTCACTAGGTGGTGAAGTCGGCTTAAGACAGTTTTGTTGCTCAGAATGCAGAAAAAATTATGTTATAAATGGGACTTTTGGAAGGTTGGGTCTTTGTAAATAGTATTATTTCATCATGGAGTTCAATCCCTTTCCACTTCTAGGTTTTATCTCAGAGTTTTATCAAAGATCCCTGGGAAGTTCTTCAAAGAAAATATGACCATCTTTTGTTTGTCTTTGTCTCATTATTAGCAGGTCCTTTCTCAATTCTGTATGGATTAGCAAATTATTTCCAAATTTTGACAATTTTAAAGAGTTATCAGTAAAATGATTCCTGTAGAGCACTTTCTGTGGTGCCTGTCAACGTGAAGAAAGCATGCAGATGTTGGTTCCTTTCCTCTTTCTTCTGCTTAGGAACAATGCACGTCTTCCCAGAGGGGTTTTATGTGTCAGCTCTTGCTAGCGGCAAGAATTGAAACTTGTTGAGCTGCTCTTCTAGTCCTTCCATGTGTTATTTCAAATTCATCGAAAAATCATGAAAAGCAATTATTGTAATTAAACAGTAAATTGGATTTGTTTCCATTTTTCCAATATTTTCCTTCTTCTTCTGTTTATCTCTAATTCTTTTCTTTTGTTGAGTCCTTTTTGTCAAGATGACTGGGCATAGTGAGTCTGGGTGCAGGGAGAAAGGAAGGGAGGCAGCTGTGAGGGTCCTAGCTCTGGTCTGTCCTCACGAATGACAGTGAGCCTCGCTCTCACTCTCCTGCTGCTTTCCTCAAATGAGTGCGCAGTGAACTTATGGCCTCCTTTTTTTCTTAATGTTTTGTGGCTCATGGCATCAGAAATTTGGTGACACTGAAACATCTTGGGAGAAAGCTAACAATGAATAGAAAAAGTACATTCATTATTTTATAAATGGCAGGGACATTGACTGTGAAAGGTTGTGGAGACCCAGGGACTTCAGATCCTTTTAATAAATAGGTGGAAGAATTAGTATTAAACGAATTAAATGACCTCACAGATAATTCTCCTTGCAAAAACCATAGTTAGGTAGTAATAGCAAATACTGGTGTAGGTACTATTCTTCATAATTATAGAAAATACTAATGTTTAAGGAAACTTTCTTTAGAGAATCAGAATAATTTTAAGAGCTTTCCAAAATTAATTTTCTGCTCACAGAAGTGAATTGCAATTCAAAGCAAATCTTCAACGGGTAGTTTAAAAGTTATCCCCACAACTATTTAAAAGCTTTCCATCAATTCAAATGATGCACTCATTTTGAGAAGATGAATTGTAAGATTGGTGTTTGTTTAGTAAAAGTTTTTGAGTAATTTTTGAGGGGGCAATGATTAAACAAATTAATAAAGGAAGGATAGTTACTAGGCAATTAACACTATAGCTTTATAATAATGAATATGTTTGCATTTACTCCAAGTAATCTGCTACACAACTACACATTACAATGTTGGCATTTCCAGTATTGGGACATACACACAAAGATATAAAAGTTCCCCAAGCTGTCTAACATTTATAGTTGCTAGTTACAAATATTCAGAAAAGAACTCTGAATATTTATCAATGTCCAAAATAGGGCATTTCTTGCCCACATTGATTGACATAACCTTTTTATTGCCTGGTATTTATTTTAACATGGAGTGAGAGTAAAAATTAGTTAGCTTGGTTAGATGTTGATTTAGCATCTTTTCCACTGCCTTTTGACTGATTTCATACAACATAATAATAAATATAGAGAAAATGACAATATCATCCTGCATACAGTAAGTTCCACTTTAAGGGAAACAACACATAAGGAAACCAAATTTACCCTAGACTAACTGACACAAACAAGATTTAAGTTCCTACGGCATATTTCTGGTCAAATAAACATCAACCAACTTCTTTTTTTTAGTATATTTTATTGATTATGCTATTGCAATTGTCCCATTTTCCACCCTTTATTCCCCTCTGCCCTGCACACTGCCTCCCACCCACATCCTTCACCCTCTTAGTTCATGCCCATGGTTTCGTGCATATAAGTTCTTTGGCTTCTCCATTTCCTATACTACTCTTAACCTCCCCCTGTCTATTTTCTACCTACCATTTATGCTACTTATTCCCTGTACCTTTTCCCCATTCCTACCCGCTCCCCGCTAATAACCCTCCATGTGATCTCCACATCTGTGATTCTGTCTCTGTTCTAGTTGTTTGCTGAGTTTGTTTTAGTTTTCTTTTTTCCGGTTTGGTTGTTGATAGTTGTGAGTTTGTTGTCATTTTACTGTTCACATTTTTTATCTTCTTTTTCTTAGATAAGTTTCATTAACATTTCATACAATAAGAGCTTGATAGTGATGAACTCCTTTAAATTGACCTTATCTGGGAAGCACTTTATCTGTTCTTCCATTGTAAAGGATAGCTTTGCTGGATAGAGTCATCTTGGATGTAGGCCCTTGCCTTTCATGAGTTTAAATACTTCTTTCCAGCCCCTTCTTGCCTGCAAGGTTTCTTTTGAGAAATCAGCTGACAGTTTTATGGGAACTCCTTGGTAGGTAACTATCTCCTTTTCTCTTGCTGCTTTTAGGTTTCTCTCCTTCTCTTTAATCTTGGGTAATGTAATTATGACGTGCCTTGGTGCATGCTTCCTTGGGTGCAACTTCTTTGAGACTCTCTGACCTTCCTGGACTTCCTACAAGTCTATTTCCTTTGCCAGATTGGGGAAGTTCTCCATTATGTTTTCAAATAAATTTTCAATTTCTTGGTCTTTCTCTTCTCCTTCTGGCACCCCTATGATTTTGATACTGGAATGTTTAAAGTTGTCCCTGAGGTTCCTAAGCCTCTCCTCATTTTTTGAATTCTTGTTTCTTCATTCTGTTCTGATTGAATGTTTAATTCTTCCCTCTGGTCTGAACCATGGATTTGAGACCTAGTTTCCCTCCTGTCACTGTTGGTTCCCTGTACATTTTTCTTTATTTCACTTTTCATAGCCTTCACTTTCTCCTCTATTTTGTGAGCACACTCAGCCAATTCTGTGAGCATACTGATCACCAGTGTTTTGAACTTGTATCTGATAAGTTGGCTATCTCTTCATTGCTTAGTTGTATTTATCTTCTGGAGCTTTGATTTGTTCTTTCATTAGGGCCATATTTTTTTTTGTCTTGGTGCGCCTGTTACGTATTAATGGGTGGAGCCTTAATTGTTCACCAGGGCAGGGCAACCTGTGTGCTGTGTTGTGACATTGTCTGTGGGGGAGGAGTATGAGAGGGAACAATACCCTTTGCCCAGCTTTTGGCCAGCTTTCAGTCACTTCTTCCACTACCCATAAGCAAATTGGGCCCTTTTGGTGCCGATTCGTGGGTAGGTGGGTTTGTGTACATTCTAGGACCCTGTGGGTCTCTCCAATGAACTCTCCTGTGAGACTGGGAGTTTCTCCCACTGCTGCCTCAACCCCCACAGGTTTTCTTAGTCAGAGGTTTGAGGCTTTGTTTTCCCACACTGGAACCCTGGGTTGTGTGCTTTGTCTCGCTCCCCAGTTGTTCCTCCTGGTTCATCTGCATGCAAATTTGGGACTGCTCAGTCCTCTAGCCACCGCCTCACCAGGAGTCTTCTCTGTTCAGGTGCCTGTCTCTGCCCCTCCTATCAGTCTGGATGAATGTTTCTTCTTTAACTCCTTGGTTGTTGGACTTCCATAGAATTCAATTTTCTGTCAGTTCTGGTTAGTTTTTGTTTTTAAATTTGTTGTCCTTCTTTTGGTTATAGGAGAAGGCACAGTGCATCTACCTTCACCTCCATCTTGGGTGGAAGTCCCAACTTCTAAATGAAGACCCCAAACACTTCTAATGTTAAACACTGAAATGAATGTGATCTCTACATACATTTAACCCACTGATTCTGGTTCAGAGTCCAGGTGGCCGGAGCCTTTCCCAGCAGCTCAGGGCACAGGTGGGACCCACCCTGGACAGGATGCCCTTCCACTGCTGAGTCACTCATGCTCACAGCCACACTCACTCAGACTGGGACAATGTAGACACGTCAATTCACACAGCTCTAGGCTGTGGGAGGAAACTGGAGTGCCGGGAGAAAATCCACACAAACACAGGGAGAAAGTGCAACCCACACAAGACAGTGACCCCAGGTGGAATCAATTTTTTTTCATCAGTGTTATTACAAAATGATGTTGAATGTAAAGGCATTATTGGAGGACCTGCAATACTGAGAAGCCAGGTCAGCTATCCAGGCTCCCCTCTACACCTCAGGTCTGAGGAAATCCATACTTTGTCAGGCCCAGGAGGGAACTCAAGTTTAATCCTTTTATTGAACAATGAAGTTGCAGACAACTTGAAGTGTGGTTAAAACAGAACAGTGAATGTCGGGTGCTTATTTTGGTGTCTCTGAGGTGGACTTACAGTAGCAGTACTCATTAATAGTCAAATGGTTGGCTCTTTGAAATACCTGGTTAAAGTTAAGAAATAAAAGATGACTTGAAATATATAAATATGCATTCATTTGACAATTTTTTCCTGTACTACCAGCATTTTCTTTTATCATAGGTCTGTTGACTGGAATCATCTTTCTTTTTATAAAAATATTTTCTTTAATTTTTAATTTTTTAAATTAAAGTTTCCATTCAATATTGTTTTGTATTAGTTTCAGGTATACAGCATAGTGGCTAGACAATCATTTACTTTACAAAGTGGTCCTCCCAATATTTCCAGTGCCCACCTGGCCCCATACGTAGTTATTACGATATTACCGACTATAT
Source organism: Phyllostomus discolor (assembly GCF_004126475.2). Classification (NCBI taxonomy): domain Eukaryota; kingdom Metazoa; phylum Chordata; class Mammalia; order Chiroptera; family Phyllostomidae; genus Phyllostomus; species Phyllostomus discolor. The sequence goes on from NC_040907.2 coordinate 75,660,302, forward strand.
TCTGGGCCGCACTTTACATCCCATGACTACTTCAGTACTGAGTCACCAATCAGTACTGCTCAATCCCGTCACCTTTTCCCCTGTCCCCCAAACCCCCTCTCTTCTGGCAGCCATCAGTCTGTTCTCTGTATCTATCAGTCTGTTTCTTTTAAAAAATTTTTTATTGATTGATTTGTTATAGGGTGGGGGAGAGAGAGAGAGAGACATTGGTTTGTTGGTCCACACACCCGCACAGTCATTGGTTGACTTCTGCACATGCCCTGCTGGGCAGGATGGCATTGTAACCATATCTGGCCAGGGCAGTCTGTTTCTGTTTTCTTTGTCCGTATATATTGGTCTTTAGAGGAATCATCTTTTTTGTATAAACTACATCCATAATTACTACCTTCAATTTCCTGTTTCTGTTTCTTTAAAGAGGAGTGAGAACTGGGGCAGCTGTGAAGAAATCTGGGTGCAAGATCCCTGTACCCTTGCATACCTTTTTCCCCTATTCCAGGAATCTTACCATTTTTTAAAAGACTTTATTTATTTACTTATTTAGAGAGGAGAAGGGAGGAGAAAGAGAAGTAAAGAAACATCAATGTGTGGTTGCTTCTCGTGCACTCCCTACTGGGTACCTGGCCTGCAACCCAGGCATGTGCTCTGACTGGGAATCGAACTGGTGACCCTTTGTTTCTCAGGCTGGCACTCAGTCCACTGAGCCACACCAGTCAGGGCAGGAAGTTTATGACTTTTGTTAGCAGCTCACCTTTATCACATCTTTACAAAGCATTTAACTTAGTTTCCATTGAAATCACCACCACAGGTGGCATTCTTTCCAAATTCACATTTCACTTCCCTAATACTATTTAAATAAATTACATATTCTAATGTAAAGTGTCATGTGCCATTCTGGGGAGCAGAAGTCTGGGCACGGCACGGGGCAGCTCCATGGCCATGTGCGGTGTAGGCTGTTTCACGCCCTCTGGGGAAGGAAAGCCAGTCAGTGTCTGTAAGTGGTGGCTTGCTACCAGAGCTTCCACTGAGCTCTGTTTGGATGTGTGTATTTTGAGAAATGGTGTTTATTGCTTTGGGACCTTGTGTTCCATGTGTTTCCTTCTCTTTTGATTTTTTACATTTTTCACTCAGCGTACAGATGATGGGATGATTTGTGTTGTAAGTGCTCGAAGTGCGTGCAAAGCAAGGGCTGAGAGGGGTTCAGTGTGTCCCGACATCTGCCAGAACGCTCTGGTATTTGTCATAGCACAAGGGCCTGACCATGGGAACTGCTATCTAGACAGACTAAAGGGGGCAACTGGGGGCTTTCGTGAGTCTGGAGTGTCTGTATAATAGGACTGTCTCTCCCATTGGTTACTCTGATTTTTGCTAATACAATAAAATGTCTTCAGACACTTTTATATTACATGTGTGACATTTCCCACACATATTCAATAAGTTTCAACAATAAGCTTTCCTTAGTGATAAACGTCCCCTCCCTTTGTTTTGTTTGGAGCTGTAAGATGTGAGAGAAGGAGGGGTCACATTCACATTGATTCATTTTACAGAGCTCATGCAACCTGGCATGCTCTACGAGACAAAAACAGTTCTGAGTTGTTTCTCTTTTTAAAGAAATATTTTAAAACAGCAACGAGGTGCCACTATCCAACTATTAGAATGGCCAGGATCCCTCCTACCTAAAAGTAATAACACCAACTGCTGGGGGTAAGGTGGGGCAACGGGACTCTCTCTCATTGCTGATGGGAATGCAGAATGGTGCAGCCACTTTGGAGGACAGCTTTGCAGGTTCTTACAAAACTGAACACTCTCACCATATGATCTGGCAATTGTGCTCCTTGGCATCCACCCAAATGAGTTAAAACTTGAATCCAAGCAAAAATCTCTATGAAAATACTTATAGTAGCTTTATATGTAATTGCCAAACTCTGGGAGCAACAAAAATGTTCTTTAATAGATAAATGTATAAACAAACTGTGGTATATCCATACAATGAAATATTATTGTGATTAAAAATGAGTTATCAATCCAGAAAACCACATGTATGACCTTAAACACTCATTGCATTCCAGATGAAACAAGTATAGAGATGATAAACAGATCAGTGCTTTCCAGGGATTCAGGAAATGGAGGTCAGGGCTGAACAGGTGAAGCATGGGATTTTTTTAGGGCAGTGAAACTATTCTGTATGATACTGTAGCAGTGACTATAAAACATTAAGCATTTGTCAAAACCTGTAGAAAGATATATCACAAACAGTAAACCTTAGTGCATGCATATTTTAAAAAATCATTCTGGAAATCAGAGGATCCACGGACAGGATGCAAAATGTGACAAAAAAAAGAATCTGAATCTACCCAAATGCATGAAACCATCTCACTGAAGGGGCTAGTGGATTAATTAGGGAGTACCTACCTAATTAACTTTAGAAATTGATGCGCGTGGGTCACTGGCCAGCAGTGACCACAGAACGCTGTGGATGGCTTGCCGAAAAACATGTGAGAAACAAACACATGCACAGAGACAAACTAGTTTCTGTGGGGAAGTAGGGACGAAATGGCCACCCCCCCTAGTGGGGAGCGCCCTGATTTACCGTCCATACTTGCCTTTATTGGGCTCATTTTGCATAATAATTCAGGTAAAGTACAGTACTCATTAAGGGGAAGTAAGAAACTATAGAAAACAAGGAACTCTGCTGGTCTATTGAGTCAGGGTCAAAGAGCTGTAAGACTTTGAGGAACAAACTAATTTCCTCCTTGGACCCCTCTCATTCAACTGAGAGCATTCTAAACAAAGAAGGTTTCACAGTAATTTACATATTCTTTCTTAGGCCTGATCACCCGGGGAATCTGCCCTTTTCAGCACAGAGCTGCACCACCCTGTCATTGTTTCAGGCTTAGCTGGAGCAAGGGAACTAAGGCTATAAGGAGATTTTCTCCCAGAGATGAGAACTCAGGCTATGTCAAAGCCGAGGAACGAGGGTCCATCACCCCCTTTTGCTGCAGCCCCCCAAATCCTTCTTTTGGGGGGCCTCCCAAAGTGATCGTGCCTGTCTTAGGTCGTCCCCCCCGTGGGGAATCTTACCTGTCTTTGGCTAACCAACCAAGCTTTTTGGGGTTCAGTTATGAATAAAGCAGCAGAAGCAGCATTCCTGCCAGGGAGATAAGCTTTTGTCTCCTTGCTGGCTTATGGTTCCAAGGGCGTTCCCTTAGCCTTAGCCTAGGCGGGGGTTTCAGCTTCTGATACCAGTCAGGGCAGTTCCCAACAAGAAATGAGTGGTTTCTTTAAAACTAAGAATTGAACTCTGGTTAATAAAGGGTCTTCCCACTGTGGTGCAGGATAACAATTCTAATACTGCTATAAATGTATCCTGCAACTGAACAGGTAAGTTAGTGGATAGTTAGTAGGTGGTGGGAGCCAGGTTTCTCATGGCTGGAGTGAGAATTTGCATGTAAGCAAGGGGAGGAGTCTAGAATAACACATGCAATAACACAGTAATAGTTTAGAGTTGAAGGAATGAGCATGAACTCATACTTCTTAGTTTAATATAGACACAGATCGTTACATACAGATGTATTTATAGAAATACACAGCACATGGTGTAGTCATGTATACACACATTTCCTTGCTCTGTCAGCTGAGAGCGTCTAAAAGCTGTGACAGCCCCATAGCAATGAGCATGCTTAGCCCCCAGATTTTGGTTTTACATACTATTCTCTAATAAAAGGAACGAGGACTCCTTGGAGAAATGGCTGATTGTGTGCCTTGGGCAAGAAATATACAAAACAAGCCTGGAGTGGTTTTCAGTCCCAGAGAGTAAAGAAGGAAGTGCTCAAAACAAAACAACAAAAACCACGAAACACCACACCAGTGGAAGTATATCAAAGGGACACAGGGACCAACTGAAAGAGCTCCCAAAGGCCACAGCTGGAAGGATTTGAGCAAGCAAATGCATAAAACAGTATCAGATTATTGCTCAAAATATAAAATAAGTATCCAGGAGTCCATACTGATATACATTACTGAGTAAATAAACAGATGTGGAGAAAGAATTCCAAGAGAAGAGTGCCCCATTATTCATACGGATGCTCTGCTCTCAGGAGGTTGGAGCAGGAGTGGGGACCCTCCGTCACTGTGGGCTGTGCACAGTGACTTCCTCCCAAAGAGGACCCCTGTCCCCGAGTGGGTAGGCCACTGGTTGGTTAACACATCACCAGAATGATCTCTAGCTGAGCTGGTCAAAATTGGCCAAATTGCAAAGAAGGTGAAGTCTGTTTTTGTCTCCTCCGCTGGGCTCCTAGGACACCCTTTGGGATGTTCTTCAGCAGAACAGAGCTGTTTTTCTTATCATGGAACAACAGTGAGCTGGTCAAAGTCCATCACCATTAGACCATTAGAGGGAGATTCCATCTGGCAGTAGGGGCCACCTGCTTCCAAACTGCCTGAGGAGCTTGCTGCACGCGCATATTGCTTCACTGCATCCCAGACCTCCTCAGACGGGGGCGGGGGGGCGGGGGCAGGAGTGGTGTGTGGCGGATGCAGGGGCATGGGGGCCAGGAATCTGGATTTTTAAAAAAGTATCTCAGGTCATTTCTATCGTTGGTATTAAAGCTTGAGAGGACAGCTACAGAAACTGGCTATATTGCTACCACATAAATTAAATGCTTAATTTAAGAGAGGACATAACACCACAAGGAAAAGAATTAGTCTATTTCAAATGGGGACATTCTATGAAACACCTAATTGGTTTCTTTCACAAGACAACGACATAGATAAAAAGGAAAGAGCTGAAAACTGACTTCAAGGTCATTACCAATATAAACTAATCAAACACAATGGATCTTGTTTGGATCCAGATGCACCCAAATCAGAGGCCAGTGTCTGAAGACTGTTGGGGAAGTGGAAACATAGACTGTGTACTGACTGACACTAAATAGTTAGTGTTAATTTTGCTAGGGGGGTTATATAAGAAGAACCTGCTCCCTATTTTTAGTTGCATACTTAAGGTTTGGGGGGAAATTACATGATGTCTACTATTTGTTTTAAAATGCCCCAGCAAAAATTGAAAAGCAGACAGTGGGTGTAGGGAAACAGATGAGCAGGTGTGGTGGAAGGTTGATGGCTGCTGAAGATGAGTGGTAGGTACCTGGAATTTGTTGTACTTTAAACTTTAGGGTATGTTTGAAAATTATTATAGCAAATCGTTAAGAGGATCTAAGGAAATGGAAATGCAACAGAATGAGCTGCCAAAGGTGGACTTCTAGGAAAGCAGTTTGACAGTTCCTCAAGAAATTAAACATAGAATCAGCATATGGCCTAGTAATTGCATTCCCATGTATGTACCCAAAAGCAGTAAAGACGACTCAAGCAAATGCATGCACATTCATAGCAGAACTGGTCACAGTGAGCCAGAAAAGGGGAAGAGCTCAGATACCCATCAATAGGTAAATGGATGAACAAAATGTGGTATATAGCACAACTGAATATTATTCAGCCATAGAAGTTATAAAGTTCTGATACATGTTACAACATGGATTAAAAACGTTGTGCTAAGTGAAATAAACCAGACATGAAAAGACAAGTACTATATGGTTTCACTTACATGAGATATGCAGAATGAGCAAATGCATAGAGACAGAAAGATGAATAGACGCTACCAGGGGCTGGGAGAAGAGAGAACGAACAGTCATTGCTGAATGGGTGAGGAGTTTCCGCTTCTGGCACGGAGCCATTTGGAAACAGAGGTGGTGTTTGCCCAGCGCTGTGGACACACTAAGTGACACTGGAACACTCACTGTAAAATGGTTCACTGTGTGTTATGTGAATTTTACCTCAACTTAAGAATAAAAGGTGGGTTCTAGCCAACAGGGGGAAGGATTCTGAGGGGCCCTGTCAGGGCCCCTTGCGTGACCTCGTACAGCACCGGTGAGCTGCAGCGCCACAGTTAGCTACCCTCCAATGGCCAGAGGAAATGGTGTGTGAATGGGAAATGCAACAGATCACTCCCAACATTTATGGACTCTATATTTTATAAGCCTAAACAACATTTACTCACGTGAGCTGCTTTGATTACTTGGAGGAAAATTTTCTGTGTGATTATATTAACTCAGGTCTAGAGTCTTTGCTTGGAGAATACTCCTGTTGAAGCTGAATGAAATGAAATCCACAGAACCAGACTGAATTTGGATACATTGTACGTTACCACTGATACCACTGTTCTGTTTAACCATTAGATCTGTGAAACAGTGGGCTAGAGGTCACAATAACTGTCACCATAAATGCCTTTCCCAATACAAACTGAAGTCCAGAGAATGTCTTGACACTGAGTCAGCCAAAAAGAAGTTGAAAAATAAAACATGCCCTACCTCTGTACTCACCGAAACCACCGGCCCAAGTCATTGCCTGGTGGTAAGTGATAATTCTACATGAAAGATGAATCCAAGGATTACATTCCAGCTATGACTTAATTTCAGTAATTTCTTCATTTTTGTATGTCTTCTTTATATCCTTTGTAAAGAATAATAAAGGACAACTTTATTATCCTTTTCCCCTTCAAAATCTAATTTTTATTCAATGGCGTAAATGTTTCCATTCCTTCGCATAATTATTTCCCCCTGACTCACTCTGGGGGCCAGACTGTGGGCACCATCACTGAGAATGGAGAGATGATACTCTCTCTATAAGGGTTGGCTGTCCTTAGTAACCGGGGGTGTGAGCTGCTGGCGCGTGCCAAGAGGTGACGACATGAACTAGGGGGAAATTTGCCTTAGAAATTTAAATTTCTCATAGTCCAAGTCCTCCTCTCTCTCAGGAATACTGAGGTTGTCACCCTAAAACTAGCTTTGATCTTATGCTAATAGATGATCTTTTCATTAAATATATATATATATATATATATATATATATATTTAAGATTTAATTTATTTACTTTTAGAGAGGGAAGGGAGGGAGATAGAGAGAGAGATAGAGAGATAGAGATAGAGACAGAGAGAGAGAGAGAGAGAGAGAGAGAAACATCAATGTGTGGTTGCTGGGGGCTATGGCCTGCAACCCAGGAATGTACCCTGGCTGGGAATTGAACCTGGGACACTTTGGTTCCCAGCCTGCACTCAATCCACTGAGCTACGCCAGTCAGGGCTCCATTAAATATATATATTTTTAAATGTAGCTCAAACAGATTTGTCATTCCTAGAATAGGCATGGGCTTAGAGGAGAAATTGTAGAAAAACTCTTAAAAAAAAAGACTAAATTGGAAAATAAGATGATAAAATCACACAGTGTTATTTGGTAACTAGAGGGAAAAGACCTACTTTATCATTTTCCTCTGGAAAACTGGTCAGAGAGAAACTAACCCAGGGCATAGTTGAACAATATGGAAACCAACGAGAGGCTTCAGCGTTCAGGCCTGGCTCACAGAGCTGGGCACAAAGAGGGAATGAAGCCAGGGCCAGGGCAAGGTCTCCGACTCTGCCCCATCAAGGCCCCGACCACTGAGACATTCAGGAGTGCAATGGGTGTTACTGATTGCCACCAACTCCCGTTCATAGGTTCTGCACATTTCTTCATCAGAAAGAAAGAAAATGAGTTTTACCCATGTGTTTTCTTTCACATGTAAACTTGTTCAGGGCCCAGCAAGTAAAGTTAAAGAAAAACTGGGCAAACTGATGAACAACACGGAGGCAGGGGCACATGGAAAGACTGGCAGCTGTTGGGGGTGGGTGGGACTGGATGAAAGAAGGGGAAGGGCTTAGCCAAAGAACTATATGCATTACTCATGGACACAGACAATAGTGTGGTGATGGCCAGAGGGAAGTGGGGGGTGGGGGCTGGGAGGAAGAGTGCAAAGGTGGGGGTGGGGGGAATGAAGACATCTGTAATAGTGTCAACAATAAAAATAAAGAAAAAAAGAGAAAAATTTGGACAGGCTGCTGCACCTCTCTGCTAGGTAATGACTCTCCCTACTTTTTCTTTTTTGCAGATTTTATTTATTAATTTATAGGGAAAGGGAGGGAGAAAGAAAGGGAGAGAAACATCAGTGTGTAATTGCCTCTCACGCACTCTCCACCAGGGACCTGGCCTGCAACCCAGGCACGTGTCCTGACTGGGAATTGAACCAGCGACCCTTTGGTTTGCAGGCCGGCGCTCAATCCACTGAGCTACACCAGCCAGGGCATCTCTCCCTACTTTCAAATGTAAGAATGAGGTAGAGGATATGGAACAGGCTGTCTAATGGAGACTGACCAGGTCCCTACATGCAGACCAGGTGGGAGGCTGGTGGAGAAGGTAGACTGAGCCCTCAGCAGAGGGAAGAGCCGCGTCTGGGGCAAGTTGGCTGCAGTCAACTTGCCAGTGGTAAAGCCACCACCTTTACCACTTCTCTGACTCCTTTCTTTCCCCCCTAAAGATTGTATTTATTTTTAGAAAGAGGGGAAGGGAGGGAGAAAGAGAAGGAGAGAAATATCGATGTGTGAGAGATAGATACATCAATAAGTGGCCTCTCATACACCCCCAATTGGGGACCTGCCCCAAAACCCAGGCATGTGCCCTGACTGGGAATCAAACCAGCAACATTTCCGTTCTGGCACTCTATTCACTGAGCCACACCAACCAGGGCTTTTGTTTTTTAACTGACTGCTATAAGCCTCAAGTCCAGAGCCTTCTTTGAGCAATGCTAAATGGAATTTAACATTTTTATTTAATTTTTCATTCTTTCAAAATGGTGATCTCTTATGTGTGGCAAGTGATATAGTAGATTTTCCATTTGTGATAGAAAGTTTTGTTTTAAAATAGATGAATTTAAGTTTCCAAAGTGATTGGTTGAAAGCAAAGTAGTAAGTAAGCAATTCTGTGATGGCACTTGGCTGTGACGAAAGTCATGAGGTTTGAGACAAAGCCTGTTTGTTAATGACAGTGGACATTAAATCAGCATCTACTATGGATGAGGATGACTGACCCACCACGCCCCTGGAGGGCAGTGTTAGAGCCCCATTTGACAGAGAAGGAAGTTGAGTCTTTAGGTTAAATTTTGTTGTGGAAAGGTCAGTCAGCAAGAGAGGCCAGAATCAAGTTCAGGTCTAAGGCCCAAAGCTCTGTGCTTTCTGTCCCACAGAACACATTGCTTCAGGCCCCTTCCTCGCAGAGTGGGGGCTGTCCTGTCTGAGTTGTGAGAACACACCCTCCATGAGGGGCACTGGCCCTTGGTGTCCTTCCCAGGTGATGGATGTCTCAGGAGTTCTCCGTGTTTCCTTCTCTCCTCTTTTGGTTCGTAGAAGAGCCAGGACCTGTTTTCATTATTTTCATTCCCAGTCTGATCACTTCTGCTTTCTCCCCGGAACCCGACTTCACCTGGTCATTACGAAAACACCCATCTCCCGCCATCTGGTGCTCTAACAAGCTCTGCTGGGAGGAGAAAGTACCTGCTGGCCTCAGTGCAAATTAAAACGTATCCAAGAGTCCAAGTTTCAAAGTCGTCAGACCATCGTTTCCATGAAGAGGAACTCTATTTTCACTCATGCCCCAGCGAGAGATTAGCAGCTTGAAATCACTTTGACAGTGTCAGTTGCTCTATTGCATACCACAGGGAATTTTAATTCCAGCCTGTGAAATTGTAATTGCTTCTCAAGGAGAAGCGAGGAATCCTGGGTAATGGCCACAGAAAGCTCCATGTCAGAGTTGCCAGTTGCTGCCACATCAGATATTACTTGCTGTTATTCAAAAATCACTCCAGCTTTCCATATGGGAAGTTGAGCTGGGGAGTGAAAGTAAATTAACAGAAACTGTCAGCTGTTCAGAACAGCACAGAGAGCAGTGTGACATAGGTGGGTGACCTCCCATGCAAAAAGGTAACTTTTTCTCTTTTTTTTGGTTAAGATAAAGAGTGTCACAAACAAATTTCATTACTTCAGGTATGCTGCTAAATGATGTCATTATAAAGCAAAAAATTATCTGGTCCATGGCACGATAAGATTAAAAGCTGCCAATTTCTATTTGCTCTTTCCTGGAAAGAGTTGGGGGTGGGGTGGCGGAAAGCGGCCCCAAAGAGTAATTAAAATAATGAAGATAGCAAGTCTATGTCAGGTGGATGTTTGCAATGGACTGAAATTACCTGCTATCAAAGTTAAACTGCCTGAGAAATTGCTTCCTGGCTGTGTTTGGGATGAAAGGAATCTGGAGCTACCACAGCGGATCTCGAGCCCTTCAGAGACAGCGACAGCGCTCTGCACCGGACGGCCGGTACCCGCCACGCTGGGAAGGCAGGGGGAGTTCTGACAGGTACTACTAAGTGGTTCTGAAATTAATTTTTTTTCTACTGAGGGTCAGAAAGAGGGCCAAATATAATTGATTAAGAAAAAGATAGTCTGTGGCATTGCCTTTTTGTTTAGATATTAGAGAAAATTCAGACTTGGGCTTTGCTTTTTTATCCTTTGATATTTTTAGGACTTATTTTCATGTACTAGGAATTTCCTGTCACCTCTCCCCTAATCTTCTGCCCCGCCTCCCCAGAATTCACACCCACCTTTTGCCTGGCTGAATCCACTCATCGTTCAGCACTCTGCTTTACTTCCCTTGCCTGCCCTATGATTTCATGACACCTGCCCCTGCGGCCTTCTCAGTACTTAGCAGTCTTTGCCTCCATCTTCGGTGGGCTCCCCCTTCCTGTGGAAAGCTTTCATGGACCCACCCTGTCTGGGTGAGATGACCCACCTGTGCTTTGATAATCCCTTTTATTTCCTGCCTGGAGGACGTGGGTTATAATTGCCCCTAAGCTTCGCAAAGGTGGGGATGGTGTCTGTCTTGTTAACTTTTCTTATCCCAATGCCAAGCATACTATTTGGCACATATCAAGTGCCTGCCAACAGGACCCCAGAACCACAGTGCCTGGGTTATAACCATGACTCTGCCACATATCAGCTAATGAGCCTGGACAAGTCACGTCTCCATGCCTCCGTTTCCTCATCTAGACTAACAGTTCCTTCTTCATGGTGGCTGTGAGGATTAAATAATCTCACATGTTTAAAGTGCTTGGGAAAGTACCCAGCTCTCTGTAAACCAGGGGTATCAAACTCATTTTCCCAGGGGGCCACATCAGCCTCGAGGTTGCCTTCAAAGGGCCGAATGTCATTTTAGGACTGTGTAAATGTAACTACTCCTTAACTCAGGGCAAGGAGCTCTGTGCTGCCGCTGGGTAGAAACACGGTGCCAGGCAGATAAAACAAGGTGGAGGCTGGATTTTGCCCGAGGGCCTTGTATCTGCCACCTGTGCTGTAAACTATAGCTACTATGATGAGGGCGATAATGGCGATGATCAGGAGGAGGAGCATGTTATTATTTCTATTACTACTGCTGCTACATGCATCAAAGGTATTTTTGGCTACCGCTTCAGTTTGTCTTGACTCTTGTGCCAACCCAAACAACTCTCAAATGTGATTCCCAAACCAGTAATGGTAAATTGCAACGACTTCAGCTCCCTCCAACGTAGTCACCCAGGACACTTCTCTTGATTTCTGTTCTATTCCAGGTCTTCCCACCATCTCCAGCCCTGTTCCTGCTCCAACAATAGAACAGAAACTCCAATACTATGGCTTAGACGTATCCTCTCCTTGCCTCGGAGAGTGCTCCCTAGCTCCAGTCCCAAGCCCCAAGTCTTAACCCCAAGAGCTGAGAAATTATCCCTACTGATAGAGGATGAGTTAGGGTGTTTCATCATTTAAAGTTGTATAGAATGACAGGCCATGTTTAAGGTAATGGAATTATGGACTGAGAAACCCTGGTGGTCCTGGGCCCTGGGGGCTCTTGGTGACTCAGTGGGAGGCCCATCACCTGCACGCACTGAGCACTCCAAAGCTGCTGCAGGGAATCTGGCCCAATCCAAGGTTCCAAACCTGGAGGAGAATAAAGGGGGCCACTGGGTCCGTCTTAGGAGGAAAACAGGAAGGTCGGCACTGTTCTGGGCATGCGAAAGGCAGGGCTTCTGGATCTGGGGCCTAAAGTCAAGAGTGAAGATCACTGTATGACAAAACATCACACAGCTGTAAAAAAGGTCTATAAACTCAGGCATGTAAGGAATATGGAGTCCTTTTTATAACTCCACTACAGTTTCTTTTCATAACTCAGCTTTTTCTAGCCCCGTTCCAGTAGGGAGGTAGAAGCCAGTCTAGGCCCGCCCGCACAGCACCCCACAGGCCTTCTCAGTGGAGTTGGGACTAAGAACTCAGAATGGAGACAACTGCAGAGGACGCCTGGGCCCAAGCTGGTCCCAGGCTGTGCAGACATTGTCTCAGCTGCACAGGGAGCCTCATAAGACACGTGAGTTGTGATACAGCTCTGGACACAGGTAAGTCCAGGGTTCCACCCCAAAGCATCTCAATGCCAAAGAAAGCAGTTGGGATACTTGTTTGAAAACACTGCAAATTAGAGAGAGAGCCTTAAACATGGCCCTTGACACTCTCTAACCTCAGCGTGTCCTTCTACAACAGGGGGCTACTCTGCGGCCTCTTTGTGCTCCTCTTGCTCTCATTCCAGGCTGACCTGCAGGGCTTGCCACCCCGCCTTTTCAAATGAGACCAGGTCCCAGGAGAAGAGGAGAGACCCACACGGATTCCCTTTTAGCAAGAGCTGAGGAAGATCAGTGTTTCTGTGCAACCTACTCAGATCTCAACTCCAATGTCAAATACTATTGTAAGAAAGTTTAAATTCTCTGACACATTATTGAGAAACAGAGGCTGTTTATTACCGAAAGGCAGACGGTGGTGACCTGGGAATTTACATCTGTGCCTTCATGTTGGATTGCCACAGGTTTTGCTTTTAATATTCATTGGAGTCACTGCAAGTCCTTGATAGACAGCTTGACTTTGCCACGTATTGTGAGGGGAAGGTGGTATTAAATCACTCTTGTCCCCACTTTCGTTCTGATTTGTGTGTCTAAAGGCACTAAAAATATCCTTCAACCTGAAATACAGCATTGTTAGCTACTGAATTTTCTTAGAGCTTGTGTAACTCAGATTGCCCCGAGGCAAGCTGGTGTGATAAGATTAAATGTTTCAGACTGGCATCTAACCAACTTTTACGTTTTGTAAGGTTGTTTTGGAACATTCAATCTTTCTAACATCAAATAGCTTGGAGGATGTTGTGTTGAGGGGGGAAAAAGAACTGGGAGTCTTAATCAGAAGCGTGAGAATCTTAACCTTACATGGATGGGGTTAGAGATCTTAAACTTAGGAGGAATGTGTAGCAAGAAAAACTGTCTGAGAATCGGAGATGAGGAAGATATGAACCCATGGAAGGTGAGACGTGGTCAAGGGCAAGGGCTGTAGCAAACTTTCCTGTGGAAGTTTGCAGATCACTCTCTTCCATGACATAAAACTCAAGCCATCTTGAATGTTTCTCCATTTAAATGCATATTTTATGCCCTGGCTGGTGTGGCTCAGTGGATTGAGCTCTGCTGGTCTGCAAACCACGGGATCGCTGGTTCAATTCCCAGTCAGGGCACATGCCTGGGTTACAAGCCAGCTCCCTGGTGGGGAGTGTGTGAAAGGCAACCAAATGTTGATATTTCTCTTCCTCTCTTTAAAAAAAAGGGGGGGGGGAAGCATATTTTAAAAGATCCTTTTGCTTTTTCAAGATGGCAGCAGACTTCACAAGCTCCATCTTTTGGTTTGTTTTCTGTTTGACTTCTGATTTTACTCTCAGATGTGGACCCAAATGAGACGTGATATTCACTACTCACTCACCATTGTTTCCTGGGTGAGAGACCATGCTGTAATCAGGGTTACCTACTCTGGCTCAAACATCATGTTGAGACCAAATCAAAGTCTGGGTTTTCTGGTCTTGTAGATGTGGCGAGTTTTCACACTTCAGTGAGCCAGTATCAGGAATTTAGAGTTGTCCTCTGAAGTTAGGAATCAGGGGTAGTGGATCATGAATTGGTGTCTTGAGCAGCAGAAATCACACTGGCAAAAAAACCCCCAAACAAAACAAAAAACTATAAAACATCAGAAACAAAAAACCAGGAGCATCTGTTCTCTAAGATCACAGCACAGGTGGTGCTTTGGTTAAGTATTCACATCCATTTATTGAGAACAGAGTATACGAATTGTTAACTGAACAGGTGTATTAACAGAATCTGAGATACAGAAGATCAGAATCAGAAAGCCACTCACTGGAATCGCAGTCGATAAGCAGAGAAGGCAGCAGATGTGGAGGGACAGAGGGTTGCTAGGTTCCCAGATATATTCAGTGTGGAAGTGCCAAAGCAAAGATTAAGGGCCAAAGACGCTGAACTATAAAGATAGGAGCTTGACTCTTACTGAGGCACTTTCTTAATTAAAATAATGGTGGGATCCATGCATCCGGTTTTAGTTATGCTACAGCAACAGCTGTAAAACAAACCCTCGGTGTCAGCAATGCTAGTGTAGTAATAGAATGACAAAAACCACCACCAACAGGCTGTGCTGAGGCTTGCTAACAGCTCTCACGGACAGATTTATGGACATGGACAGATTTATAAGCTTGGCAGCATTTAAAAAACTCAAACGCAAGGGTAGGGATTTAACTCTCCCTAAAACTTGCTTCACAGTCCCTGAGAAAGTGGTTACTACACTGTCTGTTTCCAAAAGTGTCAGTTTAGGGTGAGGTGAGGGACACCCCTGGGGCCTGCGGCAGCAAAAGGAAAATGAACCTTCCCTCACATCGTCACTGCTTATCTTTCCAGACGGGAACCTCCACAGAGCCTGCAAGGTTTAGAAGTCTCTTTGGCAGCCTATGCTGGCTCTTCCTGACTGTTGAAGGAAGTCTCAGTTCCTTAGAACGGCATCAAACCCTTCACAATGTGACCTGAGCCTAATTCTTAGTTTAGTATCTAGTTACTTCTCTTATAGATGCTTCACTCTCAAATTCACCATGCACTTTTATTTTTCACTTTTTAAAAGATTTTACTTATTTATTTTTTTAGAGAGGGGAAGGGAGGGAGAAAGAGAAACATCAATGTGTGGTTGCCTCTGGAGCACCCCTGACTGGAGACCTGACCCGAAACCCAGGCATGTACCCTAGACTGGGAATCGAACTGGTGACCTTTTGATTCTTAGGCCAGCACTCAATCTACTGAGCCACACCAGCGAGGGCTCACCCTGCACTTTTACACCACAATGCCTTTTTTCCTTTGGTAAAAGTATGCATAATATTTATCATTTTAACCATTTGTAAGTGTATAATTCAATAGCATCAAATACATTTACAGTGTTGTGTAACCATCACCATTTTTTCTATGTAGAACCTTTTCATCATACCCGACATAAACTCTGTATCTATTAAAAATAACTCCTCAGTTCCTTCTCCCTTCAACTCCTGCTAACCCCTATTGTACTTTCTCTCTGTGGATTTGTCCATTCGAGGTACCTCATGCAAGTGGTATCATACCATATTTGTCTTTCAGTGTCTGGCTTATTTTTCATAGCATAATGTCTCCAAAATTCATCCACATTGTAGCATGTTACAGAAATTCACTCCTTGTTAAGGCTGAGAAATAGTCTATCATATGTATGTACTACATTTTGTTTATGCATTCATCCATAGACAGACCATTTGCATGGTTTGCCCCTTTTGGCTATTGTGAATTATGCTGCTGTTAGCATTGGTGTACAGATGTCTGAGTCCCTGCTTTCAGTTCCTTTGGATCTGTAACTAGGAGGGAAACTGCTGGGTCAGATGAGAGGTTTAAATTTTGAGGAACTGCCAAACTATTTTCCTCAGTGGTTGCACCATTTTACATTTCCACCAACAACATGTAAGGGTTACAGCTTCTCCACATCCTCATTAACATGTTTTTGTTAATTTCCATTTTTTTTATGGCAGCCACCCTAATAGGCGTGAAGCAATATCTCATTGTGATTTGATTTGCATTTCTCTAATGAGTATGATGTAGAGCATTTTTTCATGCGCTTATTGGCCATGGGTGGATCTCTGAAGAAATGTCTACTCAAGTCCATTTCTTAGTTGGGTTGTCTGCTTTTTGGTTGTTGACTTACAGGTTTTTACACAAAGGTGGGGAAAGTAGGTTTACAGTTGTATGCATGTGAAACACAAGTCTACTCTTGTATTATTTATTATTGTTTCATTTTCCATATGAATGATTGTAAACCTACTTTTGCTCACCCCTCCTGTGTATTCTGGATATTAATTTCTTGTCAGACATACAAACTGCAGATATTTCCTTGTGTTATGTAGCTTATCCTTTTGCTTTCTTAATGTTGTACTTTGATGCACCAAGGTTCTGAGTTTTAACGAGACCCTATGTGTCTATGTTCTTTTGTCGCCTGTACTTTTGGTGTCACATCTATGAAACTGTTACCAAATCGAACGCCATGAAGGTTTTCTTCTAGAGGTTTATAATTTTATAACTTAATTTATTTAGGTATTTTACCTATTTCAAGTTTTTGTGTGATGTAAGGTGAGTGCCCAACTTTATTCTTTTGTATATGGATATCCTGTTTTTCCAACACTGTTTTTAAAAAGACTGACTTTTCTCTGTTGAATAGTCTTGGAATCCTTAAAAATGACCATATATATGAGGGACTTATTTTTGAAATCTCTATTCTTTCTGTTGGTCTTCATGTCTGTTCTTATGCCAATGCCATATTGTCTTAATTATTGTAGCCTTGTTGTACATTCTGAACTTGGGAAGTGTTTGTGAGCTTTTCAAGTTTATTCTCTTTCAAAATTGTTTTGGCTAGTTGAGGCCCCTTGAAATTCCATTTGAATTTGAGGGTTGGCTATTCCATTTCGATGAAAAAGGTTGTTTTGATAGGGATTGCGTTGAATTTGTAGTTTGCTTTGGGTAGAATTAACATTTTAACCATGTTAACCATGATTAAACCATTAAGCATTTTAACCATGTCTTCCTATCCATGAATAGGATATCTTTTTACTTATTTAGATATTTTAAATTTTCTTTCAGTGATATTTTTATAGTTTTCAGTATATGAGTTTCTCTCTCCCTTTGCTAGATTTATTGCTCAGTATTTTAAATACTCTTGAAAATAAAACTTTCTGAAATTTTTTGGATTGTTCATTGCTAGTGTATAGAAAAACAATGGATTTTTGTGCATTGATCTTTTAATGAACTTTGCTGAATTTGTTTATTAGGTCTAAAAGTTTTCTTGTGGATTCTCTCTCTAGGACCACATCATATGCAAATATAGTTTTGCCTCTTTGTTTCCAGTTTGGATGCCTTTTGTTTATTTTTCTTGGCTAATAGCTCTCAGGGGGACTTCCAATGTAATGTTGAATATCAGCAGTAAAAGCAGGCATCCTTGCTTTGTTCCTGAACTTAGGGGGTAAACTTTCAGCTTTCGCCACTTGTATATAGTATTAGCTGTGGGTTTTTTATAAATACCCTTTGTACTGAGGAGTTTCCTTTGTACTCCTAGTTTTCTAAGAGATTGTGTCATGAAAGGGTGTTGGACTTTGTCAAATGCCTTTGCTGCGTCAATTGAGGTGATCACATTTCCCCCCTTCATTTTATCAATGTGCTGTATTACACTGTGTTGTATTACAATGTGTTGATTTTATGTTGAACCATCCTTGCATTCCTGGTATAAATTCCACTTTGTCATGCTTGATAATTCTTTAAACATGCTGTTGAAGTTAATTTGCTAATAATTTGTTGTATATTTTTCATTTATATTCATAGAGAATATTGGGTTTGCAATTTTTTTCTTATAGTGTCTTTATTTGGCTGATATCAGGGTAATACTGGCCTCAGAATGAATTAGAAAGTGTTTCTTCCTCTTCAATTTTTTGAAAGAGTTTGAGAAGGATCACTATTCATTATTCTTTAAATGTTTTTGAGAAATCACCTGTGCAGCCATTTGGTACAAAGCTTTCCTTTGTTCATGCTGTTTAGGGGAAAGTCTAGTGTTTAAAGGGAAGAAAATCTTACTGCAAAGCATTTTCTTAAGAGGACCATGCCTGACAGAAGAATTTTCCTGGTGACCTCTACCAGTACACCTAGTTCAATCTTATGCTTCACTCATCAGATATGTTTAAATTACTTCTGTAATTTCAAAACAAGTTATACCTCTAAGAGCGGAGATCACCAATCACCCAAATTCCTCCTGCAAGGGCAAAGACTCACAAGATAGTAAGAGGAATTACCTTCAAGATTGCCATCAGAGTCATTCCAAAGTGACTCTTTGAGGGAGATAACACTGAACGTAAGAGGAAGCTGTAGTTTGTAATTAGACCCATTGCTTACGTGAATGGTATGCTCTAGTTCAGGGGGGTGAGGTCCGAGTACCGTGAATTGTGAGTGAACAGCACGCTGTATAGCTGCAGTATTTGAAAAGCTTTAGGTCTGTTTAAAAGCGACATGTGTTTTATTCCTCCTTGTGGAAACTGGGGGTAAAAACAGAAGTTAAAAGCTTGGACCTTGGAATCAGATAGTTTGGGATAACATCTCCTGTTACGATTAATTAGTCAGATTAAAAGCAGATAAGACAAACCCCAAAGTAATATTCCTAGTTATTTAGGCCTTGCTGAACTCCAACTTTTCCCTTACCTTGATCTAAATTTTTTCCATATACATATATATGGAAAAAATTATATGTATGCATTTTTTTTCTGGGCACTTGCCTCATCAGTACACATAAATGTATTCAGATGCCCATAAACTAGGAAGACCGTAAGAGACCAAATGAAAGCCTTTGATTCAACTGCTACACAGTACACAGCTGGGATATTTTGGCTACAGAGCTCTAGGAAACAGTACTGGTAGGAAGTAATTGACAGAAAACTAATGAAGAATAATAGTGTCTGCATTTTTTTTTACCCCAAGGCAGGATGGAGGAGGGTATGACTTCTAGGCCTGCCTATTAATCTATTTGCTCTTTTCATCTTTGGGCATGGAAAACCTCCTTCTTGATCTAAGATCGGCCACCCAAATCTGCTCCGTGCCCTTTGCTAATTTGATCTCCTTAAATACAGCTGCAATCCATTTTCTTTGAATTTTTCTTCCTTTGCTGCATTTGTTAGAATTAGACTCCAAGCTTTGAGGCAGGATTCTTTTTATTCCATATATAATTCTTTTGGGTGGTCATGTGTTAATATCAGAATTTAAAATACCTAACTTTATTTGTAAAATTGGTTTTCAGGCTTAAATGGCTAAAGTAAATAAGAACAGGGAAGATATGATGAGCTAAAGACACAGGATGTGATACATGGTGAGCTGATTTCATCTTTCAGTGATCCTCCAATGGAATCACGCCCGTTTTACAGATGAGCCTCAGAAAGAGAAAGTGGCCTGGCTTGAATTGAAACCAAACTTTTGCTGATCTCAAAAAATCTCATGCTCTTTCACTGTCTACCTCAAATTTGTACTGGGAACAACCGAGAGACGAATCCAGCTGGTTCAGACCCACAGCCCCTTCACAGTTGCCTGACTCAGGTTTCATGGTTTGAACACCGTAAAGATCAAGCGCAGTAGTAAGGCAAGTGTAAATTGATCAAACATCTGCTATTGATAAACTAACTTTAAAATAAGGAAAAAATATTTCAAGAAATGATTAAGGTCCCAAGATTAAATGTAAGTTTGGCATGAATTCTCTAAATTAGACTGTATCAGAGAGCAGGCATTCTCAAGCTTTCTTGATCCATGGCACCCCTAGGCCAAAAGAAACAGCTAACCATTCTATTTATTAAGGAGGCAGGCCCTAGCAACTTAATGCATATGTATGTCCTCATACGTTATAAAAACTGTTCAAAAAAGTAATACATGTAAATTGAAAGAAAAATATTTTTGTTTCATTCTAAAACTGCCATCATTACGTATTAATGGAAGTGTGCATCTGCTAGGCATTGCACAGCTCTCCAACCCTGGAGCAAGACCACCTTCATATCTTGTTCCACATCGCCATTCGCTTGATACTTGCTTTTTATCAAAGCAACTGATGAAAGTCCACTTACAAAGATAGAGGATCATCAAAAAATGTTGTGAATTCTAATGCTGAAATTATGAACTGTTTTGAGCTAGTAGCAGTTTGCATGAATCTAACAGATGTTGCTCGTGAAAATTTAAGTTATCCTTGCCGTTTTTGTGAATGTACCACAGCACCCTGGGGTGCCTCAGGGGCAGGGCAAGTCTTAAGAACATCCTTTTCCTTTTTCTTCTTTCTTCCCTTCCCCTCTCCCTTCATTTTTTTCTAGTTTATTTTATAATTATAAAACCTCTTGAAGCTTCATTTATAACTCAAATTCTCTCTCCATGACATAATATACACTGAAATTTCAACCAGGAATGAAGTCAGTAGAAAAGCATATGTTCTGTCTGAAAAACATATGGAAATCTGATGTTTATAGACACATCTCCCAGCAACAAAGCAAAGTTTTTAGCAAAGAATTCTTTACATTCTCATATTGACTATATCACACTTAATGAAGAAGACAGAAAGAAGGAGAAAGGGAGGGAGAGGGAAAGTCAGGGAAGGAAGGCGGGAGGGAGCAGGAAGGAAAGGAGGAAAGAAGAAAGGGAGGAAGGAGAAACCTGATTAATAAATCTCCTTTATTAAGTGCATCAGGTACATGCACATTCTTGTAGCAGGACAACCGGGAGGGAAGGAATGGGCTGCCCAGAACCCAGGCTTCCACATGGTCAGCCCTGGATACAGATCTGTTGGCAAAGGTCAAGTTGAGGTGGAAAACAGGGCACAAGGGAGCAGGAAGAGTGTACAGCATAGAAGCATGGGCTTTAGAGTTAGGCTGTGTTCAAGCCCTGCCTCTATAACTTAGTAGCTCTGGGTCGCTGGTGAGTTAATCTTGTTTTAGATTTTTTTCCAGTAAAATGGAGATAATAATAATACTACTTATTCCAAAGTTGATTTTTCAGAATTGATTAATACTTGTAAAGTGCACATCAAAATATCTGGCAGCTTTAAGGGCTGGACAGTTAATGGCTATGAATACTATTAAAACAGGGCTGACTCACAGATGGGCCACAGCAGAGGTAAGGTCTGCTAAAGAATGTTGCGGGTACGAAGAGAAAACATGGTGGGGTCATTCTACCAATAGAATGGTAGAGCTCATGTCAATAAACGGGTTACATCCAGACTCTCCAGGTGGGAATGTAAGTTGGTATAACCAATTAAGAAAACCACTTGGCGGTATTTACTAAAGCTGAGCATGTTCAGATGACCCAACTCAGCAATCTAACTTCTAGATATGTGCTCAGCAAACAAATGCTTATATGTGTACCAAAACACTTGGTTAATGCAGCATTAATCATAAGAGCCAGAAAACTGGAAACAACTCACCTGAAGAATGGTTCAATAGAGCATGGTATGTTTACACAATGGAACCCTGTTCTGCAGTGGGAGTGGACGCCCTGCTGCTACATACAGCTCGCTGGGCGCAGCTCACGGGTGACGCTGGGCAAGGGCAGAGTGACCCAGTGCACGTTACATGACACCACTTATATGTAAGGCTCGCAAACAGGCAGACCAATCTATGATGTTAGAAATGTGGATAGCAGTTACCTTTTGGGGGGCAAAATCAATGTCTGGGAAAGCGCATGGGGAGTCTACTGGGGGTGGTTACAATCTGTGTTCACTTTTTGAAAACCATCAAGCTGTCCCAAGATTTATGTACATTTTCATCTGTATGCTTTCCTCTAATAGAATTTACCTTTAGAAAAAAAAAATTGGCCAAAGTACTGAAAAAACCCTTGCTGTAGACTGAATATCTGGGGCTCCGCCACTCCCAATTGAAATGTTGAAACCCAACCCCAATATGATGGTGGGAGGTGGGGCCTTCAGGAGGTTATCAGGCCGAGAGGGTGGACCTCGTGGATTCATCCTTTCATAAGAAGAGACTCAGAGAGCTCCCTTGCCCTTCTACCACCTGTGGGTGCAGCCAGAAAACAGCCACCTACGAACCACAATACACCAAATCTGCTGGTGCTTGGCCTGGACTTTCCAGCCTCCAGAACAGTGAGAACTGAGTATCTATTGTTTATAAACCACCCAGCCTGTGGTAGTCTGTTATAGAAGCTTAAGACAGACCTCTTTATAAGATTTCTTTTCAGCAGACAGGACCACATTAAAAGAAGTAAAAGAATACTTACAAAAGGATTTTGGTGCTAAGGGAAAACATGAAAAGACAATACGAGGCACCATCACAGTTATACTTACATGGTGCAGGTCAACTGTCCTGCCACGATTGATTCTGCATGAATCGCGAAAGGCTAGGTGTGCCTATAGGAAGAACCCCCACATCTCAGTGGCTGAACACAACAAAGCTCCTTGTTCTACACGTCTAGAACACGTTGGCAAGAGGCTCTGCTCCTCTTGTTCCAGAAAACTGGAAACAACTCACCTGAAGGGGTGAAACTCACTCACTTGGGGACCCAGGCCGAGGGAGGCTCCATCCCGCATGTATGTCCCCAGCTACCCCAGCGGTGGGAAGAGCACAAGGCAGACTGATCATGGGCTCTGAACATGTCTGCCCTGGACAAAGACGTGACCCTTCCACTCCCACCTCCCTGGCCAAAGCAGGACACGTGGGTAGGTCTAATGCCAGGGGCTGGGAGATGTGCAGCTGCACTGGGGCAGCAGGGAGATGGGCTGCAGAGGTGACAGCTGTCCTGATGACCACATTTGCTCTCAGGGCTCTCATACTCAGTCGCAGGGATAGTCCTGTCTATGACAGAACTCTGTTGTTGACACCGACCGCACCCTTCTCTCCTCCCTCCCTTCAAGAGGGGGCCATGGAGAAAAGCAAGCTGGATTTCCAGACCATAGCCATCCCCCTCACTACCTGGCAGCAATACAGCAACTGATGTCACATACGACCTGCTGCAGGGCAGTGGCCAATTAACTTGTTGGACCAAAGAGCAGAGTGGAGCTGCAGCCGAGTCGGGGGTAAGTAACAGGGCAGAGTGGAGAGAATCGTGGATGGTTGAACAACCCCTGAGAATCCCCACCACAGTCAGTCCTGGGGGCAGTAGGACTGTTAGACAGCTGGGTGCATCATTCTCTCACAGGAAGGAAAAAATGAAGGAGACTGGAGAGACAGGCATAGAGCTAGAAGGGAGGATAAAAATAAATAAGGAGGTGAGAGGAACAGAGTGGGGAAAGAATGAGATTGGAGAAATAGAAAAAACTTCCAGTTTCAAATTAGTATAAAGCTTCTCTTGTGTCCTAGAAAGTGTCACTCTAGGCTTCAGGTAGTATTTTCACTTCTGCTAAATGCATAGCTTTTGTTAAAGTCATACCTCACCAGAGTCCACTCTGTTTATTAACTAGGAAGCGAGTGCATACATCTCAAGAAAGGGAGTGCCCCGCAGGCTCCTCCCCTCTGCCAACACTGCCCCCTCTTCCTGCTGAGCGGCCAAGGCGTCCCAAGGGGAGGTCCACTGCGGGACCCCCGGAGGGGCACAGGTGGGGGTTTGTGTCTTAAATGAGATTTCCTCTTACAGCCACATACCAGTTTTGGGAGAAATGTACCAACACTGAAGTTTTGGGTTGTTTTTTCCTTTTTAACTCACCAACTGATGACATAATTAAATTCTAATTTGGATTCCTTACAAGATACATAAAAGGCTGAAACATTTTGAGATAAAAGGAAGAGCTGAATACAGCTGTAGGATTAAAGATGAAAAATGTCCTATGGTAACCACAGAGCACCAATAACTTCTTTAAATTCTGATGATTTGTTTGTTACAGCAATTCCTTTTATTGTGAAAGAAGTCACTTCATTTAGTAAAGGCCAATGACGTCAGGTAGAAATAAACATTTGGTGTAATCAGTCAAAATGTCAGAAAAAGGGCACAGCTTGTTTTAGATGAATCCAGTTTTTGAAGTTACATGAGCGCTAAAGAAGTGGGTGATTCCTCGCACTTCTCCAGCTGTTGCTGAGAGTCCTTTAACGGCAGACTCCCCTGCGCATTCCAAAAGCATTCAAGGTCCAAAAATAGGCGTTGATACAGACTTTTCAGGAACACATCTGCTGTGAAAAATAAGACGCTTGTAACATTGGGACTCCAAAGTAAGCATGAAAAAGGAGATATATTTAAAAATGCGTATTAAAGATTGAAAAGTCTTTCCACATAAGGAAAAGGTGACCAGACCACTCTGCTTTACTTTAGGTTCTCACTTGAAGATTGAAGACTTAAGGAAATGCAACCACTTGCATTTTTGCTAAAAATAAACCCAAAGGAGCTGAGTTTAAAAGATATGCTAGGCAGCTGTTATTAGGCTGTAGATCAAATGCCAGTGGGCCCAACTCTGTGTGAGACAGGGTGAGCCTCGTTAAAAAGTGTGGCTAAAAAGGTGGCAAGGAGACCAGTATAAATCACTGCTCTTTAGAACTGACGGGGTCGCTTTCCTGTTCACTGCAGATTTTAATTAGGGATTTCTTCTTCTTCACAGATGGTTCACTGAGTTGTGTTTTAATTATAGACCTTGACAGAAAAAGCAAAAAGAAGAGCGAACAGAGCCAGGCCAATGGACAGCACCAGTGCACACCCCCGGTGTGGCCGGCGCCACGGCGGCCCCGCTCCGGGACTCGCAGGGTCTCGTCGAGTTGCAGCGGCGGTGTGGGATGTGGCGCTCTGGGGCTTCCCAAGCCTGTTTCTGAATTCCTATGAAGAGAGAAACAAATATGGAAAAAATAATTTTAAAATGCAAAGGAAGTCCTATTGTGGTATCAAAGTAATGGGTCCCTAGAAAAGAACTTTTTTAAAATAATTGAGATGTAGCTGATACATGACACCATATGAGCTTCAGGAGTACAACACAGTCTGACATTTGTATACACTGTGAATGACCACCACAGTGACTACATAACATCCATCACCACACACAGCTCCAAATTCATTTTTCTAGTGATGAGTAGTTTTAGTGCATATTATTTTTATGAGTTAGTGTTTTTGTTTCCATTGGATATATTACTAGAAGTAGAATAGCTGGATCATATGGTAGTTCTGTTTTTGATTTTGTAAGGAAACTCATACTGTTTTCCATAGTGGTTGCACCAATTTATATTCCTACCATGAGTGCACAAGGGTTCCCTTGTCCACATCCTTGCCAGCACTTGCTATGTCTGTCTTTTTAACAATAGTCATTCTAATAGGTGTGAGGTGATGTCTCACTGTAGTTTTGATTTGCATTTCCCAGATGATGAGTGATACTGAGCATCTTTTCATGTACCTGTTAGTCATTTATATGCCTCCTTTGGAAGAATGTCTATTCAGAACTTCTGTTCATTTTTTAATCAGATTTTTTTATTCTATTCAGTTGTATGAGTTCTTTATATATTCTGGATATTAACCCCTTATCAGATATGCCATATCTAATATGCAAGTATTTTCTGCCATTCAGTAAGTCGCCCTTCCATTTGGTTGATGGTATCCTTTGCTGTGCAGGAGCACATTCCTCTAACTTAAGCAGGAGCTATCAGACTTCTGGTCAAGATGGCTGCATAGGTAGACATGGCTTGCCTCTTCACACAACCACATTAAGATTACAACTAAAATATAGAACAATCATCACTCAGAACCATTAGAAATTGAGTTGAATGGAAGTCTGACAATTATGTAATTAAAGAAACCACATCCATCCAGACTGGTAGGAGTGGTACAGACACAGAATGGGCTGGTTCCACACCCATGTTTGGTGGCTAAAAATTCGGGAGGGACATCTCAGGAGTGAAGAGTCCTAGCCCCACACCCGGCCTCCAGTGCCAGGAAGGTAAGTCCCCACAACTTCTGGCTGCAAAAACACTGGGGATTGAGTTGGTAGAAGAAACTGCTGCAGCCCCAAGCAGTTCCTCTTAAAGAACTCACACACGGACTCACCTACTCAGACTCACTTCCTCTGAGCTCCAGCACTGGGGTAGCACCTGGAAAGGTACCAGTGGCATACTGGGAGAAACTGAAGTGTCTGGCATCAAGGTGAGAAGAGGCTATTGTCCCTTTTCTAAACCTTTTCTCCACAGAAACACAGAGATGGCAAGCTGGTGCCATATCTAAAACTCCATTAACCTTCCTAACACTGTTCGACGTGCCTTGGAGATCCCCAGAGACTCTGCCCTACCCATCTTATGACCCACCCAAGCTACTTTTCCATATGAATGGCTGGTCTTGGCTCATTCTTCACAACTTCCTAAATCATCTCAAACAAGCAAAGCTGGCCTCAGTGAGCCCCAGGCCTGGCACCAGCAACAGCCAACCTGGATTCACAGCTTGGCTTTGTCTGGGAATCTTCAAGCCCAGCACAAGCAGCAGCCATCTCAGATTGCTTTACAGCTCAGGCAGGGTGGCCCTGAGTAACACATAGGTGGGGACTGACCTTGGCCTGCACCACCTGGGAAACACCAAGGTCAGTGTACCCAGTGGACAGCTACAGACCACAATGGAGCACCACCACCCTAGCCCTGCACAGCTGATCCTTCACAGAGGGCGGAGGTTGGTGGTCAGTGATCACACCTAGTCCTTGTTGCTGACTGGCCTGGGTAAATACCTTCCACTGATCTGCCAACATCAACCAAGGCTCAAATACATGAGGAGGGTGTACTCAGACCACATAAAGGGCACACCTTGAGTACCTAGCTTGGGTGATAGGGGAGGCTGTGATACTGGACCCTACAGGACACCTACTACATTAGGCCACACTACCAATACATAGAGTCAAAGCTGCTCTATGTGATACATAAAGACAAACACAAAGAGGCTGCCAAAATGAGGAGACAAAGAAACATGGCCCAAATGAAAGAACTCAGATCAAAATTCCAGAAAAAGAGCTACACAAAATGGAAATAAGCCATATATCAAATGCAGAGTTCAAAACACTGGTTATAAGGATGCTCAAAAAACTCAGTGAGGATCTTAGCAGCACAAAAAAAGATCCAGTCATAAACTGATTGAAATAAAGATCAATTTACAAGGAAACAACAGTACAGTGGATGAAGTAAAAAATCAAATCAATGATTTGGAACATAAGAGAACAAAAAACAATCAATCAGAACAACAAAAAGAAAAAATAATCCAAAAAAGATGAGATAGTATAAGCAGCCTCTGGGACAACTTCAAGCAGTCCAACATTTGCATCACAGGGGTGCCAGAAGGAGATGTGAAACAGCAAGAAATTGGAAATCTATTTGAAAAAATAATGAAAGAAAATGTCTCTAATTGGTGAAGAAAATAGACATGAAAGTCCAGGAAGCACAGAGAGTCCCAAACAAGATGGATGCAAAGAGGCCGACTCCAAGACACAGCATCATCAAAATGCAAAAGGTTAAAGATAAAGAGAAATCTTAAAAACAGCAAGAGAAAAGAAGTTAGGTACCTATAGGGGAGTTCCCCTAAGACTGTCAGCTGATTTCTCAAAAGAAACTTTGCAGGCAAGAAGGGATTGGCAAGAAATATTTAAAGTCACAAAAAACAGGGACCTACAGCCAAGACTGCAAAGCTATCATTTAAAATTGAAGGACAGATAAAGAGCTTCCAAGAAAAGGTAAAACTAAAAGTTCATCATCACTAAGCCATTATTATATGAAATGGTAAAGAGACTTATTTAAGAAAAAGAAGGAGACCAAACTATGAACAATAAAATGGCAAAAGATACAAATCTATCAACAGTTGAATCTAAAATACAAACTAAGCAAACAAGAAGAACAGAGACAGAGTCATGGATACTGAGAGCATTTTGATGATTGCCAGATGAGAGGGGGTGTGAGAGAAAGGGTGAAGAGGTAAAGGGATTAAGAAGTAAAAATAAGTAGTTACAGATTAGCCATGGGGGTGTGAAGTACAGTGTAGGAAATGGAGTGGCCAAAGAACTTATATGCATGACCCACGGACATGAGAATGGTGTGGGGACTGTCTTAGGGAATGGGGGGTGCTGGGTGGAGGGGAGCCAAGGGAGAAAAATCAGGACAATTGTAATAGCATAATCAATCAATCTATCTATCTATATATAAAAGAAGGAGTTCTCACTCCTTCAGCATTCAAACATTCAAACACCCAATATAGGCCAGATGGCCCCTGGTTGGGATGTCATAGTTCCTGTCCTTGAAGGGTCAGACTGAGTTCAGGATTTCTCATATTAGACATAACCTATATGAGAGAGAGACACAGTGCTTACAGAGAAGGAAGACAGAATTCATAAAGGATAGAAGTTGATATCAGGTGGAATCACATCACAATATATACAGTTTTTAGGAGTAAAAGCATATCTATTCAACAACAACAACAACAACAACAACAGGAGGGAGAGAGAGAAAAAAGAAACCTTGGAAGCCATTTTATTCAGTGAACATATATTCCTTATGACAGAAGATTCCCAGCTGGGCACAGTTGCAGAAGAGCTGCCGCCCCAACCCTCAGGGGTCTGGAAGGGGTCCGGGTGGCTAGGGGCACCCACCCCCACATGCAGCCGCTCTGTCTACTGTGATGTGCCACATCATGGAAACGGTTGGGAAACCCTGCTTGGGCGGGGGGGGCATGAGAAGCTGGGGGATATGATCTCACTCCTTTTAGGTAGCCTCTGTTCCCTGATGCTGTTTAGCCGGTGTGGGGAGGAGCAAATGGGAAACCTGGCCACTCTCAGCCTGGTTCTAGTGTTTCAAAGTGCAATTTTGACTCCATTTGTATTTCTACCTTATGAACAGGCTTTAGAATCAGCGCCTCCTGTTAGAGACCTGAAGAACACATTGAGAGCTGGGGGCAGGGTGGGAAAGGGAAATACTAGATGGAAGGAACACTGCTGGGGAGGCAGGGCCACCCCAAGGCAGCACACTACAGGCGTGTCTGTGGAGGAAAGAGAAATCCACAGAAGCACCAAATGTCTTTGAACGGCCGTTCCACTGCTCACTCTTCCCATCCAAGCTCTCCAGCAATCTCCTGGTGACACCATTGGCCCTGGGCAGGAAGTGGGGAGTTGCAGCTCACCACACACAGTGGAAGCATTGGAACTGCACTTTACAGAAACCTCTTTGGCAGGAAGACGGAAGGTAGGCTGGAGGGCGTGGAGAGAACGGGGAGGGGGGGGCAGAGAACACAGTGGCGAGTAGTGGCGATTAGAGGGGTGGGGGATGAAGACACCCTATTGTAGGACGACAGCAGGAGGATGGAAGGGAGAAACAAAAGCCTTCTGATGTAGAATCAACAGGATTTGAGTTCGGGTGACTGAGGAAATAATAGGAATGGGGAAATAAAGATGATTTTTACAAACCAATCTCCACCAGCTAATATTTACACATAATAGATGTGGAAGAATTCTTGTTTTGACTGTAGGAGACTAACTGAAAAATTAATAAAGCTGTTAACCACAAGGGTAAATCTCTCAGCGGGATGGCAGTCGAAGCATTATTGCTTCTGTGCTTTGAAGGTGTCTGGGCCTGCGGGCACCCCCAGAAGCCTCTGCACTGTGAGCCCTGCACCCTGCGGGATGGGCCGAGTCGGCTTCCCCGCAGCAGTGGGACAGGGCAGGGGCTCAGTGGTGCTCCCAAGCGTCCCCATCCTGGGGGACCATGCTCTTGTGAGACTGGCTTTCTGTGTGGTGTTTTGGAGCTGGAAACATGTTGACAAACTTTCATTTTAATTGACTAAAAATAGCCTCAAGGTCTCAGAGACAGCACTCATGGAAACAGCAACCTTGAGACAGAATGCAGTCCCTTCAGCAGAAATGAGAGAAGCCAGTAGGCTCCTCAAAAGCAGTGGCGCTGCTAATTCATCTCTGGGTTCTGGGAACCAGGGGGTACTCAGTAGTGTTCAGGAAGGGATGAAATGAACCAGTGAATGAATGAGTGAATATAAGGTGTGCATTCCAGATAAGACGTAACCAATCAAACACATGCCTGTCTACCTCCCTGGTGATCAAAGTATCCAGTGATGTATTCAGGGCACTTTTCCATGTTGAGTCATGAGTTGTTGCTTCTAGCAATTAAATCATCACTTCTTATGTCTGGGTTTACAAGACCAGAACTAAGAGGCTGATTAATTTCTCCTGGGCCCAAGTTTAACTTTATTTTTTTAAAGATCTTATTTATTTATATTTAGAGAGAGGGGAAAGGAGGGAGAAAGAAAGGGAGAGAAACATGGATGTGTGAGAGAAACATGATTGGTTGCCTCTCACATGTGCCCCAACCAGGGACTGGCCTGCAGCCAAGGCATGTGCCCTCCCTGGGAATTGAACCAATGACCTTTTGCTTTGCGGAATGATGCTCGACCAACTGAGCCATGCCAGTCAGGGCCTGAGTTTAACATTTTTGAGTCATGTGGCTTTGAGAAACCAATGAAGACTACAGATTGTACAATTCGGAACAATGTGGAACAGTGTGGAAGTGCTTGTGCACATGCGCACACAGCCCCACTCACGCGTCTGCATTTGACCTCAGGAGGTTCACAGACACCCTCACCCAGGAGCAGAGCCAGGTGTCCTGGGGCCTGAAGCTTTCTCTTTAAGAAAACATAAATATGAACACAAAATTAGGTAGAGGGCTTTGGAAGGGGTCCCTGAAAGTGTGAGGCCCTGAAACTTCAGCTCTATTAGTTTCTGGGAAAATCCACCTCTGCCCTCCCTCCCCTCCCCATTCTGAATGCCAGACCTTGGTAATGTGCCTACAATTCAAGAAACTGCTGCTCAGCAAGCACTGGTGCGAGGCCAGGAGCGAGGCTGACTTTCGCAGGCCTAGGGGAGTCTTATGCGTTAAGCACTTGGTTGGGTTCCTAATACCTTCTGCTTCACAAAGCTGCAGTACAGGTAATGTGTCTGTGCTCTCAGCCCGAAAAAAACCTCTTGACTTTTGATGATAATTTCTCAAAATTTCTTCCTTACTTCTTTCTAACTCATTTTGCCATAAAGTGCTGCTCAAAATATAAAAGGTACCTATGAAACTACCACAGGGGATTACTTGTGCTTGTGTTCAACTTAGTCACTCTTCCTTGGGTGTTGATTTTTTCCCTCCGCCCCTCTAACATCCTACACAAGGGACCCACAAACAGTATTCTGCTGCTGAGCCTCCGTCTTGTTCCTGGTGAATGAACGGGTTTGCATCACAGAGTCACAGGGAGGGAGCAGCACGCACATGCAGCCTCGGGAAGCACCCCTGACCTGCGGTGCCTGCCACTCTCCCAACGCCGAGGGTGGCGCCTGACAACAGCAGGAGAGGGAACATGTAGCCCGTCTCCACTGGGCTGGGCCTCTTCCAAGACATATCTTCACCTTTTTCTACCAGTCCAAGATCTTGGTTAAAGGAGTTTCATGGTATGTTTTTAAAATATCAGATTCAAAAAAGTTCCTCAGAAGACACAGTAATCAGTAGGCAGCTTGTTTTGTACATTTCAACTGTCACTTCTGCAGTGATATGGAAGGAGAAGGAATTTTGAAATATAGAAAATACAAGGACTTTCTCCCAAAGTCCAAGATGCTCAAATATCTAAAGGCACAACTAGTGCAGATTTCCAGAGTTGGAAGCAGCAATCATGAATAGGAAATACTGTAGCATTTCCACAGTGTAGTGAAAATAAAAGTGTTTATAGGTAAAGTGGTGGAACATAACCAACAGTAAAAGTTCACACGCACACACGCCCCAAAGTATATAATTGACTTGAGAGAAAAACTTACAGTAAATAGTTCTGGAAAGTAAACAGAAGACTTGAATCATCCTTAAACCGCCTAAACAATACTGCACCACATACAAGAAAGTTATTACTTACTTAAACTAACCAGATATTAGCTCTCAGACTTAAAATTTTTAAGGAATAAAATTCCATTTAGAAATGCCTTTTACAAAACAGACAGAATCTGAAACAAGGTGGGGTATGACCTTTGTTCAGTCAAAAAGATCCCTGTATTTGTCCAGTGACAGCAGACAAAGGACGTGTTGATGACGTGTTAACCGTGGTCGGTACGTGCTTTCTTTCCCTCGTAAATCTCAGCGCTCTCTAACTTGCTAATTCTTAAATGCATCCTACTGATTTTCGAAAGCACAGTTTTATCAAATCCTACTGAAGCCATAAATGTGTTATAGTAGAACAAAAGTATATACAACAAAAGCAAAACAAAAACAACTTTGATGTTCAGAAACTTCAGGGATCAGATTTCAATCAGTTAAAGATAAATGAAGAGAGGGGAGAAAATTCAGTCTAGTTTGGTGGTAACAACAGTCCGTCTCAATCATTCCTTCTTCTCTAACAGTTACACAGACTTGTTGTCGAGACAGAGGGACGGGCCTTTTGCCTGAGCACAGTTAACACCCTGACCACTTCCAGGAGTCCTGAGGCCTGGGCTCTGGGCTCCACTCCCAGTTCTGAGGATTTGGGGGCAAGTGATCTATCTTCTCTTTGTCTCCATTCAAAATCACCTGTGAAATGGAGATACTGCTAGTATTTGCACATCATGGGGCTGTTATGAGTATCAAATGAGATATGGATGTACATTAAGTGTCTTAAACATTTAAAACTCAAATAAGATTAACATACTCCATAGTAGTTGGTTCTCATGGAATATGTAAATGGCAGGTATTTTTTTACAAAATGGCAAAATCACTATTTTCCTTTTCAAATATGATTAATTGGTTTAAGGTATTTTTGTTCCTTACACGTGTCATCAGGAGGCACACAGCATAATGGACACAGGTTTCCAACTGCTCAGACCAGAAACTGAACCCAAGTGCAGACATCCATCCGCCGTTTGACCTTGGACCAAGTGGTTTAAGCTCTCTAACCCTGACTGGCTCTTCTGTGAAGGAGGGATACCAACACCTACTTTAAGGTGTTGTTGAAAGGCTTAGAAGTGACATTTCCAGAGCCCAGGTGGAGTGCCTGGGATACAGAATGGTCAGTAAAGGGCAACTATTTTATTACATTCCAGGAGTGTGGCTCGGAAAATGGAGGCGGCTTAAAAAACAGATGAATCCCATGCCCCTCATCAACAGTCCCACGCTAATCAAGTCCTGTCCTGGGCACCATCCCCACAGACACTGGCCCATAAGGGAGAAGCTTTGCCCACTGTGAAGCCAGCACCTCTTCTTCCCTGGGCCCTTAATCTTTAGAGCAAAACTTCTGGAAAGGCGCTTAACTAAAACCATCCCAATAGAAGAAGGGAAACCTGGATTCCACAAGTTATGAAGAGGGATTTAGCTGTCAGGTGTGCCAGGGACCCATTTTTAGCTGCTTTTTCTTTCAACATCTAATATTATTGTAATGCTGTTTACAAGGGAACTAAAAGGGAAGGAAAAAAGTCACTGTCGACCCTGCAACTATACATAAAACATTTTTGCCTTTGCTCCATGCCCTGCCTGAAACAGCCATCTCCCCTCTATCCATTATCCACACCCTGCCTTCTGTTCTCACTGTTCTCAGGCCCCAGGAACCCTGGACCTGCAGTAGGAAAATCTCTCCCAGCTAGCGCACGGCCAGGCAGGGTGAGGTGCTCCCGCTCCTGGGCCGGGTGTCTGAGCAGCCTGCTGGCTGGCTCGCACCACGGCACTTGTCTGGGGTAGTGCATGGCCTGTCTGCCGCTGTCTCCTGTGTGGTCCTGTGTGCACTCCTTCAGAGCAGGGCTGGCCTGGCTCTCCAATGGATGCCCAGGGCCAGCACCAGGGAGGGGACAGTGTAAGTTGGAAGGATATTCCTTAGTTACATTAACACACACACACAAGCAAATAGTCTTTCCATATGAATTGCCATTTACCTATCCTTATATTTCTTATTAGACTGTAAGGTAAATGGGATACAAAGTCAAACATCACCAATGCTACACAGTATGAATATACAGTAGCATCCTGGGAGGAAATAAAACTACCAGCAGAGGTAGCAGCATGGTGTGCTAGATGTGTACTGCTACATTAACAAATGATCACAAACCTGGGGTCTCAAATCCAGCTTCTAGAGGCTGCCCATATGTGGTCCTTTCCTCCATTTTCAAGGCCACTAACACAGGCTTTTTATAGGCACCCTTGTGATTTACAATGGACCCAGATGGATAATACAGGATAATCTCAAAATTTTAACATAATGATACCTTAAAGTCCCTTTGCCATGTAGGGAGACACATTCACAGGTTCCTGGGATTAGGATATGAATGTCTGGGGTGGGGGTCACATCACTGCACCCACTATTCAAGGCACGTGTGATCCCCCAAGATCGCATTGTGTACTTGGAGAGCATGCTCGGTTCAGACAGAGCCGAAACAGCTGCACAAAGAACACAGGCCAGCAGGAGCCCAATGCTCTGCACATTTAGAAGGTGAGGGGCATTGGGCACCCATGGCTGACTGCATGGCTAGTGACCCTGAAGCTTCCTCGTGGAGGAAGACAGGGGGCCTCCAGGGCTCCGCTTCTGCTAAGTCCTTTTCCTTTCTTTGAGTGCATGCCGACCCGCTGAGGTGGCTGCCCGCTGAGAAAATGGTCCTCCAAGGCCACCCATATTTGTCCTGCTCACAGACAGCCCTCTCAACCTCAGGAAACAGGGACCTGAAGGAAAGAGTTCCTAGAAAGTGGTCAATCAAGGTTCTCTGGAGGGATATTTGCATTTCTGGTTGTTCCTTTGCTTTTCATAGTTACATTTTCATGCAGTAGCAAGTATCCTTTTCCAGAGAGCTGGATGGGCATGGAAGAAATTCATGCTGTGCAGAAGAAGCCTGTCGTGCAGTTCCTCCTCCTTCTCATAAAAATTTGCATATTATAATATGTAATATGGCCACAGAACCAGAAGCACAAGGATGCAGCAAGAAAGGTGGAGGACAAGCTCTATGCAAAAATTCTAAGTAGCATATCTATGGGGCATTCACCACGTGCCCAGCACGGCCCTAAGGACTCTACATGCACTTTCTCCTTTATACCTCCCAGCCTCCTGGAAAAGCACTTAACACGAGTTATCCCAGTTTTAAGTACTCACTCGGTTTACAGATAGTAGGAATGAACGGCGAAGCAGAGAAGAGGCTTGGCTTTAATCATACTAAGTTTAGACTTGGTAATAATCTATCATTTATAATGTAATATAAAGAAATAAGAAAAATCAAAGCACTGCATAATTATTAAAATGACTATCAAGATCAAGATTCCTACCAAACACACTTACTTTACTGCTGCACAATCTCATGGAGGTAATGGTGTTGTTTTTGTGTTTCTCTACAGAGGACTTGCAGAAAAGCCAGCCTCAGGTCAGGCATGGCCTCTTCACATTACCTGTCTTGCAGATGTGAGCCGTGTTGAGAGTTTGTAAGTGTGACCTGTAGATGGCACATTGCTGAGTTTTCTCTGAACATACGCACACATACTTGATCTGCTCACATTAGAACATGTTGCAAAATGTGTTTTAATGAGGAACAGTTGGTCTGGTTCTGCTCAAATAAAAGATATCCCTGTAAGAGAGCTGCCACCTGTCTTCCCATCTTGCAGCACAGCTTCTAAATGAGTTCTTCTGTCCCTGACACCGGCAGGTGTTGCCAGGGCCCCGAAACCACATTCCTCGTGCCAGCTCCCTTCCTGCAACTGACAGACAACCTCAGTCCTGTGCTTGGTGTCATTACCAGACACCAGGACATACAGGAGATTAAGGGCGACGAGCTACCTTTCTCCATTATACTTCAAATTGGGAGCATCTTAATATATGACTACAATTGCCTAATTATCACCATACCAAAGATGTCAGTATTTTCCAGTTCTTATAGGCTATGCAAACAATGTTATATGAATTGTCCATTAGCATTATTGGTATCCTGGCATGTAACCAAATCGCCAAATTAGACTTGGAATCAATTACACTTTTTCGTTTATTTTGGGAGAACATTTACATTTTAAAACCTCTGTCACAGACTCACACGATGACAGCACAGTACTGTCAAGCCTTTCTGCATCGCTTTTGGGCATTAGCAATTCTAAATCAGGTGCTCTCCACATCTAATCCCCCCGCCCCCCTTCACATGTCATTGCTATCAGGTCATTAGAATTGTGAAGAATATTTTAAACTAGAACACACACACACACACACATACACACACACACATCGCTCTAATCTTGGTTTTTAATCTTATTTCTGTGATAGCAGAGTAAACACAAGGCTTTACTAATAAGGCCAAACATAAATTATTAAACTATCTGCCGCATGATCAAATGTGTTTCAGATTCTATTCTGAATAACTCTGCCTTGACGTTCACCAAAGGGGGAGATCTGACGTGCCCTGCATGATCTCGGCGGCCCCTCTCCTTCAGAACACCCCACCCTCTGGCTTGAACTGCGCCAAGTGAAAAAAGGAATGATCATATCAAAAACCAAAGCTCAGCATCAGCCCATCACTAAATTATAACTTTGTGTAAGATCTCTCTTCATTCAACTCAAGAGACATGAAAACAACTCAGCTCCCTACTTCTTTTAATGGATTCACAATATTTATGTGTAAATTTTTCTCAGGGCTCAGAGGCACTGTTAGAGCTTGAAGTGGACACTAGCAGGGATGAAGGAAAAATAGTTTGATAGCTCATAGCTCAAAGATAAATTAGAGTTTAGAATTTTTTTTTAAAAGTCTGACCATATGGCCTATGGAGATAAGTCTATCAAAAAACAAATATGTAATCAATTGAGGAAATTTTCGTAAAATATACATTATGCAGTGTAGTATACTCTCAGAAAAGAATCTCAGAATCTCTTGATTTTGAAAAGTTTACTTTGAATACAAAATTATCTTTATATCAGAAAGCTATCTTTGTCATCATTCCATTTACTCCAGAAAATATAAATTTAAGGAAGCACCTCTTCAGGTAAGCATCCCTAATGCACACTGCTGCTTCGGACTGGGCTGGTGACAAGGAGTGAACAAAAGGTGGAGCGTCTCTAGTACCTTCCCAGCCCTCTGGTTGTGGGGTTCTATCTGAATACCCGATCCTCGTTAACGCTCTGAATCTGTAACTTAGCACCAATGTATAGTCACACGAGCTCACACATTCCTGAAAATAAGGGGGGCGTTCTTGGGTGGGAGAATCAGACCTAGAATTCATCACAAAGCATCACATCTTTGCCAACAGTACTGCACTGTCACATTTGTTTACATAGAACCTCCCTCATTCTCAAAAAATGAGAGAGCGCAAGCTTTGTTGAAAGGATGTTATCAGACACCGAGCATCTTAGATGGAGATACATTTATTTTTATTTCATTATTATTAATTTTTTTCCTCAAAAGAGGAGGGTTTTTTACTACACATACTTAAGAAAGTTACTCTAGAACTTAGCTCTCTTCCACTAACTAAACCTCAGCCATAGATGTATGGACAAATATATACACATACACAGACACACAGAGCCTTGAAATAAAGAAACTGAGAAGTTCACTTAAAACTATGAAGTCAGGACAAATACTGCAAAATTTTATATGGAACCACAAAAGGCCCAGCACAGAAACAGTGATCCTGAGACAGAAGAACAAAGTTGGAGGAATCATGCTACCTAATATCAAACTATACTACAAAGCCATAGTAATCAAAACAGCCTGGTACTGGCATAAAAACAGACACATAGATCAATGGAACAGAATAGAGTGACCAGAAATAAACCCATACATTTATAGTCAACTAATATTTGACAGAGGAAGCAAGTATATACAATGGGCTAAAGATAGATTATTCAATAAATTGTGTTGAGAAAATTGGACAGATATGTACAGAAAAATGAAACTAGACTACCTTCTTACACCACACACAAGAATAAATTAAAAATGGATCAAAGAATAAATGTTAGACCAGAAACCATAAAAATCCTAGAAGAAAACATAGGCAGCAAAACCCTGGACATTGCTTGCAGAAATTTTTTATCGGATATATCTCCCCAGGCAAGGGAAACAAAAGAAAAAATAAACAAATGGGACTATATCAAACTAAAAAGTTTCTGCATAGCCAAGGAAATCATCAACAAAATAAAAAGACAACCCACAGAATAAGAGAACATATTTTCCAATACATCTGATAAATGGTTAATATCCAAAATTTATAAAGTACTTACAACATTCACCAGCATAAAAACAAACAACCCAGTTGAAAAATGGGCAAAGGACCAGAAGAGACACTTCTCCAAAGAGGCCATATGAATGGCTGATATATGAAAAGATGCTCAATGTCACTAATCATCAGAGAAATGAAAATTAAAACTGCAATGAGATACCATCTCACACCTGTGGGATTGGCTATCATCAAAAAACCAACAAACAACAAGTGCCGGTGAGGATGTGGAGAAAGTAGAACTTTTTGCACTCTTGGTAGGAATGCAGCCACTGTGGAAAGCAGAATGGAGGTACCAAAAAAATTAAAAATAGATCTTCCTTTTGACCCAGGAATCCCACCTCTGGAAATAGATCTGAAGGAACCCATATCACTAATTCAAAAGCACATAAGCACCACTGTGTTCACTGCAGCGTTAGTTATAATTGCCAAGATATGGGAGCAGCCCAAGTGTCCATCAATAGATGAGTGGATGAAACAACTATGGGATATTTACACAATGGAATACTATTTGGCTGTAAAAAAGAAGGAAATTTTACCCTTTGTGATAGTATGTATGGACTTGGGGAACATTATGTTATGTGAAATAAGCCAGTAAGAGAAAGACAAACACCATATGATCTCACTCATATGTAGAATCTAATGAACAAACTGAACTAACAAGGCAAACAGACAGACTAGATGAAGAGCAGGATGACAACTAATGGGGAGAGGGTTCGGGGGTGGAGGGATTGAGCAAAAAGGAAAAAGAACTCATGGACATGGACAGCAGTGTGGTGATTGCTGGGAGTAAGGGGTATAAGGGGACTAAATGGTAATGGGAAAAATACAGTAAAAGTTAAATTTTAAAAAGGAGATATATATTAAACAGAACTATGAAGCCTGTAATCCCAATGTTCATGACAGTGGCAGAAATCTGAACTCATCTATTCTGCATTACTGGCTGGAGATAAGCACTAAACTACAGCCGCTCCACAGGTGTGACAAAGTAGAAGGAAGAAAGAGAAAGTAAAATGGGTCAAGATGCTCTACTGACGATGGATTCCTTTCAATAATCTCTTAAACCATCCTCATTCCATGGAGTGTACACAGGGAGCTGTGAACTAGGATGTTGAGTAAAATAACAATTGGGTATATGAGAGTTAATCTTTAAGTAATCAATTCAACTCAAAACAATTATTCCTAAGAATTTCTTTCGACTAGGTAAACATGAGGGTGTGTTGGCAGGTGTTAGTGCTTTAAATGAAGAAGAAGCCATGATGTCAACAGCTATTACAATGCAACCCTCTCATGCTGTTCTGAGTATCATTTTCACTGACTGGAGATACGGATTTAGCATCACTCAGTTCCATGAACTGCATAACATGAATAAAGGAGATGGCAGGTGCTTTGTCCTGATTCGAAGAGTCTCATAAATGATGAGCTAACATGTAGGATGTTTCCCCTAGGTTACCATGATAATTACTCAGTTTGAAAAACTGAGACAAACTAGTTGAGAAAACTTACCTGGTACATACTGTAATTGCATGGAACTCAGTCACCTGAAGAAAGTTCACATCTCCATCTTTTTCCCTATCGTTTCCACAGGTCCATTATGTGGACTTCCAAAAACCCATTCCAAGGCATGACTATTTCCCCTTTCTACTGTATTTTTTGTTGTTGAATATGGACGGTTTTTAAAAAGCAAAAATAATCATCCGTCGTCCTTCAAAAGTCACTTAAAACAACTGGGAGAAGATCAATATTAAGGAACTTAATAATGTGTGTGGCTATAAAAGTGTGGTGAGCAGCCTGCAAAAGGCCGGCCCCCGAGACCCTTGCCTCCTGACGTTCACGTTCTGTGTAACGCCTTTCCCCTGACTATGGGCTGACCTTACTGCCATACTTCTGATTAACACTGGACATGAACGATGGGACGGCACTGCTGAAATTAGGTTACAGAAACCTGTGGCTTCCCTCATCCTCACTCTGCTGGTCTGTGTGGTGGGAAGCCAGCTGCCATGTGTGAGCCGCCCTGTGCAGAAGCCCCCATGAGAAGTGACTGAGGGAGACCTCTAACCAACAGCTAACAAAGGGCCGAGACCTCAACTTAACGACCCACCAGGAGCACAATCCTGGCATCAGCCCATAAGTGAACTTAGAAGCACCTCCTCCCTTAGGTGAGCTTTCCGTTGAGACAGCTCCCCAGGCGGACACCCTGATGGTAGCCTCATGCCCGGCACTGCGCCGGAGGCACCCAGCTGAGCTGTGTCCAGATTTCTGACCCACAGAAGCTCTCAGATAACAAATGTTTGTTGTTTGAAGCTGCTAAACTCTGAGGTAATTTGTTACACAGCAAGAGATAATACAAAAAGATGCCAGGCAGAAGGCTAAAAACTGACTCACGTATAAGTTGAAGCATTATTCATAACAGGTACCGTAGACCAAGGAAAGGTAGACCTTCAGGAAAATCTTCCAGAACAATTGACTATACATGCATAAAACAATAAAATTTAACACCTAACTACCATGCTTAAAAATCAATTACAGGTAGATTGATTACCTACCTATTAACGGCAAGAGTGCAAAAATGTGGAGGGCAGTATGGGCAGAAAAGCTTTCTAATCCACAGGGGTAGGAAAATCATTCTTAAATCACAAAACACACACAGTGCTATGGGCACCCAAAAGAGGTTAAAATACAAACCACAAACTGGGAAAAGACACTTGCTTCTGTTATAGCTAACTTTATATACAGAAATCCTAAAAATCAATAAGATGGTATCAATTCAATAGAAGAAAATGAGCAAAAGACTTACACAGATAAAAGTATTTATTGAAGAGGAAATCTGAATAAATATATAAAGAAAGCAATACATATATTAAAATGTGCTCATTTACAGTTAGAGAAAAACAAGTTAAAAACACAGTGAGATAAAAATTCACATATACCAGGCTGGCAAAAAGTGAGAGGCCTATCAGTATTGAGAGTGGATGAGAATGCAGAGGCACCAGACCACTCCGGCTCTGCTGCAGGGGACGGTCTAGCAAATTCCTGAAGCCACTTTGGGAAATGGGGGCATTAGTGGTAAAGTGGAAGCTGTGCAGACCCAACCACCCGCAATTCCACTCCTGAGTGTCTCACCCAGGCTACAGAAATCACCGCAAGCAGGGGTCAATCTCAAGTCCCCATCAAGGTTTATGTGATTTAAGTTAGAAGCTCCAGCAGGGTTTAGAGTAGAGAGAGGCGTGGGGCAGGGTTTGGTCAAAGGCAGAACAAGTAGTCTGGGGGTGTGGGGCACAAGCCGTGGAGTCAGGACTCCCTGAGAACATTAACTCTCCACGCTGTCTCCCTAACAACTGCCTTTCCCCCCCCAGCTGAGGATTTATTGGCATACATGTAACCATATAAAACATAAGTTATGAAAAGTACAGTCACAACATGCCCTCCCCCCAACTCCCTGCACCCTGGGCCCAGGCCCCTAAAACCTCCTTCTGAGGAAGGGAGAGGAAAGGGGTACAGAAACCGCCTAATGCCACAGCCCCTCGGCCTGTGCATGGCTGGCTTGGCTGCAGTGGGAGAAACCAGGTATTGTCTCAGCACATCTGGGAGCTGGTGGAGCAGGACAGCTCACACAGCTGGCCCTTGAAGTCCAGGTCAGTGGTGAAGTCCAGGATGCGATTATTCTTGGCATTGGGTTGCACGTCAATGGTGCCAACGCTCTCCTCGCCTGTCTTCACTGTCAGGTAGCCTGCCCCCCATGTAGCACACCAGCTGCTTCTACTGAATGTATGGCGACTCAGGGCTGGTGGTGAAGCTGGTCCTCTTGTGGCTGCAGGTGAACTTGATGTTGAAGTAGGCCACTAGAGCCTGCATGTAGTCATTCCACTTCACTTGCAGGCAGAAGGGAGAGGTGAAGGTCAGCTCTTCCACCTTCACGGTGTAGATGTCCACCTCCTTTGTGAGGCAGGCATTGGCGACCAGCTGCCTGGGGCCCACCACATCCACCAGGGGCTCCTCAGTGTTCACGTCTTTGATGCAAGACATGTCAAAGCCACACACTTTTTCCCACCAGTGGATCTTGATGGCTGTCATGGACAGCACAGCTCAGTGGGGGCGATGAGGCTATCAGGTGCCAGCCACTTATCTTGGGCACAGAACACAGTGTTGAGCATTGACTGTAGAAGAGACAGTAGTAGCCATCCACTTGTTGATGATGATGTCAACCTTCTCTACTGGAAGCCCCACCTCCTCAACCTTCCCCTTCATGATGGTCTCCACTTGGTCTAATTTGTTGGCTTTGACAATCTTCATTGCATAATCAGAGATACTGGAACACTCGATCCTGATGACCTCGCAGCCCCAGCCTTGGCAGCAAACATGCAGAGAATCCCTGTGCCCAAGCACACGCCCAGCACCACCTGATCTGAGAAGAGGTGCTGGTTGTGAAGCATGGAGTTGCAGTAGGTGACGGTGTACACTTCGTCTTTCAGCATCTCCTTGTGGATGCCAAAGTGCACATGGGAGTCGAAGCAGTAATCCTTGGACACCATGCCCTCAGCGCTGAATTTCTGACTGCTTCCTGCTTGGCCACAGGACAGCCTTGGCTGCTGCCATCTTCACCTACTCCTCGAGCTACTGAGATCCTCAACTGCTTCCTTTTTTAAGATCAGTCCCAGTAAGTAACCTACCTTTTCTCCTTTAACACCCCTACTTTTCCATCTCTCAGTTCCTAAGGTGCTCCCTAGCACCTTTTAAAAAATTATGGGCCAATGTGGAAAATGGATAGGATATAAATGGCCACTTGTCAATAACACATCTTCTCATTTTTTACTTGGGTTCTATGGGATAACATCAGTCTCTGTATTCATTTCCTAAGGCTGCTGTAACAAATGATCATAAACTGAGTGGCTTAAAACAATACAAACTTATCGTCTTACCCCTCCGGAGCTTACCAGTCTGGAATGAGTCTCACTGGACTACCAGTAAAGGTGCTACCCTCCTTCTGGAGACTCTAGGGGAGGTCCATATACTTGCCTTTCCCAGCTTGCAGTCCTTGGCTCCTGACCCCCTTCCATCTTCCCAAGTTAGAATTCTCTTGACTCTGACCTCTGATTCCCCTGCTGCCCTTTTACTTTTTTTAATTGTATTTTTTCCATTATAATTTACTCCAGTTATAACCCCTCTCCCTGCCTCCCCGCCACAATCACTACACTGTTGTCCACGTCCACGAGTCCTTTTTCCTATTTGCTCCCTCTCTCCGCCTCCTAACCTTCCTGCCCTGACCTGCCATCATATACTCTATCTATGAGTTTGTTTCTATTTTTCTTGTTAGTTCAGTTTATTCATCAGATTCCATATATAAGTGAAATCACATGGTATTTGTCTTTTGCTGACTGGCTTATTTTACTTAGTGTAATGTTCTCCAGAGCCATCCATACTGTCACAAAGGGTAAAATTTTCTTTCTTTTTATGGCCGAGTAGTATTCTATTGTGTAAAGGTCCCATAGTTGTTTTATCCACTCATCTACTGATGGACACTTGGGCTGCTTCCATATCTTGGTGACTGTGAATAACTGCAATGGACATTGAGGTGCTTATGTTCTTCCGAATCAGTGTTTTGGGTTCCTTCGTCTATATTCCCAGAAGTGGGATCTCTGTGTCAAAAGGCAGATCCAGTGTGGAAAGCAGTATGGAGATGCCCTTTTATTTTTAAGGACTATCTTGATTACACTGGGCCTGCCTGGATAATACGGGATAATGTCTTTATTTTAAGGTCAACTGATAAGTAAATTTAATTCCTTGTACAACTTAATCCCTTGGTTCCTAGCATATTCACGAATCCTTGGGATGAGAACGTGCACACTGCTGGGGGCTATTTTCCTGCCTAACACAGGCCCTGTGGGTGATAATGTTGAGTGTAGCTGTTGGGCGCAAACATTTCAGAGAATAACAGCATCTCGAGAACACTTAAATGTTTCCCAGTAGA
This sequence comes from Phyllostomus discolor, assembly GCF_004126475.2. Taxonomy (NCBI): domain Eukaryota; kingdom Metazoa; phylum Chordata; class Mammalia; order Chiroptera; family Phyllostomidae; genus Phyllostomus; species Phyllostomus discolor. The sequence goes on from NC_040907.2 coordinate 75,704,241, forward strand.
GGACCATGAGAAAATGCCTTAACTTCTACGAACTTTTACATTTTGGATTCTTTATGCGAAAAGAGTTGTTTTAAAAGAAAGAGAAACTAGACCCAACCCTTCCTGTTCTACAGCTCTCAATCTGAAAACAAGACACTGAGCTGCAGATCTGGAGAGACTGGATCTAAGGTGGAGGCAGAACTTGAATTCTTGTGGGGTACAAGATGTGTCACCCACAAGCAACGACGCTGGGATTTCCTGGTGTGGCCGAATGAATACAGTAAAGGTCCCAACTCTTCACACCTCCTGGGTCTGTGCCTTCTATCACATAACTAAGTAATGCTCTCCTTGGGCTTGACCATGTGACTGACTTTGGCCACTGGGATGTTATCAAACATAATACATGCCATGGCTTGAAAAGGACTTCAGAGTTTCTGGTTGCTCTTCTTCCTCTGCTTTCACTGTGGGAACATACCCAGGAGAGCATCTTATGGGATGAGATGCATTGAGCAGAGCGGGTTCATCCATGGGGTCCCAGCTGAGGCCATCTAGATCTGGCAGCTGAACTGTCAGACATGTCAGCAAGCCCACCAAGATTAGAAGAGCTGCTCAGCTACCCTACATTGACCGCAGATACGTGACTGAGCCTGGTCCGATCAGCTGAACTCCACTATGGTTCTGTGATTGTTTATCACGAGGCATTCAAAGTAAGTTAACTAATGATATACAGTGACCACATGTTTGGTCCTGCACTCCTTTTTAGTAAGGGGTGTACACACATCTCCAGGATGAAGACATTCATTCATTTACTCAATAGACATTTACTAAACATTTGTCCCATTCCAGGCACTGTTCTAGGCATTGAGGACACAGATGAAGGACAATGTACCAACCCTCATGGATGGGGCTTCCATTTTCATAACTGGAGACAAAGAAACACATAAATATTTGGTGTGGCTGATAAGGAGTTGTATCGTGGAGAAAAATAGAGTATGGATAGTGGGTACCAGTCTGTGACAGATGATGGAGGTGGCATTTTACAGGGGGCTACTCAGGATAGTCTCACTGATAAGGTGGTGTTTTAGCAGAGATCTGAATGTAGGAGATGACAGACATGTCATACAGGCATTTAAGAGAAGCACATTCTAAATAGAGGTACTAGCGAATGGAAAGGCCTCCTGAGGAAGGGTACCTGGTGTGTTTAAATTCAAGTGTAGCTAGAATGGTGTGCGTGAGGGAGAGGAAAATCAATGGACACTGAGGGGCCGAGGCACCAGGCCTGGCAGGCCATCACAGGGTTGCCTGCTTCCACCCTGAGCATGGTTGGAAAGCCCCACATGCTCTTCTTTTTAATTTAATTTTTTGTCTTAAGATATAGATAACATAAAATTTACCACCTTAATAATTTTAAGTGCACAATTCAGTGGCATTAATTACAATCCTCATGCTGTATAGCCATCATTGCTGTTGATTTCTAAGACTTTCTCAACACTCCAAACAGAAACTCCGTAACCATTAAGAAATAACTCTTCATGCCCCGATAACCTCTAATTTACTTTCTGTTTCTATGAATTTGCCTCTTCTATATCTTTCAAATAAATGGAGTCATATAATATTTGTTCTTTTTTGTCTGGCTTATTTAACTTAGCATAATGTTTTCAAGATTCACCCATTGAACAACAATGAAATAACTTAAAAAGATTCATCCATGTGGTTGAATATGTATCAGAACTTCATTTCTCTTTATGGATAAATAAAATGCTACCATTTGTATATATCATGTTTTGTTTATCAACTCATTTGTTGCTGGACACTTGGGTTGTTTCTACCTTTTGACTATGTCAATAATGCCGCTATGAACATCGGTACACAAGTATCTGTTTGAGTGCCTGCCTTTAATTTTGGGGTACATATGGTGGGTCATATGGAATCTTAGATGGGTGTGAGCAGAAGAGACATGATCTGATCTATATACAGGGTGGAAACAAGGAGACTGATTAGGAAGATTGTGTTTATTTTCAGATAAGATAGTACAGAGAACAGAAACTCATCTCCCTAAAGAGTATTTAAAAGAAGATCTGTAGCAGATAACACTATTGGGCACCACAGATGCCTTGTGATTGTGCAGAGGAGCTGGCCTCACTGAAGGACAACAGAAAAGAAAGAGCAACTCAAAGTCAATCAAAAAAGGGAGCTTAATCACAATCACAAAGTAATTATTTTAGGCAACTATACTTTACAAATGCTGTTGCTGGTTATAAATGTGCCTGAAAAGATCATTGATCAAATGATGGAGTCCACCCTACCTGGTCTCAGGAAACTGTAACTGCCTGTGGCTAAGGATGAGTCAGAGGACTCCAGACAAGGAGCCACTAAGGAGACCAAACTTATTTCCCTGACATGAACGCTGCCTGTTCTGTGCCGGCCCCTAGTGCTTGAGCAGTTAGCCAATGATGGGTAAGATTTTCCAAGGGGGGAATTGCCAGGACAGGCATGATCACATGGAGGCCTCAAGGAAGGACTTGGGGGGCTATGGAAATGAAGGGGTGATCAACACCAACCCCTGCCCCCTCGGCTTTATCAAAGCCTGAGTCCTTGTTCTTAGTTGTGAGAAATCGAAGTCTCCCGGCTGCCTTTGTCTCCTCTGCCCAACTCAGGCCTGCGGAAACAACAGGGGAGGTGCAGTCCAGACCAGAGTCAGCAGATCCCCAGGGTAATCAGGCCTGGGACATAGAATATACAAGATCCTGTGAGATCTGCTTACTGGAGGATGCTCCTGAATTAGAATATGAAGGCACGGGCAGGAAATGAAACTAGCCTTTTAGGTCCTGTAGTATTTTAAAGTGATAAAACCCCAAACTCTGCCCAGAATGCCAGCACCTTTGAAAGCTATGTATTCCTTTTGATCTGCCCTGCCAGACTGTAATCCACAAACTGTATCTGTATTCTTAATAAAAGCCTGCTCAGGAGGGGGCTCGGGGCGCTCTCCACTAGAGAGAGTGGCCATTTTGTACCTATTTCCCCACAGGACTCGGTTGTCTGTGTGTATGTTTTTCTTGTGTTTCTACGAGCATCTGCAGCGATGGATACTGCTGGCCAGTATCCACCACAATCAAATCCTCTTCTCATGGTATGTACGTGATTTGGGAAAAACATAACCCATGCCCATGGATGTGACATTACTAGGATCTTGATTACATGGCCTAGATAAATCTTCACTGGCTATCACCATGCCAATTTCACACCACATGGTCCTGGATCACTGCCTCTCTGCCAGGTATAGCTCTGAATGCTTCCCATGCTTTATCGCACTTCACTGTCCAAATCGCCCTATCAAATAGATTCTTTTACCCCTAATTTATAAAATAGGAAACACACCTAGAGAGTGAGCAGCCAATGATCACACATTTAGTAAAGGATAGAGCCAAAATTCCAAATCCACACAGCATGACCCCCAAGCTCATGTGCTTAAGGGCAGTGCCCCTAACCTTTTTGGAACCACGAACCAGTTTCATGGAAGACAATTTTTCCACGGACGGGGTTGAGGGAGACTGCAGGCACTCAGGGGTAATGTCAGCCAAGCTTTGCTCACTCACCTGCCACACACCTTCTGCTGTGCAATCTGATCCCTAAAAGGCCATGGACTGTGCTAGTCCGCAGCCTGGGGGCTGGGGACTCCTGGTTAAGGGGTACCTGATTCTTTTGAAACAGATGTTTAGGAGGAAGAAGTCCTGGGAGCCAGAACCCTCTAGAAGGAAAAGATGATGGTGATAGTGAATACCTACAATAGTGCTTTGCTCTTCTGGTCCCTAGATTTCTCTCAAGTGGTGGCAAGTCTGAAAGCCACTGCATCTGATTTTTATAGGTTGACTTCCTACCAGGTAACTGTCAACTTGATATATGACTTGAATATTTATGTTTGACTTATATCAGGCACATAGAGGGACAGGAGAAAATTTGTTTCTCCAAAGCCCTTTAAATTTAAAACATTGCAAACTATGATAGAAAACAAAGACATTCATGGTTGTATTATTTTAGACACAACTCAAAGTCAATACCCTGAGTATGACAGGGTAAACAAGCTATCACTTTCAGCACTAGAAAGTAAAAGGGAAGAAAACTAAAACTTAAGCACGCCTAGCTCTAAAGTACACATCCTTACAGTTCCCATGAAAATAACTGAAATTTGCTCGATTATTATCAGTTTAAAAGGGGGCTTTTGCAATCTGCTTATCGACATGTCAAATGACTTCAAAGAGCAGGTTGGGTGGCTTCACTATACTTTTTATCCCTTGAAAAATATATTAATTTCCTAATTTGAAATAACAGAATATTTCAATCTATTTATACATTTTCAGCTTCCTAGGCTCTGGTCAAGAAACTATCCATTCCACCCTGTAAGTCACTGAAAGCCAAGTTTATTCAACAAACTGAGCACCGACTCTGAGCCAGGCGCTGTGCTAGGTAGGGCCTGGAACTGGTGGTGGAACAGTCAGACAGGCAGCCCTGCTCTTACAAGCTTTTCCTCACAGTAATGCCCAGGCTCAAAAACTTTCTGACCTGTATGGTAGAAACTTCTAGTATTCACCCGCATTTTCTTATTTATATAGGAGTATGTATTTCCCCAACTCTTGAGGTTAGGTTGGGCCATGCGAACAGTTCTGGCTAATGGACATCCAAGGAAACAGCATACGCTGTTTCAGTGAGAAGCCTGGCTCCTCAGCACTGCTCTCTTCGCAGCCAACCTGGGTCCCCGAGCAACTGCGTGGAACAGACAATCCCTGATTCCAGACTGCCCACTAACTGCAGGTGTGTTGTAGCATGAGCAGGAAATACACCTTTGTTGTGTTAGGCTTGAGATTTCAGAGTTAATTTGTTATTATTGTAGGACAGCCTAACTTATCATAAACTAACCCATGTGTTTTATTGTCCAAACTGTTAGCTGTAAGTTTTCTATTTGATTTCAAAATCCAGAGGCTCTACTCTTTAGAGAACATGACTTTCCATTGCCTGCCAACTGCCACATCTGCTTATGGATGCCCATATAAAGCCAGTTTTATTCCTGTGCATTATGCCACTTTGAGAAAAACGTCTCATCGAGAAATATTTTCTTCTCTATTTGCCTGATCACACGCTAAATCTGGTTCTAATCTTACCACATCCATAATACCCTCTGTAGTAGAAACGGTTTGAACACTCTCTCCACATTGATAGTTCTCCACACTGTAAATTCCATCTTACTAATATAAATTCCAAGAACATTTCTCATCCTCCTTTGTCCCCAAGGGTGCACGCTTGAGACTCAGGTTCCATCCTCAGATGCAACGTATGTTAGACGCTGATTAGGAGGTAAGTTCCACGAGGAAGCAGACAGGGTGTGGGACCTCTGCCTTGCTGGGCAGAGGGCAGAAATAACATCTCTTACCAGCAGCCTCTGTGTGGTTCTGGGTGTTTTTAAAAACTCAGTGAAGAGTCTACTTCCCAGCCCTTTTAACAATTCTGTGCACTATCCCTTTTTAAATGCCTTCCTGTTTAAACTAACTGAATGGTTCTGTTGTCTGCAAAGAATGCGGACACATACATTTCCCGATACCGAAAGTATTCAGAGGTCTCTGATCTCCCAATCCCTTATGATCTGATGCCATCTAATTTAGCTCTGGCTATATTATAGATTTTGTTTCAATGCGCCTATCTTCTTTTCCTAACCAGACCTGCATCTCTTGGAGGGCAAGAATCACATCTTAGACCTTCTATATCCCAAGCAGGACTTGGTCAGCTTTAGGATTGACAGGATGACCACGTAATTCATCACCCAAGCCAGGATACTTTGGGGAGTGAAAAAGGGCACTGTTACTAATTACACTGGGACAACAGATAAAAACCAGGACTGTCCCAGACAAACTGAGGCATACTGCCATACCTGGCACTTATTATCATTGGCCAAATAAAAACGAAAGACATTTGAAGGACAAGTAATATAGTCAAAGTCAGAGCATGAGACAGCAGTCCTGGACACCTGGGTTCCTGTCATCACAGGCGATAACACTCTCCCAGAGTATCCCCAGTCCCAGCCACTAGGACATTGGGCAAAGATGGCATTTCAGGTTTGGGGGTTCTAAAATACGGCTTTGATTTTCATGAGGAAGCTTCTGTTCCTAATGAATTCATTTAGGTTTGGTAAAAATCACCCATAAAATTTTAACCACAAGGGCAATTATGTTGCCAAAGGCAGCTGGCGCACCTCCACAGTAAGACCCTCTCTCTCACCCCTAAGGGTCCCTCCCAAAAAGGGTCACAATAGAATAGCAGTATTACCAGAAAAACATCCAGACTAAAGTCTCCTCAAAGGTCAAGATCACGTTCATCATTTCTATCACCAATATTTAGTCTAGTGCCTAGATAATATTATTTTGTTTCATAAATGCTGAAACATATCATAAGAAGCCAGGTATGACCAGAACGTTGTCTGTGTCAGTAATTCAGGCTCAGGTGGGCTGATTCTCTTTTCTTGCCTTCGGCCATTTTTTGCTTTGGGTGTCTGCTCACGCCTTTGCTCATGCTAAGCCCACTGTTCCTTCTATCCCCTCCCCCCATGCCTCAATGTGAGCAAAGGATAGAGAGGTGGGAGAGCCCAATCACCTCTAAGTTGCCTCTTTGTGAGTGTGTACAGTAATGTAAAGAATACTTCCTGTGATCGAGCTGCCTTAGGCCGGGCTAGAATAGTAAGTTGAGATAATACTGGTAAAAAGCCTTAACATCAAGTACACAGTAGAGGCTAACTAAATGGTAGTTATTATTATCAAGTCACAATTGGTTCCTTGATGCATGCAATTCCCCTCGCCACACCCCAGCTACAAGCCTCTCGAGGAGGAAAGTTATCATCAGTGACTGCAAATTAGTAAGGGAAATGAAATGAAGACTAACTGTTTAGCAGCAGCTAGCTCTGAAGATACTTTGGATGGTACTCAAATTGTTACATGAAATGTACTGCAAACATACCAAACACATTTTGAACGGACACAATCACACTAGTTCAGTTGTGATACCCAATTAAAACACAACCCAGCAGCACAGAACAAAAACTATGTATCTAGACTGTGAAACCCAAATATTTCCTAATGAGCCTGCAAAAGAAACTAATTAGAGGCAATATGAAAGAAAGAAATGCACTAAATATTAAATGTACTATGGTATTAATTGTGACACCACTTTAACACATGGGCAATGAAGAAAAAGAAAAGAAACTACGAAAACTGCTTGGGATTGGAGCCAATATCTTTGGGGTGGAAGGAAAACAGGAAGGAACACACCCTTATTTGCTTCTAACACGGTTAGCTGATCTGTTTGAAATTAGATCCACTTTCAACTGTTTTAACTTAATTATTAAGCCATTTCTTAACCTCATGAATGCAGTTTTCATGTGCTTTCAAATCTGGCCCTGAACTAATAGACCCTTTCACTTCAGTGGTTTTGGAAATGAATGTTAGATGGAGAGGAAAGCATGTTAACGGTGCTTTTCTAAGGGTCAAAGCTCTGAAAATATAGTATAGTTTGTATATAAAACTCAATACACCTGAATATCCTGCTGGCTCTTTGTCTGGTATTGAGGCAAACCATGCCACCCTTGCAAACTTCTTCCTTTCCAAGTGCATTTGGCTGCATTGGTGCTGAGCTATCTAACTGCTCAAGTGGATCCATTATTAGGATCAAAGTCCCAATAGATGAGAAACAGGTGGCAGCCAGGCCCCCTGGGGCAGTGTTCCCTTCATCTGGGAGAAACGGAATGGTAGGACCAGCTCTCCATTCTAGAATAGTCTCTTTAAAAAGGGGGTGTAAAGAATAAGAGGACGAAATGTTTGTAAGAACAGCCAATGCTCAAACATTGTTTTTGAGGCTTGCTCTATTAATGTGTCACTCTCGTTACGTGGAGTAACTCCCCAAGGTGGCCTGCCTTCATCTGCCATTTTGTAGGAAATCGTGGCTAATGAGTGCAACAGCTGAAATGACAAAAGGCTGTACAATTCTTACCTTCCATTGTTTAGAGTAAAACAATGCCTTGGCACATACTATCACAAATTAATAATGATGATATTAGTAGTAGCCAACATTTAATGACTGCTAAGCCACTTCTATGTAAATCCTATAAATAGGTACTATTGTCTCCATTTCCAGAAGAGAGAACTGAGGAGGAGAGAGGCTAAGCTGCCCAACGGCATATTTCTGTAAGTGGTGAAACAAGGAGTCACATCCAGATAATCAGAATCTAGAATCCATGTTTTTAATTTATATATAATACTACAAAGTGAAAACTAATGAAAGCAAAGTACTTTTTAAAAAAATGTAAAGTAAAAAAATTAAAGTAAAAGCCAGGAAATCACTGCTTTTTTTAAAGCTGTACTAATTGAACCCCATCTTCAAATATTAATATAACTACTATGCATCAGGCACTCTGTCCACTTTATCTAGTTTAATCCTCTATGATTCAGTTATGTCCATTTTACAGAAGATAAATCTGTGGTTCAGGGAAGCCAGCTGTCGAAGACCACAGGAATTGTAATTGTGAATGCAATATATATATCACTACTGTCCAGAAATCACCATATAAGACTCTTGCAACTCAAAAGGCAAGGCTGTATGGACCTGGATTTAAAAATCCAGGTTTGACCTCACACCCATCAGGAAGGCTACTGCCAAAAACAAACAAACAAACAAACAAACAAACAAAACCTGCTAGAAAATAACAAGTGTTGGCGAGGATGTGGCAAAACTGGAACCCTGGTGCACCATTTGTGGGAATGTAAAATGGTACAGCCACTGTGGAGAATAGTATGGTGGTTCCTCAAAAAATTAAAAGTAGAACCATCATAAGGTCTAGCAGGTCCACTTCTGGGTATGTACCCAGGGGAATTGGAAGCAAGATCTCAGAGAGACAGTTGTATAACCACATTCATACCAGCATTATTACTAAGGACCAAAAGGTGGAAGCAACCCCAGTGTTCACTGACAGGTAAATGGATAAACAAAATGTGGTATATACACACAATGGAATAGGATTCAGCCTTAGAAAGGAAGAAAATTCTGACACGTGCTGCCGAGGAAGTTACGTGAAATAAGCCAGTCAGAAAAAGACAAAGACTGATTCCTCTTTCGTGAGGTACCCAGAGCAGCCACATGCATTACGACAGAAAGCAGATGGTGGTGCTAGGGGCTGAGGGGAGTGGGTATGTGGGGAGCTGTTTAATGGGTACAAAGTTTCAGTTTTGCAGGATAAAAAAAATTATGGAGATTGGCTGCACACCAGTGTGAATGTTTTTAACACTACTAAACTGTATGCTTAAAATAATTAAGATAATAAATTTTACATTATCAATATTTTACCAAATTCAAACAAAAACATAGGTTTGAAAGTTGCTAAGACCTGGATATAAATATTGGCTTGCCTTTCCCACCCTTTAAATTTCTAAATTTGTGACTCTGGATAAGTTATTAGGTTACTGATGCTCAGATTCCTTATTTGTGAAATAGGGCTAATAATAGTAACTTCCTCATAGAGTTATGAGGATGATGGGAGTGAATCTATGTAAGATATTTAGCATAGCACTTGGCCCATAATAAGGACCCCATAAACATTGGCTTTGAGTCACAGCAGTAGGCATGGAGTATCTAGACAATGGCAGAGTGGGTACTGAAGGAGGAAAAATCCTTTGCTATCTCTCAAGAGGTTACATGAGGAAGGCAAATCCCTCTTGGGGGATTTAACATGGCTCAAGGTTTGGCTTGTGGCCTTGAAAGCTCAGAAACTGAACTTCACCCACAGAAGAGACCACATGGATAGGGCACAGGAAACCAGTTTATTAACAACACACAGAGGGCTGAACAATTTGCATAGGAAAGCAAATTATAATTCCACGTTTGTCTGTTAAGCACGAACTCAAGAAAAGGAAGTAATGCGTCAAACATATAAAGGTACCAGACTAAGGAAAAGGGGTGTATTCATTTCCACGTCAGAATGGTCTTCAGACTTTTTGAAGTCCCTTGGCCCACGTGTCCTCTCTTCCGGGAAATAGGTACTCGCATCGCCAGTGTTAGCTTCTAGACCCTCTTTGTTTGGCTTATGTGGCTGACCACCCCCACCTTCTACATGGCCTTCTGTTTCTCTGACCATCTTAGTGCCTTCTAGAATGTTGCAGTTGACTCCTGCAGGTTTAGGACCTGATAGTGTCTTTAAGGTAATTAATTCTGCCTTTTCTTTGACCCAAAAGATGTTTGGATCTCATGCAGGGCAATATTATTCATCTGAGATACGAAAGCAGTATCGGCTTTCATGTATATTGTTTAATAGCTTAACAAAAATCATTTAGAATATTTAGTGAATTTCCATATATTTCTAGGCAGTAACTGTCAAGATATATTATTAAGTGAAAATAGCAGAAGTGTGTACAATTCACCTAAGGAGGTGACAAAGTGACAAACATATGTACATGTATCTGTATTGTTAAAACAGACCATTGAAAGAATAAACTGAAAACTAAAAAACAAAACAAAACAGTAATTGCTCAGATAGGTAAGGGAGGTGACAGGGTGGAGGGGGACAGTAGTAAGTAGAAGGTGGACTCCTCAGAACAGACTTTTGTAGATCCAATTTTGCAAAAGATTTTATGTAATTATAAAACAAAGTAAAATTTAAAAATTCTAAAAAACTGGAGACAAAGTAAAACAAATGTGTATTTTAATTGTGTATTCACGTAGCTATACGGAGAGGAATAATTTCAGGTGACTTTAAATCCATTATTTGCCTGTACGTCCCTGGAGGGATAGACCCTAAGAACAAAACCAACAGCAAAACTACCACAACAGCTTAAACTGTCTCTAGCAATCACATATTGGTGGGAGTGTTGGTATGGGTGTTACTGGACAGTTACAAGAGCATTAGAAAATAATGCAAGTGAGGAACTGCGTTGTGTTACAGGGAGCTGGGACTTTCAGTGTGGAAGGAAGAAGTTAGAGATGTAAGACAGAAAACCCCTGAGGCGGGCTTGGATGACAGCATCAATTGGGGGAAATAAGGATATTTTAAACTATCAAAGATTTCAAGATCTATGTCAACAGGACCGAGGAACCAATTTGATGTACTTCCACTGTCCAAAAATGCAATCATTTGAGCCCCAATTAAGTATAATAACTGCAGTGGATAAAAACACATCAAATAGACAGAAATCTATAAGTTTATAGGAATACTTTAAAAAAAAAACTCATTGGTTAGTTTTAGAAGATGCTAAGCAATCAACACAAACTTTGAAAATTGACAGAGAGTAAGTATTGAGTCATTTTCTCATCTTTCCTGTATGAACTGTACCTCATGGTAAAAAAATTGACAAGAGAAAGTTTGTCGCCATAGCAGTACTTTTAGCTAATACATGACGAAGGAAAGACCCAATCAGAAAGCCACTATTCACAGCCCCTAATGACTCAGTGACTCTTGGCAATGCTCATCAACCACCGACACCATAACAGGGAGACAAACGGGCCTCGGAATGGAAGTGCACTACGCCATATGAAATAATCTTGACAAAAACTCAAATATGAATCTGATTAAGCCTCTAAATCTAAGTACTAATTTGTAAAACAAACAGACAACACAGAACCCTGGTAAACTGCATGAGAGGATGCAATCAGCACACTCCACACTGCAGGGAACGCCACAGTACAAGCAACCTGGTTTCTTCTACAAATAAACTGCAATACAAAAAGAAAAAAGAGAGATGGTAGATTAAAACGGACATATAAGACATACCAACTAAGTGCAATGAATGGATCTCATCTGCATCCTGATTCAAATAAACTGTTTTAGGCCCTGGCCAGGTAGCTCAGTTGGTCAGAGCGTCATCCCAGTATGCCAAGGTTGTGGGTTTGATCCCCGGTCAGGATACATACGAGAAACCACCAATGAATGCATGAATCAGTGGAACAACAAATTCTCTCCCCTTCCCTCTCCTTCCTCTCTCTCTCAAATCAATCAATAAAAAAAAATAAACTGTTTAAAGAAACTGCCAAATGTGAATATTGCTGGATAAAGAATTAATGTTAATCATTTTTAGATGTGATAATACATTGTGATTGTGATTTTTTAAAATGAGAGCTTCCTGGCTGGCGTAGCTCAGTGGATTGAGCGCAGGCTGGGAACTAAAGTGTCCCAGGTTCGATTCTCAGCCAGGGTACATTCCTGGGTTGCAGGCCATTACCCCCAGCAACCGCACATTGGTGTTTCTCTCTCTTTCTTTCTCTCTCTCCCCCCACCCCCTCTCTCTCCCTCTTCCCTCCCTAAAAATGGATGAATAAAAAAAAAAAATGAGAGCTTCATCTTTTAGAGATATTTTCTGATCTATTTAGATGACATGGAATGATAAGTGAGAATTCCTTGAAAATAGCCAGGGGGATGGGGTGAATAAGAGCACAGGTAACATAAGATCAGCTGTAAGTTGATAACTGTTAAAAGCGCGTGTGGGCCCCTGACTGGTGTGGCTCAGTTGGTTGGGCATCATTCTGTGAAGCAAAGGGTCACTGGTTTGATTCCCAGTCAGGGCACATGCCTGGGTTGCAGGTTCAGCCCTGAGTCGGGTGCATACAAGAGGCAACCGATCAGTTTCTTTCTCACATCGATGTTTCTATTCTTCTCTTTCTCTCTCCCTACTCCTCTCTCTAAAAATAAATAAATAAAATCTTTAAAAAATTAAAAAAATAAAGTGGGTGATAGTTATGTGAGATCATACTATTCTCTCTACTTGTGAATATGCTTAAAAATTTCAACAACAGAAATTTTCCGTAACAGAGATAAAACAACTCATTGAGTTCAATCTCTAATGATGGCTCTCAGACAATTTTTCATATTATCAAATGGCCATGGATTTGGTACAGGTGATATTAGGTTCTGATTATACATAGGTTTTCTTAAGATGAAATGGCTGAACAACATAGCAATTTTCTAAGAAAATTTTAGTTATATATAAAGATCATCATATTGGGGGAAAGGGGAGGGAATTTCAGGGGAGAATGGGAAGGGTTTACAGGAAGAAGTATAAAGGACACATGGACAATAACAAGGGGGTAGAAACGGGAGGGAGGGCTGGGTGGGGGGTAAAAGGCAGAAAACTGTACTTGAACAATAATTGAAATAAAAATTAAAAAATACACAAAGAAGTAAATGTTGCATGACTGCATTTATATAAAGTACAAGAGTAAATGAAACTAAATGCTAGCGATAGGAACCACGACAGGGCTTGTCCAGGGCGGGGAAAGGGGGGAGCCCGGAGGGGATTATGAGGGACCTTGCCGAGGCGGCGGCAGGCCTGTTCTACCCCTTCCCTGTTGTGTTCTTTACATGGGTGCGTACACTTATCAAAATGTAAGCCTAAGATCTGCGCATTTGACTCTATATAAACTGTACTTCATAAAATTAATTTTTAAAAAAGAACATATTGAACAGGCTATCTTATCACAAATTTAGGTTCCACAAGAGAGCTGGATAAAAATATCAATGCTCTTAACATCTTAAAACTGTGTTTTTCTCAAGGTTCCTGTTCCTCTGGCACCTTCCCTGAACAGCTGCCCTCCCCCACCCGCCCACGCCCACACACAACTTCTGCCTCCATCCCCACCACCATTTTTATGGTCGCCTTTGGAAGAATTACCAACATACAGATGAGGGATGATCTCCATCATCCAAGGAGATATTGTTTGACTCTATTTTCTGAAGTAGCACTATAAAAAGTTGGTATAATTACATTAAAATATTAAAATTGCTTTTATGAATATCACACGCTCCTCCCCACCCGAGAGTCATTTTCCTCGAGGAGCGGCTCTCAGACTCCAGCACGCATCAGCCCACCCCCGGAGGGCTGGCTGAAACAGATTTTCCTCAGGTGCCCTCAGCAGTCCTGACTCAGGTCTGGGTTTAGGCCCAAGAATTTACATTTTTAACAAGTGCCCAGATACTGCTGACACCACACTTGAGAATTATCATCCTAGACCATCTATGAAACCTTATATATTCCTTGCTTCCTCATCCCTTCTCCCTCCTGAGAACAAAGTCTCCTGACAGCTTCCAGAGAAAAGTTGATGATCTATCCTTTCTTTGATTTATATTTATCCCTTTGAACTCCATGCTGCCTTCATTGGATTATCTTCGTATAACCTTTGTCTGAAGTGAATGATCCTCATTCGGTCCTATCAGGCTGAAAGTGGCATTTGGCCCTCATCTCCCCTAATATGAATCCGACTGATTTTGTCTCTCTTTCCTATTTCCTCCCTCTTCTATTCCTCCACTCCTCTAGCCAAACTGAAAAGAGAAAGAGTAATAATCATGAAAAGATGTTACTATGTGTTGTTTCCACTAGACTATAATTTCTTAGAGGACAGTAATCTTTTGACCTTACTACAGCTTTCTTTTCCCACCACGTTATGGGCATATACACCTTATTATTTGAAAATACAAGGCCTGTTTTCTACTCCTGTTTACAGAATGCCACAGGGTAGGCATTTGATCCATTTTTGTCAAACGACGTATTTCAATCACAGAATCCCAGAGACAACCAAGCGAGGTTCAGGGGACCTATGAGATGCACAAAAGGTCACAAACTCTGCCGCCGCAAGTGCAGCGTTCCCTGGCCCAGATCTCGCGGCTCCCACCCAGCTGTGCGGCTCCCCAGTTTTGTCAGAAGACGCCAACTGGGCCTAACATGAGGCAGGTAAGTCCACAGGAGCAGGGGCTAAATTCTTAAAGAATAATCATGAAATTCTCAATTAAGAAAATGCACTTACAAAGGAAAATTATTTTTACATATAATATTTTGCTTTAGATGCTTTGGTTTTCCAAATTTGTTTACAAAGTATGTAGGGGAGGTTACCATTCCAGAAAACCCAGGAACACCTAGAAAATTCAGACAGACATGAATTCTGATGGGGCTGGTTCTCAAGCACCAGATAGATTATTCTAATAGAGCAATTCACCACTCTACTGTCTCTGTACAGCACAAGCACAGTGAAATACTGAGCAAAACTGAAACTGCTTACATCAGGTCATCTTCAGAGTCTCCTCCTTCTAGATGCAACTAGATGGGAGGGAAAGGGGCAATGGCCACTTAGTAACTGTTGACTATGTTCCAGAAACAAGATTGAACAGGTTACATACACTATTGAAAGTATTCTTTTCAACACCCCATGAGGTAGACAATATCATTCCCCTTTAACAGACAACACTGAAGCTCAGGGGTCACGTGCCTAGGATAAACCGGCAAGTCCAGATGCAAACCCAGGTCTATCTGACCTCAAGGCCAGGCTTCACCCGCGGAGTTACACTGTTTTCATCCAAGAGTCCCAACGCCTTGATCAATATTCAAAGAGCCCAAAATGTCTGAGACATGATTAAAACCTCTACCATCTACTTTTAAATCCTGTAAAAATGGAAGCTGTTCTCTTCTTGCTTAATTTATTTTCATTCATAATCATCAGCCAAAACATTTGAACATGAGGACAAATTCATTAAAGAAGGTTTTTCCACCCAGAGTTTGGCATATCCCTAAAGCTGACAAATAATGAGGCGTAAAGCTATGTTCATTAATTTACATGAAGTCACAAATGGTGATAACTTGCCTGATGTTTCCTTTGCTGTAAACACCCGACTCGATACTCCTGACTCTTTGGCCTCACGCATGCTCTATAAGGCTGTTTCTTAGGCCCAGGAGGGCCAGCAGCCCCTGATCCCTAACCCCATCTCAGCTCAGAGGAGGGCTGTGGTAGCAGCAGTGACAACACCATCTCACAGGCCTGAGGGAGGAAGAGCAGAAGAGAAGAGGCTGCCCCGTGCAATGTACATGGGTCTGCTCCTCCAGACAGTAACACTGGAGTTAAGAAACTAATAAAAGGGGACTATTTTTTCTGACTTATGTATCATCAGTGATGATGTTTTAAAACACCATCCTTTTTAATAGGTGTACATGAAGGAATTATATCAGGTCTTTGAGAAACTAGGTCTTTGAAATACTAGTTTGAGCACTACTCCCATCTGCGATGATCCCTTTTATTGTGGCAATTTAAAAATCAAACATAAAACATACTGTGTAGGAAAACAAAATTAAGGCAACTGCCTTTAAAAATTTCTGAAGTAATAGCCACATTTCTAGCAATATAATTTAAATGCTGAATTCTACCCTTCCCTCTAGCCCATGCATTCCAACCCCCAAGTACGGTTTCTTCTTTAAATAACAGCAAGCATTGCTGGTCGTGCTTATCAAGTTCCAGAGCTCACTCCTGGCCAGGCAGGACGCCTCCCTCGGCAGGGTGTGGGCCAGTCTGCGCTTCTGTTATCAGTCAGACGGCTGTGCACACAGATTCCTCACAGGCACTTGTCAAGCTCATGAGAGGGGTCACTAGCGTTTGGGCACCAGTATGTCACCATGCTAAGCGAGAATACAGATAATAGTGCCCTCTTTGTCACTACTCCCAGAGTTTAATTAACACACCCTTGCAATTTATTTTGAGGGAAAAGATAACGCATATATTAAAACAATTTTGGGATTATATGGCCAGATAAATACCCCCTATCTTTTCTCCGTATGTTAAGTCATTGCTATGTACTCCTCTTGGAGTGCTTAACAATTGTGTTAGAGAAAGGACATCAAATGATGCTTAGAAATGTGATACACATTTTCATTTCACACTCCATCAGCTTTTACAACAGTAGCTCAATGAAATGTAAGAGAGAGCTTGGCAAACAGCCATATAAACCAAGGTATAAAACAGGGGTCAGGTTACTTTTTTATAGAAAGAAAAAAAAATGTTTAATTTTCACTCCACATGCCTGAAGAAGATATTCAGTTAACACCCTAGAGTAGCGATTTTCAACTGTTGTGCTGCGAGAATTGTTAAAACATGCAATGTCTGACTATTTAGTCAGGGGCACTGACCTCTTTCCCTTAGACTGTCAAATTAAAAGAATGACAACAGCCAATACAACAATAGACATCTGGTGTGAATGAATCAAAATTATACTTATTTTTATGTCAGATAGGCATAAAATATATTTTTTTTGGTGTGCCACAGAATTTTAGTAATTAGTGTATGTGTGCCATGATATGAAAAAGGTTGAAAATCGCTGCCCTAGTGAAGTGCACCATAAGCACATACACTGACATGCTTAGTGCCTGTTTAACGGTAGGTTTTTACTATGTTATAAACAGCTTTGTAAAGCAAGAAAATATTTCTTCCCTCAGCCCCTTCCAGTCAGGATCTACTGACACAGAAACATACCGGATCAGATCGTCTTTGGTGTTAAATCTCTCACCTGAAAATAATGGCTTTGCCTTCTGCTTCTAAGCTAGAAGCAGAAACAGCTTATTGGCTTTACAGGCAGAGGGAAGAAAAAAAGCTAAAGGCATCAGCAAAAAATGCATCTTCCTCATTCAGATTTCTATGTGTCAGAAAAGATGAAAGCCTCATGCATACATAAAAAGCGAACCATAAATGATAACAGAAACATGGTCTGGAAGCACTGTGCGTCCACAGCTGCTGTTCTGCTGGCTGGGAGAGCAAAAGCATCTTTTACTCACCTCTGTTAAACCAGAGACTTCTCCTTTTGCTAATGGTTTGCTGATGGATGGTGTGTATACTTTGGCATCTGATACTGGCTGCCCTTTCATAAAATGCTTTCCTGATTCATAAATGTCCACTTCGACCATTTTTCCCATGAACGTGGGGTTCTTTGGCACTAAAACCTTTAAAAAAATTTTTTTCAGAAGGCTTACTTTTTTGAAAATAAACTTATATTTTTAGAACAGTTTTAAATTTATAGAATTACTGCAAAGAGAGCACAGAGAGTTCCTGCATACCTGGCACTCAGTTTCCCTATGAAAACATTTTACATTAGAATGAGAGACGTGTCACAATTAATGAGCCATCACTGGTATATTACTATTAACTAAAGTCTTTACTTTATTCAGAATTCCTCAGCTGTCAACTAATGTCCTTTTCCTACTCTGGAATCCCACCCCAAGTGGGCTCTGTCTCCCAGCTGCTCCAGGGCCTGGGGATCCAGCAGGAAGGGCAGGCGCTCTGGGGGGAGCGCAGGCGGCGGGCAGCACTCTTTCACTGCAGGCCGCCTGCTGTCCTGCGGCATGTGGAAGGCAGACCTGGGAAATCCCCAGCAGTCAGCCAGTCGCTTCTGGACAGGCCTTTGATATCCTGCTCTTGGCTATCCCATGCAATGAAGAAAATGGAGACAACACTGATGAAAGAAAGCCTCATACTTTTGATACCTTCCAAGTTAGCTGTCAGAGTACTGGTTTGAGCATACACTTCAAATAAAGGCCTGCACGTCAGCATGTGTATGGGTGTGTGTGTGCATGACCGTGTGTTTGGGGGGAAGAGAAAAAAACATTTAAAAACAACCCTTTCAATAACCCAAACACAGGGTTTGGAGGTAAATGGCTTCTTTAACTAGTGGTCCCCATTCAGTTCTTTTGATCTGCGCTAAAACACAGGTACCGTATTTTGCCATGTATGATGAGCACTTTTTTGCCCAAATTTTTGAGGGGAAAAATAAGGGTGTGCATTATACATGGGTAGTACTAATTCTGTTTCTATATAAATGTCTTTAATTCTTTAAATTATTTGTTACATAACATTTCTTGTACCATAATATGTTAAAAAATAAATGCTAAAATTCCTTTATAACCCAAAAAACAAGTATCTAAATATAAATAAATAAATAAATGGAATTAAAAAATTAAAATGAAAATTTTTTCCTGAAAGTCTGGGCCAAAAACGTGTGTGTGCACTGTATATGGCAAAATACGGTACTTGCTAGTTTGCCTCCATGTAGAATCAGCTACACTGAAGGATACTTTGGCTGGTTCACAGGAAACTGTCAGATGGTCTCTTTCCACCAGAGATTTCGGATAAAAGTACTTGTTTACCTTGAGCAAACGTTTCCCCTGCTTTGGGACTTGCAGGTAGTCTGTATGCATTACGTCTCCCTCACACTTCTATTTTAATACTGTAGGTACTTGCCAATCTTTTAAAGGTAGGGTCCAAAATAAATAGACTAATTCTAATCCAGCGATACTTTGATATCTTGATACAATCTTTACTTCTGGAACTCATCTCATTAGAAAAATAATTCCTATGAAATGTCTGATACTTAGTTGTGGAGACAAAAAAGTCAGACGAGAGCCAGAAGTTCCACAGCCAATTTCTCTGAGAGGCAACATTAGATCCTGATCTTTCTGAGTTTGATTTTTTATGACCACTGAGTACACCGCTTCATCAAAGTGTAGGAAGAAGGTCACCTGGGTGGTGAATTACTCATGGCAAGCAACTGAACTAAAAGAGCTTTAGTATCAGAATATGAAAGCCCTTTTAAATCGGTTTTTATAAAACAAGAAAATCTCTAGAGTAAACTATCCCTGGGAGATGTGGTACTATTCTGGGGGAAAATAACTTGCCTTGATCTGCTGCCTTGATCTGAATGAAGGGCTCAGTGTTTTTCCCCCTCCGGTTTTAATAATTGGAAAAAGCCCGACTGCTTTAAATTGGAGGAAACAGCTAATGAGGCATGCCATTGCCTTTAAAATGAAGGGGAAAAAAGTTCCCCCGCTGAGGCAAAAACCCAGATGGCAAGAGAAAGGAGAGGGAAGAGGCAACAAAAATACAATCAAGCTCCTCCCCAGGGCTGAGCAGAAAGTTGGCCTGAATAGAAAAACGGCTCTCTGGAGTCAATTAATGAGATGGAAAATGGGGAAGAGGCTCAGCTCAAACATGGAGTGCTGGAAATCCTTCCTCAATTGTAGTCTCCGCTGGGTACTGAGCAGGGCTTGTTTAGTCTGGGTCTTGAAAAGCTTCCCCCACCTTTGCTGCCAACCTAGGCCCAGTCTGAGATGGTTCCTTGTGGAACATCAGTGCTGGAGGCCTCTTCAGGTGCTGCTTCCCTGCTTTCAAACATGCACAGGCCACCTGACCTTTGCCATCCCTCACCTGACTTGCCCAGACTGGTCTTAAGAGCCTTCCCAAGCTCTAATTCCAGCCATGACCCATAGAAAAAAAAATCCGCTTCTCATTTGATGAGAAAGGAACAGAAAGGGAAGAAAACTGATCTGATTTTAAAAGGTAAAAATCCAGGAATGACCCATGAAATCTGTGTCTCCATGCAGGTCTCCCCGCTAAGAGGGCATCACACCCCACCCATCTCAGTATCTCAGTGCCCCTGAAGGAGGGCATGCTTTTTTCTTGATTCACTGTTGAGTTTTTACCACCTGGGGAAGTGGAGTCCCAAGTGCTGAAAGAAAAGCCTGGCTACCAGTGAGGCAAAGCAGGAGAGCTCACGTGGGCAGGGAGCGAAGCCCTTCTGGTTGGCCTTGAAGAAAATTCTCAGAGTAAAGTTGCTGTGATGCTTACATTGCTCTCCAGAGGTGTTCACAAAATTTGAGTTGAATCCAAGGAATAAACTCTTCTCCCTTTGCTCCCAGCATTTTTATCAAGGTGGGAGTTAAAACCAAAAACCAAATACTAAAACTAAACGAAACTAAAAGAAAACAATCAACCAGCCTGTCTGAGCACCATGACAGTAGGAGGAAAGCCCTGCCCGTCCACACTGACGTTGCCAGAGCAGACATCCTTCCTGCCCCGGATGGGACCTTCCCCTCCACTCCGCCAGGCTGCGGGGATTCTGGCAGGGAAGCTGCATGTTCCAAGCTCCCCAAACCGAAGGCTGGCCCTGTCAGAGACTAGTGGGTACTAAAAGGCACGTATTCCTTCCCAGAGAATGTTTTGTAGACTAAGCCACAAAGATAAGCCCTGGGTTAGCCCAGCTGGCTTGATGTTATAAAATAGCTATGCTGCAACAAGATTCTACAACCCTCCCCCTTTTCAAGTTACTTTTGCTTAAACCAACTTACTTTCAGAACTCTTTCATTTGGGAGGAAACTTAGGAACACGAAAGTATCTCTTATCTCTTACCTGCTCATAGAATCGATTGTGTGCAACATAAAACTTGGAATCAAAAGATTCTTCTGTTACTAACACTTGTTGTCTTTCACCAATCTGGGAAGAGAAGAAGAGAAAAAAGGAATGATGAGGGCAAACACTTGAGAATTCAAACTAAAGGCCAGCCCAAATAACTGGATCAGTAAGTAGTATCCTTTTGAGTTTAAAATGGGCTCTAAATTGCTAGCTACAGCTAATACAAGAATCACGGATTCAAATTTCCTGCAAGACATTGTTAACTATTTGGTAATATAAAGTGAGCATAGTATGAAATCTAATTTTCTTACATAACTATGAAACAAAACTTTATCTTATTTCCTCCATCAACAGAAGATAATTAAAGCTTCTAAGACATACAAAAATCTTCTAAATATCACTTTGTTTCTTGAAACAAAGTTGCAAAACAAGCCAGAACAAGCTGCTTCTAATCCAAATTTATGATAATATTTTGGCAATATGAAAGAGTAGTAATAAACATTAATTTGAGTTATGAGGGATATAATACTCAAGAAATGCTTCCAAAAACTAGTTATTAAGTCCTTGCACCTAAACATTTCACATGTTGCATATTATTCTGAAATTACTGATCAATTCACACAGCTACTAACTTACTATATGCATTTCTTCTGTCACAGGCAACTGTCTCTTCTATGTTGCAGCCGTGACCCCATATTCATATTTTTAAAGAGATATACAGCAAAAATATGGGACTGCTAATTCCCTACAGGATTAATCTACATTTATTTATATTTATGATGTAAGCATGCATTTTTAATAACCAAGAAGTTAAGTCAGACAAAACATGAGGTAGAAAAGTGACTATTCTAAAATATTCTACCATTTCCACGTTTACTCCACTGTGAAATGTAACATTTAAAGTATCAATTGCTTATTTTTACCAGGTTGTCAGAATGTCTGATGTAGCAAACCAGCTGTATTGAATGATTATGCCCAGAATTATTTTTGCCATTGCTACTTGATAAATATAACCCTCCATATTAAAGCACATTGGCATGAAGACTTTTGAAAAAGCAAGCCCTAGTCTCATATGTAGGGACTTGCCATTACGCTCAGGCAATTCCCGTGCAGGAAACATAAACACAGCTGCACTCAATAGACCACCTAACAATTAAAAAAAAACACCACCAAAACCCTCTTCAACATATACTGCCAATACTTAAATACACCATAATTCACTATTTTTTTTTACTATCTTGTTAAAAACGCAGCCCCCTTAGCCAAACGTTGTATAGCTTCTAGGATGATACTTATTGAAGACTTATTTCATTCTGAAAACCAGTAAGTTCCAACAACATTAATTTCTTTTAAAAATCAAGTAGCAACAAAAGTTCCCCCATCTCCCCCTTTGACTTTGTTCATTAAAAAAGACTGATGAATATGGGGTTTCACTGAACGATATTTTTCTGCAAGAAAACTTAGAATGTTTGCATACATTCACAGTATGAGTTGTTTATAACTTAGGATAAGTATCTGTTGATGGTTCTTAAGGAAATCTGCAATTACACTCCATCTAACATTAAGTTTTCAGGAGACTAATCTAACAATAATATGAGACTGGAGAGACACTGAAACCATATGCTGCTTCTTTCTTCTTGACAGAGTTAATGTGGGCAATGGTACTCATCATTTTGCTCTATTTTATCTAGAGATAATAATGATCATATATATGCAGAGAGCCAGAAAGACTTGCTATGTTTACACTGCAGAGGGCAGGGCTTTCCACCACCATCAGAGAACTACTTGCAGGTGAGTATTTAACTATTATTTGCCAAAGGGATTCAGGGAAACTGCTACTGCAGTAACTTATAGAGGCAAACAACTCTTCAGTCACACTTCTTGTCCTCTCAGTCATGGATGTTTTATCTCATTGGTGAGGCTCTTAAAATTCCTCAGAGAATGCTGGGCAAAAATGAGCACAAAAAAGCTACAACCTTGATCAAAAGGGGCTATAATCTACCCCCATCCCCTAAAAAACAACAAAAAGCAAGAAATGCCCTCAATATTTTTTAAAGAATAAAGTTACAATAAGGTGAATAGAAAATACAAACTTTAAGAGAGTCAGCTATTTCAAATAACCTTAAAAACAACACTGATGTTAAGGAAGGGGGAGTTCAGGTAGAATTCCGGGAGATGCAACTCTGCCTTGGTGACCGTAAGAAAGCCTATGGGCCAAGGGCATGCATAATAAACCTCACATCTTTCTTTTTAAAAAATGAGCCACCTCCCCCCATGCTTTCCAACTGCTTTCTCCTCAACACCACAAGCTAACCCGGTGTGGTTAGATACCTGCATGTAACAGACTTAGGTTACTCATCCAGATCTGCCTACCAATGTCTCTGCTATTTAGCAAGCAATCCCAGTCTAAGAGATGGAATGCAGGGCATATGAAGAAAAAAGACAAGGCCACATATGTCTTCATGCAACCGCCACCTACACATGAATTATGCTAGTGACAGAAATAACCCACTAGAAGTGATCAGAGCAGTGTGCCTTATAAATCATGATGGAGATGAGCTGTGTCTCATCTGACACTCTTCTGATATTCCTCTGAGAAGTAGAGTCAGCTTTTACTTCACTGACAGAATCTTCCCTAACAATGGGACCCACGGACAGGAATGCAAGGTTACATCACTGGCTTAAGACAAGCCCTCTGCAGAAGAAGATAGCAAAAAGATGCTTGTGTAGTTTCAAAAATGAACAAACTCCTGTGAATATATGAGGTCGAAAATAATGGTTTTTATAAGTTTGGGATTAATAGCACACTATGGCTGTTCAGCAGAGATGATTAAGATGAAAGTGGAATTATAAGCCCGAAGAATGGTCTGGAAGTTGGCTTCAAGAACCGGAACACTCAAAGACAGGAAGAAAGGGGAAGAGGGAACATACCTCAATGTAATAAAGGCCTAAAATGAAAACCCCACAGCCACCCTAGTACTTAGTGGGCAGAAACTACAAGTGTTTCCCTCAAAATTGGAAACAAGACAAGGATGTCTGCTTTTACCATTCTTATTCAACATAGTACTGGAAATCCTAGACATAGCAATCAGATAAGAAGAAATAAAAGGCATCCAAATTAAAAAGAAGTAAAACTGTCATTATTTGCAGACGCCATGATACTGTATAAAGAGAACCCTAAAGATTCCACCAAAAAATCTACTAGAGTTAATTAATAAATTCAGTAAAGTAACATGATACAAAATAAATATTCAGAAATTGGTTGCAATTTTATATACCAATAAGAAACTATCAGAAAGGGAAACTAAGAAAACAATCCCATTCACAATTGCCTAAAAAAATACCTAGGAATAAATTTAACCAACAATGTAAAGACCTGTATTCAGAAAATTGTAAGACACTAAAGAAAGAAACTGAAGAAAACACAAATAAGTGGACACACATACCATATTCATGGATAGGAAGAATTAACATCATTGAAATGTCCAAACTACCCAAAGCAATCTACAGATTCAATGCAATTCCTATCAAGATACCAATGGCATATTTCATAGAACTACAACAAATATTCCAAACATTTATATGAAACCACAAAAGACCCCAAATAACCACAGCAAGCTTGAGAAAAAAGAATAAAGTTGGAGGAATCATGCTATCTAATATCAAACTATACTGTAAGGCCAGAGTAATCAAAACAGCCTGGTACTGACATAAAAACAGACACACGGATCAATGGACCAGGATAAAGAGCTCAGAAATCAACCAACCCCTTTATGGTCAATTAATATTTGAGAAAGGAGGAAAATATGCAATAGGATAAAGAGAGTCCCTTCAATAAATGGTGTTGGAAAAATTGGACACATACGTCCAGGAGAAAATCAAACTAGACCACCTTCTTACACCATACACAAGAATAAACTCAAAATGGATTAAAGTTAACTTAGACTCTAAACTATAAAGATCATAGAAGAAAATACAGATAGAAAAATCTCAGACAGTTCACATAGCAATATTTTTTCCTGAGGCATCTCCTTGGGCAAGGCAAACAAAAGAAAAAATAAACAAATGAACCATCAACAAAATGAAAAGATAACCCACTGAATGGGCGGAAACATTTGCCAATGATACATCTGATAAGAGGTCCATATCCAAAATTTGCAAAGAACTTATAAAACTCAACACCAAAAAACCCCAAACAATCCAATTAAAAAATGGGCCAAGGACCTAAGCAGACACTTCTCCAAAGAGGACATACAGATGGCCAATAGACATATTGGCATATGAAAAGACACTCAGTGTCACTACTCATCAGAGAAATGCAAATTAAAACCACAATGAAATATCACCTCATGCTTGTCAGACTGGCTATCGCCAATAAATCAACAAACAGGTGTTGGCGAGAATGTGGAAAAACGGGAATCCTCGTGCGCTGCTGCTGGGAGTGCAGACTGGTGCAGTCACTGTGGAAAGCAGTACAGAGATACCTCAAGAAATTATAAATGAAGCTGTCTTATGACCCAGCAATTCCACTTCTGGGGACAGATCTGAAAAAACCGGAAACACTAATTCGAAAGAATATATGCAACCCTATGTTCACTGCAGTGTTATTTACAATAGCCAAGATTTGGAGGTAGTCCAAGAGTCCATCAGTAGATGAGTGGATAAAAAAGCTGTGGTATATTTGTACAATGCTATACTACATGGCTGTAAAAAAAAAAGAAGGAAACCTTACCTTTTGCGATAGCATGGATGGACGTGGAGAATATTTGCTAAGGGTAATAGTCAGAAAAAGACAAATGCCATACGATTTCACTCATATGTAGAATCTAATGAACAAACAACCAACACACAAAATAGAAACAGAATCATAGATAGAGAAAAAAGACTGACAGCTGTCAGAGGGGAAGGGAGTTGGGGGGTGGGTGAAAAAGGTAAAGGGATTAAGTAAAACAAAAACAAAAACAACTCATAGACACAGAAAACTGTATGGTGATTACCAGAGGGAAAGGGGAGTGTGGGAGGTAGAAGAGGGTATAGCCGGGGTAAATGGTAGTGGAAGGAGACTTGGGGTGGTGAACATACAATATACAAAAAAAAAGAGGGATGAAAGGGGAAAGTGATGAGGAGGGAGAAGGAATGGTCAGAAGCAGAAAGGTATAGTTCTAGCAGAAACTTGGGGGAGAGGAAGGGTTACTAGGAAACATCCAATGCCACATATTTGAATTGAACAGGAGGGTGGAGGGACTCAGAGTTTGGATAGATTATTTTTAAGATAAAAGAGGTTTGACTACATTTTGGGCCTTTGATTCCTCATTGGAAAAATAAGTTTTGTTAGACAGGACATGGGGTGAGGGGAGGAGAGTAGGGCTGAAGTTGAATAATAGTATTTAAAGGATCTTTCAGTTCCAAAATTCTAAGTCACCATTCATGGTAGAGCTGTAGGTTAGGGACTGGTATGATCACCAAGTTTCAGGTAAAGGAAATATGCACTCTAAATCTAGGCTCTTGTTTCTTGTAGTAAATGCATGCTCAGAGCCCTCTGCAAATGAGAGCTCCTTTTTTACTGCACTTAAAGTAACAAGGTAATCTTTAGTACCCATCAAGAAACATTCACAAAGTCTCTCAAAAAGCTATGGAGTGACCTGAATCAAAAGAAGCCTGTCAAAATCTTCCCATTGAAGCCCCTCCCCCGTTTTTATAATTCAAAGACGTCCCTTTTCCTTTTGATTCGCTTTATAGGTATACAATTTATAGCTGATTAAATAAAATGCTTATTTCATTTCTACAACATTTTAGAGTTTAAGAACTTGGGGTGGGAATTCAACCCCTCACTATGTAATTTCCATGGGAAACTCAGTTTCCATTGACAAAGACTGACCTTCAGGATACTTGTCAGGACTTCTGAAAGTGGTTTTCAGTCCTGGCACCTACTTTAACAACCTACGCATACTCTGTAATTCATCCATCAAATGTCAGTGGAGAACGTCATTTTTCCTACAATGTGCAGAACTTCATGTAGGCCATCTTGACTTGACTTTTTAAGAAGGTATTTTATGGAAAACGAATTATAAAAGTAGTCTTGTAAAAGCATCCCTCCACGTCACAGATCGGGTCACTGAGGCGAGGAGAGGTGCAGAATGCCCACCACCCCCAAGATCCTGCACCGAGGGTGATCTCACCAAGTGCCTGGGACCCAGCGCCTGGCTGTGAGGGAATGAGGGCGGCACAATTTTTGAGGCCTTGTTGAAAAAAATAGGAGAAAAGCTCTTCTCCTTCTTCTTCTTTTCTTTGAACCACAAAGGCAGAACATAAAGAAATTATTCCCTTAACTAGACAGAGAAGGTAAAAACCTTAAGGGGGCTTGGCTATCTTTGATGCCTCGGAGGGAAGCGGAGGGAAACGGAGCTCCCGCGGGGGCAGAGGGTCGCGCAGCGGCAGACCCAACGGGAAGTCTTGGAGGCACTGCCACCACTCGTGCGTCCTACTGAACTGCTAGCCACAGAAAACATATAACATAATGGCGCGAATTCTGCACTGCACGACTTTTCCTTGAGTAGAGAAACATCTGTGGCAAACAAAAAGCAATGTTTTTCAAATTCAATTTTTGGGTAGTAGATTTTTCAGCATTGTTACATAATCAGCTAAGCTGTGTTATTTGTGTCACATCTATGCTTAAAATTTCCCAAGTGCCTGAAGTTGTGAGAAACATCAGTTCTAACCATATGGCCAGATAACACACACACAAAAACACACTAGCATGAAAAAAGCAGTGATTTCCAACAGAATTTGTTGCTGAATGAATGCTCATTCAAGTACACTCTATTTCTTTATGTGTCCTAAAACAAACAATATTCTACATGGCTATATAAAGATTGAAAGAAAGAAACTAAGAATTGCCTTAAGACAGGCAAGACAATACTGAAATTAAACAAAGACACTATAGTATCAGTGCTTTCACTTTTACCCCAGTAAGAAAGACATTACTGATCTAAATACTCCTTGGGCTACAAGATGCAAAAAGTTTCTTTTAAATTCATATATGATTTTAAATAAAAACTTTACATCAAGTTTGTTTTCTCTTTTACTTACTTGTTTTTTCCTCTTCTCACTTTTGTTTTCCTTAAACAGAAAAGGCTGAGGCGTGGCCTTGGAAAATCATTTCAATTCAACTTCTACTCTGAAGGATTAGCTTAGGTTAGGGTTCAGCATTTCCATATAACTGCCCAGAGTATCCATAAAACATTTACACAGGACAGATATATATCTGAGGACCAGTGTTAAGAGAAACATTTATTTCCTAAAAACACTTATATAAGAAGGTAAAGAAATTATTTTGCTTCCCATGAAAAGCTTCTAGCAATTAATTTTTTTTGTCTAATTACCTAAGGGAAAAAATGGAGATTAAAACACACATTTCAAATCTCTCATAATTATGTATATCAAGTTCCTAAAAAACTTTGAATTCTATCTCTGTTTATCCTGCAAAGTATTCTGACATGCTACTTCTGCAGCTATGTTTTTTTAAATTACAGATAATAAAAAACAATTTTTCTACCTGACTGGTTTCTGAATGCATGACTCTGGGAAATGTTAAATGTCTTTCTTTAGTTTCAGTCAAATTAGTTTTTTTTTTTTTTTAATTTCCCCCAAAGCTGCCTGGAACATGTTAAACACAAGGCTGTGACCTTAAACTCTGAAATAATATTTCTAGTGTCTGTGCAAGAGCCTGCCCTCACATACACCTTTAGACTAATTACTGCGGTGTAATGTTGCCGGCGAACCACTGTAATTACACTTGGAGAAAAGTATGGTCTTGTTCTTTCCTAACTAATGAAAATGATAACCTTTCCATTTTGATCCATCATTCACAATGGGCAGAGCATGCAATGCTGGGTCTCCAGGGTATACAGCAATCTTCCTGACTGTTTATATACACTTCTGTTTTCTGGCCTTGCAAAAGCTCGTATTAAAGAACCAGGCATACTTATGCTAAAAATGGTCAACAGTAATAATAGCAATAACATTAAAATTTAATATCATCCTTACTCCACAAGGCCATTCAATAATGAAATAGGGCCATGGCACAGGAATGTATGTCAAAATGATGATAGCATAAAAAACAAGTAATGAGACTCATAGTCCATTGTACTCAATCAAAATGCTTGCCATTGGTTCACTGGTCTAGGTAAGGATGTTTGAGAGAAGATGTGGGATGGTTCAATGTCATAGGGGCTAGGTTTGTATGTGACTTCTACACAGTGACAGAAAATACATTCTATCAGGTTTTTAAAAAATAGCATCTTCTGTGATAGATGAAAACACATTCCTCGACTTTACTTATTAATGCAATTAAATACATTCAAAAGGGAAAGAATGTCCCTTTAAGTATTTAATCTATGTGTATTTATTCATTGCCATGAGTATCTTAGTTGCCCTATTATTCCTTCTTCATATTTCAGAAATAACGTAAACATGTAGGAAAACAAAAATACTTTAATTTTTTAAAGTCCTTCTCAAAGCAACTATACGAGATGTAAAGACCAGATAGATCCAAGGCGGTTCAGCTGAATCAAATCAGACTACGACACTGCTCCTGACAACAGCCTGGTGTGCTGTTTTCTTCAGTCACCAGCTAATATTTTTTCTAGCCAGTGTCTGCCCCAGTAAGAGAAAGACAACCCAAGGGAGTTTCTTCCCAGGCAGAAGCAAAATCCCATCCTTAATAACAAGGCTATTTCATCTGCCGGTTGAGAGCCAATAGTAAAATATAGTAACAGTGCTTTATCTGGTTAAAATAAATCTTGGCAGCAAAGTTACAGGACAAAGTTACATGACAAATGCCAGCATCAGAGATCTATACTTGAGTGCTGATTGAACTTCTAACTCAAAAACAGCCGAGTCTTAACCACCTGCCTATACATTTTTGGTATTCTAGAATATTCTAAAGGTTACCCACACTGCTTTTGTGGCATTTTGAAAAATTGTGGTAAGAACACATAACATGAGGTCCACTCTCTCTTAACAAACCCAAACATGTTGCCACAGGCCTGGCATAGTACGTTAGATCTATTTTTTTCCACACCTTGGAAACTCTCCAATGCCCAGGCAGTACAGCAGAGCGCTCAGCCTTGAAAACTCTCTCCAGTCCTGTGCCAGATGTTGCCAACAGTGTCGCCCACGAGATCCTAATGATGGAATGGCTCAGGAGGACAAATACACGACTATGTGTGTGGAGCCCTTTTTATTAAAAGTTCGATTCTAACACTGAACGACTATCTCCTTCACTTCCACCTTCCTGATCTTTCTCTCATGGGTCTCCGTCAGTCATGACACAGAAAGTTGGGGCCAATGTTCTTTGATGGGCTTCTCACAAACAGACTGCCTTCGTGGAAAGCATCTTTAGAATTTCTGTTTCACTGACGAAACAATAAATGAGCCAGACTACAAAGAGAAAGAATGACAACTGGGTTTTCAGACATTTAGTGTTCATGTAATCTAGTAATGTTTTGTAATCTAGTAATCTGTAACCTAGTAATGACTTGCCAACTCCCCTCAAAGGGCGTTTGCTGAGGCCTTTGCTCAAAGGCCTCATTCCAAAAGCACCGAGTGATGGTTGCTGGGAATCAGGGACCTGCAGTCTCCTCCACCACCAAACACTTTGTTGAAACAGTGTAAGAAACAGAAGGATTCAAAGAAAGATTCTGACACCTGGAGGGAAAAAGGTATGGGTGTGGTATGTGGTGAAAAAAGGCTCCTTTTCAAATATTAAATTACAGGAGAGGATGGATAAATTCCAGCTCACCCATCTTCTAAATGAGTATTTTTGGAACCACGACTTCGGAGCTGGCATGGGTGGGACAATTAGTAGATCATATAGTTCAACCTCTTCATTTTATGGAGGAGAAGTCTAAGGCCCACTGGTGATTAAGTGATGTAGCCAAACATACCGTTTGCAATATTTATCCACAGATTAAAAGTGGATTTTATTCTGACATTTCTTTTTAGGAACAGCAAGTGAATTCTTGACTGCACCATCCAGGACAGCTGCCACTAAGGACATGTGGCTTCTGGGCACTTAAAATGTGGCCAATCCCAATTGAGGTGTGCTGTAAAACACACTCCAGTACAAAACACACCCTGGATTCCAAAAACTTAACATGAATAAAAGAGTGCAAACTATGTATTAATTTTATATTGATTACATGTTGAAATATTTTTGATATATTGAGTTAAATACATTATTAAAATTAATTTCACCTCCTTTATTTCTTTTTACTTTTTTTAATGTAGTTACCAGAAAATTTAAAGAAATATCTATAGTATGTGGTTCATACTATATTTCTATTGGACAGGGCTGCTCTGAAATATTACTATCTAGTTTTTAAGGATTTAACAGAAATCCCCCATTTCACTATTTAGAAAGAACCATATTTGTCATTTAAAAATATTTTTTAACTCATCACAGGCAGTCTTAACTGCAGTAATCAGGTAAATATAACACTTTAATTTTAAGAAAGAATGCATACATATCTATAAATTGTAAAGGCTGGAATTCTGAATTGCTAATTTTTTCTTTCTGACCTTTAAATTATTGCTTCCATCTTTCTGGCTGACCACAGCCTCTCCAAAAGCTAAACCATGATCAACTTGTTTGTTGTTTTTAGGGAAATCCAGGCATCCATGGGGAGGACATCTACATTTTCCAATCTGTCATTTCCCACTTTGTGCAGCTACAGAAAACAGCCGTGTAAAACACAATGGCGTTTGGGTGAAAAAGGCAGACATCGTTTATTACCAAATTCATTTCTTCAAAAGCCCCCCCAAAATGCCCAGAATACGTACCGCCTTTGGTAAGATAAATCTTTGGTTATCAACCCTGTTACCAAAGAACTCAGCATAGATGTGAGCAATAAATAACACGTGTGGTACACACCGCCATCTTTCAACCATTTGCCAGTCAGAATTGAGGCTGAGGAAGCAGAAAGGATTAAGCCGAAATCAAAGACAGCCAAGCTCTAATGGTGTCTAATTAGCATAACAAAAACACTGCCACAATCTTTCAGCAGTGGGCAATACATCTCATTAAAGAAGACTGAATAACAATTATTCTCTCCTGCTCCCTCACCCGCCACCCCCACACTTCTTGGCTTAGCTCTGGGAGACCCTGAGAGCTCAGCTTGAGAGCTTCTGCTTTATTGGCCTGGCATTCAGGCTGCAGGCTAAAGAGCCCACTTGTATTACTGTGCACCTGCACCTCAATGCTTTCTCCTGATTTCCTCTCCTGCTGTGAAAATGCAGTGTCTTCAAGCACATACAAGTCCTGCTATGCAGTCTGTAGGTAGATAATCTTGAGAAATGGCAATGATGACCTGAAAAAATGAATACTGGTTCTCCCTAAAATGTTTTTATCTACAATAAAGTGATCTATTTGCTTCTCTTCACCTATTCTGTTCTTCCTGTTTAATAATACTTCAGTCTCAGAGATAATGAAGCTAAATTAAAATTCTACCAAATTTTATTCAACCAGTAATTAGCCGTGAGCATGCATGCACATGCGTGCACACACACATCATGTAGTTCAACGGGAGTAGTCTGATGCAGACCTATCCTCTCTCCCTACTTCCTTTTGATGATAGACAACTGAGAAAAAAGGAAATTCAACAAAATAAAATTGAGTTGCAGGTAAGCATGTGGGTAGTTTTTGTATAAATTTAAACCAGGAATAAAAAGTCAATTTAAACCAAGAATAAAAAAAACATTATTCCAGGGTGGTAACTAAAAAAAGATACAGGCTTTAAGTAACTCTATGCACTTGTTCACACTGGTCTACTTTGGGGGAAGGACTGAGTGGGAAGAGGAGAGAAAGGGACAAAGTGATTTAATACGAACAATGTCCAGTTCTGAGTGATATTTTCTGCACCTTTCAAAAGGAATCTAGCTATGAGGGTTGATTTGATTTTAAAAATTTTCAAAAATAGATTTCTTGTGTGTCTCTAACTGAGGATCAGACCAGCACCCTTGGTGTATTGGGATGATGCTCTAACCTACTGAGCGACCTGGCCAGGGCCCTGCTCTGTTTTTTTTTTTTTAAGGCCCTGTCTGCCAAACACAATATTACGTAGTCTACTTAAAACCCGAACACTGCCATGTCTCCAAGCTGCTCTAGGACACGCTGTTTATCACAAATGTAGACAGGAACCTCCACAATTGTTACTGAGACTAAATAGCAGAAACGAGCCAACTCACTGAGTAGCTGGGAAAACCTACTGGACCTATTTAGTAAGTCTGGATTTTTCCAAACTGCTGTAAAGTTACTGCACTGCAGGAACTTAGAGACCTTGAGACTATTCAAGTCTTCAACAGTATAGACTGGAGACCTGGTGTGAGACATTTTAATAATATACGTATTCTGCATGTAGCAGTATACAGTTAACACAAAACTTGGGATATCACCCAAATCCTAAAATGCTCTTTTCTATGTGGTGACCTACTCTTCTTTTAATCCCCTCTCCTACTGACTTGCTCCGTTTAATAGATCACACTGTAATTTTTCTTGCCTATTTGCCCCCTAAAGTTTTACCAAAAGTAGTATCTAAATGTAACATATTAACATAAATTCTATACTGCTTTATATTTTAAAGCGCAGTAACGATGTATTTTAATCCCTATGGCCTTAAGTCTTACATACGGGTTTCTGGGTACATTGGTGCAGTCTCCTTCCCCTTTAAGACAGGACCTCAGCCAGTAAGATAGGAGCTTGTGCAGCAGTAATCAGGCTGTCAAGAAGCCTGTGGTTCTACCTCTGCTGCTAACTAACTGGCTGTTTGACTCTGAGCAAATCATTTCATTCTGGAGTCCCAATTTCCTCATCTAAAAAAAGGGGGGAGTTTGAACTCAATAACCTATAAGTCCACCTGTGACTCATATACCCTGTGTTTCTAAATTAAGAGTTGATAGAGGAGGCAGGACCAGCAAGCTGTCCTGCAGTGCACATTCAGGCCCCCCCCCCCCCCCCGTGGGAAGGGGGGGTCTGCTGTGGTGTCCCAAGGACACGGGCACGAGCTGGTCCTGATGGCCTGTCACTGGTCGCATCACCACAGATCCTTCCTTTCACTTCCAGAGCTGACACCCAGCCTGGGGTTAACGATGGTTGCTGAAGGCAAGGATGAAAGAAAGAATGAATAGAAGCAATGTTTCAGCTATTCATTTTACCTGTTTGAAAGAAATAATTAAAATAATTACCAGGCTTGAATCCTGAGTTGTTTTCGGATTCCGACCTAGCTTTCCGAGTTGGTGTGAAGTGCTGGGAAAGCCTGACTAGTATGGGCAAACACAGCCGACAGCACTCCTCCCACCGCCAGGAGTAAATTTCATGCATCTTCCATTTACGACCAGAAGACAGCTCTGTGAGCTACAACACACCCAGGACTTCAACATTACTACTGGATATCTTGATTCAAGAAGTCAGGGGAAATTTTTAGTTTTAAGTAGAAAACTGTCTTGGGGCTCTATCCAATTACTGCTTCAGAGAAGGAGTAAGTTTTAGAAAACAACATTGTGCGGGTATGTATGGAGGAGGGACTGTGTCTAAACAGCTAATGAAGTGGCCGCTGCGGGAAGGATGTGGCCGGGCCCCAAGGAGCACGCTCAGCAGTCCTGCCGGGCAGCTGCTGTCCCTGTGAGGAATTTTGCCTGAAAAGCAGAGATAACTCTTGTGCTCACTTTTCAAAGCCTTGACTCAAAAGGGTTTCAGAGAAGTAAGACAAAGCATATTTAATGGGGAGAAAGGAGGAAAATTGCCAATATTGATAAACCTACAATTCATTTTCTCAGTAGCTACTGGAAAGATGAATCATGCAGGGGAGGAAAAAAAACCCCGAGCAGCTTCTTGTCATTTCTAAAATATGATCCTATGCCTGCCTGAAAGAGTTAAGGGTGTATAAATATTTATCATTCTTCTTTCAAAAGGATAAGAAAGATTCCTTTTGCATACATGAATTTCAGATTGCTAAGCAAGTATTAGGATATGGTCATGGGTCCATCATCTTAATGAGGATATGGTAATAATAGTTCTGTTTTTTTTATTTGCTTACATATAATTGAAAAAACCCTATGGATTTTGATTTTATACTTAGGCACGTACAGACCCAAGAACAGTTACTGCTTTTGGAAGCACATGGACAGGATGGATGACAGGAATCCCATCAAGGACTTCCAGTGGGACCAGGTGAAAGATTCATTAAAAGTGATAAATAGGACATGCCTTCCTTAATGTTTTTGCAATTCCATATTCAATAAGGCAGGCCAGTGAATATGCATTTTAACTGTATTTCTAAGAGAGCTTTCAGATTTTAATTACAGATTAAACAGTTATTTGTAAATGAGTACCTCTTCATTAACATATCAGAATCACAGTAAATGACAATTCTCTATTACTACACAGAACACAGGACAGTGCCATGGCCTGGCACTATAGCAGGGCAAAATATCCTGTTTACCTTGAACAAGCTGATACCTTAAAACATTTTCAGGGAAACAACCTAGATGAAAGCTCACAAGATGCCCTGACTGGTGTGGCTCAGTGGATTGAGCAGCGGCCTTCGAAGTAACGGGTTGCCGGTTCAATTCCCAGTCAGGGCACACGCCTGGGTTGTGGGCCAGCTCCACAGTAGGGACATGTGAGAGGCAACCACACACTGATGTTTCTCTCCCTCTCTTTCTCCTTTCCCCTTTCTCTAAAAATAAATAAATAAAATCTAAAAAAAAAAGAAAGAAAGCTCACAAGATTCTAAATTCCATGAGATGAGAGATTTTTCTTTCTTTTACTTATAGGTATATCCTGACTGCTAAACACCAAGCTTGGGTCATAGTAGGTTTTCAATAAATGTTTGTTGAATAAGTGAATGAAAGAACCAGCTTGTTTAACAAGCATACAGTTATATTAACATGCATTGATATTTTTTAAAAAGTTGCCAAACAGGAATAAAATTATCAGTGAGGTTACTCTGAAAGGATTTAATTTTATAATTCCTCTAAGTGACAGAAGAAATGCGTATTTTTGTTACTATCTTCTTAACAAATAGCAGCTGTAATAATCGTATTTCACATGGTAATTTGTTTACTTGTTTTTATCAAAGACTTTATTTTTTTGGAGTAGTTTTAAGTTCACAACAACGCTGAGAGGAGGGCGCAGAGATTTCCCATATATCTCCCTGCCCTATACACACCCAGCCTTCTGCCCCCCTGAGGTGTCAGTGTGGATTCATTAACCGTAACAAATGTGTAGCCCTGGTGAGGGATGTTGATAACAGTCCCTTAGTTTTCACCTTCACATATACTTTTGTTGTTTCCAACTCATAGATGAAGAACACAGAAAATTTAAGGAACTTGCTCAAGGTTCCTTTGAGAATGAGACATAGCTCATTGGTGCCAAGCCTCCCAGCCCAGTGCCATCTATAACATACAATGATGTGCCACCTCTGCTACTTATTTTGTGTCTGGTATAGAGCACAAAACAAGCTGCTGAAAGGAAAAAAAAAAAGGAACCATGTAATAACCACTCAATACAGTAAAGCAGAAAAAGATGAGAAATGGAAGATGAATTTTCATTAACATCTTTCACTAATCAATAGAGAAAGAAGGAAAACAATTAAAATGTTTTCTCAAAATAAGTTTCCGAGAATTCTCTGCTTTGTGTTAGGTTACAACAGATCAAATACAAAACTGCTAATGCCAAAATGCAGACTAAGAAAACTGTCTTAAAGATAAGCACATACTTTTTGTGCGTTGATTTCTAAACTGATGTCATCCATATGAAGATGCACTGGGCTTTCACCATTCAGATTGGGGGGGTAGGGGGTGGGGAGTCCCATGTGCACTGCATGCTTGCCTACCAAATCACAGTCAGAAAAGACAACCACAGGAGGGTCATCAAATACGTGCTTGTTGCCTTTACAGGAACATACAAGCTGGATAAAAACTCATACAGCAAAATTGATAACCCCATGGACCATTCACAACTGGGCCAAAATTACTTGGGAAGAATTTTAAAATCCAAAATGCTAGTCCAGTTTCCTTAACTGGTTTCAGGCTGGTTGAGGCTTTCTAGAAATCAGTAAAAGATTAGATAATTACAACTGGGATCAGATGGCTAACTTCTGCTTGCTTGTAAAACTTTTAGAGCTGTAAATAGCCAACTTTACCAAGCTATTGGTATATTACAGTTGAAATATTCTTTGGTATTGTTACTGTGGGTATTTCACTAATTATTAATAAGAAAAAAGGAACAAAGGGAACTAGACATTGAGCTTAAGAAACTGAGGAGCATATGCCTGTTTGCTTCAACAGGAAGCTCTAACTTAACGCCCCAGGGAATCATGGCATTGCCCTGCCAAGGGGATTAGCACTCCTCCCTTCCCCCTCCAGTGTGGGAATGGTGCGGGGCACAGGGGAAGGTGCTGGACCACAGAGGCCTGTCCCTCTAGCTAGGCCATGAAAACCTGGGAAATCGACTGGCCATTCTGAAAAAGCAGGTGGTCTGTCCCAAGCCCAAACTAATGTAATCCTAGGGGAACAAAGAGGCCCCGCCCTTCTCTCACCCACACTTACCCAGGCACTTGCAGTCCTCTCTCCATAGCCCTGTGGCTTTGGTAGCCACATGGCCCATGGCCCTGCGTGCTCAACACGCAGGCTGTAGGAGGAAGCCTGAATGCTGCAGCACAACAATGGACTGGAACTAGCACCACTCACTAAGCCAGCCTGGTGATGGAGCAGCAACTCCAGGCAGTGGCCTTTATCCTGGCCCCACTGAAGACAAGATTGGACCTTCTCCATGGCAGGATGGACAGAGACGAGACATTGGGAAGTCAGGAGGGGAGTCCCCTTAATTTTCCATCATTAATAAAGTTCACCATGGCACCCTATCCTCCCAGGAGAGTCTCAGAAATTCTTTTCTTTACGATACCACATGAACTCACACCACTAACAGTATCACAAGGACTAGCAAGAGATATAAAACTTAAAGGTTGCAAAATTTACTGTTTCAAATAATGGTGGTGGTGGGTAGGTGGGTGGGAAGGATTCACAAGAAAGCTTAAGCAACAGATGGAGAAACATTGATTCTACTACTTCTACGCCTCTCGCCGGTGATGAGCACAGGCACCACCCCTCCCACTACTGTTCCATTTCTTCACCAAACACTGTAAGGAGGAGGCACTGACTTTTATTCTCACTCCACAGATAAGGAAACTAAGACCCACTGAGGTACTCTTAGCTGAAGTCACACAGTTTATAATGGTGAAGTTGAGTGATTTCCTGTAAAAAAAATTTCTAAAATCCAGAGTGACAGAAAGCTGTTACTTGAAATATTAATAGAGCCTTGTGTAGCAAATTAAAAATGATGTTTTATTAATTTGATATTAATAACTTAAAATATTCAGTTATAAAAATTTTATTTGTTTTAAAATACAAAGATCTATTATTATGAATAAATGATTATTTCCAAATTCTTGAGTGTGCCAGTAAGACAGTAGGTAATGAGTTTAATGCCAAGTATATTAAAATACGTCTCCCAACCCGAGCATTTCCTAGAAAACACTGGGGAGATGCCCCTGAGGAACCACTTGCCTCTAACTAAATACCTTCAGATTCAGTGCACTATTTGTTCAGCATTGGTGTTGAGGTAAAATTAGGCCCAGACTGATAAACTGATAAATGAAGGAAACATCTTACAAGCAAACACATGGCAATGAATTGTGGATTAAGGGCAATTAGTTCAATGAGCCTACTGCAAGTAATGTTTGTACTATGGCCCCTCCTTGCTCATCCTCACTCCTCACCTCTCTCCCTCTCCATCCCATTCCCCATCCCCCTTTCTCCCTCATACCCCCATGCCAGGTGGGCAACCTGAACCCCCTCCCCTCTTTGAAAATCCCAGACCTTCTTTGCAGAGGTGTTGTGGCCTTCCCTCATCCTGAAAAGAGGTGAAGGAAGACAAGCAGTGTCACACCAACGGCAGAGAAATTACCTCCCTTCTGAGTCTGTTGCTTGCTCTCTCCTAGGTTAAAAGATAACAGAGATACTGGCAAATAAGAGGTTCTAAGGAAGTATTCCTGTCCTACTTTCAGAGTTGATATGTTGTTTACTTAAAAAAAATAAGAAAAATGTGGCAGGCTGGAATCACTCCCTGAGCTGTGTGCTCTGCTGGTGAGAGAGCATGGAGCTGGAGCGGGTTGGAGGCAAGCCTCTGAGCGCCCCTGTGCTTGGGGAAGTCCTCCTGGAGCTCAGTTGGATGCAAGCACAGCCAGTGCACTCCACAGATGAGAAGAGGTGTCATTCTTTAAGAAATCGACAATTGCTACATGAAAATGGTTGTTGGAGATACTATTCCTGTCATAACTCAAGAGGTACAGTGATTGGACAAGTGATAAGGTTTTGTCTGGAAACTTTTTCATACCATTTTCAATCAGATTAATTACTTTCATAAAGACTTTTAACATGATTATCTTCCACAATGTAATCCCTCCTTCTTCCCAATTAAAAAGCCTTCTATACAAGTTAAAATTCACATTAAAGCTAGGTTTTTTTAAAACCTAAAAAATATGGCCCTGGCCAGGTTGCTCAGGTTGCTCAGTTGGTTGGAGCACTGTCCTGCTACACCAGGGTTGTGGGTTTGATCCCCAGTTGGGGCACATACAGGAGTCAACCAATGAATGTGTAAGTGGAAAAACGGATTGATGTTTCTCTCTCTCTCTCTCAAATCAATTAAAAAATAAGCTAAAATATGGCCTCCTCTTCATTATTTTAGTCCAGAGTTATGCAGAGAACAGCATATTAACAGCACATTCATGTTTTCTCCCTTTTGAGCAGAGCTGTAACGTAAATGGTAGAGGATTTACAGAGAAACAATAGGCACTGGCTTTCTGCAAGAATTTTATCTTATAAAAGACCCTTAAATCTATAACCCCTGTCGTATTGTTTAGAATGATGATACAAAACGTGATTTCATGACTGTTTCCTTCTCTCTCTCATGTTACTCTTTCCCTAGCACACTGCCCTGGCCTTGGGTGCTCTCTGAGCGTCCCTTCAATCTCCATTTCTCGTCCCCTCTGCTGCCCAGTGCCTGTAGCTCTGGCTGCCACTTCCTTATTTAGTGACAGACCCAACAAAGTATCAAGGGATAATAAAGCAGGTTGAGTTCAAGAGAGAGATTCTGACTTCTATTTGGACAAACTACTCACTTTTACCTCCTATAAAACAGGAAAAGCACATATCTAACTACCTTAGAATTAAAGAAACATATAACGTATCTGCTAAAAATCTACAGCATACATTTAAAACTTTTACTTCTCACATTGATTTATTCACCATTTCTGGTTAGGTGGCTAGGCTTTGAGAATTTCTTTTATCAAAGACAAACTATTACTCTATGTATTTACTCTTATCTTTTAGGAATACCATCAAATATATCTGGAAATGATAATTCTTCAATTTTCGCACTGAACGAACATTGGGGCAGACCCAGCAGTCATGTCCGAGACAATGCGTGTCCGTGCTGGAGGGCACACAGTCGGCTGAAAACCTTGAACATGACCTGGCAAGGCTGAAGATCTTATTCTCCAAATCAATCAGTCTTTCAGTTTGCCAATCACCTGCTCTGGTTTTGTTCAAAACACCTACTATCCTCACATATTCACTTTTAGTGGTTAATGAAAAGAAGGTAGAAAAAAATCATATAAACTGAAGTTCTCAAACAGAATTAGGCTGTTAAATCAAATATATGAAAATTTCATAATCATTAAAACTAGAACTAGTTTTTCCTTGTACTTGATAACAGATACACTCTACAAAATAAAATGTGTAGTATGTGTGTATGATGTTCAATTTATCAAAAAATAATGATTATGGCCCTGGCTGGCATAGCTCAGTGGATTGAGCACGGGCTGCGAACCAAAGTGTGGTAGGTTCGATTCCCAGTCAGGGCACATGCCTAGGTTGCAGGCCATGGCCTCTAGCAACCGCACATTGATGTTTCTCTCTCTCCCTCCCTCCCTCCCTTCCCTCTCTATAAAACAAACAAATAAACAAATAAATAAATAAAATATTTAAAAAAATAATGATTATGATATAAAAAAACTAAGTATCATAACAATGGAAATAAGCTAGTATATTAAATGGAGGAAAAATCCTTCAAATGTATAAGGGAAGAGAACTACCTTTAAAAAAATGCAGTATTTTATAGATTTTTATTTTGTTCAAGTCTATGTAATTAAGTGAGAATACTGAAAATTCTAAGAAAGCTTTTTTCAACATGATTTTAATTTAAGGAGAAACTCTGCATATGTAAATAATTCAAAAGAACAGCAAAAATACCAAAAGAGTCACAATTCTTCTCTAATGGAGGACCAGGGGCTGCCTTCCAGAAACACGCTCCCCTCCTGTGAAGACATTTCAGCTGCCGGGGCCGCTGTCTGGTGCTGAAGACCCCACGTTCTAGCACATGCGTGTCCTCCTTCTCGCACAGGCGGCTCTCTGCACATATGACTTCAAGGCAATGTTTTTTACTCCTTTCTTTAGACTATAATTTACAAAAACAAAAACAAACAAACAAAAAACAGCCCGAGCAGCTTAAAACTGCTGCCAGTGGGGACACGAGTTGCCTGTTTAGCATGTTTGCCACATCTGCGCGTTGTTTTAACGCTGGCCTGTCCACTGCTCAGTGTCACTGCCCATCCTTGTGACGGAAACACCTAATTCATCACCACAGATGCTAGTAAACAGTCCCTGGTTTTAAAGTGATTTATGTATAGAAAACCATTCTTCTTTTCTAGAAGTATATTTGCATGCATGAAAAACCCAAATCAAAGCTTTAAATCTTTAATGTTCCTCTTATCACTGAGTCTTAAATGAAATAAACTTCTATTCCATCTAAAGATGTATGCTAGGAAAGAATCTTCATTTCATTAAAAAAAAAACAAATTTAACAAATACCTATAGCGAGTACTCTACAAATATTGCAAGCTCTATGCTCAAGACAACTTGATGCAGCAGGGCCTTCCTCATGGGAGTCCGAGACCCAGAGGCGCATGCAAGTCCTTCGGCGACAGCCCCACAGTTGGTGAGTGACGGGCAGTCAGTGTTCAAACCCGACAGCCTGGCTCCAGAGTCTGAGCTCCTACCCACTGTGTACACCACCCCTTCAATTTTAAAGTCAAGCTACAGTTTTAGTGATGTTACAAATGCTTAATTAATCCAGGGAGCTGATAACTACCATGTAGCCTGCTGTGCAGTTAAAATGGTCCTTTTATTATTAAAAGAGCTTTGCTAAACCAATATGAAATATTCACAACTTTAGGAGATAAAAGTCAAATGATACCTTTAAAGTCACCAAGGGATCAAAGAGACTATGCAGCTAAAATGGTAACTTTAATATCTCTTTATTTATTAGCAATTTAAATCTGTCAAGTTTTTAAAAATGGATAAACAGTACCCAATAAAAGACACACATAACCATGTAGCCTTTGAAAATGAAAAAAAAAAACACAAAAAACCCAAAAAGATTAAATCTATGGAGGAAAAAGAAGAGGCTGATGACAGTACGGTCCCTCCCCCACCCCAATCCTTCATTTGTGGCTTTCTCTCTGCCTGTTCAGTTTCCTGCTGTCAACCATGGCCTGAAAATATTAAATGAAAGAAATTCAGAAATAAACAATACTTAAGTTTTAAAGCAAGCACCATTCTGAGTAGCATGATGAAATCTTGAGCCTTTCTGCTTCATCCCCACCAGAATGTGAATCACCCCTTTGTCCAGTGTCTCCACGAAGTGTATTCTCCCTGCCCACTAGTCACTGAGGGGCGGCCTCAGTAATGAGAGAGAGCCCACATTCACACTTTCATTACAGTATAGTGTTATAATTCTTCTATTTTGTAATTATTGTTGTTAGTTTTTCAGTATGTCTAATTTGTTAATTAAACTTTATCAGAGGTGTGTATATATAGGGAAAAACATAGTACTATATATATATATATATATATGGTTCAGTACTCTCTGTAATTTCAGGTATCCACCAGGAGTCTTGGAACCCATCCCCAGGTGGATTGTGGGAGGACTACTGTGCACCTTAAACCTGAGCTACATGGTCTCTGCAGTGGAGCACTGAATTTGTCTCTCAGCTTCCTGGCAGTCAGGCAAAAACACTAGCAGGATTACCACATGAACTCCACTGTTCCAAAAAACAGAGGTGAAAGGCCTCAGTTGGAAAGCAAACTTAATAAAACTAATATGTTTGTAATTTTAAGCAATCAGTAAATAGATTTTACAGTTAGGAAACATATGCTATCATCCTTTGCCCAGGAAAGTGCTTTGTACCAAGGAGATGCTCACCAAATATACTTTAAAATAAAATGCAACTGGGCCAAGATGGAGGTTTAGGTACATACACTTTGCTTCCTCACACAACCAAAAGAAGAACAACAAATTTAAAAACAAAAAATAACCAGAATTGCCAGAAAATCGAACTGTATGGAAGTCCAACAACCAAGAAGTTAAAGATGAAATATTCATTCAGACTGGTAGGAGGGGTGGAGATGGGCATCTGGGGTTGAGAGGGTACACCACAAGGTAGTGGCTGGTGGACCAGGCGGTCCCACATTTGCGTTCAAATAAACCAGGAGGAACAACTGGGAAGCGAGACACACCACACAACCCAGGGTTCCAGAGCAGAAAAAGAAAGCCTCGAATCCTCTGGCTGTAAAAACCTGTGGGGTTTGTGGCAGCAGGAGAAATTCCCAGCCTCACAGGAGAGTTCATTGGAGAGACCCACAGGGTCCTAGAATATACACAATCCCACCCACCCGGGAATTGGCACCAGAAGGGCCTGATTTGCTCATAGGGAGCAGGGAAAGTGACGGAAAGCCCTCTGAGAGCAGAGCAAGAGGCACTGTTCCCTTTCTGACCCCTTCCCCACAGACAGCACCACAATACAGTGACGTGGGTGACCCTGGTTTGTCAAATAACTAAGGCTCCACCCCTTACTACATAACAGGTGCATGGAGACAAAGAAACATGGCCCAAATGAAAGAACAGATCAAAACTCTGGAAAAAGAACTAAGCAATGATGAGATAGACAACCTATCAGATGCAGAGTTCAAGAGAGTGGTAATCAGGATGCTCACAGAAATGGCTGAGTGTGGTCACAAAATGGAGGAAAAGTGAAGGTTATGA
This sequence comes from Phyllostomus discolor, assembly GCF_004126475.2. Taxonomy (NCBI): domain Eukaryota; kingdom Metazoa; phylum Chordata; class Mammalia; order Chiroptera; family Phyllostomidae; genus Phyllostomus; species Phyllostomus discolor. The sequence goes on from NC_040907.2 coordinate 75,748,450, forward strand.
AAAGTGAAATGAAGAAAAATATACAGGGAATGAACAATGAAGGGTAGAAAACCGGGACTCAAATCAATGATTTGGAACAGAAGGAAGAAATAAACATTCAGCCAGAACAGAATGAAGGAACAAGAATTCAAAAAAAAATGAGGAGAGGCTTAGGAACCTCTGGGACAACTTCAAATGTTCCAACATCCGAATCATAGGGGTGCCAGAAGGAGAAGGGGAAGAGTAAGAAATTGAAAACTTATTGGAAAACATATTGAAAAACTTCCCCAATCTGGCAAAGGAATAGGCTCCCAGGAAGTCCAGGGAGCTCAGGGTGTCTCAAACAAGTTGGACCCAAGGAAGAACACACCAAGGCACATCATCGTGAAGTTACCCAATATTAAAGATATGGAGAGAATCTTAAAAGCAGCAAGAGAAAAGGAGACAGTTACCTACAAAGGAGTTCTCATAAGACTATCAGCTGATTTCTCAAAAGAAACCTTACAGGCTAGACGGGGCTGAAAAGAAGTACTCAAAGTCATGAAAGGCAAAGATCTATATCCAAGAATACTCTATCCAGCAAAGCTTTCATTTAGAATGGAAGGGCAGATACAGTGCTTCCCAGATAAGGTAAAGTTAAAGGAGTTCATCATGACCAAGTCCTTATTATATGAAATGTTAAAGGAACCTATCTAAGAAAAAGAGATAAAAAATATGAACAGTGAAATAACAAACTGACAACTAAACCTAAAAAGTCACAGAAAACAAAAACAAACAACTACAACAGGAACAGAATCACAGACATAAAGATCACATGGAGGGTTATCAGCAGGGAGGGGGTAGAAGGAGAATGAAGGAAAAGGTACAGGGAGTAAGAAGCATAAATAGTAGGTACAAAATAGGGGAAGGTTAAAAATATAGGAAATGGGGAAGCCAAAGAACTTATATGTATGACCCACGGACATGAACTAAGGTGGGGGGATGTGCTGGTGGGAGGGAGAGTACAAGGCAGATGGGAATAAAGGGGAGAAAAAGAATGGGACAACTGTAATAGCATAATCAATAAAATACAATTCAAAAATAAAATTCAACGCAAAAATTTAACATTGCCACATAAAAGGTGTGTGTGTGTGTGTGTGTGTGTGTGTGTGTGTGTGTTTTGCTGTGTAGTAACAGTTTCAGCTCTGCTCTATCATGGGGCTACCATCAGTGCTTAACTGGATTACCAGCCAATTATAATGAAATTCTTGCCTCTATTTTATATCACTTTGGTCCATTTCCCACAACCTATCTGGAAGGAGGTTTTAAAAACTCAAGTCTAGTCATGCCACATCTGCACTTAAAATACCACTATGGTTCCCCATGGCTCTCACGAGAAAGGTGCCACATAAAGCCCTACTTTATTTTTTAAATCAGTGCATAGGAGATCATATAATAAATATGTCAAACTTTACTTAACCACTTTTTTATTAATAGACATTTGGCTAGTTTCCAATTTTTGGCTATTAACAACAACAACCTTTCTGGACACATGGGTAAGCAATTGTCTAAGTGAAATTACTAGGTTGAAGGAAGAATATTTACACTTATGATTATAATATATATAACTAAATTGCCTTCTAAGATGGCTTTATCAATTTATATGTTCACACTTAATATATGAGGGTTTTCTTTCCTACACTTAACAACACTATATATTATAAATTTAAAAAAAAAGTTTGCCAGCAAAAAAGATGAATCAATATGTTTGTTGCCATTTTAATTTTCCTAATTGCCAGTAAGATGGAAAACCTTTCATATGTTTGTTACATGCCTTTGCCTGTTTTCCTGTTGAGTTACTGTTACTGAATTACAATTACTGCAAATATTTTTCCTGGTTTGTTGGTTATCTTTTAACTTTGTGTACCACAACACTCATCATATTGAAGTGTTTACTTTGTTTTGCAGTAAAATTTATCAAAACAACAACAACCCCATGTTGGGCTTTTGATCAAGATTATATATATTGACTCTATAGAATAATATGGAGAGAGTTGACATTATCATTATATTAAATTGTCCTATCTGGGAGTGTGTTATATTTTATAATTTTAATATATCTTTTATATTCTTCAAAAATGATCAATTCATCATAAAGATCTTATATATTTCTTGTTCAATTTATTTGTAGGTATATATATTTACTTTGTTTCTACCATGAATAATATTTTTCTATTATATCTATTTATTGTTAATCTCCACACTTGTTTATTTATCTCTCAGTCAAGAAAACAAAAATATGTACCCTGTATTAAAAGAAAAAAACAGAGAGGGATAGTGGAAGACAGAAAAGTTAGAAGTGTGTTTAATTTTTTTACTACTACAGTGTTATAGTAATAATGAAGAAATAGTGAAGAAGAAAGGGAAGCCAGAGTTAATAGAAACTAATACATAATTTAGAAATTCCGGAGAATGACAGTGTCTAGCTTTTAGAGAAAACAGCCTAAGGGTGTCTCTAGGTCTAGCTCCTTACTGAAGTCATCTATGTATTTTCTAAAATCTTTTTAAAAAGTTGTTGTACAACTTTCTTTAATTGCTAATTTAGTTTTAAATAGTCTTTTCTGTAAAAAAAAATCTTTTTCAGGTCTCATCATGGTTCCTGAAGCTAAGCTATACACAGCTTGTTTTGTGGTGTGGTGTGGCTTTCCCCCAAGAATAGCTCAGACACCCCTGGTGTAAACCAAATCCTGTATGCCACAGTGTACGCCCTGCAGTGTTTTCTGTTTCTTTTAAAGAAGAGTATAACGAACCTAATTTGATATCAGTTAGTTTCAGCAATTAACTCAAGCTAATATTGCTTCATGCATTACCACCTCTCATTTCTCTAGATTATTTTCTTTTTACCTTTTGACCTCCTTCAACCATTTCTCCCAGTTCTCCAGCCCCTGCCTCAAGCACCCACCAATTTATCTTTCTCTGTCTGACTTCGTGCACCTCAAGGAACATGCATGTTGTTGCAAACAGCAAGATTTCATCTTTTTTACGGCTGAGTAGTATCACACTGTGTGTGTTTGTGTGTATCACATCTTCTTTATCCGTTCATCTGCCATGGACACTTAGGTTGTTTCCATATCTTAGATATTACAAATAATGCTGCAATAAACATGAGGGTGCATGTATCTTTTCGAATTACTGTGTTCATTTTCTTCAGATAAATACCCAGAACTGGAATTACTGATGCATATGGTAGCTCTATTTTTGATTTTTTGAGGAACCTCCATACTGCTTTCCACAGTGGCTGGACCAGTTTATATACCCAACAATAGCACACTACCTTCTCTTTTTTCCACATCATTGCCAACACTTATTTATTGTTTGTTCTTGTTGTTGTTGATGATGATAGCCATTCTGACATGTGTAAGGTAATATCTTAGTGTGGTTTTGATTTGCATTTCCCTGGTGATTAGTGATGTTTAGCATCTTTTCTTGTACCTGGTTAACCATCTCTATGTCTTCTTTGGAAAAATATTTAGATCAGTCAATTTTAAAATTGGACTGCTTGTCATTTTGCTGTTGAGTTGTGTGCACTCTTTAAATATTTTGGATATTAGCCATTTATCAGGGATGGGACTTGCAAATACTTTCTCCCATTCAGCAGGTTGCCAGCATCTTGCTGACGGCGTTCTCTGCCATGCAGGAGTGCTCTAGTTTGCTGCGGTCCCACTCATGTACTCCAGCCTTTTGTGTCAGATTTAAAATATCATTGCCAAGACCTATGCCAAGAAGTTTACTGCCTGTGTTTTCTTCTGAGCGTTTCATGATGTTAGGTCTTACATTCTAGTCTTTAATCTGTTTTGAGTTAATTTCTGTGCATGGTGTAAGACAGTTGTCCAGTTTTCCCAATACAACTTACTGAAGAGACTGTCCTTTCCCCATTGCATATTCTTGGTTCCTGTGCTGTAACTTAATTGCATGATGTATTTCATTGACCTATGTGTCTGCTTTTATGCGAATACTTTTTTAATTACTACAGCTTTGTAATATGGTTTAAAATCAGGGAACATGATGCCTCCAGCTTTATTCTTCTTTCACAAGATTGCTGGGCTATTCAGGATCTTTAATGGCTCATACACATTTTAGGGTTACTTGTTCTATCACTGTGAAAAGCGACTTTCAAATTTTGATAGGGACTGCACTATACATGTAGGTGGCCATGGGTCATACGAATGTTTTGACAACATTGATTTTTCCAACCCATAAGCATGGGATATCTTTCCATTTATTTCTTCTTCAATTTCTTTCATTAATGTCTTACAGCTTTAATACAGATGACCCCTGACTTAACAATAAGTTTGACTTGGGATTTTTCAACTTTACAATGGTTTGAAAGTATGTGAATTCACTAGAAAACATACTTTGAATTCTGAATTTGGATCTTTTTTGGGGCTACCTGATTACGAGGGTAAGCAACAACACTCTACAGTTCCCCATTGAGTTAGACGATTCTGCCCAGCTGTAGGCTAATGTAAGTAATATAAGGTAAGCGAGGCTAAGCTATTATGGTCAGTATTTTGACCTGTCATATTTTCAACTTACGATAGACTTATTGGGATATAACACTGCTGTAAGTTGAGAAGCATCTGTATACAGATCTTTCACTTCCTTGGTTAAATTTATTCCTAGGTATTGTATTCTTTTTGATCCAATTGCAGATGGGATTACTGTCTTAATCTCTCTTTCTGATAGTTCATTATTAGTATACAGGAACACAATAGATATCTGTGTACCAATTGCATCCTGTGACTTAGTTTTAATAGGTTTGATGGAACATTTAGGATTTTCTATACATAATATCATGTAACCTGAGAATGGTGACAATTTCACTCTTTCCTTTTTAATTTGAGTGTCTTTTATTTCTTTTTCTTGCCTGACTGCTCTGGTGAGGACATTTAATACTATGCTGAATAAAAGTGGCAGGAATGGGACATCCTTGTTTTGTTCTTGCTCTTAGAAGAAATGCTTTCAGCTTTTCATCCCTAGGTATGACGTTAGCTATGGGCTTGTTACAAATGGTCATTATTGTACTGTGGTATGCTCTCTGTTCTCTGAACTACCACTTTGTGGAGAGTTTTTTTTTATCATGAATTATTGCTGAATATAGTCAAATGCTTTGTCTGCATCTGTTGAGAAGTTCATTTAATATTTATCCTCCATTTTGTTAATGTGGTATATCTCACTGACTTATTTGTGAGTGTTGAACCATCCTCATATGCCTGGAATAAATTCTACTTGATAATAGTGTATGGTCCTTTTAAATGCATTGCCGAATTTGATTTGCTAATATTTTGATGGGGATTTTTATATCCATGTTCATCAGAGATATTGGCCTGTAATCTTCTTTCCTTGTGGCATCTTTGTCTGGTTTTGGTAACAGGATAATGCTGGCCTCATGATGGATTGAAAGAGTTACCTCCCCTTTGATTTTTTGAAAGAGCTTCAGAAGGACTGATATTAATTCTTCTTTGAATGTGTAGTAGAATTCACCAGTGAAGCCATCTGGTCCTGTACTTTTGTCTCTTGGGAGTTTTTTGATTACTGCTTCAATCTCCTCACTAGCAACCTGTCTGTTCAGATTTTCTATTTCATTTATTTAAATTGTGATTTTCTGTTTAGTTTTGATGGGACACTACAGCTGGATTGAATCAGTTATCTTAATATTTTTTCAGTTAATTTTCTTATATTTTCTGTAATTGTATACTTGTCTGCATTATTTACTAGACTAAAATTTTCATGACAAAGGAGACTATTTCTACCTTTTCACTGTCACATTCCCACTTTCTAGCACAGATCTTGGAACACAGTGGGCAATAAATAAATATGTGTTGAACTGAATGGAATTAAAATGTAAATTCAGATTTTCCTTCTCATATATGGATATCAATACATGTTCCTTTCTTTCTGCAACTGCTGAACTTCTTAAAGGAATTAAGTTACAATTCTACTATCCAAATAATAATTACTCTATGAAACCATACATGTAAAAATTAAAAATACCTTCCTAAGTAATTAGTGGGTCAAGAAGAAAAAAACTCCAAATAAGTCAATTTAAAAATAAAAAATATCAGAACACTATACCCTAGATGGGGAAGAATAAAATAAAAAATGTTCAACTTTAGCAATTAGAAAATTAAGAACAATAATGCCAACATAGCCACACCCTAAGAAATGCAGAAAAAAGTACAATTAAAAACAGAAATACAAGGTATAAAAATGGAAACAATTAATCAAACATATTTCTGGGGTGCAGAGTCCACAAAAACAAAACAGAACAACAATACTGAAGCAGATAAAACTAGCAAAATGAATAAAGAAAAAAACTACAAAAGACAAAATGAATGAAAGGGGCATGCACAAAAGAAAGAAAATATTATATGTGAATCTGTGCTAAAAATGTGAAAAAAAAAATCAATGAAATAGGTAGTGATTTGTTGGGCACCCCTGCCTGGTTTCAGGAGCTGTAACTCCCCCATAACTAAGGCTGAGTGAGCGACCTTCAGACCAGAAGCCACTAAGGAGACAAACAAGGCTTATCTCCCTGGCAGGGGCACCACTTCTGCTCCTTTTACTTCACCCATAGTGGCCCCCAATGCTTGGTCAGTTAGCCAATGATGGGTAAGATTCCCCAAGGGGGGAACAACCTAAGACAGGCAGAAGATCTGTCTTAGACGGATCAGGCTAAGACAACCTAAGATCATGTGGAGGCCCCAGGGAAGGACTTGGGGGGCTATAGAAAAAGGGGGTGATGGACCCTCGCCCCTCAGCTTTGATAAAGCCTGAGTCCTCATTCTGTCTGCAAGGAGTCTCCTAATCTCTTGGCTGCCTTACTTCACCTGTCTGACTTAAGCCTGAAACAATACCTTAAGCCTGAAACAATACTGATGGTAGGTGCAGCCCTGTGCTGGAAAGGGCAGATTTCCTAGGGCCATCAGACCTAAGAAAGAATATGTAAAATCCTGTGGAACCTGCTTTGTTTAGAATGCTCTCAATTAAATGATAAGGGTCCAAGCTAGAAATGAGTTTGTTCCTCAAAGTTTTATGGCTCTTTAGCTATCTGACCCTGACTCAAAATAGGCCCTCAGAGTTCTTTGTTTCTATTGTTTGATCCTTACTGCCTGACAATGATTAATGAGCTTTACCTGTATTCTTGTGCAAAACAAACCCAATAAAAGCCTGTCAAGGCAAGGGTTGGGGTGCTTCCCTCTTGAGAGGGTAGCCGTGCTGTCCCTTTTCCTCCATAGGACTCGGTAGTTCATGTGAATTTGTCTCGTGTCTCATCCATAACGCCGTGGACACTGTGGGCCGGTGTCTACGTTAGTGATTATAGAAATGTATTATACAAATTGACTCAAAATAATAAAAAAATCAACAGATATGCATACAAGGAATTGAAAAGGTTATGAAACAATTTCCTGTTAAAAGATTCTAGGCAAGAAACCTCTTAGTAGTGAAATCTTACACTTTTAAGAAACAGAAAACTGTATGCTACAGAAACAGATTCAGAGCATAAAAAAATATGGCAAACTGTCCCATTAAATGATAGGAAGCCAGCATCACCATGACTGGAAAAACATGAACAAAGGGACATGAAAAAAGAATAACAAAGACAGGTTTCTTAACCTCAAGGCAGTGCAGTTTCATGGATAAGAGAGAACAGGTCCTGGAGTCTGCACCTCCGCCTTACTATTCACCGGTGATGCCACTCTGAGCAAGTCCCTGCCCTCTGTGGGGCCCCAGATCAGGAGGATTAAATGCAAAAATCCATGTTAAGCACTTAGCACCATCTGAGCAACAATATTTGAATGGGAGGACTGTCCATAGTTCCCTTAATATATGTAAATGTTTGCATTTTGTCAGTATGTTCATTTTTCAGAAAGGAGGGTTCATGGCTTTCCTGAGAACCTCAAATAAATCACGGCCCGGCCTACCAAGTGAAGACCCACTGCTCCGCACTAGTCGTGCTCTGAGCACAGATGCAGAACAAACATCTGAATGCAACACAAGCAAAAGTACTACAAAAGCAACAACATTAAAAGAATCATTCATCAATACAAAAAATTAATCTTTGAAACTGAAGGCTACTCTGGGGTGAGTGTATACTGGGCAGCTTGTATAGAAAGCAATTTGGTTGTATCTGTCAAGACCCCTTCAATCTAATAATATCTGTACTCTTTTGCTGAATAATTGTGCTTCTACATCTAAAGAAAACAGCCATTGAGACAAATAAATGTGTGTATAGATGCTTATTATGGGGTAATTTATAACAACAACAACAACAACATATTAGAAGCATCTGAATGTCTAACAATAGAGAAATAGGTAAAAAAAAAAAGATGCATCCATGCAATGGTGCAGTGTGTAGCCATTACATGAAGGATTTTTGAGAACTTTTGTGACACAAAACAATGGTCGCAATATGATTTTTTTTTAAAGTAAGTTAACCAGTATATATATAGAAAGCATCATGCTAACACTGTAAAATAAAATAAACAGCAACACAACACAATTTAAAGGAAGGAAATACACTAAAAAGTTCAGAATGACTAACTTTGTGTAGTGAGCTTAAGAGTGATATATAATATTATATATAGTATAAAATGAATAATGTAATTATATTTTTTATGTATTTTATAAAATGATATATATTTTTTACTTTTTAGATATTATAAAATAAGCATTTTAAGACAATCATGTAGAAGATATTTTTAAAATCCTGCTAATAAATGTGGGTAATCAAAAGGATCATCAGAACTACTGCTCTCTACACTGTAATTTCTGCTTATAATATTGTGTCAGCTTTCTACACAGTACTAAGATAATTTTAGAACTCTGATGATTCATGACAGACCTGCTAAGTAGACTCAGCTACCAGCAATGCAGTGTTTTGGTAGGTGAGGATACCATCTTTCTCAGCCTCTGGAAATGGCAGGAAGTTTTCTGACTTTCACATGAAAAGAGCAGTGAAAATATTCATTTGATCAGTAATATTTTAGAAACAGTGTCATGATTTTTTGTTCCAAATTTTGTAAAGAAAATCTAAAACAATCATCAGGCAGATAACACAAATGAAGTAAGATGGGTAATAAAACCCTTGTAGCCCCCACACCCCCAACTACAGTACCACCTGGTATCACAGGACTTTTCCGGTCAACCTGATCCACCTTCTGTAACTGCAAAGTGCCGTCCTGGTGACCATCTCAGGTGGTGTGCCGTAGGCATTTTATCAGACAAAGCTGAAGACAGCATACACTAAACTTCACTTGTATGTCCACAGATCATTAGTTGTCTTCACTATCACTTTGCTTGTCTCACTGGTAGGTATGAATTCATCTACATCAAAAATTTGATGGCTTTTCTATCATTTTTCTTCATCCTGTCAGAAAACTGACAAATCCACTGAGGGTCATGCTAGTCAGTAAATATCACTTTTAAATTATACAGGTTTTCAGTGGGGACACAGGTGCACAGCATTTATAATATCTGCTTGGCTCCACTATTATCATGAGGTGCACTTTCTAAAATATTTTAATGGTATTTTTTAATGTCAAACTTGTAGACTATCTTATTTGCTTCTTTCCATATTTTTTCAGCTGAATAAAAATTATCCTACCTACATTCCTACTTTCTCTAAATAAATAATTTCTTCCTTGCTTTTCACGTGAATTTCTCATGTCTTCACTGACCTGGAACTTTGTCTTGTAACCCAAGAGGCTTATCAGCATTAAATAAGCTCCTGCCTTGGGCAGCAAATAATACACTTACATATTTATGTTTTGGCACAGGAGGATATTTATAAAGAGAGGAGAATGGGGTGTATGAAAAAGAGAGAGGGACAAAATGAGACACAGGAGTAAGAAGCAAGATGGAGAGATACAGAAAAATATTGAAGTGCCATTGGTTTCGGGATAAATATATTACTTAAAAGAAAACTGCTAAAAGCCTTCTATAACCTGGGTTATGGGTACATTAGAAACTGTTTTTATAGCTCTTCAAAATTGGTTTTCAGAATATTCCCTTTAGCCCTAGAAAGCAGAAGGAATACTTTTTATTTTGAAATTACCACCATCAACTTTTCCCCATTGTGGTATATTACTTCTGATTTTTAAGACAATAGTTCTGAGTCCAAGGATATGTACAATTACAGACAAAAATTTTTCCTCATGTGTAGCTATGTCAGTTAAATACTAAGTGTTCTTCCCAATAGTGAATCAAAGTTCATCGCTGTGGCTTCCATATGTTACTTGCAGAGCACCTGCTCAAATGAGGTGGTTTTTTTTTCCCCCAGGTTGCTTGACATTTCAGGATCTTGATAAAGATCCCAATTTGCTTTAATCTCAAATGCTCTTTCAACAGTGATGTAACAGCTTGACTACCTGGATGTGACCTGTGTGGAAAATGGTCCTGGCCAGGGGAAGAAATCTGAGTTTGCTGATGTTGGAAGTGGTATATCACCTCTGCAAAGAATGCACTGGCTTGACTTCACTTTCTGCTTCTGTACTCGTCACTAATCGGCACACTCCTTGTACTCAACTGCAACCTTCAGCTACACACAGGATATCCCAAACATGCCCCCAGATAGAACCTCACCATTCCTCAGGCTTACTGTCAAACAATAATGCTCTGCGAACCCTGTAGCTGTATAAACTCCAGTATACCTTCTTGGGTCGGCATGTCTAGAGTCTATTTATTAGCATGCAGCAGTTTCAAGGGTTTCTGAAGATGTCTATCCGTGGAATGAAATCAAAGAAGGCCTCACCAGCTCAGACATATATTCTGGCATCAGCTTGCAGGCCCTTGTGTCTCCTTGAGAAAAGCTTGTGAAGCCTCATGGCAAATAAATTTTATTCGATTAAATAAAATGGTATCTATGACAATCCTGATTTACTTCAATGGCAATGAAGAATATGTTAGACAAGGTGCTGTCAATTGGCCATCATGCATATTTAGAATTTTAGTCACTTAATTAGTTTACAAGCTTTGCAGTATCTGAGAGTGGGCATTCTCACTGTGTCAAAGGAAGGTCACAGAATAGAATAGATACCCTTGCACTTCCCATAAATTTGGTGTGAACAGACTGTATATTCTTTTCTTTTTTTATTCCCCTCTCCTCTTGGCAACCATTAGCTAGCTCTCTATATCTATGGCTCTACTTGTATTTTATTTATTCATTTGTTTTTATATATTTTTAGAACCTATTAACTAAAATCATATGACATTTGTGTTTTTCTTATTTATCTGTCACTCTTTTATTTCACTCAGCATAATATCCTCTAGGTGCATCCATGTTGTCACAAATGGCAAAATGTCATTCCTTCTTATAATAATAATTATAATAATGAATAATAATCCATTGCATATGTGTATCACATCCTCTTTATCCATGTATCACTGATGGACACGGGCTGCTTCCATATCTTACTTATTACTAGTAATGCTGCAATGAACATACGAGTACATATATGTTTTAGAATTAGTGTTTTTATTTACTTCAGATAAATACCCAGAAGTGGAATTAATTGCTGGATCACATGAAAGTTCTGTTTTTAATTTTTTGAGGAATCTCTTTTCTGTTTCACATAATGGCAGAACTAATTTACAATCACACCAGTAGGGTTCCCCTTTCTCCACATTCTTGCCGGAACTTGTGATTTGTTAACCTATTGATGACAGCCATTCTTACAGGTGTGAGATGGTATCTCACTGTGGTTTTGATTTGCATTTCCTTGATTAGTGACGATGAGCATTTTTTTTTGTATTTCTTTTCTAGAGAAATGTCTCTTCAGGTCCTCTGCTTATTTTTTAATTAGACTGTTTTTTTTATGTTAACTTTCCTGAGTTCCTTATTTGCTATGGGTATTAGTCCCTTAACGGATGTATCACTTGCAAATATCATTTCCCATTCAGTAGGTTGTCTTTTCATTTTGTTGATGGTTCAGAGTATATGTGTGTGTGTGTGTGTGTGTGTGTGTGTGCACATATATATATACATATTCTTGACCATAATGAGGCTAAAGTTGTCAAATAATTCTGGTGACTCAGGCAAAATAATAAAGTTGAGTAGTTATTGTTAGATAAGGTCCTCATGTCTATTACAAACTAGTTGTTGTCTTTGTTTCTAAGTTTACTAAATATTTTCTGGTATTTATGAAATAGCCCTTCCATGGTTCATATGAATCAGTCACTTTTGGTGGAATTTTCATTAGAAGTCATTAAGTCAATCAACTATCTGCTTTGACAGTGCATTTGGCAGAAATATTTTGGAAAAGCAAGTCAAATATTAAAATTTAACAGCATGTCTACTGGAACTCCTTCTCACCTGGCTCAAAAACACCACAAAACCAAGTCAAAATTCTTAAGTACAACAGGGTAAACAAAAAGCTTAAAACAGCCCATTTTAGATACACAGCTTGTCAAGCCACAGCGCCTTTGCTGCTTTTCAGGTCTCACGTCGCTCTCACCCACATTATCACACTTGCCCCTCTTGACGACTACCTGAAGTACCATCACCTCCCAGAACACAGAAGAGGAAACCAAGGCTCCCAGAGCTTGAGTGACAAACTGAAAGTCACCCAGAAGTTTGGGTTTTCTGCTTCCCACTTGCACACCCACCTGCATAGCACCAAGCACTGAGGTAGGTGTAAACAGATGTTGAGGAGCAGCTCACAAGACAAAGTGGGTACAATGCATTTAGTATCATCTTCCAGTTATTTGATTTTTCTATTAAAAAAAATCAACAGTCCAAATAGTTTATGGTAGGTCTGAAAATTTCCCCTTTCAATAAAAAGGGGGAAATTTGGTTAATCTAATAAAGGTTAAGCCTTTGTCCACCTAAAGGTTTTCAACACAGGCTTACTTCGTTTTATTATACTTCATTTTATTGCACTCTGCAGGTGTTGCATTTTTTTTACAAACAGAAAGCAAGCCCCCCCTCCACCAGCAAAAATATTACATGTTGCTTTATTACAGTGGTCTGAAACCAAAGCTGCAATCTCTCTGAGGTGTACCTCTAGTTAAATTCAAGAAGAGGACAATATGCCTGTATTAATGCTTGATTTGGTTGATGACTAGTGTACCAAAGGACCTGGCCTATCAAAAAGGTATTAAAGCAATTAACCTCAAGAAAACTGCAGGTAGTATCCTTTCCCTGCCACTCCTGAAGGTCTACACCAGTTCTTGTCCGGCATGGTCTACTGCCTATTTTATGTTATCCCCAGTCTTTCCCTCACTTTCCTTTTTCCAGCCTCAACATTGGTAGCAGGATGTTCTCTGCAAAGTACAACTCCAGTTGCCTGAAAGCTTTTGATGGATCCTCTGGCACCTACAGATCAAGTCCAAATCCCATCTACGTGCACATTTCTCACCTCTGTTTACTCTTCTGTGTAATACCTCCTTTGGAGGCAATACTGAACAAGTACATGAAGTTCTCTGAACACAGTATGCTCCCTCATGCCTCTATATCCCTGAGTTTGGACTCCTTTTACCTAATTCAGTTACCAGGCCAACTCCTAATGATAGTAAAAGTAAATGTGCACCAGGCACTGGACAATGTGTCCTTCCTCTTATGAACCAGAAGATGGAAGGAAGGGGATATGAGGTTATCTTTCTTGCTGCCAAAGCTGTGGTCAGTTACTTTGCAACAAGATTTCAGTCAGGAAGGAGGTCTGGTCCTCTGAAGAGATGCTTGAGGAAGTAGAAAGACAGGGTTATTGCTTCCATCTTGATTAACCACAGGGCAGCTCTCTATTCTGTTTGCTTCAGTTCAAAAATTCTTCAGAGTGTGTACTAAGGTCACAAAGATCAATAAGCCAGGCCCTTTACCCTGTGGAACTTTCCAGCTTAGTGATGGCAACAGACCTAAGAAAGAGATCGTTTCCAATACGATGCATTTATGCTACTGATAAAAGCAGCAAGCACGGGGACAGAGCACAGAAACTGGCACACTGACAGCGGAGCTGGTGGTCATGTTCAAGGATGAGTGAGAGGTAATCAGGTCTATGGAGGTGGGAAGGCTGGTCCAAGCAGAAAAAAGTCTGGGAGCGAAGAGGGCATTATGATCTTGTCTTGGATGATTTTTTGACTCTGGACTGATGAATATAAATGTCTCAGTTTACACTATACCATCACTGATAGGTTTCAGGAATGAATGCCCTCAAGCCAAGTTAGCTCCAGGAAAGGGAATGGTGGGAGAGGACAGTGGAAAGCAGGCAGGGGCCCGGTCCTGGCCTCCGTGTGCTACAGGGAAGCAGCTGGAATTGCTTTAGCCGGCATAGCCAGAGGGGCTGTAGAGGTTAGGATACAGTTCCACTGGTGTTCTGCTACAGCGACGGTTCTTAGGGTTCAGGATTCTAAATGTGGGTAAAATGGGGGGTGGGGGTGGTAAAGCTGCTTGTTGCTGTTTTTTTAAACCCAGTTTGTTTATAAGATTAATATGTTTTATTTTACAGTAGGAAAATACTTTTTTGAAAATTTAGTATTTTTTGATTACAGTCATTTTATAATAGGAAGGGATTTCAAAGAGGAGTCATTTAAAGAGTAAATTTAAACTTACTGTTATTGTATTGCCCTTATTTTTATGTCAGAATGCTGACAATGTCATCCTGGACTAGAATTTACTTGTCCAATAGACCTAAGGTATACCTGGATAGGTCATTCTGGGACTATAATTTAGACAGAGCCAGAGGGGCCATACTGGGGGCAGGGAGCTCAACTAACAGCAAAGTAATAGCATTATTTTAAGACTAAAAAGCTTAAGAAAAGATTTGCTTTAGAACTCAACTCCATAAACCTTTTTCTGGTTTTCTTCTAGCAAATGTCTCTGGTTTAGGACCTTCCACAGAATAAGGATTTTGGCTAATTGGTTAGAGAGCCTTGAGAGAGAATGGAAGTGACAAATGTAGGAAAGAAACACACAAGGAAAGGGGGAAAAGCAGCAACTTGAAATTACGATATGAAAGCTACTGTATCCCCAAATCACCGAGGGTCCTCTGTGGCCCAAAATGGGCATTTGTTCTGCATTACTATGAAGCCTATGGGGCTAGGATCTAGCTTATGGCAGCCAGTGGTCCCGAGCGGTGTGAGGTGGAACAGGCTGTCAAACAAAGCCCAGGAAGGTGGTGGGTGCACCCAGGGCCCAGAAACAACCACTTTGTCTCCATCTTCTCAAGAGAAGTAACTTTTCCACATGGCAGTGCTGAGCAGAGTGGGGAGGTGAAAAGGATTGTTTGCTACTTCATACGGCAGGCATGAATTTAAAGCCAAATCTGAGTGTCATGAGGTTGATATCCTAATATCATTCTGTGTGAGGTAAACGCACCCTGATGGATTACAATAGATGGGTTCAGGTGTGATACTGGTAAATGAGATATCAAGACAGTCTTATTCCAGGTCCTTAAGAGCAAACAAGACATAGAGAAACTATAAATCTGATGCTAAGCCTAACTGTGCCAGGAGGTTTTGTTTTTATTTTCAGTATTAGGGCAAAATCTCCATTCACTGGCATCCATCCAACTCAAATCCTGGGGCAGAGCTGGTTCTCAGCAACACTGTGGAACGAGCCTCACAGTTCTGAGCCCTGTTTACCCTTGTTCCATCAAAGGCACAGCTTTCACTTCTAGAGTCTCAAATTTAAAACCATTGCCTCTGTTGGGGAAATGCTCGTTTTTATGACCCCAGGGAAATGAGCTTTGTGGAGAGGTCGGAGTCAGTGTGGAGAGAAGACGGGAGGTGGGGTAGCCTATCTGTTGTCCTAATGGTTGTGCCACTAGGAAATGCTATCGGATAGTTCCAGACTTTGGGAGGAAGTAGTAAATTAGAGTTCATAATCAGGGATGTTTTTAAAAGACAAAATTTCAAGGACTTTTGTGGGGTCAGGAAGGTTCAATACCTTATAGCATCCACAGATAGAATTTCAGTACCAAACACATTAATATTCAGAAAAAATATTCTAAAGAACCAAAGATACTGTACTCACTGTGTTTTAGACAGAATTTTAAAAACAAGGGTTAAAATGGAAGGAGCACCCTGTTTAACCAGAAGATGGCTGGCTACCCAACGCCACAGCCCACTCCTGAGGCGGCCCGGCTGAGTCCGGAACTGTGCTGCCTTATTTCTTGAGTCAATAATCAAGTTAAAAGCCTTTCTAAGATTTAATTTGATCTGGCAAATTAGTCACTTACGTTTTTAGAGTTTGAAACCAATCTCTCCCTTCCCACCAAGACATATCTCCATCTCAAAATTCTACTTCCTGCAATTAACACTGTTTCAAGAAAATACCAGTGCAAATTAACTCACAGAAGCAGTGTCTGCAGTACCGCGGAAAAGCCACGTGACAGGCACAACAGACACCGGCGTTCGAGTGCGTGTGCTGCGCCAATGACAGTGGCACCCTGTGCTCCCCACTCAGACACGCCTTTCCTCGGCACCACCGCTCAACCCCTTCCTCAATGTAGCTCTTAGTAGAAAATGTCAACAAGTATGAGCCCTTTGAGATTTAAAATCTGAAACTCAAATTATCAAGCCTTAATAAAAGCCTAATAAATTCCTCTATGTGTTATATTATGTCTGCTTAATTACCCCAAGCCTATAAAGGAAGCAGTGTAGAAGCAGAGCTTATATGTTAGCTTTACAGAAGAGTGCTTTTTGAGATTCTTTCCTCTAAATTTAATCTTTATGTGTACATTTAAAAACATAAACTCAGAAACATTATAAATCTGAAACATAGATCACTCCTATAGATATATTAAATGGGTAAATTCTCTTGGAAGGCAAAAAGTGATTAAAACCATCAAAAAAGTTCTTTATCTTAAACAGTACATTCTCAGCTCAGTGGACACCTCTTTATTATTACTAATGGTGTACTTCTTACACTGATCCAGCTTGCTTGTTGAAACTGCCATTTCAATACTGGTTCTACAGAACATAAATAAACTTTTAATGAAGTACGAAGTCACCGTTACTTTGAAAATGGTCTTTGCTTATCTGCTGTTGTTTAGAAAAAATAGCAAGTAACATTGTTTTTATTCTGATGATGTTAATCTTAAACAGTATCTTTGGAGGGGAGGAAAAATATGTGGCCTTGTCATGCACACACGGAGGATGGGCCCCTGTGATGTAAGGCTGCATAAGGTCTTCACCGCAGAGGAGCAGGGCAACGACTCCGCCCTGACACTCAAGGTCAGGCCGGTGTCACCAGCAGATCATCGTCCCTGTGTACCTTGACCCTACCTTCACCACACCCCCAGCTACAAAAAGGGGATTCCTATAGTATGGTCAATGCTCACTTCTCCTTAATATGCATTTTCTAATTTTGCAGTGGCTAGTTTCTTGACTGAGTTAGCCACTGCTTAAGTAAAAATATGTGTCCCAAAACTGTAGTAAAAAAAAAATCACTTTTCCCATCAAAAAACAAAAGATGGATTAAAAACAAATGGTGCTCAAGCAGCATTTTTCTTCTTTTTTAATTGAACTTATTGGGGTAACATTGGTTCACAAAACTGGTTTCAAGTGTACAACTCAACAAAACATCATCTGCACACTGTATCAGGTGTCCATCACCCAAAGCAGTCTGTTTCCGACCCCATTTAGCCTCATGTTGCTAACCTCCATCTCCCCCGCTCCCAGGCCCCTTTCCCTCCGGCTATCACCACACTGGCATCTGTGTCCGATGTCATTTCAAAGACAAAAACTCCTTACTGATCTTTCTCTGAAACTTTCAAACCTAGGTTTATGTAGTTTAAAGTGGATTGCACAAATATTTATAGACCATGAATATGCTCCACTAAGAGACAAAAGCAAAAAGCAATCCCAAATCACAAGAACAAATCCTATACAATTGGTGTCACAGGGTTTTTCTGTTTTGTTTTTTCACATTTTTTGTTCTGCTAATACACGTTATGAAAATAATCAGGCTTCACTGCAAAGATCTTTTTCAAGGAATCTTCCCCTTTTACCTCTTATGTAAACATATCCTCAAACCCAGCCACAGTTGGTGGGACTAGAGGGAAGTTTTTAAATCTCAAACCCTGCCTGTAGCAGGGGCTATACTGCAGGCCGAAAAACAAATACACAAAGGTAAGATATCAACAGAGTGGCAAGGAAGTGAACTGGGTGTCACTGTTAAGAGTCAGTATCTGTGAGAACTGTATATACCAACTGGAGACATGCTTTCATAACCTGCAATATATTGTGCATATGATGATCCTCATTCACTTCTTCTGCAGGTCTTCACTGAGCGTGCACCATGTGTCAGGCAATGGGCTGGGCTCTGTGACATCATGGTGGGCACGACCAGATAGGGCCCGTCCGTATGAAACTTAAGTCTAGTGAGGGAGATGAACCATGGCCAAATAATCACACAAACGTGAAATGGTAATTCTGATGTGTGTTAAAGGAGTATCCCCTTTGCTATGAGAGTGTGCACGTGGTGATTTGGCGGGGCTGGAACCGGTTCTCTGAAAGAGCCCCGGGGGTGAGTTCTGCTAATGGCCAGGAGATAATGGGGTGAAGAAGGGCTGGAAGAGCATTTCAAACAGAGAAACAGCACAGAGAGGCCCGTGGTGGGGAGGAAGCACATTTGGTTGGGGGAACAGAAGAAGGTGAGGTGTACCTTGAGCAGAAAAAGCCAAACGGTATGTGGGAAGAGATTCAGCCTCACACACACAAGGGTTTTGTCTTTTCCCTAAAAAGAATGGAAAGCCACTGAAGAGTTTTAAGCAGAGAAGTGATATAATCATATTTGTTGGCATAAAAGACCATTCTAGTGGCCCTCTGGCAAACAGATTTGAGAGGGAAACAACAATGAATGCTGAGGAGCCAGTTAGAAGGTGATTGCTATACTCCTGGCAAGAGGGCCTGGTGGCTCAGTTGGTTGGAGCATTGTCCCATACACCAAAAGGTTGCAGGTTCAATCCTTGGTCAGGGCACGCAGGGGACACAATGGATCGATGTTTCTCTCGTATCGATGTCTTTCTTGCTCCCTTCATCTCTCTCTAAAATCAATAAATATACCCTCAAGTGAGGATTAAAGAAAAAAAAGAGAGAAGAGAGGCCAGAGTTGATTTTAAGTAGAAACATACAAATATTTCCTAGCCTATAATCAGTGTGGTGTTTTCACTATTGGCAGATTTTCTCTTATTTGAATAAAAGAAGTTATATTCTATCCAGGAAATGAAACCATCTATTGGCCTAACAAATGTTTTTCCTGGAAAGACAAATCATATGTAATTATATAAATATAAAATTATCTAAAACTAAAATACATAATTACATACATAGGTATAGAGGTTAGAAGTTGAAGATTTAAGAAATTAAATGGGACATTCATGTGCTTGTTTAGTTATTCTGGACTGAGTACTAAAGGATACTTATTTCCAATTATCTAAATTAAATCACACAGGCTGTAGACGACACACTTGTAGTTAGCGATGAAATTCACACTAAGTTTCCAGACCTGAACTGTCAATACTTCTATGAATGCTATCATACATCATTTACTTGTAGTTACTCATGTCTCAAAAGGAGAGAAATGGAAATATGTAAGAAACTAACAGATATCCAAAAAACAGTGTGCATATCTGTGGTCCAGGAAGGGGAATAGTGGGGCACAAACGAACCCCCAGCTTTAGAGAGAAGTTACCCTGTGCCTGAAGTTATCTGGCTTCAGCCTTCATCACCATCCTTTGAGCTTCCCCCACTGAGTCAAGCAGGAATAGCATATCAGATCTCTGCAGATGCTGAAAGCTGAAGGCAGCAGAAAGAACAGCTTTGACATTCTGTCACGGGAATGACAGGACAAAATGGACCGCAATAAACAACAGTTTGAGTAGGATAATTTGATACATTGGAACCTTAAGCTTCTCCAGATGCTGAATTCAGCTTGGGACCTGAGATAAGAGGACAGCATTTACCCTCTTGAATAAAGTAGGAATGGGTAAAACCAGGAAAAAAGAAACCTCCTGGTGTAAACAGAAAGCAGTTCGCTAACCTGCCTGTCCTCAGATATACACATCTATTCACATATGGAATAATAGCATAACATATTCATATGTACAAATGCATGTAAAACATCAAACTTACACATGAGTACAAAATATAACTTGTCCGTTAGCCTCATAATATACGAGTAAGGCCAGAAAGAAAAACAAATGCTCGTGAGGAATCTTAACAAGGAAACAGCACTGGCCCAGTATTAAGCTCATTTATATCATATTGCTCCACAACTATTACAAATAAAAATGCCTCTGAATAACATTTTTTTCCAAATAAACAAGCACATGCAGACACAGATTTTGACTGTGAAGATTTAATTCACAACAGAAGGATGTTGCTTATGGAGTGAGAAGTGAAATCACAGTCCCTCTGGGCACATCCAGGTGTCTGCCAGTTTTCCATAACAAGACTGAGTGATGTGCTCGCATTTCAAAGACTGTTTTGTTTCAGTGAGGCCAGCGTAGGTGACTGGTGATGTCACGATGAAACAGAAGTCCCACCAGCTACAGATTCTGGTTAAGATCACTGAGAACTAACAAAGCAGCTTGCTTTCCTGGTGAAGATTTTCACTTAGTTTTTCTTTACTTAAGTAATCCTTACAAAGACAAAAAAACAAAACAAGACATCAACAGAAGCATGTGGTTTTGTAATTATAAGATACATTGTGCTTGAATAATCAAGAACAATGAGAAAAGACAATCTTAAGAACAATAGCTAACATTTATTGGCTGCCTATATTACTGTAAAAGGGTTTAAACTAGCAACTTACATTTATCGTACGACCCTGCAAGGTGATTGTTATTGGCCTCATTTTAACACTACTGGCTCAGACCAGGGAAACAAAATTTGTCCAAGGTCATGGAGCTTGTAAGGGATAGAGCAGGGATCAAACTCACGTCTGTCGAATTCTGTCAAGCTCAAAGGTTCAGCTCTTTCTATCCCACCCACTGTCTTTCAATATTACTACAGAACCAAAGGACAATGTTCAGGAAAAGAAATCAATAAACACATATTAAGAGCCAATGGAATGACACGACTAAAAGGTGCCGAAACACTATCCTGAAAAAACCCATCCAGGCAAGTAGGAGACCCTTTCCGCTGGCAAAACTTGTAAGGCCTCCAAAATTCTGTTTCCTAGAACCTCCTTCATAGGGCTTGAGATTTTTTAGGAGCATTCCATGCCAAAGCAATGACAAAGGCACCCTGCCAATCTTGCTGCTCATGTCCCTGGGACCTCTCCGCACCTTTCCAGCTATTTAAGTTCTGTGAATCCCACCGTACAAATTCTTCGGTGGCCGCCACTCGTACCTGAGGAGCCCCCTCCCCAGCCTCCTCACACACCGCCCTTCCTTCCGCACGGCCCATCACGCTTCAGCCCCCTCCTTGTGGGCTTGTGCTGCCCCTCTGCAAAAGGGCCCTGAAAACTTTCCTTTCTTTCTCCCTCCCTCCTTTACAAAAGCATTCAATGTTTGTTTTAGAAATTTTCAAAAAAAAACTCAGAAAGGCACAAAAAAGAACATAAAATCATCAGAGAGTCTGCCAGAGATAACTACTGTAACATTGTGGCATATATATTTTTCTAAGCAGAAGTATAATAATTATTTTAATAAATTTGAAATCATGTATACGTATATATGCAACTGTAATACTTTTGAAATTTTTAAAATAAAAGCAAACATTTTCCTATCATGAAATACTTTTCTACAATATTTTAGCGACTGCAAGGCATTATATACATATGAATACGGCATATTTATCTAACTCATTGCCTATTATTGGATATTTAAGTTGTTTTAACATTTAATTTAAGTAGTATTAAAAACAGTTATGCCATGAACATCCTCATAGATCTGTCTTTACCCAGATTCCTGGCCATTTCTTTAGAACCTATTCCTTGGCACATCTAAAAGGCCTTGGTGTGTACTGCAAGGGTGCCCTCCTCACAGGTTTCATGAAATTTCATTCCCAGCAAGAGCAAGTGCCAATGCACGGGAAATGGGTGTCTTGAACATAATAATCACCAACTTGCAAAGTAACTTAAAAGTGAATTAACTAATTCACTCAACAAATACTCATTAACCTTCTAAATGTGCCAGGTTCCGGGGACACAGCAAGCAGATATTGCCCTTGTTCTTACAGAACATTCTTTGTATCCGGACAGAAAATGAAGGATGCAATAACCACAAGTCGTTAAAAGTGCAGAAACGGGACATCACGAGAATGAGCAGAACCGACTGGACTGGCATGGTGCCCAGAGGTGGAGCTGCAGGTCGTGGGGCTGCCTGAGCGCCCTGGGCAAGGCTGGGCTTTCCCGTGTACCCCTCAGATCCAGGTCCTGCCATGACAGCTGCTCTTCCCATCCTCCCGCATGTTCTGTTTCTGTTTCGAGAGCCAGTTGAGGTAAAACAGTAGAGCTGACCCGTCAACAACACAGTTTGAACTGGGTCCATTTACACACAGATTTTTTTCAACAAATACCGTAAATTTATTTTCTCTTCCTTATGATTTTCTTAATAACATTTTCTTTTCTCTGGCTCATTTTATTGTAAGAACACAGTATATAATACATATAAAATACAAAAAATAAATGTTAATTAACTGCTTATGTTATGGGTAAGGGTTCCAGTCAATAGTAGGCTATTAGCAAGCAAGTTGGTGCTTGGGGAATCAAAAGTCATACATGAGTTTTCAGCTCTCTGGGGTGGCACCCCTCATCCCCACGTTGTTCAAGGGTCAAGTGTATTTTGTTTAAAAAGTCTCTTCCCAACTATAAAAGAAATTGCTACTAAGTATACATCTTCCGAAAGTTAATCCCCACCACACACACACACACACACACACACACACTGATTAAAAACAGAATTCTGGAGAAAAATTAGGTAAAATTAAGCAATTAAGTAGGGAAAATGTTTTTCTAGAAGATTATGTAGATTTGAATTACAGTTTTTTCATAACTAAATGTGTAATTTCTAATCAAGATGGTAAACAATTCTCATGCACATAAATGGCTACCAAAACTGGCCTGCAGTAATTGGCCTAGATGTTTTAAAAGGAAACAATCAAAACACACTGTAATTACATTATCAAAATAACATTCCTGCATTTTAATATTTTATACAGTACAGCATTTAGTAGCCACTGAGGCTAGCAACTTCTACAAAGTAAGCTACTTTTCCATTTCATGTAGACAAGAGCCAAACGGATAAAACTTTAAAAATTGTAGCAAATGAGTATAAGTTACACCACTGCTTTAGAAACAAAGCACTACTTTTTCCTCAAGTGTCTAAGAATATCAAAACATATCAGGACTTTGAAAAAATTCTGGTCTTGATTATGGTACTACAAAGAAAGAATACTGAATCAATTTTGATTCCTTAGAATGGGTTTTACATGTATAATTTCTTTGTAGTTAGGTTTTAAACATACACATGAAAAAGCAAATCCAAATCTATCCTATATATGTTTGCATAAGTATGGGTAATGTTTGGCATTATTCTAGTATTTACTATGTATTTTTCTAATATTTTCACATGTATTAATTTATTTCATCATTAAGACAACTGAAAAGTATATTTCTATTATTTCCATTTTATGGATAAGAAAACTTAGTCACAGAGCATTTAAGTATCTTTTCCAAGGGTATGCAGCTAGTAAAAGGCCGAGCTGGGAATCGAAGCCAGAAATGAATATATATATGAAACGAAGATGTCATCTGGGCCTTTTTGCCCCTCTGGCTTGATGCTCCGACCTTCCACACCTTATCCTATGGGAAAAAGCTCAGTGCCCTTCTCCAAGTGACTTTAAACTCTAGAGAACTTGCATTTTCAAGGTCCTATCTAGCTCCCAAATTTTGGTCTTCTGACTTAGTTTTGTAATTAAGTGCACACAGGGAAAAAAATGCACACTGAGTATTAGTTACTTCCTCCATTTCCGCCCTCCTTTATCATTCCTTCTCTCATTGGCACTGAAAGGAGAATTCCCTACATTTTTCCACTGTAGAACAGTGAGTTCTATCTTCCGTGGCATTCTATCATGGCCTCAGGTTCCATGGCCTTTTCTACAGGGAATTCTGTTGCTGGCTAAGAGAATGCACACAAATGTGGATGTGAGATACCCTACATTACGATTACTATAAAATGTTGCTACAGATGATTATACAGCTGTCGTATAGAACAAGTCTGACATATGCTCGCTGACGAATCAGAATAGAGGCACAAGCCATCCATGTTCAAATGGCATTAGGTTAATTCATTAAAGCCTTTAGTGAATCCATACGGGAGTAATTATTTTTCTTTGTATGTGAGAATCCACGGTTAGAGATGACAATGCTTAATGATGAAATGAAATCACATACCTCTGCCCTGCCAGTGAGGCTGTCAATACACGTATATTACAAGTGCTAAAGTCTTGTCAAAATACTATTAGAAAATGCAGGTTAGGAATATAATTGGGGGCATATACAAATTTTAGATCATGTGTGTCTAATACATGTAAAAATGAAATTTTAAAACATCATCTACTTCTGAACCAGTAAATATAAATTATTCACATGCCTTTACATACTGGGAGATTAAAAGGAGTTGGAGAAAGAAAGCATTCAGAAATAAAGTTTAGAACATGAAACGTTTTCTAAATTACTCATATCCTAAGAGTCACGCAAAACTAGTTCCTGAGCACTGCTATGCAAGGCCAACTGGACTGTGGCGAGTCTGGCACCACGTGGAGCCGAGCAGATGCGGCCGGCGGGCTATATGAGCCGCTGGCCCTTTGTTCAGGGTGCTCTGTCAGACAAGGGCCATGAAGGATAGAGAGTAATTCCATTTTTGAAAACCAGTCTTTTCCTTCAATATGCTTTCACAGTAATTGAAGAAAAATTGCATTAAGCATTGTATGTAAATATAAAACTGACTTCATAATTTTGGGCAGAAAATAAGTAAACATTCAAAAAGAGCAGCACAACTGGTACAGGCTCTAAGAACAGCGCCCCCTGTGTGAACCTCGAGGGCAAGGACTGCCATCAGCAGTCATGATGCCACTTGGTGCTGACTCAGTGAGTGTTTGCTGAATGGATGTCTGTGCAGGTGACAGAACAGGTTACCTGTGGAAGAAGTCTGGAAGTTGCCAGCCCTTTAAGAGAAGGAAATCTGTCTCACTCGAGAGTACATGCCCTTGTTAGTTGGCTCAATGCTTGGCACCTATTGAGTGCTCAATTCATGTTTAGCAACTGTATATTAATTAGAGAAGACAGAAGATTAAAGTGGAGACTATTATGACACCTATCTGAAAGCAACAAGAAACTACAGGGAACAAAGGGTGGGATTCCAGGAAAGCCTGCGGAGACCTGATGGAGAGCTGAGGGGAAGGAAGGGCTTCCTCAGGGAAGAGGGGAGGGAAGAGAAGATCATGAAAGAAGCAGAATTATTTGCAAGGGGAAATGAAAGGACATCAAAGAAATCCCAGATGCCTCCAATTTCTCACTTAATGAAAATGATAATACCCATGAAAGCACAGAGGTGACTGTCAGCAGAGGACTGCTACTCCTCAGTGGGAGTAAGGGTGAAGGCAGTGAGGTCTGAGCCTTGAGAATGGCAGAGGCTGCGAACGGTCACTGTGTGTGTGGGGTGGGAGTGGCATGCTAGGGAGAGCAGGAAAGCTAAAAAATACTAGATATGAACCATACGTCTCAAGCCAATGCTTTGATTGTTCAATACTTTTATCAAGAACTGTGCCAGGCTCCGTGGAGAATTAGAGAAATGTAAGATATGGCTCTTGTCCCTGAAAAGTTAAATAACAACCCACAGATATTTCATGGCAGAATGTGAATATATGCCAAAAAGAAAAAAAAAGTGGAAGAGATAAAGGCAAAACATTCCATAACAAGAACTATATTCATTAATTGTTATTTCTTTTTATATTAAGTTTTAATAATGATCTCCTCTACTTTTCTTGTGTGTGTTTATCTTGCTGTTTATATTCAATAAAACTTCTGGCTTTTATAATGAAATAGTTATTTTAGTAGGTATTTGAGTTCTTTTGTTTGTGAAAAAAATGACTTCTCAAAGTTCAGTGAACAAAACAGATCACAAAGCTTTGGCTGAGCCCAGGGTTATTTCTCAGGTAGATAGAGCATATTCCACAAAACAGATCTGAAGAAATATTCTTTGTGCAAAACAGGCTGCTTCCTAGAGCTATCCAACCAACAGAAGCTGTTATTACTATCCATCAACACTGAGGCTGGGTCTGAGAGCGTTAAACCAAAAATCAAATTACTGTTGCTTCTCTTTTGGTTCAGTACAGCTTTTCTATAATTCTCTAGAGCTAGGCAGCTGACAGCATGGATTTTTATTGAAGAAATGCTGTGACATTTTTCTAAATGTCACATTTCTCCCCCACAAACTAAAAATAGCATGTCACCATACCCCTACCCCTAATAAAATTGTTGGCTTGGAAATGACATTGATAAGCAAAACGAAGCATATAACCTTTTCTCCTCTTCTCTATAAATGTTTTATTTATTCCTGAGTAACATTTGGTATCTTTTGTAGGCTGAGATCAAAGGGACAAATCAGTTAATTTTACTGCTGAAGTAGTCTTTCCAGTATGGAATTGTCATTTTTAAAGCATGTTCCAGGCAGGCACTGCTGTCATTTGAGCAGTGATCTAGTGACTGACAGAAAATATCTGTAGAAATAATGTGTGCTCTCATAGTAATGTGACATTTTATGAGCAGTTTGACTGTTTTCATTACTCTGATTTCAGTCTGGTGAAGAGTAAGTTGGAAAGCCAGCAATGGAGTAAGGAAAGCCTGTCAGGATGAAGTTGACAGGACAACCTTGAAATTAGGCTGCTGTATTTAATAAGACTTTGTGGCAATTACCTGAAAGCATTTTAAATATTAAGTTGACTTGAATGCTTAATCTGATCAATTCCAAGGTCACTGGCTTTATTGACAAGACTGGCTAACTGACACTAAGAGCCAAGTTCCAAGCAAACTTTGTTGAAACTCTGGGTGTCTTTGCCTTCATTATCCTAACTAGGTTTTGTTTGAATGGTGAAGATTTAGTTATAGGAAAACTTTCATTCCAAAAAACTTCATATCTGAACTGTTCTGTATTCAGTCATGGTATTCTGTTAAAAAGAATGTATTGCTAGAAAACACCGTTCTGGACTAAAGTCCACAAAAGCAACTTTCTCTAAAGAATCATCAGGAATTTTGATTTCTAGCATGACAAATAAGGAATACCTGTGTACCTTGCTTATGAATACCCAACACTCATTTTTTTTCTTGCTCCTGAGGTGTGTGTTGTTTGGTAAATGTGCAGTTAATGTGGGAATTCTATAGATCCCCACTACTCATCTGAACTGGGGTGTTCAGTACACATATCTATTTGCTATTTTGGTGATGCACAATTTGGAATTCCCAAATTACTAAAAGATTGGTTGACTCACTTGAGTGAACTGAGCCCACTTGCCAGTGGGCCAGTGGCAATTTTTATTTTACTTAAAATAAAAATTTTTACCTCACGTGGTTTCTTTACTGTCGGTGTACACAGTCACTGTTGGAAAGGCCTGATTTGTTTTGAAGGTGTCATTCTAAATTTCCAATTACTTTTGTTAGTGCAATTTAGAGCTGCCACCATAAGCTATAAGGTGGCTTGGGAATTTGAGGGTTCACAAAGGGTTTAGAATGTATAGCCAACAAAATTACAAATGTCAAAAGACCACATAGATAAGTTAACTGCTCTTTTCAAAATAACTTTATTAGTATATAAATGGCCCTTTAAAATGTTTTTGTATGTAAATTTCTACATTTCTTAATTTGCTGTAAGTCCTAGTTCCCCAAATGCTTACTTACACTGTATGCTCCTCAAGGGAAGCTTCTAGCTTAACCAAAGGTACCCCTAAACCTCCAGCATACAGCAGGAACACAATGCTTACTCCTTCACAACACTAATGTCTCTTACAATTCCAGATGTAAGTCAAACTTCACCCTAGTGTTCTAGAACTTACCTAAAAATTCAGTCTTCATTTTACAGTTTATAATTTTTTAGTCATGAGTGGTGTTCTTTTCCAGATGAAAAGTAGGTGTACTTATTCTCGGTCAATAGTCTGCAGCTTGCATTGTGTCTTGCCACCCCACCGCCACCTTCTCTCCTAACTTCATATCTATTTCTGTATTTTTAGCAGTGTACCAGCACATTTTGAAATGACAATCAGATGCTTTAAAAACTGACTGCATAAAAAGGAATAAAATGCCTAGGAATAAATTTAACCAAGGAGGTGCAAGACCTGTACTCTGAAAACTACAAGACGATGATGAAAGAAGCTGAAGAAGACACAAATAAATTGAAAGCTATACCATGCTCGTGTATGGGAAGAATTAATACTGCTAAAATGTCCATATTACTCAAAGCAATCTACAGATTCCATGTAATTTCTTTCAAAATACCAATGGCATTTTTCACATAACCAGAACAAATAATTCTGAAATTTACATGGTACCACAAAATACCCCAAAGAGCTAAAGCAATCTTGAAAAAGATGAATAAAATTTGAGGTATTATGCGCTCAGATTTCAAACTATCCTACAGAGCTACAGTAATCAAAACAGTATGGTCCTGGCACAACAACAGACAGATCAATGAAATATGATGAAAAGTCCAGAAATAATGCTATGCTTGTATTTTTCAATTAATTTACAACATAAGAGGCAAAAATACACAATAAAGAAAAGACACTCTCTTCCATTAATTGTGCTCAGAAAACTCAACAGGTACATGGAAAGAAAGGAAGGAAGGAAGGAAGAGACAAACAAACAAACAAACAAACACACAAACCGGACCACTTTCTTATACCATGTACAAAAAATAGACTCAAAATAAATTAAATACTTAAATTTAAGACCACAAACCATAAAACTCCTAGAAGAAAACATAGGAAGTAAACTCTCTGACATGGGTCTTACCAATACTTCTTTCATGTTACCTCAGGCAAAGGCAACAAAAGAAAAAATAAACAAATGGAACTACATCACACTAAAAAGCTTTTGTATAGTGAAGAAAACCATCAACAGAACAAAGAGAAAAGACAACTTATTGAATGGGAGAAGGTAATTGCAACTATATCTGATAAGGGGTTAATACCAAATATATATAAGGAACTCATATAACTCAACATTGAAAAACACAAACAATCCAATTAAAAACTGGGCAGTAAACCTAAATAGATGTGTCTCCAAAGAAGATTAACAGATGGCCAAATAGACACATGAAAAGCTCATCATTGCTGATCATCAGGGAAAGGCAAATCAAAACCACAATAAGACAGCCTAGTGCACCTGTCAGAGTGGCTATGATCAAAAAGACAAGAAATAGGGAAGTGAAGAAAAGGGAACCCTCACATACTGCTATTGGGATTGCAAACTGGGAAACAGTATGGAGGTTCCTCAAAAAATTAAAAATGGAACTATCATACAACTCAGCAATTCCACTTCTGGGTAGTTATCTGAAGAGAAAAAAAGACTACTTCAGAATGGCATCCATTATGTTCATTATTTATCACAGCCAACATATGAAAGCAACACAGGTGTCCATCAATAGATAAATATATAGGGGGATCCAAGATGGCAGCAGAGTAGGTAAAAGCTATACTAACCTCCTCCCAGGACCAAACTGGAATTACAACTAAATTACAGAAAAATCATCCTGAATAATCAGCTGAACACTAGCTGGAGAGAAGGCTCATAGATAGATAGCAGGCTCACAGCTCTTGGTGGGGTGTTTAGGAGGTAGAAAGGAGCGAGCAAAAAAAAAAAAAAAAGAAAAAAGGACTCATGGAAACAGACAGCAGTGTGGCAACTGCAGGGGGTGTGGGAGGTGGAGGTGGAAGAGGGTAAAAAAGGGATAAATGGTAGTGGAAAAATTACATTAAAAAATAAATAAATGTGTAAAGAAATGTGGTACATATATTCAATGGAATATCACTCAATTATAAAAAATGAAGTCTTGCCATTTTTGACATCATGGATGAACCTACAGGACATTATGCTAAGTGAAATAAATCAGATAAACAAAGACAAATACCATATGGTTTCATTTATATGTGGAATCTAAAAGCAAAACAAAACAAACAAATGAACAAATAAAAGAAAACAGAAACAACTCAGAGAAATGAAGAACAAATTAATGGTTGCCAGAGGAAAGGTGAATGGGGGGATGGGTGAAAAAGATCACATGTAAGTGGCTGTGGCTGGGTAGCTCAGTTAGTTAAAGCACCATCCTCACAGGCCAAAGATGTGGGTTTCATTTTGGGTCAGGGCACATACAAACATCAACCAATGAATGCATAAATGAGTGGAACAACAGATGGACGTTTGTCTCTCTAAAATCAATCAAAAAAGTTTTTTAAAAAGCTAAAGAAAGAAACTAAAAAAAAAGGTAAATAAGTGATGGGGATGTAAAGTACAGCACAGGGAATATTATCAATGATATTGAAATAACTCTGTATGGTGACAGGTGGTCATTGGACTTATTGTGATCATTTTGTAAGATGTATAAATGTCAAATGGTTATGTTATACTCCTGAAACTAATGTAATATTGCATGTAAATTATACTTTGATAAAAAATATGAATTGAACCATTCAAAGTTCAGAAGCCCAAGCCAATAAACTAGTAGGTCAAAATGAGTGCCCTGAAAACAAACAAACAAAAAAACTTGAATCATTCCCTCCAGTTTTGAAAACATAATTGTTACGCTTTTAAAAAGCCTGTAGTAGTAGTTCCCAGACCCTTCCCCCCGAAAAAAGAAAAAACCCTGCAATTTTTAAAGGTAAAATAGTTTATTTGAAACTCAAAATGATAGTGCTGTAATTCTGTGGACATTCTCAACACCGAGAAATAGATGCTTCTGTATTTCACAAAATAATTACACATTGTGTATATATTTTGTTATAAATGAATGAGATTATTGACTAGCTGGTAGTTATATTTTCTATTAGATCAGATTTTTTTTTTAAGAAAAGATGCATGAAGACTATGTTCTCACGTAAATGCGGCTACAAGGTGGGACACAAAGGAGCAACGCCAAATCTCCAGTGGCAGAAGTCCGGTGTCACCTCATGGCCCTCAGTTAAGGCAGAGCCTCTTCCTTTGGCTCATTCGTGAACACTCCGATCTTCTTGTCTGCCTTCCCATCCCCCTCCAAAACAAAACATTTATTAACTGAAGCTTCCAACTGTGACAGAAATTACAGTCATGTTAATGGTACAGATGGTGTAAAAAATGCAATCTAAAAACATGATTAGAAAACTCAGGGGCTAGGTAACCCAAGTTCATCTTGGATATGGCTGACCAGACATCTACGAGGAAGGAAATACACATTTTTGGTTAATTAGTTTGCTTTTATCCATCCCTGTAATTAGAACATGCTTTCCCCCCTTCTTAATCCTAAAACAGTCATTAGATTTAATAAACCTTTTCTAGATGGCCACAAATGAGAAAATGAATTAGTTAAAAAGCAAGCATTAAGCTGGTATTACCAATATGATTGCAACATTATGTGAATAAAAATGTTTTGTTCAATTATTCAAAATTAAATATATCATTTTATTACAAAAGAATATACAGATTTTTTCTTTCTTTCTTATGTTTGTTCATAAGGTAGTAAAATATTAATGGTGTCTCCACAGATTACATTCCTCCAAATGGAAGTGATTATTAATTATTCTTTCCAAAAAAAAAAGTCAACCTCTAATTAGCTTTTTCTCAAGTCAAAAAAGAGTCAGAATCCCACATGACTGAAGGAGAGAGGGTGGTCTTGGATGCAGGGCACTACCCAGGAAGCTTGGCTTATATAACTTCCAAGGCTCTTGTGAACTGGCTATGGAAACAGAGCTGCAAGTTAGCCTTTGTTGTTATTCTGACTGCTGAACTGTTCTGTGATGGTGTCCCAACTCCACAGGCTGCACTAATCCTCATCACATGCTACTGGCCAATTGGGTAAGAAAATCAGTTATTAACAAGGTGCCGCTTTTCAGATGATTAAAGGCTAAAATCACTTAAAAAAAAAGGAATATAACAAAAGGCTGAGGACCCAAGCTTTCCAGTCTTTCATCTTGTTGAACATTCTCTGTACTAAATAAAGTTACTCTTTGTTGTGCGTCAAGAAGCATCTCAATAATATAACTTTATGCATTAAAATTAACCCAAGCCCTGGCTGGTGTAGCTCACTGGATTGAGCACGGGCCTGTGAACCAAAAGGTTTCTGATTCTACTCTTAGTTGGGGCACATGCCCGGATTGCAGGCCAAGTCCCCAGTAGGGGGCACATGAGAGGCAACCACAGTGATGTTTCTCTCTCTCTTCCTCTCTTTCTAAAAATAAATAAATAAAATCTTTTAAAAAAATAGCCCAAATTGGTCCTCACTTGGATCTTGGATACACTTATAGGAAAAAACTATTTGTTGGATGGCAGGCGCCAGGGCATCGATGTTTCCTCCCTCACACCCAAGGCCTGTGCTAAGGCAGCGTTTGCTCACGGCACCTGGGGCCATCACTGCTGATGGGTTGCAGCACTGCACATCTGGGCCTAGATCAGAGGGGAAAGTGCAAAGGGGAGGAGGGTTATTTTGATCATAGGACAACGGCAGAGATCTGAAGGGACCCTGGATAGGAAGATAACTTCAAGAATGTCTTAGAGAATCCAGTCCATCTTGGGAATATACTAGAGGCTATAGAAAAGATTCTACATATTTTACTTCTCACTCTAAAACTCATAAGGTTAAGAGGGAAGGAAACTGAGTCCAGTTGGGTCATTCTACATTTATTCTGAGTTGAACCTACCTTGGAATCTATAGGTTAGACTAGAAAGGTTAGGGTCAGAGATCAAAAACATTTTTTTCCGGTGGAATATGGGACATAAAATAAATTTTGGGTAATTATTATGGAAGAGTGGTACTCCATGGAACTATTACTTTGTCATGTCAGCCCTCTTATTATTTTAATTTCAGAGTAGGGAAAAAACCCAAGGCCCAGAAAAGTACATGCTGGGACTCATGCAAATGCCTGGCCCCTGACTCCCAAGGCCATGTGTGATGGTGAGTTTTCTTTTGCTAGGCAACAGTACCACACACCATCCAGACCCATTAGGACTGCAGAAAGATATACCAGGATACTAGCAGTCTGGCAGTGCACAATCTCCAAGCCAGTTTTCACATACATTTATTTGCATAAAATGTTACATCCTAGCCCACCTGAACCTTAGGAAATCCCACTCTTCATGTTGTCTAGTGTCAAACACTGAACTATAGGATCAGCCACAAATCAGCCGTAATTTTAGGCACACACTTGGCTTCTCTGGCCTGTGGTTGCCTCACTGCAAAATGAAGTGGTTAGATAAGATGATCTCTATAATCTTTACTAATACTAAAATTACTTGAATTTACTCTATTTCCTAATACCACACACTGCAAATCTGATTTACTGTTCTTTGTTGAGATGAGCTTCGAGCCCCCTAAAAAGCAGCTAGGAATTAAGTCAGGAATAAACTGCTTCTTTATAAATGAGGTGGAAGAAAAGATGTGTGTCAAGATGGATGCTTGACCTGGAGGTTAATAGAGAATTCCAGTTTTCTGGGATGTCGCTAACACAGTTTCACAGGAGGAAAGAAAAAAACCTCTCTTCTCATAATAATGTTACAAGGTTTTGGATTTTTTTTTTTAAAGGAGTGACTACAAAGGAGGTATTTACTCTAAATGTGAAAAGATCAGCTTGGTAAATAAAGGAATGTACATTATTACCTTAATTTAAAATTTTTATAGACTTCCTGCTCTTCACCGTTAAGAACAAACATGACAATCTGCACACTTTCAGCACTTAGGATGCTGTTCTGAGGAGGACATGTGACTGCCTGGAAGAGAGGCTGTGGATCCTGCATGCAAATGAACTCCCTGCCCCCAGCCCGGCAGACCTCACAGAAACAGGGGAAGGCACCGATCAAACCCCCCACCCCAGGAAACCAAGGAGGACATGACCACCTAGCAAAACAGGAGGACTAGTTTCGCACATCTGATGAAACTGCAGCCACTTTGTGTAAATCTCAGATTTAGAACAAGTAAGAACAGTAAAAACAGAAAATCTTGGAAAATACGTGATGTTATGGCATTGTCCTTGTCTGCCTCCTCGCTCCAACCTCAGTCTGCCTAGTCTGAGTTCCTGCATTTTCATGAACAAACAGGTGATTCAGTCCGAATGCCCCATCACAGACCCATGCCTCGTGCCTGACACGGCTCCCCGCTCACAGCACAGTGCTCACCACCGCCTGGTAGGTGCTTTGAAGACGGTTGTTCATGAATATGCGTGACTTGACTTCACTGAAGGGAAAATACCTAACATTTGCTTGCTTAAGCTCCATGTCATTTGACCTTCAGAATTCTATGACCTTCAGAATTGTAATTTTATGCCCATTATCACAGACCAGAAAACTGAGGGTCAAGGAAGTTAAGTAACATTCAAGAGAACACAGCTTTGTGGTAAGAAGATTCACATGTAAAGTGCTTTGTATTAAGTACTATACAAATGAAAGTAATTAATATAATGCTTCGGCATATCTTTATAAATTGAGACAAAATTTAAAACTTCATATAGAATGATGTTTTAGCCTTTCCTGCCTACCAAAATTTTGGTACCTTCAGATTCCTTCTCTTAGCCCCAAATGAGGCGATGCTTGTCCTTTATCCCCAACAGCAGGCAATTTGGCAGGGTGAAACACACTGCTCTCCCACCGGAGTTGTTCCCGCCAGGCTGTCACAGGGTGTTCAACAGAGAGCAGCAAGACACACACTCACTCTCCTGACGAGGGTCCCCAGAGACACAGGTCTGGAGAATTGCGGCATTAAGAAATGGTGTTTGGTACAATCAATAGTCTCTCAGGCTGACTTAATGTGGAAGGAAAACAGTATTAAACAATTACGCTGCACATGAGTATTGTATATGAGTGCATAGTTGATCATTTTTATGGTCTAATAAAAATGTATTTACTTTTGTTTATTACAAATGCATCAGGGAACCGACACATCTAACACAGAGTGGCAGTTGGTTAGCAAGATCCAGCTAAAAAATAAAGCCCTGACAAAGTTAAAAAATAAAATATCAATTTCTAATTTAAATAACATCATGCCAATTTTGTTTAAAAACAAACACAAAGCTTTTGTTTGAGGCTGTTAGTCGGCCTTTTCTTCAACAGAAAAATGAACCGAGGAGCTTTTGTGGTGAAATGCTAGCACGAAAGGTCGTGTGGTCCTACTTTACACAGATGACACTTCTTATCACTACAGACGACACACTTGCTTTGATGACACAACACTTAAATAGAAAAGAAAAAAACCCTACAAAAAGAGAAATGTGGACAGAAAAAAAGTTTTTGAAATTTATGATTGTGTTTTTAACTTTCCCAATTCGGGGTATACTGACCTATTCTGGTTGTTTTTATTTTTGACCTTCTAGCATCATTGTGTTTTCAGCTTCTAAGAAATAAAATATGACTAAATGAAACATGAACTTACAGATCTGTTTCACCATCTGAGAATAAGGATTAGGCTGAATCAGCAAATTAATTATGGTTCCCTACATTCTGAGCTCGATGGAATGATTAGTTGGCTACAAGCTGCATAGATCATGCATTCTTCTCTGTAACAAGGCAAATTAGATATTTATGCTTCTATTCCAAACAAAGCAGACAGGCTGTCTGGCAGGAGTTTTTTCTACACCAGTTAGAGCTCTTGTAAGTAAAGCTTAGGAGTTTTATCATGTGGCACGTCAGCCGGGCTATATATAAACAATGTTTATGAGGGTCACACTGTTTCTTATTTGACAGTCAATAAATGCACTATTCCCATTACCACCTCTAAGTTCTTATAATAATTTTGTAAAAATAATGTTTCTTTGCTTGAATTTGCCCAAAGTAGTTCACATTCATTCTTTAAGACTGCCTTACTACAATTTATACTTCTGTTTTCTCTTAAAGCATTCTATTTGTATGCTTGCCTACGCTTTTGGTCCAAATTATCACCACAGTGGCTCATCTCTAAATGTTCATAATACCTGGCACACACTCCTTATATCCTAGGCATGTCAGCTACTGCCTCCCACAGCCTTCTGAGCTGCCAACGGGCTCCTCAGTCTATGAATCCTACCCACCTCGTTTGCACAGATGTGACTTACTATCATTAACAGCCACACTTGCTTTGATGACAAAACACTAAAAAACCCAATAAAATAGAGAAATGT
Source organism: Phyllostomus discolor (assembly GCF_004126475.2). Lineage (NCBI taxonomy): Eukaryota > Metazoa > Chordata > Mammalia > Chiroptera > Phyllostomidae > Phyllostomus > Phyllostomus discolor. Next base: position 75,784,735 of record NC_040907.2, read on the forward strand.
AGACAAGGGAACACATTTTTTGAAACTTACTACAGTGTGTTTTTAATTTTCCTAAGTCATGTAGTTGGACAGTACATTGGTGGCCACCAGCTCACCAGGAGGCTGGCACTGGAATCGGTTGTGCTACCACAAACCTCGTTGCTGGAGGCAAAAATGGGGCACCCCCCAATTTCTGTGGAGTCCCAGCTCTCCTGCAAGTCCTGACAGGCTGGCTTGATCCATACAAGTAGATTTTCTTTTTTGGTGCTTGGTACTGTGGCTCAGGTCAGGTCAGAACTGCTGTTCTGTCTCACCCAGAACTCTAGGTGCTCAGAACCCTAATGCATATGGAAAATAAGTTGTGATACAAGAATAAACTCTGTGCTTCAAGCACTCACAAGTGTAAACCTACTTTTGCCCAATTCTATATTTAATAATTCAGTATTTCCAAGTATCTAGACCACTGAGCATATTAAACAGTAATTGTTTAGAAGGAAGGGAAAGGAAATGGGTAAGAGATTTGATGAGTACTTACAAAGAATCCATTTTCAGAGATTTATTTCTCACAAAAAAAGATACTATTTTCCCTATTTTGAGATGACAAATATGAAGGTCAAACAGATTAGGAAATGTGCCCGAAGCTTCACGGCTAGTAAATGAGAGAACGCCCATTCCCAGCCAGGGTCACTCGCACTGCGAGCACTTGCTCTCTCTTACACACCATGCTGCCTACGTGTTTTAGCAAATTTAGATTACAGAAATGTTAGAAATAAAAGTATGTCTTTTGAAGGATGGGCATTTAAAGAGCTTTGGATTGAGATTGTCTGTGGTTGAACTGATAAAATGCCGGCTTCCCCTGAACTCTCTCTGACATACACCACACACCCTGATAACGTCGGTCATTGTGTCTGAGCCACTGAATTCATTTGGAGAATCCATTTTCTTTTGCATGACAAGATTCAGATGGCAATAAACGATCTACCCAGATATTCTGGTGTTGAGGGGTACAAGCATCATTTGAAATAAAAATATGAGCCTGCTAATGAATATGAAAGTTAACTATTTTTCTTTCCTAGTGTTGAAGGAAGAAAGGGGAAACTGAATAAAACAGCAATAATAAAACTGAAATGAGAGAGAAAGGAAAGAGGAGGAGACTCTTTCCTTCCCGAAACACAAGGCATATGTATATGTTACACAGAGAGCTGTTCCATAAAGGTTTATAAAAAATAAATGCGGAATGCAAAGTTGAATAGCTGTGATATTAAGACTTTCCACTCTTGAGAAAAATACGGGTCCCATGGTCTATAAGTTATTTGATTCTGACAAGCATTCCCCCATCTTGTCTAATATTTAGTTATATTAACCATATAAGAAGCTTTAATTTTATTATTCTGTGTTTCTGTCCCCTGAAAATAATGGGCTTAAACAGCCTTCACACTGTCATTTTACCCAGTGTATAGATTCTTTTAATGAAGAACTGTAATAAAATATTTGCTTTAGGAATGAAAACCAATTTACATTTCGATGTGTTTTATTTAAAAAACCTGAATCATAAAAATGCTCTTTCAAAAGATAAGTATCTCATATTTAGAAAGAGACTTTAGCCTATTTATCACTTCAAGGCTTCTTCATGCTTTAACTACCTTTAGAAAATTGTAATAGGCCGTGGAAAAGAAAATAAGAAGAGTGGTTCCTCTCTTCATATGATAAATCTGCTTTTGCCTGTGAAGGTCAAGTAGAGACTGTAAATAACTAAATTAACTTGTAACTAGCAATACACAGGTTGACCAACTACTATTAAACATAAATAGCCTTTTTTTTTTTTGAGCTAGAACAGTTATCTTCAATTTGCAAATAATCTCAGCACACGAGGTTAACTGTAAAGTGAGGAGTTCTGAAAAGCGAACGTTCGCTCTCCATTATAGACGTGATGAGTTCTGGTGACCTTTTGTTCACAATAATGCTGACAAACTCTGCATAATGCATGACTGTCCCACCCTCCAGCCCCTCCTCCTGACAGAGTTTCCTGCTCTTATTCCAATCAGTGCACTCTGCAGCTATGGCTATGGGGCAGGATGCAAGTTAGTAAGGGGGTGGTGGTGGTCAAAGGCAATGGCAGGCATCAGTTTGCACTGTCCCTGACCTTGGATGCCTTTGAGAAGAGTAGAGGGCAAGTAATTTATTGTGATATAGGGGAGCTAGCTAGGAAGTAATTCCTTACTACTATCTTCATGATCTGAGATACAGTCAAAGGCACGAGAGTGCAGTACTTACACGGAAGACATGCTGGGCGGTTACCTGGATAGGTATGTGCTCTATTATCTGGTTATAATTTAAGCCAGATGTGAAACCCAAAAAGGTGTATTCGGACCATTACGCTCTTAGTGAACTGGCAGAAGTACCACAACAGTGTAGACAAACCTCTAAACATGAGTTTTAGAGGAAAAATGTTGGTATTTTTAGGTCTTGGGGGAATGAGAAATAAAATTTTCTGAATCAAATAATTTGTGAGTTTTGGTTCCTAGAGCTGATTCCAGGCATGAAGCTAGGACTGAATCCCTTAGGCTTTCAAAGTTCCAAATGACCTTCAGTTAAAATTTTATAATGTGGTTCCTTTAAAATATATTCATGCCTTGCTACTAATATCATCACTAATAATACAGTAATTAGTAATAGTGGTGTCAGTGGCATTATGTAATACTGTAAAAATTAAAACTGGCTGTTCACTTCTATCCTCCCCAACACACTGTGAGTGTATTGAAACACAGGACCAAACAATATCTTATTCTTTATACTGCTGGTGCCTTGCACACAGTGACTGAATAAACAAACACACATGTTGTAAAATTTCGTCTAATGACTACTGAGTCTCATTTATAATGCTGGCATCAGGGCAAGACTTTTTACAGAGAAATCTGCTCCATGATACTAGGTACAGTGAACAGAGGACATCTGATTTCATCTAACCTCAAAGTAAACACAAAATACAGCCTAGAATGGAAGTTGTTTTCCCTTGATCTGGAGAATCATACACATGCCTGGTTGTCCTTAAGACAAGCTGGCAACATGAAAAGGTGCTTAAAATTTAGTAAGGATGTAAACATTTATATATTCATGATAACTCAAAAACATAACAGCGTAGATTTAGTAAAATGTTACAAATTTTTAAGTCTTGTGTGTTTGTATTTGTGCATTTGAAAAAGGTCTATTTGGCATTGTGGGAGTCTACTGTGTTCTGCATTAACGGTGACTTGCAGGGGAAGGGAGAGCTGTCTTGCTGGCTCCCTTGCCCATCTGTCCGTGCCCTCCCCCTCCACGGCACCGGCTCTCCACCAGAGAAATGTGCACTGGCCTTCGAAAGCTGTCTTGCTGGCATGCCTCCTGAACTTATAACGTTTTCGTTAAAAAATCCTCCCCCTTTCAGTCCTGTCCAAGCTTCAGGATAAAAGTCCTTTATTTTCAAGAAGTATAGTCCACTAGTTTATATGTTCCTCGAAGAAGGAAATTAAATTATGGTGTATTTCACTAGTGCAGGGTCCTTTATGGGAGAAATTAGTTTTCAACCACTGCTGCGAACTCTAGAAAACTTACACAGGAAGAGGAGCTTAGGCACCAGGAAATACACGTATTCCATTTCACCAGCTCTTAATTTACTGGGATATAGGAAGGGAATGTGATGTTGTGCAAACTCTTATGAATATAACAGACAAAATTCAGCAAGTTTAACCAGCAAAAATGACACTATATATATATACTTACAGGATTTGAAACTTTACCACACATGTATATTATCTCATTTGACCCTCACAACTAAAGGCAGAGCAGGAATGATGGCCATTTTCACAATGAGAAGTCAAGTTTGAGATATTTCTTTTTCAGATAGAAGTCTCGCTACTACCATATATCTTACAGAGAGGGCCAGCCTGGAGACGGGCCAGCCTGTGCCAACCCACTGGCAGCACCGTCCAGCTGGCTGAGTGGCAGAGCCGAGACAGCAGCCCCGCCCGACCACACACAGCACGGTTGGTGCAGCTCGCAGGCTCTGGGAATGACGTCGACGTTCTCATGGTCACAGCCTGTTTGCTATAGAATTTCTACTCTCTCGTTTGTCAATGCAGTGCTCTTGGCAGGGAGAGTATTTTTTTTTTAATCAATTAATAGAGTGAACTAAACCATAATGGGATCTAGAGTATTAGAAGAAACAACTAAAAATAGCTTTAAAATAAGAAATGGACGGGCTGAATACTTAATTTTACTGATTTTATTCCTAAAGTAATTTTCCATCTTTATATAAAACATTATCTCGATGTCTTACACTCTTAAGATGTCAGACTGTACACGTCTTCCGTTTCATACAGTTTCCGTCGGTGTTGCTCATGGTGCCTATGCGACCGAACCTCAGTGAAATTATGTTTCAAGCAGAAGCTGTAGTTTACTTATTTCTCTACAAAAACTATGATCCTCTGCCTTGTTTCCCATGCATTAGTTCATGATTGATTACTGTTACAGTGTGGATTACCTTTTGCATTCTGCAGCACACAGCATTAATCTTCACTTATTCTTCACTAGTGTAATTCATTAAAATACATTCTTTGAAATTGGGTCACATATAAAAAGATGTAACCTCACAGGAATATGTGCTGTTACAACAAAACATAATTAATAAAGCATAAAAATGTTTTATGAAGTTATAGTTTTAATTTGCTACCTGAAGAAATATGCTCTAGCGATTTTGTACAAGGTAACTTCCCAGGAGAATTTAAAGCCCCTCTCCCTCCCTCCTCTAGGTACTGAAGGATTATGATTAATGCCCACTAAATCTCTCTCAATTGGAAAATGTCCTAGCAAACTTCTAAAACCAAATTTGAGCTACTGATGAGTATGATGGTCCTAAACCTGGAGCAAACTTGGTTTGACTTGTGAATTCCTGCCCTGTCTCTCCAGGTCCCTTCTCTTTTCTTTCAGGGCCATTCCTGCACAGCAGGGGACAGAGTGTGTCAAAGTGGGCCCAGCAGGAGGCAGTACACAGGAGCAGGGCCGCAGACACCTCCAGAGACCCCGGCCAACGGATGACCTATATTTGATGCGAGTAGTTCACATGAGAAAAAGTGTATCTGTATTGAAGCTTACATTTTACCTGTATTTTAAGAGGCAATTAGAGAGAGAGATAAAGTAAATATGGGCAAGTGTTACAGACGTGTATCACTCTAAATTCATGAAAAGTCAGCAAAACTATATATGTTCATGTAAATGTGCACATGGTCTTCTTTCTCTTAATTCCTCAATCTTCATAAACAAATGTATGAGGGGGAGGTTAGTACAAGTAAAAACAGCATTAATGGGTCGCATATTAATATTTATGTTTCACTATATAAAGACCTTGCATACATTATGACTCTGTTCTGCAAGCTGAATGAATAACTAATGTAACATTATGTACGGGTACATATTAAACAGACATGTCTACACTTTCTTAGTTCAGGATATGATTAATGCAGCCTATCAGAAGCCAGATGGTGCAGAACCAGAACCATCAATCAAAATGAAAAGACCACTGCATGCTATCCACAATGAGGTTCTCACAAATGGAGATTCTGTTCACAGACCCTAACTGGTAATAGGCAGAAAACGCCAAGAACATAGCTGCACTGTCCCACTGGGATACAGAGTTGCAGCTCCGGCTTGGCGAGATAAAAAATCTGGCGCAGGAGTGTTCATGGCTGGAGCCCTGAGCAGCAGGGCTGAGAAAGCCTGAATAAACCAAACAGCCTGTCTTTAAGATTAAAAAAAAAAATTAGACGCTTTTTAATTATTTTAAAATGATGTTTGCACTGATGACAGTATCTGTCAAACAGTATCCATTTCCCATTTGATTTAGGATGGGACAGCGCCACATACTAACAAAGCAGCTGCCACTGTCTGCCTGACACGTGAGTTGGCATCTCGTTCCTCTTGCACAGGCTTTATTATAAATAACCCCCATGCTTTAGTGATACTTTGCAGCCTTTCTCCACGGGAAACAATTTTAGTCTCTGTTACGTTTAATACTAATGACTATTTTTGGGGCATTTGTAGGGAGAAAGGTAGTCAAAAAATGTTTCCTGTTCCTTTAATAGCTTTACATAAAAATAACTATAGAAACACAAGGGGCTTTGTCTTTGTAAATGGATCATGTGTGTCTAGAAAATGTTAAATAATCCACATATGCTGTAGGACCTCAAAAAAAATTAAAACAAATATATAGGTTCCAAATCCCAATGGCCACTGAAATACCATCTTGAAACTCTAATTTTGTGGAGTTTTGGGAGGTATACAGATGTGCAGGCATGGAGAAATTTCCAGGAAATAAAAACTTCTTCCAGAGGAGTTATACAGCAAAGTGGGATACTTATAATACATTAAAAACCACAAATATAAAAGGCTAATGGAAATGAAAATATATAAAAAACCTAAATGTTGTTATCTAAAGATATTCCTGCTTTAAGATAAAAATTATATTATGACCCTCAAAACTTGACATGTGAGTTAATTTGGGAAGAGAACCGCCAGCCTACTTTTACTTTTGTAGCACTAATGAGAAAATAAGTGAATTATGCATATTACTAAAGATAAGACTTTAAGTAGAATGGTTGAGCTTAAGAACTTTTTAAAATTTTGGTATTTCCTTTTATCTTCATTATTATGTTGTTTTAAAATAGGCCTGACATCCTAACTTATGAAAAATTTGTTAGCACTTTCTCCCTAATAATGCGATCATTTTCCATGTTATTATAAATTCTATGCAAATCATATTTATCACATGGGTATTCCACTGCACACACACACTATGGCTTATTTATATAATAAATTTCCTTATTGGTGGACATTTAATTTTTTTCTCTCTCTCCTATTATTAATTATAGAGTAAACATTTTTGTGAAAAGTGGTTATTTCTGTCCTTAAGATTATTTCCCTAGAATAGATTTTCAGAGGCTCGATTGCTGAGCTTAATGATATTAACTTTAAGGCTCTTTCTAAGATTTATATTCTCATCTAACATTTAATTAAAACCAGTCTCAATTTTAAAAACCAGAAATTTCACAGGTGAAAGTAACACTTTATTTCCATTTAAATTTGTATTATTTTAATTACCAGATAGGTTAAGGATTTTTCTGTGGTTAGACAACTACATTTCCTTTTTAAGGTCTTACTGATGGCTTAGAAAATGTATCATTCTCATCTACTTGCATAAAGAATCACAGAGTACTCCTTGAATACTAAATTTGTCTAACTACTTGAAAGTAATAAACTATATTCCTTTAAAATATTAAAATTAATATTTTCCACTAATTCAGACTCTGCATATATTAGAGCTGTTTTACAGCTGAATGAATAACTAATGTTACGAATGTATGGGTCCATACTGAACAGACAGGTCTACACTTTCTCGGTTCAGGAGATGATGAATGCAGTTTCAGGCTCCCTTGAAAACTACTTCAAATTAGTGAAAGCATAACATAGCTCAATGCTCTCAACCTAGCAATAGCATTTGAGAGTAGCTGCCTAGTTTTTACGGGTTTTCCCCCCAGTGTCAGTGCTGTTAAATGACAGTGTTCTCTGTACTTCCCTCTCACGAGATGCATCTCTGCCTTACTTCTAACAAAACTTTAATATTGGGTGGTTAGCGTCAAGTTCCTTTTGGCTTGTTTATGCTGACTTTTCTGACTTTTATTGTTACATATGTAACAATAAAAACCACACCAAAGTAATGAAGATACACTGGATGAAAGAAAAGTTGTTGTGATCAAAACATGCAAGACCACAGGTTCAAAACTGCCCAACGAGAAAGTGGAAATCAAATGGATACAAAACGATATATCTTTCTAGAACTAGATGTAATTGAGATAATCGCTCAATAAAGCAGTACCTCTCATGAAGAATTGGTATTTCCAAAATTCAGCAATGCTTATATTTAAAGGAGGCAATATAGCAAGATAATTATAATTATTGTTATTATTATCATTTTTATTGGAGCCAAACAGATTTCGAAAATTCCAGAGTCATCCAAATTTTCTCTGGCCCAGTCATCTGTTTTTAAAAGAAAGTAATATCTACTCCTTTTCTTCCTCATTATAGAAACTGTATTTATTATATAAAAGGTAGACAATTCAGAAGCACAGATACATAACACTAGCCTCATACTGAACATACTGTTTTGTGACTGCCCTCTGAACTCTGGTGCAGCATAAGCACTACCCAGTGTCATTAATTAGTCTCTGGGCACAAATGACTTTTAGTTCCACTGTGGCAGTTCATGTGGAGGGAAAACCAGGGAGAAGAGGACTTACAGCATTGCTGACAAAAGAACAATTGAATTCACTTCTAACTGGCAGGTCCTTTTGTTCTGGATTGGCGGTTTCTGCCACACCTTCCTCTCACCACTCCACCTACCCAGCCCCAGATGCTTTTTCTTTGGGTGCACGGCTATGCCAGGAGCAAAGGAGCCCTGCCTGGCCCGTTCTGTGGCTTTCTACCAAAAGAAAAGTAAAAAGGACAAGCTACAGTTGCTTTCTTTCACACAAACTCACAGCAGGTCTACACTGCCCAAGAGCAGGAGCTGTGTCATGCTGCCCTGCTGTAACTTCTGTGATCTGCACGTGTGGCCTGTGAGAAAAGCCCAGCAACTGGAAATCCACGTTTAGTTGAGCAAATCCAGTTCACATCAACCTGAGGGGCTTAAAACGTTAAGTCCAGGGTGCTAAAAGGTGGAATGTACTAGAGTTTTGAATCCCAGAATAACTGGAAGAAAAAGAGTTTATTTTGTAGAATGCAAACATTCAAAATCAACAATGGCTACACAGAATTAAATAAATAATGACTCTCCCCCCCAAATAACTAAAACAACAAAAAACTCCTTGTGTTGAAGGTAAATGCCCATCAGACTACAACTCAGCAAAGCTGACTTTTAGGTACAGTTTTATTATTAATTTAGCCAGCTGCTTGTGGAACTTAACCCCTGTAAGCACAGGTTTACATATTTAAATTGAAAAGAAAGAAAAAAAAAGAAACTGATAAGCTGACCTTACAATTCCCCTCAGTGCTCGCATTTAATGATTCTAAATATCTACCCTACTATTTTGATTATTTAAGGGACAAATGCAAAAATCTATCTTCACCAATTTATTAGCATGTACAATATTCTAGAAATCTTATTTGGGGTTGTTTCCAGAGTTATCAGCATAATATTCTACTTTTTCTGCAGGTGACTAGAGCTGGAATTTAAACACAGTATCCTACAGAACACTTTATGTAAGGGAATAACAAGACACCATCAACTAGTCTACGATCTGCTAATGGGTCTACATGCATCTAAGTAGAATTCTAAGGTGTGGGTACTGTCAGTCAAAGTGTGAGTTATGAGGTCTCCTTTGGGTTCACACGTTAGTTAGTTTTATGACCCTCCCCATCTCAGGCTTTTCACTGTTGTGGCATCTTATAGTGCCTCAGTGCTATTCTAAAATGGCTTGTTAAAAAATATAATCAGCTCAGAGAGAACCAGGACAGTATTTTCAACCTTTAGGTTTCTAGCTGGTTAGATTTTATCATGTTGAAGGACTTGGGTGATTGACAGTTCTAGTATGCAATCATATGCATGCTTTAATCACAAAATTACCTCACTGCTAATATTCTTCTATAGATATATAATTAGAGTAATAAATGTTTACGGATGAAATTTGTAATAATAATTATTATAACTAACATTTATTAAGTACTTACTACATGCAAAGTACTGTATCAATCTCTTTAACATCCATTCTTTTTCTTATTCCTTGTAATAACCTCATGAAGAAGGTACTGTTTTATGTCTCCATTTTAGAGATAAGAAAGCTGAGCTCAGAGAAGTTTAAGCAAATCACCTACATTACACAGCTAATAAACGACAGATTAAAACCCAAGCTAGAGTGCTTCTCTATTGAAAACTATCCAAAATAGTTGCAAAGCTTATTGGGTTTTGTAAATTTTATGGTACAATGGTCCATTATGCTGTTCAATGCCCCTTAACAGAAAGATTGATGGGACATACTCTATTTAGAGATTTGCCTTAAGAAAAGGTTGTCAGTCCTCTTGAATGATATACTCTCCGTTATTACAAAATGAAAGCTGTGCACTGAGCTGTTTATGTATTTGCCTCTGCTTCCCAGGAGCCTAGGCTGTTATTCTCAACTGCAGCAATGACTCGGAATTTGTGCGTGAACAATGGAGCTCTTCTTATTTGTCTTAAAATTTCCTATTGTGGACTTTTTATGTAAGCTGCTCTGAGGCTTTAGGCAAGAACAAAAATAAAAACAAAGCATGTTTTAAGCCATAAAGGCAATGTGTTAGTAAAAGAGAATTACATTTTAATGATAATGATATTTTCTTTGGCCAGGGAAACTCAACTGATGAAATGGTAAAGAAATAAATCACAACTCTGCCTTTTATAATGTGCTTTAACATACATTATCTCATGTGATACAATGACCTGTAAGATGAGTAAGACAGGTATTATTTATATCTGCATCTAGCAGACAACAAAAGAAGTGATCAGAAAAAATAACTTTATCCAAAATCAAGTGCCAAATCATCATTGACTTGAAATCAGTTCTTCAGACTCTATTATACCACACTTGTAATGTTTAGTGGAGTAAGTTTTGTTATTTGTAAAAAAATAAACTCATAAATCCAATGAGAGTGCTTTCTTATATTGCTTATAAAAGTAGAACATATTATGACTACTTTTTTTGCATTCACTTCACTAGAAATTCAAATGTTCCAATATAACACAGTAATTTTACTATATATACATGTACAATACTTCAAATTAAATATATGTTGTTTGAATGTTGACTCAACTCTACAAACAGATACTAGTATAGCAATTAATACGCATCATGAACATTTGTTGTCTATTCTTTCTGCACTCACTCTTCGCTCCTCGGGGAGCGCACCGGCCTTCCTCCCCACACTGCAGCCAGTGTGGTCTGAGTGGGTTGGCTATGGCCCTGGCATCAAGGGTGAGAGCTCTGACTGGCTGAAGTCAACCAATATATTAACTCCCAACTCAGGGTAGTGCACACAGCCCAATGAGGCTAGATTTTCCAGGACAGTGGGCTTCTCTCTTCTTCATATGTGGTAGTACAGGAGCGAGGGGGGCATGTACTGCAGAGGCCACTTTGCTAATTCCAAGGAGGCGAGCTTTAGAAAAGCTAATATATCAAAGATTGCCAAGTGATCTAGCAAAGACTGCTACTGATGACTTCATTGGAATCCTGAAAGTGTCCTTGCTTAACGTAAAACCTACCTTGACAGTTCAATTAAAGAGGCCAAAATAAATTATAAACTGTTGCTCATAACATAGCCCTAAATAAAATACCTAATAAGTCAATTAGGATCCTTCGGGATATGTTGCCATATCAGATTAAGTACAATATGGATAAAAGCAGAAATTCAAAATGGTATACTCAGGTCTGCTGTTTGAGTGATATAAGCAGAAGACCAACTCAGGAAGGGGCCGTGTGTGTACACTCAGTACAGGCAGGGGTGAGGTAGGTGGAGGACTAAGGAAATCTGAAAAGAGTTAGGAAAAGTGCTAGGAAAGAAGGGAAAAGAAACTGACTGCAGATGCAAAAAAGGATTAAGGTTGAGGGCTCAGCTGAGATGGAAATGCATAACTATAATGAAGCCAATTAGCATAATTTGCTCATTTAGAACATTTGGAGGCAATGCCACACACACACATGCATGTGCATGCACACATGCTGTGCAGACATGTGGGACCCAAGCATCAGTATATTTTAAAGCACCCCCTGGTAATTCTAATGGGACATCGAGTCGATGACCCTCTGGTATAGAAGGGCACCACTCCATTAGGAGGAGTTCGCGCACTCTTCAGATGGCTGCAGAAGAAAGCTAACCCTGCTTTCAAACCACTCTTTAATTTTATATAAATGTAATGTAACTGGAAATAGACAGGATGCAGATTCAATATGAAACATGGAAATCCCGTGGAACTGGTGCTTGTCCACACAAGTTTTTTAATTTCCCATGTGTGCACAGAGATCAGAAGATGCTTCAGAGACACATATTCAAAAGTACCTGTATACTAGAGTCAGACCTTAAAAAATGCCACGTTTGTTCCTTAAATTAACTTTTATTGAATGTCCACTATGTGTCAGTCACTGCACTACTCATTAGAGCTACAGACCTAACCCTGTCCTCAGCAAATCCAGTCACCCAGGGGAGACAGAGAGACAATGAGAAAGACATCAAAGAGACACCTTTCCTAGAGTAGGTGAGGAGTAGAGGAAGATGGGGATGGCTTCCCAGAGGGAACGGCACATCTGAGTTCTGGAGAGGGTAGATGAAAGAGGTGACCAAAATAACCAGTAGCTTTCAGAATCGGAAAACAGCCTGTATATAAGGAGCACAGAGAGTGTGTGGAGGATTGAGGAAGGGCATCTAATTTGGTAAGGCAGGGTATAAGGTAGAAAGAAAGGAGCTCCTAGCCATCAAGGTCCTTATACATCATGCTGGGGCTTCATTTTGTCAGTACTCAGGGCTGCGAGAGTATTTCACACAGGGGATTAACACAATTTGAATTGCATTTTATAAATATCTCCATCAACACAGTAGGAGAATGAATTGGGATTTGGGAGAACAGTGGGAATGAAAATAGGGAAATTGGTTTCAGACAGATGAAGAAATCCAGCAGAGAACTGCAAAAGGCCTGCACAAAGGCAAGAGCAATGCAGGTGATGAGGTCAAGTCTAGACAAATCATAGGAGCAGACTTATGGTTGGTCACATATCTGACTAACCAAAAGTAGTGGGGAAAGGGAGAGGGAGGAGTGCAGGATGACATTCTGGTTTGTAGCTACAAGGATGTGTTAATATTCATTGCTGTAGTAAATACAGAGCATACGTGTTGGGGAGGGGGGTGAAATAGAGAGGGAGGACAAATTCAGTCCAGCACACAGTGGGACTGAGGTGCCACCCAAATGTTAATGCTCAGGAGTGTACCGCATGCATGTTTGGGATGCATAGGAGCACTCACGGGCCCGCAAGGAATGCAACACTACTGTGAATGGGGAACAGCCACATTAAAGAGAAACAAATGAGGAGAACCCTACAGCGAGACCAGGGGGGTATCAAGAAAGCCTGCTAGAGAGCAATACACTAACATGCACGACTTATGCTACTAATGTGTTACCTAAATATTATGAAATTATACACTTATATAAGTGTTTTTACAATCCTTGAGGGGAGCTTAAATACATGCCTGCTATATATTCAAAATTTACTATGAATACTTAATTTGAAAAATATTTTTCATCCACGAGTTGAGACCATTTGTCTTTATCTTTTTTTTAATTGATTTTCAGAGAGAGGAAGGGGGAGGGAAGGAGGGAGAGGAGAAAGGAGGGAGGGAAGAGGGTGGAGGGAGGGAGGGGGAGGAGGGGGGGAGAGAGAGAGAGAGAGGGAGAGAGAAGCATCAGTTTGTTTTTCCACTTATTGATGAATTCATTGGTTGCTTCTTATATGTGCCCTGACCTGAGATCAAACCCACAACCTTGGCACATGGAGACAACACTCTAACCAATTGAACTACCCAGCCAGGGCCATGTCTTTATTGATAAATGAGTATATTTGCAAATTATAATTGAAGTGAAAACTGGTGAATGTTTAAACCTATCAAAGTACATAAAGGGAATGTTGAATCACTAATCAGACCTGAAGTGTTAGCAGATGCTGATCTTCTGGGGCACAAACTGAATGATAGTGTGGCAGCAATTTTAATGTGCTGTCCTAAGCCTTACTGCAGATTGTGACAGTATTTCAGTAGGAGATACTAGGTTTGCCTCAATTTCTCATGGCAAACTTTCAAGTATTGACCTTACGTTCTACAAGTAAGATGAAGGTGAGTGACTGTAAAGTCAGACAAACACATTGTCAACAGTGTGATAAAAGTGGACTTTTATAACACATGGGCGTGGCCTTCATCCACACTGAGATGCTCATACAGGAGCAGGGGTGCTTCAGTTCCTTCCACAGAGGGCCTGGAGCAGGGACCTGCCATCTGATTTAATAGATGGGCTGGGTTTTCAACAAGACTCTGACTCAAACACTATCAACTAAGTTTAAGGCAAAAAATCCACATTTAATTTTTGAGTATACTTGAAGCTGTTCAAAGAATTTTAAGGCCACTTATAAATGGGAAAAATAATATTAGCCATAAAACATGGGCTGTTAGAAGAGAATACTAGCATTCCAGCTAATCTTGATATTAGCCAGAGTTTATATTTCAGTCTTACTACCCACCCTTCCTCACTTTCATAGATCCATCTACTTACTTTATATATAATATATATATACACACAAATATTTATATAAACACATACTCAAAGTCTGTATTTCTTTTTTTTTTTTTAAATTCTCATCTGGGGATATGTTTATTGATGAGAGGGAGGGAGGGAAGAAGGAGAGGAGAGAGAGAGGGAGGGAGGCGGAGAGAAAGAGAGAGAGGAACATCAATTGGTTTCCCCCTATAAGCACCCTGACAGACAGACCTATGCTGCGAGGAAATATTCAAATACTTATAACCAAGTAAAATAAAGCAAAGTCTATAGAGTCAAGTGGATAAAAGAAGAAAATAATAAAATTCAAAAAGCAGAGTATAAAAGACATATATTTTATAGAATAAAAAAGACTTTCTTAGAGTTCAGATTCTTATAGCCAGGAAGAAGAAGGAAAAATTTCTCATTAAGAGCTCAGGTTCAGTTAAAAAAAATCATGATACTTTCAAAATAAAATGCCTTATTTCTTTATTCTTTCTGTAGTGGATATACTGTATAACAAGAGTTTAAGACTAGATCAGCTATAAAAACAGTATATTGTATTTTACAACTATAAACTCTAAAATGTAGAACTTACACAAATCTTATAAAATTCTTGTTAGAATCCTATACAGATTACATAAAAAATGCTTTGAGTAGTGCTTAGAAAAGAATGTACAGCAATGGTATTTTAAAGATTCCTTTCTATTCCAAATTTCTCAGTTTATGAATAAAGGTTTATAAATGTTTACACCTAGTCCCATAGGGTTCAGGTATCTTAAAAGCTAAGTTGCGTGGTTTGTGATAAAGTCTAGAAGTTCTGGTGAGTATGAAGGTGGTAGAGGAGAGTTAACGACCCCTGTGCCCTGAAATCCACAACCACTGCTTCTGCTACTCAGAAAAAAAGTAAGATTTCTATGTATACCTGTGCTGAAGTTTTAAAGGAGGAAGCAGATTAATCTATCCAATCCACAAATATTTATAGAGCACCTTCCACATGCCAGTGTTTTAAGGGTTGGAGAAATGGCATTAAACAAAACAGAGAGAGAGATCCAAGATGGTAGAGGAGTGAGTGGAAGCAACACTAACTTCTTCCCAGGACCAATCTGGAATCACAGCTAAACTGTAGAGAATCATTCGAAATAACCAACTGAACAAAAGCTGGAGAGAAGCCTTATGACCATGGACAAACAGATGAAACTGCTTCACCACAACGTGACTGGAACGGAGTGTGGAGGAGACGTGAGAGGGCTGGCTGGGCTCTCACGGGGGGCAGCTGAAGTGCTGCTGGAGGGAAATTCAGCAGCAGAGAGGTTCCCCTTGATAAGTGTGGGGTCCAAACCCCAAGCGGAACAGCACCACAACAGCCTATAGCACCAGAGCTGGGAAAGGAATCTGGTAACATCCAGCTGTGAAAAGTGGCAGGGTTTCATTCTGCCAGGAAGAGATGGCTGGAGATGCAGAGAGCCCTTTAAAGGGCCAAAGCACATAATTTTGTTTGCAGTCACTTGCCCTGGGCTCTGGCAAAGGGAGGGCTCAGCGGTCTAGAGACACTGGAGGACAGACTGGGGACGGTGGATTTGGGGAGAGAACTGAGAGAGCAACTGCCAGGATCCCTGTGCTGAGTCATCTCCCATACTGCAGGAGCCATCTTGCTCAGGTAGGCCACCCCCCTCCAGGTGACATTAGCCTGAGGGGAAGCAATAACCCTGCCAGAAGGAATTACTTTGCCCCACCTTATGGTGTTTAAACTTGACTGTTGATTATAGATTGACTAGATTAACAACTGAATGAGACAGCCACAGACTGTGGATTGCTGGTAACCTCAAAGAGGCTGCCTACAGCCAGACTGGGACACCATCTGACATCAACAGGGGCAGATTCAGAAAAAGAAGACAGTGAGGCAAATTCCACTGCTAAAATATGATACTGGCTCATTTCCAATTGATAGTGTGATTATGGGTGGGGGTTAATTTTGGGGGTGTGGGTTTGTTTCTTGGGCTGTTTGGCGTTGTTCTGGCAGCACCTGTACAACAGCATATAAAAAACGTGGTGGGCGGAGTGACTCTCAGTCAGCCAGCCAGAGGGAAAGACCCACCAAAAAAACTACCCAAGGACAACCAAAACCCAATTACAACCAGAGAGCCAATATGAACAGCATAAAGGGCATCCTGAGTATATCAAGATCAGGAGATCAAGGATACTGCACACTGTACCCTACAGGTCTCCTACCAGAGAGAAGTTCACAACACGAAGACAAGGAGTCAAAGTAGATCAATCTAAAAAGCAGAAACAAACAAGAAGAGTCACCTAAAATGGGAAGACAAAGAAACGACCCCCAATTGAAAGGAAAGGAGGAATCCCCAGAAAGAGTGGTAAATGAAACTGAGGCAAGCAAACTATCAGACATTGAGTTCAAAACAATGGTTATAAGGATGCTCAATGAGCTCAGTGAGAACTATAAAGAACTTCAGGGAAGCTACAAGAAACTTACTGTGAATGACACCAGCATGAAAAAGGACGTAGAAACTATCAACAAAGAGCCAAGAAGAAATGAAGAATACAATATCTGAAATAAAGAACACAGTAGAAGGAATTAAAAGCAGGCCAGATGAAGGAGGGGAAAGAATCAGTAAGCTGGAGAACAAGGTAGAAAAAAATTCCCAGACAGAGCAACAAAATGAAAAAAGACTCAAAAAGAATGATGAGAGTTTAAGGGTGCTGCAGTACACCATGAAACGTAATAATATCCATATCATGGGGATACCGGAAAGAGAAGAAGAGGAGCAAGAGATAGAAAATCTGTTTTAAAAAGTTATGACAGAAAACTTCCCTAACTTGACGAGAGAAAAAGGTCATGCAAGTCCAGGAAGCACAGAGGGTTGCAATCAAGATGAACCCAAAGAGGCCCACTCTAAGACACATTATAATTAAAATGGCTAAATTTAAAGACAGAGAATATTAAAGGCAGCAAAGGAGAAACAGCTAATAACGCTCTGATAAGGCTATCAGCTGAGTACTCAATAGACACTACAAGCCAGAAGAGAATGACAAGAAATATTCCCAGCAATGAAAAGCAAAGGCCTGCAACCAAGACTACTCTATCCAGCAAGGCTCTCAATTAAAATGGAAGGCCAAATAAGGAGCTCCCCAGACAAAAGAAGCTTAAAAGAATACATCTCCACCAAACCAGCATTGCAAGAGATGCTACATGGGCTGCCTTAAAAGATGAAGGAAAAGAGATAGAGAGGGGAACACAGATACAAAGGGAAAAATGGCAATGAATAAGTACTTATCAATAATAATCTTAAATGTTAATAGATTAACTCTCCAATTGAAAGACATAGGATAGCTGAACAGATGGGAAAACAGGACCTGCACATATGGTGACGACAAGAGGCCTACCTCAAAACAAAATATCTACACATGCTGGAAATGAAGAGATGGGAAAAAATATTCCAGGCAAACAGACATGAACAAAGAGTAGGGCTAGCAATATTTATGTCAGACAAAATAGATTTCAAAACAAAGGCCATAAAAAGAGACAAAGAAGGACACTTTATAATACTTACAGGAGTATTCCACCATGAAGATATAATCCTTGTAAACATATATGCACCCAACATAGGAGCACCCAAGTATATTAGGATAATCTTGGAGGACTTCAAGAAAGATATCGACAGCAACACACTCATAGTAGTGGATTTTAATACCCCATTATCAACAATGGACAGATCTTCGAACGAATCAACAAGGATATTACGGCATTGAACAACACTCTGGAATCTAGATCAAATGAGCTTAACTGATATATAGAGAATATTTGAACCCAAAGAAACAAAATATACATTCTTTTCAAATGCGCATAGAATATTTTCAAAGATAGACCCCATGGTAGGACACAATACAAGCCTCAACAAATTCAAGAAAATTAAAATCATATCAAGCATCTTCTCAGAATACAATGGCTTGAAACTAGAAACCAACTTCAAGGAAAAAACTCAAAAACATTCAAATTCAAGGAGATAATAACATGCTATTAAGTAATGAAAGGGTTAACAATGAGATCAAGGAATAAATCAAAATTTCTGGAAACAAATGAAAATGAACACATAAGAGCCAAAAACCTATGGGACATAGTGAAGCCAGTCCTGAGAAGGATGTTCATAGCCACATAGTCCTACCTAAAGAAGACAGAAAAACTCAAACATCCTAGCCCTACAAGAGCTAGAGGAACAACAACAAACAAAGCCCAGAGTGAGTGGAAGGAAGGAAATAATCAAGATCAGAGCAGAATTAAATGACACAGAGACTAAAGTAACAATTCAGAGGATCAATAAAACCAGGAGCTGGTTCCTTGAAAAGATGAACAAAATCCACAAGCCTTTAACCAGACTCACCCCCCCGCCCCCCCAAAAAAAAAGAGAGAGAGAAAGGGAGGACTCAAATACAAGGCCACTGTATTGGCCCAAATCGAAACAGTCTGGTACTGGCATAAGAACAGACACAAAGATTACCGGAATAGAACAGGGAGCCCAGAAATACGTCCATGTCTCTATGGTCAATTAATATTTGACAAAAGGGAGAGGAGAATAAAATGTAGTAAAAATAGCCTGTTCAACAAATGGCGTTGGGAGAACTGGACAGCTACATGCAAAAAAAATGAAACTAGGCCACTAACTTACACCATACACTAGAATAAACTCAAAATGGATAAAAGACTTAAACATAAACCATGACACCATAAAAGTCCTAGAGGACAATACAGGCAGGAACATCTCAGATATTCTATGCAGCAATATTTTCATTGATATGTTTCCTAGAGCAAGAAATGTAAAGGAAAGAATAAATGAATGGGACTACATCAAATTAAAAAGCTTCTCCATGGCTAAAGAAATCATCATCAAAATGAAAAGGAAACCAACTACATGGGAAAACATATTTGCCAATGATACCTTGGACAAGGGTTTGATCTCCAAAATATACAAAGAATTCATACGACTCAACACCAGGAAGACAAACAATCCAAGTAAAAAAACAGGCAAAGGACCTGAAGAGACACTTCTCCAAGGAGTATATAAAGAGGGCCCGGAGACATATGGAAGATCACTAGCCATCAGGGAGATGAAAATTAAAACCACAATGAAATGCAATCCATAAGCACTGGTGAAATTATGAAGAAAAAGGAACCCTAGTTCATGTTCGGTGGGAATGCAGACTATTGTAGCCACTGTGGAAAACAGTATAGAATTTCCTCAGAAAACTAAAGATGAAACTGCCTTATGACCCAGTGACCCACTGCTGGGATTACACCCTAAAGATCCTGAAACACCAATTCAAAGAACCTATGCCCCACTGTGTTCATAGCTGCACAATTTACATTAGCCAAGTACTGGAAACAGCCTAAGTGTCCATGAGTAAATGAGTGGATCAAAACACTGTGATATATTTACACAATGGAGTACTACACAGCAGAAAGAAAAAGGAGCTCCTACCTTTCACGGCAGCATGGATGGAACTGGAGAATATTATCCTAAGTGAAATAAGCCAAGCAGAGAAAGACAAACACCATATGATCTCACCTATAAGAGGAATCTAATGAACAAACCAAATGAGCAACATAGAACCAGAGGCATGGAAACAAGGAACAAACTGACAGGGACCAGAGGGGAGGAGAGAGGGGGATAAGGGGCTAAGAAGGGGAAAGGTCTAGTCAAGGAACGGGTATAAAGGACCCATGGATATGGACAACAGGGTGGGGACTGACTGTAGGGGCAGGGGGTGGGAGACAATGGGGGCAAATTGGGACAACTCTAACAGAATAACAATAATTAAAAATAAACAAAACAGACAAAACCCTGCTTCCATTCTATTAACCATAATTTTGCATTAATAATAACAGTACATGTTATTTATTGAGAGCATACTATGTGCTAAATACTAGCAGTGAGGCTGACATTGTTGTAGCTATCACTTCACTGCAAGAGTAACAGGCATTTGTTGAGCACTTATTATCTGCTGCCGCTATTCTACAGGCTCTCCAGATTATCCTTACAGGCACTCTCTTAGGGCAGATACTAGCACATTTCATTAATTCTAAAATGCACATTCCTTCTTTACAATTTTAGCACCTTTCAATTTTTGATATATCTTCTAATCAGTGAGGTCTCAACACTATAATGGCCCTGTTGTTGTGATGAATGGCATGTCACATGATTATCAGTGTTTTAGAGTCAGAAAACTTAAGTGTCTTGCCAAGGTCATACAGCTGGTATGTGTAGGATTCAGAAATTGAAGTTACAAATGTGGAGGCAGCTAAAACCAATTTATTCTATTTTTGTGGCTATTTCTGACAACTGAGTGGCTACACTCGAAAGGGAAACATAAATTAAAACTACAAGAAGATACTACTTTTCTCTAATAGGAAAGGATTTTAAAAGGCAAGGGAAGGTGTGATGGGACAGGCACTGTTTTCCAACGGTGATGGGAGGGGACATTAGAGCATCTTGTTTAGTGGGTGTCTAGCAATCCTTATCATGATTTACAATGTACACCGCTCCTAGAAATTTATTATACAGTTGATATTTAAATGGGCACAAATGGCATATTTGTGTGATTAAACACTGTAGTACTGCCTGTAAGATCAAAAGATCAGAAGCCACCCAAAGATCCATCAGCAAGAGCCTAGTCAGATAAAGAAGAGGGACACTGGGTACAGAACATGCACCTCTAGGTAAAACCAGAGACACAAGGCCGTTCTTTATGTCCTGATTCATACTGTCTCCAAGACACGCTGTAAAGTGAAAATGAAACAAAAGAATTTGTAGTATGTTAATATTTGCATTAAAAAGCATATAGCTATATAAAGACACACATATAGGTATGTGCCTATATATGGAAAAAAATGACTGTAGAGGTACAAACACAAAACCTGAACTAGTGGTTGGCTTTGGAAAGGAGCACAGGGATCTGTAAGACAGGGTTAGGAGGGAGGATTTCTTTGAATATTGTATTAAGTGCACTGTTACTTATTTTCTAACTAAAAACCAAAACAAACTTGGTATACCCCCCACAGCTGTGGACATTACTATTGGAACATTCCAACTACACAGTGACATGGTCAGAGCCCAAACTGGTAATTATAACACCGGATTTTAACCAGGAATTTGTTGTGAGATAGCATGGTACGTGGATCAAAAGAAAAATAAAATATACTTTATATGTGTCACACATTAAAGTCTAGTCCATAATTCAGGGTCTTTTCCCAGAGAGGGAGAAGCAGACAAGATGATTCCCTCCTAAAGACATTCACAGTGTAGCAAGGTGAAACAGTTATGTCAATAGTAAATATATAACACAGCAAAACATCATAATTACTATGCAGTATTTGTTGCCACTTTGCCCTACTGCCTGACAGATCATAAGCATCTTATCCCAGTTATTGTACCTGTCCCCTAGAAAAAAAAACTTATGTTTCTTGAATGGAACTGACTTTTGAGAGCATGAAAAATGAAATAATAAAGACATATGCATGCTACTGCGGTAGCATGAGAAATTTTCTGTGTGTATCAGAAAAGATGCAAAGAAGGTGAAAATAAACTGGGTGTTACAGGAGGAATCCAGCAAGACAAAGGGGCCTCCCCTCACCTAACCAGTAGAGGTGGGATGGGGGAGAGCAGCAGATTACACGGGCTCTAAGGGCCTTCAAAGCTCTACAGTGTAAGTAAGACTAGGAAGGGAGAGTGGATGAACCCAGCGTTGAGCTTTTATATTACTGCCTCCAAAGGAAGGGCAGTCAGTAACAGAATGCGCCAGGTTGAAGTCTCTAAGAATTATGTCCACAAGCGGAAACATAACAGAGGATAAAAAGCAACAACCTCCAAGAAATTGTGCAGAGAAATGTAAAAGTAAGTAAAACAGTAACAAACATGAACACAAAGAATGTGTACGGAAAACTAATCAGCTGGTATTGAGACAAACGTAGACCGTGGAGGAGGCAGGGCAAACCCAGAGACCTTAGCTGCATCAACTTAAAACTCTACTTTAAATTAAATTAGAAAAAGACAGTGTTGATAAGAAATAAAATGTTAAGAATAAAGACTAACAGGCTGCTTCAAAATTATCCCCATCCAAAAAACTCTAAATTGAATTAGATTTCTGTTTTATGCATGGCAACTGGATTATTATACTTTACAGTAATTAAAAATGAAATAGTCTTCCTTACCCATGTGTTCCATATAATAATAGGATTAAATTAAAAAGAACTTGAGTTTTTAAAACTCTTTTATTTTATTTGACACATGTGGATTTAAAATACCTCTGGAATTCTGAAAGGCACCCAAAGGTACAATGTTAAATAATGGAAAATATGAACAATCATTAGAAGAAGCTGGGTAACTTATTTCCTTCCCAGATGCTAAAACTCTCTTGTTTTCCAATGTCAAGAGAAGAGTGTTAATGCACCCATTAAAAAAGCACAATAGATGGTAACTGTAATCATGTCTTCTTAATCTTGCACAAAAACCCTAGAGAGAACAAATTATTGGCCCATGGAAATACTTTCATTTCACTATTCTTTGTTAAGAGAATTGTGGAAATTGTACAAGTCAGAATCTGTACCGAAGGCTGGTAATCACATGAGATGACACGGAGACTGGGGGCCTTTCTACTGCTGTTAATAATGTGCTGAGGAAGACACAGGCCAGGTCTGGACGCTCATGCCTTAATCAGCATCAGCCCACACTCCACCAATCACAGGACTCTCGACAGTCTTAAAACTTGGGCAGCAGAGCTAGAGAAGAAAAACAGCAGTAATAGCTTCCTCATTTCTCTAATGGATGCCTATATTACTTGTTGTAAGCACCACTAGCATACTGTTTCTCAGTACATCTCAATAAGAATAGCTTCAGCTACAATGAAGCCATTAATTATATTTTATGATAATGTGTTGCTGAGAAACAAATTATATTTTTCAGGGGGAATATAAAATTCTTCCTTGAAAATAAAGTATGGACACTTTTTAATTTAATTTCTTTGTGCCTTCCAAGCAACTTTCCAGACAGATTTTCCAGGTTAAAATGTTGTCATTAGATTTTTTTTTAAATGTTAAATATGTTTATTGATTTTAGGGAGAATGGAATGGAGAGTTGAGAGAAACATTAATGAGAGAGAGACACATCGATTGTTTGCCTGCTGTACACGCCCTGACAGGGCTTCGAACTCACAACCCAGACATGTGCCCTGACAGGGAATCAAACCCCCAACCTTTGGTGTACAGGGTGATGATGATCCAACCAACTGAGCCACACCAGCCAGGGTCTAATCATAAGATCTTAGAGAACTAAAGTCAAATGAGTGAGTTGTTTTATCTTCTTAAGTAAAATAGTAAATGTTTGAAATACTACATATGACCTAAGTTGGGCTTTGATGCGGAGGCCAGGCACCTTATATAAGGATGGAATGAGGAAGAGGAACAAATTTTCTCAGGTTCTTCACATTAAATACAGGGCAGAATTTAAAATAATTTTCTATTTCTCTCCATTTTGGATGTTTTCCTTTACATCTTTCTGTCTCAATTTGCTGAGTGAAATAATGTAGTGGATGTACAATTAGGGTTGTCAGATAATAAGAAGACATCCAGTTAAACGTAAATTTCAGATGAATAAATTTTTATTATAAATATGTAACAGATTGCGAGGGTCATATACGAAAAAAAACAAACAACAACAAAAAAACACACACAAAAACACCCCTACTGTTTCTCTGAAATTCTAATTTAACTGGGTATCCTGTATTTTTATTTGCTAACTCTGGCAAAGCTAATATACCACGTGGATTGTGTTCTAGCCAAGTGTGTTATCCCAGGGGGTGGAAAAGGTTGGGAAGTGGTAGTGCACGCTGGTGGTAAGGCACAGAAAAAGGGTATGAGTATGATGACAGATTTTCACTGGGTGCAAAACTGATGACAGGGGACAAGTGGTGGGGCCTGGGGGTGCTGTTTGAGTGGTGAAAGACAAGATGCCCAGGGACGGGGGGTACATACATGTCCTCTGGCTGTTGGTACAATGCAGTTACTCTACCCTTTGCTGGGTTCTTCTTTCTGCTAGTGAATTTCATAGAGGCAGTGTATCACCAGTGACAGTAGAAACCAAGATAGATTTGATAAATAATTTGAAAATACAATAATTGCCACATCTATGTAGATCTTCTTTTGATTATTTTTAAGTCAATGCTTTTGCAATATACTGAAAGTTAGCAAAGAGTCTGATCATGAACTCGCTTTTTCCCTATTACTAATATTCCTGGGAGAGCCTGTGAGGGGGGAGAATATGCTACTGAGTAGGACATTCTTAAATAATGACCTAGGAAATTTTCTATCTTCTATATCATGACCCTGTAATAGGGTGCTGAGCTGGAGGCCCCCCAAAGTGGAGAAAACCCCCACAGCTATCACTCGGGGGAAGAGGGAAGCGGAGCAGGGCCACTGAGAGTGCTTTGCATATCTGAAGAACTTGGCCAGTGTTTTAATAATGTTAAAAACTGTGCCTGCTTGGGGCATGTTCTGCATCTTCTGTAACAATTATATGGTCACTTTGAGAAAGAAGATATTTTAACAAATAAAGCAGAGATTTTACACCGAGAACTCCTTTACTTAGTACGTCCTTTATTCTGGGGCTGAGTTATCCATTTGGCTTTCCAGTGGAGTTGATGGGGCCGATAAACGGGTTTAATATTTACTAAAGTACTCACTTCCTTGTGTTTCAAGGCCATGACCAGACCATGGTTTTAGTATGACGTGTGAAAATATAACAGTAAGAGAAGTCAGTCAATGAGACATTCATCCAATCGTTCCCGATATTTAGCAACATCCCTAAAATTACTTTTTAAACATTTTGTCGTCTTTGCCAAAGATGGGGAATAGAGTTAAATGCACAAATGGATTTTGCAGAGAACTGTTTTAAGCATGGCATAAACATGCCAAATCAATAACTTGTTTCTTTATCTTCATGTGCCATGAAAATCTGGCTATCATAGAGTGCCGGATCCATTAAAAACTGAATTTGCTATTTCCAGACAGCAGATAGCTCAAAGCTCAACAGGGCCAGCAGGCAATAATCCAAATTCCCATCTCCCTCTCTAGAAGAACAACTCACAGCACTCTGTTGCGACATTATGTTATTCAAAGCACAGGAGATAATGAAGGCCTGACAATACTGTGGCTGCCTCAGGACTGAGTCAAATGGCCATTATTCTTCAAATGCAAAGTGACTTTTATCTTAAATCAGTAGACAAATCTGATTAATGGAGAAATGTAAATCAATACATGATTTCCAAAATAACACTCTTCTTTTTCCTTAAGGTATGATATATGTATTTATGAAACAATGTCACAGAGACTATTAGTCTCTTAGAAAAGAAAGAACAGTGGTAGAAACCAAGACTGCTCCCCTCTTTAGACTTTTGAAATAGATTTTTGCTATATGCTTCTATCCAAACAAAGCTGCAGAAAATGTTCTGCATTTTTTTGTACTATGTATCACTGTACTCTAGTAGATATGAATTCCCAGCCATGTTTGTATTAACAACCATTCTTAAGGTTGTCTTCGGAAACATGGATTATGGAAATACATATGAATATTTTTGCATATTTAATATTGCAATTAAAAATGCACTGTACTGCCCTGGCTGATGTGGCTCAGTGGATTGATCATCAGCTTGCAAATCGAAAGATCCCGGGTTTGATTCCCGGTCGGGGCACATGCCAGTCAGGGCTAGGTCCTCAGTTGGGGGCATGCAAGAGGCAACCTGTCGATGCTTCTCTCACACATAGGTGTTTTCTCCCCCTCTTTCTCCCTCCCTTCCCCTTTTTCTAAAAAGTAAATAAATAAAATCTTTCTAAAAAATACATTGTACTGATATAGTAACCTACTATTATTCCACTCAAGTTATGCCTAGAGTAATTCTAAAGAAAAAATATAATAATTCTTGAAGAATTCAATCTTCATAGCATCTAATTATACAATGAGTAATTTGTGGGGACAGCGATTCTACCTCCTCATCTTTTATGCTCATACACATTTTTGTTCCTTACCCAACTACCAACACATGCTCAACCACTCTTTCACTACTTCTTTTATTAAAAAACTCTATAGTAATACTTCACTTATCCAACATTCTTAACCAGCTGTTCTAAGAGGGTTTCAAGATAAATAAAATTTATTCTTGTATCAACGTTTCTAAAAATAGATTATACACATCTCTACTACTTTAAAACAAAACATCTGTTTCTTGATGTAATTTAGGCCCATTTATTTTACCCTGGAACTATTAAAATATGTGGGGATATTTGGGCATCTGGGTCCAAATTAACTGGCCTTGGGCAGCTGCACTTTTAGAGTTCCTCTGTTAATGACTTATAGTTTTTATGGCCTTGGCCTTGCCTTCATTTAGTGTGCAGCCACTTCTTAATGAAGCTCTGACTTCTTAAAGCAATAACCACCCTCTTTTTAACTGCTGCTAGGGGTTGACTGTGGTTTGGGAAACCAGGCATCTTTGTTTGCTAGAACTATTTTTTTAAAGTGGTCTGTTTGTGGATAGGGGACTGAAGAAGTAATGAGGTGCAGAGAGAGAATGCAACAGTAACTCAGCCAGGCTGGGCCCAGGCTAGCTCACTCACAGGGTCTGAGCTATGTTTCAGTCACACCTAAGATGGCAGCACGCAAAACCTCTGGGTTGAGTAAAGCACTCACGTTCGTTTTCCATCCCACTCATATGCTAGCTTAGCAACGGTCTTCATACATAGCTGTTTTTTAAAATTTTTTTAAAAATTATTTTATTGTTCAAGTACAAGTACGGTTGTCTTTTTTTTAACACATGAATTTGTTTACAGTTCAACTGATATATGTCTATGCAGGTAGAAAATTATTAAAATAACACTAGTCTCCAAAAGAAAAGCTTACTTCGTCAATGCAGGAACTATATAGTAATGTTTCTTGTGTGTCCATTGAATTATGTCTTCAAACATAGAAAATTATTAAAATAACAAGCCATTAAAAGAAAATGAGAAACCCACCACTTCACAAAATACAGAAACTATAATAGTGACAGCCTGTTAAAGACTCATTTTTAATGGTCTACTATCTATGAATTCATACAGATTAACTGTGTTTAGGAACTTTGTCAACTTTGTAGATGTTAAGAAACTACTATATACTTAAACAAAATTTTGTATTTTTTTCTTTCCAATTATTTTCACATTTATAATAGCTTTTTACATTAGCAGATTATAAACACCTGTGTTTGGCTAATAAACCTAAATTTCTCCCTGAACACGTAACTTTGATCAAACCTAACCATAAAGAAAAGAAGAAAGGAAGGGTAATAAGAGAGAAACATCTTTTAAAGGCATAGCAATATTTTCTTTCAAGCTACAGAAAGCACATGCTAATTTGCATAACTTTCATAAAAATGTTCTAATTATACCCTAGTCTACTTACCTGTGACTTATCCAAAGGAAAAACCCAACTCCAAGTTCGCTTTCTATGACCTAGAAGACCTGTGGCCCTGAACTTTCCTGCTGGTTAGTATGCTGTGTTTTTGGAAACTACAAGCTACAATTATTATGTTTATTAAAGCAACAGAATAAATGCAGTGCACAAAATACCATCATATTACCTGTATTTTGAATTTCCTTTACTAATGGGAAGATAAATGGGAATTATCTGTGGTTAAAGTCTTTCTGCATAAATCTGTAAGAACTCCTGAAAAAGGAGTTAAACAGGCATGGAACCAGAGATAACAGTCCAAAACGAAATTCTTCCAGTGTCCAGCAAAATTTGTCTTAAGAGCATAAAAAATAAATCAGGTATTTTCCTTAAGGCTCATTCTGAGTGCACATTCTGTCCTAAGCTCTGTTTGTTTTTTGCAACAGCATTTAAGAGAAAACCAACTGACCATTTACAACCCAAACAAAGGCTTTAGGGCAGGACATTAGGAAATGCACCTGGTCTGACTCAAACACCACGTTTGTTTAACCTGTGACTGTCCTGTGTCTGGGGGTCAGGCAGGAGGATCTTGGTTGAGGGGAAAAAAAGAAGAGCAAACACAACTGCTCCACAGAGAACAAAACGGTTGCACTAACTACCCTTTGTAATCACAACTGTTTTAACAGTTTCTAGTAAGCAAGGTTATCATTTAAGTGACCCACTATACTTTGGGATGAAGCCCCAAGAAATTTTGCCAATGTTAAGGACAGGAGTTTCATTTCTGAGTTTACTCAGCATAATGAACCCACTGAAATGCGGATAGTCCTTCTGTGGTGTAAATTCACATCAAGGGGAACATTAACAATAAAAGGAATTTAGCTAGAAAGGAAAAGAATGCCATATCATTCACTACTGGGAGCAGACCACAGTTTATTTTACTTTTGCATCTTTTTTATTATGGAATATTTCAATCACAGAAAATAAACACAGAGTAGAGCTGATGAACCCCACAAACCCATCATTCAGTGTCAATAATCATCAACACAGGGCCAATCTTTTAATTTCCCCTGCCCACTCCCCTCCTTGAACTCTTTTTAAAGCAAATCCCACACAGCCTATACTTTATTTTATATAAGCTTTCATTTACAACGCATGTGCATATTTAACCTAAAGGTCACTCCAGAAATCTCACTGAGCATGACATGTTTCAGCCAACCATAACCACCTCTTACAAAATGTTTTAAACTAAAACTTATCTGCCTAGAAAATGAATTTGTTTAAATATAACTGGTTAATTAAAATGACAAAGTAACTTGAATCACAGTCCTCTATCATTTTATTTATGGGGGGAAAGGAACATTCTGAGGCTGAGAAAAGAGTGTGTGCTGCTCAGTCCCTGTGACTTCAGTCCTTGTGGACACGGATCAACAAGAGACAAGGTTAAAAGTCACACGGATTCGCCCAGATAGAACTGGAAAAATGGGAGGAGGCGACTAAGGGGCAGGAGAGCTGCCTAGAAGGAAACTTTTTCCTTTTCCTTTACTACACATACGAATAAAACAGAATGCCAATAGGCCAAACCTTGGAAGCTTCAAAAATCACTCACCAAGTAGTCTAGCTACTTATAATAATTTATTACCAATCTCAAAGCAAAGATCAAAAGGAACCCCATCTAGCACTTACATTCAATTCCTCATTGCCTGATGACTAATTTGTAGAGGAATGAAGTCTTCACAAAGGAAGCCAAAATAATCTGAGGTGACTTTGATACAATGCCACAAAGGATATGAAGAGGAAGCTGGTAGAAGCTGCAAATGGCTAAGTTCCATTAAGAGTTCTAATAAAAGAATAGTGGAATTTCCCTTAACTGTGAATTAAAAAGATGTTAGAAGTGGGCAAATTATAGACAAGTCAGGGAAAACATTTGTCACAGTTTTGCTGTTGTTAAATGTTAACTTTAGCCACTGCTGCATTTATGTTCATTACATAGCTTCATCTAAAAAAAATTCAACTGTTTTGGTGTGGCTGAGTGGATTGAGTGCTGGCCTGAAAACCAAAGGGTTGCTGGTTTGATTCTCAGTCAGGGCACATGCCTGGGTTGCAGGCCAGGTCCCCAGCAGGGGGTGGTGCATGAGAAGCAAGCACACATTGATGTTTCCCTCCCTCTCTTTCTTCCCAACTTTCCCTCTCTCTAAAAATAAAAAAAAAAAAATCTTAGGAAAAAATTTAAAAATTCAACTTTTCCATCAGAAATCTGGCCAATCTCATTCCTTTTGCTTTTGTGTGTTACTCAACAGTCTGCACCTTCCGTCTGCATTGTCTGCATTGTCAGAAACTAGAGGATCTCTCAAATTCTTTCAAACAAGTTGCTATATTCTGCAAAGTGATTGATTTAACTTCAAAAAAGTAACTTGATATACTTTTTAGTCTTATAAATAGCCAGGGTGAGCATAAACACATCTTTTAAAAATTTTTGGTGCTTAAGTTAATTGGTCACTATAGGAACACTAGAAACTATTCAAATTCTTTCAACTTCTCTGAACAACTGGCACAATTTTTTCCTCCTGAATCCAGACATCTTCATATTCTCAACTGAGGAAAGTAGTTTTCACACTACTTTTTTTGGCTAGTTAAAAAATCCCCACCACATGTCTCCTTGTAAATTCATAAAAAAAGATTTAAGTTTATATTAGCAATTCAACTGTGCAAATTTTTGTTTGCTTCTGAAATCACCTCAAATTAATAGATTTATTGGAACCTTACATGGTGAAGAAGTTTCGTAGAACTCTCAGAAATCTTGCAATGTATTTCCCTCTGAAGATGTGGTACTGAGCATTTTCTTTAAAAACAGTTATAAATTGTTTTTTTAAGAGTCCTTATCTCTTACTAATGCATAGTGGAGTACTAATACGGGAAAAGCTGTCTGGAAATTCCTCAGATACAGGCAGTGGAGAGCATGTGGTATAACGGAATAAAGACTGGCCATGGGCACATCTGTGGGATGTACTCACAGGGTTCCACTCCACTGTTTGGTGTTCTGTGTAGCAAAAGTATTGGCAGGGTTCTCTCAGACATAATGCTATACACTGCTTTTTGTGAGGGTTTTTATTTAGAAAAATAACTTTCTATCAGGGGCAATGAAGAACCAAGAATTGGGAGTTAATATTTCAACTATCTGTACCAATTCAAAAGCCAAGCCCATCACTGGGTTGTTTGGTAAGAAAATCCCAATCAGACCAAAAAACACCCCAAAACCTATCTTTTTAGTCTTTGAGATTTCAGTGACTACGTAACTAGATTTTAATGTGAATAAAATATAATTATTTTAGTTCAAAATACAAATATTCTGGTTTCTTTTAAAGACATAGAGTTGAAAATTAAAATAGAAATAGAAATGAAATTGGTAGGTATACTATAAAATCACTATGTACCCAGAAAGACTGTGCCATACATTCAGAAAGACTTTTCTACTACCGAACGCATCAATCACATGCAGCTCTTACCTTGTGATCATACGGACTGTAAGAATGAAATACCCGAGAAAGATCTTTTGTTCTTTGCTTTTTCTGTGGAAAGAAACACAAACATTTGTGATAAGTGGCAAAACACACATATGCATCTATACATTTACATATCTATATTTATTTCTGTCTACTTACCTTAAGATTATGTTTATTTAGAGATTCCTCCCCGTGCAGGGTGAGGGGCTGCAGTGTCAACACGGGAAGTGTGGATGTAATTAGAAACCAAAGCCACTTGATGGCTGTGTGGGTCATTGTCACAGACCCGCCAAACAAACTCTTCCTAGAAGGTTTCATAATTAAAACCTTGATCCTCAAAAACTCTATTATAAATACGTAACTTAGAGACTAAAATGAAAAAAAAAAGTAACAAGAAAAAAACTCTTTGAATTTCGTCGTAATGCCAACTGCTGTTACTCTGAATTGGGCACTTGCATGCGTCCATTTAAACAATACACATCCTTCAGGCCTCCTCATCACAGCTTGCGTCCCTCTGCGTGAGGTCACCTCTGCGCTGTCACTGCTATATAGTCCGAGTGCCCTGCATGGTGTTTGACACACCATAGGCACTCAATAAATATTTGCTACATGAGCAAATAAACGAAATGCCCGAATCAGACAGGCATGGCTGTGAGTATCTGTGATGACGACACCTCAACCTCATATGCAGTTGTGAAAAGCAAAGCTGCTTTTTGCTTCTGATACACTGTTCTCAAGTTGAACCCAGGCGCTACTTTAAGTCCCCTCTGCCCCTCCAGCTCCCCAGTGTTAGAACAAAGAAATGTGGTTCCTTATTCTAGTCGACCATAAGAAGCAGCTTATTTTCTCAAACACTGTAATCTCTACATCTGCCATAACCACCACGAACAATTTTGTGTATGGTTCTAGACATGGTATGCATGTATCTTCACACACAACTGATTACTATCACTTCCAAAGAGGGAAGGCATTCTGGGTACACCGTTCTGAAGCCTACTCTTTCCACTTCACAGTTTATCCTTGCTGAACTTAAAGGCTCATATATCCAGATCTGCAATCCTTTATACAGAGTTCTCACATCCCCAAACTTCTGAAATCTGAAACTTTTTTTGGCAATTCATTGCAATTTTTTAAATTATAATGATTATCTTTGCACAAATATCTGCCAGATTGAGCATGAAAGATTTTTTAAAGTTAAATCATGAAAGTCCAGTTGCAGGATCAAATAGTATGCATGTTTATTACCTTGACAGATAAGCCATGTTGCCCCCTCCTCGCAAATACTGCACGGATTTGTCTTCTCACCGAGAGTGAATGAGAGAAGAAATGGCAGCTTAAATTGGAAAATCTTAATTTCTCTGTTCCACTTAAAGGTTGCAACATTTATAAATTTACAGAACACGTAAAACATTTTTAAAACAGATACCAAACATCTTCCTAGGTGTCAATTATAGAATTTATTTCTGGTACCTCAACAGAGTTAGACATCACCACATGTTAAAATTCTTCCAGGAGAGTGGCCTGTTTGTCTTTAATTCTGCCCGTGTTGCTTTTGGTTCTACTTTGTTCATTTTAATCCAACTACCAAGTAAATGAGCTTCTTTGATCTTCACTTGAGAGTGAATCCTTTCCTGGTACCCATGTTTCCAGTGTCCGAATGAGTATGTCTGTCTCCCTCCCTAGTGCCAGGGATCTAAGCAGATCCCCCTGGGTTCGACCTGATCCTCTGTAGCCATTTGGCTGAGCATTCGAGTATGCTACAAATTAAGACCTTGTATCATAGTCATTTGCACATAATCACGGTTTTCCCACAGACCAGTTTCCCTATTTCAGAACAGTCTTTGGAGCCACAATTCCAGTTGGCAGTCTTTCCAATCATTTGGTCTGGTTTCCGCATTCTGACACCCACTGAAAGTTATTCTCCCTGCCACTCAGCCAGAATCCCCACCTCCTCTGGTCTGCCTCTCAGGTGTGCTTCTGACCATCAAACTCTAAAGTAATGAAACATCCCTTTCCCCCAGACAGCGGAGTTGCATCTCTAACTGATTGGAAACAGTCCCTTGGCTCTATGAGCCTTGGAATCTACTCTGAACAGGTCACTTGCCCCACAGTTTTCATTGGCTTATAATTTTGTCTTTTCTTCCCATGCACCCACTTAGTTGGTTTAACAGTTCTTGGCTTATACTTCAACCAGAAGAAAAATGACAGATACTAACACTTCCTTTGGTAGCAGATTAACATAAAACATGGGGGACATTTTTTTCAGAAGGGAAAGTATGCTAGAGAAGATAAACTAAGGAGCAAAGCAGAATGAAACCTAGGAGGTGTCCCCGGGTCTGTTCAGTCCCAGCAGTGGTCGAGCTACCAGTCTGACTTGGCAATAGATGCAAAAGATTCAGAGGCTGCTTTCTGTGTCCTTCTTTGTGGGTGTTGATTTTATGTATCAAAATATTTTGATAGCTGAACATGTCTTTTATTATAAGCTACCCAAATTATTTTGGGAAGGAAATGGGGTATAACTGATAAATAAAAACATTATTTGGATTAGCTCCCAAAGAAGCCAGTGAAAAAAGAATACTTTTTTTCCCTGACAACAAATTTGTTATATACAAATACAGTGAAGTCTTGCCTATGAATATTGAAAGTTATATGTATTAGTCCAGTTAGCTGAAAACTATTGCTGTTTTATATAGCCTAGTGGTATATCTTCTGGGATCCAGGACAAGGGTTGACACATGAGGGCTATGGGCCAATCCAGCCTACCACTTGCTTTTGCAAATGCAGTTTTATTGATACTTAGCCACGCTCATTTAGTTATGCATCATCTATGGATGCTTTCATGCTACAACAGCAGATCTGAGTGGTTACGAGAGAGCTTCATGGCCCATAAATCCTAAAGCATTTATGTAGCCCTTTAAAGAAAAAGTCATCCCTGACCTCGAATCCCTATCTTTAACCCTGTGCGCATCTAACAATAGTCCCTTGACCCCAAACCAAATAAACAACTAACTATCCAGCAAAATTCCTCGCTCCTTCTAATTGCTTAATGAAGACAGTTCGAGAACCAATCATCATAACCTATATCTGGACACATCAGGGTGAACATACCAGGCAAATTAACAATTAGCTGTCTTGTTCTCAGGATTTTACCTTCTGAGCATTCTATTTTCAGACAGAAAATGCCATACGTTGGCATCTAGAGCATGCTGAAATAGACATGGGGCTTTCAGAGCCTTCTATATTCACATCAAAATTCGAATAGCAGACACTGTGAAAAGAGACCCTTTACCAAGTTCTAGAACTCCGGCCAAGGGGAGGGCTGCACGTACAAATAACTGGAGTGACCACGATTGCCAGTGAGCTGGTTTCTCATAGGTGGACTCGCTGCTCCATAGGCTTGTTGAGCCTTGCTATCAGCAGTTTTAACTGAAACTAAAAGCTGAGCCAAAAATGGAAATAATTAGGTATTTTCCTATTGCATCATAGTGTGTGTCTAAATTACCTCCCACTTTTTAGCCTGTTAAAACAAACACCTCACTCATGCAGCCACCTGTTAATTCTCCAAGTGTTTAAAAAGTAAACATGTTAAACAAGTTGTGCGATGAACTTGTAACGAGGGTGGCCGGATTACAGTGAGTGCGGCAAACGTCTCTCCCAGAAGGGTGTGAGGCACCTACCTTGAAGTCACCTTTATTACTAATCCCAAGGATCAGGCCACAGAGTCGAGAGCTGATTAAAAAGTAACTCTGTGCCAAGTCTTGAAGTTATATGGGTTGCAGTTTGGTTTAAAAGATGAGACAGTATGCAAATTTGGTAAACGTCTAGATTCCTAACAAGTTAACATCTGCAGAACTCCAGCCCATCTCCCTCCTGTCCCATCTAAGGCGGGGGGTGGAGAGGAAGCTAAGAAACACTTGTTAAGTTCACAGTCCAGAGGCACAGGCTCACTAAAGGATTAAGATCTAATCAAAGGTTAGGTTACTAGGTTTCTTCTCCCCTTACACCTCACCACCACATTACTAAAGGCCAATTTATGAGTATAGTAGATCCTTTTAACCAGTACATCATGTCCAGCTATCAGAAAAAAAATGTTTTTACAAGGCATGACAAAAGGCAAAAAACACAATTTGAACAGACAGAGCAAATATCAGAACCAGATATGGAAAAGATGCTGGAATTATCAGACTGGAAATTTAAAAGGATTATGGTTAATATGCTAAGGACTCTAATGGATAAAACAGACAACATGGGCAATGTAAGCACAGAGATGAAAATCACAAGAAAGAACCAAAAAGAAATGCTAGAGCTCAAAAACACTCAGAAACAAGGAATGCCTTTATGGGTGTTTTAGTAAACTGGACACAACGAGGAAAGAATTTCTTTGAGTTAAAGGAGATGTCAGTAGAGTCCTTGAAAACCAAAAGGTGATGAAAAAAAGGACTGAAAACAACAGAATGTCCAAGGACTGTGGGACAACTATGAAAGGTGTAACACAGGCATAATGGGAATACCAGAAGGAGAGGAAAGAGGGAAAGGAACAGAAGAAATATGTGAGACAATAATGACTGACAATTTTCTCCAGATGAATGTCAGATATCAGACAGATCCAGGAAGCCTGGAGGACACCACGCAGGGCAAATGCCAAGGACACCTCGGCATACTATTTTCAAATTACAGTAAACTGAAGAGAAAATCCTGAAAGAAGCTGGGGTGGGGTGGGGTGGGGAAGGGGAATAGCTTAGCTATACGGAACAAAGATAAGAATTATATCCAGCTTCTCAGAAACCATGTAAACAAAAAGAGAATGGAATACAATATTTAGGAATTAAGAGAGAAAAAATTACCAACCCAGAGTTCCGTACCCTGTGAAATTATCCTTCAAAAGTGAAAAAGAAATAAAGACTTTCTCAAAGAAAAACTGAGGGAATTTATTGTCAGTAACCTCCCTTGCAAGATATGTTAAAAGAAATTCTTTAGAGAGAATGAAAATAATAGAGGTCTGAAATTCAGATCTACATAAAGAAAAGAGAACACTGAAGAAGAAATAAGTATAGGGAAAATAAAAACATTTATTATCCTTAT
The DNA here is from genome assembly GCF_004126475.2 of Phyllostomus discolor. Lineage (NCBI taxonomy): Eukaryota > Metazoa > Chordata > Mammalia > Chiroptera > Phyllostomidae > Phyllostomus > Phyllostomus discolor. The sequence goes on from NC_040907.2 coordinate 75,821,130, forward strand.
TCTTTTTTTTAAGTTTATTTATCTATTTTTAGACAGAGGGGAAGGGAAAGAAAGAGAGGAAGAGAAACGTCAATGTGTGGTTGCCTCTCATGCAGCCCCCCACTGGGGACTTGGACTGCAACCCAGGCATGTGCCCTGACTGGGAACCAACCAGCAACCCTTTGGTTCATAGACCAGCACTCAATCCACTGAGCCACAACAGCCAGGGCTATTATCCTTATTCTTAATTGACCTAACAGATAACGGTTTATTCAAAGAACAAGAACAATGATGTATTTAATTATGTATGCTTGTTTATATATGAGATGAATGGCAGCAACAACAGGAGGGATGAGAAGAAGGAATTAGGGTTATTTGGTTATTATAAGACACATTGTCCGTGAAGTAGTATTGTGTTATGTGAAAGTAGACTTTTTGTTTTAACTTGGATTAGTTGTAAATGCATATTGCAAACTCTCAGGCAAGTCTGTTTGGTCTTTTGAAGTATAACTGATGTGCTAAGAAAGGAAAGTTTCAATGCACTCATTTTCCCGCATTCCCTTTCTGAAAAACAGACTAAGAGGTGGTTAACCAATCAAACAGCAACAAGCAGCAGGAAAGTAAGAGTGAAAAGATAAGGAACCAAGATAACTTACTAAGTAGACAGGTCTGCACAGCTGACCTTGGGGACACGTAGGTACACTTGAGACAACAAGGTACTGATGGTGTGGTGGGGACTGGGAGAGTTGGCCCTAAACAAATACCCAAATTCCAGGCAGTAAAGGCTACAGATCAAGGACCGGTCAGTTACCACATGCCAGGGACAGGCACGCAGAAGGGAAGTCAGAGAACCACACCCGGAGGCAAAAGTGCTGAAACGAGGTGTCAGCTAGAAAGAAACGACTGACAGAGAGTCACAGGGATCCTTGGTGAAGAACTAGTCAGGAGCTGAGAGAATCACTGTGAGAACTGTGCTCAGCAAGGAGCAACAGGACTCGCTGAAGTCAGGGGTAAGAAAAGACGTAGCCAGAAAATCTTAAGAGGAAAGAGATGTAACTACTAAGGATGAGGTCTGATGATCACGTAGGTCTGAGTTTCTTCATGGGTCTTCTATCATACTTCCCGCAGGGCCAGGTTCTAGTCTTTTGGGCGTAGGCAACATTGGTCCTATTAAACTCAGTCTAGAATGGGATGGCATGTGGTTGAAGAGGGAAAATATTATAGCTTACTGGAAAGTTTGGCTTCTGATAAAAGCCGAAATAAAAAAACTGAGTCTACAGATAGATTAAGCCACTTATATCAACTCTAAGAAAGTAGCCCAGGAATAGGTACACAGAGATAAAGAGAAAAGGAGGGAGCTTTGCTGAGTCAAAAAAAAAAAAAAATGGCTAAATGATTAGTGCACATGATGCAAAATATGTGACAGTTTCTTCAAAATGATCAAATTTCTGTTTGAGAAATAATTCCTAATGGTGTTGGACAGAGCAAGGAAGCTAGGCTGGGGGCCAAAGATGGTGTGAGAGGATGTTGCAATGGCTGAAAATAAATTACAACTTAGCAAGTTAGGCTAGGGGCAGGGAGGGTGGGGGGATGGATGTGAGAAACAGGTAGGAGGCAGGGTGCACGGCACCTGGTCACTGACTGGGCAGGAGGGCAGGGAGGGGCCTCCAGTATTTCTGGCTCAGATAGCCAAGTAGAGTGAAGTGCCTTGTGCTGATGGAAGGAATCTAAAAATAAAACAAAAATTAAAAAAAAAAGATTTGGGGACTAGGGAGATTCAGTTTTGAATTTAATGAGTTTCAGGTGGCTGGCTGTGAGACACTGAGAAAGGTGAGAAGGAAGTTAGGTAGAAGGGTGTGGTGCTAGAAGAGAGATGTGGACCATAGATTTGGGAGTCAGGAACCGACTGATAAAGTTTGAAGCATGAGAGGGGATGTGATCACACAGAGTATAAGAACGAAGGAGCTAAGAGAGAGAAGACTGACATTAAAATCCAAGCAAATAATAGTCTCTGACCTGTCTCATGTGTAAATCTGCTCTGGATTTCATGTGTAACATCAAGAAGCTGGATTGGGCCAGTAGTTGCAGCTCTGGTTGCAGGTTAGAATCATCAGGGAGTCTTTAAAACACACCAGTGCTCCAGGCTGAGTCCCCAGTGGCGCTAATTGAATCAGCACAATGAGATTTAGGCAAGTCTATTATTTAAAACCTCTTGTGTTTTCCAATGTGAGGCTAAAGTTGAGAACTATTAGCCAAGATGATTCCAAAGTTCTCTTCCAGCTGATAACCTTTATTTTTCCAGATGGATTCTCTAGTGTCTTGAAGCTCTTGCCATTCTGAATTCTATCAGGCATTTTCATTCTTAATCTCGATATTATGTTTGAGGCTCTGCCTTATTTCCTAACCTCTTCCTTTATGTAAAAATGAACTCTACACAGGAATTCTTCCGGGGCACATTGAGGCTTTGGCTGAAGGGAACGGGCTGCAGTTATATATTTAGTTCCTAACTTGGTGAGTGCTTCTGAAAAATAAATGGAAAGCTAATTTAATAAGCCTGAACCTTTATTTTGTTATCAGTGTATAAATCATCAAGAAGCTTAATTAAAAGCACTTGACATTATCAGCACTATCTTACTTTTATATTGTATATATTTGGATTGTGTCCCTAAGGTGATAATCATTCCAGATCACCGAGAAGGAAAAACAAGTCCTTGGAATTTAAACAAACATCAAAATTTAGAAATCAATGATGTCAAATATGTCTGGTGATCAAATAACCAAAAACACTTGGGAAAACAGATACTCTCCCAAGTCTCATCTGCTGTTGCTTTACAAGGCACATATACTTTCAGGTTCTACAAGAAAGACGTGAGGACAGTAGAGAAAATTTTCCAAGTTTGCTCTGACTCTACACATTTTTTTGCCTCTTCCTCTCTATTAAGATCTGCAAGATAAGTGAGGTGACTATAAATGCTGCTGACTCTGACTTCAGTGTTGAATTTCCTTCTCTTTCTCCAGTTACAGCAAAGTCAGGGAGAGTTACCAGGTCCTTCAGTTTCTCAAATCTCCGAGGGTGGTGGTAGGGGGCTGGGGTGGACAGGGTAAGCATTTCTTAGAGGACATTAAAACAACAGAATTCTAACAGTGGAAGTTAGAAGACAGATAAAGTGAGTTTGTTCACCCAACTGTAACGGTATTCAAATGAAACAACCAGGTAAACGTGGAAATGCACCACTGATTCTGAAACACAGTAGGTATCAGTGGGAAATGCTTCTTTGCAGCCTATGGTTTCTAAAATAACCTTAGTGGAACGGAAGGTGTAACAATCAGCCTCTCATTTTCACAGTGGGGGTGGCAGAGGAGCATGGCACCATTTACCCCGGCAGGTCCTTAACTACACAACAAATGCTGGAAGAAAATGCAAATAGGAAATTCTGCATTAATTCAGTGATAACTGATAAAGTAAAATGTAAGTAGCCATATCTTCCTATCAAACTCACCTTATTTTCTAAAGAGAAAATTTGTGTGCAAGGAAAGGTCATTCTCTGGCAACAAAGGCAAGCCTGGCACAGAAGAAAGGAAGGAGACTTAACTATGCAGCAACAAATGTTGCTGAAATGAGTAGCCATTATAAACAATTAGAAAAGAAACAGCCTTTCAATGCAAAACAAATTTTTGCAAAGTTAAAGACCAAGTAAAGTACAAGGGTACTGAGTACTACGTTGCTTTGCTCTCTTGTTCCCTTGTGTGACAACCTCTGGGGGCTCAACAGTAGCACACAAGAACATGAGTTGCTATAAATACCAACTCAATATAACTTATTTTCACTGTGTCTTTAAAACGGACCACAAACGAGAGTTAGCACTATTTCTTATCTGGATTACTGTAGTAATATCCCTGCCCCCCTCTGACCTCCGGTGAACTACCTGGGTTCAATTTTCACCCTCTAAATCAAGAGCTGGCAAAAATTATCTGTGGACCAAATACAGCCAGCCACCTAGTTTTTGGTATAGTCTGTGATTTGTTTTTGCATTTTAAAATGGCTGAAAAGAAAACAAAGGAACAAAACTTACTGGTTTCACCTGAAAATTATGTGAAATTCAAATTTCTATAGTTTATTGGAACACAGCCACACTCATTCCTTCATGTATTGTCTGAGGCTGCTTTTGTGAAACAATGGCAGAGCTGAATGGTTGCGACAGAAATCGTACAAAAGCCAAAAATATTGACTATTTGGCCCTTTGCAGCAAGTTTCCCAACCCCTGTGCTAAATCACTGGCGTGCGACTCTGGCTGCACATTGGAATCACCTGGGGATTTTGGTAACACGGTGTCTGGACTCCATTGCCATAGATTCCAATTTAGCTGCTCTGGGCTGCAGCCTGGGATCGGAAATTCTTATAATCTTTGTGGGTGACGCTAAAGTGAAGCCAGGGTATAGAACCATTGCTTAACACACCTCTGTATTGAGGTCAAAGTAGGTTTCCTAGCGCATGGTCATCTAATGTCTCTCTCTTCTTCAAAAACCTTCAAGGGCTCCCTAGTGCTCAGAGAATCAAGTTTCAGGTACCATATGTACTACATATAGTACAAATGTACTATATGTACAAATGTGGCATGGCCACATTTCCCCACTAACATGAAAGGCAATGTCTTGTTCCTGACAGATCCTACGTTTTCTTGAGCCCACATCTTACTAATAAGCTTATCTCCTTTGCCTGGAACATCTTCCTTACCATCTTCCTGTGTTAAATTCAATCTGAAAAGCCTGTTTCAAAGATCACCTCTTTCATGCTGGATCCCCCCAAATGGAAAGAACCTTTTTACAGAGTGTTTACAGAGACCTCGACCACTTTCACTGTGTGCCAGCACCCCTTTGAATGCAGAAACCACGACCTGGTCATCTGTGTGGCACTTCTGCCCTCTCCCCACCCCCAACACTTTATTACAGTGCTTTGCAAACTTGAGCTTTTCAAGAAATGCTGCCAACCCTTCGATCCCCAAACATTTTGGTTTTACTCCACTGAACCTTCTAGACCTTCAAACTGTCCACCCAATCACCATTCTCTCCAGGCTTCAATTTGTGATAAAACCCTTCAACTTCAGTAAACTCCGTTTCCCTATTTCTTTGTCCTTCCTTCTCTCCACAAGCTCCTGCTCCCCACACTATATTAATCCAATCACTTGCCCTGAGCAATTTAGATGCCATCTGTGCACTGAGGGTGCTCAGCATTCCTTGCTCATTCCTCTTTGATTAGTCAGCTGATGCTCTAATGCCCCAAAACAGCTTTTCAACCAGTTTTTCTGTCTCTATTCTCACCCTCTGTATCTGAAATCCATTCTCTGAGTTCTAAAACTGAGTTAGATGCTAATTGAATGACACATCCATTCACTTGTGAGTCCTGAAGAAATGGAAAGCAGGCCACTGGACTCAACAGATCTTACTCTCTAGTGGAGAGAAAAAACAATCACTATACTGGGTGGGGCAAAAGTTGGTTTACAGTTGTGAGTATGCAAAGCAGTTTATTCTTGTATTACTATTTATTAGTTATTATATTATTTTCTATACAAATAAGTATAAACATACTTTTGACCCATTCCATACTTAACCAGCCACCAGCACACAGTAAGGATCTAAATGTTATACTAAATGAATTCTTACAAATCTGGGTAATAATCTTTGGTATTAATACAGATCACCAAGTAGCTGTACCAAGGAATGATTCTTACACAGATAAGTAAATCAACAGAAACTTACGTTAACATTATTTTTATAACTAAAAATGGTGCTTCAATATGATAATTATAAAAACTCCAGAATTTGACCTTGTTTCCCCTGGGATTCTGCTTTTGAATCAATTTATATTTTACGCACAATTTTTAAAAACATGTCTGCTCTCTCACAAAGCTTGCTCCTCTCTCTGACAGCTGTACACAGGATAGGGCGACATCTTCCAGTGCCTTTTGCTGGATGGAGGAATATTAAGAACGGAGAAAATCACAGCTATGTAACACGGACTGCCCTTACCTTAAAAATAAATAAATAAAGACAGTGACCAGTGACAGTTCAGAATGTAGTCAGATTCCTGATTTGTTGTCCTTGTACTAGATACTACGTTTTGTAACATTCTAAACACCAGATAGCACAAGAATAGTCATGTCCCCACCAAGGACCTCCTCCCTTCAGTTATTTTGAAGCTAAGCAGTTTGACAAAGAAAAAAGAAAGGTTCTAATCTAATTCTTGTTACATTTTCTTTCTCACAACTGTAGTTTATCTAGACCAATTCATAGACATAAATATTACCCATTTGTGAAGGTTTCACTGTTATTTCTAAAATTTAAAAACATTCCTTTAACCTACGACAAAATAACTATTCTCTCAGTGGCATTTTAAAAGGATTAGCAGTTACCGTGCTAAAACTCTTAAGCCTGTCCCATCATCACAACCAGCAAACAGTGCAGGGTAACAAATTTTCTTCTCTCTGGGTACTACAGATTTTATTTTTGTCTTCGAAGTCTTACTATATTATAAATTGTTTGAAATTAGGGAGGCTGGAAACAAGTGGTTTTATTTACCCTTTTCCTACTTGCTTAAGAATCAGGTCTGATAATTATTTTAGTAAGGCACTATACAATTACACAAAAAAATCAAAAGTAGGAAGTTATATTAGAGGTGTGACTGTGAGAGTAATATTTTGCAAGTGGGTACAACAAATGCAGTGTGGTTTTTTCTAATTCGCACCCTGGAATTACATGCATTTCTGAATTGTTATTAAATGTTTCTCTTTCTTTTATATATAAAGAGATGGTAACTGCCTTTACTGAATCTGACATCCAGTGAGGATGAGCTTGGGCGCTCAGCATTGTGAAATGCAGGTTGTGCAATCTGGATCGGCAGGAACTCTGTTAACGCTCTGAGCCTCATACCAGCTTCCAGAGGCTAATCCACATAGCCCCTAAGGGGAAAAATGATGAACAAAGAATGGAGAAAACTAAATTTCTCTGACCCACAGATAAGCCACTATATAGTTCTAAAAACTGATCAAAACCAATGCATCTCCTTCATGGCCCCGAATAAGCCCTGCAGTCACCCCATTTGGAGAAGAGCTTGAAAATTGCTCTGTGCCCGTTATTGCTGTGTCTCCAGATAAGCCCACAACTCGTTTTTATTATGATTCCTCGACTGGGACCTGGAAGGTCAGACATGACAATGTAGGCTTGATAACTCTCCTACTTTCTACATCTAATTTAGCACCTACTGTAAAAAAATCATTTCTATCAGCAGTGCAACCATCACTGATATCTCTCTCTGTCCCATCACACCAATATTAAGAGTCTAAAATTCATTTCAGGGGTGGCTGGGCTTTTTGACCTATCTTCTCCTCAAGTACTATGTCAAAAATAGACTTATTTTTGTTCCATATATTAAACATACACATTTTCTTTTTTATCTTTGGCTTTTATGATAAAGGAGTCTTTATTTGATAACCAGAAGACAATTTAATATACAGCTCAATCTTCTCCACTTGCTTGTCCTCGAGTCACTTCAGAAATCGGTCGATTCTTTTTTATGTGGTCAAGCAAGTTTACTACACAGATAGTGGATGAAGATTTCTGAGGTTGGCTCTGAGCCTAGCAATCTTTTAAACCATTGGCAGGAAGGGTACAGAAATGTACATGTGGGAGGGTTGGGGGTGGCTCCAGGGCCTAGGAAACTAGACGAAGGGCAGGCAGGAGGAACATGAGGTAGCTGAGCTTTCCCATGTCCATGCCAATACCTCATACAAGGCTACTTACATATCATTCATGTTACAGAAGAGCTTGCAGAGAAGTTACCCCATGAGTACAGGCCTCACCACTTTAAGTAATGAGAAAATAGGTCAAATGTGATCCTTCCACTAACTCCACCACCACAGAACCCTTTGGTGGCTAAAAACTGCTGTCCCATCGGCCAGGCTCTCCACTCTTACGGAGGCCTCTGCCCATCACCTGAAGCACATCTGTCCTCAGGGACAAGAGCAGGCCTGTGCATCAGCCCGGGAACCGCCCTCATCTGCCCGTCAATCTCTCATCTCCTGCCTCTGTTTCCTCTCCTTTCCTCTTCAGCAATGGAGAGCTGAGCAGTGAAGGACCCTGCCATCCACTTACTGTGTACATTGTATGCTTTGTACTTTTCAATGGGAGAGGAGCCTAAGGTATTTCAAGGAGGCCTGTAGGTTTAACATGCATGCAAAATGACAAGTGTCTTAGAAGCTGAATAAACTGTGATCATTTTGAAGGAATTACGCTTGCCCTGACCAGCGTGGCTCAGTAGGTTGGGCGTCGTCCAGCAAAGTGGAAGGTTGCCAGTTCGATTCCAGGAACAACATGGGATTCAACTGCATGGAATAACCTAAGAAACTTTTTGTTAATAAACACTGTGAATTTATTTTTCTTCCTTATGATTTTCTTAATAACATTTTCTTTTCTCTAGCTTACTTTATTGTAATATATCACATAATACATGTAACATACAAAATATGTTAATTGTTTGGCTTCTGTAAGCTCTTTGTAGTAAAATTTGTGGGAAGTCAAATAATACATATATTTTCTTTTTTACTTATTTTTCTATTATAGTGGACATTCAATATCACATTAGTCTCAGGTATACAGCATAGTGGTTAAACATTTACATAATTTACAGAGTGATTCCCCGGTAAGTCTAGTACCCACATGGCACCCAACACAGTCATTACTGTATCATTAAGTACATTCCCTATGCTATGCTTTATCCCCACGATTACTTTGTGACCGAAAAATATGGAACGCTTCATGAATTTGCCTGTTATCCTTGTGCAGGGGCCATGCTAATCTCTGTATCATTCCAGTTTCAGTATGTGTGCTGCCAAACGGGGCACTGCACTTGTATTTTCAATGGCAAGGAGGTCGAGGCCCCTGACCCCACCTTGTTCGGGGTCCACTGTAACCTCCTTCTCTTCACCCGGCAACTGGATCTACTAGCTTCCTTCACCACCAAGAGCAACTGACTGTAAACTTTTAAAAAAAATTTCAGAGCAATATTGGAAGTTCTTTATCAATCTATGAATTGTAGAGAAATACCACATACTCTTTTTACTTCTTTTTCTTTTTTAATCTTAAGTCATTATATTCATGTGCACCTAAACAAGTGCCCAGGTTGGAGAGTTTGCCTTGGTGTAGTCTTTTGTGGGGTATGTAGTTTGATTTTGGCAGCTTGGTTCACCCTAAATCCCCTGAGGCATTTGGTTATTTTTCCAGTTGTTTTCCCGGATCAATTATACACACATATAATCTAAAAGAGTCAACAACCAGCTCAATAGTTTCCCAGCTTCCTTTTCCATTTTTGCTTTGTTAGAAGTAACTACCTTCAACTCTTACAGCTTATTATTTTGGTATTTGTACAACCATATTGTTAAATAATATAACTTCATTGCTTTCCTAATATTTGAGTACTAGACACTATCTACTGATTTCCCACGATGGAAGATGAGCTTCCCATGCCTGCCCCATGTGCGTGTGCATCTCCCGCCTTCACTTCCCAATGTAACTGCAGCACATCTGTGCTATTTTGAATTCAGCTATGGAATAATTATGATTGTATATTCTTTCCTACATAGGACTTCTAAAAAGTCATTTTCTTCATTTGTTTAACTTAATACAAATTTATTGTTAATTCAATCTCAAATTCTTTTCCACTTATCTAAATCACTGTTCAGGAAGTTTCGTTTACACTAAGTATTTCTTCTTTTCATCTTCTGGAAGGTACTTCTTCTGTAGCTTTCTAGCTGCTCTGATTTAGTCTAGCTGCTCTTGAGCTTGGACACATAGCTATCACTCTTGCCATCACCCTGGGCCTGAAAGCACAATTTTTAAGACATGGGAATTTTATTTTATTTTTTTCTAATAACCACAAAATAGAAGTTTGTTTTTAAATTTTATTTTTATTTAAGTTTCCCAACTGTTCACTTCCCAGCCCTAAAGATTAGAAGATTACTAAGCATAGATGATTTTAATAATCAATTGTTAAAAACAAACAACCCCCCCGCCTCCCCCAACCAAACCAGGCCCAAAGTGCAGTTGCTTAAGTAAACCCATATCAGCAAACTAAGATTTAAGTTAACTACACTTCTGGCCCTTCCAGAAATGGCATCTTAAACCGGTCAATCAGGAATCACCTGACCAGCACTAGTCAGGTCATCTGCAGGACAGGCCACTGCTATCCATCCCTAACGGAAAGTAACCTTGCAATAACCGCCCACTTTTTGTCCAGGGCAACTTCCTTGTTCCTGTTTCCTTCTGCTTATGAAAGTCTTCCACTTTCTGCAGCTCCTCAGAGCTCCTTTCTAGATGCTGCATTGGGTCCTGCCTAGTTGATGAGTCATTGAATAAAGCCAATAAAATCTTTAAAATTTACTCAGTTGAATTTGCTTTTTTACAGGTTATTTTTTAAAAGCTTATTTTCTTTGTTTTCTTTAACTGAGATATCATATAATTGGTCCTCAACCTTTTGTGGGATAAGAATGCCTTTAAGAATCTGATGAAAACCAATGAGTCCCTCCTCCCAGAAAAAAAAATCTATACAGACCCTTAAACTGTTCCACACAGCCTCAGCTGGTTTCCAGAGCCTTGGAAGTCTGTGCATGGGCTAGCCCAGGTTAAGAAACTCCTGCGTAGTTTTTAATTCCCTCAAGACTCTCCTCAAGGCCTGGGAATTTTGTAACATTCATCTTAGCGCTTGTGGACCTTATAAAGAATGCTGATTATTCTTTTTTGCTTTTATTATTTTAAAAATCAAGAAAATTAATGCTACAATTTTAATTCCCAGCAGCACAATACATCACCAGGATGCAGAGTGTATGATGCCGTGTCCACAAATGACAACGTGTACAGCACCGTTTAACACTTTTTACATCATATTAACTCTCGAGGCTCTGAGTAACAGTTTCACTTCCAAGACAAAAATAGCATTGTAGAGCTAAGCATTAATGAGAGAAATTTGGAGGTAATAACTGTAGTTCCTAACTTTTACACAAGTTATGCTCTTTTTAAGCTGGTGGTTTGGGATCAGGCTGCACTCTTTTCATTATAAATGATGACTACATTCTGATGGAACTTACGCACCCTCAAACTCCAAACAATATTAAAAAATCCAGTCAATTATGTAACCTTAAATACAGTTCTTTCAACTGTATTTAAGTGGCATTTATAAACCACTTTTATGAGTTGTTTTCAGTTTCACGTCATATCGCACCAATCTTGTAGTGGTCTCTTTTTTGTTCTGTCCCAGATCTCTGTGAGCACAGATTCTGGAAGTTCTATCTTTGTTCTTGACCTGTTTTTATTCTCGTAGGTTTATATGGAGCATATTCACTAACCAGATATTCAAGTTCTTACGAATAAACCAATTTCCCAAAGTTGTTGTCCTCCAGTGTCTTCAGCAATCGTGCGGCCAGCCAATATTTAATTTTCCATTCCACCCCAACCATGCATTGTTGGGGTCTGCCATCTACCAGGAAGTGCCTAACGTGACTGTTCTACTGTGGCCAGAAAGTGAGCCAGTTGGGCGACACAAATCACTATGTGCAATGGTCCTTGCCAGGGCCATGGATGGCTTTAGGACAATCTGTGTACTTCCCAAACATATTCACAATTTGTTTTTGCTGGGAAAAGTGAATATGTATGCATGTCATAAATACTTTATAGATATATAAAATGAGATTCTCAAAAAAATGTTAAGAACCATGGACTAGATTACGGAGATATGAAGGCCTCTTATAAACTACTACATTTGGTGTTCATGAAAGGCAATATTCTTTAAATATCTGATGTTTTGAGAGGAGCAGCTCCATCTACGGAAGGGAGTAGTAGACGGGCACAGGCCTAGCTCATTCCCTCACTATTAAACCAAAAGACACAGAGTGAACTGGGCTCTCTGTCTGTAGCACAGTGACAAGCATACCCTTTGGAAGCCTGAAGCCCCGTTTCAGGGAGCTTCTCAAAGTTTTAGTTTCAACCCACTTATAGTCCCTCTCCCTTAGAAGAGTTCTAATAAGAAAGTATTCCCCACTTGATTGTACGTGCAGTGATATTTGGGATCAAGAGTACCAGGCACATAATGTGCCTACAATTTCATGTAGTCTGTGCTACTTAGGGTTTTCTGAGGCCTCTACGTCAGAAGGAAAGCGTCCACAAGACCCGTGGAAAGACACACAGACAGAGCCAAGTTAAGGCACACCATGATGAATAAGCAAGAGAGGCAGCAGGCCACAGAGGTTCAGAATACCATCCGGATCAAGGCCCAACACATATTTCCTGAAAACTCTTTTTTTTTTTTAGGACAATGACAACAAGGTCTAGCAAGATAGTTAAGAATTAAAGATGAGTGACTATAATATTTTTTAATGTTTGTAAATTTCCTCAAAATTTTCATTCTGTTTGTCTCCTGTTCTCAATAGACCTTAGCGAAAAAATTAAAAAATCAAAGTGAAAAAGGAGTTTGGGGACAATAAGGAAAGGCTTAGATTCTAGACCTTGTTTGTAGCAGGTCCTGAAATGAAAGAAAACACGGGGCCTGTTGGGAAAGAGAAGTGGGATGTCTGGGGGCAGGCTGCAGACAGACGCAGCGCCAGAGCCTGGCCTGAACACTCACAGGCACCCTTCGAACGGCCAGAACGGTGCCAGTGGTATGGGCCTGTGGTCCCGACTGCTCGCCCTTTCTGGCCCACCCGTGGATGAAGCACTGGGTAACCATTTTATCTCACCAAGCCTCAGTGAGCACAGATTTCTACATCTTTATGGTTGCCATGCTGGTTAAAGCATTTTGCCTTTATATGAGTAAAACTTTGGCTCTAAAATTCTATACATTTAAAATAGAAATTGAGGATTCTGTATGTTAATTAAGCCTCTTAGAGCTTTATTTTAGGCACTGCTTTTCTTTCTCCCTTGCCATTATAGTTTATTATAGATAGAGTGGCTAGGAATCAGAGTATAGAGACAGGATGCTTGGTTTTAGATCCTAATGCCATCACTGGCTGTGTGACTTTGAGCAAGTTACTTACACTCTTTATGCCTCAGTTTCCTCAGTGTAAGATAGGGATAAGAACTGTCATCATCCAGGGCTGTTGTGAAGATGAAATGAATCAATATTTGTAAAGCCCCAGAAGAGTGCCTAGCACGTGGCGAGTGCTACACAAGGTGGAAACCAGCAGCACCACCCAGTTCACAAGTCAGAAGTGCTCCTTCAGAGCCTCCCTCATTCCTTCTTTTCTGCATATTCTCATGTTGGCCACCAGTGCTCAGACCTGTTGACCTCATAGCCACACTCTTTTTCCCCTCTCAATTCCTGTCTGCAGCCTTTCTCTACTTTGATGCATCCTGCATATTGTTCTTAATTTCATCTTCCTAAAATACTACTGAAATTGTGTCACTCCTCTGCTAGAAACATCACAACAGTGGATGTTGTCTACGGAGTACAGATAACACACTTCTGGTGGCTCCACTTGTGGTCACTACCTGACAAGGTGTGAGTCCCGATGCAACTAACTGCAGAGTCAAAATTCTTGTGACTGGCCCCAAACCACCTGGGAAAGTCTTTCTCATTATTCACTACAAACCCTGAATTTCAAAAGAACTAACTCTCTTAACATTTGGTAGAAACAAATTGTACTTCACTCCTCATGTTTTTCATATAGTAAAAAACTAATAGTTATGGGTTAAATCCCTGGACAGGGCACATACAACAATCAACTAATGAATGCATAAATAAGTGGAACAACAAACTGATGTGTGTCTTTCTCTCTCAAGTGAATAAATAAAAATTAGAAAAATAAAAGTTCCTTTTTTGGACAATGACCTTGAACATCTCACTCATGAGCCTCCAAGTTTTAACAGCCCTCCATGTCACTCTTAAAGCATTCGGCACACTTTCAACATATACTGTCCTGCATTATCGCCATTTGTGTCATCTTTTTCTTCCTTTCTGGAGTGTACATTCCCTGAGAGTAAGGGACACCTAGGAGTCATCTTGACTTGTGGTGTAGCACCCAGTCTAGGCCCTTGAATAGAGGGACTTACCTGATACTAGGTAAATTAGTTCATGTTATCCTAACTGTAGTTTTAACTATGATTTTTAACATAGCAGCAGGTCTGACTACCAAAATGATCAAGAATCTAAAAGCCCTGGCTGGCATAGCTCAGTGGATTGAGCACGGGCTGGGAACCAAAGTGCCCCAGGTTCGATTCCCAGCCAGGGTACATTCCTGGGTTGCAGGCCATAACCCCCAGCAACCGCACATTGATGTCTGTCTGTCTGTCTCTCTCCCCCTCCCTTCTCTCCCTAAAAATAAATAAATAAAATCTTTAAAAAAAAATCTTAAGTGACTCTCCAAAGCTGTGTTCTTGGTCATCTTGGGCACTAGGGCTGCTATGGTGAAGGCACACAGGTGAGAAGGGCCAGCAGTCTCCTTGAAGCCTGGCCCTGTAGCATCTGGCTGCTAACAGAAGATCACAACAGTCTTTAAGTTCCTCAATGAAAGAGAGAGCACTTCGGGCACCTGCCATACCATCTATTCAGATAAACTTTTTAAACCTTGGGGGAACACACTGATTTTCACTTTAATGACATCTGACTGATCCTCCACCAACTGGTATGAAGAACGTGGAGGGCCGCTCTCTGCCACGCATTAACGTCAAGCTGGCTGGGGAGAGAGCTATGAGCGACTGCTCTGCATTAACTGTGTTCCGGCCCCAGTGATATCCATCACGTTGTGGTGCTGGATGGAATTTACATGGAGAATTTCTCCTCTATAGTTTTTATATGTGTTTGTCCTAAAATAGCAAGGTCAAAGCTCAAAGAAAGCAGTTTGAGAGGCTACTTGTGGTTTTCCCAGTTAATACAGGTTAAGAGGAGAGGCAGTATAGGAATGTAGAACACACGTATTCTTTACTTCAATAGTATGCCTTGCTCCTGAGTAACACCCAGAGAGAGTTGGTGAGTACGATGGTATTTTAGGAGAGATATTTCATTCACGACCTATGAATTCCTTTAAAAATTAAAGATATTTCATCCATGAAGTTTCTCTAACTCCTCTTGACCTAACACAAGTTTATGATCTGCACAGTTTTTGAAGATGAAACTTCTACATGTACTACCTGCTGTGTAAATATAGAGGCACTTCACAATGAAATAAAATTTCTGCCTTTCCAATTTTAGTTTCCTTTGTCACTGCATTCAATTTAAAGTATTTTCTTTATAAAAATAAGGTCTAAGAATTAAAAACTATTAAAAATAACTCAAAGATTTAGAATAGATTAAAACAAAGAAATGAAAAATCCTTTGGACTGCATAATTGTGACAGTTCAAGCCACATAAAATCGAAAGTATGAACTAAACCACTAAGAGTTTTGGGTTTTCATGGCCTATTTTTTCTTTCTTCTGTGATCCAATTAAAAACTGGGGGTTAAAAATTATGCTAAAAATGGATAACTACACAGTGGAGAAACCAGGCAACACCTTATCCAAATGATCAAAATTAACCTCACCAAGAAGGGGCAAAAGCACACGGGCCTCCGGGTATGATATTCTGAGAAGAACACCACATCACTGGTTTAGTTTCACAGGGAAAAACACACAAATCCTAAGAAAAACTGAAGCCCAAATTGAGGAACATTCTATAAAATAACTGGCCAGTATTCTCAAAACAAATGTCAATATATCATGAAAGATAAAGCTGATATATATACACATATATATGTGTACACACACACACACACGTAGATACAGAGACAGGAGCGTTAGATACAAGAGCCGATCCTGAATGGAGTCTTCTATCACAAAAACAGCAGCTACAAAGGACACTGTCGGGACTCTTGACAAAATTGGAATATGAACTGTTGATTAGGTCGAGTGCTGTATCAATGTTAATTCCATGAATTTGACAATATTGTGGTTACATGAGATACTCATTCTTAGGAAATACACATTAAATATGAACGTTTGTAATCTGCATGTCTGTAATCTACTCTAACATTGTTCAGGGGAAAATACCCATGTGTAAGTCAGTTTGTCCATCCCTTGAGAAAGAGCAAATTTGCCAAAATGTTAACAACTGATGAATATCGATGAAGTGTATATTGGAGATATACTATTCTTATAACTTTTCTATAAGTTTAAAATCATTTTAAAGAAGTTTAAAATTTTTTTAGGGCCTGTAAGTAAAAATCACTGCCATAACAGAAAAACAACTATTGAAAACAACACTTTTTAGGTCAAAGAATTCTAGAATTATTTTGAATTTCTGGGATAAATTTTTATTCTACTGTTTACATCAGCATGGAGCAAAAAGAAAGAACAGAGTCTTGGTCTCAGGCATTTCACCTAGTCACGTAACCACAGGTAACTAGACTTAACTTCTCTGAGACTCAGTTAACTCATCTGTAAAGTGAAAAAATAGTAACAGATACCTAAAAATATCACTGGAAGAATTACATGTGATAAAGCACAAGAAAAAGCACAGACTATGTTTGTTTCTGGCACAAATTAATAATGGAAGCTTCATTTCCCTGCCCTTATAACTTCTAATCTTATTTACCACTTCTCTAAAAATACTTTTATTGTATGTAGTAACAATAAAGGAGCAGGACAGTCATCTTAGATATAAGATTTTTAGATAGAACATAATTAGTAGAATGCATTTTCATCCACTTAAATGCTTATCTGCTCCTATTTGGCTTGTCAGTCCTCAATGATAAAATATACATGGTTCCAAGAGTCAGGAGTTTGCTGAAGTGTCCTATTAAATGAATGAATATATCATGTGACCTAAATACATATTTATATTAGCTCTAATACTTGGAACTACATTTGTAAGTCCAAGGAAGGTTATAAATATTAAGTTATTAATGAGCCATACTTATGGGAAAAAATAATAGAAGATCAAAAACTAAGATAGATCATTATAAGGTTCTTTATCTTTAGAAGTTGCTCCAAGAGTCTACTCACTTCTCAAGCTGGTATTAAGGTAATAAAAGTGAGTTCAAATTCAATATTACAATTTTAATAAATCGAGTTCATATGAAGGACATACAAGAATTAAGTAAACTTTGCAATTTTTCTGAAACTTAAAGAAAACAAGGCATGTAATCACTACTGAAAAAAATTTAAGATTAAAATACAGTAAAGAGGACTTTCCAAAGATAGAATTTACATTTATTTAATATAAGTTTACTCAGTACTTCTCATCCCTAGTACCATTCACCATCAGAGAGAAAAACTTATAACCACATACCTTGCTACTGTTTTAGTAATTATACATTCATAAAAGAAGCAGGGTAAAAAAATGCCAAAAGGAAAGCAAAAAACTAAATTATCGTTAAGAAACAAGTTGGGTGTAGATTTTCTGACAGGATTTTTTTTTTTACAGGCTCACTATGAAGTACAAGATAAAACTGTCATTTAAGTCAAAGCATTCATAATATATGTGACTCTTCATTGTCCTAAAGCTGGGTTATTTTAGAACATTTGAAATATTAAGATTCCTAAGACACCATGATTCCAAAGCATAGTCAACCCTGAATTTTTCTTTCAATGACTTATAATTAACAGAAGAGTCACACAATAGGGCTTTAGGTGTTAACAAAAATCTGTTTTTCTTTTCTTATCTTTACCATCCCGAAGAGAGACCAACCCAAAGAACCATGGCTCCATCCTGCAGTTACAGTGTGTACACATGTCTGGTACGTGTCTTGTCCTGTGAGTCTGACTGCACAGAGCTGATTTACGTGGCAATGGAGTTCAGTTCATCAACGTTATGTCAGGACTTAATAAAAAGTAGGGCAGTGCTCTGTGGCAGGCAGGGAAAGGTCCGACTGAGAGGGTGGGAAATTAGAAGGCTCAGTGAGGGCTGGGATTTTCTGAAAGAATGATTCAGGATAAGAGGATTCAGGAAGTATGCTCTTTAAAAAAAATCACCTGTGGCAATATAAACTAAGAGAGGTCTCACCAGTGACGCTGCTCTCTTGTAGTGCTTCACCGGGGCTGTGTACGGGTTCCTGGGCGTGAGGCACTGCATCAGCCCACCTCTGTGCACAGTTTTGATGTCGCCACACGCCCCCCACCCCTTCCCACCCCAGGAACACTTCCTTTTTAGAAACAGCACTTATTTTCTTTCATGAGAGTTAGATAAGACACCCTGCTTTGGTTTACTCCAAATTAACCACATTTGCTATATTCTCTAACATTTCAGGTTCAAGATGGTAGACAACCAATGGACTTCACAGCCCTGGCAGGGCCAAGGCATCACCAACTCTGGCAAACCCCTCTCTGCACAGCCGAGACTCAACAATCCTTGTTATTTTCACATTCTTCAGAGCTCCAAACATTATCACCCCCTTTTCCTCCAGTCTTGTAGTGTGAGAGTAGGACAAAAGGGAAGTTGCCCTATTCAAAAAGAATTTTTCAAACAATAATGATCCAATCAGAGCTCCAGCTTCTTCCAATGTTCCCAAATCCAGAGAGTTTTCTACAGGTTCACATACACACACAGTGGATAAGCTTATCTTACGGTGCTTAGAAAAATAAAAATACAAAGAAAGATAAAGAGGCTACAATGAAAAAGCCAATTCTGTAACTGCCGTGTAGACACAGTTTGGGCAGAGATAAAATCCTGTGGGAGGAGGGACAGAGAGCAGCCAAGGGTGGGGGGCTGGAGGGGCTGGCATTTCTCCTTTGAAGTGGAAGAGGCCCAGGGCCGCCCAGGAGCAATCTCCTGACCTCTTATGTCTCCAGCACCAGCAGGAGCACAGGTGGAAATGAGCTGTAATGCCCTAAATGTTAAGCATGTTTTAGGGGCCTTATAAGATGCTGAGGCCTAGTATTTGATCTGTGAGCTTGGAGTTTATCAATAGCAATTAAGTGATCTTATGTTCTGTAGAGTAAATATACTCTATTGAACATATACTTTGCTGACATACAGCTAAGCCTAGGACGGAAAACAATTAAGTCCAAAAGGAGACTATTTATTGGTCTCAGGAATGAGTCATAGATATTTCTTATTTCTTAAATCCACCTATTAGTCCCCAAACCTGTCTTGCACAGTCTCCTGCTTGAGCTTTCTGACCTGCTTATTCCTAACCCACTGCACCTAGAATGAGCTTTTGAAAACACACACGATCACTGCTATTCACTGCTATCCCATAGGCCAGCCTAAAGCTCTTTAACATGACTAACAAGAGCATCTTAGCCTACGCTTTGCCTATAGCTCCTCACTTATTTGTTGGCAACAACCTACACCTGCAGGTTGCCCTCCACCCCAGAAAAAAACAAACGAAAACTGCAACACATCTTGCTGCCCCAAATACAGGCATTTTATGCTCATTAAATGTTCCAAGTTCTCTTTGTCCTCAGGTTTTTTCACATGCTCATCATTCTAGAGAATTGGAGGGAGAGGAGATAAACACGAAAGCATGTGGGGAACTACAAGCAGTCAGGTGCTATGAGAGCATCATGCATGAGGAGGAATGGGAAGACATGAGTTCAGAGAGACGCAGGGACTTTTTGTGATCTTAAGCAAGGTAATTCGTTATGCTTGGTCCTGTCCTCGTGTGCAAAATGACTATAATAATGGTGCTTACCTCATAAAACTGTGAGAATGACATTAGGTAATAGATATGAAGTGCTCAGAACAGTGTCTAACATGCACCGCTAAATAAATGTTAACTCTTATGTCATCATTATTTTAGGCCTAAAGATGACTGTGCCTGTTGGGCAGTGGCAAGTATAAGTTTTCATAGACACAGGAATGAACATGTGTCATCCAGTGGCACTGCAAACCCTCTCATAGCATAAAAGGCTGAAAGATCAATTAATGTAGCTATATCAAAAAGTCAGACAATGTTCTCAGATCAAAGTACTCCATAGTTTGTATATTAGTTTCCCACTGCTGCAGTAACAAATTATCACAGACTTAGTGGTGTAAAGCAACACAAACTTACTATCTTATAGTTTTGAAGGACGGAAATCTGAAATCAATTTCATGGTCTAAAATTGAGGTGTCGGCAGGGCTGCGTGTCTTCTTCAGGCTCCAGGGGAGGACTCTTCCTTCCCTTGCCCGGCGTCTAGAGGCCACCTGCATTCTTTAGCTCATGGCCCTGTTCTTAATCTCTACCTCTGTCCTCATATTTCTCCTCCCTCTAATTTTAAACCTTTTGTGTCCCTCTTTTAAGAACTTTCGTGATGACACTGAGCCCACCCAGATACTCCATTATAAACAATTTCACTTAGTCACAGTCACACAGTACTTTCTACTACGTGAGGGAGCATGTGCACAGGCTCCGAGACCGGGACACAGCCACCTCTGAGGGCCCACTGTTCTGTCCACCACGGCGGGTCTCGCCGCTGCCATTCCTAGCCCCATAAACAACTAATTCAATTAGGTTGTTGTATTCCTAGTTCATAGTCCAGACAAAATAAGTAACTTGATTATATAAACAAAAGTTATCAAATTTATAATAAAGTAAAAGGTGAAAATATTGGAAAATTCAGATAACACTTAAGCCAATGATCTAGAAAAAACAAAACCCTAAACTTTCTAACTGTGGTTTGAAAGGTGGCCTTAAAATCATATGATAAAAAATAAAAGATTAAGAAGAGTTTCAAAGACGCCAGAGTTTATTGAATTCAATTCTCCATCTGTCAAATGAACACCACCTCTACTAAAGTCATACAAGGTAGCAGGTCCCCGACACCACCTCTGGTGTATCCTCCTGCTCCTACTTCCTGAATGTTACTACAGTCACCTGAAAGACTGTTAGGTGATGTGCTGAAATCTGCCCACACCAAAACTACAGTGGGAGAGAACAACTCTAAAAAAATGAAAACCAGAACAGAAATGATACATCCAGAAATGAGGAATTATAAAGACCAACTGGAGTAGTCAAATACAAGTAATTACATAAGATATCCAAAATATTCCTTCCAAAAACAGAAGTCAAAATAAAGAGGATCTTGTGAAAAGGGACCTTCCCTATAGGGATATTTGGGAATCAATCTACAATAAAATGTACCTAACCATCTACATACCTAAGACTCCTAAAAATATTTTTTTCTTCCCCAAAGAATAAAAGTCTAATTTGAAAACCAGGGACTGTGTGAATAATATGTTATCTGGTAGGTTAAAAGTATCAGGATTCCTTCCATTAAGGCAACTTGTTCACTAAAATACTGAGTTGTTAAACTTTAGGATCATACTGAGAGAACAACAAAAAGTTTTAAAAACATTTAAAGAAAGTGACAAAGTTCTTTCTGTATGGTATATTTCTCTGTTTTGCTTTTTAAAATAAAGTGTGTCCTAGACGCATATGCAACTTGATTTGGGAGGGCCATTATGTGTCACTGAATAGCTTCTGTATGTGATTTAAGAACATTCCTGATTCAACATCTATTCCAAGTGGTTACCTGGGTTTGAATGTGTCTACAAAAATTCACTTCCTCACAGAGAAAACTACTGCGGACAGTTTCAGTGACACTGCTTGCATTTGTCTCCCGGGAGGATGTCCCTCTAGCCCACTCAGGAACACATATGCCACTCCTCAGGGTTGAGGCAGGAAGAATCTATTGTGGTCTCATTATCTATAAGGCAAATATTCTAGAAATTGCAAGTAAGTGTGTTATGATTTTTTTACACTGACATATATTTAAAGATATTATTTTTACACTCTGGTTCCAAGGTATAAGATGAGCAAGCAGGTGGTTTTAAAATGACAATTTAACATTTTAAAACAATATGAACATTCCAACAACCACTCTCATTGCCTAAAGATATTCTTTTCAAATAAACAAATGAGACCATATCAAGTTAAAAAGCTCCTGCATGGCTAAAGAAAACATCAGCAAAATAAAAAGGGAACCAACTGCATGGGAAAATATAATTGCCAATGATACCTTAGACAAGGGTTTGCTCTCCAAAATATATAACGAACTCACATGACTCCACACCAGGAAGACAAACAATCCAACTAGAAAATGGGCAAAAACCCTGAACAGACACTTCTCCAAGGAGGACATACAGAGGGCCCAGAGACACATGAAAGGATGCTCAGCATCACTAGCCGTCAGGGAGATGCAAATTAAAACCACAATGAGATACTACTTCACATGGGTCAGAATGGTCATCATAAACAAATCAACAAACAACAAGTGCTGGCAAGAATGTGGAGAAGAAGGAATCCTAGTGTACTGTTGATGGGAATGCAGACTGGTGTAGCCACTGTGGAAAACAGCATGGAATTTTCTCAAAAAACTAAAAATGGAACTGCCCTTTGACCCAGCAATTCCACTGCTGGGATTACACATTGAGAATTCTTAAACACTGATTCAAAAGAACCTACACACCCCAGTATTCATAGCAGCAGCATTATTTACAATAGCCAAGTTCTGGAAATAGCCTAAGTGCCCATCAGTAAATGAATGGATCAAAAACCTATGGTACATTTACACAATGGAATACTATGCAGCAGAAAGAAAGAACTACTTTTTATGACAGCATGGATGGAACTGGAGAGCATTATGCTAAGTGATATAAACAGGCAGTGAAAGACAAATACCATATGATCTCATCTATAAGTGAAAACTAATGAACAAAACAAATAAGCAAGCAAAATAGAACCAAAGACATGGAAATAAAGAACAAACTGTCAGTGACCAGAGGGGTGGGAGGAGGGGGATAACAGGGGACAGAAGGGGGATGGTCAAGTCCAGGAACAGGTATAAAGGACTTCTGGACAAAGACAACGGTGGGGCAGGGGAAGGATTGAATATGGGAGGTAGGTGGTGGGTGGGGCAGGAGACAGTAATGAGGGGAACACTGGGACAACTGTAATTGAACAACAATAACAGAAAAAGAAAAAGAAAAAGAAAAACAGTAACAAGCGTTGTTATTCCTTTTAGTATTTAGTCATGAAAGAATCTGAAGAAAATTAATGGCAGGGCACCCTATTTTTTAGTTATTAGAAACAAAGTAGAAAATTTTTAGTAAAAAATAATATTTCCTCTTCAGTAAAAAATTATCCTTCTCCAGATTAGGGAAGTTTTCAAACAGGTTCTCGATTCCTTGCTCCCTACTTCTCCTTCTGGTATTCCTCTGATGTGGATGTTGTTACACTTCATGTTGTCCAAATGTTTCCTAAACTCTTCTCATTTTTTAAAATTCTTTTTTCTTTTTGCTGCTCTGCATGGGTGGTTTTTTCTACCTTGTCTTCCAAATCACTGAATTATCTTCTACTTCATCCAACCTACTGTTATTCTACCCAGTGTATTATTTATTTCAGATATTGCATTCTTTATTTCTGAGTGGTCCTCTTTTATTGTCTCTGTGTCTTTTTTTCCATGCTGTTGAGTATCCTTATAATCATTACTCTAAAATCTTTATCTGATAAATTGCTTGCCTCCTTTTCCATCTAGTTCTCTTCTGAAGAACTCTCTTGTTCTTTTATTTGGGGTCTGTTTCTTTGTCTTCCCATTTTGGCTGCTTCTTTGTAGTTTTTATCTTAGTTGTAAAACTAACCAGCTGTTAAACTGATCAGTCGTTAATCTAGTCAATCTGTAATTAGCATCAGGGCTTAAGCACCACAGGGTGGGGCAGAGTATTTCTTGCTGGCGGGGCTATTACTTCCCCTTAGACTGATGCCATCTGGAGAGGAGTGCTCTGTCTGAGAAAGATGGCCTCTGCAGTATGGGGGATGCCTCAGCACAGGGATCCTGGTGGCTGTTCCTTCAGTTCCTTACCCAGAGCCATCAACCCCAGACTCTCCTCAAGCTTCTCTAGTCCACTCTGCCCTCCCTCTGCTAGAGCCCAGGTGAGTGCCTGCAAACAAAATTTTGTGCATTGAGCCTTTAATCTCTCTGGGTCTACAGCCACCACTCCCTGGCAGACAGAAACCATGTTGTTCTTCACAGCTGGGTGTTATCTGGGTTCCTTTCTGGCTCTGGTGCTATAGGTTAGGGAGCCCAGCTTGGGGTTCAGACCCCACACTTCTCAGGTGAAACCCCAGCCACTGAAATATCCCTCTGGATCTTCAGGTGCCACAGGTGGGTGCCCAGCCAGTCCTCTAGCACTTCTTCCACACTCCCTACCCGCCTAGTTATGACGAAGTGGGTTTCTTCTGTCTGTCCTTGGTTATAAGGATTCTCTCCAGCTAGTGTTCACTTGGTCATTCAGAATGATTTCTCTACAATTCAGTTGTAATCCAGATTGGTCCTGGGTGGAGATTACTGTACCTTCCACTTACTCTTCCACCCTCTTGGATCTCCCCTTTGTTAAGGCTGATTTACATTTTTCCATCTTTAGCCAATGAATATAGGAACTAAATATTTGTTTGAGACTATCAATTTCTGGGGCTTTCTGGGAAACAGTTTGCCTTTACTGGGTCATGAACATTTTACATTTATTTTAAGTCATCTTACTGTAATATATTTATGAATGTATAAGGATAAAATTATATTGAGATTCACTGCAAAAACAGTATATATTTGAGATAGACAGGCAGACAGACACAGAAAGCATCAAATTTATACCACGGAAAAAACAGGAAAACCATGGGGCCCCCTAGAAGTAACAAATTATGAAGGGGTCTCTTAAAAAGCAGCACAAATATGAGGTCTCCTTTGCTTACGTATTTAAATTTTGACTGATTTTGAAACATCTAAGAATTTACTTTCTAAACATGGGCAAACACTACTTTTAGTTAAAATTTTCTTGCCCAGTGTCATCTGAACCTCATTCTCCAAAAAGAAAAAAAGAAAGAAAGGGAAAAAAAGGATATTCTTTAATTACCTAAGGTCATTTAACTTACACAGAGCCCCCCACCCTGACCCTAACTATCAGCCAGTTGTGCCAAGACAGGCAACACACACATTCTCATGGCTACTGGCTAAATAAAAAACCTTACAAGAAAAACATCTTACCACTTGTGCTGGAACTTGTTTCATCTTTGCAGCAGGAGTGCCTGGTCTTGGGTAAAACTGGTTAATAAACAGGCTCGGAAATCTGTACTCTTCAACAAGTTTCACTGTTTCTTGAAAATCTTGATCCGTTTCTCCAGGAAAACCACAGATAATATCTGTAGCAATAGTTATCCCAGGAACTCTAAAAAATAATGAGACAAAAATGTAAAAACTTGACTACAATCCATAATTATTCTATTTCCCTGACATTTTAAATACCATTGGTCCTTTAAAAATGTAATTTAGTTTTAGGAAAGGGATGTTTGCAAACAATTTTAAAGAGCCTTAAATACTAAGAGTTTATGAAAAACAATGAACCCCTGTCATCCTCAAGAAATACCCATTTCCAATTTTTTTCAATGTCTTTGTTCTTTTCTATTTTAAGATACTTAATCTATTTCTAGATTTACTGATTTTCAGGCAATGTTTACCGACTTCTCTATTAAGGTAAATGAGGGTTTAGCTTTTTAAACTACCATATCCCTCCCTTCACTATATAATCACTGCACAAATTTTAGTAAATTAATAGCATTTCCATTGGTACAACTACAAAGATGTTGTTCATTGCAGAGCCAACTGGCATACTATCATTAAGTTTCTTTTTCACAATGTTGAATTTTTCAGAGTTAATAATTGCCTCTTTTTAAAATTTTTTTTCTTAATATTCTATGTATGCTAATGTTTTCCAGATACACTATCAGGTCTATCAAAAATTGATACTATCTTCTCAGCACTCAATATATTATATCATCGACCAGTTTCATCCCTTCCTGCCCTCTAGAAATGCCACTCTTTCTTTCTTCAAGTGTATGCTGCTTGAATGTTCCTCCTTGGTCTCCTTTTTTCAGTCTCGCTTTTCCTGGATCCTGTGTCTTCCTAATTCTTGAATATTCTATTCTCTGTAATTCTGCTGGAGCATTATTTCAGAAGCACCATCAAAAAGAGTGCTTGCAAAATTTTGTTGTTATTGTCTTAGCATCTCTGAACTGTCAAGTCATGATTGACAGTGGCTGTGTGTAACACCCCAGAATGAAAAGTATTAGCTATCAGAGTTTCCTATTGTTCCATTTTTCCTAGGCTGGCAAGGTTGATGAGATGCCCAGATTCACTCTGAGGCTCGTCTCTCTATGTGTGCCCCACTTCTCTTTTCGAAAGCTTTCAGGATATTAAATTTATTATCAAAGATTTTAAATGTTATGATGATGGGCCTTGCACAGGTATTTTAAAATTTTTGTACAGGGTACAATCTGGAGACTCTTGTTTTTTAG
Source organism: Phyllostomus discolor (assembly GCF_004126475.2). Taxonomy (NCBI): domain Eukaryota; kingdom Metazoa; phylum Chordata; class Mammalia; order Chiroptera; family Phyllostomidae; genus Phyllostomus; species Phyllostomus discolor. The sequence continues at coordinate 75,847,392 of NC_040907.2, forward strand.
GTTTAGGAAATTTTATGTTCTTTTTTTAAGTCATTCTTCTCTCTGGGATGCCTCTCCTTCAAACATCGACTCTAAGAACTGCTACATTACTACAGAATTGACTCTGAGTTTTTCCACTGTTATTTCCCATCCCTGTCCTTTTGTTATGTTTTCTGGAAGATATACCTGAGTTCACCTTCCAACTCTACTATTGAAAACTTTAATTGAATATCTTATTTTAAAACGTCCTCATTCTCTAATTTTCCTTTTCTTGGCATACCAACTTTAGAGATGCAACATTTTTTCCTATTTCTGAGGGTATCAATAAAATTTTCCCCCTGCTCAATGCAATTGTGCCTATTTCCTTCAGGTTCTTTTATTTTGATCCCTCTCATTCATGGTTGAGACTTTCTGTCAATAAAAAGCGATTCTTTCTGTCCTTTATTGTTTAAAAGTAAAGCACTAAGTGCTTTTCATTACAGAGTGACTGGGTAACAAGCTGCCTAAGTTTCTGATAGGTCCAAATGTTAGCGTCTTGAAAATCATTCCTCTGTGGCCATTGAATTTCTCAGTATGTTACAACAGCCAATTGTATATTAACAGCATAAGAACAACAACACAACATCAACAGTATTCAAAATTCCAATATTATTCTGAATCCATTAACAACAGCAAAAATAGCCTCGAACATTTCAAATGGTAGACTACCTCCCTATACTGATTTTTCTATCACCTAAATGCAGTTCTATAGGAATGAATAGGACAGTTTATCTCATGAAGATATATTAAATATTTGGGTGCATAAGAAAAAGGATGTAATAATGAGAAAAATCAAATTACAGGATGCTTAATACAAACTGCTTCATTAAAACAACAGCTTTCCATACCTAGTTTGCATAATCCTTTAATGACTGTGTGAAAGAAGACTGACAAATTTATTTTTTAAAATACGTTTTTCTTAATTACTATTTAGTCTCATCTAGCTATTAATTTGACTGAACTTTAATCAGTGAGATAAATTACAAAGACAGGGACTTTTCTGTGATAAATTGAAAAAAAAAAGGCCACATACATAGAGAAAAATAAAACAGTATATTTGAAAAAATTTTAATTTTTATTGATATAAAATATTTTTTCATCTTTAAGGGTGATTGTCAAAATTATATTTGAAAATCATAAACAATATGCTTTTACAGTAAGCTATAGAAAATAAGACCATTTTCTATACTTACTAAAGCATGTGAAATAGAAAGTTATATCAATAACTTCAATTAGTCAATTTTTACACTTGACTTACAACTACTAAACAGAAGAAATACACAACAGAAAATAAAAGTCATGGATCACAGCAGAAATGACAGAGAAGAGTCTATTTCTCCTAGGAAATTAAAAAAAAATCTTAGAAACTGCCAGTGAAATACTGCAGAAACAAGGACAATTGATTATTGTTGTAGGCTGTGAATTAGAATGAACTTGGCACTAGATTATGGGGTATTCCCAAAGGAAAGTACCTTACCGATTTCCTCCCACCCCCAATCCTTCTTGATCCAGGACAGTTGAGCTCAGTATTATGCAACACCTGCTTACTTTGGCTTTAAGGTCCACAGTAAAAAGGAAAAGACAAATCTTTACACTAGTCATAATAAATGTTAAGGAAGGAAATGTTCAATGCATGGGTATATTTGATAATCTACACAAAAAGTTGACTGATAACAGGGGAGGGGGTAGGCTACTATGAATCAGTGAAAGACCTATGTTAGTCAGAATTTAAAAGTAAAAGCAGTTTAATTGGTTTCAAAGTACTTAAGAATATAAACTGATTGCCTATAACATGTTTTCAAAGTAGAGACTGCACTTTAAGGGTAGATGAGGCTCATCTATACATTAACTTTATATATGCAAATGATGCTACTTATGTTCTTAAAAATAATTCAGCTCCTTCAGTGAACCAACAACAACAAACTTCCTCATATTTACAGTGTTAATTATTTATTTATTTATTTCTAGAGAGGGAGGAAGGGAGGTTAGGGAGAGAAACATCAATGTGTGGATGCTACTCCTATGCCCTCTACTGAGGACCTGGCCCACAACTCAAACATGTGCCCTGACTGGGAATCAAACCAGTGACCCTGTGGGTTGCGGGCTGGCACTCAGTCCCCTGAGCCACATGAGCTACTGCTACAGTGTTAATTTGTTTAGTAAATACTTCTCTTTAGTATGTGAGAAAATCAAATAACTTTGAAGTGGACCAAATTCCAAATTACATTATGATTTAAGTGGTTATGAAGAAATTATATGGGGTATAAAATAGAATAATATTCCAAATATTTAATATGCTTATTACAATGCTGTTTTGAGAAGGTATGCATTTTCAAAACACTAAAATTAAAAAATAATCATTTCCATGAATTTATTAAAGCTGTGAGTCTAATGAATATAATTACTAGCTGTTATGTGCTTTTAAAAGACTTTCTATACTTATATTTTTATAGCAGTATTAGAGAATAATTCTGAAAGATGAATGTAGACATGTTTGATTAGATTAAAAACAGACATTTTGACCTGTTATTCTTTCTGACTTATACAAGCTATTTACTGGCAAAATGGGTTTATTAAATTACTTGGAAATGGAATTAATGAGAAAAATTCCAACTTTGCATCTGCCCTGCCAGAAGCAGTGGTATGATGAGTTAAGAAAGTCTCTCAGGACCTGTGAGGAGAGCACTACCTATTTGCTGGCCCTAGGCGAGGATTTAAGAAAGCCTCCAACATTTTGAGTCTTACTTATTTGCCTTGAATAAAAATATACACATACATACATCCCATACTATATTTGAAATACTATTAAAATGTGTACTTTAATTCATCTCAAGGTTTTCAGTTGAAATTTGGTGTTACACTGGCAAAAACAGGAAAAAGGTTGATTGTAGTTCATTATTTAGATCAATAAATTATTAGCTACAAGTTGCACATGTGGAAAAACTAAAATGAACACACATGCTATTATCTCAAAACAATAATATATAAATGATCAGAAAAAGAACTGGACCTATTAAAATTATTAGGCATAAACTAAACACATGATTGAAAGAAATATTTTTAGGCCCTATGGAGATTAATTCCAGGACAATTACTCAATACTTTCAAGAAAAGAAAACTGGAGTGGAGGTAGGCAGGGGAGAAAAATGTCTTGAACTCAACAGAAATCAATATGCCTAAATATATGGGAAGCAGCTAAAGCAGTGCTTTAAAAAATTATAGATTTAAATGTCTGTGTGAGAAAGAATTCAGCACAATAATCTAAAATTCCACATCAAGAAGCTAAAAAAGAGGAGCAAGTCAAAACCAAAATAAGACACAGAAAGAAAATAATTAAGGCACAAGAAATCAATAAAGTAGAAAATAGAGAAAAAATCAATAATAAACGTAAAAGTGCATCTTTTGGAAATAAAAACAACAAAATTACTAAACTACTAGCTAAACTGAGAACAAAAAAGACATAAATGACCAACTTCAGGCACAGAGGAGACTGCAATACAGATGGGATCAACATTAAAAGGACACTAAGGTTAACTGCCCCAAAGGTAAGGGTTTATTTCTGACTGTCTATTCTGTACCATTGATCTATGCATCCACTTTCATCCCAGTACCATACTGTTTTGATTACTATAGCTTTGTAGTATAGTTTGAAATCACAGAGGGTGATACCTCCAACTTTGTTCTTTTTCAAAATTGCTTTGACTAGTCAGGGTCCTTTGTGATTCTATAGAAATTTTAGAATTCTTTGTTCTAGTTCTGTGAAAAAATGCCATTGATATTTAGATGGGGATTGCACTGAATTCATAGATTGCTTTGGGGATTATGAACATCTTAACAATATTAATTCTTCTAATTCATGAGAACAGTCTATCCATTTACTTGTATCACCTTCAATTTGCAGCCACTATGGAAAAAAGTATGAAGGTTCATTAAAAAACTTAAAAACAGAACTACCGTAAGATCCAGCAATTCCATTTCTAGGTATATGTCCAAAGAAAATAAAAGCACTAATTGGAAGAGATGTATGCACCCCAATGTTCAATGCAGCATTATTCAGAATAGCTAAGATATGGAAATAACCTAAGTATCAATAGATGAGTGGAGAAAGATAGTGTGATACATGGCAGAAGTTCAGAACTAGTTGCCCCTAGATATGCCTTTGCAGTATGCAGATTATTCTGAACTAAAGTCAGCCGAGACCCTGTGGGCTCAAGAGACTTCTGCCCCTCTTAGCTACCCAGAAGAATTTAAATTAGGGGCCTTGTCCATAGCAAAAGATTATCAGAGATAACCTTTTGACTTATCTATATGGCAGGGCAAACTACTACTTACTGAATATCTCCTCTTCTTATCTTGAAATGATCTTCCTCCCGTCTAAAGCCCTAAGTGATTTTCCTCATCCTTAGCTCAGAATGCCACATATTCATCATTTTAACTTAAAGTTTCTGAACCTCTCATGCATGTGACATCTCTGACTCTCTTTATGTGAGGCTCCCAAACACACATATGAAATGAAATTTGTTTATTTTCTCTGGTTAATCTGTCTTATGTAAATTTAATTATTAGACCAGCTGAAAAAAACTTCAAGGATAAAAAAAGTTTCTTTCACCCTGGCTGGCATAGCTCAGTGGATTGAGCGTGGGCTGTGAACCAAAGTGTTGCAGGTTTGATTCCCAGTCAGGGCACATGCCTGGGTTGCAAGCCATGACCCCCAGCAACCACACATTGATGTTTCTCTCTCTATCTCCCCCCCTTCCCTCTCTAAAAATAAATAAAATCTTTAAAAAATATTTTTTAAAAAGTTTCTTTCTCTCACATAATATATACAATGGAATATTATTCAGCCATAAAAGGAAGAAAATCCTGCCATTTGCAACAACATGGATGCACCTAGAGGGTATTATGCTAAGTGAATTAAGTCAGACACAAAAAGACAAATACGATGATTTCATTATATGTAGAATCAAAAAGGAAACAAACTGGTAATTACCAGAGTGGGGAAGGATTAGAGGGCGGGCAAAATAGGTGAAGGGGATTAAGAGACAGGAACTTCCAATTATAAAATAAATCATGGAGATATAATGTATAGCATAGGGAATATAGTCAATAATATTGTAGTAACTTGGTAAGGTGACAGATGGTAACTAGATTTATTGTGGGGATCATTTCATAGTGTATATAAATATTGAATCACTGTGATGTACACCTAGTAAGATTTTACATGTCAATTGTATGTCAAAAGAGATACATAGAGTAAATTTTACACCGATAAATCAAAAACTGAGATGAAATGGCCAAATTATTTGAAAGACATAAGTTATAAAAACTGACTCAAGAAGAAACAGAAAATCTGGTAAGCCTTTTATCAATTACAAGAATTGAGTTTGTAATTAAAAAATCTTGCTAACATAAGAAAACAACACAAACAACTCAGACCCAGAGGCTTCATGAAAAATTCTATCAAACATTTAAAAAAGAATAAAGCTAGTTCTACAGGAACCATTTCAAAGCTAAATGAGAAAGGAACTAATTTTATGAGTGTGGCAATAGCCTATATGAAAACTAGAGGAAAAGGTTAGAAATAAATTCCAGACCAATATCCCTCATGGACATGGAGACAAAAGTTCTTAACAAAATAATGCCAAACTGAACCCAGAAACATAGAAGAGGACTGCATATTAGGACCAAGTTTTTAATCACAAGACCACAAAGTTAGCTTGATATACGAATACCAACCCATACAATAAGGCACATTAAAAGAACAAAGGTGATTTTACCGGGTGCAGAAAACTAAGCTGACAAACCCAACACTCACTCATGATAAAAACTCCCAGTAAACAAGAAACAGAAGGAAACTACCTCAACTTAATGAAGAGTCTACAGCTGTTATCACATTTGCAGTGAAAGACTGAATTCTTTCCCACTAAGATTTCTGTCCTTTCTTCTTCTGTTCAACGTATTGATGGAGGTTCTACACAGTTCAGATGATCAAGAAAAAAAAAGAAGAAATTTAAGGAGAAAGAATAGGACATCTTCAAATATGTTTAAGAAAATTTTCAGGAGCTTTAAATTTATTTTCATAATAAATTTCATAATTTTATGAAAAAAATTTTTAAAGATCCTTGGCTAAAAACACAAAAAGCACTAAAACATTTGGATAAGGGTTGAAACCCATGCATCCGTCCATTTATGTCTCTAACTGGGGTATTCCCTGTTTGAGTCCCTAGAATCACTCTCCCACTCAAAACTCAAGAGAGGTGGTGTATATCTACAGTATGCATTTCAGGGAGCCCTGCTTATGATGAGTAAACATTTAAAAAACACACAGAAAAAGCACCAATGCCAACAATGCCCTTCCTTTATGCTGATCTAGGGTTCCTCCGAGTCCACGCACTCACTAAAATTACATGCAAAGTTGTATCTGTATATTTTAGGCAGATGTAACCATCGCTTTATTCTGATTCTTAAAGGCTTCTGTGACCCAAATGAGATCAGGAAACCTTTCTATGACTGCCTGTGGATCAACAACGTCTGTGTGTGTGTGTGTGTGTGTGTGTGTGTGTGTGTGTACAATCAAAAGAATGGAAAAAGTGGATAATAGGTCTTCTTTGACACAGTCTGCGTATTAGAGAAAGTAAAGTTCCTCTGACCAATGTGAGAAAAATAATAACCACGGCAGGGGTAGATTTTGTAGAATCTGAAAGTTGAGTCACAAAATACTGCTGTTTCACTGGTTAGCTTGTTTTGTTTGTTTCCAAATCAAAATGGTCAGGGAACATCAGTTTCATAAAGCTTAACCTAAGAGAAAATCAGTGATGTAAAATGGGTCCTGCTCTGTCAATTATGAAATTACTGTGGGATGAGAAAAACTGGTGTTGTTCTTGCTATCTCTTAGCCCCCCACTCATACATTCTGCACAGCAGGTAGATACTGGGACTAGCAGTCCAAACAGCCCATTTGGTTCCTTTGGCAGTGGCTTCCTATTAGGTCCTGAGAAAGGAGGCCGGGATGGGAGATCAGAAGGCAGCTTATGGGTGTCTGGCAGTGGTTACCTCCTGTTGCTGAGACAGCAATCCCGTGGTCCTTGCTCCCAGGTTCTCATAACACAACCTCTTCCTTTTGTTCTCTTAGCCCTAGTGGCAGTAATTGCTTTCAGTAGCTATTATTCTCTGGTTACCTCAACTCCCAATCTTCACTTTTCCAATATTCTATATAATGAATTTCCTATATTAAATATCCTCTTGTAGAAATACCTAGCATAGTTTTTCTTCCCACGGGACTGTGATCAAAACAATCAAATTCGTCAGTGCACACATCCTAGTACTTTAATGAGGCCACAGTAATACAGACCACATTCTCTTTTCTCTTAGAAGGAAGTAGTAACATTGGAAATATATGGTAAAAATATAGGTTTAGAAAAACTTCAACCCTATCTGTTTGGAAACTGAATACAATAAGAATATACCGTATTTTTTGGACTTGAGACACACTCCCCTCCACCCCACAATTTGGGAGGAATAACGGTTGTTAATGCTGCTGTTGAGTTCTGTTTACATTTACATTGGTGAAATATTATGTGATTCATGTTATTAAATATTTTACCATATTTTTTGCTTCAAAAATTTTTTTCCTATTTTCTTCCTCTAAAACCTAGGTGTGCCTTATGGTCCGAAAAATATGGGTAGATATATTCCTACAAATGCATAACACTGATCTTTTCAAAGTAAAACTCATAAAATTTCTGACCTTTTGAGAGAAATTTAAGGCAACTTGTTAGAAGGGATTACTTTCAAATAGTAACCAAAATCTACATGCTAACATATAATTCACTTATTAACTTTAAGTGATACTTATAATCAAAGATAGCCTTTCAAGGCCTCTTCTTAAGAAAAGTTTAGTAGCAATTAGTTTTTAAAAGTTATTCCCTCTCCTTAAAAGTAATAAAACTGCTTTTACCAAGCTAAAAAATCCAGATGACTTATTTAAATTTGGTACCATTTTACATTGTTCAAATAAAAAGTAGTGTGTATGAGACAAGGACAGGAAGAAGACTATGGCTAAAATAACAAATGACTTGCTAAAGCTTTGGAAATTTTTGGATATCCTGAGAAATGAGAATTTAACATGGTATAAGAAATAAGTAACTATTAAATATCTGTACTAAATACTGATCAAGTATGTGGGAAAAGTGTTTTTCAAACTCAAAAAGAAAAGTGGTTGTCAAAAAAGCCAAACAAAGAGTGGGGACCGACCAGAGGCAGACGACACCAATGAGCGCAGTGTCACCGTTACTTAATTTCTGAATCTGGCCTAAATCCAGAAAGTGTGGTCTGGCTTCAAACAAAAATTAAAAGAATCATCACTATTAACTGAAAATTAAATAAGTACTACATAGAGTAGGTTTTTTTATCCTATAACACTATGCTCTAATTCCACAGCAAATATTTTGAAATAAGCACAAAGCCTTAAATGAGACCAAAGATATTGCTTTAAAGATTAAAAGTAAGCTTAGTGGATAACATTGTTATAACATTTAAAAGAAACCATATTAAAATTCACAGAATTTTTGTACATCTGTTATTAAAATCATTTTATGATACCGCTGGTTAAAGTGAAGGTATTTACTATCTATAGTACGGTTAACACAATTTTTATATGAGTTTTTCTGTTTCTATAGTAACATGAATTATAAGGTTCAATGCAGCCAGATTCAGTAATGTGTATTTTTCTGTTATTCAAGGTGAAAAGGAAATGAAACATTTCTAACATTCATAAACTGTAGCAAACGTCTGAATTCCATTTAGAGATAAGACGATAATTACTAAAGTAATTAGAATTCTTCCTGGATGGAATTATTTTGCACACAGTGGAAATTTAGATTTGGGAATGAAAGCAGGGGCCAGGGTATATTCAGCATCAGTAATTAATTACAACCAAAACCAATATGCTATTCTGATACCTTGGAACAAACTATACCTTTTTCTGTCTGCTTCTGACTACAATATGAAAGAAATTGGTCCCCCATCCCCAGCCCTTAAGTCAGAAATATAAAGTGAGTGAAATCATTTTACTCAAGAGAAAAATCCAATTACAGAAATAATCAACTTTTCCTTCTTGCTTTATTTTTTCATATTTGAAAGGGCATTCACATTAGCAGAACCAATTAAATGAATATCAGGACAGGGCAAAAACTACAAAGTTGGACAAGTTTCTTAAATCTTTTAAAATTAAACTTTAAAGCAAACACACAGACTTACTGAAATTTTAGAGACTCAAACCCAGATCACAGCATTCTTTAAAGGGAAAGCATAATTGGGTTGACCACACACTGGGTCTCAGGAAGAATAATTTATACAGTCACACAATCATAATGCCTCTGATATCAGTCCACTGTAAGTAAGAAATTAGGTGAATTTTTACTTTTAATGGAAGTGTTATTATCATGCAGGAATGATACTCAGAGACATTACATTTCATATCTTATGCTATCCTCAATGTAATTTGTACAGTATCATCAGAAATACAAATACTGAAAAAAATACACACAGAAAGAGAACACATGATTGCATGCCCCAGAAGTCATCAAATCAAATGTAGAATTATTTGCAATTACTTTTTTTATTCCTTATTAGTTGAACTTATGTCTTATTTAAATTAGATTTATCCTAAAAAGCAGGTCAAGGGTTAGCAAACTATGACTCATGGGCCAAATCCAGCCTGTTGTTGTAAATAAAGTTTTATTGGAACACAGCCACACCCATTCATTACACAATGTCTATGGCTGCTTTGGCTACAAGAGCAGAGTTAAGTGATGGTGACAGTTGCAACAGAGACTGTTTACACAAAGCCAAAGATATCTGCAGAGATTCTAACCAGCCAGGCCCACAAATGAGTTTTGTTGAGTACGCCCAAGGACATCCCAGGGTGAGAATCAGGGGACAGTGGGCAGATGATACTCTCCAAAATGTAGTACTACATCCACCTTTCCATTGTCATGGAATTCTCACTGATACAATTCAAATCAGAATATTTCCTCCCTGAGCACTCCTGGTCTACAATCAATCCATTAGCACCTACCCACACTATTCATTTCCTGTGGCCCACCTCTCTGATGAATTTTTTTCTTGATTTTTCTCTCTACGTCTCAACTCATTCATGGACTTGAGACTTTACACCTCTGTGATGGCCCTGTTATGTTCTGCCCGGCACCTTTCCCATTTGTTTGGCTGTCTTAAGGCTCCTCGTAAACCATTCCTGCCTGGTGGACTAGGATGGGGCTGTATTCATATTCTTCCACCACAGCAATGAGGAACGGCCTCACAGATAAAGGTGCCTATTGAATTCAAGGCGATGGGGGAAAAGACAGGGGCAATGAATAAGTGAACACAATAGAGCAATAGGCTTCATTCATACCTACCAATAATCAATCCTGTATTGACTAATACAAATCTAAGTATTTTACTTTAAAGTCCAAGAAGTGAACTTGTAGCTTTTATCTCTCTGGCAAGGGGACACAAGAAGTGATTCCGAAGGCTTCGCCACAGGCTTCTCTTTGGGCTGAAGGCTTCACAGATGCTGCCCAGGCACTGGCTGCTGAAGCTGGTTTTTCACGCTTATATTCTGGGCATCATTTCTTAAATGAGTACTTAAAACACTGACACAGGGTGAAAGATTATTTTAAATAACCTGAATTCCTTTGCAGCTTTTGGTTTAAAATTGGAGAGAAGGGGTTCAAGCTAGAAGCCTTGTGGTTGAAGCACGATTTATGAGAATCAAAGGAGCATTTTTCATTCCAATTTTTCAGTACAGTCGTTTTCTTCTAGTTTTGAAGATCGTGAGTCCCATCAGTCAAAAATTGTTTATTAAGGGATGCTATGTTCTTGGCAAAGCTCTACCTAGTCAACATCTGTGAGGGCTGCTGTGGCAGAGAGGCAGCAGTGGCCAAGAGCCCTTTCCATATGGAAATCTCATGGAGCTCGGGTGTTCAGGAGACACCGTAGCCTTTATGTGAAGGGCCTGTCACTTCTTCTGACACTGCCTGTTGGATCCCCATCTGGCCCGAATCTCTGGCCCCTGAAAGGACAATTCTGTTCTGCCTCACACCACACCTGGCTGGCCTGTCAGCTGCGGTCCACAGGCACACAGCGCTGCCTGAGACATGCTTCACTGATCCTTAAAACAGTCCAAGGCTCTTCCCGATTGTGAGCAGTCCACTTCAGTTCCTGCCACAAAGCAACTCCCTGGAGGCTGCGTGCTTCTTACACAGCTGGTTCAGCAATGCTGAGATGCTGCGCATTGTAGCTGATTCTAAATGAAGAAACATTTCAAAACCCAAGAACGAAGCCACTACATTAGGGAACATCAAGACACTACCACAATCCCCAGTTATTGTTCATGGAAGTAAACGAGCCTGAACTAGCTTAATGTCTGGTTGGTACTGTGGCATTTTTTGCCACCAGCCTCTGAGAACCTTACTGAGCACTTACTCTGTGCTACAGTCTTTTCTGTGCTTTTCATGTATTGTCTCATTTACTCCTCAAAGCGGCTAGTATTTTCTCCATTTTACAGATGTGGCAATGAGAGCACAGAGAAATTGTGTAACTCACCTAAGGTCACAGAGCAATGAGCAGTAGGGTCCGGATCTGAATCCTAACTGTCTGTTTTCAGTCTGTGGTCTTAAAGGACAAACTGCCCCCCACTGACCGAGGGCAGTACACATCACGTGAACATACGCTTACTCCACAAGTCCTTTTTCAGAAACGATAACAGCAGTTGTCATCGCGGAGTGACTTGAGACACTCATTTAGAAGCATGAGTGTCAACTACTGGTTCCACAGCTACCAAGAACAACAAAAACCGCCACTTAACATGATCTTTTCAGTCCTTCCTTGGTTATGTGATTATTACTCTCATGTTAAAGCACAAGGACACTAAGGATTAGATCATTTGTCCGTGGTTACAGAGCTAGTTAACATGAGAGAAAGCAGGAATCAGCTTTTCTGACTCCTAGCGCTTTACTCGTGTACTAATCCTTTTATTCAAGGAAAAGAAATGTAGGAAAAAATCCTCACCAGCTATCGTATCTGTGCTAGTAGCCAACAAAAAGATATTAATGAAAGCCTAGATTTTATCACACACATTCTCAGTGGTGCCAAAATTACAGAAAGAGAGAGAGGACCCCATGAGAATAGAAACATTAATAGACATAACTAGCCCTTGGCTCAGTGAGGCAGTAAGAAAACAAAAAGATCTTGTTAATTTTTAACACTTCATATCATATCCCCAATCATGCATGGCCTAGAAAGTAGCCCTGATTACATAATTTCTAGCAAACAAATCTCAGGAATTTAGATAACTACTGTGGTGCTTGATACCAAATCCTGGACAGTTCATAGGCTGGCACAGAAACCAAAGTAATCCTGTCTTTCATGCAATTCCAATCCAACTAAAGGCTATAAAGGCCCGCAAAGAATCACATGCTGATATTCTTTTTTCTATGTTATTTCACAGACATGAAAACAACCATGTGAGAAGGAAGGGGTGACATGTTTACTTTGTAGAGGTGCAGAGAGGTGATGTATTTGCACTGAGGAATCGGAATTCGAACACTCAACTACTGCCCCTCAAAGCTGCTAGACTGAGTAATTCCCAAGCACAACAGCCAGTTCAAAAGGTCGGTCTGTGACCACCAATGTAAACAGCAAATGCGTGAAAGTGCGATGCTGTCTACCAGACAGGCATCAGGGCAGTAACTTCTACTAGATGAAAGCCTGCTTTAAAACAATTGGACTCAGTCCAACTGATGATAATTGAATACCTACAATGAAAAGGTATCAGAAACAGAATCAGAGTACTCTCCAGGGTTGCCCAGCATTTACAGCCACCATGCAGGTAACAATGCCAGGACCAGAGGGGGTCAATGCTAATGCACAGAGGAGGAGGCGAGATAAGAGTGGGTGGTAGAATAAATGGGATTATGAACCTTAGAGAAGATGAAATTAGGAATAACACCTAATGAGACATGGGGAGTGGAAAGGTTTGGAGATAAAAAAACACACAAAAAAACTGCAGAGTTTTGTGGACATGACAAGACATACAGAGCCACAGATTGCTACCTCCTAATGTGGAATCTGCTGAAATTAACTGAAACTAAGTATAACATCACTAGACTTTATATTCCAGTTCAATCTATGTGTGTAGTTCCAATCACAGAGAATGCTTCCTTTAGCAAATAGCTTTAAAAAATCAATTTCTGATCAAAAAAGTAAATGAAGAAACCCCAAGCGGTAAAACACAAGTATTGACTATTTCATCATAGCTGAAGTCCAAGACACAGGGCTGTGTGGTCCGTGACGATAGGCTTCCTGCACAAAGACATCCTGAAGAAAAAGTCACATTCTCCAGGTAGCTGTGAGTAAGAATTGTTTTTAATTGTGTGACAATACTTTCATAAAATGTGAACATAAACAATATAAAGACAACCACAAGAAAATGACACTGAGAGAGAGCAAAATGCAAAGGTGAGTACTGATGAATGAAATGATTTTCAGATGTATGAAAGTGCAAAGCAAATGGTAAAAACGTGTGGACATGACATGTTTGTGAGTGAGTCTAACATGCTTTATGAAAGGAGGAGAGGGCAGTCTAGGACGTATCCTAGGAATATTGCCAAGGAAGCATCCATGAGGATAGTAAAAACAGAATGAGTAAAGAACCATTAGCACTCATATCTCAGGGGCTAAAAGAATCTTAAATGTTCATGTAGTTCACCCCTATGTTGAAATCATTTTTGTAAAATGTGGGGAGATAAGTCACTTTGGGCTTTGATGACTTCCCAAGGAAAACTGAATTCAATCAATGCCTTCATGAACTTGATAATCAATATAATCAATATTTAATTTAGTTAATATCACAGGTGATAGACTTCCTATATCCTAGCTCTGTGCTTTATAAAGAAAGACAAGATGTTACACCTGACTTCAAAGTCTTCAGTCAGAGATAAGTCAGGTATTCTCTACTAGTAGCAGTCACAGCAGCAGCAGTGTAGAGTATTAACAGTTACAGAAATCACTTACGGAGTTCTAAGTGCTTTCCATATATTAACTCATTCAATCCTCCAAGTATGCCCAATAAGGTAAGTACTACGATCATCTCCATTTTACAGATGAGGAAACTGAAGCTCAGAAAAGTTAAGTGACTTCCCCCAGGCCAGTGACTTCAGTAGTTCCCCCTCATCTGTGGTTTCACTTTCTGTGGTTTCAGTTACCCACAGCCAAACATGATCTGAAAATATTAAATGAAAAATTCCAGAAATAAACAATTCATTAGTTTTAAATTGTATGCTATTATGAGCATGGGGTGAAATCTCACGCCATCCCATTCCGTCCTACCCTGGAAATGAATCATCCTTTAATTCGGCGTTTCCACTCTGCAGATGCTCCCGCCCGTTAGTCACTTAGTAGCCTTCTCGGTTATTAGATCACCTGATGTGGTAACCCAGGCCTGTGATCAGGTAACCCTTGTTTGACTTAATAACAGCCCCAAGCTACAGAAGCAGTGAGAGCAGTGATGCTATCAATTTGGATATGCCAAAGAGAAGCTGTACAATGAAAGGCGTGCACAGTCCATATGACATTTTTTTTTTAAGATTTTATTTATTCATCTTGAGAGGGGAAAGGAAGGAGAGAGAGAGAGAGAGAAATATCAATATATGGTTGCCTCTCGTGTGTCCCCTGCTGAGAACTGGTCTGCAACCCAGGCATGTCCGCTGACTGGGAATCGAACCTTGATCCTTTGGTCCACAGGCCTGCACTCAGTCCACTGAGCTACACCAGCCAGGGCACATATGACATTTTTAGAAACACCATATTCACTTATAACTATGACTACAGTATATTGTTATACTTGTCCTATTTTATTATTAGTTACTATTATTAATCTCTCTCATTGTGCCTTACTTATAGTTAGTCTTTATCATAAGTATGTATTTAGAGGGAAGTATGTATATATATGAGACACAGACAACAGTGTGCTGACAATGAGAGGGAAAGGGATGGGGCAGGTGGAGGTGGGCAGAGTGGGGGTGAATGGGGTCGGAAAGAGACTTTGCTTTTGGCCATGAGACAGTGCACAGATGATGTTTCATTCAGTTGTACACTTAGAACCTACATAATTTTATCCACGAATGCCACCCCAATAAATTCAATTTAAAAAAGAAAAAAACAAGTATTTGTTAGTAGAGGAGCAGGCACAGAGGTGAATGGTGGTAGTGACAGTGGAGGAGGGTGAGTAGTAAATGAGTTTACATTTAAAAGATAAGAAAAAGGACCAAGTTATAAGACATGTTGGGGAGGAAGCTGCATCTGACTCAAATGGATTAAGACTTGAGAACCTGGACTCTACATTTTTCCTAATAATTAAAAACATTCAATGGATGAAAACAGTGCAAAAGAAAAAAAAGAACCAGAAAGCAAACTGTACTCTGGATGAGTATATTTAAAGCTAGAACTGTTGTGCATATAATTTATTGTACTAAAAATCAGTTTTACTGATGAACATGAAACAGTAAAGAAATGTGTCTTTGCTCACTGACTATAATGATGAGGTGTTTACAAGTATGTATATTACTAAACATAAAAATAAAAAATTATAACCCAGAGATACATAAAACATTAAGACCTTATTCATTAAAAATTAAAAATGCTACAAAAACCTTTATCAAACTGAAATGGACAAATCAAATATTATAGGCAAATACTGGAGGTTATGTGTTAAAGTATTTTTTAAAAATGTGAAATGCCAAGAAAAATATGATTTTCAGAATAATAGTGAAAAATCTAAGATAGAAAGGTAACAATAAAAAATTGTATTTTATTAAATTGGAAATACAGTTTAAAGAAGTGACATGATTTTAAGCCTGAGCTTTTTATCCAAACCTTCTGTTTCAATCGCTTTTTACAAATTTCAATCTGCTGAGGGTGTGCATATTTCCAATAAATACAACAGCATGAGATGCCGTACTAGCAGGACACCTGCTAACATCTTTTATTCATGTACGTGTTCCCAGTGCAAAGCAATTATATTATTTCAAATATTTTAAAGTGTTTTCTATTACTGCCTAACATAACTGCAGGTTATCTCACAAATCATCACTTTCCTCTTGCACTCCCTCTGTTTAAATCTCTGAGAAAAAGACTTAAGTTGTGGTGTTGTTTGTAGAAGTCAATAATAACTCACAAGCAATCTCGGTCTGGTTTACTTGCATCTGATTGTAGGCATGAGCATATAGCTGCCTATCAAATGTAAGAAAAAGTATGCATATATAGTGTTTCTTATTCTTGATTCAGCTCTTTTGGAACTGGCTTCCAGTGCTGTAAATCCTGAACAAGACAGTAAGTGTAAAAGCTAGTCATTATGGCTCTGGAAACCCTGCAACAGTCAGTGGTCTCCCAGCCAGGGCTCATCATCACATGGGCAACTTTAGTCTTGTCAGCTTCTCCTCTGCGGGTGTGGAGAGAAAGGTATACAGGGACATCGGGAAAGTGCAATGGGTGCTTATGTCACATTTATCTATATTTATTGAAATGACAATCATTTATATGTAGCTCACAACTGAAAATGGTAAATCTGAAAGGCAATGGATTTCTGTATATTAATTTCAGGTTACTATATTATGACTCTATTATGTCATATATTCTTAGTACAAGTATTTGAGGGAAAAAGGTTAGCTTTGAAGACTACTAAAGAAATATTATTTAGGCATTGAAATAATGACTCCAAAGTATATAAGAATATTTTTAATACATATGCAACTATTCACTGACATATGTCTCAAGTGAATGAGGAATTTTTTAGTGAAGCCGTTCAATTTATTTAAATCTATTATTTATATGACTTATAAAGTATTAATTGTAGCTAGTACCTAATTGTTAATTGCTTATTATTTACTCTATACCTTTCTCATTTAACTTTCTCAGTGACAGTGATTACTTAACAACAAAATATTTTTAATCCCAACTCGACCGAGAAACAGTCATCTGAAAGAGAACAGTCTCACATGAAGCTTCATCTTAGGGGACAGGTCATCAGACCATTATTGTTTTATGGCTAAAAAATGAGTGACTTAAGACAAAAAGCTCAATATACTTAAACTTCATTTCTATTCATTCTCTAATAAATACCATCTGGTGTGTACTTTAGGGATATAATAATACCCGTCAAAAACTCCATCGTATTATGAGAACCGGCACCAAGTTGATCTGAAATGCATATTTGAACAGATGTGTTTAAATTACATCTCCATCTATCCACATGCATAAATTCAGAGCAAGCGTGTGTTGATTTAAAATGCATAAAAAAAGGGATTTGGAGATGCATCAAAAGTGAACAGCATCTCAACGGATCAAGGCTCACATTACAAAAGGTCATTACTAAAAATAAAGTTTGCATTTATTAAGGGTTTCACCAGGAGGCTGTTCATGGGAACAGACTTAATGTTTGCTGCACAAAATCAGCCACTGAAACGACACTAATTTTTTGCATCTCCTCCATGTAAAACATTAAAATTGTCATGTATGGGCAGAAAAAAATGGGTAGTAGACATCAAAATAGAGAAAATTATATGGTATGTCTACTGACTGGCATTGCTTGATACAGCTCAGTCCCCCATGTTTCAACCACTTTGCATTTCTGTAAGGAAAAATATTGGAGTGATTTCTGTAGGCATAATACTGTTTAGATTCCTTTTTTTTTTTTTGTAGATATGCTTCCAAAAGTTAAAATTAACTAGGTCCTTTTAGGAATCATAAAGTTCAATGTTTAGCAAGAAATTAAAAATACAAAAATCCAAGTACAAAGGTACAGACCTTAAATGTGCTCTGTATTCCTCAAGTCATTAATTTCCATGCTGGCTTTCCACTACCGTTGCAGAACTCACTGGTGAACAGCTAGTAGTAGCGTCCATTACCACTAGTTTAATAACAGTATAAAAGGAAGAAAACTATTTGCTGAGTGACATTCCCAATTATTAACCATCAACATTTAATTAATTTATACTATTTTACGTGATATACATGTATAAACAGCTTCTGTAGACTCAGCTCTCAATGAAGAAGCTGAATGTGAGAACAAAAGTGTAACATTTGTTCATTTTGATTCATTCCTAAGTAGTGCTATTACCAAAAACCAGTGCTAGACATGTTGGACAATAATTATTTTCTGTATTCACAGATGAGGACAATGAAGATTTAATGTAAAACTAATAGAAGACAAGCTGTATACACTGGCCATCTTTCAAATAAGCATTTAAGATATTATGATATGTTAGTGTGGTTTAAGGACAAAAAAGGAATAACCATTTCAAAAGGAATTTCAGATCTGTACCAAAAGGACATCTCTGAAGCACAAGAGGAAAATCGGCTTTTTCCAAGTATACATAGTACACCTGGTCACTTAAAGATATACTTGTTCTTACTGAAAGATCTGGAAAATTCACTGAAGTGTGAATTAATTCACCAAGAGATAGGAAAGAACGTGGCCATTCCTGTCCTCTCGGCGCTGCACCCTACAGAAGGCTGGCCTCCAGCGAATGCATCACGCGGGCTCCACATCGCACACGCTACAGTCCAGCACAACTGGGCTTCCCTTCTATTCTCCGATGCCCACGCTTTCTAGCCTGACCTATAAACCAAACAACTTCAGATTTAATTGTTACATACTGGGTTTCTCCTTGAGATTTCTCTTTCTCAATACAGGACAGTGACTCTAAACAAACAAACAAACAAACAGTGGTAAAAGAAAACCACACGTTTTCTTTTAATAAAGTAAAATGACCCCCCACAATATCCTAGAATGTAAGTCTCCAGTATTTATGGATGACAAGCAAGTAAGGCCCACTGTAATTAATCTCTGGTCTCCTCTCCTCTCATTACTTCCTTCTCAATGCTCTACCAACACTGAGTGAAGGACAGTGGGACTAACATCAACAGTCAATTAGATAACATTTCAATCATATTGTAACAGCTATGTGCAGTGCCAGGGAGGTACTAGAAATATCAAGGGGATCACTTTGTAGAAGAAATGATCATTTTAAACATCCATTTAACTCTGTGATTGAAGAGCTTCCACTAACCTTCAATTGGAAGTAACTGATATGATAAAACAGCAAATATTGAAAGAAGGATTTAATAGAATTCTATAAATGCCTTCCAAATGATGAATATGTTCAATTAAAACCAACATATTTATGTCATGAATTGATATCAATATTTGGTATTATGTATCTGGATGAAAAGACATTTTCCAAAAAGAAATAAATAAAATCTCATTTCACATAGGCAATGATAAATGAGCAATGGTAATTGATTTTGATGATAGGGAACATTAAACTTTGAACCAAGTAAGTGAAATGTTGTTCAAAGAAAGTAATTTCATTACTCTTATTAGAGCTATATTTTAAATATTGTAGTACACTATTATTGTATTTTGAATTCATCAATAACAAATTTATTTTCTAGGTAGATAGATAATCCTTGATTTTGTTTCTTGCTCTACAAATTCTAAAATACCATCTGTCTCTTTAGACTACATACTTTTCTAATGACCCTAAATAGTTTAAAATATATGTAAAACTAAAGTTTTCCTCTCAAATGTGAATTATACTTGAAACCAAATCTATGGCTACTGTATCATTTTTTTGAACAGTGAAGAAAAGTGTCAGAGTACAGGAAATGCCTAGCAGGGTGCTAGGTGAGGTGTGCCTTGTTTCAGGGACTGCCTCTGCTTTGTTCTGAATGAGTCTCTAAAGAGATTCTCAGAGGACTTTAAACAAGTCTAGTCTCCAGTCACGGGCCTGACAATCCTGTTATTGAGAACTTAACTCTTGAGGCAATATTTAATGTTCATTAAATATTATGTGCTCCTGTGACTGCCTAAGATAGCTGTTGATAAAGAAAGATGCTGAAATGCAATGCATACTGAATCACAAGCACAAATATCAACATGCACATTCGCAGAATGAATATTATATGTAAAGTTCTTAATATGCAATATCAATTTTGTTCTATTTTATTAAAATGTGTACTAGTAAAAGACACTGTCTTTATACATACAGGTAGGCAATTCACCATATTGTAAAATGTATAGGTTAAAAGATTTAAAAAGTAATTGAGTTTATAATTCACAAATAAAATTCCTAAAGTCAATTTTTGTACTCCATGATGCCTTTTGTTTAGATAGGAAAGATGTCATACATGATTTGCTCATATTTGATTTCATTATATTTATCAAGTTAAACCAAAACTGGTTATTTTAAAAATAACAACAAAAATAACTTGCTGAGATTAGATTATCCACTTTTTGCTTGGATGAACCAACAGCTGTACTAAACTAACCCTGTGTTCACATGAACAAGTCTTCTATGTGCTGAACTTGTAGGCAGTTTGTGTTGGCCTGATAACAAGACAGATGTTTTCCTTAGTGATCTGGCTAGCTTTCCCAGGTCTTGGGATCAAGCTACACGTATGCTTTTAAAAACTGCACTCAATCTGCAAAACAAAACCAATCAGACTAGCTCATCTATGAACTGATTTAATTGGCCACTATTTGAAATTAAACAGGTAAAATTCCACATTCTGATTTTTCTTTTATAATTTTTTTAAATTAAAAATACTTAAAGGATGTTACCATACCCAGAGACAAGGCAATGAGGGCTCAGAGGTACAGCTGAGGACGCACAAGAGGAAGAGCTGCAAAGCCAACAAGTGGTGACAGAAGATAAGACACTGGCTCCTGAGCTAAGAAGACGGAGACCATCTGGCAACACCAGAATTTTGTCTTCACCCACATATCTCGATGTAGTTTGATTTAATTTTCAGTATCTCCCTCCCAGATTCTGAGGAACATATTTGCTGCTTTCTTTAGAAAGGTGTTCTGGATCCCATTTTTCTAGAACCCTATGTGGGCCTTCTTGTCTACAATGCTTCTCTCTCCAGTACACTCTGTCATGCTCTTCCCTTGTGAGCTGGGTTCGCATATACTAAAGGGCAAATCAGCTGAGTCTTTCTTGCCTAACTCCTCCATCTCCTTTCCCTAACTGGTTCCAAATATTTTTCATTCTTCCTTCCCCTTCTGGAGTTTTAGAAGAACCATCTCTCTCTGTTGCTTATGCTTCCTCATTATTAACTTCCTGGTAAGCCCTGTATAACCTGGCTCTTGTCCTAAAACACTGATGAAATTATGATCTCATCACTGGCGAATCCACAAATTTTATTTTCTTTCCTGATTCCACTCTACCTACATACTGTATTTGAAATTATTATCCTTTCCTTAACTCTTCATTCGACAAATTATATGATGGGGTGAGCTTAAAGTCCATGGGTTGTCAGTACTTAAATAACACTAGGAATAGAAAGAGGGGGCTGAGAAAGGAGGGGCTTGCAGGAGCCTAAATAGTATGAGCAGTGTGCATTATTTATCCCCCAAACACAGACACTGCTGAGTGAAAATGGGTGCTATAATAGGCATGCTAGGACAATGGGCTAAATCAGGATGATCCTGGGCAAATAAAGAAAAAGGCTGCCATAGATGAGGGAAAAAGAGCTAGATGACTCCATACTTTGGGAAACCTTGGGACATTAAAGCAATTTCCAAATAATGTTCAAAAGCCATGTAAATAACGCACTGAAAGAGATTGGACCTTGATATGAGTGTAAATGTACAGGAGATAAAGGAGTGGCTTGAACTCTCAAGACTTACATACATAACAATTAGTTGCAGAAACAATCAGCCTCATTTGGTTCTCTCTCCACCCTCAATTTTGACTTCTACTCTCCAACATACTGTTTTCCACCCTACATCCTAGCCAAGCCCAGTCCTCATGTACTGAGACAAAGCACAAAATAGTGTGGTAGGCAGAATTCTAACGTGGTCCCCAAATTCCCAGCCCCCTTCTTCTAGTTGTTTCACCAAACACTAAACTAAGCATTGTCTTTGATGTGAGAGATCTTGCAGATGTAATTAAGGTTCCAAATCAATTGGCCTTATGATGAGATTATCCTGATGGGCCTGGCCTAATTCGGTGTGCTTTACCAAAAGCATAGAGGATTTTTGGCCATTGCTGGCAGAAGGGGAGTGAGAATAAAGTACTCTGGTTGGCCTACAGGAAAGCAAATGTGCATGCTGTGGACTGGGTAGCCTCGAGAAGCTGAGAATGGTTCCAAGACAAGAGTTAGCAGGAATACAAGGACCCCAGTCATCCAACTGGCAGTAAATGAATTCTATCAGTAACCAGTGAGGCTGGAGGTGGATCCTGAGCCCCTAACGGGAACACGGGCTCCCACCAACATCTGGATTTCAGCCTTGTGAGAGCCCGCAGTGAGGACCAGCCACACTGTGCCACATTTTGATATACAGAGACTGTGAGATGATAAATTCATGTTATTTTAATCCATTAAGTTTGTGGTAATTTGTTACACAATGATAGAAAATGAATAGACAAAGAATGAGATGAGGAAAGCACTAGACATCCATCAGTACCCATCCGCTTTAATGACAAGAGAATGGGCCATCGGAGTAATTAAATCAACTCTTCTCCCAAATTAAGGACACCCCAGAGAAGGAGGAACTGAGTGGCTGCACCGAAAGGCCTACTTTTCATTGTGTCCTCCCCTTTACGCTTTTTGAAATTTTTCCATGTGCATGCATTCCCTATTATAAAATAAATGAAAATAAAATTCATCATGACATGTCAGCACATAATTTCAAGAAAGCATCAAAAAAAGAAATTTAATGGAAAACTGATGGTTATACTGTCACACAACCTTTAAATCAGGACAACCAACTCACTCATCGTACCTTAATTATCCTCAGAGGCAAGCACGAAGCAGGAGTTCTGGAGGACATGTGCAAGGACACAGTGCTTCTCTCTGACCGCCTCCATCACCTTGACTCCCAACACTCTCTCCCCACTTTTACTTTTACCTTTTCTCCCTTTTCTCTCTTGCTCATTCAGAGGGTGATCAACATTATTTAAAAAAAGAGTTAGTGACAACTAGTTAGATGCTGGATGTAGGCAAGAAGAATAGCATCAAAGTCTGTATCTACAAAGTTTAAACTGCGACAACTTTAAAACTGTAAGTACAATGAAGAGAAATAATAGAGCCTTATAGTAGTGAGGGTGGTTTGGGGAAGAGAATATGATTTCTGTTGTAGTTGAATTTGGAGTGTCAATGGGGTGTCTAGGTTAAAAAGTCTAGTAGGCAGCTGGTAACTAGCTATGTGGTCTTGAGCCTCTTTGAGCCTCTATGTTTTAGTCTAAAACAGGATAATACCTAACTAGCTGAATTCTGGAAGATCGAACGAGACTGACATCTACGTAGTTTTAAGATACAGCTCAGAACAGATCCAAACCTTAAATAGTAACTATTATTACTGTTGGCAATGTGGGAGGTGAGTCAGAGTCAGACAAAAGGCCTATTAGGAAGCTCTTTCAATAGTCCAGACAAGATGTTTTATTGACATGCTCCCTGGGCTTATGTAACCTCATCACGGTGACTCCACCCTGCCAGAATCTACTGTATCACACCTGCTTCCTTCAGATTGCCTACGACCTGGGCCCACCAGCTTTTTTTCTTGCATTCCTGTATCCCTCCCCAGTTCCTATGCTTAGTCCACTTGTATTTCTCCCTCTCTTGGCTCTACTCAGCACCCTGGGCCTGGTTGGCTCCATCTCAGACTCATGGGTCCCCACAGGTCTCTCTAGAATCTGGCAGTGCCCCTCCTCTCACCTCCCTGCCCATCAGGATTTGCTTCAGTCAGTCTCAAGGGAGGAGTGACAAACTCTTAGGCAGGAAGGATATGGAAACTGGTCAGAATATAACTCACATTTGGAACTTGACTGGAAAAGAAAACAGACTAATAAACAGCAAAAGGGGCTTAATGAAGATTAAATACCATGACTCCTTTAGTGAGGTTTAAGCCAGGTTCCCAACAGGAACATTTAGCAATCTGAGGGGGGCAAGTGGACACTGGTGGTAGGGCCAAGCCTGGGTGTGGGTAGGATTACAGGTGAAAAATGCCCAAGCTGTTATCAAAGTACATCACTAACACAGAGGACCATGGGGTCCAGGCCAGGTGGAACCCAAAAGATTCCGAGAATTCGGAGAGATCAAGTGACTGGAGTTCATGACAAGGATGAAGAACAAGAAAAAGAAAACATAAGGAGGCTGAAGCTTACTAAAGAATTATAGTATAGCCCTGGCTTGCTAGCTCAATTGGTTAGAGTGTCATCCAGATGTGCCAAAATGGCGGGTTCGATCCTGGGTCAGGACACATACAAGAATCAACCAATGAATGCATGAATATGTATAATAACAACTCAAGGTTTCCCCCCTGCCTTTCTCCCTTCCTCTCTCTCTAAAAATCAATTAATAAAAACATTTTTAAAAAGTTATAGTATAAAGGACAAAATTATGCATAAATACATGTCTAATAGTAAAACTGTGTTCCAAGTTATTCTATCATTTTATGATAGAATTTTAAAGCAAAACTGAACTTTAGAGTTTGTTCAGTCTAATCTTCTCATTCAAAAGATGAGACTCAAATTGAAACTACAAAGATTAAATAAGTTTTTCCAATTCAACAACAAACTTATTTCTTGACTCTCAATCAAATAAATGCCTTACAACCTATCTCAAAATCCCACAAGATGAGCAAAATTATGTATTTTGAATATATGGGGATACACAATTTACTTGTAGTAAATCTATAAAACCAAAAAATTACAACTGTACCGTATCATAGTTTTATATTATCTAATGTTAATAAATTATCTGAAAATATATGTGTATATAATTAATTTTAACTTACTTTTATGGTCTCCACTTCCAAAAAAAGAAAAAGAAATTCTTAGCCAACTCTTACCATGAGAGTTAGAAATAGAAAACAATCCAAATGTTGAACAATGAGGAGTAACTAAGCAAAGATGAAAATATAAACCTAATAAAAACTTACACAACCTCTAAAAAATAATAAACATATGAACAACCCTGAATCATAGAAATGTTTATTCAAAATAATGAGAGCAAAATGAATACAAATTAATAGGTGTTAAGTTGTATATTTAAAGAAAATATAAATAGCTGAAATTTAAACTTCATTGTATTCTTTTATTCTATAAAGTTGTTTATGTCCATATAAAGCAACAAAAAACAACAGATAAATGAGTAAGCTGTCAAAGAAGTTTGGAATGAAGCTTTCCTTACCTTGATAGATTTCTTTGCAGCTAGAAATAGCAGAGTTTTAAAAAAATCACTTTGGTCTTTATTTATTTCAAAGAGAATGATTAGAGCATTTAAATATCCAAAGAATGCCTACAAACTGCAGCTTCCAGGCCTAGAGAAAATAGTTTTGTATTTTTGTTCATCTTCATTTCATTGTACTCCCATCCTATCCTCAAATAAACAAACAAGTCAAAATCTATGTCTCCAAAAAGAAAATAAAAAGTCCAAAGGGGTGGCCTGAAAGTTCTAGAAGAATAAAAATAGTAATACTCATTCACTTTGTCTTTCCTTAAAACTTGTCTAAATTTAAAATAAAAATAAAGCCAAACCAAAACATAAAACTAGCACAGACATCTTTAAGAAAAATGGATCTGAAAACATAAATAAAAGCATATAGAAAACAGCACACTTAGTCAGAAAACAAATATGTCTATTAGTTAAATTGATAAAAGATACTTTCTTAGTGCACTTTTACAATACAAAAGACAAAAAGAATTTTGGGGAGGGTAAAGGATCGGTAACTGATTGTAGAGGTGACAAAGAACTACAACCAATTTTAAAATGACTTCTTACATATCAACTCCATAAAAATCAAAGTTATGTCAGACAAATGGATTTTCTAAAGCCCATGGATTTGTCTCTAACTGACAACAAAATATGACTTTATTCTAAGTGTTATTCAGATAATATAACATCAAATTTTCTGCTATCCAATATTGATCAAAAACATAATCAAGAAATAGCAGAGGACTAGTTCAAGGATGCAGAGCCCACCCATTCCTCTACCTGGCCTAAATTCATGGTTGTAATAAGCCAGACAGTGAGAAGACTTTCTACCTGGATTCCTTCTGGCCTGTGATTTGGTGTCTCTCACTTACACTGAGGATGGAAGGAAAACAGCTCCCACATGGTCACTGATGAGTACACAGTATCTCACAAGAAGGCTCCCATGCGGAATTTTTGCTTTAGTCTCAATTGAAGACATTAGAATTTTACAGACTTTGTGTAAGTCATGTAACTGACAATATTCCCCTCTTCGCATTAGTGTCTAGAAAGCTCGTCATGGCCTATGCAGCCCAGGTCTAATAAACGAATGACACTGGAGAGCATGCATCTTACTGTTGGCAGCATCTTCGTTTTCCTACATTATTTTTCTCCTTCTCATGTTTTCTTCATCTGCATTTTTAAAATTTCAACATGTTTCTCTGTAAACTACTAAATTCCCAAATGTGGGCATAAATAAACAAGTTATTTTGGTGTTTAAAAAACACACTCAGTCACCTATCAAGCTGTTCATTAATCTGTCCCAGGAAAGAAAAAATGCTTCTAATGTCTACATTTTTACTGTCTCAACTCTGAAGTTAATCCCTATAGTAAGTATAATCTAGCAGATATAAATGTAGGAAAAAATATATATCTTATTATTTTCTTTGTTAAAATAAAATAGCCAAGCCTTGTTATGTAATAAGTATGTAATAAATTACATATAAGGAAATACAAAGGATTACAAAGTTACATATAAGGAAATGTCACAAAAATTCATGAAACATTCTTCAACTGAGGACAGTTTCCCCTCACGTGAGGACAGTGTGCAAACCAAAGAACAAAGTGGTCACCCCTTTCCATGACACATCATGTGAGTAACTAATGGGCCTGTCACAGGGAGGGACACAGGGGGACAATGAAAGGGCCACGACGGACTTGTTCTCATTTTGCCAAGGAAAAGCCAAGTGGACTGATTTCTGGTAAACAAAAGTATATTGTGCCATTCTGTTTATTGCTTTTATCCTTGTGAAAATGCACCCTCTGTTCGAAGATAAACACTAAACTGGAAATTAAAATAAAAACAAGTGAAGTTTTAGCAGACATTCTCTAGAAGACAAAATTCTACTCACAGAAAATGGAAGCATCTAAAACTGAGAAGCAAATCATTTAATTGGTCTAGAGACATTCAACATTATAACAGGAAGGAGTTTAGGGTACAAAGTCTGATAAAGGTATGGAAGAAGAAAATCTCTTGACATATGTACTTAAAGGACTTGAGCTCTTTAGCTTTCCATACCAAAAACTGATCTACAGAAAGAACACAAAGGCAATTCTTATCAACACACTGGTGCCCATGAGGTTTCTGGAGACTCAGAGCCAGGTATCAACAGGAGGGTTTGAGGTTATAGTCACCCTGCATCACCCTCTGAGGTTCAGTGTCCTCATAGTACCTCACCATTCAAATTAGGTGACCTTTCATGGACCCACTAAAACAAACATACCTGTATGTAGGCTTTAAACCTCAGAGTAAATAAATTTAAACTACTATCCATGGGGAAAGAAGTTTCTATTTGTATGCATGTCTAAATTTTAAATTGCTATTGCTTATTTTCAAAGGCTAATGGTAGAAAAGAAATGAACTACAAATTGAGAAACATTTACCTTCAAACTTACAAAAAAAAAACCCTCACATTAAACCAACTGCTAATGTTTTGCCTGCATTTATCCTTATGTTCTCAACCTTAGATCCCTCTTTCAAACAGCACTGAGGCTGAATGATCTAATCAAAAGGTAACGAGAATGATTAATGCTGATGCAATGTAATTCCTGCCCTGTCCTAGCCTAAAATATATGAGTTCCCAATGAAAACCATGAGGTGCTACATAGATGTGGGGTATGATAAAGTGGATACTAATGCATTTCTTATTAAACATCACCAACAAAAGTTAGAAATGAATAGAAATTACACAAAGCACCCTGCATATTGGCAGTTCCCTCAGGCATGTGGCTGGATAACCAGTGATGGGCATGAAGCTTTAGCAAAAGGCACAAAGGGTGCCACAGCCAGGATGTGGAGGCTGCAGGGGGCTGGAGGACATGGAACAGGACCAGAGGGGTCACCCGGCTCCCTCCTCACACAAGAGAAGCATAGTTTACCGGGAATGGTTTATAGCTAAGCCAGCTGACCCAAACTGGTGTCAGGTCTGAGTATGAGTCAAGCTCTCTGGACAGCTTAAATCAACAGTTTGGTGCAGTCACCCCGCCACTTACCAGAGTTCCCGCCACACTCTATTGTTTAGAATTAACTGAATCTGATTACATCTCCCAGGACTCTGGGCAGCAGCCAGGTCATGAGAGTATTGGAGATTACTACCCCCTGTAAATAATGCTGAACAATTAACCTGGTGCTAGGCATGAAACTGTGGAATAACTCCAGACAAGATTTTTATGTATTTACTCTTAAACGAAAAGTGAAACAAGACAATGTTTTCTACATTCAGATATCACAGAACTGATTCTGATTTTTAATGCAACTAAATATCCTATCTGGGAACCTAGAAAAGGGGAGGCAGGGCTGGGAGTCAGTACCACTCCAAATGTGGGTGGCTTTTCTACAGTGTACTGGTGGGTCCCCTTATGAAAACATACAACTTCTGCTCAGGGACGACAGGTGCTGAAATTTCTCCCTGAACAGAAATATTTTGCATATTGACCCTTAAGAGTTTCTAAGCTATTCTGAGTTATTCCCTCTTTTTCTTTAAGATAGTTCAGACGCCAGCCAAATGCAAATTTTCTAATGGCATTAGAAAATAATGCCACTTTCCTGGCAGTATCAACCAACAATACTTCAACAGTAATGACTTCATACAAAATTAACCGCCACTGACAAGGGCTGTGGTGTGTTCCAGGAAAGCAAGGGTTTACAAGGAAGAGGAAAGAATGAAATGTTTGAAGGGCTGACATTACTGGAGGTTGAATTAGGGTGTGGAGTGAGTAAAAGAAGAAAGGTCTAGAAATGGTGATGAGAACTGGGGTCCTGGAAAAAAGTCTATTTTCAGCCTTGATGACCCCATTTCATGACAATACTCCCAAAGACATTCATGGACCTTGGTTAACATATAACTGATGCATACTCACTCTGTTGTCTCCATATTTTGAACACGTTCGGCCCACTACACCATACTTTTAGCCTAAGAGGACATTTAATAAAATTTTGTTTAAAAAAAAGAAAACAGAAGAATATGTTCAATGTGTTTTTCTTCCTCCAAACTGTTTTGTGTATTTGATATGAAATCTGCCATGTGCATTGGGTTCTGCATATCCTGTAGCATTTTTAAAAATTTTAGGTGTCACCACTGACTGTGTGCTGTGTTGAAAGTAGCAGCACTTTTCTAACCTGTCACAACTTTTGTCATCTCACTTAATTCTCACGACAACCTTGAGAAAAGGATACTATTATCCTCATTTTACAGGTTAAAGGGGTTAAGTAACTTGGTCAATATTACAAAAATAGACAGGATTTAATTTGGTTAATTTGACCCGACACCTGTGCTCTCAATTACAGGACTAAATTAAAATTTCAATCATCAATATTCTGAGTTTATTACTTCCATATAAAAGTTCTTGCTTGGAATCAAATTATGACAGCACCTCACTTGAATATCTCGACCAAGAGTGGCTGGGTTCATAAAATATTCAAGTTTCAGCATTCATTTTCTTTGGCTTTTTTTTTCCATCATAGTACTTGTGAATCTATGAGACTACCTCTAATACAACCAACATATTATTCTCCCTGACATTTTGAGAGAGGCAACTTACATATTTCTATCTGATATTTAGAAACAATGAGCCTTTTACAGCAGCTGAGCAGTGCCAAGGAAAACTAGCCTGACCTGGCCATTAAGAATATGGGAAATAAAACACACACACACACACACACACACATTAACTTCTCTGGGCTTTGGTTGAAAATGAGAGAAGACAGACCATGATTTCTAAACTGCCTTCTAATTCCACATGTTCATGATCATATTAATTAAATTGGCACAACATCACACATTTAATCACTTAAGTTTTCTTTTTTTCTTGGAGAAAAGAGTGAAAAAAAAGAGAAGGGAAAACAATATTTGTTTCTGACAAGATTAGCACCACAGCTTCTAAAACTTCTAAATAATATCATTCGGGATGTTGGTGTTAGAGAAGCATTTTTACTTGGGAGAAACACTATTTACTGGGTGAAGGAAAGAAAATGAGATAATGGCCACCGTATAAACATAATGCTTTGGGAAAAGGTGAAAATTAAGCTAGAAGCAACTTTTAAGATTCTTTCTTAATCCTGGTTGAAATAAGTAAATTACATGGCCATATTGTTATTTAGCATCTCCTAGTGGCCTGCTGGCATATGAAACATTTTGAAGGATAGCCTTAAATAGGTTATCTTTTGCCTAGTACTGTATGGATGATGATTCCTATGTACATTAAATTAATTGAGAAAGGAAAAACAATTTTTTTAAAAAAGATCCCTGTTATACACACTGCTCAAGACAGCAGCTAATCATCCACAACAGCAGAAGTGTGGGCTACTGCTACAACTGAGCGGCTTCTAAGGCTTCCAGTAAAGCTATTATTTAAATTTTATATATCTCACTGTAGCCTAAACCACTGGTATTTATGCTATCTAGCCTCCAGTCTACTTTGTAATGCCAGACCAAACTCCTTCACGAACTCTAATTCTACACACAGCACCTGACACAGCAGTTGAAAGATTACCACCTGGGATCTTAATTAGGAAAAACATGTTATACATTCACAGTGCTGGAACAAATGGGTGCCTCTAGAAGTATTTTCTCTTAAAAAACAGGAGAGAAAAGAAAAGCAATAACTCAATGATGAGGCAACAGAAACCAATTTGTTAAAACAAAACAAAACAAAACAAAACCCTAACAACAGGCAAATGGCAGGTGACAAGACAAAAAAGAAAATGACATGGGCTCGGTACAATCTCCCTTTTGCCACTGAGAAAAACCTGGTTTACAGGGAGATGGAACTTCATTTAAACACTGTGAGGAACTGCGGAATGGGGAGT
Source organism: Phyllostomus discolor (assembly GCF_004126475.2). Classification (NCBI taxonomy): domain Eukaryota; kingdom Metazoa; phylum Chordata; class Mammalia; order Chiroptera; family Phyllostomidae; genus Phyllostomus; species Phyllostomus discolor. The sequence continues at coordinate 75,878,538 of NC_040907.2, forward strand.
TCACTTCCTACCTTCACAGAGAAAAACTCACCACAATGAAAAGTGTAATACTGGATACAAAGTAACAATGTACATACATTATTCAGTTTTAGGCCATTAAAGGTTTGCCTGACCTACGAAAAGCACCCAATGTCATAATATTTCCATGAGTACACCATTCTTACATTTTATATTTAAATATAACTTTTATTACATATATAAAAGCTTATTCCAATACTTAGGATATGGTAATTTCATTTTTATAAGAACACATTTTATTAAGGCAAGATGAAATAATCATCAGCAAAAGTTGCAATATATACATATTTATATTTTAAAGATCAACTTTGGTTTTAGCACTTTGTTTTAAGTAATTAGCACCAATTTCATTTGAAATCAACTTTTCCTTATTTTTCTCAGCGACTCTCACAGCAAACAACAGAAATATAAAACCCTATCTCAAAACACACAGTGTGGACCAAGCAGAGCCTGTCTGCATATGCTTGACTAAATTACTAGATTTATTTACCTTGGTTTGATATTATTTCTAGGAAAATAATCTTGGGTTCTATGTCTAGCTGTCTAAATAAGAAGTACTATTAATCCATACCTCTCTTAAGGGGTAAATATTCCAGCGATCTGTTGAAGAAGGAGTAAATTCATTCTGCCCTTTCTGCTGGTGCACCAAATGCTGCACGGCTTTCCCCAGGGAGGCTGCACAGGGAAAGCAGAGACTCCTGCTTGACCCCTGCTGGCAATCAATTTATGGCCTCAAGCGCAGAGTGTGATAGCCCTTGCAATTTTATATTAGCTTTTGTAACTCTTGATATTATTCTTATTCATATAAATGTCAAATTCCTCTTGGTAACCTGACCTAAAAGTGTTCATAACCTCAGTTTACACCCTTTAAAACATCTCAGGAATAGAGGGATTAAATTAAATTTTATATATTTTAAATTAAACACCCAAGGAAGGGGATTACGAAGAACAGTTTTTTCTGCTAAATATAGGATACCATGTGGTGTGAAGGTGGATTGTTTAGGAAATATAAAATAGCTGGAAGAACAGCTATCTTACGGTAGTAATAATGAAATCACTGTCTTTCAGTGAAGATGGTCAGCAGTGACAAATCAGACAAACCAGGGCCAGAAAGAAAACTGACTTTCCAAGGCTATTTTCTACATCATATCATTATTGTCTTAAAACATGATGCATGTAGGTGTGAGGCTGCTAGTGGTCGGCTGCATGCACTGAACCAAACCACAGAGACAGGCATTTCTGCTGGTTCCCAAGTCCTGCTGCTTGCAGGTGGATATGGCCTCAGGACTTGAAGGTGGGGGCTACAGTGGGTCACAGGACCCCAGCTCCTTTGACCTAGGACTGATCTCTGCCCAAGCCAGCAAAGTCTTTTTTGTCTTTCCTATGAGTTTTTCTACTATAGAATCCTGAAATCTCCACATCCTATGACAACAACAGAAATCTTTCATTCAAAAAAAGATGTAATGGGTTTATGCTCCAGGCATTGGAATAGTTGTTGAAGACATACACATGAAAAGACTCGTGAAGGTATATGGGGGAGGGAGAGTGTCTGGAGGGAGGCACATGCACAAACACAGAACAGTGTGGTAAGTGCCACAACAGAACTCAACTACAAAAAAAGACCAGAATTATCTTCTAGAGGGCAGGCCCTTTGCAGTACGGGCTTCCCCTACTAGGAGAGTGTTCTAGGAACCCATCTCTATCAGTGTACCAGCTGGTGCTATTGTGAGAGGCTGCATTTAGCTTCAGTTAATTTTTTTGAAGATTCAACACATTTGCCCATTTCATGGTAGGTGATTTACGAGCACATCTGCCCATGCCACACTGAGTGTTCAGCAGTTTTTGACCAAAAATGGCATGAGCCCCCTGCCCCACTCTCCCTACTCACCTGATCTCGCCCTGACTGAATTTTTTGTTTGCTTCCTTGGATGAAAAATATCCTCAAAGGGAAAGATTTTGCTGGTGTGGAAGAGGTGAAACAAAAAATGGCAGAAGCACTAAAAGGCATCAAAATCAACAAGTTCAAAAACTATTTTGAGCAGTGAAAAAAAAGTCTTGACAGGTGTATTGCATCAAATGGAGAGTACTTTGAAGGTGACTAAAGTTTAAACATGTAAGAGTAAATACACACTTTTTTATAAGTAAATTCTGTTTTTTGGGGTCCCCCCTCATATAAGGAGATTATGTAAGATACTTTGCACAAGTACCTGGAAGCTAGTACAGGTCAGTGAGTGGTAGATGGTATGACTGCTGTTGTTACTGTTCCATGTCCTGAAGGCAATGGGGAGCTATGGAAGAATCTGATTAAAGATGCACAAGGTTTCTATTTTAGAAAGAACATTTCTGGCAATAAAGTGATGGGTGTATTGAAGGGAATGGGCCTGCAGTTAGGGAAGGGATTTAGATAGAATTCAAGACAACCTCTTCAGTCAGGGCAGAGAGAGTGAGGATGAGGAGGCAGACATGATTCCTCTGGAAGATCAAATTCACGGAACCTGGTGGCAGCTCAGATTGGGTGGGTGAAGGTGAGAAGTAAGTCCAACAAACTGTGCTTCTGATTTGGCTGGATAGATAATAGGGCCTCTTCACTAAGATGAAAAGGAGGGGAGGAGGAGTAAGTGTGAAAGGTGAGGATTCAGTGCCCGAAGAACACACGGGTGGAGAGTTCTCATGCAAGAGTCGGTGAGATCAGACACATGCATGTGAAGGGGCAGGGGGGCGAAGGGGGCAGGAGGGAGGGAAGAAGAGGAGGACTGATCGAAACTGAAATTGATTCAAGGTGGGGGTTGGCCAACATAAGAGAAACAAATAAGAAAGGAAGACTGCCTGCTGGAGCCCACAATGAGGAATTTAACAGGAGTAGTTATAATGAAGGAGAGAGAGCAGAAACCAGGGTACGGCTGATCACGAGATAGTCACCAGGAGGGCTGCTCATCCTTTAGAGAAGCTGGGCCATGGGGGGAAGGAACAGCAGTGGTAAGAGAGGTTAAGGGCAGGCTGAAGGTAAGGATTTCTGGAGAACAGAGATAACTGGGACACAGAAAAGGAAGAAGCAAAGTCAAGTATCAGAATTTTTGAGTTAGGCTATAACTTAAAATAGTTTAGCTCACCCTTTTTATTTTATAGATGAGGAAACTGAGGGACTGCTAAATCACATTCTGCCATTTTAATTAGAAACTGCAGCAAAAAGATCCAAATTTCTCATTCTAAGAAATATTTACTAATAGGTAAAATTAGGATAGCCAATAAACATTTAAAGTTAAGAATCTTCTCTAAGAAGAAAAATAATGTCTTCAAAGAATAAATGACTATGTTGTATCATTCTTTTCAGGTTTACGGAGTCCTTAATTTTTTTTTTTTTAAATCTTACTTATTCCATCTAAGTTCTCATTTATAAAGATAAGGATTTAACAAATTTAAATAAGTAATTAAGTGTTCCAATATGAATGTCACCTGGAACAGGAGAACATATGCTATGTGCTACAGAACAGAAAATAGGCTTTGAATTCCAGATCCCCCACATATATACCTTTTCTGATCTTTAGTTTCTCAACCTAACACATAGGAATAGAAACATGTACTTTGGAGGACTATTGTGAGGACTGAATAAAATTGTGAATTTAAAAGCACCCAACAGCCAAAAAAGATCACTATTTAGAGCAGTTCTTCTTGAATAACCAGTTTCCCCTCCAATTCATTATGGCCTGACATTTCTAAAACACAACCAAGTGAATTAACTGAAAAACACATCTGATGTTTTGGAGATGCCGATCTTGTGCACTGACGACAAAGCGTGTGCACACGGGCACTGACTGGTCTCTGAGCCAATACTGGAGCAGCACTTACTCGGAGCAGAGCATCTGTGGCAGGATAGCCCAATAAAAAGCACTGGAGCTCTGGTATCAGGCAACCTGGGTTTGAATTTTTCACCACCACCTGCTACCTATGTCACTTCAGGCTTCAGGCTCTCCGTGTTTTAGTTGTCTCTCATGTAAAATATCAATGAAACCCGTTGCAGGGGGTTGTTGTAAGAATTAAATGAGCTTATACATATATAAGCCAATCTGAATAGTGACTAATAAATATCAATATAATTATGATTTGAGGGCAATGAATATTAACATACAGTATGTCCTCAGTTAACACCGTGGATAGGCTCTTGGAAACCACACCTTTAAGTGAAACAATGTGTAACAAAACCGATTCTACCCAGGGTAACTGACAGAAATGAGTTAGCTTCCTACAGCACATGTCTGATCCCCAAAACACCACCAGACTTCTAATAGAGACCTAAAACATTACTAATATCAAACACTGAAATAAATGTTAGCTACATATACATTTAAGAAGGGTTAATAAAATGAGTCAGACAATGATTTTTCCAACCCACTTATTCCAATTCAGATTCATGGTGGGCAGAGCCTCTCCTGGCAGCGCAGAGCGTGAGGCAGGACCCGCCCTGGACGGGACGCTGTTTCGCCTCCCACTGCAGGGCCACTCACCCCACACCCACACACACTCACACCGCAACAACAATGACATGTCAAGTCACCCAACTGCGCATCTGTGGGGTGTGGGAGGACACAGGAACACCCGAGCAAACCCACGCAGGTATGGAGAGAGTGTGCAAACTCCACACGGACAGTGGCCTCTGCTGGGAATCAGTATTTTTTTTCTTCGTCAATGTTATAACATGATGATGCCACTCAAGGACTTGTTGCATGTACAAAAGGTCATAATTCTAAGGCTAAATATTTTCCGCTAATGCTATTTTTCTATTTGCATATTCTGGGGTTTTTTAATTTACTTCAGCCTACGGAAAGAGAAAACATACTTATATATTTTATGCACAAGAAATAGTGTTTAAAATTCATTTCAATGTAATTAAGTTTTTTTAAAGCTCCCTATATACAACGATTCTTAAAGTTCTAAAGCATTTCCTGTTAAAATTATTTTTTTTTAGCATTTAAACAAAACTCAGGGAATTATATTATAAAAGTTTTCAAGATGGAATGTGACTTTCTTATAAACAGCAGAACAATCTTAAAAATCTTAATTACATCATGATTCTTCAGGACAAATTATTTAAAATAGAGAAAAAAGAATGAAACCTAATTAAAATAGTTGAAAAGAGTTAGAACTAAAGAATGAAATAAGCCCTGGCTGGCGTAGCTCAGTGAGCACAGGCTGGGAACCAAAGTGTCCCAGGTTCAATTCCCAGCCAGGGTATATTCCTGGGTTGCAGGCCAGAACCCCCAGCAACCGCACATTGATGTTTCTTTCTCTCCCCCCGCCCCCGCCGCCACCCTTCCCTCTCTAAAAATAAATAAATAAATCTTAAAAAAAAGTAACATGCAATTTAAAAAAAAAGAATGAAATAAAAATTTTCCATAAAAAATTAAAAATAATATTTTTCCAATGATACAATTAGAAGATTTAATCACAATCTATGAATAAAAAGTATATACAAAAAATGAGTCATTATTGAACAGCGAAATTAAAATGGCATTTTCCAAAAGGAATTTGATGTTTGGTTTTATTTACATGATTAGACTAAAAATAATTGCTTTAAATAATAATTAAGGGAAAAGAAATCTGTTCACTTTAAAGGTGTTAACAAGAAATTACTAATTTCATTGATCGAAATACATTAGTTTATGAGAAAATTCCTTTAAGAATTTAAGACACTTAAAGCAAAAGCACATCATACAAGTAACCACACACAAATCAGAGAAAATATTGGGGTGGATGGATATTGAAAAAAATGATCTATTTTTGTTCCAACATAAAATTAGTAACTCTGGCAGCAAGCCAACTCCAATGTATTGGACATTTTGAATTGGAGATGGTAGAAGAAGACATGTATATAAGACCCGGCATCTATTTTTTGATCTAGTGTGACAGAATCAGTGGGTAGAAGGATAGGTCCTAGAAAGTATGAAACCACAAGAAGGCACTTACCACGAGGCTGAGGCACTTGATAGGTACACACCACAAAAAGGAAATCAAGTACGAAAAACACTGAGGTAATACTGGTTCTTGTTTGATAGTAGAAAAAAACCTTGGAGTTAAATTTGTCTTTTATAAACTGGTGTTTTCTGTTAATTATTAGAAACAAATAGCTGGTAATATGCCAAAATATTGTTTAGTTTGTGAGATTGTTTTAGTAGAAACAGTACATTTTTAAAAAAATGAAAATATCACCACTGGCAGAAAATAAAAAATAAAGAGTATAAATTGACTTGTTTGCAAAACCAGATATGACACCCAAGGGAAAATAACCAGATACTTAGAAGTAGATGCTTAGAGTTGTGATTATAAATTTAATTCTTTTTAGGGGTAGTTTTAAACTGCAATGTGAAAGTTTTTGTATATTTATATATATAAAAGTTATAATTTGGCCTGTCTACAAGTGACAGGAAAAAAATAGCATAAAGAAAGTAGAAGTTCATTTTGCAGCCATGTGAATGACCCCCAGATCAGGCAGTAGGGCTGGAGATGGCGCCCACACATTGCGGATGCAGACTACAGCTTTCATCTTGCTGTCCGAGATGCCTTACTGAGCTTCAGCCATCACATTTGCACTTCAGACTGTAGGAAGGTAAGCGGCAAGAAAGGTATGTAATCCTTCTCTTTAAATACTTTCTCAAGGTCGCACAGGTCACTTTGATTATATCCATTTGGTAAGAACCTAGTTACATGTGTGCAGTTAGCTGAAAGGCTAACAAGCAAGGTAGTCTTTAGTTTGTGTGGCCTGTGCCCATCTGAAAACAAAGGGCTCTGTTGAAAATAAAGGGGAAGGTGAGATGGTGGGGACAACTCTCAGTCTGCTACAGTGTCTCTCATTGGCCACATTGGCCACTCTTCTGGCTACACACAGAACTTACCATCTGTCTAAGATAACCCAAGCCGATCTAGTTTACCCTGTTCTGTTGTACATCCGTGATCTCTACTGGATGCGCTGTCCTTTCCAGGAGGTCTAGACATGGCTTTCTGAGGACTGATGTCCATAAACTGAAGGGCAGCCCAAGTTACCCTTTTAAAATGGAGTAGAAATAGGATAGTTATACTATTTAAAACTCCTACATGTTTCCTATTTTCCCATTTTTCAAATATCAGCTACTGTTTGATAGGAATTTCAAATCCTTCTTCATAGGAGTCAGGGAGACTTTCTGCCCTGGCACTGAGGATGAGCCCTGATTCCCCGCTGTGGACGGATGAGTATCTCTAGTTTATTGATTTCCACTGCCCCTGTCCTCCAGGGCTCCATCCTGGGTCTGCTGAGGGGGTTCCATGCCTGCTTCCTTCTGGTGCTGACTTGAGGCCTGTAACTTGCTTTAAGAGTTGTATGGTCACAGGTTATGCAGATAATCCTGGTGTATCTTAGGCAACCCAATTCCCTTAAAAGCCTAGTATGCTTCTACTCTCTGTTTCTTGTCAGCTTCATACAGAAATGTAGTCAAAAATCATGTCTGGACTTAGTTTTGAACCTGAGGACTCTACCTTTTATTGGTTGGCCTCTGTCCTGTGTTCTATGTGCTACCCACACTGCCTCTGAATTTACTGATGACCCCCTTGAGGCCACCTGAAACGCTTCAATCCCATCAGTGCCAGAAAACTGGACCAATGTATGAGGGGGCACCAATTCTATTTTCCTGGGTGGCTGTGGCATTGTAGCCGATTCTTGTATGGCTTTGCTGGGCTTTTGCAAGTCTGTAAACCTCAATATCACAGGATTCTCACTCAAATTAGATTATAATTAGGTTGTACTTCAGAGAGATTGATTTTCTTAGCAAAGTTTTGTTTTCTTAAGTCTCCAGTTGCAACTGGCTAGCCTTTGTCTGAGTTTCTCATTGCTAAGAGCAGTAACAAAGAGCCAGACAATATTAGTATATATAACTTAACAGATAGATGATTGACCCTTAAGCTTACAACCAATACTGAGGCAGAAAAAAATATACAAATGATTAAGGAAAGGTAGTGTCTCAGTTTCTTAAAGGAACAATACAATCACATTATAAAGGAAAGATATAAGATAGGAGATTAAGAATGATGCAATACCTCTCTTAACCAGACTAAAAGGAAAACAGAACATTTAGTTGTCTTCAAACTAATGAATCAAATTTGGGGTAATCCCAAAATAATACAGAACTTAGCACATGAGGTCAAAAATCTTCCAAATATAAATATAACACAATGTTACAAAAAAAAAAGTAAATGGTTTTTCTATTAGATAAGTATTCCAATGATATGCTGGAATTTAAGGAGAACTCATTCTCCTTAAAATGTAAAAGTATAAAGGAAGAGTAGAGGAAAGAAAAGACCCTCACTACCACAGAAAGAAATATGAGAAAAGGTAAAGTAGTGCACAAGGGACATCAAAAATAACAACCTAAAGATATTACAAATGATAAAATAAAGCCAGAAAATGTCTCTGAGGAAAGTATTTTGCTTCAGTTATTTTGGAGGTGGTTATTCAGTGAACAGAAACACATCTGAGAATGCATCAGGAAGAAAACTTAATCATCTAATCCTTGCTGAATCATTCTCTTTTTTTTCAATTTCTTTTTTTCTATTCTGACAATTATTGCTATTTGTTTCCAAGACACTAGAAATAAAAGTAGACAGGAAAAAAAAACAAAAACAGAATAAAATACAACTTTAATATGGATGACTAGGACTAATGAAGGGAAGAAAAAAACCTCAAGATGTCAATGAGTTAGCATCATTTTTATTGCAGAAAAACAAAAAGTAGGTCAGGAAATAGGCTGGACAGCATGAGATAACTCAGTGACTCACCTACAGAAATCATCCTGCTAAAGTGACCTGGCTTTTTCCCTATGCCCCTTTACTCTCTGAGCATACAGTGGACAGATCAGAGGGCAGAACATTCTCTGCAAGGCTGCTATTTTCCACCAAAAGATTCCCCTTTACCCCTTACTGCTCATTAGTTATCTCTGGCTGTAGTAAACTCAGGGGTGTATGAATAGATACAACAATGCTAAAAGGGCAAATATTCTATCCACCATAGACTATACATTAACAAATGATAATGGCAAATCCTGAGATGAAAAATATCATGGAATTAAAAGTCAACACAAGGATCCTACAGGAGCTACAAGTAAAAAGAAAAGTGGTCGTAAGTTCACAGTATATTTTCTGAGTGAGGAAGATGGATCTCACCTTCCAAGTTTAAGGTCTAGTAAACACAAACCAAAAGGCCACTGGATTTATAACAAAATAATTTGTGTAAACAGTTAGATCTTAATATGCGAGTATAAATTGTTTCATTTCTTAATAGAACATTCTTATATATTTCTTTCCCACGTTCGTGTGTTAATTTGAGGATTCAGAGATCGTTCAGTTGGCATTAGAACACATACTTGAGAGAACTCTGCATGCTGTCACTTTTTATGTGACTATGTGTGAATATTCATATGTGAGTACATGGTTTATTTTGGAGAGTGACTGCATAAATACAATACTGCTCAAATGAGAAGGACCCCAAAAAGTCTATGTCCAAGGTCTCAAGGCTCCGAGAACCCTAATTATATCATCATGAACATATCTAAGTCAAAATTCCTCTTACTGGGAAGTAACTCTTTCAAAATTACACAAGAAAATAAATAATTACAGTTTTATATGTTTTTATCCCAGTAATATGTTAAAAAGATAACAGAAGAGGTAGCTAAGTGACAGATAACTATCTTTTATTAAATAAATTTCACTTATTAAAGAAATAAAAACTCTGAGGTATTAAAAATTATAAAAATATGAATCTTTCTGAAACTAGAATGGCCCCTCTTGCTTTGTTTTAGGTAGTTTTCTTTCTTATCTCTACAAACACCATTATATATTTCCAGAAATCATCTTATCCACTTACATAAAAACATCAATTTCTTAATTAATTTTCCAACTGGATTAATAAATATGAATAGAGACTTCTGGCCCAGATGGAGGCATAGGTGTTTCCTTGCACAACCAAAAGAAGGATAACAACAGATTTAAAAACAAAAAACAACCAGAACTGCCAGAAAATTGAACTGTATGAAAGCCTGACAACCATAGAGTTAAAGAAGACACATTCACCCAGACCAGTAGGAGGGGTGGAGATGGGCAGCTGGGCAGAGAGGACTTGCAGCAAGGCAGCAGCTGCAGGACCAGGCAGTCCCACATTCACATGTGGATAAACCGGGAGGAACAACTGGGGAGCAAGACAGACCCCACAACCCAGGGTTCCAATGTGGGGAAATAAAGCTTCAAAAAGCTTTATTTATTTTAAAGCTCTGGCTGTAAAAATCTACGGGGGTTGAGGTGGCAGGAAAAACTCCCAGTCTCACAGGAGATTCTGTTGGAGAGACCCACAGGGTCCTAGAATATACACAAACCCACCCACCAGGGAATCAGCACCAACAGGGCCAAATTTGCTTGTAGGAAGCAGGAGAAGTGACTGAAAGCCTGCAGAGAGCTGAACAAGCAGCACTGTTTCCTCTTGGACTCCATCCCCACATACAGCATCAAAACACAGCAACATGGGTTGCCTTGCCCTGGTGAACACTTAAGGCTCCACCCCTTACTATGTAACAGGCCCACCAAGACAAAAAAAAAAAAAATGGTCCAAATGAAAGAACAGATCAAAGCTCCAGAAAAAATACAACTAAGCAATGAAGAGATAGACAACCTATCAGATGCATACTTCAAAACACTGGTAATCAGGATGCTCACAGAACTAGTTGAGTATGGTTGTAAAATAGAGGAAAAAGTGAGGGCTATGAAAAGTGAAATAAAGGGAAATGTATAGGGGACCAACAGTGATGGGAAGGAAACTGGGACTCAAATCAATGGTTTGGACCAAAAAGAAGAAACATTCAACCAGAACATAATGAAAAAACAAGAATTCAAAAAAATGAGGAGAGGCTTAAGAACCTCCGGGACAACTTTAGAAGTTCCAACATCTGAATCATAGGGATGCCCGAAGGAGAAGAGGAAGAGAAAGAAACTGGAAACTTACTTGAACAAATAATGAAGGGGAACTTCCCCAATTTGGCAAAGGAAATATACTTCCAGGAACTCCAGGAAACTCAGAGAGTCCCAGAGAAGTTGGACCCAAGGAAGCACACACCAAGGCACATCATAATCATATTACCCAAGATTAAAGATGAGAGAATCTTAAAAACATCAAGAGAAAAGCAGAGAGTTACCTACAAAGGAGTTCCCATCAGACTGTCAGCTGATTTCTCCAAAGAAACCTTACAGGAAAAAAGAGGCTAGAAAGAAGTATTCCAAGTCATGAAAGGCAAGGACCTACATCCAAGGTTGCTCTGTCCAGCAAAGCTATCATTTAGAATGGAAGGGCAGATAAAGTACTTCTCAGATAAGGTCAAGTTAAAGGAGTTCATCTTCACCCAGCCCTTATTATATGAATTGTTAAAAGGACTTATCTAAGAAAAATGAAGATAAAAAATAAGAACAGTAAAATGACAATAAAACTCACAACTATCAAAAACTGAACCTAAACAAAAACAAAAACAAAATTAGCAAACAACTAGAACAGGAACAGAATCACAGAAATGAAGATCACATGGAAGGTTATCAGTGGGAGAGGGGGGAAGGTACAGGGAATAAGTAGCAGAAATGGTAGGTAGAAAATAGAAAGGGGGGGTTAAGATTACTATAGGAAATGTAGAAGCCACAGGACTTAGTTGATGGACATGAACTAAGTGGGGGGTGATGCAGGTGTGAGGGGATGTGTAGGGCAGGGGGGAAAATGGAGCAACTGTAATCGCATAATCAATAAAATATATTTTAAAAAATATGAATAGAGTAATTCCATCATATGATTGTTTGCTCATGGTCTGCTGTTTTAAATTAGCATATTAAGTAATTTAGACACTTTTCTTTGCAAAGGTTGTGTGATTTAGTAAATTCCCATATGCCTCAACACGTGCCAGTACTACTAGGTTATCTTCAATCCAGCTGCTGTTATGATAATAGTTGCCAACTTTCAAACAAATGAAGAGAATAATGAATCAGCTTCAAGTTGGCTCATATGTAAACTTATATTGCTCCCAGTTATAACTTGGGCCAATTTCAACTAGAAAGAAAATTAATTAAAAAGATTTCACCTTCACTGTTTGAGAAACATGGCACCACAAATACTGCTGAATTAGTAGTTCAAAAGTCTGCAGCATCAGGTACACTCCCAAAGTTTGGATTTCATTCTAATGTTCTGTGGGTTGTTTTAAAGATTGGATTTTTTGAGGAAACAGATTTGAAAATACCTTGTCCCTAATTCATAGCATGAATATTTGAGAAGCATCACAGTGCTGGAAAAAAATAAATGAGACTATTGGTTAATGGCTTATTATAAAAAGGCTTCAGAGGATATAAGAGGCAAATGAAATGGGGCATGTTTATACAGGAGCTCAAAGTCAGGAGGAGAGGAGAGCACCCAACACACTGCTCTAAGTCAGGGTCATTTTCTGATACAGTGTCAGGCTTAAAACAGGGCAACATGATAGCATTAGACCCTTTTACTAAGGATGACCATCTATTGTACTGAATTTTAATAAACATGGGACAAAACCATTTTGTGCTGGACCAGTTATCAAGACTGGTGGTTCCATAGAACCCCTGAAACTTCTTTGGTGTGTCCAGTAAGCACTAATCTATTTGACATAAAGCTGTGGTAGTTTTTATAGAAAGAAATAAGCAGAGTATCAGACCAGAGGTTTGTTTAAACTATTTATTTCTAAATGTCCATCACAGCTCTGACTGGTGTGGCTCAGCAGGTTGGGCATCATCCCACAAACAAAAATGTTGCTGGTTGGGGGTGTGCAAGAGGCAACCCATCAATGTTTCTTTCCTTCTCTTTCTCCTTCCCTTCCCTCTCTGTAAAAATAAATTAATAAAATCTTTAGGGAAAAAATTGTCTATTGTAGTTGAAAATTATTCCCTGGATGGGTGTACTTCCATGAGAGGACAGGAAAATTTTTTCACTAATGAGCAAAGCTGGGCTATTGTGTCCTCATAGGAGTGAGGGCATATGATAAGCAACAGGATGGACTAGACCAAATATACAATTTTATGGCCGATGAACTGTATAAAACTATGCAAAGATTGCTGTATTAGTAGAGATAATAAGATTTCTTCTTTTTTTCCAAATGGTACTAGTAATTGTTCTCAGTCATCAACTCTATATAGCAGGTATTGGCTACCTGCTACCATTTTTCAATACCGCTTATAAATTACAAAATTACAACTAAGTGGGAAATTGTATACCATGGTTGATTCTGCCTTCACTGCATATACATAACAGAGTGAATTAAAAAAAAAAACCCTCTTGGAGATGTTAAGCAGCTAAACCATTCTCTGTAATTCCAGTGATTGGCAGCACTTGAAACTGAACCTTTGAATGGATGGTGTGGGATGGGCATCTTCTCCAGGCATCTCCAATATCCTCTCTAGTGCTGGAATCTGTAGTGCTGGAAATACTAGAGATCCCTGGGTAGAGTACTTGGTCCCAGGGTCTTCCAGCCAGTTGGAATGGTTCAAGAAAAGCTACATGGATGCCTCATAGTAACTCAAAACCCAAGAGAGGACAGACACATGAACTTAGCCCAGGAATAAAGACATGACACTATTTTCTAATACTCTGACATGATCATCACTGACCTTATATAGCTCATGGATGCTGCTGAAACTGTTCAAGATGCAATAAATTTAACAGGTCCTTCTTTGGAGCAACATAAAAGCCTAGAACTTGATGTGAAATTGTTGCCCAGTGAAGTAGCCACAGTGATTCCCCAAACAACTGAGTCGGCACTCACCCAAATAGAGGAAAAAAAGCCGTGTTGATTCCTTCACCTCATTGAGTCATATTAATGCAACACACTATTTGGAAAGTATTCTAGTCCATTCTGCACAACAGGATGCATGTCTGCACTTGGCAAAATCTTGTGCAACAGGTATGAATTGTGTGCATTATCTGTTACTGCTCTACTAAGTGAGAGGCCAGAAATGTCACAGGTGCAATGATTTCTTTCAAACTTTAAACACATTCTATTCACTAGCACCAGTGTACCTGCAAGGATTCTTTTACATGAGGTAAGTTTGTATAAACTAGAATAAATGCAAAGGACATATACAGGCCAACAACAGACAGATCTAACATAAAAATCCTTACTCTTTAGCCTTGATCTCGGTTCTGTTGAAGATCAGAAAGTGTTAGAGGTGGTAGAGGTTAGTTATTATTCCATTTTCTGTTTTGGAGGCTGTATAAACTTCATAATCATCATTATGAAATCTTAGAAAAAATATACCATCTATTCAATGATTTGAATATTCAAACAACTAGCTGTATTTGTTTGAAGGCCCGCTAAGTGTCTTTATTTCTGGTGGTTAGGACAATCAAGAAACGCCTAGAGGGGAAAAGAAAATTAGAAAGACACATAAAGGAAAGATGAGGAAGAAAGGGGAAAGTAAACAGAAGAAGAAAAATATTTTCAAAGATTTGTATGTAGCCAGGAGAAGTGACTAACTGATAGTGGAAAAAATAATTGCTTAGAGTTCATATAAAGCCATCGTATCCATAAACTACATGGTACAGAGGTACATAATTATAAACAAGAAGATGGAAATAAAAAGTTGTCTTAATTAAGAAAAACAACAGAAGAAAAAATTATGGGAAAAAATCATGGAAAGTAGGAAGATCCACGCCACAAATATGCCAGATAAATGATATATCCCCAGAGGGAGAATGCTGCCTTGGACTCGAGAAAGCTCTGCATGACCTTGGCCAGTGCTGCGATTTCCTGCCTTGTATAATCACAGAAGGCATTTGATGTTTGGTGGTGATGAGAAGGATGATTTTGAAGAATGTAATTATGGGTGGCAAGTGTTTTCTATGGAACCAAAATTATCATTTATGTCTGAGACTGTGCAAAATGTCTCAATTTTGGTCAGTAACAATTTGAACTTTAAAAAACAGAATCTCCCAAACCTCCTTATAAATCGCAATTCAAGTAAACTACAGGGATAGTGAGTAAAAGCAAAGACATTCCAGGTACTCTTTAAGAAATGCTCCTTAGTAGAAAATTACCTATTTTGTAGTACCATGATGTGGCCTACCTCCTTGTCACAACCAGATTACAAATTCAAAAAGCCACATTAAAGGAAATTTTAAGCAGAGAAAAGCTTAAAGCAGTTTTCATGTACTGGGTCAGGTATAAAAATGATCACAATGCACATTACCTTAGAGAGATGGGCAATCGTACACAAACTATTGCTGAATCATGTCCAGATGGAAAGGTGGATAGAAACTGAAGAGAAAGGAAAAACCACATCAAGGTGCCTAAGGAAACTCAAAGGCTTTGAAAGCTTCAAAAGTCTCACCTTTACTCTGGTACCTTTAATTGTGGCTACAATAAGTGCATTTTGAAAGAAAAAAGAAATGGTTATTTTCTTAAGTGCTAACAGACTTACTTCTCCCTCAGAAAATCCACCACTCTTTTGAAGTCAGCCACGCAGTATTCCCTTTTCATGTCCATGAGCACAGCGTCAGAGGCAGACTGGACTGGTATGTGCAGAAAAGCGTAGACTCTGGGATGATTAAGGATTTTAGCCATTTCCTTTAAAAAAATGGAAGGAGAAAACATTAATCATCTTAACAAATCCGGGAATGGTTTCCCTCAGATCAACACTCACAAGTGGAAGCAAATAAACAGAGCAGAAAACAGACCAGTCATCTAGGCCCTTAAAGCGAATGTCAACTGGCAGCATTCTACGATGACATTTGGGGATTTAATATTCCTTCTGGACAATTCCACTTAAAGAGTTATTTCCTCACATTCATCATCTCTCTTAGGTAGCAAAACAGAGATAAACACGTATAATGCCTGAAGACTAAAAATATTTTTGAGTGCTTCAAAATAAATACTTTTCTTCCCGCTCATACATTCTGCCTGTTGCATTAGCCGGAGAAACAACAATCTAGGGTGGGCAAAAGTAGGTTAATAGTTGCAAGTACAAAAAGGAGTTTATTCGTGTATTATTCAAGGCACATCAACACTTTATTTTTTAATACCGAAGGAGGAAAAGTAATCTATAACTCACCTGTTTCTTTTTCAGGTAGCTAAGAAACACATTTTTCAAGAATTTACTAAGCAAAAGGCACAGTATCAGACAATGCAGCTTGCCACTGGTCACTGATCTACATTCAAGATGCAGAGTTTCAAACAACAGAAATAAGGAGAGAACAGGATGAAGAATCTGTCTTGCAAAGTTAAGGAGGGAGCACTTGAGGGAAACAAATTAGAAAACCCAGAGATTGTTTTAAAATTCCTCCAAGGATACAGAGGGAGTAAGAAAAAGAGTAATAAAAGGAAAGCTTTAGTAACTTAACCATCCCCACAAACAATAAGAAAATTGGCTAATTTAGCTCTCCTCCACTGCTGCAAGCAGTCTCCTCATCAACAGTGGTGGGGGGAGGGAGGGAAGGAATGGAGGTGAAGGGGAAAAGGAGGGAGGGAGGAGAAGATGGGGCAGAAAGAGTGCAAAGAATCTAACAGAGATGTAAATGTCAAGAAAGGAGCTGCTTTTTAATAATCTGCACGAGTCCAATGATTTTTAGTTTTCAAAGTACTGTACTTTAACATATTTCACTCTACCCTTAGAATAGTATCTCGAGGAATCTCATGGCGTCAAAGAGCCAGATGAATCTGTAACAGCAATCTCCCGGTTACTCAGCGGGAAGTCTTGCGCACACATCAACCATGCCCTTTGTTTCTGTTTTCTTTCCGCAGACTCTGAAAACTAGCGTTTTTACCAAAGTGGAAGAGAACAGCAATGGACTCACATCAGTCACCTTCTTGGTAGCAGCTTAGTTATTTTTACAAGTCCTTTTGACTAAGAAATTAAAACAAACAACATTACTTTTGGGTATCCTTTACTTACCCTCACTGCCAGAAATTAATAGGTACTATATATGTATATACCTCATTACATGTGGTAGCTATGTTGGAACTGGAGTTGAAGAACTTCCTATTTAGCAGAAAAATAACTGATTAACATATCACCTGAACATTCCCTTCACATAACTGGATATTTAGCCAGTAGGCTTTCCAGGTAACAGTGACTAACTACAGGGAATATGTTGGCCTTCTGCAATATTCTCTGCCTTTCAAGTTTTTCACACCTTAACATCAAGACCCCCAAACAGTGTGTGTGTGTGTGTGTGTGTGTGTGTGTGTGTGTTGGAGGGAGGGGGGAGATAGCTGCACAAAAATGTTAATTTTCTAAAGGGGCAGGACACTCAGAATTATTAACTTCCAACATGTCTTAACATGACCTTAACAACACAATTTTCACTTTCAGTCTCTGTGTCTTGGTTTTCTCATCTGTAAAATGGAAACCATGGTAATCCCCACCTCAGAGTGAAAAATAAAATAAAATAATCTGGCATGTGCTTATATGTAAATATCTAATCTTATTCCCTGGAGAGTATTTAAAGTTCCCCAGGAGCACATTTTCATACAGATTAATGGAAACCCATCAATAAATAGAACATATTTTCAATACGCTAGTTCCCTTAACTAGTAAGTGAAGGAGAGATAATTTGTATTGATTTACATAAAATAAATTTGACGGGCATTCCCAGCAAACACGATTCTGCCCAGGGCAGACAGGGGAGTGCAGTTTCTCTAGGAAACACTCAGGGTGGCCCACTACCATAAACAGGACACATACTAGATGAAGCTTGCCCTGTTACAGTATGATTTACAAAGCAAACTGTTAATAGCAAACAAGGGGGATAAATTTGGTGGTTTTTCCCTTTGGCTCTCAAAATAAGACTTCTCCATTAGTAATTACCTCAGCTTCATACTACAGACTTTGCAAATTTATATAGTAGGCATCAGAACAGGAAATAAACTTGCCCCTACATTAAAGTCTGTATTTCCCTTACTAAAAGAACTATGACTTAACATAATGTACCTGGAAGAAACACAGTATAATTTTTTTTGTTTTGTTTTTTTCGTCTATCCCTGTTCTCATTCAGCACTGTTAGTTCAAGGTAATCTTTGATCTCTTCTTCACTTTTCAAAATTCTTCTATTTTTAAGGTTTGGCATATAGCTACAAGTTCTCCTGTGAAAAAGATTACCTTTTCCTCTATGAATCCTTGGGAACCTGTTCCTGGAGTTACCAAAGTGTGTCCTTGGTTCTCCCCTCCAATATGGTAACAAATTGCCAAGATGGAAGCTCTGCGAGAGCAGAGATTATGTTTTCATTCTCTGGATCTCCACAATGGCTAGGCCCATGCTAACATGAATATAATAGTTCAGTTTGGCTAAAACAGGTAAGCAAGTGCATTCTCAAGCAGGTAAACAAGCATATAACCAGCCTGCCTTGATTTTTGGAACAAGTGTAAAATTATATGTGAATATGTAAGTTAATACATACATAAGCAAAAAATCAGACACTTTATAGGTAACTCCACCATGGAATAGATTTCTAAAAGTCTGTTGGAGTTTCAGATTAGTTGCTGTGGAAAAGATGCACAGGGCCCAGGGTAAGCAGAAAAAGGGAGCACTCAGTTCAGTGTGGCTAACAGAAGAATGGTAGCCATAAACAACCTGAGCTCTGAGCTGGGTACGAGCTTGAGCAGACGGGCAAGCATGCAAGTGGGCCTGTGTACTCACAAAGGGCATGTGCATATGTGTGTGTCAAGGAGCTCTGGTAGCAACCAGCATGCAAACACCGCATCTATTTTAACATAAGGACATTTATGTTGCAGATGGCAACTATTTTATAGCAGAGACCAGAGAATAGCTAATCAGAACAGCAGTATTTCTACCTGGGGCTTTTACATGGAGCTCGCCTATTACAAATTGGTAATCATCTCAAGGTTTGTCATTTTTTAAATAAACTTGAAAAGCAAAGAAAAATAACTTCGGTAAAAACTGGCTAATTTAAAACAGCAATCCTGTGTACAGAAACATTTATTTTTTAAAAATCCTGTGTTTCATTTTTATTGCCCTGCAGTCATCAAATTAGTCATCATATTCTACCTACCAGTTTAACAAAGCCACTCAGTGTGAGTGTATAAAATAAAATATATTAATACTTGCATTCAGACGTCTTTGCATTCACATTGATAATCATCCATCAGAAAGTCTCTTAGATCATAGCTTCGTTAGAAAGTGCCTGCATATTGAAAGCCCTAAACTTTGTTATGTTGCTTTCAATTGACCTAAGTAAGATATATAACAGAGACAACACTTCAAAAAAAAAAAAAAAGTAAAGAAACTACACTGTTACCTGTAAGCATTTTTTAATAATTTATGTGAGATAAAATTCACATATCAAAAAACTCACCCATTAAAAGTACGCAATTAGATTTTTAAAAAATATTAGCAGTGTGGTGCACCCATCACACAGTCTAATTTTAGAATGTGTTCATTCCCCCCAAACGCTGTGCTGACCTGCATCTCTTCTCACTGCCTGCTGCCCCACAGTTCCTTTGCCCGAGGCCCCAACCACCACTAGTTTACTTGTGAGCTTTACAAAATGCCTGTTCTGGGCATTTTATATAAATAGACATAAAATATAGCTTTTGTAACTGGCTTCTTTTACTCATAATGTTTTCAAGGGTCATCCATGTTGAAGTATGTAGGCATTTTTTTTCAATTAAATAAAACAGAAATTTAGAATTTATTAAATATGTCATTTCACGCAAAGCTATTAGCTTGAATAGAAGAATAGAGGTAGGGCTATAAATAATAAATTTTTTGGTTCCTATTTTTTTTGTTTTATTGTAGTAAATAGATGAAACATAAAATCCCCTATTTTGATCACTTTGGGATGTATAATTCAGTGACATTAAGAACTTTCAGAATGCTGTGCAGCCATCACTGCCATTCATCTCCAGAACCTCTTCATCATTCCACACTGAAACTCTGCGCCCCTTAAGTAATGACTCCCACTGCCTGCCAGTCCTCCGCTCTGGGGAATCCTAGCTACTTTCTGTCTCTCTGAACACACTATTCTAAGGTGCCTCATATACATGATATCATACAATATTTACCCTTTCATGTCTGGCTTACTTCACTTCAAGTGTTTTTCGAAGTTCATCCCATTGTGGCAATATTATGTTATCTTAACTATCATTTTTCCAGTCAGCTGACAGGCAGTTCTACTCTTGATGCCAGAGCACTCAGACTTCTATCAGTCCTTACTTCTCTGCCCTGCAGTTTTACTGTACACACTCATATCCCAAGAATATACTTGTTTCTCTGTATCTCCCAATTTCATTGACCAATGTCTGGCCCTTGAACACTTATGCTTGAATGAATGAATGACTAAAAGACACAATCACTTAATCAACATAGTAAGTTTGGAGAAAGTTCTACAAAGACTTCTGGCTAAAGGTCAAAATAGCAATGCTTGTGTTCTAGGACAGCCTACTTCTGAAGAAACCTTCAACACTCTCAGTCACAGAAGTCAAGATAAAATAAGACCAGAGTCATATTTTAACCATTACTTCATTAATGATACCATACAGCCCCTAAGTGAACTTTCAACAATCTAAAAATAAATCATTTAACAGCATCACAGTGAATGAGGAAGCATGAAAAAAGAATATTTGCATTCTTATATCCTAAATGAAAAGGGTTAGATATTGTGAACAGATGCTAACATAAATTTTATCTATAACTTTATTATCACCTCTAAACTGCAAAGAGTTTACATTTTCAGTATTAAAATAAGTTGAGACAAAATGTTCTATCAGCTTTCATAGAAATGTTAAAAGGATTTAAAAGCTCTTTTTACCATTACCACTTTACCTGTCAGAGTCAATAACGCCAATTATGGAGATAAAAATATACATTAAAGATTCCAAGAGTCAATTATAAAGATAAAAATATACATTAAAGATTCCAAGATGGCAGCAGAGTAGATGGAAGCTACTCAATTGCTCCCAGTGCCAAACTGGATTTACAGCTAAATTACAGAGAAATCAAGTTGATTAACCACCGGAAAGCTAGCTGAAGAGAAATACAGTAACTAAGGATTTACAGAAGAAGCTATACAGAGACTGGTAAGAAAAGTAGAGACAGGGAAAGGGCTGGCCCTGACAGCCATGTGCAGTGGCTAAGAAGCCAGAGGGATATCTCAGCTGTAAAATTCCCTCTCCCCAGGAGTGTGGGGTCTCACCCCAGGCAGGGATTCCCAACCTAGAGCAGCAGAGATGGGAAGAGGGACCCTCAGAGCATGTGGCAGTGAAAATCAGTGGGGATTCAGTCTGCCTGGGAGAGAAAGGAGTCTGCTAGAGACCCAAATACCACCTTCCCAAGGTGGAGTACTCCTGTTGTTACAGCATCAGCCTGCGGAGTGCACTGCCTGGTCCTCCAACTACCGGCGACAGCACTCTGCTGAGCTTCAGTCTTGCAGAGGGGTCTGCTGGCTGCACCCACCAGGGAGCTTTAGGGTGCTCTTTTTCTAGAGAAGCTCTTGGCAGAGATTCAGTGGTTGAAGGGTGTACCTTTGGAAAGGGGGCTATTCTTCCCCACCACGAGTGCACAGCTGGGGCTCCCCACACCCCACCTTTTGAATCACTTGGCCTGCCCTTCTACTCCCCAGGGCTCTGCCCTGCTGAGTTCATCTGGGCAGGGACATCAGAGTGCTGGGCAGAGCAGAGACGTACAGAGCTCTTTTCCCAGGGAGGCTTTTGTCTGGGAATCAGATAGGTAGATGCTAGGTTGTATAGCTACATTGGGTGGAGGCGGGCCCACTCCTATCTAGCCTGTGAGCTCAGCCCCTTCTATAACTCCAATGGAAGACTTATTTAACTTGCCTTTCTGGCAGCCAGGAGGCCCACCCTGCTGAACTCAATCCCACCAAGGATCTGAGAGGTGCTCAGAGCTGGAACATTTGGTGCATGTCTCCCTTCTAGGCCCTTGCCCAGGAAGAGGTAGAAGTGTCTGCCCCCTTCTAAAGGCTTGCTGGCATCACCCCTAAAGGAGAGACTGTTTGGATGTGCTCTCCCAAGTCTCAGTGGCCCCACCTTGCTGAGCTCAGCTCTTTGGGGGAAAAGGAGTGATGCTCAGAGCTGAGACCAAGAGAAAGTACTTGCCTGCCTTCTACAGGTTCAGCCAGAACCCCACCCACAATGGGAGACTCTTTTTGAAAAAATTATTTTTTACTGATTGATTGATTGATTTTTAGAGAGAAAGAGAAAGAGACAGAAACATCAATTTTGCAAGTCCATTTATTTATGCATTCATTGGTTGGTTGATGCTTGTATGTGGCCCTGACCAGAGATTGAACCCACAGCCTTGGTGTATTGGGATGACACTCTAACCTGAGCTAACTGGCCAGGGCCAATGGGAGACCCTTTTGATCTCTTTTCCCTCCTGAGCCCTGGTGGCTCCACCCACCTGAGCTTGCTCCTACAGAGAGGATGGCTGGCCGCACCCAACTTGAACCTGTGGCACACTCCTGCTGGCATAGCGAGAGTTGGGTGGTATGGCTCTGGAGTAGGGGCCACTTTCCCCTCATTGAGTACCTGATCACACCCCCCTCAAGTAGGGCACCCATCTTTCTGACACCGGCTGCCCTACCCTACTGAATTCATGACCTGTGGAAGTGTGTATGGGTCCTGGCCAGACTGGACCCACTCTACGGTCTTTCTTCAGAAGGTTCTGGGCGAAGACCAGACAACCTCAGGGGGAGGTGGAGTAGCTGACAGGTGGAGACGGACCTCAGGGAGCCTTGAACCTTTTATAGGTCTAACCCCAGCTCTAAGCTGAAGGAAATCAACCCTTATATACAGATTGGCCCCTCTGATGCACACCCAGGCCCAGTATACAGAGACACAAACAATGAACAGCATGGCAGCTCCAGATAGGTAGCCCCAGGCCAGTTACACACAATGTCAGACATCAACTTGTACCAGAATACTGCACAAGTGGACCCAGAATGAGCACAACCAGTGGTTGGCTTCAGACCACACTGGAGCTCAACATAACTCACTACTCAAGTGACATGCTCAAATGGGGATTCTAGCAGGCACCAAACCCTTCTAAGAACAACTAAATTTGCCATAGGGGGAAGACCCTGCACAGCAACTCAACATGAGGATCAAGGTTTACCCTTATAGGCAGCCTGCCTGAAGTGTTACCTGCACCCATGAAACAACCAACAGCATTCAACACTCAGCTACAAGAGAGGGTGCAAATAACCCACGAGAAACATGTTGGAAGCACCAAGCTCAGGTGATCAGGAAGATTGCACCACTGAGCCAAATAAGATACCTACATCATAAAGCCATTATAACAAGTTTGGGAGTCATAATAGATCTACCTAATATACACAGACAAAAATGGGAAAACAAAGAAACACACCCCAAATGAAAGAACAAGAGAAATCATCATCAAAAGATTAAATGAAATGGAAGCAACTAAGATATCTGATGCAAAGTTCAAAACAATGGTTATAAGGAATGCTCAAGAACCTTAGTGGAAAAATGGATGATCTCAGTGAGAACTTAAACAAAAAGATAGTAAACATTAGAAAAGACACAGAAAATGTAAAAAAAGCAGTAAGAAATGAAGAATACAATATCTGACACGAAGAATGCACTAGACAGAACCAATAGCAGGTTAAATGAAGGCAAGGATCAAATCAGCAAATTAGAGGGTAAAATAATAGTAAGTACCTAAGCAAAAAGCAAAGGAAATTTTTAAAAAATGAGGAAAGTCTAAGGGACCTCTGGGACAACATCAAGCATAATATCATCTGCATCAGAGAAGTACCAGCAGGAGAGTGAATAAAAGAGCGAGAACCTATTTGAAGGAATACTGGCTGGAAATTTCCTTAACCTGGTAAAAGGAAAAGTCACACAGGTTCAGGAAGCACAGAGTCCCAATCAAGATAAACCCAAATAGGCCCACACCAAGACACATCATAATTAAAATAAGAATGGTTAAAGACAAAGAAAAAATCTTAAAAGGAGAAAGAGTGAGACAGTCACCTACAGCGCAGGTCCCAGAGGTTTTCAGCTGATTTCTCAACAGAAACACTTCAGGCCAGAAGGGACTGACATGAAATATCTGAAGTGATGAAAAGCAAAAACATACATCCAGGAGTACTCTATTCAGCAAGACTATCATTTAAAATTGCAGACAAAATAGCTTCCAGACCAAAAAAAAAAAAAAGAAGAAGAAGAAGAAAAAGCTAAAAGGGAGCTAACACCAAACTCGTATTAGAAGAAATGTTAAATGCCTGCTTTAACAAGAAGAAAAAAAGAAAAAGAGAAGATCATAGGTATAAAGAATATAACGGCAATAAACACATACCTATCAATAATAACCTTAAATGTAAACAGATTTAAGTGCTCCAATCAAAAGACATAGGAAGCTCACTGGATAAGAAAATATGACCCAGGTACATGCTATCTATAAGTGGCCCACCTCAGAAGATACACAAAGACAGAAGTGAAGAGATGGAGGAAACATTCCATTCAAATGGAAAAAAAAAAGTCGTATCAACACATATATCAGATAAAAGACTTCAAAATAAAGGCCATAACAGGAGACAAAAAAGGTCACTGAATAATTCTAAAGGAATCAATCCAATGTGAGAATATAGCCCCTGTAAACATATATGCACCCAATGTAGGAGCACATAAATATATAAGGAAATCTTGGTCAACATTAAGGGAAAGATCTACAGCAATACAGTCATTTTAACACCCCGCTGACATCAATGGATGGGTTTTCCAGACAAACACATCAACAAGGCAACAGCGACCTTAAACAACACGTTGGATCAGATGGATTTAATTGATATTTAAAGAACATTTCATCCCAAAGCAGTAAAATATACATTCTTCCCAGTGCACATGGAAGAGTCTTAAAGATAGACCACATGTTAGGACACAAAGTAAGTCACACAAATTTAAAAAGATTGAAATCATCTTCTCTAATCACAATGGTATGAAACTAGAAATCAATTACAATAAAAACTGAAAAACACATGGAGGCTAAATAACATGTTATTAAACAATGAATGGATTAGCAATGAAATCAAGGAAGAAATCAAAAAACACCCTGAAACAAATGAAAATGAATACACAACAACCCCAAATATATGGGACACAGTGAAAGCACTCCCAAGAAGGAAGTTCAATAGCATTAAAGGCCTACCTCAAGAAGCATGATAAATCTCAAATAAACAACCTAACCCTATACCTAAAATAACTAGAAAGAGAAAAATAAACAAAGCCCAGAGTAAGTAGAAGGAAGGAAATAATAAAAATTGGAGGAGACATAAATGACATGGAGACTAAAAAGCAACACAAAAAATCAATGAATCCCAGAGCTGGTTCTTTGAAAAGATAAATAAGACAGACAAACCTTTAACCAGACTCATAAAGAAAAAAAAAGAACAGAAAAAGAAAGAGGACCAAAATAAATAAATAAATTCAGAAAAGAGAAGTAATAATTGATACCACAAAAATACAATGGATTAAATTGGACAACCTGGGTGAAATAAGATAAATTCCTAGAAACACACAATCTTCCAAAACTGTATCAGGAAGAATAAAAAAATCTAAAGACCAGTTACAACTAATGAAATTAAAGCAAACAAAAATCTCCCAGCAAACAAAAGTCCTTGGCCAAATAGCTTCACAGGTCAATTTTATCAAATAGTCAAAGAAGAATTAACACCTATCCTTCTCAAAGTATTCCACAAAATTCAAGAGGAGGGAAGATCTTCGAGCTTATTTTACCAGGCCAGCATTATCCTAATTCCAAAACCAAAAAAAGACACTATAAGAAAATGATAGGTCAATATCCCTGATGAGCATAGATGCTAAAACCTTCAACAAAATATTAACAAACTGGATACAACAACACATTAAAAAGATCACAAACCATAATCAACTGGGATTTATTCTGAGGATGCAAGGTCAGTACAATATTCTCAAATCAATAAATGTGATACATCAAATAAAAAAGACAAAAATCCCATAATCATATCAATAGATGCAGAAACACCATTTGATAAAATCCAGCACTCACTAATGATAAGAACTCTCAGCCAAGTGGGAATACAGGGATCACACCTCAACACAATAAAGGCTACATATGACAAACCCACAGCCAACATCCTACTCAATGGGCAAAAACTAACAGTGTTTCTTTTGAGATCAGGAACAAGACAGGGATGTCCACTTTCAACAATCTTATTCAGTACTGATGATGCTAGCCATAATATTCAGACAGGCATCTAAGTTGGAAAGGAGGTGGTAAAACTGTCATTATTCACAGATGACATGTTATTGTATATAGATATCCCTAAGGACTCCACCAAAACTCTACCAGATCCAATAAATGAATTTGCAATCAATGAATTTTGTAGCAGGATACAAAATTAATATGCAGAAATCAGTGGCATTTCTAAACACAATAATGAACTGTTGGGAGGGAAATTTAAGAAAACAATCCCATTTACTATTGCAACAACAACAAAAATAAGGTATGAGGAATAAATTTAACTAAGGAGGTAAAAGACCTGTACTTGGAAAATTATAAAATGCTGAAGAAAGAAACTGAGGAAGATACCAATAAGTGGAGGCTTATAGCATGTTCATGGATAGGAACAATTAACATCATTAAAATGTCCAAACTACCTAAAGCAATTTACAGATTCAACACGATTCTTATTAAAATACCAATAGCATATTATCAGAGATAGAACAAATATTCTAAAAATTCATATAGAACCACAAAAGACTCCAAATATCCTGAGCAATTCTGAGAAAGAAGAACAAAGTTGGAGGCATCATGCTACCTGATATCAAACTATACCACAAGGCCACAGTATTCAAAACAGCATGGTACTGGCATAAACACGGTCATATAAATCAACAGAACAGAATAGAGAGTACAGAAATAACTCCACAGCTTTATGGTCAATTGCTATTTGCCAGACGAAGCAAGAACATACAATGTGATAAAGACAGTCTGTTCAATAAATGGTGTCAGGAAAATTGGACAGATATGTGCAAAAGAATGAAACTAACAAGAATAAACTCAAAGTTCATTAAAGTATTAAATGTAAATTGAGAAACCATAACATTCCTAGAAGAAAACATAAGCAGTAAAATTTCAGAAATTTCTTGTAGCAATATTTTTGCCCAAATATCTTCTCAAGTAAAGGAAACAAAGGAAAAAAAACAGAGGAAACCATCAACAAAATGAAAAGATAACCTAGAAAATGAGAGAATATATTTGCCAATGACACATTTAATATGGGATTACTTTAAAAGTATATATAAAGAACTTACACTACTCAACACCAAGAAAACAAAAAACCCAATTAAAAAATAGGCAAAGGTCCTATATAAACACTCCTCCAAAGAGGACCTACAGATGGCCTATTTTAAAACTTCATTTGAAAAATAAAGAACGTTCTAACTTTTGCTTGATGTGCTTCCTTTTTAAAGACATTTGCCAGTAGACAAATGACAAAATCTCAATGTCACTAATCATCACAGATATGCAAATTAAAACCACAATCACTGGTCAGAAAAGCTGTCAAAAATAAATCAACAAACAACAAGTGCTGGTGAGGAGGTGGAGAAAAGGGGACCCTTGTGTGCTGTTGGTGGGAATGCAGACTCGTGCAGCCACTGTGGAAACCAGCATGGAGTTTCCTCAAAAAATTAAACATGGGACTTCTTTTTGACACAGTGACCTCACTTCTGGGAATATATCCTAAGAAACCCAAAACACTAACTTGAAAGAATATATACACCCCTATGTTTATTGCAGTGTTACCTAAAATAGCCAAGATCTGGAAACAGCTGAAGTGCCTATCACTAGATGAGTGCATAAAAAGAGCTGTGGTGTATTTACACAATGGAATAGTATTTGGCCATTAAAAAGATGGAAATTTTACCTTTGCAATAGCATGGATGGACCTGGAGATTATTACGCAAAG
This sequence comes from Phyllostomus discolor, assembly GCF_004126475.2. Lineage (NCBI taxonomy): Eukaryota > Metazoa > Chordata > Mammalia > Chiroptera > Phyllostomidae > Phyllostomus > Phyllostomus discolor. The sequence goes on from NC_040907.2 coordinate 75,906,563, forward strand.
TAAAAAAAGTCAGTCAGAGAAAGACAAACACCATATGATCTCACTTACATGTGAAATCTAATGAACACACACACACACACACACACACACACACACACAAAAGAGAAATCTAATGAACAAAACAGAAACAGAGTCATGGGTACATGGAACAGACTGACAGCTTTCAGAGGGAAGGGGAGTTTTGGCGGGGTGGGGGCAGTGCTGGATGGAAGAAAAGGTGAATGGGTTAAGCAAAAAATATATATATGCAGCCTGTCCAGAAAAAGTCCAGCCATTGTTAATATAATGAGAATAGTTTTCACCACATCGATGCAGCCTGGCAGCTGAGGAGAGTGGTCTGGGATGTGTGTGCATGAACAATGACCACCTCACCATACCAGTCAGAGGGGAGAGCAGACTCTGTTGAGCGAGCATGTGTACTGTGTGGCTGTCACATTCAAACTGACTGAATGAGTAGAACAACAACAAATCCGCATCGAATTTTGCGGTAACCTCGAACATTCCTCCACAGCAACCATTTGGATGATTCAGGTCACAGCTATGGGCAACTGGTGATTGGCAGCTTCATCATGACAACGCGTCCATTCATGCATCATGTCTTGTGCAGAGTTTTTTGACTAAACATCAAATCACCCGCATGACTCAGCCCCTCTAAAGCCCAGATTTGGTGCCCTATGACTTCTGGCTTTTACCAAAACTAAAATCACATTTGAAAGGGATAAGATTTCAGATCGATGAGATTCAGGAAAACACAACACAACAGCTGATGGCGATTGGGAGAACTGTGTGAGGCACCAAGGTACCTACTTGGAAGGGGACTGAGGCATCCCTGTCCTATGCACAATGTTTCTGGTATCTTGTATCCTCTTCAATAAATGTCTCTATTTTTCATATTACATGGCTGGACAGACTATATATATATTCTGGACAGACTATATATATCTCATATGTGTGTATGTGTGTATACACAGACACAGACAACACTGTGATAACAGCTAGAGGGAAAGGGGAGTGGGGGCTGGGTGGAAGTGGGCAAAAGGGAGAGAAACCAGGAGTGAAAGAGACTTTGGGCAATGGGTACTTGATGCTGTGTGGAGGTGACGTTTTGTTGAGCTGTACACTTAAAACCTGTGTGGTTTTGTGAACCAATGTTACCCCAATAATTTAATTAAAAATACATTAACATTAATATTAAAGTACAAAGAGTTATAATCATATACATATTTATTTTCAATTGACAGTATCGGTGTTTTGTTTTATTTTGAAATTATGATTCTGCTCTGCTAAAGTCAAGAAATGAAAAGAGAGTTCATGTATTCTGGTTATGGTAACAGTTGTATGAATCCATGCATGTTAAAATTTATGAAGCTGAACATATATGAAAAAATCCATCTTACGGCACTGATTTAAAAATTAAAAAATAGTAAAGTATGTTTTGATTCAAACATTATATAATATGAACAAGCATATATTAAAAAGGCAAATGTATAATATGCATATAGTTGCCTTTTCTTCCATTAAATAAAAAAGAGAAAGACTGAGTATACCAAACACCAGAAAACCAAAGCAATACCTGCTCAGATTAGTGGGGAAGATACAGCCCAGTCTGACTGAGCATTCGGCTCAGAGATGCCAGCATTCTACTGGCATCTCTTAAACATGAGGTAAATAGTTATCCAACGGACAGGCAGATATTAAAGATTTACTTTAAAATACTCAAATCATTTACATATAGTTTGATTATCCACAATGAGGTTCATTTTAGGTAACTTTTCTTTCATGTATTAGGTAGTACACAATAGAAAGGATGTTCTGGTGTTATAACTGCCCTAGTAAGGATGGCTTGGTATACAAAATAATGTGGCTAAGCAAGTATTTATTAAATATCAAACTATGTTTCAAGAATTGGGGCTGCAAAGAAGACAATAACCTCCTCTGCATTTTATCAGCACATGAACACACCTCCTCCTTTGACAGTGCAGCACTCCCTTGAGTCCAGCACTGTCCTGGGCATTTGTGTCTATCTCACCGGACCCTCACTTGAGGACATAGGTATTTTTATTATTTCTGTGGTAGACTGTATCAGTGTTTGCCAAATATTCTGGTTTCTGTCCCGTGGAAGTATTAAAATCACTGCCTGGCTATACTCAGGAGTAGCTGTGTGACTTGTAACGGTCAATAAAATGGGGCAGAAAGGAGAGTCTCTGTTTCTGAGCAAAAGTTGTAAAACCTGTGACTCCCTACATTTCTTTTCTTTCCCCTCTTGGACAGTCTAAGTTCTAATGTGGAGGCTATTTAAACAGAGCTTCAACCAACCCATGACATACATACAACATGAACAAGAAATACACTGTTGTTGTCAAAAGCCATTGAGAATTTTAAAATTATTTGCTATACAGCATATAACCTAATGCATCCTACTGATACATTGTCTTGTTAGGGAAGAAGGAAACTAATATTTGGAGGTGTTCAAAATAATACGTGCAAAATGAACAGTATGTGGAATAACTGGATTTAGAACCTAAGACTATATTAGACTACAGCATCATTTTTCTTAATCAATTCTCAATAAATACTGGAATGGAAGTGTATGTTGATTACGAAGAACAGGGAGAAAGAAATCTACTATTATACAGGCAACAGGAGGTTTCACCCCAAATGGTGTTCAATTCTAAATAATAAACAAAAAATTTCCAGGCAAACTGCAATGTAACACACCCCACCTAGTATGTGAGATACAAGGCTCTTTATTTTGTAAAATAATCCAGGGGTCTGTCATATCAGTTGTCCTTTTTTAGCCTAATAGAGATAATGTCTTTAAAGGTACTTTTGGGAAATATAAGAAGTACACTTGGGGATCACTTAAAAGATTCTCTACCTATTTAATCCCTTAACACACACACTGAAAGGGTTTAGAAGGAGTCACCCCAAGATGTGGTTCTGTGGCATGTGAATTATTTTGAACTAAAGGCAACCAAGACTCTGGGCTCAAGAGCAACTTCTGCCCACCTCCAACCCTTAACTATCTAGCTGTATTTGAATTAGAAACCTTGCCCATAATAAGAGATGATCACAGATAACCAATCATTTTTTATTTATCTATAGGTCAGGGCAAGCTTCTAATTCCCGAACGTCTCTTCGTATCTTCCTTCAATGACCCTCTGAAGCCCCGAGGCGCCTCACCTCATCCTTAGCTCGGAACACTGTCGGCAGCTCATTTGCCCTGTTTGTGTTGAACCTCTCATGTATGTGGGGTCTTGGACTGTCTCAGGTACATGAGATTCCCATGCACATAAAATTAAATTTGATTTTCTTTTGTCAGTCTATACCATCTAGATTTGATTATTCAATCAGACAGAAAAGAACCAGAGAAAGGAGAGGGAGTTGTTCCCTTTTCCCACAAGACCAGGTGTAACGTTCTTTGTTGAAATCATTTTAAAGAGAGAATCAGTCATTTGAAGGGGTGGGCTTATTGATTTTATGAAGCTAAACCTGTCACATACCTTTAGAAAAAAGATGCATAAAATAACTAACATACTTAAAATAATGAAAAAAAACCCCACAATTCTTTTTAAAAAAGAATATTTTCTATCTTGTGAAAGTAATAAATATTCATTTTTGAGATTTTGGAAAACAGAAAAATAGGACAGACAATCAATGACAAAAAGGAATCATTACTCTTTACTATCATTTGTAATAATTAGAGTAGAAAATTATATCTGATACTATCTAGTTGGTTAAGAAAAATTTAAATGATTTTCAAAGGCCAAAATATTAAGCTAATAATATTTTTTGACAATATGTCTTTCAGTGTAAGCTCAATTCTTAAAAAGTGAAAGAAGAAAACCTTTCTTCTAAGCAGGTCTCAAATCACCCAGGCACTTACTCTCAAGGGGCTCAAAATGCTGCCATATTAACATAACAGGAGAAAAAAATCCGAGTATGAAAACAACAAGCAAAAGAGAATCAGAGATAAGAATCATCACAACATTCCTGAAGAAGTTATTACCATTAGAGCAATGTTGTCCCTGGAGCTATGATGAGGGATATGTGTGGGGGATGGAAGCAGGGTAGACACAAAAGAAATTTCTTTGTTCAAAAAGAATGTAAAAATGAGAATGAAATTAAAAGGGGGGGAAAAAGGACGGACAATTCTTTCCCTACTCCCAAATTTATTATAAGGTAAGGGAATTCTTAAAAGTCCTTTAAGACATTTGGTCTTAAAAGCATGGACCAAATGATTAAGTAATCATTTAATGAGAATGATTATTTCAGGAACCACAAACGCTCCCAGCCCTTTCCAAATTACAATACAGTTAGTGGGGCAGGAGTAACAGCAATAATAGCAGCAGCAAGTAGCAACCTTTTGTGCTAGACACTGCTGGTCACACTCATTATCTCACTTAAATTTCTGAATTTAGGAGTAGTTTTACTCCACCTGAGAAGAAGGGCACAACAGAGCTATAAGGTAAACCATCACTGTGACTCTGAAGGGTGTCAGAATATGCCACCCCCAAAACATGCCTCTTTGGCCTATGAATTATTTTGAACTAATAGCCACTGAGAACCACAGGCCCAGAAGAAGCTCTAAAACAGGGCTTTTGTTTTCCTTCTGTAAAAATATTGCTATTCAAAAATAGAAATTTGGGGGAGGAATGGAAAGATGGAAATTCCATATTAGGAAGAGGGTTGCTTTTAACTACTTTTAACCAATGGTGGAGTCAAGACTTAAGTCTGCATAACAAATCTTACTGAACAATCCTTGTACTTTTCCCAGTCACTTTCACACAACCTGTCTCCCTGATCTTGAAGCCTCAAATCTCTCTTCTTCTGTTTTAGCATAAAATGGGATACAAACCCAAGTTCTAAATACTACTTTGGGTTAGTGATCTCTGGGTACAATCTCCGTGCGATGCATATGTCAATAAACTTTCATTTTTCTCTTGTTAATCTGTCTTTGGCCAGTCTAACTTACAGAATCCCACCTGAAGAACCTAAAAAAGGTAGAGAAAAAAGTTTTTCCTTCCTTACACACTGTTCCATTAATGTCAAACCAGAGCATCATTTCTGTGGACTGATATATGATCCTCCCAAAATCTGAAGTCATTCCTGAGGAACAGCACAAACTAATTCACATGGATGTTACAATCAGTTGTTTCTGGGAGTGGAGTTGGAAAGAAGCAGTGGAAAAGAGTCTCCCCAGCATACAACATAAACTCAAATACAATTTAATTTTGCTAGTTTGCAAACTTGTCCTTAATGTCAGACTTCTTAGAAATGTATGGATTTTTTCAAATGTCTCAAAATGTATGAATTAAATGGCTCTTATTAAATTACTTGAAATTACATAATAAATTAATATGATCTCTGTAGTCTTTTGCTATTGGACAACATAAAATTTGAGTATAAAGTGATAAACAGGTATATAATACTTATAAGGCAATAAAGAGGGACATATTGCCTGCTTGTTTTGCTTTATTGTTTCCCCCTGGAAAAATTGGTTTACATGTCAGTTCTTTAATTGAAACAGAAATGAAAACATCATTGCATGGTACGCTAGCTTGTCTAAGAACACCGTCAGAATATAATCTGAGATTCTAACCTGCTACTTTTTTAAACACCACGGCTCCAAAGTTACAGGGTTAGATAGCTTGGCCAGCATGTAAAGAAGGATCAGGAAAAGCTTCCAAGTGATGAGCCAAATTTACATTTTAAGACTTGAGCTACTTATTACATTTTGTGTTATTTTTAATCAAATGGAAGTTAAAATTATTTGTAATTAAAACAGACATCTTCGAAGTAGAGAGGAAAATGAAGATTTTTTATTTTCCTCCTTTCTGGCAAAGTACACAAAGTATGTGTACCTTTCTGTCATGATACAAAAATCTGATGCACCCTTTTGTGCACAATTCCACTTAATTACAATAGAAGTAACCATTTCCTACATAAGAATTTTCAGATCTTAAATTGTGCTATTGTATAGGATTAAAGTATTTTTTAAAAGGATAGCAGAGCAGGCACTGAACTTCATCTTTCTAGTCATCCAATGTGTTAGACATACATAGTTATTAATACACTATGTTTAACTGGCATCAGAATGGGATAAACACGAGTCTAAATAACAATGACTAAGAAAATATGTACCACATTACATGCTAATAATTTTTTCTGTCTTAGGTAAGAAAAGTAGTTTTTTAAAAGATTTTATTTATTCATTTTTAGAGAGAGGGAAAGAGGAGGCAAAAGAGAGGGAGAGAAGCATCAATATGTGGTTGCCTCTCACATTCCCTGTACTGGGGACCTGGCTCGCAACCCAGGCATGTGCCCTGACTGGGAATCGAACCTGTGACCCTTTGGTTCGCAGCCTGCACTCAATCCACTGAGGTACACCAGTCAGGGCAGAAAAGTAAATTTTTAAATCAAATATTATCTTTTTTAATATTTCAAAATTAGCCAGATATTAAGAATATCAAACACAGACAGGAAAAGAAAGAACTGTGTCAAAGATGAGTTAAACAAAATGTGTAATGTGCTGAAGTGAACCAGGAGAGAGGCTGATGGTAATAATGAACAGGTTTCTGTATAATGTGTGGCTCATTCATTTTGTCCCATCTTCACAGGACACTAACCTCCCAAAGATTTACCCAAATAGGCACAGTTTATAGAGGATATCTAGAAAGAACTGGATACTATTCTGAAAATGGTGTCCCTGAAGAAACTGTGTGAAGAAGTGGCAGCACACATTCCAGATGCAGAAATGTATCCCAAGTACAGGGGCTGTCCTGAGTATAATGAACACTCCGAAATGTTTTCAGCTGAGTAAAATGACAAAAGCCAACCCCTCAAAGGTATACAGATTACGCCTTAAAACAACTTATTAAAAATGTAAACCAAATGAGATACTTCACTATAGGGGACCATTCCGTGTGGCATGGGGAATATAGCCCAGTCTCTGACTCGGAATATCGAGTGGGGAGCGAGTTGGCACACAGAGGACCCATGCCCAGGGATAGGTTCTCCTGTGGGGAATCAGGCCTGCATTGTACCTAGGCTGCTTTGAGGATGGCTTTTGCTAAAACTCCCTTACCCTGAATTGAGGCAGCAAATGTTTACTGCATATTTTTAAAGTAATTTCCTAAAATCTGTGCTAAACCTCCTGTGGATGAGTGTAACCATTTCAACCACTTTTTCCTTTACATTTGCAAATATCCTTTTTCTTTGTAGTAATTAGCAACTTCTTCTCCTTTGTTATCTGTAAATGAGAACCATCCTAGATATAGTGTGCACAGAAAAGCAATAAAAGCCTGTCCAGGAAGGCATCAGGGCCCCCTCTCTCACTCAGAGAGCAGCCATGCCGTCCCTTTTTCTCCACAGGACTTCTGTAGTCCGTGTGAATTTGTTCGTTGCATCCACAACACACGTAACCCTCAGGCCAGGGTCTGCATCCCCCCCCTCTGTTTTTGTGATTTTATTTCCTTAATAAACTATCAAATAACTTTCCACATTCAATTATTTATTTATTTATACACACACACACACACACACACACACACAAACAAACTTAGTATGTATGAATGGATAAAGCAAATGTGGTGTGTATATACCATAGAACATTACTCAGCCATAAAAAATAAATTCCTGCCATTTGTGACAACCTGAATGGACCTTGATGCTGAGTGAAGTCAGTCAAAGAAAGACAGACAAATATTGTATGATGTTACTTAGTTGAGGAATTAAGACAAAACAAACAAAAACTTACAGATATAAAGCCCACATTGGTGGTTGCCCAATGCAGAAGTTTGGGAAGTGGGCAAAATGGGTGAAGGAGGTCAAAAGTACAAACTTCCAGTTATGAAATGATGAAGTCCTGAAGATATTCTGTACAGCATGCAGACTAGAGTTAACAGTACTGTTTAGTATATTTGAAAGTTGTTTAAAGAGTAGGTCTTAAAAGTTCTCATCACAAGGAAGATAAATTTGTAACTGTGGTGAAGGATGTTAACCAGACATTGTGGTGATTATTTTGAAATATATATGAATACAGAATTATGTTATACACCTGAAACTAATAATGTAATGTTATGTCAATTATATCTCAATGAAAAAGAATTAACTCTGTATTTCCTTGCCGAAGCACTACAACCTTTTCCTGACCAGTTAAGAGTTGTAAAACCTCTAAATTTATTCACGTGTTTCTTATACTAATCAACCCTCAGAAGTCTCTGATATTTTGCCACATTTCCCTCCTGAACATCCCTTGCACTGTCCAGGTCACATGCTTCTTTCTTACAAACCAAACTGTAGGTGTGGGCCTTCAAATGTCAGTGGAGTAATCCTGGAGGAAAATATATTAGCAGGCAAGGGTTGTTTAAAAATGAATCCATTTCCAGGCCTTCAATTCCCATTTGTACTCCTTCCTAAAACTGACTTGTTCCTGGTAAAAGGCTTCATGCTGGGTCTCCCCCTCGCGTTTACTGAACACCTTCAATCACCAATCCAGTAATTAGTGAAGCTGTGTTTACAAAGCAACTTCATGCTCCCAGGCCTGTTCCCCTCACCATCTATTTCATTAAAGACTGCATTTATAGTAAATTTTTACAATTATGCTTAATAGATATTTATAGTTTTCATAATATAATTTAATAAGAAGTTATTTAAAAATATTTAGAGGCATGCGGTCACATTAATAATTATTTTAATTTATACACATATTTTGATATACAAAAGAATGGTAGAATGATGAATAAAAGACTTTGAAGCTTAAAAATGTCAGAATTCTGTGGAAAAAGTAGAAAGGAAATTCAAATTCCAGTTAAAAAGAAGCTAAGGTAAATTTTCCTATTTTTTATATTTCATTAAATTCATCTGAAAGAGTGATGTAACAATTTTATTTTACAACTTCATATTTAAAACAGGCCACAGATTGCATCTATTGAAACTACTTAAACTTACCATGAAAGATTTCAATATCAGGCCAAAAATGTATGAGGTGACACATGATTCTAAAAATTACTTGGGATTTAATACCAAGCAAAAGTTTCAGTACCACTCACTGGTCTACAAAGCATAAAATCCCAACACCTTAGAAGGGCATTCTTGCTCCTACAGAACTCAGGCTTTCTGACCTCACCTCCCATCGACAGCTTCTGTCCCCATTACATATGCCATCTCCAAAGAAATACATTTCCACTCCAACAATACCTGCCCTTTGCCCAGCCAGGCTGCAGATTTGCACCCTAGTTCAAATGTCATGCTCAGCCTAGAATGCAGCTCTGCACCTCTAAACTACCGCTCACTGCCTACTAAAACCCATCTATATTGCAATCAATAATTCTTCCAAATGCAGGAGGTTGGGAAGTAGGCAAACCAAGTGAAGGCGGTCAAAAGTACAAACTTCCAGTTATGAAATGATGAAGTCCCGGGGATGTTTATACAGCATGCAGACTAGAGTTAATACTACTGTTTTGCATATTTGAAAGTTGTTAAAAGTATATTCTCCAACGCCCACAAAAATTAAAAATTTCTTTCTAATTCTCATTTAGAGCATTTTGTACCACTACGAAGCAATTATTACATTCTATATTTTAATTAATACCATCCCACATTCTCCCACTACATCATACATAAAAAACATCTGGCATGTTTTTGTTGAATTGTTGAAAACCAACTCATTTTACCAAGAGCCAATGTGTTCAAGTGGGACTTAGAATTCACAATTCTCATTTTGGGATTTTCAATGAACTGATCTGGTGTGTGTGCTTCAAGGTAAACCTCAACTTTAGAGCATTTATACCTAAATTTCTGCATTTTAAGCTTGAAGGCTATACTCTTATTTTTTTGAGTGTACAGTCTGATGATTTTTTAGTAAACTTGTACAGTATTACAACACCATCACAATCCAATTTTCAGTCATTTCTTAAAAACTGAGATATAACCGACATACTATGTTTCAAATGAACAGCATAGTAATTTCATATTTGAATATACTGAAAAATGATCATCACAATAAATCCAGTTAATATCCCTCACCACAAGTAGTTACAAAATTATTTTTCTTGTGATAAGATATTTTAGGATCTACTCTCTTAGCAACTTTCTAACATATAATACAGTATTGTTAACTATGCTCCCCATGCCATACATGAGATCCTCAGGACTTACTCATTTGATAACAGGAAGTTTTTATCTTTACCCACCTTTGCCCTTTTACTCACCCCCAAAACCCCGCCTCTGGCAACCACCAAATCTGTTCTCTGTATCTATAAGTTCTCTCTGTGTGTGTAATTCCACATATAAATGAGGTCACGTAGTATTTGTCTTTTTCTGTCTGATTTAACTCATCTGGCATAATGCTGTTTAGGTCCATTGAGCATGTCAAAAATGGCAGGATTTCCTTCTTTTCTATGGCTAAATAATATTCCATTAACTACATATACTACATCTTCCTTACCCATTCATCACCGATGAACATCTTAACTTTTTATACAAGAAAAATGTTAATAAAAAGTTAACCAAAATAATTTGTCATCATTTATAAATATGAAAGACTAACTATGAGTATTACTAAATTATAGTAGCTTAAAGTTAAAACCTTTAAGATAAATGAATGCTAGGTGGTCATATAACACAGCAAATCAGCTGCAGAATATCCTGTGAAGGATATGGCTAAAATACTATGATGGTCTAGTCCCTGAACCTATCTTAAGTTTCCTGCCCCAAATAGATTTTCTAAACAAATAGAATGTTTAAATATTTAGAATATTTACTATATTTGTCTCTGAGATAACCAAGAATAAAATGATTATATTTATTTAAATTTTTTAATGACTGTTAAAATGTGTAACATGACAGGGAAATTCCCACTGTCTACTTCAAAAAGAATTTACATTTCATCACTCAGTAATAAAATTATTAACTAACATCTGCTTCCTGTTTATACTTTCACAAAGTATTTTGCATTACTAGATAAAATTACATATTCTCCAGTAAGAAAAAAATACAATAGAAAGCCTCCTTTAGTCCCATCTGGATGTAATAAAGGAATCAAATTTTGAAAGGGTAAGGCTGTGAAAGAAAATTCTACCTTTAATCATAACAGAAACAGCTGATTGCCTTTTTTCCTACACTGTGGCACCTACTAATAACTGTAAGAAAAACAATAGCCACATGTGAAACTCTGAATCAGTGTAGGACTGGAAGAGCCACAGACCCGCTGATTTGTTTCAAGCTGACTTTACAAAACCCAGTACAAAGTTGAACCTTTGCAACATTACATGTGGAATGTCCTTTAGGATTCTGATTACGATGTAGCAGAGTAGGCACATCTGTGATATATTACAAAACTAAAGTAGTTGCCAGTGAAGTTTTTAGTATTTTATTTTTTTGGAGCATACATTTTTGGTTTAGTAAACTCTACATAGTATAGAAGTCTAAAATTTAAACTCATTTCATGTCTTTGAGTTTGCAACTCCTTATTTTCCTTTAGTAGAAATTAATTTACTAATTATTGACATGCAATAAATGTTAATGTATTAATAAGATATACTCAATAACTTTAAGTGACTTATTAAAATATCACACAAGAGAAAATTGGGAAGAGCCTAAGAGAAATACAGATCAAACTCTCCTCCCATCACTACTAAGTTCTGGACAAAGACAAAGATTTAAAAGGGTTACATGGCTTATATAAGGTCACACAGTTACATAGAGTTAGAATCAGGGTTAGAACCAAGGTCATCAGATTTTCAGAACAGTGCCGCGTCTTATTGTATTTTATGGTAAGGTTTTATAATAAAATTTTTTCTTATAGATTTAACTAAATTATATCAGAATGCTTTCTAACCAATTATGTCACTTAATTATTCAATCTGCAATCATATAAATGTATCTAACATAAATAAATCTGCTATATTTGGGCTTTTCATTCTTTTGAATAGGCATTACATTAACTACCCTTTGGAAAGAATAGACTCAAAACCAATCCCAGACACTTTCCTCTTTGGGGGGAATATTATACTGGGTCATGTGTTGACGGGTCTTTAGCACTTCACATTCAAAAGTCTATTGAAGAGAATAGTATAACTGTCATACAAGGCAATTTTATTAAAGCCAAACATATGCCTACCCTATGACCCAGCAATTCCACTCCTTGGTGTGTACCCCAGACAAAGGACTGCCTCTGCCCACCAAAGGACACATACAATAATGTTCACATAAGCTTTTATTCATAACCATTGAAATTTGGAAATTGTACACAACCTGTCTTATATTCACATGATGGACTATTTCAAAACAATGGAATAGAAACGGTCCTAATACACATAACACGGATGAATCTCACAGGCATTCTGCTGGGCAAAACGCACGAGAGCAGCACTCCAGCAGAAGCCCGGGAACACCGCCCTACTTCCCCGTCTGTCCACAGAGGGAGGCCCTGCCGCCACTCTGCCTCCCACCGCCACTCTGCCTCCCACCGCCCTCGAGAAGCCTCATCTCCACCAGAGAGTGGCTGCGCTCCCTCACCAGGTCGTCTTCTCCTCCCCTTGGAGGACTGGAGACCTCAGTTTGCTCTGATGAGAAAATACTTAAAAGTCGGAAACTTCCAATCTAAAAGATACCTTCACACAGGAAAATAAAATACAAATTCTGTACTTTCAGATTTGATGCACTGTGTTTAAGTAAAATTACAAAATTCTTAAATAATAACTATTAATAGCTAATAACTACTGAGCACCTTCTAGGTGTCAGGTATTATTCTAAGCATTCTACAAATATTAATTCATTGTTCTACCAATGTTACTCTATGCTAGGCTAAAACAAAATCTTAAATTAATAGTATCAATGATGCTTATAAAGGTAAAAGGCAACTGCTATTCTGTCCCAGTTAAATCTGAAAACATCAAAACCCAGAGAAATGTGACAATTTGTCCAGTGGCCCACACAAATCAGCAGCACAACTGGGGTGGTCAAAGAATGGCTCTGACAATCAGCAACACTCAGTTCTGTCTCCATGACTCTCTGAGTTCTAAAATCTAGAATGCTTTCTTAAGACAAGAGAAAAGAGGCCCATAAGATACGAGGTGGGACTCAAAAAAAAACCCCTGAATTTATTTATAAGAAATTGTGTATTTATCCTTACATGTTTAAACTTCAGTCTACTTTGAAGTATTCTCCATTTGATGCAATACAGCTATCAAGACATTTTTTCCACTGCTCAAAACAGTGTTTGAATGCATCAATTTTGATGTCTTTGTGTTTCTGCCTTTTTGTTTGTTTGTTTCACCTCTTCCACACCAGCAAAATGTTTCTCTTTGAAGACTTTTTTTCATCTGGGGAAACAAAAAAGTGTCTCTCGGAGTGAGATTGAGTAAATAGAATAGGTGGGGCACAGGGGTCATGCCATTTTTGGTCAAAAACTGCTGAACACTCAGCATGGTGTGGCCAAGTGCACTTATAAATCACCCATGATGAAATGGGCAAACGTGTTGAAACAGTTTAAAAAAAAATTCACCAAAGCCAAATGCAGCCTCTCACAACACCACCAGCTGGTACACTGATACAGATGGGCTCCTAGAACACTCATTCATCAGGGGAAGCCTGTACTACAAGGGGCCCACCCCCGTATGCCACAGTGAGGTCCATGTGTTAACTCACCAGTAACCCATGTAATCAATGTACCTGAAAGTAAGGAAATGAACAAAGGTGAAGGTGGGCTACGCTTAGGGTAAAGAGGAAGAGAAGTTGGTTATTATTTATCCTTTCTTTTGAAAATTTCTTTGTAGAAATAGTAAGGACTTGGAAAAGGAGGGATGTGAGAAACTGACAGGCTTCCACTGATAAAACTGAGAGTCTACAAAAGAAGAGTAGCTGTGTCTGGGAGACTCACAAAGGCTAAGAGAGTGGCGAGTGCACCAAGCCTGGGCTGATCGAGGGTGAATGCTGGAGGATGTGTTGTGGCCCCATGGAGTCAGCCACCAAAATGATCAAGTACTCTCCAGGGCCATGGGTAGCGAACAAGAAGAATCTGTTTGCAGAACAATTATTCCTTGAACAACAGGGAGATCTCTGCAATATTGTTTGCTGTAAATTTCATTTTTATACTTTATTATTTGCAATATGAAAGGCACTTTCAGTGCAGAGAGCCATGATATCCAAAACAAATGTTTCTTTCTCAAGTGTTGGACAGAGGATGCAAGTCAAGCCAGTGATTTCCCCATGTGTACTGCAGAGAGAGAAAGCCTTCCTGCCCCAGGACGCTCTGACACAGGGGTATACAAATATGATGCAGCTGTCAACGCAAGTGTTTCACACCAAATACCAGGTAATAAAGTAGCACAACAATTTTTTGAAATGCTATTTTTTTCTTGTAGGTTCTACATCAAATCTTGAGTCACATCAAATAAAATGAGTTTGAAAAGATTTCAGAAGGCCCAGAAGTAGAGCTCAAATGGAAAATTTAAAAATCGATCTTGTTCTGCTCAATCCCTTCAAAATGGAGTTCCCTTTTCTGAAAAACTCAGATGCGGACAGAGTGATCATGACTCCACAAATCTGCCCGTTTAACGACAAAAGTCAGTCCGACTCAGTTCTTCTGCTTCTGTAAACACGTCAATACTCTCATAACTCATTCAGTTAGAAGGACAACAAATAAAAACACCATAAAGACACTTTTAACAAAAATGTTAGTGATAAAGCTGAAGCACTTTAAAATCTGTATTTATTTCCATGACAGTAAAACAATGTACTGCAGATTTTGAAATAACTCTATAGTTTCAGGAATTAAATATTCTTGAGTAACCAATATTTTCCATTGGTTTATTGAAAATTTTAAAGTTTGCAACTATTAATTACAAGTTCAATATCTTTTTAGTTTAGAAAAGCAGCAGCAACAGCAAACATCTACTTCCTGAGTAACAAATGCCTAATCTGTTGATGTACAAAGCTTTCTGGAAGACTATATACAGATGATGGAACACGGCATCATAAAGAAGTTATTATCTACCAAGAAAACAAAGTATTTTTATGAATTGAGACCAAAAGCAGCTTTGACAACATAAAAAATAGTGATTATGGAAGTTAAATTACCTACCAGAATAGAAGTAACAAAATAATATTTAATACAGTTTTTAATAAAAATCAATTTAATAAAAGAGGAAAGCAACTAATTGTCATAGGCCAGACCTATGTACAAGCCACATCACCTTCTATGCAGTGCTCAGAGCTATGAGGATCTAATGAAGCATGCATTTCATTCTGTAACTATCTGTGTTCTCTGTGAGGTTGATGTTTGCTACAGGCCACCGACTCAATTAATAGTGATCTTTTGCTGTCCACAATCTACTAATGACATGTGCTCCTCCTCAAAAGCTTTATGAGGGCAGATGGAACGCAAAAATTCAGCAAGACAACTGACTCAGCCTCACACACTAATGGCCTGACAGATACAGAGGTAGTCCATTCATTTCAAGGCATAAATACTATTTCCTAACATCAGGAAGAATGGCAGAATAAAGACCTCTGAAAATCTCCTCCATGAAAGCAATAAGGTCAGTGGCAAAAATGGTCAGAATCAACTTTTTTAGAACTCTATAAATATTAACTAAACTCCTGCAGCAATCTGGGGAGCAATTATTTTTTTTTAAATGTTGGAATCCAATAATAATGAGCTATATGCCATTTTACAACTGCCCTTTTCTCACCTCTCACTCCCTGGTTCTGGGGTAGCTTTGAAAACTGACAGCCTCCAACTACGGTGAAGATCAGCAGTCTGGAAGCCATGGAAGGGGCAGAAGAGGGCTGGAGCTCCTTCAGGGCCCACTCCCAGAAAACAGGCATTATTTGACCTGTCTGCTGGTTCCATGGAAGACTTTGCACACAGGGTTCGTTTATTTAACTTGACCTGGCACCCAGTGAGAACAGCCTTTTTTCCCTAGGGGCATTTGTCAAACATAATAAGCTGTAATTGTTTAACAGAAAGGCTGCCTCAGGCTATGAATAAAAGGACAAACAATAAGCAAACCAAAGAGCTTAAAAAGAAAACCTAAGGAATGTGATGTACAAAGGGGGCTTTGAAAATCACAGAAATATTTCTAGAAGATCATGTGCATACCTGGGACTGTGTATGCCCAGGTTGTGCACATGCTCAGCAAAGACCTAAGAAGGCTGTCAGCTCTCACCTCTGGCTAAACCTAAGGTTTTGCACAAGTAGAAGTGAAGGTAAGTATAGAGTTGTAAGCACCCTAACTGAGCATTTGAAGGCATGTTCCAATATACATGTAGGGAAAAGACTGAGAAACTTATTTGTTTCAGACCTTTAAGGAAATCTCTGTCCAATCATTAGCTGACCACTAAGCTAATTGGGTACAGACTTCACTGGCCACACATAACAAAGAATACAGATTCTCCACAATTAAGAAAAGTCACTTATTAAACAACAACAACAGAATCCAGAAGAGGGAGAAGTACCTGATTTCCAGAGCCGCCACATTATATTTAACTGTACATTCAATTGTGTTCAACAACAACAAGGAAAACGTTGTCAACAGAAACTGTCCTGGCAAAAGCCCAGATGTTGAACTTACTAGACAACAACTTTAAGTCATCGTTTTAAATACGTTCAAGAAAAGTAAAGAAAATCATCTTTAAAGAACTAAAGCATGAAAACGATGTCTTGCCAAATAGAACATCAAAAATGAGAGAGAAATTATAAAATAACCAGATAGTAAATCTGGTATGAAAAGTACAAGAATTAAAATGTAAAAATTCACTAGTTGGGCTCAGCAGGAGATTTAGGCAGGCAGAGGAAAGAATCAGCAAACTTGAAGGCAGGCCAATTGAGGTTACTTGGTCTGAAGAACGAAAGGAAAAAAGAATGAATAAAAATTAACAGTATCTCAGAAATCTGTGGGACACCATAAAGCATTCCACTGTATACATAATGTGGATTCCAGAAGGAGAGGAAAGAAAAGGGAGAAATGACATTTAAAAAATAATAGCTGAAGCTCACAAATTTGAAGAAAAACATTAATCTACACACATCTTAGAAGCTCTATAGACTCTATGTAAAATAAACTCAAAGAGATCTATATCTAGACATCCCATAAACTACTCGAAGACAAAGAAAGATTCCTGATAGCAGCAGGAGAGTAGCAGCTCATTGTGTATCCTCAATAAGATCAACAATTGATTTTATATCAGAAATCAGAGAGTCCACAAGGCAGTAGGATAATATATAGTCATACTTTGTTTTATTGGTCTCTGCTTTTTTACACCTCAGAAATTTTCTTTCTTTTCTTTTGTTTCTTTCTTCTCTCTCTTCTCTCTCTCTCTCTCTTTATCTCTCTTTCTCTCTCCCTTTTTTTCTCCTCTTCCTCTCTCTCTTTCTTTCTCTTTTTTCCTTCTTTCTTTCTTTCACAAATTTAAGGCAAGACCCTCCACCAACAAAAAAATAAATAAATAAAAAAGTTTCCTGCTTTAATGTGATACCCACTTTATTGGGGTGGTCTAAATCCAAACCTGTAGTATTTCTGATATTTCCCAAAAATATCTTATTTGGAAATAGACTTTTTGCAGATGTAATAAAGTCTAAATGAGGTCATACTGAATTAGGGTGAGTCCTAACTCAATGATTCATGCCCTTAGAAGAAGAGGAAGTTTGTACAGGGACAGAAAAGAAAATCATGTGAAAACTGAAAGAGATTTCAGTGATGCATCTACCAGCCAAAGAATGCCAAAGATTGCCAGCAACCATCAGAAGCTAGAAGAGAAAAACTGAAGATTCTCCCCTATAGCCTCAAGAGAGGAACTAATCTACCAACGGTATGATTTGGGACCTCTGGCCTCCAAAACTGTGAAGGGATAAATTCCTGTTATTTTAAACCACTCGGTTTGTAGTACTCTGTTTTAGCAACCTCAGAAATCTAATATACAAACAGCAATTGAGGATTAAAAAACAAACATAACTAGGAACTGCTGAGGTGGGAAAAATGAAGTCTGAAAATACAGTGGCAAGTCCATTAGAAGATTAATGTCTGAAATTTCAATTGATCAACTTGTAGGCTAATATTCCATATGACATTGTATAATAACAGCTGATATAAAACTTACTTTTCAGATATACTTTCTAAAAGTTAATTCTTTGTCACTATATATTAGAGACAGACTTACATTTTCTCTAATCAAAGAATGCTTTACATATAGCAAAATTTTCGTGATTTTTAAAACTATACAAAAAACATGCTATAAAAAGAGAGAGAATAGGCCTGCGGCCGGGACAGACAGACGCGCTGACAGTGTTTGACAGGAGCAGGCCAGAGCTGGTGAAAGGACTTGGTGGCTATGGAGTTGGCCGAGCTACTCTACAACAAGTCCGAGTACATCGAGACGGCATCTGGGAACAAAGTTAGTCGCCAGTCAGTGTTGTGCGGAAGTCAGAACATCCATCTCAATGGCAAGGACTTCCAGCAAGATGGAGGCATAGGTGGACACACCGTACCTCCACGCAAAACCAAGATTAGAACACCACCAATTTAGAGCCAGAATAACACCCAGAACTGACAGAGAATTTATCTGAGTGGAAGTTGGACAGCCAAGGAGTTGAAGTAGACCTGTTCATCCAGACCAGTAGGAGGGGCGTTGAGGAGGAGCGGGCTTGGGTCGCGCTGCGCGGAGATCGGGGAGAACTGAGCACATAAGGCACTGGGAGCACATAAGCCTTCCGGGATGTGCAAGATTGCAGTGGTGGACCCTGAGTACGCAAGCAGTGGCTGGCAGACCCAGCAAGGCGGCAATTATGGACCAGGGCAGAGCACGTAACCCAGGATCCCAGAGCAGGGACTGAGATCCCAGGAGATCGGAACTACCGTCATTGTTCCCTCCCACCCCCACATACAATGTCACAATCTAGTGACTGGGGTGCCCAGCCCCAGTGAACACCTAAGGCTCCGCCTCTCACCATAACAAGAGTAACCAAACCAAAAAAAAAAAAAAAAAAAAATAGGAGAGAGAGACATGTCTCCAACAGAAGAACAGATCAGTCCCCCAGGACTCATCCTTTTGAGCGACCAAGAGATAGCCAATCTATCAGATGCACAGTTCAAAACACTGGTGATCAGGAAGCTCACAGAATTGGTTGACTTTGGGCACAAATTAGATGAAAAATGCAGGTTACCATAAAAGAGATGAAGGAAGATGCACAGAGAACCAATAGTGAAGGGAAGGAAACCAGGACTCAAAACAACAGAGTGGACCAGGAGGAAGCAAGAAACAACCAAGCAGGAGGCATGAGGAAGTAAGAATTCAAAAAAATGAGGAGAAGCTTAGGAACCTCCAGGACATCTTGAAACGTTCCAACATCCGAATTATAGGGGTACCAGAAGGGGACGAGGAAAAGCAACAGATTGAACACGTATTTGAACAAATAATAAAGGAGAACTTCCCCATTCTGGCAAAGGAAATAGACTTCCAAGAAATCCAGGAAGCTTCAGAGAGCCCCAAAGAAGTTGGACCCAAGAAGAAACACACCAAGGCACATCATAATTACATTAGCCAAGGTAAAAATGAAGGAGAGAATCCTAGAAGCAGCAAGAGGAAAGGAGTTACCTACAAAGGAGTTCCCATCAGACTGTCAGCTGATTTCTCAAAAGAGACCTTGCGGGCAAGAAGGGGCTGGAAAGATGTATTCCAAGTCATGAAAGGCAAGAACCTACATCCAAGATTGCTCTATCCAGCAAAGCTTTCATTTAGAATGGAAGGGCAGATAAAGTGCTTCCCAGATAAGGTCAAGATAAAGGAGTTCATCATCACCAAGCCCTTATTTTATGAAATGTTAAAGGGACTTATCTAAGAAAAGAAGATAAAGAAAAAACATGTATAGTAAAAGGACAGCAAACTCACAATTATTAACAGCCACACCTAAAGCAAAACCAAAAGAAACTAAGCAAACAACTAGAACAGGAACAGAACCACAGAAATGGAGATTACATGGAGGGTTAGCAACAGGGGAGTGGGAGGAGGAGAGAGGGGGAAAAGGTACAGAGAATAAGTAGCATAGATTGTAGGTTGAAAATAGATAGGGGGAGGGTAAGAATAGTATGGGAAATGTAGAAGCTAAAGAACTTATAAGTATGACACATGGACATGACTAAAGGGGGGATATGAGTGGGAGAGTGTGTACAGGGTGGAGGGGAGTGAAGGGGGGAAAATGGGACAACTGTAATAGCACAATCAATAAAATATATTAAAAAAAAGAAAAAGAGAGAGAGAATAGTTTTGCATCTTAAATAATGAATAACTGGAGAACTTTCAACATTACCCTAAACAGTTTAATTTTCTCTGGACCACATGTAGCACCCTCTGATACCAAAAATAAGTCAGTACACACAATCCATTTGTGCCTATTATATTCTATTGAAGCGTTCTGCTACAACACATGTAAATAAATAAAGGAGTTCTTAACAATATTAATGTAAAAACATTTACCTCTCCAATTTAGGATACAATCATTATTTCCTGTTAAATGACATTAAAGAATTTTGAACTTTAGTTCTGAAAGCTTAACATTTTCAAGTGGACTATTTTTGTGGTAGACAAAGGAAGATGTGGGGAAAAGGACAGATGCAAGTTGGACCTGAAAACAGCAAACAATTCAGTAGGCTGGAAATTAGAAGAAGTAAACAAAGAAACTGCACTGTACTTTCTGAAAAATATTCAGAATGCTCCTCAACTATTCTATAAACCATTAACTTCATTATCAACCTTTCTGTTCTACACCATGAATCACATGAAAATTCCATTACCCACCTGACCCACCTGATATAAAATATGAGAATTTCATTTTACTGAGTGCTGAATTAGCAAGTGCCTAAGGTAACCTTTCATAGGCTAACAGAGCAAAGAAATCAATACAGAAAAGATCTTAGAATCAAAAGAAAGTGTAAAAGAAACTATGTTGATTGCTTTATGTGTTAGCTGTCTTCTGGGCTTATGAAAGAAAGTCAAAGGCAGCTTTTCAATGGCTTGAGCAGAACTGACTTCCTAAATTAATGAGGAAGATAAAGCCCACAACTGGTATATTGTGGAATTTGAACTATACTAATTTTGGCAGGCGACATGGAAACCTTCTCAGCTACTCCTGTGAAAAAAAATTAAGGATGCAGGGGAATGGCAATGTGAAATGCCTTTTAAAATGCAAATTAAACCATATACACATCTAATGCCCTCCTTTATAAGTGGAAATGTACACTAGAATACTAAAAGATGAAACAGGAATATTTGCATGCTACAATTGAAATATGTAAATACCCAGGCTTTTCAAGAATTCCAGAATTACATTAGAATTACACAAATGTGTATGCATGTGTGTACGCTGCTTTAAGATATATATTTTATGTATATAAAATATATAATTTATTATATAACTACACACACACACGAAAAGAGAGAGAAAGATGTGGTTCCAGATATCTGGCTGTGACATCAGTTTCTTTATAAAGCATTTGCAGAGTTTCTTTCACTCATCATCTTGACACATGTTTTATCCCCATGTTCTTTCCCTCTCAGAAAAAATGATCATCTCTTTTGGGAATGAATATCCACATGTCACTGAATTTCATGAGCAATATTCAATAACTTACATCAATGGCAAAAGAAAAAAAATGACTAGTGATTGAGAAATTCAGGTAGCTTTTACCACAAAGTGAACTAAAGTATTTTATGATAACCAAAAATGATTTGACCATTTATATTCTTATACCAGGTCTAGACTCCCATGCATGCTATTTAGTAATTCAGAAATTACAACTGAAAAAAAAAGCATAAGGAAAAGAAATTAGAACTGAGAGCAGCAGTGAAGCCCACAGGGTAGGTCTCTGTATAAATTATTGATGGTCATATAAATAAAATTTCTTCATGAGGCATTTTCCATTGTGCTCCCCAGGAAGAGACATACCCAATATGTCTAACATGAGAAACATTCACCTACCAAATAGTTCATTTGCCCTGTGAATATACCTGGGACAAAAAAGAAAACACAGTTCCTAGTGAAACTGAGACTGTGTCTATGAGGGTAGCAACAAAGAGTAATCTGTTGACACGGAACCTATCTATTTATGAATTCATTTCTTTTCTGGGTCCTCTGGTCTGCATGTAATCATGAGGTTTAATCACCCTGACTGAATATTACAAACTGAGGCTCAGTAATAAGAAGCAATAAGCTACCGGGGCTGCTGAGCTCAAGAAAAGCTTAGGCTTCTTGGCCAAAGCTGGAGTTAGGGGCTGAAGCGTGAAAAAGTGAGGATCGCAGAAACAGACGGCAGAGCTGGAATGTGGGCTGGAGCCTGCAATCCAGCCATGCTTATGGAGAGCAGCATGTTAATTTCTTCTTTTTTTTAAATCAGAAATAGTCAAGTCATTCCACAAATAAGGCAGGCATTGTTTCCATCCTTATCTTCACTTCCAGAGGGGCTGTTCCCAGATCTCAAAATTAGGCTCCCAATAAAGCCTGATAAACTTTTTATTATGGACACGAATTCTTTCAATATTTCATGAAGGTTTTCTCCCCCTAGATTTTCAGATAGGCACAAACTTTGGTGTCCAGTTTTGAGGTTTCGCCGACCTCTTGAAATCTATTCACAAATGCCAGGTTAAGAATGAAGTAAAGTCCTAAGAATTATAATCAGCAAGAAACTGGCTGTGAACTGTCAGATCAAACCACACAGGCTGACATGTCCCAAGAGCTATAGGTGGATGGCAGAAATAAAGAATTTTTCCTTTCCATTTCCTTGCTCAAAATAAATCATCTACAATGTCCTTCTATGCATCAAAGGGGGAAAATGCTTTATATACAACAACATAAAATCTATTTGCATATTTTTCTATTATTCTGAAAAGTACAATCCTTAAGGAAAAAAAATTAAAGACCCCATGTGAATTGCTGACTTTAGTTTGAAAATTCTGTATTGCTCTGATGAAACACAAGCACACACCAGGGACTGAATCTGTCCTTATTTTAAAACTATGAGGCAATTTTTAAGTCTACCAAGCCAAACATACTATTAATGTTCATAAATTACCATGTGACAAAAGTCCTTCACAGACATCTATTGTCTTTGGCCAGACAAACTAATTTTGCTAAATATATATATACTTAGGTTAGACTATCAGGTCAATTAACTAGAAGTAAACATACAAAAACCAAAGCTAGTGAAAAACTGATTTGTTGTATGTAGTGATTACAAGATTGTTCAACCAAAAACAGATGGAACATTTAAAATGTCACTATTTATGATTAACATTATATAATACATATCATATAACATGAATATACTAAATATAAATCTTATAGAAAGCTATACACTTTCATTCAAGATAAATAAAATGGAGTATATCAATGTGAATATTAGTGTCAATATTTATCAGACATATTTTACAGAGTAATATAAATTTAAAAATAATAATTTGCTTTATTCATAATTTGAAATATAAGTCCTTAATACCAAGTATTTGCACTCCAGATCAACTTGCCCTCTGTGGACCAAGCTATACACGACACAAAAAAGTTCTGATATAATTTTAAGATACACAGGAAACTGGAAGTGAGATAACAGTTATTTTTAGTTACTCATAACATAGGGAGAACCAAAATAGCTTAGATAAAAAGAAATCCAGAGATACTTCCCATATCCCTTACTGGTCAACAGCTTTATAATCTTTTCCCTACTAGCCAACCCATAAAACTACAAACAAGACAAGCTGCCTGGTGCTGACCATTTACTGATGACTTCTCTAATGGAGATTATAAAAAGCAGTGAAAACTATGAAGCAGAATAATAAAGAAGCTAAGGGCCCAGATAATCTACATATCTGATCATCATACAATGAGCTCAATTGCTCTAGGTAGTCCTACACATACCATCTATCTACCGCTGAGCAAATAAATAAAATGTACCCCGTAGTCACAGAAGCATGACTCATAACTGAGAAACACGTATGATAACCATCCACTAATTCCCCCCAAACTAGATGCTCGGCACAGACAGGAAGACAGTTCAAAATATAAAGGTATGCAGTGGTGGAACATCTAATCTAAACTTGGAGCTATCACATCATTCAATGCACATTTAGTAAGTGCACATTATCACAGGCAGTGAAATGCAAAGATGAACAAGACAGCCTCTCTCTCAAAAGGATAACAGTTTTGTTGAATTACATGTAAATGAGTAATCATGGCTCACCATGATGAGCGCAGTAGAGACATCTTGGAGAGAGTGAAAAAGATGGAAAGAACCTGGGAAGCATCTGGAAGTCTTTTTAGAAGGTACGGTAGAATAGAAAATACTTCAGTCAAACAAGGTTGGAAACCAGTTCAGCTGCTTCCTAGTAATGTAATTTGGCCAATTATTAAGCTTTCTAAGACTTGGCTTCTCAGTCAACAAAATGAGGATAATAATGTATTTGCAGCAAGCTTATTACAAGAAGGGAAGGAGATATTGTATGTAAAGCAATCAGCATGGTCTCTTGAAAATAATAAGCACTGAATACATTGTACTGATTATTATTATTATTGTCTTGAAAGAAGTTACCAGTGATGTCTGGTGACCAGTTAGCAGTAGCCATTGTATCACTGTCCCTGGCTTCATCACCTTGTTAGGTGCACATGTATTATGTTCAGTCCGAATTAATATATTGGCTATGGGCTACCTACAACTGGGAGGGCAAACCAAGCAATGTAGTTTCAAGAGTCATATTCATAAGCCACCTACTTTCTATAAGGTCAGAGTTCATTAAAGAAGAATATGGCAAGATTACTACCTTAGTGATATCAATAGGAAGGCAAACTCTATGGACATTACACTAGTCAATACACATAGTAGCAACTATTAGTATATCTGAGTAACACATTATTACCAACTGTTAACACATGGTAAATATGGAATAAGAAAAAGGAAAACTTTCAGGAGTTTAAAATGGCAAAAAAAAATTACAGTCTAGACAGGAGGCATCATCAGTGTACTACAGGGAGGAGAGAGCGGGATATAATGGAAGCAGCATCTAAGAACCCTGTAGCGCCAAGCCTAAAAGCTCATCTTTGGCCTAGGGGTAATGGAGAGGCATCACAGACTTTAAGATGAGGTAATATATTTTAATCTATCATTTAACCTATTGTTTCTACTTTACACCCAAATTTAGTAAGTATTACATAAGCTCATTATCATGTTTCTTCAATTCCAGAGTGTTTTTCATATGCACGTGAGCTATCTCTTGTCAGCTTCACAGTCATTTAAAATGAATCCCATGTTGTTTAAAACAGCGAAATGCTAAAAATAGGTTTTGTAGATGTTGTAGACACTTGACTACTTGTCTGCCTGCCTGTCAGGGATTAAGAATTCTCCCTCTCTTCCATTTATTCACTGCAGATTTATTCAATATCTGCTACATAGCATGCCACACATAATATTAGCTCTTGATAAAACCTTAAAAGTGCATCCTGTGTTAACTATAACATGCGTCTTTTGTTCCTATAAAATTTAATAAAGTGCCAGCAGCAGATCTATTTTTCCACACCACACTTTTAAATAGTGATAGAAACTTTGGTGCTTTCCTTTAAATGATTACCCCTTTAAACTGTTCAATAAAAAATAGAAAGTTTTAAGCTGGTAAAAGGGTTTTTAAAAGATCTCGAGAGGGAGGTGAACGGGAAGTGAACAGGTGAAGGAGGGAAGCAGCCGACTGAAGTGCTCTATAATTGAAGCCTGCAGTGTGAAGCATCTTTCAGAAACACAAGAAAGATGGGTGCTACCAATGTGATTGTCAAGAAACCTTCACTGTAAGAGCATTAAAGCACCACAGTAGTTATTTCAAGAGTGGGTTCCTTCTATCCGTGCAGTTTAAAATAATCCCCGCCTACCATTCACTGGTGGTTTTTGTTTTGTTTTCATCTTTTCTCCAGTTTTCTTTTTTTCTTATTGGTGAACACTCTTAAGCACTCTTTAGATAAGCCAAGCAATTTCTTTAGAGTGGTCTAAGCCTAGCAAGAGGGAAATGGGGAAATATAATGTATGGGTGGGTGCAAGCCAAGGCTTGCCAGGTTAGGGCTCCCTTCCCTGTCCTTTCCACCCTGGGAAGCCAGTGGAGCCTCTGGAGATCAGTGACCTGTACTGTTACATAAGCATGTGCTTGTGGAAGCTGCAAGCTCTGGGCTCTTCCCCTCACGGAGGACACAAAGAACTGCCAAGGTATGAAGGTTTTGTCAAAGTGACAAAAGCAGACCTTAAAAGCTCTTACTTTTGAATGGTGTGGGTCTTTAATTCTTGCATGCCTTCACTTTTTCATTTTCATCTGTTTCCTTTGGATTTCTTTCTCCCTTCATGTGGCACAACAGAACTGCTTAAAAGTACATAGAAATGTACTCCCTGCTTATAAGGTACACAGGAAAGAGTAGCTTTCTTTGGGACAAACTCTCCCTTTAGAAACTCATTTACTTTGTCATCGTCTACTGCCTCTTCTGGACAGTATGTTAATACTTCAAAGACTACAGCATGGTTGCTACAATTTATTTTATGAAGAAGGCTCTTCTTTTATTCATTCTTTTATTGACTCTTCGATTGAGCCATTCTTGGGTGGGGTAGAACCAGAGATGGATATGACTAGGTTCTTGACCCAGAAAAATGACAACATAGGAGGAAAATGAAAACAAGAAGAATTTTAAAAGGAACTATTGTGGCGATCAGATCTGATCATTCTAACCACAATCTATAAATTAAACATCTGGTGTTTTCCAGGTAAAATGTAAAGCTGTATTTATCATCTTGTGCTGATTTTTTAGACACTCTCCTAGAGCATCTATTCAGAGGTCTATGACTAGCACTACTTCAGGTGCTGAGCACTAGGATTTTCTATAAATATGGTATTAATTCCTGCAATCTTCCAATTTTAGTTTAAGTGCTGTATTTATTGCAAGAGCTATTTGGTTAGTCATCTCAGAGTCAATAAACAATTCTTTCCTCTTGTTTTTACTCCTTACCTGAGCTTCTCTGACTACCCACTACGATTCCTTGGATCCTTGACAAAACTGTTCATTGATTAGATATTGGCAGGGCTTATTTCCCCTTCCTACTCACCCCATATCTAGCATGTGTCCTGGTTTTCATGATATATGTCTCGTATCTACTGCGAACACGTCAAGACTGCAGGAGTCTCAGCATATTTTCTTTTTACAGATAATCACTTGCTTTTTCAAGTGTTGAATCAGAGTTAAGTAAAAACTGACATGCCTGCGACTTACTTTTAAATAGCAAATCAAAACTGCCCCACACTGTCCAAAGTACTAAAGTCCCCATTTAAATTGTATACTTTTACTAAAAAATCTGGCTAGGAATATGTAAATAACAAAAGTGAAATTGCTAAATTTCTTCATGACATATTTATAATTAACAATCAGATGGCTATCAACTCTGTTTCCAGAATTTCTAAAATACACTGTTGATATTAGGGAGGCTTTTCAGCAACAAGCTTAACAAGTATAGGCCTCAAATCAAATCAACAGAAACAGTCTTTTAAATCTTTGAATATTCATTTGCATTTATGCATTAAATTTCAGCAACCACACTTGCTTTTAAATTTTTGGAGTGTTATTTTTCTGCACAAACTAACTGCAAAGAACACAACTGATTAAAAATATAAGTAACTTGTTCTTAGTTTGCCTATGACTTTCCAATAGCACTTATTAAATTTCTTATCCATAACTGTAAGCCTAATATAATTATTTTATTCTCCATACTAGAGTCATGGATCCTAGCATATATATGCTTTCTCATGTATATGACCGCTCCCTGTCCATATTCCCTGCTCATGTGTCATCAGGTGCCACAGTCAGCTATATGCACAGTCCACCTTCCTAGTTTAATGGTAAGCTACTTGAAGGGAAGCCTCCTGATCCACGGAAGGTATAAAAATGAAACCAGGGATCTCACATTATTACGACTCCTCTTTTCACACTGATTACAAGAGAAGCAAAGGGAAGAATACTGAACCCCATGTCTCTTTGACTCAGCTCACCCCTAACTATCCCCTGGCAGAGGGATGGAATTTATTACATCCTCAACCTTATAGCACAGTGCCCCACCCACAGGGCTAAGAGTCACAAAACAGGTAATGTGATGTTCGCTGTTGGATGCAAAATGAATGCAATGTGTTGGCAGCCTTGAACTAGACAAGGGTTCTAAATGGAGGAACTGAGGCAAATGTATGCACTGGAAGACCAGAAGGCTGCAAAAATAACAAAATAAAACAAAACACAAAGAACTGTCACAAGATGGCAAGTACTGGAAAAGCTGGGCAACAGTACTTAATGGTGAGGAAGGGAAACAGGATGTGCAGACTGACAAAGAAGGGGATCTGAAATTCTCAATTCACTCTTGGTAACGTGGGACTACACAAAAAATTGAAAGTGGTTTTAAATGAAGCTCATGTGATAATGCCGAGGCTGCCACATTGTCTGGGTTGGTTTGTGTCTGTGTCAGCATGGAAATGGGGTGCTTTTCCTTACCTCCAGATGCTCTAAAATATAGGGCGGATTTGTCATGCCAAGCCTCAGCATTGCTCCCTCAGGAATCACTTCAACCAGTTTCCACAGGAGTGCGGGGAGATCAGTGCCAATATCTCTGCCATAAGCTCCTGTGTCTTCACTGGTCAACCATATCTCACAAACACCCTCTGTGAATCAAAGGAGATAATTAACAAATCTGCTGCAGAGCTGCTTCCTTCATCATACAGCTGCTCACTCTTTTCAATGCAGTCTTCTCAGCATTATTATGCAGGCAGTCTGTGTATTCAATTGCAGAAAAAAGCAGCTTATCCCATGGAGGCACTGGGTTATTAAGCTCATTTTATGAACACCAAAGAGTTACAACAGTGCTGTAAATTATCAGTGTGTTCTAAGGAACGATTAACATTCAGAGCCAAATAGTTCAGCCATGTTTTCTTCCAAGCACTTTGATCAAGTCTAAAGCTTCGGTCCCATCACAGAGAATACCTATCCTATTGAGCACCACGGCCCTGGAACTGAGCAGTCACTCCATAGCATAGGTCTATCAGCAGTTAGCTCACTCATCAGTCTGTCACCACCCCCAGGAAAAATGTCAAGGGTGGTTAAGGTTTAACTCATAAATTATTAATTATGTAGTATCCACTTCTCCTGTAGTCACTATCTAATTTGTCTTTTTGAGTCGATTAACAATAGAGTGCATCATATGGCTTTGTTCAGAGAAGTTGGTTGCTGTGTATTTGTACTGGAAAACCTGTTTACTGACAGCTTGCATCCTATTTTCCATTAATCAGACCTTAGGAACATGTATATATGTTTTATTGCCATTATTGTTATAAACAGTCCCAACTTTGAATATTACAGCCTACAATAACTTCCTTCCAAAAATCAAAAGGAAATACTTTGGGATAACCTAATATTATTGAAAATGAATAAAACAGATTTAGCAGAAGCCACCCAGGGTTGCATGGCACACCGAACATTTCTGAATGCATATTCAATTTAAGGATTAGACTATTTCAAAAGGCCAAATGATTCACAAGTCTCAATAAACAATGAAATGGGCCTGTGGAATTTGTTCGAGCTAAAGTGATCTACTGCTTCTGAAGAACCTCAGCACTCACAAGGCACACAAAGGAAGACTACAGCCTCAACCAGAAGTATAAGCTTCTGGGAAGAATCTCAAAATTATAATTTTAAATTGTCTGCAGTTGACAGAACAGAAGATTTTCTAAAATACATTTAAATATTCCTAGCCAAGAAAGACAACAAATAAAACACACTGCTTTTTTTGTGAATGTGAACTTAAAACTAACAGAATACAGAAGCAAAAAGATCTTCATTCTCCCTAGGGTGTTCCACAGAGGTGGAGAAATAAACATGAAGTTAAGAACACCAATCATTATTCTTTCCTTTAGAATAAGAGATATATTTACTTTATCAAAAAAGTTGGCAAGCCACACAAAAAATATGTTCTCTGCCCCCACCTGTCTTTCTCTGACAGGCACGTCCTCTCCTACACCTAAGCAACACAGAAAATACAAGGGTAGAAATAGGATTTTTGTTTCCTGGAATTAAAGAATCAGTGACTTGGCAAAGAAAACAGCAGATAACAACAACAAAAATCTCCATTTAAAAGGTTACACATGTGTTTAGTATTTGAAAAGCAGTAGTGTTATGAATATGTGGGTTTTCTTAATTTACATATGTAGTTCCAGAAATTAATAAAACTTTGCTTAGTTTTAATAATTTAATAAAAAATTGTATACTCAAAACAAAGTCTCGCATGTTTAAAGGCTCCCTTTATAGTCTTGTAAGTTTATAAATACAATTTTATAAATATTCTCTGCCCATGGAGTAAATATTCTCCAACTGAAAAAGTAGATTGCAATTAGTGGCATCATCTTTGTTTCAATATTACATATGCCATCAAACACTGGACTCATGCAACCTTATTTCTTTTAAATCTTATCTCAAAATCCACTCCAGGAAAAGAGATGGCTAAGTAACAACATAAACAGATTTTAAAACACTCTGAAAGAGGTTATAAAAACAGGACATTATCCATGATTTTCCAGTTACTGGCATTTGAGCAACACAATATGAATATTTTAAAATGAACAGAATAATTTTAATTTATAATTTTTCCATCCAAATGGTTCCATGTTACGCCTTATGTAGAGAGAGCAAGTTCCTGGAACAGTGCCTTGCTGTTGCTAGATGAATATAGAAGGGGAAAAATCACTATGAATAGGAATGGAAATAACATCCAAGCAGAAACAGCAGCCAGCTCTAAAGCTGCATAGGTGGGGACCAATAGCCCCCTGGTGGGCTGAAACTTCAAATTAAATCACATAAAGAGGAAGCAGCTGTAACACTAAATCAGTAACAACAGGAATAATGGTCTTGATGCCTCCAAGATCAAGGCTGCTAAAGTGTTCTATATAACAGCAACCTGGCAAAAAACGCAGTGAAATGAGAGAACGTGTGCAAAACGTGAAACCCATGGACTCCAGGAGATTGTGCCTGGCCAATTCAATCCAAAAATTTGTCAAAGATGATTTTGCTCTTAATGTGAGAAAGTTCAGATTTTGTAAGGTTATGTTATAAGCATGAATTCTAATGAGAGCTGATCCCTTAAATAGTTAGGATTTAGAGAGTCATTTCATACTAAAGGTGAAGCTAAATATGGACTCCCCATGCCTGACATCCTTTTCCCTGGAAAGTCTTGTGATTACTCATAGTGCAAGCAGTTCCTGTCAGGTCAGCTTGCATATGAATTCACCAGGGAAGCTGAAGGCGGCAGTCTGTAATCACTAATGGATATTGGGACACATGCGTGTCTCTATGTGCACACGTAATTGGCTATACTTATGGACAGAAGTGCTTGCCTAAACAGCCTCATTCCTTAAGGACTTCAGTTATGAGCTATATTCCTTTGCACATTCATTTCTTTATTTGTCCATCAAACATTTATGAGGCTGTTACCTACTATGTGCCCTGCAGCAATTCCAGCTCATGACAGATATGGATTTATCATTAAACTTCTGTGATCTAAGATTGGCTATATTATCCAGGAGCTGGTGAGGGGACACTGACAGACATTCTGCGAACTTCATACACATCCCTAACAGTGGTGGTGGTGGTGGTGTTGGGGTGATGGGGTGGTGGTTATTGAAAAATGTAGCCTTAAAAACCAAAATGAAGGGCAACTAGGCTGCTGGACGTGGACATGATGTCAACCCCAGTGAGATAGGCCCCGTCTGCAACATAATGTGGACTTTGATTAATACATATCAGAAAAACAAACACATGGAAATGAAAAAGAGAAGCAAGCAGGAAAAACTGAGATAAGGGAAGTGAATGCCCAGTAAAACCTCCCATGCCTGTAAAAATAAATACATGCAAAAAAGAAAGTAGTGGCTGGAAAAGTGGGAGACAAAAATTAGCTTCTTTAAGCAACCAAAGAGAAATTTCACTTTCTTCTGAAATTGTTCATCTACCTGACTTTTGTTCATTTTTCTTAAATTGTTCAGTTGATCTGACTTCTAATGAACCTTAGGTTCATCAAATCATCTACCCTTGTGTTGCGTTAATTTTAGTAAAAAGAAAAGCAAATTCTAGGGAGAAATAAAACATCTTGCAAGTTAAAAAAAGAAGACCCTTTGGCTGATCAGCCTACAGTTGAAACACAAAGCTCTTTTTCCCTGAGCAGAGAGCAACTGCAACCATTGGATGATGATCTTCGCTCCACGGTAATTTGAGATGACAGAGGATGGAAAAAGGGGGAGACATACAAGGTTAACAATAAAAGAAAATTAATTTTCTCAACAAAATATTCTCACAAAAAATCCTGTTTGAAAAATCAAACTTTGCAAAAAACTCAACTCCAAAAGATTATGATTCATTATAATTTTCTTGTGTATGAGCTTAATTATAATACATTAAAATATGAAGATTGATTTCATCTGGTCAGAGAAGTGATATTTCTCTAGCAGCTCTTGCTTTATCAAGGGTGACAATTTCCTCCATAATAAGTTGTTTCAATTATTCCATTATGAGTAATCTCTCAAAGTACGGATTACAAAAATGTGAAAGCTATACCAGGGATGTCCAACCTTTTGGCATCTCTGGGCCACACTGGAAGAGTTGTCTTGGGCCACACATTAAATACACTGCAACACATAATCACAAAAAAATCTCATGATGTTTTAAGTAAATTTATGATTTGTTTGACTGCATTCAAAGCCATCCTGGGCTGATGGGGCCCACTGGCTGCAGGTTGGACACCCCTGTGAGTGTAAACTATGATTGATGGGATCAATAATTAAAGAGCACTACATGGCAAGAAAATCTGAATCAACTAAACATAATAAAGAAAACCACCTCAACATATGCTAAATCTTTGCCCTGACCTGTGTGACTCAGTTGTCTGGGTTTTGTCCTACAAAGTGAAAGGTCACCAGATAGATTCCCAGTCAAGGCACATGCCTGGGTTGTAGGTTCTATTCCCAGTCAGGGCGTGTACAAGAGGCAACCAATTGATGTTTCTCTCTCACATCAATGCTTCTCTTCCTCTTTCTCCCTCCCTTCCCCTCTCTGTAAAAATAAATAAATAAAATCTTTTAAAATGTACTAAATCTTTCTTCCTCAGAAGATGTGTTCACTCTGCATCTGCCTTCTGCTCTCCATGGTGCTCCCCTTGCCTTTCCATTACTCCTCTCAATCCCGCCCTCTGTCCTCCACCAGCCCACCAACCCATTCCAGCCTTCACGCTCCATCTGTTTCAATGGCCAATAAGGAATTTAAATTCAATATGCATTGTTATATTTATTTAATGTGCATCAAATACTCGGTTCTTAATTCCTGATGCTCTTTTTTAAGGGTAACAGTGCATATTAAGTACATTTTTATAGGCTCATTCTTCTTAAAAATGATTTTAGAAAATTCAAAAATAAGTGTGAACCTCTGTTTAAACACTTGAAAGGTCATGGAAATTAATTCAATGGAAATGTTTCTAAGTAATAATATATATAGGCAGCTTTCAGTTATGTAACTTATTTATTTAATAGCAAATTAGACAATATGATTCCTATGGTCCCTTCTAATCCTATTACTAGACACTCCAGGTTTTACATTTTCCTGTTAGATAAAAAAGGACTTAAATGAAAATTTTATTAAAGTTAGCCTCTTAAGAGGATCAATTAAGGCTATCTTTTATATAATGATAGTATGTCACTGATAAAAACCCAATTAATAGGCCACTTTAGAAGACAATTATTCATTACCTAATTCATCAATCACATCTACTTTTACAAGCTTAAAAGAGTTATTAGTGACCTGAAGTTTTCTTCTCTGTTTTTTTTTTGAACAATGTTGAATTTAGAGGAGGGTTTCAAGAGTCCTACAATGAATACTTGTTCCTGCCTTGTTCAGACTCATTGTATCGCATTTTGTTACTATTGTAGCATTCTGTCTCTTCATAACTACAAGCCCATTTGTTTGTTTGTTTGTTTCCTGAGCTCTCTGAGAATTAGTTGCACATGTGATGGCACTTAAACTATAAGTAGATCAGCATGTATCTTCTAAGACCAAGACCATTCTCACCCATAATCACAATACAGCGACAGCTCTTGACCAATATTGGACAACACTTTCACTACAGCCAGACTGACTCAATTGTATTTCCTTGTGCGATTCAATGGGGCTCAGACTTCTGTCCTTCAGCATTTGCTGCAGTTCCCTGTCTAAAATGCCTTCCAGTCTTCTTTGTATAATGAATCCCTCTTCCTGGAAACCATCTTGAGCACTGAAACTAATTTAGATGCTCTTCTCCTGTGCTCCCAAGTATTGTGTGCAAAATTCTGTATCAGAATGCATTATAATTATTGGTTTGTTTGTCCACCCTTATTGGATGTAAGTATCTCCCTGGCAGAGGTGCAAAAACCTTAGAAAAAATACATATATGCCTGGAAAAGATTATGGTATGTAGCAAATAGGAAGTATTTAATACATTTTGGTTCTATATGCATATATAAACATACACATGCATGTACATGCATACATACACAGAGTGTTCATAGAAGTCCACATGAGCTCTGTATTAGGCAATGAGGAAATATCAAAATGAATTTTCTTTGGAAAATATGAATATGCGGCTTGAATGTTGCAAGGTGTGCTACATGGTCTCTCTTAACTTCTGCACAGATTAGCACTGTTTCTTAAAGCTCCCTGTTATTCCACAGTGGCAGCTGGAGAGCACAGCACATACATACAAACCATCTTTTTATTTAGAAGACCTTCCAGCTATAAATAAATCCAGATAGATCAATTACTCATAAAACAATTAAACTTTAAAATTATCTTTTTTATTGCTTTAATAACAAGAGTTAATAAAGAGACTATTTCCAGAGCATCCTGACATCTATGATTATAGTGATACAAAGAAAAAAAAAAAACATGTTGGCATAAATTTATAATGTTGCTAAACAAAAACAACCTGTTTAAATTATTTCTTTTAAAATTTCACAATCAGAAAGAATATTACTTCCATACTTCTATAAAAATTTGGAAATAAAGGAAAGGTAATAACAAAACAAACACCATGAAAAGACGACAGGCTTTCTGGAAGCAAAGCTCTGGTACTCCAGTGTCCAAAATCTGCAATAAGCCTCAATGAGGCAGATTAAGTTTCTTCTATTAATATCACCGTGTGTTTTGTTCCCCATACAGGCTGCTTTAATATCCGTAGAGAAATACAGATGATGGTGTCTGAATGGGGCCTCTGGTGTTTCAGCAGGATGTGGGAAGACATGCTATTTTGTCTTTAAAAACTCACAACAGACTCAACTTCCAGCAGTCCAAACATTACAGATATTAAAGGAAGTAGGAAGAGGAGAAAAGAGAATAACTGGATGTTTGCTATGAAGATTTCTATCAGTCTGATCCTGGTGATTATATTTTGGAAATTTATCCATATTCCAAGACTAACTTAAAGTGTTATAGAGTAGTTTAGAAGGTAAAAGAAAGTAAAGAACCCATGACTTTGCATGATTTAGGCCACTGAACTCAATTAAAGAATAGAGAACAAACAGAAATTAAATATTAAAGAACAGAATATTTTAATGACTAACATTTTATGGTCCTCAAGGTCTTTCCAAAAAAAAAGTACACACACACACACACACACACACACACACACACTAAACAATCTACAGCCAAATATGACCAGAAATTCTATAGTTCAAATTAGGGAAATTTGACTTTGAACATAAAACTTATAAATTAATATTTTAAATATTTAAACAGCAAATATAGTTTTCTACTTTATATTATACTATGTTCAGTTGGAAGATACATCAGGTACATAGTATAGTTGTCCTAATACAAATAAAACATCATTCATTCATTCATTCATTCATTCATTCTTCTAGCAAGGATTTGTTGAGTATTACTATGTGCCAGGCACTGTTCTATGTCTTAGAGACAAGACTTCTGATTTCATGAAATTTATTTAAGTGAGAGAGACAATAAAATAAGAGATAAATAATATATTATCAAGTAAAACAACGACTAACAGAAGTTTTTAAAGCAGGATGAAAGGAATGAATGATGAAGTAGCTGGGAAAGGACATTGCTGTTTTTGACAGAGAATAATTGAGGAAGACTCACAATGTATGAAATCTGAATGAACCAAGGTAGTAAGGCACATAGATCAGTTATCTGAAGGAAGAGCACTGGAAGCAGAGGGAATATAAGTATGAAGACTCAGCATGAGTATGTCTGACAATTCCCAAGGCACCACAAAGAGGTCAGTGTGGTTGGGGAGGTGAGTGAGGTGTGTGCAGTGAAAAAGAGTTCTAAGATGGGAGCCAGTGGTGATGTAAGTTGTTGCATGAGCCTCACACTGAAAGGGAAGAGCTAAGAGAGCAAAGATCACATGGTCAGTAACCTATTCACTGCCATATGCAATACATATACAATATGTACATTATACTTGCTCTCAATAACTCCATGTTTGAAGATACTCTCATGCTTAAGGTCATGAATATTCAGTAAGTTTTAGAATTCTCAAGTCACTAGATTTGGTATATAGGAAGGAACAGAAAAAATAACATGAAATTGTCTAGTTTTTCTAAAAAATGTTTCACCTTTTATTTTTGGAGGTGGAATTTATTATAATTAACTGAAATGAGTGAAACAAAACTAACAAATTTAAATAGCAGCAAGTATAAGAAACCTGAGACCATTAACACATTTATGCTTTCTACTTGGTAGCACCTATAGGAAAAGGAAATGGTGCTGGCCTTTTAAGTCTTCTCACTTTCCTTCTTCCTTCCTTCCACCCAACAGAACTTAAGTACTACTCTTGAGCCCCAACTTCTCACTTAGCATTATTTAAGTTGATACTCGAAAGCCAGCATTTGCCACAAGCTCAGAGAGTCTTCAAAGAGGTTGAACCACTGCTGCAACTTCCAAAGGAAGGAGGACAAATGAGTAAAATAGAAACCCCTTATGAGGCAGGAAAAGAAAAAGTCATTTTTCCTTCATTAGAGAAAAAAGTAGTCTCACCATCAAGAGTCTACTACCTACACACCAAGT
The DNA here is from genome assembly GCF_004126475.2 of Phyllostomus discolor. Taxonomy (NCBI): domain Eukaryota; kingdom Metazoa; phylum Chordata; class Mammalia; order Chiroptera; family Phyllostomidae; genus Phyllostomus; species Phyllostomus discolor. Next base: position 75,943,704 of record NC_040907.2, read on the forward strand.
AACTATAATGATAGAATAATTCAAATTTTCGAAGTTTTATATAACTGGTAGTTGACAAAAATTAAAATAATCAGACTAGAAAATTCTGATACATACCTAAGCTATATCTTAAATTTAAAAATTCCTACAAACAAAGCACTACAAACACTTGCTTTGGTATACTAAAAGGTGATTTTAATATCTACTACAACAGAATAACATATACATGTATATTACTTGACAAAGCTATGATCATCAAAATCACATGTACCAACATGTCTGTTTCTGGGGAGCAATGTGTAACATACATTACAAATTATGGACTCTGATTATATTAGCAACACAGAAGTTTAATTAAAAGGAAATACTGCGAGGACCAGCATTTCCACACATGCAGAATTAACTGTTATAGGAATTGCCTTAATGCTGTAAGCCACTAGGAAATTTGACTAAATATATGAAGCCATCACATAGGGAATAAAAGGCAGTGCATGACTGTGATTTTTGAGAGAAGCAAACAAGGTGAAGTCCTATGACTGGTCATCTTACTACCCAGAAGCATCTTCTGGACCACAGTGCAGAACAGGGGAACCAAACAAAGCCCGATGCTCTTGCTAAATTGGGAAGACAGAGATTGTAGTTCAGAAAGCTACAATTTACTGGGTCAAATGTTAAAGAGGTAAAAGTTGCATGGAGAAGAAGTTCCAAAGATCAGCAGAGGGTTCCTCCCAAGTTTTTAGCTGGGTTCTCTCTGGACAGGCATGAGACGAAACTAAATCCCAAGGCTGGGGAAAGAATCACGGGAAAGCCGTAGATTAAACAATTCTTAAAAGTCACACAGGACAAAGAACAATTTATGTTCCTGCAAGACGCCCCCTACCCCCCAAAAAAGCCTTAGAATACTTGAGTCATTAAATAGAATCCTTAGAAGAGTATTTTTGCCTTAGTGATGGAGAAAAATTCATTTTAATATAGAAGTTGCTCTGAACGTATACTACTAGACATTAAAAGAAATTTGAGGCTTCAAAACATCAAATTAGTTTAAAATAACTTAAATCTATGACAGAACAAAGTCCAAAACTCTTCCAAGGCAGGGTACTATGGTATCTTGCTGTGTACAATATGCACCCACATTTTTCACCCAAACCTGCAGGAAAAGAAATCTTTTAATTATTTATTTCTTTTTTAAAAGATTTTATTTTTAGACAAATGGGAAGCAAAGGAGGAAGAGAGAGGGAAACATCAATGTGTGGTTGCCTCGGTTGCCTCTCATGCACCCCCTACTGGGGACCTGGCCCACAACTCAGGCATGTGCTCTGACTGGGTATCGAACCTATGACCCCTTGTGTTTGCAGGCCAGTGCTCAATCCACTAAGCCACACCAGCCAGGGCCATTTTAATTTTTTAATTCAACTTTTTATTTATTTATATTTAGAAACAAAACCAACCAGTGTATTATTTTGCATGCGGATAGTGTTATTGCTTTCTAGAGTTACACTTTTAACTCATAGGCATACATAAAATAATTGAAAACATTTATATAGATATGGAATTAGTACTACTCATGTGTAATGTGTATCCTTATTTTTCCCTCAAAAATTTGGGCAAAAAAGTGTGTGTTATACACAGCAAAATATGGTAGTTACCAAGATAAGAGACTGTTCTGTGTATGTGAATCCTTGGCTCGTGGGCTGCACCACAAGGGCTTTCTCTGAGGTTAAAGCAGGGCAGCCCAACCCAGTCTCTTTGTCTAAAGCAAATTGAGAACCTATTTCCCTCAACAGTGAGTAGAGCTTCCTGAGTCAAAGTAGCAAATGTCAGGAGGCTTCTAAAACATGTCATCTTATTTTAAAAATCTACCAAATGAACACATTCTTCTGCAAATAGGCTTCCCATGATACACACAAAAAAGAAATTTTATATACTCTGTTTGCAATTAGAAAGTGAAAGACTGCCTTCTGAAATATCACAGTACTCCCATTATCACCATTAAGTAGTATTCACTAAACAGTCACCACCAAGCCCTACCTGAACTTTCCCAGGGCACATATAATCAAAACTGATGACCAAGTATGAGGGAGAGCTAAAGAAAATAAATGTACAGAAGAAAAGTCTGAGTTAACTATTTACAAAATAGGCCAATAAAACCCTAAGGAGTGGGCCAGTGAGGTGTGAAAATGATAATATCAGCAGGCAACAGAAAAGAATGTTTTTGAGGCACTCAACTTAGATATATATATATATATATATATATATATATACAATATGTTAAATCTACATTTTTTTTTAATTTTTTTTAAAGATTTTATTTATTTATTTTTTAGAGAGGGAAGGGAGGGAGATAGAGAGAGAGAGAAACATCAATGTGCAGTTGCTGGGGGTCATGGCCTGCAACCGAGGCATGTATCCTGGCTGGGAATCGAACCTCGACACTTTGGTTCGCAGCCCACGCTCAATCCACTGAGCTATGCCAGCCAGGGCTACATTTATTACGTATATATGCACTAATATAAAGGGGAAACTAAGGGATGAGGTGCACTACAGTAAATGAATCAAAATAATATTTAGAGCTGTAAAAGAGAATCCAGTAGCTGGCAGGGAACATGCTCTTCTACAGAAGCGGGCAGGGAAGCAGGTCTAGCGTGTGGCTAGAAGAGTCCAATTCTGCATACCACACAGGGCAGACTGAACAACTGGAACAGAAACAGTGGGGGTTTGAATAAGGGGTAAAGCGTCTGGCTCCCCAACCAATATATTACAATTTAGCCTTAGAAAACCATGCCTTTCATCACAGGTACCACTTAGGACACCAAAGTTACGGAATATTCATGATAAATTATGTCTTTTTAAAAGCTATTACCAATAAACAATGATGTTGTATACTTAAGTTTTATAAAAGGGATGCATGAAGTAGAACTAAAAGTTTTTTAAAAATCAAATGGCTTTATAATATGCCTTGAAGGTCAGAAACAGTCTCTCTGTCTAACCAATGAAATGAGAAAGGCAAATTCACAAATGAAGATAATCTGCAGAATATGATCTTTGAGTCCCTTTTAGTCAACATGTTACTCACAGTAATTCCACAATATTATCTGAGTGAAATCCATGTGCCAGGCACCACACTTAGGACACAAAGAGGAATAAGACATCCCAGAAACACACTGTCTAGTGTCATGTAGCAGCAGAAGCAACTTACATGTAAAAAACAGAACAAACAAAAAAACACTTTGAATGGATGTCTATTTTCAAAAATCTCCCCCCTCCAAGAGATAAAATCCCCTCTAGCCCCGACTCTAGAAATGCCTAGTCATACCTGCTATTATGTGTGAAGTAGTTACAGCCACACCTTGAACTGCAATGATTCCTCATACCAGGACCCTCCAACTCCCAATGCTATTTATTTTACCTGTGTCACTGGATGTAGTCTATTTTTAATCCTCTTACTAATCGGTTTTTTCAAACTACCGTGATCAGTACCACTGTCCATATAATGCTTGGAACATCACTAGCATCCAGTAAATAACAAACCAGCTATACTATTGAAAATAAATTAAAAAACAAGCAATGAATCAAGAGAGTAGAAATCTCTGTTGGCCATAGAATTGCTGTCAGTGACACTAAAAGCTATTTATATAAAAGGCCCTCAAATTACAAAATATGCAAATTACCTTTATGCAAGAAATGTACTAAACATTCTAAGATTCAGAATGCTTAAACATATTCATTCAACTGGGATGATTTCAGATTAAAGAAAATAAGGACTGTGTAATTATATATACTTACCTTGACAAATAGAAAGCAATCTATGATTAGAACATAGCAATTAGTTACAAAATGCTTCACATGGATTTAATTACCCATCGGTCTACATGTAGCTTAATTACTTTTATCTCATTGCATCAGTAAAAGATTTCTGCCTGAGGCAACTGCCAGTCATATATTTATAAGGCTTCTAGACTTTACAGTGAATATATTATAACATTCAGGCAAATGTGCTAAAGTTACAGTTGCAGAGGCAGTCTTAATTTTGAGACTCTAGTTTTAGTTCATAAATATCTCATCACTTTCTCAGAGTCAACTATCATCTAGTTTTCACATTTACAGTGTCACCTATTTGGCTAAATAACATTGTTGACATAAACATCACCTCTGTTTATTCTAACCTTATAAAAGCCAGCAGGAAAGACCTTTAAAACCAAAACAATTATCTCATTACCGTGAGGTAAAGGGTGCTATAGTCTCATGGGTAAGGTAAACACTTAAAAATTCAGAAAGGAAGTGACCCCTTTTTCAGGACAGCTGAAGAATGTCCTTTTACTCAGTGGCTGACTCTAAGTTCAGAAAGATGGTGGCTTCATGGGATGAATGTTTTGTGATTCAGAATGGGAGTTTTTCTCTCCTTAGGAAGATAGGTCTATAGTTTTAAAATCAGCCAACCAAGGTTTGATTCCTAGCTCCTTTGCTGATTAACTCAATGTCTTTGGACAAGTTATTTTAATTTACCTCAGAATAAATAATAAGCATCTTAATTTAACATAACTGTTAAATTCAATGACACAAAAATATCTAGTAGAGGATGACTCATAGCAAATATAAAAGTTAATACAGTTTGCTGGGTTCCCCTAGAAGGGGCCTGTTGGGATTACATGAATTCATCAGAAAAAGGGGTCTCTGGAGCTAAGCAGAAAATACTCTCCTTAAATTTTTGTTTAGGGAAACACCGTAGGTGTTGATTGGGAAATCAGCTTCTCTAGAGCTGAGAGTTTTTCACTCTGGAATTGGTATTAGGGGAATCTGGCTTCATCTTACTTAAAATAATGAAAGAAACCTCTTCTATTAAGGAAGGTAGGTGTTCGGGCCAGACGGCATTTTGTCAGCTCAGTTTACAGAGATCTACGAAGGTTTCCTTTAGGGCTCACAAGTCTTCAGGAAGCCCTCTGGAATTTCTTTCTCACCCAAACCAGAGTTGCTTCTGCTTCTGCTCATATATAAACAAAACTGACAAGAAAAAGGGTCTCCAGTAGTACCATGCTTAAGAATAGCCTCTAAAGCATTTTAAAATTCAAGTGAGAGGCAGCGTGGACAAAACTCTAATAGTGTATGTCTGTGGTGATATCCAAGACTGTGTAGCCCAGTGAAACTGATAACCACACTAAGAGAAACACTAGGTTAGGGCTCATGAGAGGATATCACACCAACTTAAATATATTTAACTACAAAAATCTTTTAAAGAAAGATTTTATGTCTTTAAATTTTTTTTAATTTCCTCCTTGAGTTAATACACTACGATTTAATTCTTCCCAACTACTGATCCAGAAAAAGAATACAGGTCCCACATTTTTAAACAGAGCTTGCAAATGACTTGTGTGTCGCCATGATGTACAGGAGTTCCACCACAGTTGAGAGGAACACAGATTGGGAGAGGTTAAGTATGTGATACAATGACAAGATTTTATGGTTATGTGTGGACACAAAAGCACAGAGAAAGAAGTCAATGTTTGAGATGCATATTTAATACATGCAGATAATCCATATTGCAAAATCAATCTCCTGGAAATTTTATGAGTTTTTACTCCTTTATTTGTAAAATTCAAAGCAAGCAGTCTACAGCAGTTGCTCAAAAATTATTTGGGGGATTCTTTTGGCTTTCTGAGCAGCTCTGTGGCGGTTGGCAAGAACAAGCGCTTAATGAAAGGTGTTAAAGGGAGCCAAGAAGAAAGTAGCTGATCCATTTTCTAAGCAAGATTGGTGTGATATAGCACCAGTTATGTTCAATGTAAGAAATATTGGAAGAACACTGGTCACGATGATGCAAGGAAACAAAATCACATCTGATGGTCTCAAAGGTTGTGTTTTTGAAGTGAGCCTAGCTGCTCTGCAGAACGATGAAGTTGCATTTAGGAAAGTCAAACTAATTACTGAGGATGTTCAGGGCAAAAGCTGCCTAACTTCCACGGCACAGACCTTACCTGTGACAAAAAGTGCTCTGTGGTCAGAAAATGGCAGACCAGGGCTGATGCCCATGCTGATGTCGAGACTACCCGATGGCTATTTGCTTTTACTAAAAAACACAACACTCAGATTCAGAAGACCTCTTATGCTCAGCATGAACAGGTCTGCCAAATCCGGAAGAAGATGATGGAAATCATGACCTAAAAGGTGCATATGACTTAAAAGAAGTGGTCAAAACATGGCTCCAGGTAGCACTGGAAAAAACACAGAAAAGGCTTGCCAATCTATTTTTTTGCTCCACAATCTTTGTTAGAAGAGTCAAAATGCTGAAAAAACCCAAGTTTGAACTGGAAAACTCACTGAGCTTCACAGTGAAGGTAGCAGTTCTGTACATACTACTGGGGATGAGACAGGTGCTAAAGTTGAACAAGAATTTTTTTTTAATTCAGATATTTAATGGTGACAAAAAGTCCTATTTGTGATAAAAGAAAAAATGGAGGTTCTTTCAGGTAAGGGTATATGTTTTACTCATTTAGGTACCTCCAGCCTTTCCCACAAAGACTATACAGCACATAATAATACTCAAGTAATATTTGCTAAAGGAAGGAAAGGGATGAGCAGAAAGGAAAGAAATGCTTCTATTTTTTTCCCAGAAAATTTGTTCTACTGTTATTGTGGGTAGAAAACCATTTTTTTCAGAAAGTTTTCTAAATATAATTAGATGCTACAGAAACAAATACTACCATACATTTTCAAGAAGAACTTAATTGCACTTTAATCCCTTTGTGTGGCTTGTCCCAATAGTTGTCACCCAGGAATAAAAGAACAGCTTTGTCTTCAGAGAGCCAGCTGCCAGCCCAGTGCATACCCCCTGTGTTGGCTTCTCACTGGCAATGACAGTGAGCACAGTAATACCTTCTAGGACTTATTTGTAAAATTGACTAGTGACATTAGATGGTTACAATTCAATGACAGGAAGTTTTCCAGTAAAAACCTCAGCATAGGACCTGATACATGCATATACTGTATTTTTCAGACTATAAGATGTCCCCCCCCCCCCACCATTTGGGAGGAAAGGGGCGCGTCTTATAGTCTGAATGTAGCTTGCCTAGCTCGCTGTGTGTGTGTGGTGGGGGGTGGAGGGGGGTCACAGGAGGCAGGAGCAGGGTTGCTGCTACACTGGGCTGGGGGGGATTATAGTCTGAAAATGGTAGTCACTCTAAGTTGAAATGACTTCAAAGATAAATTACAAGTAGAAAAATATTGAATATATATCAATAAATGTGCACCCCTACATACAGAACACTGGTTCATGTTAGAGTAAGCTTTACAGTCAGGTCTGAGCTTAGGTTTCCTCAGCTGTGAGAGGAAAATAATCATACCCTATCTCACAGGGTTGATGAAATAGGATAATCCACACAAAGCAATTTCTACTCTGCCTGGCAAATAGTAAACAACCAACAAGAGCAACTGTGACTATTATGTGAGAGTCTAAAGTAACAGTGAGGAGACACGGATCCATTCGAGGTCTCCACGTGGGTTTTGTTTACTGGACTGGGGGCCATTGCTTTTGGAAACTGGAAATAACAATATGTTTAGTAAGACATTTGAGTTACTCTAGAATTTCCATTTGGAGAAGAAAACTACCTCTGTGATAATAAAGTTACGATAAAAAGATAATTGTGGCATAGCCTATTCAGACCTATATGCAGAAATTGCCCCATCTGCAAATGGGAACTACCCAAGCACAGAAATAGAACTTGATTCAGGGCTTTAAAAACAATAAAGTTAATTAAAAGAAAAAAATACTTTTTATAGAGTTCAAAAACAAGTTAATTTTTTTCTGAAATTCACATTTATAGTGTTAACAGTCAAGGAGTTAAAAAAAGTAATGAAATAAATGTTTAAAACCACTTCAACTGACTTCTATTATAAGAAGCTTTCTTTAGTTTGGTTTGAGTCTGCTTTTTAACTCTTTAAGTGTTTTTAAAATGAGATTGTTGTTTCAATGCAGCTTTTCCTGGTACTTTTTGTCAAGAAATAAGTCCAGAAATCACTTACACTTTTGATCTGGAAAATATAGTCAACTTGAGAAAAATTTTTCTTGTAAACCAACATTATGAAGATGAGTTAAAATAAATAAAAAAAAGAAATATTTAAATAAGTATTAAAGTCATAAACCAGGAGCTAACACCCTTAAAAAAAACACTGTGCCAAATCTCTGAGCCTTTTTATTCTTATTTTTTCCTTATATTCTTCGGGGTCAAAGGAGGAGATGTTGACATGAACCCACTTTTGGATGGCGTGCAGTCAGACGCATTAGCAGACCATCTGCCAGTGGGCAAGAACACAGCTGCCATTGGCCTCTGATGTGGACAAGGGCAGATCTTCAGGGTCGGTGTCAGCCAGTAAAAATTAAGAATAAAAATAGTAAATCAGCCCATGTCTTGGTTGCTACACATATACACACAATTTTGATAATTATGAATGTAAAAGAAAAAGCCAAATATAAAGCAAAAGTCACTGCCACTAACATCAAAATGTAGAAAGATTATTAAAGATTAAACAGGAAATATCCAGTCTGCTGTCATTCCTTCCTCGTGAACACCTGCCCTTTGTAGAACATCTGCATCCCACTGCCTTCTTGATGACATCGTTCTTTCCCTACTGCTGCTCTTGCGTCGGGACCCCTTCTGCTCTTCAGGGTTTTCCCTTCCATTTTCTTCCACAGTGTGCTGCATTAGAGACTGTTTTCCTTGCCACCAAGGCTAGCCTTTATTACCAGGAGGAATGGGATAATACCTCTATGTGCCCTCCCCCACAGAGAAGACCTGGAGTATCCTCAAGACGATCCAGTAAATGAGTGAGCTGCATACATTAAAGCCATCTGTTGTCGCCATCTGCCCAGAAAAGTCATCTCACCAAGCCTGGTCCTTGAAGTGATGATCTCTTCTGTGTCTGCTGGGAACCTCCCATATTGTCTGGAACTGCCAGGATTTATTCTAACCAATGCTAGAAGAAGATGAGGCTACATTTCCACTGGACAGTATTAAACTCAAGAGGGAGGGGCAGTTGCGGGGGTAGGGGCTGAGGCATAATTTACTTACAAGATGTAATGAGTATCAATTGGCTTCTATAAATAACATCTTCAAGATAAGATGGAACTCAAAACAAAAGCCCCAAGATGTTATGAATCCAGGACTCTAGTTATATGTGTTTGGAGTAGAATATATTTTTGTATGGAAAAGGTTCATAATTTTTTCAACTCCAAGTTCTGAACATCCAACTTCAAAAAAAAATATTGGAAACCTCGGGGACAGTCTACTGGAGAAGAAAAGATTTTAATTTTAGCACTTCAAGTGTTGTCTCACTATAAATAAGTCACTTGGTTTTGCTGAATCCCAGTTTACTCATCTGGAAAATGGGAGATTAAACTGGGCTACTTTGCTCAACTTTTGGGGTTAGAGATCCCTTTCCAAAAATAAGGCACATACAACATTTCGTTTGATATTTCAGGGAATTCGTAGATCCTAAGGAGCATATCTGTGGAAAAATTTCTGGAGTATATGTTAAGATGTAATGCTCGATCAGTGCACACAACAAAATATTTTTTTTTTAAAAAAGATACACAATTTATACTACTAGATAATCAGTTTCTTCAAATCCCCACTTAATAGCTATTGGATAATTACTTCAAAACTATAAGTTTAATGAGACTGAAAAAACATACTTGCCCATGGAACCCACATACCCACACATTCTGCATAATCATGAAAGACCCACTCTGTCAGCCAAGGATGGCGACTGGTTGGCAAGTGACTTCAGTACTATAACAAGAGTCATAATTTCTCTGTCTTGAGCCTTCCAAAGTTTTCACCAAACTTTAATGAAATAGTTGCTCTAAGCTACTATCTCTAAAAACAGATTTTCAGAATCAATCATTTCCCTTTTATATCAAACAAAGGCTGTTGACTTAGAAAAACAGAGTAAGACTGGCTAAGAAAGAAGTATCTCAACTCTCAACTAGCAAATGATGCTGTTAATATATAATCTTCCAAGATTTTTTAAAAAATGTATAATTTTAATTTTTATATTTAGTAAAGCTTTTATGATGACTGACAAAGAAGGTAATATAATTAAAGATGTATAGACTCTTTGAAGTTTAACTAGGAGACACCACTCTGAGGAGTTAAGAAATAACCATTATTCCTGGATTCAGGCTTATTAGTTACCAAGACAAACAGAAAATAGTAAAGCAAAAAAGCACACCCCTCCTTTAGGAAATCTGGGACATGATTCCCAAAGTATTTTCAAATTCTAGAATTCTAGAGTCTAGAACTTACCTTTCTGTGCAACGTAAGTCAAAAATTTGATTTTCCATTTATCTTTGCTACTATGGTTAAAAATCGATGAAAAGGCAATATTAATGCAAAAGAGGTGTACTCCTACTGAATTATTAATGGGCAATACAACTGTAAATGTTTCTGTTCACCATTCTTCACTACCCTTGCAAACAGTTTCAAAATGGGAGCTGCTGAAGCATGAAGACTGTTTGCAGCCATTGCTTTTTGAGGTCACAGTGCTGGGAATTGGTGAAATTCTTGCCACCTTGGGTTATTATCAGACATTGTGAACTTTTTTTGAAAGCAGACTATAAATTCACAAGAGGATCCCTTTCCTTCAATAAAGGAAATGTTTAAAATGACCCCCATCTGACATTTTAATGTATTCTTCTCAAAGACTGACATAAATATTTAATATAAGAAAGGCAGTGTTTAAACACAATGAATAGCTTATGAAATTAAAGTTGGCTGACGAATTACACTGTGTACATAATACACTGTAAATAATGACAAAGAAAATATGAGCAGCATTACTAACCTTCTCTTACTTCTCTTGACATTTCTTAAGGAAAATTCAAAAGATACTTAAATATAAAGGTCAACTTAATTGGCATGAAAGGGTGACTAACTCTGTAGAGCCATTCTATTCTTGACTCTGTATCTAACATCTTGGTACATTGCCCACTGAAAGGATACCATATAAACTGTCAATTTCTCAAGCAGTCTCACTTAACCTGCTAACTGCTTTCATAAGAAGTCACGGAATTAGGAGGATACCTTGTATCTAGTCCCTGGTTTAGTCTCTTGTATTCACATAGGAATCAGCACCTAATGGTCCACTTTTCTATGGAAGGCATCCAATACACATTTATCAAATAAGTGCATCTAGTTACTATCAGATGCAATTATATACTGCATCCAAATTGCTAAGAAAAGATGCTTTTCTGGTACTAGTAAAACAGCGAACCTGCATATTTTCTACTTTCATCAATATCCAGAGAATATTCCTTAGACTTTGTATTCAAAGAAAGGGGGAACAGCTGTTACCTCTTCTTCTCATAACTCCTAATCTCTTGATTCTTCTACTCAAATCAAACAATTTCAATTTCTCGTAATTTCCCTCAGAGATCTCTTAGAATCCATTTTCAATGCATTTCTCCAGAGTGTAATAGAAGAACTATTTCTCAATAGTTACACAGGTTAGCACAAAGTAATGCTGACTCTACAAGAATAACACATCCTGACACAGTAAGCGTGCTGCCCAGACTCCCCTGGGGTCAGTGCCAAGCCTCCACTGTGCACACAGACAGCTTCTCAGTTCAGCACACTACGTACCCGTCAATATATCTGACCAAACTTTACACAGTAAGTCAGAGCGTTTTATTCTCTTGATTCCACCAACATCCCCATATTGATGTCACACATCAATACCCTTTGCATGATTGTACTAAGTAAAACGCGATGTTGTTCCACACTGAGGATGTCATCTGTAGGGCACCATCCTCGGGCCCTAAATAGTGCTCTGTAGATTACTTTTCAATATGCATGAATTCATTTTCCTAAAATTCTTAGGGGAAAAATACACTGTAACTTGTCAAAAGTTTCATTTATATCAAGATAGTATTAATTTTCCCTATTTTTATGTGGGTTGTCACTCCATTATAAAAGAGAGAAACAAAGTTGATTGGAAGTGTTCTTCAAAATGTCACAGTGCCCACTAACCAGTATTACTGGCTTGGTATTTTGACTATTGGTTGAGGTTCTATAGCTGCCCACTTCTTGTCATTAGTATGATTTATAGATATGTCTATTTTTTTAAAAAGATGACTGTATATAATGGAATCTAAGACATCTAAAAAGCTTTTTAAATCACTGTTTAAAATAACTTCCAGGTTGCCTTAATAAGATATTTTGAGGCAAATACCACTCCACTCAATACTCTATGCCTAATTCTTAAGATATAGAACAAACATTAATTATGCTATTCATTCATCTTAACAGACATTTTAAATGACATACAGATACAGCTTAAATTACAAACCATTTGATAAATGATGGAAATTTCTACGTATTATTTAGACTCACTAAAACAAACTTTGTAATGAACAAAAGCTTCCTAAATGAGAGTTCTTGCTTGAATAAAGTCAAATACAAAACTCAACCCCTGTCTTTCTATTCTCACCTCAATCTTTAGTCAGACATTATAAAATATAGCCTGTTGTTCTGGGGCAGGGAAAGCACAGAGTTGTTTAACACAAACAATCAAAGTTTTGTATTGAACCCAATGCACTGGGAAAATAAGCAACCCTCAGTTTATCCTCACCATTTTATCACTGTAGTAGCTTGCTTGTTGTTTTTCATAATATATCAAACACACATACACACACACACACACACACACACACACACACACACAGATATGCTACTAGATATACAAATACTCAAAATCTTCAGTTTAGGCACAGTCTCCTCCATAAAGCTCCTGTATTTCTTGGTGAGATCACTGCTTGTTAAGTTCCTCCCTGATCCCCACATGGCCTTCCCAGTAATCTGGAGTGCTATAACAGGGTAAAGAAAGAAAAACAACAAAATGAGAGTGTCTTTATAGGCTAAAATATGTACAAGTTTTTCACATCTGCATTTTGAATATGTGACTCATTACAGCAACTGCAGAGGACCTTCTGAATACTGGTGGGGCAATGACTACTTATTCAAATGCCAAGTTTGTTCCTCACATAGCATAACAGCACTGCAGTAAGTTTGATATGATACTTCTCTCTGGCATTGGCTCAGAATGTACACCTTTATCAAAAAACCAGTTTGAAGTTTGTTCAAGTACCTTGTTATACATTATTCAAAATATTCCATGCTCTGGAAAATCTGAAACCTCTCAATCAGTTACAGCACACCTAGATATTAAAGCCTCTAGAGTAACTGCAAATCAGGCCTGGCATTTCTCAGTATCAGAGGAGAGGTTAAAAAGTTTTACTAATTCCTCCTTCCTAAAACAAGAAAATAGCAGTGATACCTGCAACTGTTGAGAAACCAGTCAAACAGGGTTTAAATTTTACACACAGTATTCTCTTACTCATACCCTGTTTTGGCCATGTGTGAAAATGGAAACTACAGAAAATAAAGCTCAAATCTATGAGAAATTATTTCACCAATAGGGACCGAAATAAAGTGACTTTTAGTAGTTATTGCCAGAAGCTAAAACACATACAACCTGTGAAATCAGGCCACAAAATGGTCCAAATGTTAAGGACTATTCTCTGAAGACGTAAATGATGATGGGCCACAGGGACACTCTACTTAGACTCTGAGATCAGGATTAGGGTAAATAACAATTAAAGAGTCCTAAGAAAGATACCTTAGTCTCCTTTGTTACATTTAAAATAACACTGAAACATCAATTTAAAATAGATCCACATGGCCAAGAGCAAGTCACGGAACTCAGCCTTTCCAAAACAGGGACAACAACTTTTCCAGCTGGGTGTGGTATGGCTCAAGATCATTTATGTAAAACATCTTACACAGAGACAGGAAACAGACATCACTAAATAAATGAGAGCTATCTTTTATGACCATTTTATTTTTTAATAAGAAATTCTGGCATGGAAAATTTCAATCACATATGTAATAGGGGCTTTATCTAAGATGTCCATCTGAATCTCAAGAAACAGCACTTCGCAGTCTGGCCCGTTACTAAAGCAACACTCCCCAGATTGCCGTATTCCCGAATTACTGAGTCAGTAATTCTCTATATAAAGGGTAAGTAAAACTTTCAGTATTAGTATAAATCTACTTAACTAAGAGTATTTGAATAAAAATTTCACAGATCCACAATTTCTGGAGACATATTTGCATACTAAGTTTCTCACTTGGGCATACAGTTCATAAGTAGAAGTTAAGCATTGTTATTTTAATACTAACTAAATAGAAGTGTGGATGGCAGTACATAATCCTAAAAACAATAAAAATAATTTTTGTTTAATTACATTTATACATTGTAGTCAAAGAAAACTGATTCTTTGATGAAAGTTTTTAAGACAATCTGGAAATATGACAAAGGGACGTCAGAATCAAGAATAGTATTGAAATCTAAAACTTTCTAAAATCAGAACAAAAATTATATGTTTCAACTTCTCAATAATTATTTCAGTATAAGCAAAAATTACATATGCTTATTCAATCAAGCACGAATCTAACCTATTCTACTCACTTCACTACATTTGATCTCTATCCTCACCTCATCTTTTCCCATAGTGGGCTGAATAGCTTGAATCAGCTTTCACTCTTCATTTTTGGCCTACATTTCTAGGTCTAGTCCTAAAACCAACATTCATTCAGTATTGAGCCCAGACCCTGCCCTCTGCCCTTAAATGTCACCAAAAAACAGCCAGGCCAGATTTAGCCTGAGCACCCTACAGGCATACTCCACAGTGCTAACTAAGAACTGATACCATTCAAGCTCTCTGTTGTAAGAACAACAGTCAATCTTGAGTTATAGCACGGAAAAGAATTAAAAGAAGACTGAGAATGAGGCTCAAAACTAAGTTTCCGGGAACACTCCAGTGCAAACACAGGCCTGCCAGTGTTTCTGCAGAACCAAGAATCCAAACTTGCACAAGTGCCCCCCGCCAAGGGCTGCAGCTGCTGCCACTCAGGCTAGCAAAAACAGATTCTAGCTGGAGCCACTGACCTCAGGTTGCTCACTTCTTAATTTAGGTTTACTGATGGACTCTAGGTCACATTCCTGTGCCCTATGACAAAGGGCACTAGTTTTCTGAGTTCTGTCTCAGGAAGGTGATTATAATGAGATTGGAAATGCCCTCACTGATGGGGAAAGCATTCAAAAGGTGCTGGGCAGTCAAAAAATACAACTAATGCCAACTGCACAAAGTTCTAAAATGCTAAAACCCAATTAACACTCACATAGAGAGAAAATGAACAGTCTTCAATCCCTTCATCCTGGAAAAGAGGTGTGTTTAAATGCAAATAATTAGAGGACTTCTGGTCAAGATGGCAGCTAGGTGAACATGGCTTACCTCTTCACACAACAACATCGAAATTACAACTAAAATAGAGAACAAGCAGCACTCAGAAATGTCAGAAATCAAGTTGAATGGAAGTCTGACAACTACAGAATTAAGGTAATAACGAGGGGGGTGGAAATGGGATGGAGGTGGGGCGGGCTGGGGTGGGGGAAAAAAGGAGAAAACTGTACTTGAACAACAATTAAAAAAAAAAAGAAGAAGAAGAAGACCATGTGAAGACTGCTGTCTACAAGCCAAAGAGAGACACCTTGAACTTGGATTTCAAGCCTCCAGAATTGTGAGAAAATAAATTTCTGTTGTTTAAGCCCCCACCACCCAAAAAAGAAACCACATTTATCCAGACTGGTAGGAGGGGAGCAAATGTAGAACATGCTGGTCCCTTTCCCACATGTGGTGAATAAAAATTTGGGAGGGATATCTCAGGAGCGAGGAGTCCCAGCCCTACACCAGGCCTCCTAGCCCAGGGTTCCAGTGCAAGGAAAATAAGTCCCCACAATTTCTGGCTGCAAAAACCAGCAGGGATTGAGTTGGTGGAAGAAGGTTCTAGCATCCCAAGCAGTTCCTCTTAAAGAAGCCACACGTGGTCTCACCTAATCAGACTCACTCCCTCTGAGCTGCAGCACCAGCAGCAGCTTGAAAGGCACCAGTGACATAAAGGGAGGAACTGAAGTATCTGGCATCAAGGTGAGCAGAGGTCATTGTCCCTTTTCTAAACCCTCCCCTGGCAGAGCTGGCAAGCTGGCGCCATATCTGAGACTCCATCAACTTAGCTAACACTGCTTGTTCCTCTAGGAGATCCCTAGAGACTCTGCCCCATCCAAATAACAGGCCCAACCAAGCTACTTTTCCATATGAATGGCTGGTCTTGGCTCCTTCAACACAGCTCCCTAAATCTTTTCAAACAAGAAACAGCTGGTCTCGATGAGCCTCAGGCCAGGCACTAGCAACAGCGAGCCTGGATTCACAGCTTGGCTTCACCTGGCAATCTCCAAGCTCAGCACAAGTAGCAACCATCTCAGATTGCTTTATAGCTCGGGCAGCAAGGCGCCGAACAAAACAAAGGTGGGAACAGACCTTGACCTGTACCACCTGGGAAATCCCAAAGCCAGCGCATCCAGTGGGCAGCTCCAGACCACGCTGGAGCACCACCACCATGCCCCTGAACAGCTGATCCTCCATGGAGGGTGGAGATTGGTGGTCAGTGGTCACAGCCAGCCCTTGTAGCTGACTGGCCTGAGGAAATCCCTCCAACTAATCTGCCAACAGCAATCAAGATTCAACTACAAGAGGAGGGTGTACTTAGCCCACACAAAGGGTGCACCTCAAAAACCCAGCTTAGGTGATAAGGGAGACTATGTGACTGGACTCTACAGGACACCTACTACATTATGCACACTACCAAGACAGAGAGTCTAAGACCTAATACACAGAAACAAACACAGGGAGGCTGCCAAAATGAGGAGACAAAGAAACATGACCCAAATAAAAGAACAGATCAAAACTCTAGAAAAAGAACTAAACAAAATGGAGATAAGCAATCTATCAGATGCAGAGTTCAAAACACTCAGTGAGGACCTCAGCAGCATAAAAAAACCCAGGCAGAAACGAAGGTCCACTAACTTAAGTAAGAACACTTTACAGGGAAACAACAGTAGTGTGGATGAAGCCAAGAACCAAATCAATGATTTGGAACATAAGGAAACAAAAACCAACCAATCAGAATAAGAAGAAGAAAAAAGAAGCCAAGAAAACGAGGACAGTATAAGAGCCTCTGGGACACCTTAAAGCTCCAAAATTTGCAACACAGGGTGCCAGAAGGAGAAGAGAAACAGCAAGACATTGGAAATCTATTTGAAAAAATAATGAAAGAAAACTTCCCTAATTTGGTGAAGGAAATAGACATGCAAGTCCAGGAAGCAGAGTCCTAAACAAGATGAATACAAGGAGGCCCACTCTAAGACATATCATAATTAAAATGACAAAAGTTAAATATAAAGAGAGTATCTTAAAAGCAGCAAGAGAAAAGCAGAGATTTACCTATAGGGGAGTTCCCATGAGGCTGTCAGCTGATTTCTCAAAAGAAATCGCTGGCTAGAAGAGATTGGCAAGAAATATTCAAAGTCATGAAAAACAGGGACCTACAGCCAAGATTTCTCTACCCAACAAAGCTATCATTTAGAATCAAATGGCAGATAAAGAGCTTCTCAGACAAGAAAAAACTGAAGGGGTTCATCATCATCAAACCATTATTATATGAAATGTTAAAGGGACTTTAAGAAAATGAAGGACATCAAATATGAACAATAAAATGGCAAAAATATATATCTATCAACAACTGAATCTAAAAAAAGCAAACTAAGCAAACAAGAAGAACAGAGAATCATGGATACAGAGAGCACTTTGATGGTTGTCAGATGGGAGGAGGTTTGGGGGAATGGGTGAAGATGTGAGGGGATCAAGAAGCATCAACAAATAGTTACAGATTTACAGCCTTGGGGATGTAAATTGCAGTATAGGAAATGGAATAAGCAAAGAATGTATATACATGGCCCATGAACATGAACGTGGTAGGAGGACTGCCTGAGGCTGTGTGGGGTGCCGGGTGGAAGGGGTCAAAAGGGGAAAAATCAGGACAACTGTAGTATAGCATAATCAATGAAATATAATTACAAAATAAATGCAAAAATTAAATATAGTGAACAAATATGGTTGGCTACAGCAATCATGGTTTCCAATCATAGTTTAAGTGTACTACTAATAATGAAGATGAAAACTCTGTAACATTCCTTACTGCCTCAAGCCAACATCTGCAATCCCTCTTAGTTACATGTAAACTTTTCAAATTGCACAGGCACAGCTGATGCTTTACACCTCCATATCAACTTACGACACATCTTTAGTAAATCTGCTACCTTTGATCCTCCCTTTTCTTTCCCTCTTCCCTTTTATCTTCAACAGCTCAATGACTACTGACATGTTTTTGCTGATTGCAGAAGACCACTTTCATCATTAAGCATGTGTACTGAAATGGAACCACCACTGTCATATAAACTTTGTTCTGATTCAAAAAGTGAAGAATTCCAGGACATGATACACACAACACTGCTACTGGATAATACTGAAGGGCCAGGATGTCCATGAAAATGAAGTACTGGAATTCTTGCTTATCTCAGCATCTTGTATGGATAAGCACAATGAAAATTGGATCACTATTGTCTTAATGTCCCATTTAGCATCATTTAATGTAGCCTGCCCTGTGAAAACTATATTTAGGAATAGGAATGTGAGTAAATAAAGAGACTAAGAAGTAAAGAGAAATATTACCTCCAGGCTAAAGTCCCAAAACAAACAATATGCAATTACATGCTTTAACAATGATCAGGAGCATACACACAAAACTTCAGAGGGTGTATATAGAATGAGCATGCTTTATATTTCTCCAGTTAGGGGGAAATATGCAGATTTGCTCACTGAAGAATAGTCCCCAAATATAACTAACCCGCAATCATGTCTTCAAACAAAATTCACTTCAAAATGATTATGATTTGCATTTTCTTTTTTAAAATAACTTGTTTACAAGTACCCTTTTATAGGAGAAAGTTTTAAATTAGGTAAAGCTTGTGATATTTGAATGGCATATTAAATCTCTTTTAAAAATGTTCAGTCAGGTATAAGGCAGCCTGTTTTCACAACTGCTTTTCAACATCGTGTTGGAAGTACAAGCTAATGCAATAAGAAAAGGAAATAACCATAGTATCAATTATCAAGACTAGGAAATTGATATTGTTATACCTTTTATAGTCATTACTACTCCCACCCCTAACTCCTGGCAATCATTAATTTACCCTCCATCTCTATAATTTTGTTACTTCAGGAATATTCTATAGAGATGCACACAGTATGTAATCAATGGAGATTGGCTTTAAAAAGAATCTCAACATAATGCTACTGAGATTCAATCAAGCTGCTGCATATATCAATACTGTGTTCTTTTTTATTGCCCCCGACCTGTTCATTTATTTACATGTTGAAAGACATTTGAATTTTTTCTAGTTTGGGGATATAAAGCCACCATGAACATTCTTATACAGGTTTTTATGTAAATTAAAATTTTCATTTCTTAGGATACATACCCAGGAAAGGGATTTCTAAGTCACATGTTATCCACAATCATTAATTCCTATCTGTCAACTTGGCTAGTCCATTGTACGCAGATATTTGGTCAAATACCAGTCTCAATGTTGCTGTGATGGTATTTTTTTATGTGATTAATATTTAAATCAGTAGCCTTTACGTAAAGCAGATCACCCTCCATAACATGGACGGCTCTCTTCCAATCAGTTGAAGGCCTTAAGACAGCAGACCAAGGTTTCCAGAAAAGGAAGGAATTCTGCCTATAGACTGTCTTCAGATTCAAGACTGTAACACTGATGCCTGCTGGGATTTCCATCCTGCCCGACAGATTTCAGACTTGTCAGTCCTCACAATCATGTGAGCCAATTCCTTAAAATTAATCAATCGACTGATCGATCAGTGTGTATGTGTATAATTGTTCCATTTACCTGGGGACCTCTGACTAGTACAGTATCCTATGATTGGGAAGTAGGCAGGATTCTGTTCTCAGCATTTCTTTTTAATTTTTTCCCATTATTCAATAATCTGAATTTTAAAACATTAATCAGTTTATAACAAATACAATCCTTTACACATAAATGCATAGATATAAATGTATTTATAATAAATATAGACACAAGCATATTGACTATCTAAGGATTAGGAATTTAATAGAGATTCAGTAAGTATGATAATGAAAATATCTTATTGTAAAGTCCATTAGTATTTCAGCAAGTAAATTCTGTAAGAAATAAAACAGACCACCCTATCTCCAATTTTATACCCACCATGGCAAACTAAGTAGAAATACGTTTGGGACTTCCGGCAAGATGGAGGCATAGGTGGACGCACCATACCTCCACGCACAACCAAGATTGGAACAATAACAATTTAGAGGCAGAATGACACTCAGAACTGACAGAGAATTTATCTGAATGGAAGTCGGACAGCCAAAAAGTTGAAGTAGACTCATTCATCCAGACTGGTAGGAGGGGCGGAGAGGAACAGCCGGTCGCGGGTCTCGGCACACGGAGAACAGGGAGAGCTGGGTGCATAGGGCAACCAGGAGCGCATAAGGCATCTGGGGCTCACAAGATCCTGGCGGGTGGACCCTGAGTACGCAAGCGGCAGCTGGCAGACCCAGTGAGGCGGTGATTGTGGACCAGGGCAGAGCGCGCAACCCAGGATCCCAGGGAAGGGACTGAGGTCCCAGGAGAACGGAGCTACCGCCATTGTTCCCTCCCGCCCCCACATACAACATCACAATCTAGTGACTGGGGTGCCCAGCTCTGGTGAACACCTAGGGCTCCGCCCCTCACCATAACAGGAGCGACCAGACCAAAAAAGAAAAAAAAAGAGAGAGAGAGAGAGAGTGAGAGAGACATGTCTCAAGCAGAAGAACAGATCAATGCCCCAGGACTCATTCTTTTGAGCGACCAAGAGATAGCCAATCTATCAGATGCACAGTTCAAAACACTGGTGATCAGGAAGCTCACAGAATTGGTTGATTTTGGGCACAAATTAGATGAAAAATGCAGGTTACCATAAAAGAGATGAAGGAAGATGCACGGAGAACCAATAGTGATGAGAAGGAAACTGGGATTCAAAACAATAGAGTGGACCAGAAGGAAGAAAAAAACAACCAAACAGGAAAGAATGGAGAAATAAGAATTAAAAAAAACGAGGAGAAGCTTAGGAACCTCCAGGACATCTTGAAACGTTCCAACATCCGAATTATAGGGGTACCAGAAGGGGAAGAGGAAGAGCAACAGATTGAACATGTATTTGAACAAATAATAAAGGAGAACTTCCCCATTCTGGCAAAGGAAATAGACTTCCAGGAAGTCCAGGAAGCTTCAGAGAGCCCCAAAGAAGTTGGACCCAAGAAGAAACACACCAAGGCACATCATAATTACATTACCCAAGGTAAAAATGAAGGAGAGAATCCTTGAAGCAACAAGAGATAAGGGGACAGTCACCTACAAAGGAGTTCCCATCAGACTGTCAGCTGATTTCTCAAAAGAGACCTTATAGGCAAGAGGGGGCTGGAGAGAAATATTCCAAGTCATGAAAGACAAGAACCTACATCCAAGATTGCTCTATCCAGCAAAGCTTTCATTTAGAATGGAAGGGCAGATAAAGTGCTTCCCAGATAAGGTCAAGATAAAGGAGTTCATCATCACCAAGCCCTTATTTTATGAAATGTTAAAGGGACTTATCTAAGAAAAGAAGATAAAGAAAAAACATGTATAGTAAAATGACAGCAAACTCATAATTATTAACAGCCACACCTAAAGCAAAACCAAAAGAAACTAAGCAAACAACTAGAACAGGAACAGAACCACAGAAATGGAGATTACATGGAGGGTTAGCAACAGGGGGGTGGGAGGAGGAGAGAGGGGGAAAAGGTACAGAGAATAAGTAGCATAGAATGTAGGTTGAAAATAGATAGGGGGAGGGTAAGAATAGTATGGGAAATGTAGAAGCTAAAGAACTTATAAGTATGACACATGGACATGACTAAAGGGGGGGATATGGGTAGGAGAGTGTGTACAGGGTAGAGGGGAGTGAAGGGGGAAAATGGAACAACTGTAATAGCACAATCAATAAAATATATTAAAAAAAGAAATATGTTCAGACATATTATGTGAATCTGGAGGTGAGCAATACTTTAGATATACAAATGGCATGCAAATTTTGTCAACTGGTTCCAGAGTCATGAGAAAATCTACACATTAAAAACATGGGAAAATTGACTATTACTTAAAATAACTACTAAAGAAAGACCTTTTCAGGGAGCTATATAAAACTACAGAAAACTATTAGGTCCTAAGCAGTAATAGCAGAAAAAGTTTAAAGCTGCTTTAAATAGTTATGTTTTAGAAAATAAAGCAGAAATAGAAAGGTAGTGTTAATATCTCTGCCATTAAGACAGCTATTCAAAAATTCAACAAGTTTCTATTGAGTATCTATTAAGTTCTAGACTCTGAGGATACATCAGTAAAGAAAGCATACAGCCCTGGCTGGCACAGCTCAGTGGATTGAGCGCAGGCTGTGAACTAAAGTGTTGCAGGTTTGATTCCCAGTCAGGCCACATACCTGGGTTGCAGGCCACAGCCCCCAGCAACCACACATTGATGTTTCCCTCTCTCTCTCTCTGTCTCTCTCTCTCTCTCTCTCCCTTCCCTCTCTAAAAATAAATAAATAAAATCTTAAAAAAAAGAAAGAAAGCATACAGTTTAAACTCTAATGGAATCTACAATAGGTTGGTGTGTGGTGTAAGGAAAAAATGAAAAAACATGTGCTAAATCAAATCATAATAAATCCTCATGAATAGTAAACCTAGGTAAGCAATTAAAAGATGGACATGTAGGTGGTGATAGGTGCTATTTTAGAGAAGATGGATGGGGAAGACAGGCCTGAGAAGGTGGTATCTGGGTAAATCCTGGACTCTTTAAAGCTGGGGTCACCTAGGGAAGATGAAAAGAGAGCTCCCCTGATTTCATTCTTGATTACCTGCCTCACTCAGCTACTCCTGAATTGAGACATCATCCCCACCCCTCCTACATCTATACTCCTTCATGCCTTACCCTTGGTTGGCAGTTAAAGGCCTGACCAACGATGTTGCTCATAAAACTACTCATCTGCAGAAACTAGGAGACCAACTTCACCTGAAGAGGAGCTGGAATCTTCACCCCAGGCACAGTCTGGGAAAGCATGCTGTTTTCCCAACCAGTCAGAGAAAAGCAAATAGGTTTACCAAAACTCCACTTTAGATGAAAGTGAAAGAAACAAATAGTAGCTACATAGAAGCTGGGAGTTAATGAGAGAACACTCATGAATTCCTTCATTTGTATGAATTTGAAAGAAACAACAATAATAAAGTTGCCCAATAGAATCCTGTTAAAAATCAACAACAGAAACAGGGGCTTCTTCATGCACTTCATTCAAAAGAAAAAGGCAGTGGATTATGGGTACATCAATCACCATGTGGTAGAAAAACACAACAAGTGTCAAACTACTGGGTGGTCTTTGTCAGGGGAAAGTTGTCAGGTCCATCTGACTTTGATCTCTCATTCACAGAAATAGCCTGGAGAAACTTCTGCACCCCATAAAAATAATAAATCCCCAAAGCCACATACTCTGGAGGCCCGAAATCACCTCTGATGAGAAATCCTCCTTTCCAATGTACTAAGCAAACATTAACTATTACAATGCTGAACCAAAAACATTACAGTGAAAACCCAAAGGAATAAAAGTCCGCACCACAAATCTCAGGGATAGAGGAAGAGGGAGGTAGAAGCTGTATTACTACCTACATCAGAAATCCTTTAGGGAAACTGTTAAGCCTTATTAAGAACATAATATCCTGAAATTAAATTTGACTATGTCTATTCTAATCTAAGGACAAAATAAAAAGAACCCAAATAAAAATATCTATGATAACATAAAAACCTTACTTGTACTAATTATTTTAATTTTTGGCAAAACTCACCAACAATGGCATTTGGGGTGACTTGCCCACATAAAAGATAACTGATTCAAGTACACATATACAAAATTAGCATGTGAACCAAAATATAATTTTAAAGTAAAAAAAATGCCAACAAAATAAATAGCCTTTTTCACTAATCAAGTTCTTTGTGGAGTTATACAAGGGGCTATCACTATCACCTCTCTTGTCAAGAAGTAGTATACAGCAGTGCTTGAAACCTGAGGACTTGGACATGATTTTTGGTTCCACCACTTGGTAGCTACTATAGGATGATTCCAAGACCATTCATTTCTCTTACTGAGTTTCAGTTCTCATCCATAAAGTGCCTAAAGTGAATAGTACCGGGTTCACTTGCTACCCTAAAGATTAAATTATATAACATGCATAAAGTATCTAAGGTTATTACAAATATGTGTACCCATTTTATATATATTTCATATATAACGATTTCACATAGTCCATATGTATATATAGTAAATATTGGTAAATATGAACTCCTCAATCAATGACTTGCTGTGTCATCTTGGGTAAGTCATTTAATCACTCTGAGCTTCACCTTCTACATTTGTAAAATGGAGATGATGCTCCCTGTTCAGCCCACATTCAACAGATTATGCACAGAAATTAGCGGGGAAACTTACCAGTCCAACTTCTGTACTGTCATGTTTACTAGTTTGCTACAGTTGCCCTTACAGAGTACTAAAAACTGGGTAGCTTAAACAACAGGTTTCTGTTCTGGAGGCTAGAGGGCCAACACCAGATGTTGGCAGGGTTAGTTCCTTCCAAGAACTGTAAGGAAGAATCTGATGCCTTTCTCCCAGCTTCTGATGGGTTGCTGGCAATCTTTGGGGCTCCCTGTGGAAAAATCGCCCTGTTTGCTGCTTTTACCTTTACATGGCATTCTCACTATTTGTCTGTCAACATAATTTTATAAGGACAGTAATTATATTGGATTACAGCCCATCCTAATAACTTCATTTTAACTCAATTACCTCTATAAAGGCCACCAAATAAGGTCATCATACTCTGAGGAACTGGGGATTGGACTTCAACATAAGAAATTTAGGGAGACACAACATAACCCATAACACTCTGCTTCATTTAAAAGGCTGCATATCAGGGTACACATATAAGGGATTTGAAGTGGTACCTATAGTTGAAATCCAAGAGAACTCTCTTTTTTCTAATAGTTTACTTTTTATTCTATTTTTTCCCATTACCATTTAACCCCTTTATACCCTCTTCTACTTCCACTCACCCACTCCTCCATTGCCCCACCCCACAAATCACCACACTGAGTCCATGTCCATGAAAGAGAACTGTAACTCTTGTCTATAATTCACTGGGCCCCCAGGCTACAGAGTAGCTGTTTTTGTGGCATGGATCTATTTTCTCCACAGGATGGATTGCCACAAAGAACACCCAGTTAAATTTGAATCTGAGATAAATGATGAATAAATTTTCAGTTAAGTAGGGCCCATGAGCCTCCTACATTTTTATTCAGTAAAGGTGGCGCCCTACCCACTGGTGGGCTGCTGGTGCAGTGCTCCACTGAGCTAGCTACTTAAGGTCAAGCTGCATTGCCTAAAGCTCACCCATAGGAATTACCTGAGGTACTTGTAACATGTAGAGATTCCCAGGCTCCATCCCAGACCCACAGAATCAGGTTCTCCATGGAAGGAGTCTGAAAAGCTATGGGTTTAACCAGTAACCAAGATGATTCTTTTTTTTTTTAACAGGATTTATTTGTTTTCCTACTTTTTTTCAATTTCTTCTTTTTTTAAAAGATTTTATTTATTTATTTTTAGAGAGGGAAGGGAGAGAGAAAGAGAGAGAGAGAGAAACATCAATGTGCGGTTGATGGGGGCTGTGGCCTGCAACCCAGGTATGTGCCCCGACTGGGAATCGAACCTGCGATGCTTTGGTTTGCAGCCCACCCTCAATCCACTGAGCTATGGCAGCCAGGGCATCAAGATGATTCTTATAAAAGACATTTGATAAACAATGGGTTAGATGAGGACAAAGAAGCATTGAAAAGCTGTTAGTACAAAGAATAATAATAAAGTAAAATCAGAATCTAGAAATAAACAGCTGGAAATAACAAGTATCTTTCTAATTTAGAATATGAGACTAGATAACCACAAATAATTAATGCTTACCTTCTGGGGACATGGAGTAGGTGTGATAAATGCTTTAGTCAGGCTGTTTTCCCCTGTGCTTACTCCACCAGGTATGACCCTGCTAAACTCAAGTGCCCTGCAACCACAGCCACCTCTTGGTGGAAATGAGCACCTGCTATCCCACCCCTCCTGGCACTCTCTTTTGGCTCTACCTGAGGCCTGCCCGGGAGTGAGTTCCTAATGCCTCTGCATTCTCACCTCCCTGGCAGAGGGAAATAATCTTTCTCCCTACAAGTGGGGAATGTGAGGGCAGAACACTGCCTGGTTTGTGGGTGGTCTGGGTACAGCTCAAGGTTTTGAACTGTTTCAAATACTAGGGAAAAGATAACAAGCAAAACCAAAGCAAGTACCACATTAAAATAAAATCTGTGTTTTAAGTTGATTTTAAATGAAGCATCTAAAACATTTAAATAAATCTCATTGAGTGCATAGGTGATAGATAATGCTTAAGATAAGACTAGCAGCCTTTTTAAGCAAAGTATAATTGGTCTACAAAACTAAATTACAGTGAATAAGGAAAAACTTGCTGGATTAATTCTAAAAGGTGCTGAACTGTGATATATTCTTTGGACAATCAAACTGGTTTTGGTCCCTTCATATATTCTAATAACCTAAGCCCAAGTTTCTTCTTGTACTAGATATTTGGAAAGATTTTTGAGCTCTGTGTAATTTGAATTCAGTCCTATGAAGGCTTAAATTCAACAAGAACATTGTACATATCACATCATAGACGTAAATCACATAGTAATACAACACACATTTTAATCACATTACAGCTTATTTTACCTTTTGGATTTAATTTACATCATTTGACTTTTTATTTAATATAGTTTGGTTTATTAGGAAAGAATGCAGCAACAACAAAAGTGAAACAACCAGAAAATTTCAGAATTCATTAATACAGATCCAATGTCTAGTATTTTTTCAGGTAAATTGTACTGAGACACCCAAAGATATAATTTCTATGACAAAAAAGAACAATATTGTTATGACTAAGGCTAAGCTGGTACTTTCACTGAAAATATAACTGAAGACTCCTCTTAGAAAAATAACCAAGAAACAAGAGTATTTATTCCTTTTTTTATTTTTGTAAAGATTTTATTTATTTTTAGAGGGAAAGGGAGGGAGAAAGAGAAGGAGAGAGACATAAATGTGTGTTTGCCTCTCACATGCCCCCTACTGGGGACCTGGCCCACAAGCCAGGCATGTGACCTGACTGGGAATCAAACTGGTGACCCCTTGCTTCGCAGGCCAGCACTCAATCCACTGAGCCACACCAGCCAGGGCAGAAATAAGAATATTTACATTTTAATAAAAATATTCTGTCACATTATAATTGCACTGAGACAGACTTCAATGAAATCAAATTTAGTATGTAAGAGTATTCATTATCAGGTTACTTAGTACGAAGATGTTTATTATTTAAGTTAACCTCTTAATTGGAGGTAACTTTTTCCTTAAAGCATCAATTTTCAACCAATGTGCCACAAGAATTTTTAAAACATTCAATACCTGACTATTTAGTCAGGGGCACTGACCTCTTTTCCCTTAGACTGTCAAATAAAAAAATGACAACAGTTAACATAACAGTAGCCACTCAGTGTGAATGAATCAAAATTATACCTATTTTTTGTCAGACTGGCAAAAAAATATATTTTTGGTGTGCTGCAGAATTTTCCTATTAGTTTGTGTGCCATGGTATGGAAAAGGTTGAAAATAGCTGATGTGGAGAGAGACATGGTGATATCTGGAGACTGTATAATGCTTCTTAGTTTACACATACATTCTTTCATTTAATTTTCAGAAGTAAAGATTGTAAAGATGAAAAAAAATATTTATGTAAAGTCACATAGCGGTTTTTTGACACAGCCAGTACCAACATCTAGACTGAGTGATGTCTGGTCCAGAGTGCCTTTTCATTTGCCTACCAAGAAAGACTCAGCAGAGAATTCATTGTAATCATTTAATTAAATTTGTATATAAAATTCTTGTCTTAATTAAAATACGACATTTTTAATCAGTACTAAATATTTTCAAGTAATTATACTTAGAGCCACCCAAATCTGACATAGAGGGGATGCAATCCTTCTTCAGTTGCATCTTAAAGACTGTCATTCGTCTTCTAGTATAAAAGACATTAACATTTCTTTTGTCTCCATTTAATAATTCTGGTATTTGAAGTGGTAGGGAAAAAACATCAACGTTCAGGAGCTCCTTTCATTCAGAGTCCATATTGTGATAGTTGGCTCTGCATCAAACAGTTTGGCTGGAATCCCCACAATGCCCTTCCCATGTGGTTCTGAGTTAACGCTGGCCAACGGGGGAATTCACAGGAGGTCTGGAATCAGAAGTGAAGCAGTGGCCACTGATCTCTAAAGATCATCAAGATTAGAAGTGGTGACAGAATTTAGAGAGATGTGGGCAGGTTCCAACTTATCCTCACCATCTTCCACTGTGCTGCAATTCTGTCCCTGTTATCAATGGCGGCCCAAGACCCACCACCAAAAGCCTGGCAGCAAACCCACAGAGGCAGCTGCTACACAGAAGCACAGCTGCTCAAAGTCCTCCATAACCTTCTCTTTCACTGTCCACCTGGGTGTCTGGCCACCCATGGCTTCTGACTCTCTGCTCCTCCAACTGCCCCCTGGAGTTGCAACTCCCCCCACACTGTGGAAGCTCTAATTCCTGTACTAAATTCCATATCCCATAATTCATAGTGATTTCACTTTCTCTGACTGACCCTTGACTAATATACACACCTTCTAGACTACAACTGTGAGAGGATTAGCCAGAATATTTTTCCCCTAATTAGTGTTTTTTTCTTTATAGTCACTTTTAAGACTACAATTTCTAATCCTGTAAGGATTTATATTTATCGGAACAAATAAAGCAAGCCCAACTCTGACCTGTGACATAAATGCACAGGGACTTCAAAGTTTCATTTGTTCCTTAAGAATGGTTGTAAGCGCTTTCAAAAATATTTTTTTTTCTGTTTAGAAGCAGTACCTTTCCTACTAGAAATCTCTCTTCTCAGTTACTATTGCAACTATATGTAAAATGCAACCATGATTGAGCAATCAAACTAAAGCATGTAGGAGCAGAAAATCATCTCATCTTTTCCAATAATTATGTAAGGGTACTGTAAAAGCAGTGAAGTTAAAAAAAGGAACACCAAGATCGATCTCTGAAGACTTCTAAAATGACGCATATTACTAATGCTCAATTATAGTCTCAAAGGAACTCAGGCTGAGTAAAGTAATGAACATGCATTCACCAAAACGAGCAGCACTTTATTCAAGAACACATCTCCAAATAATGATGCTTGGTAGATTAAAGGAGATAGTGTTTCAAAGACTAATATCCACAAAAAACCTTTGAAATCAAAATAAATAGATATTTAGCATTAAAGGTATCTCGGCATGTGTGTATGAAAGGGGGAAAAGAAGCCCTGACTGGGTGGCTCAGTGGATTGAGTGCCGTGCCATCCTGCAAACCAAAAGGTCACCAGTTTGATTTCAGGCCAGTTCCCCAGTGAGGCAACCGATTGATATTTCTCTCCCTCCTTTCCCCTCTCTCTAAAAGTAAATAAATAGACTTCCGGCCAAGATGGAGGCATAGGTAGATACACTGTGCCTCCTCACACAAATGAGAGAAGGATAAAACTAGAACTGTCAGAAAATTGAACTCTATAGGAGTCCAACAACCGAGGAATTAAAGAAGACACATTCATCCAGACCAGTAGGAGCAGTCAAGGTGGGCAACTGGGGTGGAGACAACTCTTGGTAAGGAGGTGGCTGGAGGGCCAGTTGGTGTCACATTTGTGTGTGAATAAGCCAGGAGTAACAACTGGGGAGCCACACAGACCACGCAACCCAGGGTTTCAGTTCTGGAAAAGAAAGCCTCAAAACTTCTGGCTGTGGAAAACTATGGGGGTTGCAGTGGTAGAAGAAACCCTCAGCCTCTCTGGAGAGACCCACAGGATCCTAGAATGTACATAAACTGACCCAACTGGGAATAAGCACTGGAAAAGCCCAATTTGCTTGTGGGTTTGTGGGTAGCAGGGGAAGTGACTGAAAGCCAGCAGAGAGGTGAGCAAGTGGCACTGTTCCCTTTTGGATCCCTCCCCGATATATAGCACCACAATGCAGCTACCTGGATTGTCCCACCCTGGCAAATACCTAGGTCTCTGCCCCTTACTACATAACAGGAGCACTGAGACAAAAAAAAAAAAAATAGTGGTCTAAATGAAAGAACAGATCAAAGCTCCAGAAAAAGTACAACTAAGTGATGAAGAGATAGCCAACCTATCAGATGCAAAGTTCAAAACACTGGTAATCAGGATGCTCACAGAATTGGTTGAATCTAGTTGCAAAATACACGAAAAAGTGATGGCTATGAAAAGTGAAATAAAGGAAAATGTACAGGAAACCAACAGTGACAGAAAGGAAACTGGGGCTCAAATCAATGGTTTAGACCAGAAAAAAAAAAATAAACCTTCAACTGGAACGGAATGAAAAAACAAGAATTCAAGAAAATGAGGAGAAGCTTAGGAACCTCCAGGACAACTTTAGAAGTTCCAACAACAGAATCATAGGGGTGCCAGAAGGAGAAGAGGAAGAAAAAGAAACTGAAAACTTACTTGAACAAATAATAAAGGAGAACCTCCCCAATCTGGCAAAGGAAACAGACTTCTGAGAAGTCCAGGAAGCTCAGAGAGTTTCAAAGAAGTTGGACCCAAGGAAGTACACACCAAGGCACATCATAATGACATTACCCAAGATTAAAGATGAGAGAATCTTAAAAACATCAAGAGAAAAGCAGAGAGTTACCTACAAAGGAGTTCCCATAAAACTATCAGCTAATTTCTCAAAAGAAACCTTGCAGGCAAGAAGGGGCTAGAAAGAGGTATTCAAAGTCATGAAATACAAGGACCTACACCCAAGATTACTCTATCCAGCAAAGCTATCATTTAGAATGGAAGGGCAGATAAAGTGCTTCCCAGATAAGGTCAAGTTAAAGGAGTTCTTCATCACCAAACCCTTATTATATGAAATATTAAAGGAACTTACGTAAGAAAAAGAAAATAAAAAATATGAACAATAAAATGACAACAAACTCACAACTATCAACAACCAAACCTAAAAATAAAAACAAACTAAGCAAACAACTAGAACAGGGACAGAATCACAGAAATGGAGATCACATGGAGGGTTATTAGGAAGGAGTGGGAATGGGGGAAAAGGTACAGAGAATAAGTGGCATAAATGGTAGGTACAAAATAAACAGGGGAAGTTAAGAATAGTACAGGAAATGTAGAAGCCAAAGAACTTATATGTATGACCCATGGACATGAACTAAGGGGGATGGGAATGCGGGTCCGAAGGGGTGTGCAGGGCAGAGGGAAATAAAGGGGGAGAATGGGACAACTGTAATAGTATAATCAATGAAGTATATTTTAAAAATAAATAAAAGTAAATAAATAAAATCTTTTTTAAAAGGAGGGGGTAGGGAAGAGGGGAAGCGTGTATGGTTATTCAAATATAGAAACTGGGCACAGTCTTTTGGTGAACAGGACTACTAGATACGTTAAAATTAATTCGCTTTTTCCATCCACAAATTCAAACTTACTCATTTTTCCTCCAAAACTTAGTGACTTCCTATTATAGCTACCTGGCATTTAGTCTATAGAATATAGTAACAGCCACAGCATAAGACAGAGAAATGACTTTGAGCAAAGAGCCCTGGAATCCTGAGTACATCACTACTTGCCTGTACCCCTGGGAGAGTTTCACCTCCACACACCCGTCATCCATCCCCCAAAGGCCTGCTCCCGTCCGACCACCAGTGGCCATCGCACCAGGTCAAACCACCATGTGACTTCATCAAATAGCCACTTAAAAAAAAAAAAAAGACTCTGACCCCGTTGAGAGAAAGGATCTGTCCTTGTCATTTTGTTTATTTTGCATTTTTTCAATTACAAATTCAATATTATTTTATATTACATTCACTATTCAATATTATTTTATTCAGTATTACTCAATATTGTTTACATTCAATATTATTTTATATTAGTTTCAGGTGTACAGCATATTATTAGTTAGATGATCATATACTTTACAAAGTGTTCCCCCCAATAATTCCAATACCCGCCTAGTGCCTTACATAGTTAGTACAGTATTTATCGACTATATTTTCTATGCTGTTCTTCCCATCCCCATAACTATTCTGTAGCTATCAATTTGTACTTCACAATCCCTTCTCTTTTTTTACCCAGACCCTCAATGCCTCTCCCCTCTGGCAACCACCACTGTGTTCTCTGTTATCTCTCAATCTGTTCCTGTTTTGTTTGTTTATATTGTCATTTAGATCCCAGACATAAGTAAAATCATACAGTATTTGTCTTTCTCTGACTAATTTATTTTACTTAGCCTCATACCCTACAGATCTATCCATGCTGTCACACATGGTAAGCTTTCATTCTTTTTTATGGCTGAGTAATATTCCATTATATACCACAGTCTTTTTATCCACTTATCTATTGACCGGCACTGGGATCATTTCTATAGCTTGGCTATTGTAAATGATGCTGCAATGAACATAGGAGTGTATATATTCTTTCAATTAGTATTTCGGGTTTCTTTGGATAAATTCCCAGAAGTGGAATCAATGGATCATAAGGCAGTTCCATTTTTAATTTTTTGAGATACTTCCAAACTGTTTTCTATAGTAGCAGCACCAATTTGCATTCCCACCAAGACTGTACCAGGGTTCCCTTTTCTCCACATCCTTGTGAAATAGCCCCTTATATGGTCCTTTCACTTACACTCAGGACCCCAACAATATGCCCTCTACACCTGATGTCCTAACCCCCAGGCCATGGACCGGTATTGGTCAGTAGCCTGTTAGGAACCTGGCTGCAGAGCAGCAAGTGAGCAGTGGGTGGTGAGCGAGTGAAGCTTCATCTGTATTTACAGCTGCTCCCCATTGCTCACATTACTGCCTGAGCTCTGCCTCTTGCCAGATCTGTGGTGGCATTAGATTTTCATAGGAGCACAAACCCTACTGTGAACTGTGCATGGGAGGGATCTAGATTGCGAGCTCCTTATGAGAATCTGATGCCTGATGATCTGAGGTGGAGCTGAGGCAGTGAGTGCAGTGCTGGGGAGGGGCTGCAATACAGATTATCATTAGCAGAGAGGTTTGACTGTACAGAGACCATAATAAATCCATTGCTTCCGGAGTCACCCAAAACCCTATCAGTGAGAGGAAAGTGACAATTAAGCTGAATCTGATGGCAGGCTATAAAGCCATCCCCCTAACCCGCTACCCCAGTCCATGGAAAAACTGTCTTCCACAAAACCAGACTCTGGTGCCAAATAATCTTTCAGAAATGCAAATCAGATGATGTCATCTCACCGCCTCAAACTTTTGATGTAACTTCCCATCATTCTTAGAATAAGTTCAAAATCCTTAAATGGCCATTCATAAAGGAAAAACTAATACACAGTATTAGAAGTCAGGATAGTGGTCACTCCATGTGAATGATCAGGGGCTATGAAACTGGTTTCCAAGTTGCAGGAAATGCCCTGTTTCTTTATCTGAGCGCTGGTTACTTGTTTTATTTCAGTTTTTTTTAAATTATCAAACTATACACTTAGGATTATGTTAAACTTAAATAAAAATATTAAACAGAAATTCAAGAAAAAATAGACTCTGCAAATAGAGGTAACAATCACAAATTAATGCTCCATCTCATATCTGTACATCACTAAAGGGCCACTTCACATGCATATGTCTCCTAGAACACGGCATATTCACACACTAGTCCATCTGCCTTCCTTCTCTCTCTCCCTCCCACACAAAGCAACCACTAGCAAGGGTATCATTTCTGGGCTTCAAAGGCAACCTCTATGCTCATATTTTAATATATAATCTCCAATCAACATTACCTCCTCATGTATATTAAAGAGGACATATCCCATTGATTTTCAGTGATTATGACCGAAACTACTGTAAATTACAAACTCTTCAGGACGATAATTTTTTATTTAATTTAACATTTAACTTCCAGGGCAAAAAAGATCTACACAAATGATAAAATATTCTATCACATGCTCATAAAAGATTTCCTTAAGGGACATTGCCCATTTTTTTACATTTTACAGCACCCTACTATAGCACTTTACAGGCAGAGATACTATAGCAAGATTTTGAATGGGAGAGTTTGTATTTTCCTCCTTTACCAAGAAATCCATTAGTGAAAACAAGGTGATTCTATGAAGAGGAAGCTGGAAATGACTCTACCCTACATGTGTTGTTTAGATGTGACATTTCTGACAAGGGAGCAGATGTTTAGGGAGGAAACTCTTTGAATAAGCATACATTTAATGACACTCAGCCTCATCATTAAATTTAACAGCAGCCTTCTCCACTCAAGTGGCCTATACATGATGTGCCAAGAGCAATATCTACTCTTGGTGCTGGTGCTTTAATCTGCACATTGCATCGGCGCAAGTGGCATTTAAACTGAGCACACAGGAGGCCACGTGGCATTGCTGGATACGATGTGAGCCTCAAGATTCTAACAACTTACCAAAAAAGCAAAATCACCAGCACTAAAGTATAGTATTACTTAACAACAGTTTGGAGACCATCTTTTAGTAAAAGATATCAAAACATTGTTCTCATTGTACCACTTTATTTACTTGTTTTGAAATCTGGCTTTAGTATGATTTAGGTTTATGTTTACCTACCTCACTTTTAATGAGGATTGGGCCACTCAGTATCTGAGGTAAAATGCCAAATTCTATAGGGGCATAAATTAAAAGCAGGGGTGCTATTTCATCTTAAACATTCTCTAAATAAATGGTATTGCAGGTAAAATTTAAGGACTAGAATAATAGGAGGGTCAAGGATAATCTTAAACTGTGTCCTCAGGTACTAAGAGCAGCTGGTCCAGGCAGAACTTTGAGTCACTGAGCATGTTATCAGTGCTTAAAACTAACATGGTTTGGCTGTTAAGAAGTCAATACGTATTTTATTTTACCCTGGTCAAACCTCTAAGGGCCTCTATGCTTCTATTTCCTCACCAATAAAATGGGAATAATAGTGAAAACTCCACAGCATTATTGTGAGAATAAAAGTGAAATTAATAATATGTAAACTGCTTAGCAAAATATCTGGAAAATATTATATCCTTAATAAATGGTTTTAAAAAGTGGCATCATTCCATTGACAAGATTTATTGCAACAGGAACAAGACACAATCTGCTCTGAAATTAATATCCCATTAATAGGATGAAGTGTGTAGCGGCTAAAGAATTAGAAGAGGAATGATTCCAGGGGTCTGTCTAGGTTGTGCCAAATTTACTAGACTAGTCATACAGCACAGGCAACTCACTCAGCCCCTCGTGCTCTCAAGTTCTATACAAATAACTTGTAAAATTTATTTATTATTTTTTTACAAAGATAGAGTGGCCTGACCAAAGTCAGCTTCTCTTTTTTAAAAAAATATTTTATTTGTTTATTTATAGAGAAAGAGGGAGGGAGAAAGAGAAGGAGACAGACATCAATGTGTGGTTGCCTCTCACGTGTCCCCAACCAGGGGGACCTGGCCCGCAACCCAGGCATGTGCTCTGACTAGGAACTGAACCAGCAACCCTTTGGTTTGCAGGCTGACGCTCAATCCACTGAACCACACTGCCAGGGCATAAATGTAAAATTTAATAAGATGATGTCCAAAGTACTCCTTGGCACTAATATGTTTTATAAGGGAAACCCTGGGAGCCATTTAATCTTAGTTTAAGCTAAGATTAAATGTAAAATGTAAAGCTTATGTTTGCTTAGTTTCAGCAAACATAAATTAGGAGAAAATTTATTTTATAAAGTTTCATCACAGAACTATTATGCAGAATGTTATTGTTTATGAGATGAGAAAATATTTACATATGATTAATTTTATAAAACATTTTATGCTGTAATTCTCATGATATTACTTCACTAATGTTTAGTTTATCAGTACTCTCATTTAGTGTCCCTAATCCTACTTAATACATAGTATTTAAAAGAGGAATTGGGTACCTGGCTCTTAGATTTCAAATGCTAAGGAAAATAGTCATTAGAGAAGAATAAGCCACTTTATAACAATTATAGTATCACTATAAAAACAAGTTCACTCCTGAGAAGAACCGAGGGAAGGCTAAATTGGAAACTACTCTCAGAATGATGGTCTTATTTAGTGAATTTGCGGGGAGTGGGGGTTGGTGCAGAGAGAGAGAGAGAGAAAGGAAGAGAGAAAAGAAAAAGAAATGGATGGAGATTGCACACCATGGAGGACCAAGAGAGTATCGATAGTCACAGAGAAAGACAAGCAGGAGGGGAAGACATACAAATCACCAAAAGGACAAAAAAATGCAGAAGCAAATGAAACAAAACTCAGATTAAATATAAATAGTGAAAAGAACCCATGTACTCCCTCATTACAGAATCCAGCTGTGACTAACCAAAATATACCAAGAAGAGCAGGGCTATCATTCCCTACCCAAAATAAATAAGTAAAAATCTGTTGATTAATGAGACTGTACCTAAAGAGTAGTTACATTTCCATGCACTCTACAGATTCGGAAACTTAATTTCATCAATCATCAGACCTCAGCTTAGTCATTCATATAAATCAAGCTTAAATGGACTGATTTATCAGTTCTGAAATGATTTAACAGAAAATGAACAAATAAATGACAAAACATCACACCTACAACACATCATCCTACCATCATGTAGCATTAAAACCACTACGTCCTTTAACTACATATTCTTAATTATTTTATGATTTGGGGGAAGTTAATTCATGTTAACTTAGGAAGAAAAAATTATAGATATTTACTGTAAAAATTCCATAGAATACAACATTAGAATTACTAAATATCTCTACTGAGAGATAACCACTTACACATTTTATTTCAATCAAGTCTTTTTTTCTATACACACATAGAGGCACTGAATTTTCCTTAAATAACAGATTAAGATAGTGGTCCCTTACTATAAAAGTAGTCTTTATCTAATTAGAAAACTGAAGATTTAGTAGAGAAGAGACCTAAAATTAGAGTGATTTCCAAGACTTTCCTAACAAATACTTGCTTTCCTATGTTGTAGATGTATGTTATTTGAGGCATCTGATGGTTCTAGATGCCGAAGGTCAAAGAGGCTATGACAAGGGCCTCACGATCAATTTGGTTTGGAGCAAGGCTGACAGCCTCCCCTGCAGGGGCACAGCATGCTGATCAGTTCATTGAGTATGCATCTTGCCACCCCCACTGTGGGTTCTTCATTTCATGTGGAGAATGTGAAATACAGCTGCTGTTCTTGTGCTCCACTTGAGTTAACTTGTTTCTTATTAAACCTCAACAGTGGAATCATCTTTAATGGAAGAGTGCAAATTGTGGTCTTCTTAGAAACCAAGTCTCAAACCAACAATATACAATAGCCTAACTCATGTTTCTCCCTTCTTTCCTCCAGACTTACGGCATTAGGTGATTAGAAGTATAAGACCAACCGTCATCCTCATATACCGTTTATATCTTAATTTTGGTCTAAGGTCATCTTTTCCATAAAGAGACAGTTGCAAAGCTCGTTCCTTGTTTAACACTTCAAGTTAATTGTCTGGGACCACTGTGAATCGATACTCCTACTGTAGGAATCCTGGGAACAATCAAACCTAATAATCAGTTTCCAAATTATTAGATATATTTAGCCAAGACAGCCACTCTTCTCAAAACTCTACCTGGCAAATCTTTTAAATATAAGTTTCATGTCACATCTTTTAAACATAAGTTTCAAACAGAAACTTTAAAAAATTTACTTTTACCAATAGAAATTCCACATCTAAAGTCCTTTCTATTTTCCTTTGAAGGTAGCAGGACTGAGTGAAATTTCTAAGACTATCCTGAATTCAAGAATATTTTGTGCCGATTGAGTTGCACATACTACAGAGTTCGTCAGCCACAGCTCTCCTCGCAAAGAGAAGTTGATTTTGAAAAAAGTAGGGACAGGGAGAGAATATTCGTCCTGGTCATCCCTCCCACACTCCTGACTCAGCTTGTAATGCCTAGGAGTCTCAGTCTTCAAGAGGGTATGGAAAGCAAAACTGAACTGAAATGTTAACTGAAAAATAAAACAACCATGCTAATTTGATGAGATTGCATATCAAACTCAACCATATATATTTATTTCTAAACCACAAAACCCAATCCATGGCTCTCATTATTGATTTAAAATATTCTTTACTCTTTATTTTATCTAGCAGTGAAAAACACTCATCTAAACAATTACGAAAATATGCATTTTACACCAAATAAACATAATATAAACATTTTAGTTACTAATATATTTTTACTAAGACTTTGTTACCTATTCCCTCACATCCCCTTTTAAATTTGGCAAATGATTTCAAAAGGAGAAAAGCCACTTCCAAATCCCCATCTCTTAAACGTTAGTCAGTGTTCCCTGTCCATCACAGTCATAGCCCAGAATGCTAATTTTTCTCTGGTGTAGCTCCAGTGGTGCTGGAGAGCCTGCTGTCTGTGACAATATGCCAGAAGCTGCAGTGGAGCAAAGGAAGTGAGACTATTGGCTTCCGTAAAAGAGCCACTGAATTTAAAAAGTTGAGGGGCACAATTTTAAGGACTATCAATCCAAATGTGCATATTTCCATAGGGTAATCATGCACCCAAAAGTGTGTTTGGACACAGTGTTGCTTGCATTAGGGTAGATTATTAAGGGAAGCCAGCCCCTTACTTTCCAGGAATAATATTAATAGTGGCAGTTAAACAAAGCTAAAGAGACAGAGACTTGACAGGCCTCTCACAATTGCTAGTGTTAGATGTTACTCACAATTCCTGAAATCTACTAATAGGAATTATCAACACAGTGATGATAAACATCCACTGAACAAATGTATCTCTGTCTGTCTATCCATCTATCTCTCACCTTACATGCACACACAAAAGGATATAAGGTCTTGGCATTCCTTCTTCTGATAGGCATTTTAGATTATGAATTCTAAAGATAAGTAACTAAGAGTATGGGGAAATGGAAATACTTACAATAGTTGTGTAAGGCGTGTAGGAAAGCATTCAGGTAATATCCAGCAAAGTTAAAAAGGAAGCATATTCATTAAACCAAAATTTTACTTACAGACAATATACCTTGAAGTAACTCTCACATGTGTATGCAAAAAATAAGTACGAAGATGTTCACTGCAATTCCACTGTTTGTAATTGGAAATAACCCAAATATCCATCACCAGATGAATAACTTATAAATTCATAAAATGGAATACTACAGAGCTATTAAAATGGGTAAAGCAGATAAGATATATGGACCAACATGGATAGCTCTATAAAACAAAATGTTCAAAGAAAACAGAAAAGTTGGAAAATATTTGCGATTATAAACTTATTAAAACATTCACTCACACACACACAATAAACACCAAATTCATGGCAGCAATTACTTGTGGTAGAGAAGCAGAAGAATAAAATCTGGTAAGAGACAACAGAAAATTTCGACTTTATCTGTAATATTTCACTTCTGGAAAAAAGTCTAAAGAGCATGTGACATTACTAACATGTGTTCATTTTCTGTGGAAAATTCACCAATTTTTGCTATATAACATTATCTTTTTTATGTTTTTTCTTTGTCAAAACTTAAGTTAGAAAATATATAATGGTATAAAAACAAAAATAAATAATGGTTATCTCTATAAATCAA
The DNA here is from genome assembly GCF_004126475.2 of Phyllostomus discolor. Lineage (NCBI taxonomy): Eukaryota > Metazoa > Chordata > Mammalia > Chiroptera > Phyllostomidae > Phyllostomus > Phyllostomus discolor. The sequence continues at coordinate 75,983,590 of NC_040907.2, forward strand.
TGGTTTATCTCTATAAATGTGAAGTCAGTTATTACCTGTGTAATGCTCAAACATGAAATAAAAGACCTTTAAACTTTCCCAAGTAGAAAAACTCTAATTCAGAACAACCGTCTTTACAGATTGCCACTCAGAATTCTTTTTTAAAAAACTGCTTAAATTTAAGTCTTTAAAAATGTAAGGCATTAATGTGTTTTGTCCCTGATGCCACTCAAAGAATTAATTACTATATTGTTTAAAGCACAACAAGATTGTACAATGCAAACTCAGAGGTTAAATCTCCAAAATTGTAATGATGATAAATTTACCATTGTCAAATTAGGAAGACTGTTTGAATGATATGATAAGAAGAAGAATTTTTGGGAAAAGGACTCATGAGCATGACAACAGTGTGGTGATTGCTGGGGGGAGGAGGGTATAAGGAAACTAAATGGCAGTGGAAAAATATATAATAAAGATAAAAAAGAAAAAAAAAATTAGCCCTGTCTGGCACAGCTCAGTGGATTGAGCGCGGGCTGGGAACCAAAGTGTCCCAGGTTCGATTCCCAGCCAGGGTACCTTCCTGGGTTGCAGGCCATAACCCCCAGCAACCGCACATTGATGTTTCTCTCTCTCTCTGTCTCTCTCTCCCTTCCTTCCCTCTCTAAAATAAATAAATAAATAAATAAAATTTAAAAAGAAAAAAAAATTTTGTTGAGTATCTAGGTTTGTTTACAAAAAGTAGTTGAGTTGATTTTTAAAGAATTAAAATGTTGAGGTCAATAATACACTGAACTAGAAATTACTGCATAAGACTGACTCCAAAATGACATTTTAGACACTTAGTACAAAATCAAGAAGCAAATGAACTACCAATACGCTTAACAACAACTACGGCCTTCCCTTGATTAAAATATACACGATTGCATGCCAAAATGATTGAAACATGATTCTTTTCTATGTATTCATATTTCATTTATAATCATACTATTTGAATGCTTTGATGAGGACTACTGTTAGCATTAATTGTTCATTTCTATTCAGTAAGAAATGTTCAAAGTATATACCCAATCGCTTTGCTCACATACTCTATTGCTACTGATATTAACCATCGACTTGTTGGAGCCCTTACTCCACGCCCGGCCCTTTGCTAAAGTCCCGTTGTGTAATTTCTTCATTTGATTGGATCCAGGTCCGACCACAACCCTATGAAGCTGGTCTGTCATGATCATCACTTTACAGACAGGCATTTAAGAATAGAGATGTTAAATAACTTATCTAAACTCATGCAGATTCAGCAAGTAGGAGAAGAGTGATTCATCTGACTGCAGAAGTACTTACTTAACCATTATATTCTACATACTACCAGAAAGAAAACCTTAGAAACAATACAGATGTTTAGCTATATACACAACAAAAAACTATGCAATGAGGCAAAACACTTAAAATTTTACATTATTTTCCTCCCCCATCCTCCCCACCCAAATAATCCAGCCTTAACATACCCTGTAACATATATCCCTTACCCTCTATCATAATTATTGGAAAATAGTTGCTACAGGCACAAGATCTCAACTGAATCTGCCAAGAACCACTTAGTTACATGGTGGGGAGGCAGGTGCACTGAACCCTACTGTTCTCTGGCTCGGAGGCTAGCAAGAGGCCAGCAAACACCTCATGGTAGCAGGCTGTAAACTGCTTCCAGTACAGTGACTTCAATGAATCATGATCATCTTACGGACTGCAGTCAAATCCCAAAGAATTTAGTACCTTACTAAGATGTCCTAATGCACTTCTTTGGTGATGCCAAGTCAAAAATAACTGCTATTAAAAATAAGGCTGCACAAAGAGCTGCATATTTGGGATCATTCCAGACCCACCTACAGGGTAATGTTATTCTGCTTTCAACAGCTGTTGCTCCTTACCTGAGGTGAGGCAGGTGCAGGACAAAAGAAGCAAATGACTCCGCACCTGCTCCTCAAATTCAACTCAGGTAAATCAGTAAAGCTGACCTTTGTGAGCCTGCCACCAGGAGCAGATGTTTAGTGGAAGACCAGGAGGTGCTCATCCACTTGACTTTGCCTCAGTTGAATTCATTCGATTTAACCAATCTGATCAGACTCTACTGACAGATGCTTAAGGCAACTGCTTCCTCAAAATATGGTTTATCTAGAAAGACCCTGTCAGAAAATACTGGAACAAAATCTTTGCCGTTTAACATAGAAGTACGACTCTTTAGGAAGAATCAGTTTTAAAGAACTGCTTTATTAATGCTGCATGTTCATAAAGATGAAGGGTGATAAAGCACATATTTTAAACTTTTTTTATAGGAAATTTCAAACACAGATATACATAGACAGTATATTGTAAATGAATCCTCATGAACCAGCTTCAACAAATACAAACAGCCCACAACCATCTGTCCCCATGCTCTTACCTCTACCCTGCCAGGGATTCTGGAGGCAAATCATAGATATGTCATTTCACCTATAAATATTTCATTATTATTATTCCTAACTTTTAAAAAATAATTTTTATATATCATCAGTATTCAATGTTTTAATTGTCCATTTTTTAAACTGTTTAAATCAAGATCTATATACAGTCCACACTCTGCAATTTTCCTTTAAATCTTTTCATCTATAAGGTTCCTCTTTCATCTCTCTCTCTCTACCACCCCCTTCTCCCCACCACCTTTTCTTTGTTGAAGAAACTATATCTTTGATGCCGTAAAATTTCTCATTCTGGATGTTGTTGTCTGCATCCCTAAGAAAGAGTTTAGCATGTCCCTGTGTCTTCTGTATCATCTTAATCAAATTCGAGTGCAATGTCATAAGGTTTCCTCATAAATGGCGATGATAACAGATACACAACAAACAAAAGTACCAAGGAAGAGGAAAAACACAAACCAATAGCAAGTCTAAGGATGCCACAGTAACTGATAGTAGAGATGGGAAAAAATATCTGGAGATGAGTAAGTTCAAAAACAGAAAAAAAGACGACCATGGAAAGCAGATGAGCCCCATAAGCACACAAGAAACAAGCAGGATGGGCGGCGAAGGCTGACATGGCACAGTGGCAAAGGATGACAGACACACCACTGGTCATCACCTCCTGTGATCTGCACACCATGGAATGTTATTAACTCACAGTAAGGCACGCTCAGCATGCCCACAGCGATGGTGCTGCAGCTCAAGCCAAAGCCTTCCAATACCTATGCAGTTCAAGATTTATAGACTACAGAGTTGGTACACAGAGAAAGGCTTGAGGGACTGGACCAACATTCCACCTCATTGCTCTACTGTAGAAAAATTCCTTCCAATCCTCTTCCAAAAAGAAGAAGCCATTTTTCCTATAACCCATATTGCAGCCAAGCAAATTACTGGGTAAAGAACAGGCTCTGTAACCAGAACTTCTGTTTTTAAAGACTGACCTTGTCACCTTCTATGTTTTTTATTGAGGACAAAATATTTGTCCTCTCTAGGCCTATTTCGTCATCTGTGATATGATATAGTAATAGCACCACCTTCTTTTGTAAGGATTCAACAAGGTAATACAAAGCATTTAGAAGAGTGACTAGAATACAGTAACTGTATTATATATTCAATATTATCTTATGTTTTTATTATCATTATATTGAATTATTAAGCTATTATTGGTCACCACTAAGAATTGCAAGAGTACTTCTTTTCTGAAGCCTTTACCTACAATCTGAAGGTAATGTTTCCAAAAATGCTGATGCAATTTACCTAATGTATTTGTTAGAAAGACACATACCATGACTCCATCCAGACCCACGGAGGCAGATTCTCTAGGACAAAAGTGCAGGAAATACAAGGTCTACTTGTAAAAGTCCAGCTGTTATTAACATAATGAGAACAGTTTGCACGACATCAGTGCAACCTGGCAGCCAAGCAGGGCAGACTGGAATGTGCATGTGTGAAAAATGACCACTTCACTGTACTAGTTGGTGGGGGTGGTAGATGCTGCTGAGTGACCTCATGCACTATGTGGTTGTCCCATTCACAACGACTGAGCAAGTACAGCAACGAATTTGCATCAAGTTTTGTGTTAGGCTTGAACATTCCTCCATGGAAACTATTTGGATGATTCAGCTATGGCAGCTAGTGATTGGCAGCTTCATCATGACAACATGCCCACTCATGCATCACGTCCCATGCAGAGAATTTTGGCAAAACCTCAAATCATCCAGGTGACTCGACCCCCCGACACTCCAAATTCAGTACCCTGAAACTTCCAGCTTTTTCCAAAACTAAAATCACCTTTGAAAGGGAAGAGATTTCTGACCTTCAATGAGATTCAGGAAAATACAACAGGGCAGCTGATGATGATTAGGAGAACTGTGTGAGGTCCCAAGGTGTCTACTTTGAAGGGGACTGAGGTGTCAAGGTCCTAAGTACAATGTTTCTTGTATTTTATATCCTCTTAAATAAAGGTTTCTATTTTTCATATTACATGGCTGGATACTGTTTGGACAGACCTTGTATATTTTGAACCACATCCTAGGTAATCCTTATTTTGAAAAAAACTAAAGAAACACTGCAGAGCAAGAGAGAAAAATTTAGATATGACTAGAGGTTCTGATAACAACTATATTTCTTTTCCATCCTGATTGCCTGAAACTACAGTGGACATTAATAGAAAAATGTGATTTTATAAATGCTCTTTCATTTATACATTGAATATATATATATAAATATATATATTGATTATATACATTGAAATATCTACCACAAATTACTTTTTCCACTTATACTGCTGAGCACATTTTTCTTCACAACTGCTTACAGTGTTCAAATCTCAACACCAAAGATTTTATCATTGGAGAGGAAGTTCTTGAGAAAGAAAAGCTTCTATAACCACCATTCTGCAACTTGCTTAGAGTTTACAAATTGATAATTAAGCAATAAGAAACATCAAGATGTAATATAAAGCACTAGTTATTAACTTACAGAGCAAGCACATTGTAAAACATCATGCTAAAACTGCTCAAGGCCAACGGTAACAGCTCATAAAACATAGTTGTTTTATGCCGCCATGTGATATCTTCAAAACCTAGGATTACTTTTTTCTTTCAATTTTTCATTTGATGCAATTTTTATATAAAGTGAAATCCACAGATCTTAGGTGAGTTTTGACAAATATAACCTAATCTTCACTCAAGATGCAGAACATTAGCACTCCCCTGAAAAGTGGCCCATGTACCTCTCAGTCTCCACCATCCCCTCCGGCCCCACCCTTGCCATATCCCAGAGACAAGAAATATACTGAATATATTTCCACCATAGATTAGTTTTACCAGCTCTAGAATTTCTTATAAATGAGATCATATCCTGTGAATTTTTTGTGTAGTGCTTCTTTCACTCAACATGTTTTTGAGATAAATCTGTTATTGCTTACATAAGTAGCTCCTTCTTAATTTTTAAATAATATTTCATTGTGTGAATAAACTACATTTTGTTTATCTGTCCTTCTATCGATGGACTAACATGCTACTTCCATTTTTTTTGGCTATAGTGAAAAAAATGACCATAAAGAGTCCTTTACAAGCATTTTGTGACCACTTGTTTTCATTTTTCTTCAGGAAATGATAGAATTACTGATCACAGGACAAGTGTATGTTTACTTTTATAAGAAACTGTCAGACTTTTTCCATGGTGGTTGGAAACCCCAATTCCCAGAAACAATGTATGAAAATTCCAGTTGTTCCACATCCTTGCTCACATTTAGTGCTGTCAATCTTTTAAATTTTGGCAGTTTTACTGAATGCATAGCTGTATCTTATTATTAATATTTTGAATTTGCATTTCCCTGGTGACTCATGATACTGAACACTTTTTAGTGGACTTATTGGTCATTTGTATGTCTAATTTTGTGAAGTATCTGTCCAAACATTTCACCCATTTTTAGAATCCAGTGGTTTGTCTTTATAGTATTGAGTTTTAAGATTTCTTAGGTACTGGGTATCTATCAAATCCTTTGCCAAATACATGTATTGTAAATATTTTTTTCCCAATCAATGGCTTGACTGTTTGTTTTAACAGTTTTTAGGGTTTTTTTTTTTAACAATTCAGTAAAATGTACATTCAAAACATTGTGCAACTATTAGCAATATCTGTTTCCACAACTTTTTATCACCTCAAAAAGAAACTCTGTGTTCATTAAGCAATAACTCCCTATTCATCCTTCCCCTCAGCTCTTGGTAACCTCTAACCTACTTACTGTCTCTATGAATTTGTCTATTCTAGATATTTCACATAAATGGAATCATACAATATTTGTCCTTTTGAGTCTAGCTCATTTCATTTAGCATAATGTTTTCACAGTTCATCATGTGAGAGCAGGTATCTTTTTTATGGCTGAAAAATATTGAATTGTACATACATGTCACATTTTGTTTATCCATTCATCTACTGATAGACATTTAAGATGTTTCACCTTTTAGCTATTGTGAAAAATGCTGCAATGAAAGTTGGTACAAAAGTAGCTATTTCAGTCTCAGTGTTTAACTTTATTGGGTATATACCTAAGAATAAAATTGCTGGGTCAACCCCGGCTGGTGTGGCTCAGTGGAGTGAGTGCTGGCCTGTGAACCAAAGGGTCACTGGTTCGATACCCAGTCTAGGGCACATTCCTGGGTTGTGGGCCAGGTTCCCAGTAGGGAATGCATGAGAGACAACCACACACTGATGTTTCTCTCCCTCTCTTCCTCCCTTCCCCTCTCTAAAAGTAAATAAATAAAATCTTTTTTAAAAAATTGCTGGGTCATATAGTAATTATGGAGGAAGGACAAATGTGCCTGCCCCATTTTACATTCCCACCTGACAATTTCTCTATACTCTTCACCAACACTTGTTAGTTTCCATTTTTTAAGTTATAGATGTTGTAGCCAGTGCAAAATGAAAACTAACTGTGGTTTTAATTTGCATTTTGCTAATGACTCTTTTAAACATGTTTTCATGGGCTTATCTTCTTTAAAGAAATGCCTATTCATGTTGTTTGCCCATTTTTTACTCAGGTTGTCTTTCTGTTGTTGAGTTGTAGGAGTTCCACATATATTCTGGATATGAAACTCTCACCAAATTTATGATTTGGAGACATTTTCTCCCATTCTATAAATTGTCTTTTCAGTTTCTTAATAATGCCCTTTAAGTTTTAAATTCTAATGAAACAGAATTCATTTTTTTTCTTTTGCTGCTTGTGCTTTTGGTGACATATCTAAGAATCCATTGCCAAATCCAAGGTCATGAAAATTAACCTTTAAATTTTCTTCTAAGAGTTATATTTTAGCTCTTTTTATGTAAGGCAGCAGGTATTGCCGTCAAAAATCAGTTTGCCATACAAGTAGGGGTTGATTTCTGGACCAGCAATTCTTTTCCATTGATCTATGTCTATTCATATTCAAGTACCACATGTTTTGAATGCTGTAGTTCTATATAAGTTTTGAAACTAAAAATTGTGAGACTTCCAACTTTGTTCTTTTGAAGACTGTTTTAACTATTCAGAACCCCTTGCAATTCCACATGAATTTGAGAATCAGCTTTTTCACTTCTGCAGAATATCTGTTGGAATATCAATAGGGATTGTGCTGAATTGGTAGGTTGCTTTGGATAATACTGACATTTTTACAATATTAAGTCATTCTATCCACGAACACTAATGTCTTCTCATTTAGGTCTTCTTTAATTTCTTTCAATGATATTTTCTAGTTTTCAGTGTATAATTCTTTCACTCTCAGTTAAATTTATTCCCAGGTATTATCCAAACTTTTAGATGCTATTGTAAATGGAGTTGCTTCCTTAACTTCCCTTTTGGACCCTCATTGCTAGTGCATAGAAAACAACTGATTTTGTGCATTGATCTTGTAACTTAAATTCATTTCTAAATTTGCTGCATTCATTTCTTAGTGTTAGTTGCTATCTTACAGATTCTTTGGGATATTTTGATTAGAGAAACATGGTATCTGCGATCATGTTTTATTTCTTCCATTGTAATTCTAATGCATTTTGCTTCTTTATCCTAACTGCTCTAGCTAGAATCTCCAGTACAATGTCAAAAAGCAGTGGAGGAAGTGAGCATCCTTGTCTTTTTCCTGTTCTTATGCAGAAAACGATTTCAGTCTTTCACCACTGAGTATGATGTTAGTTGAGGGTTTTTCATAAATACCCTTTATCATATTGAGGAACTTCTCTTCTACTTTTATGTTTTTTAAATGTTTTTTTTAAATTCATAAAAAGGTGTTCCCTTTTGTCAAATGCCTTTCTCAATCAAGATGATTTTGGTTTTTTTTCCCCTTCATTATTTGATGTGGTGTATTGCACTGATCTATTTACTAGTATGTTTAACCACTACTGAATTCATGGGATACATCTCACTTGGCGGTGGTATATAATCCTTTTCATATGCTGAGAGATTTAATCTACTAGTATTTTTGCTGAGGATTTTTGCATTTATATCCCTAAGTGATATTCGTCATATTTGTAATTATCTTTTTCTGACTTTGGTATCAGGTAATTCTCACCTCAGACAACGAATTAGAAAAAGATCTCTCTTCTTCTATTTTTTGAAAGAGTCTGAGAAGGGTTGTGTTTTCTTTAGATGTTTGGTAGAATTAACCAGTGAAGTCATCTGGTGTTGGACTTTACTGTGTATAATTAACTTTTTAATAAAGTTTGTTGAAAAAAATTCCTCCCATCATATTAAAAACTGTTCAAATATATAGAAAAAGTTGAAATAACTTTACAGTGAACCCCATATAACCACCACCTAGATTCTATAATAAATATTTTACTATATTTGCTCTATCACATAACTATTTATCTTATTTTTATGCATTTCACCCCACATACTTCAATAAGCACATTATTAACTTGAGCCGCCACTAGCTACATGTGGCTATTTATTTTTAAATTAATTAAAATTAGATAAGTTATTAAAACATTCAGTTTTTCAGTTGCGTTGGCCACATTTAAATGTTTAATAGCCACATGTGACTAGTGGCTACAAAAATCACTGGGGGGATATTCCTTCCCCCTGGATCTGGATTGAACAGTCACAGGTTCAATCCAGATCCAGGGGAAAGGAATTATATAAGGTATGTATAGCAAAGAATGGGAACTTTATTTTATTTTATTTTTTGAGAGAAAGAGAGAGGGAAAGAAACACCTATGTGAGAGAGAAACACCTATTGGTTGTCTTTTGCCCCAACGGTGATGAACCCACAACCCAGGAATCGAAGCGGCAGCCGCCCTTCAGTGACACCCGACCAACTGAGCCATACCAGCCAGGGCGAGGGTGGGAATTTTGAGGACCGTATTTCAATTCTGCCTGCTAGATGTGGGAAAAGTGGAGCTGCCTGGACTTTGTCATACTCTTCTTGACCAAAATGTAACAACAGGGAAAAACAATGCTTGCTGAGAAGATAAGAAGAGGTTCATGCCTGTAGCCCAAACCCAAATCCTCATGGCTCCATTTCCCACCCTGCTACCAGCTGAGAGCTGGGTTTTGTCCTTCAGTATGGATCTGGGAAGGTTCTTTCAGAGGGATTACAGGTGGGGCCCTATATCAATCTGTCAGATCTCATGGTAATACTTTTAAAGTATCTAATTTTGTCTAAACCTCACAAACGACTGTAGGCTTCTCTCTTGCAAAGGAAACACAAGTACAGAAAAAGTTCAGTGGCAGAAGAGAAAAGAAATCAAAGTGCCAAAGAGAAACTAATTCCCATCAATGTAAATAAATATTTTTAGTTTTTGAAACTTCTTCTTAATACACAAAATAATAGACTTGAAAAATCAGAGGAAGCCATTATGAGAAAAAAATGCATCATAATAAGTAAAGAAAACATGAAAATAAAAAAATGGTGGGGAAAATTAGAAACTACCTTGGAAGTGCTCACAAAAATCTGAAAATGTTTACAGTGGCTTTATTCACAACTGCCCAAATTTGGAAACAATCCAGAGGTCCTCCAATTGGTGAACAGATAAACAAATTGTGGTACATTCATACAATGGAATACTACTCAGCAATACAAAGTAAGGAACATGGAACATTACGGATGAATCTGAAATATATTATATAGGTGAAATAAGCCAAATTCACAAGTCTGTATACCACAATATGTCCTTCCCCTTATATGACATTCTGGAAAATGCAAAACTACAGGGACAGAAAACAAATCCCTGGCTACTAGCACTTGCAGTGAAAAGAGGGTTTGAGTACAAAGAGACAAGGACACTTTTGCAAGTGGTACAATGTTTGGTATCTTAATTGTTCTGGCAGTTACAGTTTCCAAAAAGAATAAATTTTAAAGTAGTAAATAAAAAATGTATAGGTACCTTGGAAGCAGAAACAGGATATTTGAGATTACATAAAAATTAATTAAGGAACACAGAGTTAAGAAATGAAACCGTAACAACAAAAAAAGAGAAAATAGCATCAACATGCTGGCAACAGGAAAAACATTTCACAGAGAGCCATCTTAAGAACAGCAGAGTTCAAAGAGAAAAATAAAAATAACATGGTTGTTTAACTAGAAAGCCCAAAAGGGTCAACTAAAAAGCTACCATATTAATAATTAATAAGAAAGTTCAATAAAATGTCTGAATAAATATAGCAAAATCAATAGCTTACCCATCTAATGAGATAAAATTAGAAAATAAAACAAAAATGGAGAGTAAATTCACAGAAGAATAAGCTAAAAATAATTTTTTAATAAAAATGTATAGGATATAGAATATAAAAGAAAGTTTATAGATTATGTGTCCCATACACAGAATATATACTTATAAATATAAACAGTAAAAAAGGGATTATACAGGCAATGCAAACATTTATAACACCAAAATGTTTCAATTTGAAGCAAACAAAAAATTTTACTAAAGACATTTTTTATTAAGTCTATAGTAACCACAAAAGTAATTTCATACCTGTGAAATAAATATATTCCCATTTGGGTATATTATTCACAGCAATGCTAAACATTCATATGTGTTTTTTCATTACTAGTCACAGAATCACACATCTTAACATGGTGTGGGAAATCACCTGGCTAGGCCTTATTCCCTCAGAAAGGCAGTGACCAAAGCCTAGCCATTGTTTTTCCCCTTTATTTACATATTTTCAGGCCTACAGAAATATTATCCTACTTAGGTGGCTTTCCGGGAATTATGCATTGCCCTAACAATTCTACCAGGTATACAGTACCCTCGCCTTACAGATGAGGGAACTGAGGCTCGGAACGTTTAAGCAAATTGTATGTCAAGATTACACATCTAAGAAGTGACCCATTTGAATTCACATCTAGGAATGTGTGACTTCAAAGTTCAAATTCTTCATTAGAAATTATCTCCTCTGTGTTCAAAATAAAAAGCTTTGAAAATGAAATATAAGAGGAAATTCATACTAATTAACTTAACCTGTCGTATAAATTTCTCAACAATGTACAAATGTTGCCATTTTGCCTGAAATATGTCCGCTAAATAAGAGATGATTACTAGTGTTTTTCTCCAGGGACGACTATACACTTCACAGCTGTGCCATCCTGAATGTGCTGACACCCTAGCAGCAAGCAGTAGGCCATCCTCCTCTCTTGTATTGGCAACATCTATATACATAGTATATCCTTACTTCCTGCCCCAAGCGGAAGAAATCTCTGCTGCTTAAAATTGCAGTGACTCTTCCTATCACCAGTGCAGGTCTGTCAGTTCAAACTACAGGTTCTTATTATTCATCAGCAGCAACCCACCAGTGTGCTCAGATCCTGAGTCAGCTTTGAAAACCCCAGCAGCAGCTGGTAAAAATGGAACACTAATTCATTACAGATGGCAAAACACTGCCTACATTTTAATCTATTTACATTTTCAGAAATTCTGAATCTGCAGTTAAGATTGCCAAATTATTTTAACATGTAAGTTTAGCCTTTTTCTATTCCATCTATGTTCAATAAAAATTAATGTTTATATGTTAAAAATTCTTTCAATAAGCCCATTAGTCCTATATTTCCAAGGTTTTATTTTCGAAGATTTTCAAGTTAGTGAGTTTTTTTTAAATTTTTATTATACAAATCCCATACAGAGATGGAACAATATTAGGACTAAATTATACCAAAATTTTCAAATAGGACTATGATATATAAAAATAATTTTCAGTATCTTTGTATTTTCCATAATCTCTATGTTTAGTAATTTGAGGTTAATAAATTAATAGGTTGTAATATTATTAAATGGATTTATAGACCCTATTTTTTCCCCATTAATTAAGGTAATAGGGACAGAAAACACATTATTACTTAATTTTTAAAAGCCAAGTGAAAAGACATACCAAAAATAAAGGCTTACAGCGCTGCTGCCCCTCCTGCAGTCAGTCTTCTAACCCCCCCTCCCCCCTCAAGCAACAGTGAAGATGAAATATATTAAATCCAAATACTGAAACACCTTCTAAGGGCTTGCTCTCTCTCCCTCTCTCTCCAAAGACGTAATTATTGGGTGATACACAATGATTCTCTTAAAATCCCCAGTGCTTCCTGGGAGCAAATGACCTTGTTAACAACCTATTAAAGAGCTAGAGAACATTCATTTTGAAAGTCTTTAGCCCTCCTCTATCACTTCAAAATTACTTATTTTTTCGACACAAACTCTTTTTTTTTCCTTTTTGTATTAGAATAGAAAGTATCGCAACCTTACTGTCCTCTCCCATCATATAAGACCCACCTTTCTACTTCCTTTTTCTTTGTTGTCTAGAAATATCCATCAAAGCCCCTGATGTAAAAATATTGCTCCCCCAAACAATTTCATCATCCATCACACTATTTTGTTATTCTTTGCATAAGCACTAATTTTCACTGAGCACGGACTGAATAGAAAAAGGCTACACTGACATTTTCTTCTTTCCATAGTTGGAGATGCCAAAACTACTTTATGGGACTTAAGCAATCTTCCCCCAACCCCACTCCCAATCCCAATAATTTCCTCTGCCCAATGCCCTTCAAGGCAATAAAAACAAACATAATTCTAAGTGAAATCAACATGCTTGTTTTAAAACTACAGCTCTTCCATCTAGGACTGCCAGAACTGCCATCATTAAGCCCCTCCTACAGAGAATTCAGGACCAACCACTACTCTTTAATCTCCTCACCCTAGCTACTTTGATTACCGCCTTTCCCTGGCTACTCATTCCACTACACCCGACTTCCTCTTCAATCACTGACCAAGGGCCTCTTGGAAGTTAAGAGAGGCTTCACCACTTATATTTTTAGGGTTTAAAGAATGCTAAAAATTAAGCAAGGGTCAAAACAGTGACAAGAATTGTGACATCAGATAAAGCAATGCCTTTTAAAACTCCTGCAGAAATAAATATGACTAAGGACTTTGTTAGATGTGAGGCTGAGTCAATAGTCCTTGTTGGCCTACCTTAGTTGGGCTCTGCTCTAAGGTGCTGATCCTCAGTTCTCAGCTGAGAATCACACAGTGGTCAAGGTCATGGGCTAAAGAGTCACCATGTACTGGCTATGTAAATTTGGGCAAATTATTTAACAACTTCTTTGTGATAAAGTCTTCTCATCTGTAAAGTGTTCTTATGAGATTAATTATAATCAACCAAAAACAGTGCCTGGCATATAAATTGATATATATTTTCCTTCCTTCCTTCCTTCCTTCCTTCCTTCCTTCCTTCTTCCCTTCCTTCCTCTCTTCCTGCCTTCCTTCTTTCCTTTCCCCCTCAGATCCTAAAGGGAAATATGGGTTGGCCAAAAAGTTTGTTTGGTCTTTTCTGTAAGATGGCTCTATTAGCACTTTGTTGTCTTTAACTTCATTCAATACAATTTTGTTAAATTGTGTAATATTGTGACAGCTGTTATATCAGTGTGCATTTACAAAAACTTACTAGAAGTGGTTAATTTTTGTGTGGCTATTTTAATATTGAAGATGAAAGAAAATACACAACATTTTTGGCACACTATGCTTTATTATTTCAAGAAAGGTGAAAACACAACTGAAAAGCAAAAAAAAAAGCATTTGTGCAGTGTATGGAGAAAAGTGCTGTGACTGATCAAAATGTATTAAAAGTGGTTTGCGAAGCTTCGTGCTAGAGATTCTCACTGGATGATGCTCCATGGTCAGGTAGACCAATTGAAATTGACAGCAATCAAATCGAGATGTTAAATGAGAACAATGAACATTATACCATGAGGCAGACAGCTGATGTACTAAAATATGCAAATTAATAAAGTTTGTGAAAAAGAAAAATGTATCTTTTATTTTAAGGAAAGAACCATATGAACTTTTTGGCAAGCCCAATATAATTTACTAGATATCAGCTACTATTATTTATGTACAATAAGATACAGATATCAGCTATCATCATCATCATCATCATCATCATCATCATCACCTGAGTACATATAAAAGCAGAATCCAAGGATCTGCCCTTGTTCTAGAAGCCTGGAATTAAAAATTTCCAAATCTACAATTTGCCTAGCTTCCTAGGTCATTCTATGCACACTGAAGTCTGGGAATGACTACTCCAATGAAATTGTTTCCTGAAGATAATCAGTGAGTTCCTAATTGCCATATCAATTTCTTCTTAAATCTCATCCTGTCCATTCTCTGCAAACAGCTGACATCTTTTCAGCTTTCTGCTCCAACATCTGACTCTCAAATCTTTATTTAAACCTGAACCTAAGACAGCTTCAGATGAAAATTTAGAAATGACAGCTCTACATATTTCTCTACAAAGAAAGACTCCCAACACTACTACACTGAGCCCAAGCCGAAAATTATGTCTTTCCTCTAAAGCTAGCTGTCCCTTTTATCTCCACTTCTATTACCGACCAACTTTTCTAATCATTCAGGCTACAAGTCTCAGTCATTTGTGACTGTTTTTTTTCTCATTCTCCAACTTTTCAACATTGGTATTCTAAAATATCCCTTACTTATAACTCATCCTTTTTAAAGTTTCTGATGCCAGAGTTCAAGTCTCTAATCTGGGATATTTGAACAACCTTTAATGATCTCCATTGTCTTTAATGTTTTCCCTTTTCTAAGTGGCCTTCATATTACGACCTACATTATTTTCCTAAAATGCAGATTTGTTCCTGTGTTCTCTCTGATTAAAAAAGAAAAGGGAAGAGTTCATTTCTTTCCAGTAATTACAAAATCCTGGCTAAGCTTCTAAGCTGCGGGTCCATTGCACACTTTTGTGCACCGAGCTACTCGGACCGCAGTGCTCCTGACTAAAACATGCGTGTGCATCTCTTTCAGGATTTGATTAGATTATTTTTCCAGCCTAGAATGGAAATGTCTTTTCTCACATAAACACCTACTAAATCCTACATGTTCTTTAAAACCAAGCTTAAAGATACCTCTGCTGTGATCTATAATCATGAATTAGCATTTTGAAGAGATAATCAGGAAAGTATATATCAGGAAAAGTAAGTTTTTCAGAGTACTAAAAAATAGCACTGCTGTTCTAAAATACACATTTTAAATTAACACATTTTCAATAATACAAGTTGCTGAATATGTTTTAAAAACATAATATATTTTCGTTGACTACTCCCACACTAAAAGATACATAAACTGCACAACTATAATCTCTAAGAAATATGCTTGGGTCTTTTCTGTTGCTCCAACTTTAGGCAAAATAAATTCAAGACTATAATTTAGGCATCTACTCAAGCTCTGGGTACATCATGAGAACGCCATACCTACTGTGTTCTTAAACATTCTTTGCTTACAGATAAAGAAATGGATATTTTGTTTGTAAACTAAGTGAATGTTGTAGACCTGTGACATATATAAATTCAACAGAAAATTACTCTATTACTTTCATGGAAAATTTGTACTCTACTTCAAATAAAAAAACTAAATGGATTTGGAATCATAATCAAGTAGTAAGAACTATTTAGTATGAAATTCCAAGACACAGATAATCTTACAGGAGGGATTAACAAAGGTAGCATTGATGAGCCCACCAATCAGGGGCCTTGGTCAGGGGCCAATACAACACAAATCTGCTTGTTGGAATCTTTTGGATTATTCTGTTAATCTTGTAAGCCTGTTTATTACTGCTGTTGTTCTTATTTTGTTCTTATGATAATTATTAGATGCATGCTGTTATTTAGTATAGTGATAAAAACACATATATTACTAAATCACAAAAATGTCTTTTTCCGTCCACTGAAAACATTTCAATATAATTTTTAATCCCACATATTTTATTTTATGTATTTAAAATATCACTATGAGAAGAGATAATATAAGCATTTCTCTTAATTAATGTCCTTCAGTTGGTGGTTCTTGTCTATTAAATACCTTGAAACTCCATAGCTATAATCCTTGACCTTAAAGAACATGCAGTAGTAGTAAATGTTGGATAAAGACTTACTCTTGTGTTTTTCTGTACAATGGTTTCTGTGAAGATAATCTAAATACTAGAGGTAGGTTCTTAATCATATTTGTTAGTGAAAAGAACTCTAACAGCAGTGACTGTCTACTGAGCGCCTGTGCACAGGCCCTGTGCTAGCACAACGTCATCACGGGTTCTCAGACTTTACACAAGGTTATTACTCTCAGGTTAGGGATGAGAAAACTGACACCAGCAAAGGTTAAATTACTTGCTCAGAGTCACATATATATAGCTTGCAGCCAAGCCAGGATTCAAACAGTTTGACCTCACTACCTGGGCTTTTGCTAGCTCACAGCCTTGTAAATAGGTAACTGAGCTAGTGTCTATTAAATGAATGAGAAAAAAAAAAATCCTGATATGTAAAATGCTCTGAACATAAATGAGTAAACTTCAGGAGAAAAATAAAGTGCTGGTGACATATTTTCTGTCTAAAACTGCACTATACATTAAGTAATAATCAAATAATTTCTCAAGAGATAACTTAGAATGAGTTTCAACCTCTTCCAAATCATTTGCTGCCCTAAATGAATTCATATAAATAGAAAGGAGAGGTAAATAAGATACATTTTATTAATCTTTTAGGAGCCTTATTCAAGGTAAATGAGGAAAAAAATTAATTGGACACTTTAAAGTAGTAAATTGCTTAGGCTTCCTCCTTCCATGGAGCCAGAGGCAGGCCAACAAGAGGCTGGGCGTGGCCACAGGAACAAGTGGTCAAGTGGCAGCACTGCTGGCGACTGAGGAGCTCACCAGGCCTGGGTGCTGCTACATGCACAAGCGCTGGCACAGGGACACCGCTGCGAGTGTCGGTGTAATTTTAGGAGAAAGCTAACATGTTTTCCTCTCATTTTCCATTTTAGGAAAATTCATGGAAATGAAATGACAAAATGCATGGAGATTCTCTTGGTAGAAAATTTTAATAAAGGTATTTCTAGTATTTATGGAAAGCTCTTAAAGAATGACTTATATTTGTGTTTATTAAAGAGATTATGAAATCACTAATCTAACATTGGTTAAATATGACCACAGACTGCCAAAAAATTGCCCAAATTATTCTGATACACTGCACTTTGTTACAAAATACGTAGTATAAAATACAGTTGGCTGTCAGATGGGCCACTTAATTGTTATCATTTGTGTTCTGTAAACACATGCTATAGACTCCATTAAAACTTCTCATGATATAATTATTCGTATTAGTAAAGAAAGCAGCCATTTGTGAACTACCTACAGACATTATGCTAGGTGCCTTAAATACATTATTCTTAATATTATGGGAAATATTTATAAAAATTAATTAAGCAAGTTTAAAGCATTTTATTTTCCTACAAAATATATAACCTCAAATACCATTTTCTTATTCTTTTTTTAAACCATTTTTACCATTCTTAATTGTGCCTTAAGTATATTTATATTGTTGTGCAATATAAGCATCATTATCATTTCCTTATTCTTAAGCTTGACTGAAAAATAAGATTTTTGTTTTATTTGGGGCAAAAACTGCATCAGCCTATAGAAATAAAACACATTTTTTAAAATAAAAAAATGATGCTTTTAAACTATTTACTCATTTACATGTACATCATATTTTTTATTTATAAATTATTTTGGAGGATAAGGTGGATTTGGCTAATTTAAACAGATTATTTTATTAAAAAATAATCACAAAAGTGGTGAATCACTTAGAATCAGATGGTTATGGGGACAGTGAGCTTTACTTCAAAAAAATCAATTCAATGATTTGTTCTAATAAGCTCACATAGCTGTGATTGTGAATTACATCACATCAATACCACTGTTGAAAGCAACTCCCAACTAAAATGAGATGAGATACTGAACAGATGAAGTGCTGTTCAAAGTCAATGTAGCCCAGACTGCGGGGACAGAAGAATTAATGAGAAAATGAGAATCTACCAGATGGTGCTGCAGGATTCCTCGCTGCACATCCGCCACCTCAAGCAGCTTCTATACATGCAAAGCCCCAGGGCCCCACCTGGTAGCAGCATAATTACCCTAAATGTGCACTTATGTTTCATTACACCTTGGCCATTACTATGTGCACTGATTACAAGTATCAATCCCTTTCATTTTCATACACCTCTGCAGTTCCATAGCATTCAACTGTGAAAACTCAGCACTCCAGTTGCTTCTAACATGCAGCCCATGCTGATAAAACCACAGAGGGTAAATTATTTGTCACTCTACAGGGTGCCAATTCAGTCTGATAAGAATGACATCATCCCCATTTTACCAATAACAATGGCACTAACAAGAACTTGTAATCAACAAACCTCAGTCCTCTGCTAGCCCTGGCAGGTGCAACTCTTTTTTTTTTTTTTTTTTTGCTAAAAATAAGCCAACATTAGCTTCCAGCTCAAAACTATTTCTTTTATCACAATGCTAAGCAGAAGTTGGCTTCCATAAGGCAGTGCAGCTGCTGCTGCCGCAGCCGCCTCTGCAGATGCCTGCATTAATTGTATCAAGGACATACTGAAATAAGTGCTTATTCAGCACAATGACTATTGGGGAGCAGCTGGAGGCACAAGACAAACTGTCTTGAAGAGAATGTACCAACCCAGTGTGTAAATTACAATGATGGAGCACAAAGAGAGTCTAAGTTTAAGGATCTAATATAACTGCAGAGCAGCATGAAACTTCAGTGTCATCAATGAAGTCTCCCCAAAAGTGTTTTCTAAATAAGAACAGACCCTTTCAGAGTTCACTGAAACCACTTTTACAATGTGGTTGATATTTACTACACAGCAGAAATGGGGACGATATTTACTGCACAGCAGAAATAGGAAAGTCATCATTACAACTATCCACAGTATTAATACTGCTCTTCTATGCATAAATCATAATATAAGTCTGTGTATTTTCACATGTGTATATTTCAAAGAATTAAACAGCAATATAAGAATAACATTGTTATGCAGAGCAACATGTGGCTCAATAGAAAAGAGTGATTTGGCTAGCTTTCTTCTTCATCCCCTTAGTGCCCATTCATGCCCCCTCTATACATCAGTGTTAGGTTCTTCAGTTATTTCCCTTCCATTTTCTAAGCTTTACATTAGCGGGCAGAAATGAATTAATGGTGACTAAAGGCTTCTCTAGGTGATAGATAATTATGGGGCATCATGCCAATTTGGGTGGAGATAGGGGAAATGGATCAATAAAGATACTGCTGAAACAAAGTGCACTCCTGGAAAGGAATGTAATGTGAAGTGCGAGAAACAGGCTAGGCTGCGTCATGAAGTCCCAGAATCTGTCAGACTTCACATGGCCTCCCCACCAATGTCCTGTTGAGAAGTGCCCTCTCCAGGAGGGGCTGAGAAGGGCCATGACCTGCACTGGTTCTGAAACCAGCCTGAAAACGTACAGTTGGCTTAACAATACATCAAATATACGTAATCTAACTTGCCACTGAGACCATGACCAAACTGCCTTATGTTTGCACCACAGACATCTCTCCCTACACAGGGTATGTTTCAACCACAAATGTGTTTTTTGAACTTTCACCAAATGACCCATACTCCTGGTAAAGAACCAGTTTTACAAATTAGAAATGACCTCAAATCAAAACAACTAAGTACTTTTAAATTTTTCAAATATTGGATTATTAATACAGTAGATCCCTATCATCCACAAATCTCCAAATGCACAAAACTTATACCACTAGTAACTGGATCTCCTTTAGGTGACATCTTGGACACAGAAACAAAGATTTAGTAATTAAAACTAAAAAAAAGTGCAAGAGATTTACTCTATATGACACTGAGATATAAATGCCAAGCTGATGGCTAAAGTCACTCATCAAATAAATGGCTGATCCTTCACTTAAGCCTCAGAATAACTGCTATTCAAACACAAATTCAAACCTCAGAAAGTATGGAAATCTGTTTCCACACTTTCAAGGTATCAAGAAATACCTAAAAACACAAATGATAACTCTTGAAGGCCAATGGTGTACTATACATCACAAATACATGCAAAGTACAGTTTGCTGTAATTTGAGCTAAGTGCAAAACAGCATACTTTACATGCAGAGGCAAGGATGGATTCATAGAAACACTGTCAAGCACAGGTAGGCAGTAGTAACTGTACTTGTAATCCATTCTGGGAACCAACACTCACTGCTTCAGCAATCATGTCTGTTTTTATGCAGCATTTCCCAGCACAGTTGCCATGATGCTAAAATGTTGTTACTGTCATATTCACACCATTATATCATCTGCAGGACCATAAAATAACAATTAACAGTATGTCTTCATTCAAATGTATATAGGTGAATTTTAGCATTTCAAACCAATTTAATCACAAAGACACAACTCGGCAAGTCACATTCACTTACCCACGACTTTACAATCTACAAAACAATATCTATATGAATATTTGAAGAGTTAGAAAATACAAAGTTTTAAAAGAATAAGAAAAAAATTCTGGTTGTAAACCACAAAGCAAGATAGCCACGCCCAAGAGTCTTTATAGCTTTTTTCTGAAACAGTGTTTTCTTTTCCTTTGAGTGTATTTGATATTTGACAGATATATTAGCTCTCAAGCATCATTTATCATGTTTATTTTTAATAGGTTTCCCTTAGAACAGCTGCCTAAGATGCTAATCTTTTCTTTTTTCTTGGGCCTTTTGTAAATATTTGAAATAGCTATTCATTAACAGTTGCACATTTATTCAGTCCTGTTGTACGGCTTGTGAACTGGAATTAGCTTTTATTTTATTTTTTCTATCTGTTGGCCAGACTAGAGAAACCCTGCTGTTTGGGATCAATCTGTCAAGGTTCAAATTATCCTCCAACTGAGAACTAATCAAGGGCGTCTGACCTGGTTTGCAAATAAACTAGGAACAAAAGTGAATTTATTTTTTCTTTCTTTGGAGCACTGGTTCTCAAAAAGTGAAGCAAAACAAGTGTGGGACACAAATGTAAGTGCCTGAAATTAAAAACAGGCCCCACGGGCAAGTACAGATGAACTGAATTAACTCTCAGCATTTCCAGTTTTCAAGGTCTGAGTCCATTTTTTATAGGAGTTGGTTTTCAAACGCATTTCAAATTTAAATTCGCAGTCCTTCTAATGCAAATCTGTGGCTTGAGGAGCATACTGGTTTTAGGTGGTCAGGCTGCTCTGATGGGCACATTAGTAGAAACCTTCCACAGCTTCACTGGTCTGGAGCCTCTGAGCCACAGGCACAGTCAGAGAGCTTGTCTGTCCACATCGTGGACAACATGACTATGTCCGTTTTATGTACATTTCTAAAGTATAAAATATGGTTTTATTTTAAACATTTCTTATCTCCAAACTTGAAAAGAATCGGCATTTTTTAATAAATTATCAGTTAGTTTTAAATGTATCTTTATGGACTACTTAATGAATGTAGTTAAATATATTCTAATTTACTAAAATATTTATTAAAACACATTCTCTTAGTACATTAAGCTTCCTAAAAAATCTAAAATTATTGCTTGGGTCAGCTTTTTAGCATTCTGTTGCATTTAATAAATATCTGATTTTTTCAAACAGCAATGACCAAGGAAACTGAAGACCTGGGAAATGGCAGTGCCACCACTCAAGAACATTATGCTTGCAATTCTGCTAAGGGCTTCTCTCAAAATGATCCCAACTGATGAAATGACCTCTGTTATCATGGTAAACCAAATTGTACTATAGCAACCAATGTATTTGCAATATCAAGTACTTGAGTATAACATTTTCCCTGAGGGGGCAGCACACTCTAGTGCAAAGTGCACTGGCCCATCCATCAACCAGGAAATCTCTGTTTTAATACTCTTCCTCAGGTTTGCAGTGTAACCTCTCTGTGCTTCGGTGGAATAGGAAAAACAGGCACCAACAGCTACAATTCATTCAGTGATTGTAAGAATGAAATGAAAGGCCAGAGATAAAAGCATAAAGAAAATTATTTGACACTCACTTCTTAAATAATTTTACTAATAGAAGAGCCCATAAAACAGCTAATGTCTGAATTATATTTATAATCATCCCTGTATTCATTGAAAAACAAAATCAATGTCACAAATAAGAATAAGAATAAGAATAAAACAAGGAATATAATCAGTGATATGTAAAGGTTCTATTTTATGTTTTTCTTGGTGGCAGAATATAATAAATACTCTGCAGCATAAATACATTTTTATTCACCTAGGGATAACAATTTTGCTTCTTGGAGGCCATGTTTAAGAATAATTAGCAATATGGTGACTAAATACATGATTAAATGTTGAGAATTAGCTGATACCCAATTTGAGAAATATGTAAAATACACTGGTCAAAGTAGCCATTTACTTTTCCTTTTATTTAAATTATGCTGAACAAGCCAGCCATCTTTAAGTAGCACCTTATATTTTAGTTAAGTTCTACATTATAGTGAAGAAGAATATATATATATTTATTTCATTGCTTGCTATCAAGTCATGATTACCAATTAGAAATTGCTTCTTCTAATGGTCTAGCATTCACTACAGAAAATATAAAATGTAAACAGCATTTCCTTCTTACAAATCCACCACTCAATAGATATTTGACAAATGTTTGTTAAATAAATAAATAATAGCAATAATATTAAGAAGAATAAATTGCATACTAACTTTGGCTAATGTGCTAGGAAAAAAACTCAACCTCTCTTCTCTAGTTACTCAAAGTAAGTCATTATAAATGTCATCATTTTAAATCAAGAAATATACAATAAAATGCAAAATGTTAGTCAGTTTGAGCAACACATTACAGATTTTCAAAATTCACAGGGAGAGGTAGATTTTCAAGTGACTGCAAAATGTATGAACTTGCAAAAAAGCACTTACTGGTTGGGAGTTTAGTTGCAAAAATAATGTTGCTGGAAAGATTCAAATGCTGGGCTAATGCAGCTAGAGAAATTATTTTTTAAATCTTCATTCAATTTATTCTCCACTTAACATAGTGCCAAGTTTCTCCTACCCCTCTTTTGTTACTAAAACTAATTACATGGTGAACACATCTTCAAGGGGGTACAACTGTAAATGAAGGTCAGATTGTTGCAAATTAATTATTTCAAGTCTAAAGAAAAGCACAGATGTAGCCAAAATGAACAAATATAGATGTAAAAAACAGAAATAAATTCACTTGTAGATGATATCTAGTAATGCAAATTTTCAAAAATAATAGGTATTAGTTTTTTAATTACAGCTTTCTTCAACATTTCGTAAGTAAACTATTTACTTTGTTTCACGTATTATCTAGTTTGTCATTACTTGCTTTGTATATAGTATGGGTGTACATTAATAATCACAAAAACATAGTTTTAACTGTACCCAATCCACATTATCCTTTTGCTAAATCACTTCACACTGGTGAACATCCACCTTTCTCTCATTACCAATCGAGGGCACTGGCTGGCTGTTCGTTCCTTCAGACTCCAGGATCCACAGTCAGATATTTAGAAGGTTCATTCTGAGGACATTCCCTACTTCCAGTTAGTAAAGAGAAAGTTTCCATTTACAATTATTAGAATAATAAGGGTGTGCATGCATGCATTTAAAACACATTTGAACATTGCGGTATCAAGCTAAGTAATACACAAGCAGTCCTTTATCACAGAGGAGGTAGAGGTTATGAATATTTAAACAAATCACTTTAAACCTGGTAAGCACTATCACAGTTGTATAAAGAAAACCATCTGGCACTGAAAGAACAAATTATGTGGTGCAGAATGGTGAGAGACAATGGCTGAAGAAGAGATTAAAGCCAAAACATGAAAGGTCATGAATATCATGTCACCCTATAGGCTCTTTCTACTCGGTGTGATCCAAGGACCAGCCAGTACCAGCACTACCTGAGAGCTGAAAGTGAGGGTTCTCAGCTTTCCCCAAGACTTAGGAAACAAAATTTGCATGTGAACAAAATCCCCAGGTCATGCATATGCACCTTAAAATGTGAGAAGTGTCACAGGCATGTGAAAGCATGTGGTGTATGCACAAACACATACAGAACAGAGTTGGAAAGCAAAAAAATAAAGTAAAATGGCAACAGCATTTTCTTAGGTGATAGCTTATTTTCTGCTATGTCTCTTCCTCCTTCTTGCCCTCTTATTATTATTGTTAAGAACAACAATAGTAAGCAATCATTTATTAAATATTCTCCAAGTATCACAGACTTAGCATTGAGTCATTTTGTTTAATATTCATGCTGATTATCTGATAAGTATGCTTTATCCCTATTTTCCAGATGGGAAAACTGAGGCTGAGAAAAAATAAACAGCTTTCTTAAGGCCACTGAGCTAAGAAACTATGGAAGCAGAATTTGACACATTCTGCTCATAACCAAAATGCCAGAGCATCTTAGGTTTTGTATGAATGACTACTGTTATCACTCGGTTATCACTGGCTTACTTACTAGATTACAGACGGTAAACTACATGGCTCTGTGATGTTTTACCTCTCTCCATTCTTTAGCTCCTGGTGATATGCCAGTAATTATTTAAGCCACAATCCTATTATTACCAATATATTTAGATTAATGAAAAACAATCCTAGATATATGGCTAATCTTAAAAGGTAATGTAAAGATAATAAAGGCATCATGACATTTTAATATTAAAACACATTTTAAAAACTATCTAATATACTTGTTGCTGCACAATACACAACACAAAAAGTTAGCGCATTAAAATAATAATTTATCATTGCTCATAATCCTGCAACCTAGGTGGTTCTTTTGATCAGCGCAGTGGCTGGAACATTCAGTGTGGCTTCTCCATTCACCTCTCAGCTAGGAAGCTAGAATATCTGCGGGCTGCCTACATACCTCTCTCTGTCCACACGATACTGCCCACAGCGCATCCAGACCTCCTTTCATGGTGGCTCAGAGCTCCAAGTAACACTCCACAAGAACGAGCCCTACCATGCAACTACTTATCAAACCTCTGTTCATATCATGTTTTCTAAGTAATACTCCACTGACCACAGCCAGACATATGGCCAAGTGGACAGTCACGTGGAAGGGGTCTGTCCATATAAAGCATGATTCTTGGAGGCATGATTCAATGGAAGCTGCCAAGTAATTGTCCACAAGATTTTTCAATAGTTTATCCACATGCTATTACAAGAGAAGAGAACAGGAACTATTGATTCGCCAGATCTGCTAAATCTTAGATTTTAAAATAGGTTTATGAAATGTATAAGTAGTCAACTAAGCTTAAATATTTCAAATATTTTTAATGTCAAAAGTGGGTTTTGTCCATTGCACACATAATCTTTAAACCTGAGTCAGGTCCAACACTCTGCAAGTGACAAGCAACATGGCTCCATTCTAATGAACTAGCAGGGACTCCATGTGTTTGGGTTTATTTTCTCTCTATTTTTCTAGTTTAATGCACTAGCATCGAACTATGACTTTGTTTTAATGACTTTCTGGGCTACCCTTCTGGGTTTGGACTTTAGGTTCCACCACATTTCTGGGCTCTGATCTTTCTATTCATCAGGTACACGGGTGTACACAGGCGGCACATGTACGTGCGCTCCGGCGCATTTGCACCCCTCCCCCCAGCATACGCTCCTGAAACACCGCATTGTCCCCACTCCAGCGCTGAAGCAGTGACTTCACGCCCACTGCAGGGGGTTTAGGAAAAGTAAATGTGTTTTTCCTAGTAAGATAAGATGTAGAAAACCATTTTAGGAAACTGATGTTATTTATGCTTTTCTCTAAAATAGCAGATCTTATTGTGAAGAACATTTTTAAATAGATCTAAATTTCACAGAATTCTATCAACTTATAAGTTACCATTTTTATTTACACATTTCCCCAATGAGTATTTATTATGGACCCAAAAGATCCCCTGTGCTACACCACACTCCAAACTCCAGTGATGAACTAAATAGACATTCTCACTAGTTCCTCAGAGTAAAGAAGAACTAAACAAAAAGGGGAAGGGACTGAGAAGTACAGGTTGGTAGTTACAAAACCGTCATGGGAATATAAAGTACAGCAACAGCACAGGGAATATAGTCAGTGACACTTTAACAACTATGTATGGGGCCAGGTGGGCACTGGAAATACCACAAAATCACTTCGTAAAGTATATGATTGTCTAGCTACTATGCGGTATACCTGAAACTAATACAAAATAATGAGGAATATAAACTATGATTTTTTTATTTTAAAAAAAGAAATGAAGAAACAGGTAACTATAAAATAGAAATTATCATAAATGCTTCAGAGGAAATAAACAGTATGGTATGACAGAGAATAAAAGGGAAGACTCCCTTAAAAGTTATTCAGAGATGGACCCTGTGAGAAGGGGATATTTAAGCTGATACTTTAATACAAAAGAGACAGTCATGCAAACACCACAGGTAAGGCCGTTCAACAAAGCGGGAAGAGCAAGTGCTATGTTCTGGGAACTAAGGAAGAACAGCTGGATGACAGGAGGTTAGAGAGACAGAGTGACCAGATCTCTGGAATGGAGAGGGCAGTTCGATCTTGTGGGACCTCACGGACTTTGAGCCAAAGTGGAACTGTATTTTCCTCCATATGCAAACCACCCTTTGTGGACTTCAGTCTTTCCTCTGCTGAGAAGCCACCACTACTTAGTCTTCCAGTCCACAAATTTTCTTTCCCTAAATTTCTCCTACTACATGTCCTTCTTCCCCCATACACCCTGAATTAGCTTTCCAAGCAGACATTTAAGAACTGTTATGAGGAGCTGAGAAGCCACCGTGCAGTGGTAAGAGAACAGGAGTGGTGGGCCGAAGCTTACAGGAGTTTCTCACCCTCCTTAGGCTTCATGTTCCTCATCTGCAAATGAAGGGCTACAGGAGATAGAAAAGGTTTCCTCCTACTCTGCAGTTCTCTGATTTACTCAGAAACCTGTAACTGAAACTACAGGCCCAGGTAGGAAACGAAATAGGGAAAGCCAGGTGGCTTCCAGATTCTCCTGAGAAGTCTTCATTATATAGTTTATTATGTTAAAAGTAAATTCTCAGATTTTCAGGCTATTCCTGAAACAGAATCCAACAATTCCAAAGATAGATACAAAATAGTTTTAGTCTATCAAATGTTTCAAATAGTGATGATTCTGTTTCCCATATCTCAGTCATTTAACAGTGTGATATTCTTTCTGAAGTGAAAGGTCCAACTCAAACTGTACAAGTGATACTTACAGAGGAAAAAAAATCTCTATAAACTTAGAGATCAACAAGAACTAGACTGCTTTAAAAAAATTAACATCTCCAGTCTTTAGCCTAGCTCACAGAATCAGAATATCTTTGAGGTGGAGCCTAGGAAACTGTGTTTGAAAGCACCCCATGTAACCTGATGAAAGGCCTGGTGTGGGAAAAGTGGAGTTGGTTTTTCCTTTTACTTGGGAAAATGGGCCCAGATTTTTACATTACTTCGTCACATAAATAGTATGCTTCTTCTCCACTTCCACTGAATATTTTGATGAAATGACTCAGTATATTTAATGAAGAAAGTTCTCTAGACAAAAATTTCTAGAAGTGGTTCTCACACACCTGAATCTGAGTTAGTTGGATTCACTTGCAAATGCAAATACTTGGACCTGTGGCAGACCAACTGAACTGGGGATCTGGCCAGATATTTGTATTTGAACCCCCCCCCCCCCACCAACACACACACACACACAGGTCCAGAGATTATTCTCAGAAACAGTGAAGGTTAAGACCCACAATTGGTTATTGGATAGTAACCAATAAATGGTTACTATCTCACCATTGTTTACCTTCCTTAACCAAAATTCAACAAATCAAAAAGATCCACGTGGAGTGTCTGGTCATCTAATCATTCATTTCTTCCCTTATTCATTCAGCTCATAATTTCTTCTGGTCTTTCTCATTACACCTCAACGGCATTTTCACTGGTTAAATCCTCTTACCCAGGTTCTCACCCTTGTTTTGTTGACGGTATCAGAAATGATTAACTAGAGGGCATATTTTTTAAAGTCAGCAATCTAAATTAAACTTTACTTTCTTATATTACAAATAACAAGAACCATGCTGGAACTCACCAAGAGAAATAAAATATATAACTGAGAGCAACAAATAAAAAGAAATAAAAAAATTTATAACCTCTGCAGAGCAGCCAAGGTCTCACTAACAAACATTTTTTTTTCATGCAGAAAATTGTGCTCACCGTACCTGACATTGTGCAAGTATGTTTACTGCACTTTAATATCCACACGAGCAGGAGAAGAAATTTAATAATTTTTCAGCTGGAATGAATTGACAGCCAGTGTTAGAAAACTGCAGAGTCTGCAGAATCAATAAAAGCTGCTGGCATCATAAAGTAGTACTTTTGCCCAGAAAACATCTTTCAAAGGTCAGGTTTACAAACCACCAGGTAGCAGTATCACTTTCACATCTTTCCAGGGCCATTAAAATTCCATTAAACAACCTTCCAAAACTAACATGCAGCTTTTAAAGTTCACCAAAATGATCCCAGAGACAGATCAGCCTTGGTTCAAACTCTGAAAGCAAACCCTTGGTTAACTTTTGTGCCTCTGTCACAAAAAACTGTTTGCAGAATTCTGTTCTGTAAAAGAAAAATATCAAAGCATATAAATATATATTTATTTATAACTAGATCTAAGTGGGTCTAATTGGATATACCCATTTAGTGAAATGAAAGATACCTGTTAACATCAGGAAATAATTTCTATAAGTAAATAATTTTTCTGTTGCAAATCTTGGAAAGCCACTAAATACCTCATGTCATAAAATCCAGCCTGTGTTTTAAGACCCAGTACTCAACTGTGCCTGAGGAGCAATGACACTAAGCAATAGCTCTTGCCCACTTCAGACATACAGCTTTTCCAGGCTACATTATCATTATAGGTTCCAAGTTGCACATAGAATTTCATCAGGCATAATCAATTCAGGATTAGCTACTCATTCAACACTTACTGAGCACATACTAAACCCATCTACAACTGTCACAGCTGCCTGACCCCATGCCCCTGGCCCAGCCTTCAGTGACCTAAAACACAGATGGAAGAAAGGGCGAACACGTGCTGCGCGGATAACCTCTCTACCTCTGAGCAGAGATGCATGGCAAGGATCTTTCTCAAGTACTTCAGTTTTCCTACAAAGGGCATAAACTTCATTATTTGCTCATTTGATCTCAATAGCAGATGGATTTGCACTCAATCAAAAGAGAATATGGGCATCTTAGGACCTTGACAGAGAGCAAAGAACTCTGCTGCCCTACTTAGTTCAAATGCCTGGCTGAAAGAATTAGGTTTATAGTGGAAAACGGGCAGGCTATCCATTCTCTAAATTAATGGTATCCACATTTTGAAAAATCACTTTCCTGAATGATTGTTAAAGATTTTAGGAATAAGCATATTTTCTCAAAGTCCATTTACTTAAAAATGTACAGAATGACATAATTAATAAGCAATTAAATCTTAACTATACACAATAAAAAAGAATTTAAGATATATCTGCATATACAATTATTAATTGTATTCTATACTAGCATACTAATACATTATGTACAATACAAAATATATATAAAAAATAAAGTTTTAAAGGAAGAGAAAGTACAAAGACAAACTCTAATATCTTCTTCCTGCACTCAGCTGTATCACCCCACAAAACGACCTAGTATGTGCAAGCAAACCCCTGAGCTATTATTAGCCTCTGTAACAGGACTCCTTTCTGGAGCCCAAAGGCTGTGGAAGTGAGGAAGGATAGATCACTAGAGAGTCACAAACACTTGTTGGAATGTATTGTCTCAGCCTCCTAAGAAATCCTTTCAGAGTGTTATGTTTTTCAGGGCATGGTTGCAAGTTTTAACAAGGAATGCCAAAATATACAACTTTAAGAAACACAATATGTGAATTTGAGTATTAAAGTGATGTTCTTGAGACATACTACATCTCTCAATACTCATTATATGAAGGCCATGTGAAAATTTTCTTTCAAATCTAATACCAAGCTGGGTGTTTTGGGGTTTTTTCACTTATATATAGTAAGCTTTCAAAAAGTTCAGAGTCAAAACTGCCTATGTGACTGTGGTCTAATTTCCTGTGCTCTAAACCCACACCAAGCCTTGATTTTTGCTATTCTGACCTGTTTTCCCAGGTCTCATTATTTATTATAATTAAGTAAATATGTTATACTTATTTGCATATTTGCAAGTTGTTTTATAGAACACAATAAAGGAAAAGAATAAAAATCTTCAGTAACAGTAGAGGGTTAATTACTCTTATTTCCCCAAAAATGGATACAAGAAGGTGTTCCCAGAAGCTCCAAATTTTCTGTATTTTGGATTATATGTACTCTGAACTATGAAAACTCAGAGACTTTTGAACAAACGTCATTCTGTAAAACAGCCTTCGGACTCAATGCTTGTTTCCTAAAGCAAGGGTAAGCTATTTACTCAATTATCAGCAAACCTTACCTACTGGCCTATCTTATTGGAAGAAGTAGTCAAAGACTGACTAAAATAATGTACTCTTATCCCCACTTTTCTAAACCATGTGCCTATTAGTAAAAACATGAATGGTTTCTAAATAAATGCTCAATAAATACTTGCTGAATAAATGGGAAAAAATAACACTTCTATAATTCCAATAGGTGCTTCAAAAGACTCATTATTTGGTGTCTTTCTTTCATAGACCTCTAGCACTGACACAGTCACTGGGAGCAGGCTGAGAGTGGGGGACAGGAGGGACCACCCTGGGAGATGGAGCTGGGCAATGGGAATGGAACCAAGCTGCCCCACTCAGGGATGGAGGTCAGAGGTCCAAGCTCTGTGGGCATGGTGTGTAGCCAGTCAATGCCTTCATGAATTGCTCAAGGCATGGTGAGGACACTGAGTTTCACTTCTGAATGGGAGGCCTCATTGCCAGGGTGAATAAGCACATGCTTTGCATATGCTCCACATCAGTATGGAGGTCCTCCTCCTGGCTGCACCTGCCTTGCCCCTCCCGCTGAGGCCACCCTTAGTGATGCCTGAGAGGCTGTGTGGAGTTTCCAGGGTTCCTTCCTTTCTCTGCTGGTGAGTGCCCACTGGCAACTCACTGCATGGGGGTGCTAGGGCATGGGAGGTGCAGAGTTGATGAAACACCACCAGAATCTCCCCCCATCAGCCATGATGGGGGGAGGGAGAGGTTTTTACACTGAGTGTGCAAAATGCTAGCAAGGTAATTGGATAAGAGAAAAAAAGCCTTCCTACCCCCTTCCAGTACCAGATTGGGGGGTGGGTTTAGGGAATGGTAGGTATATGTGCAACAGAAGTCAAAATGGTGGCAGGGGTAGTGCTAGACTAAAGAGGCCTGTCAGTCTAGCTTGGGGAAAGAAGAGATTGGTTGGTACCCCACCCCAAGCTGGAAGGTTTGGAAAGTTAATTGGTGATTCTGAGAACATCATCCCACACCTGAAACAGGGGAACAAAGAAACACACTCTTGCTTATCACTCACTGCAAGGGAGGCACACTGGCCTGTCTTCTCCATGGGCCACATGACCTTAGCAGTCGCATGGTCTATGGCCTCCACAAGCGAGTGTCTCTCAGTCTCTCTGAGCTGGTGAAACATTTGCTGGTGCATTCACACATTCTCAGCCCAGGAGCACGGAACCTTGCAGTCTGAGCAGCTGCATGGCCGTGACTGTGCCAGCTCCACACACAGTCTCCATGACAGAGCCTAAAGCCACCCAACATCTGGAAACAAGCTAAACTACCTGTTTGACCACACAGCAACCGCCTCGGGCTCCAAAGGACAGTACTTCAAAATGGAGCAGACACAGGAACTCTGGGCACTGCCTTTTGTTTCAGTCTTGCTGAGGACGACAGGATTTTGTCTGGGTTTTGTGGAGGAGATGAGCTTTGAGACAGGGAGTCCCCCACTCTTCCAGATCATTCAGCATCCAAATAAAAACCTCTTTCCTTTCTCACCAGCCTCTGCCTTAAGAATTTGGCTTCTGTAGCGGCAGGCAGCTGAACCCCTTTTTTTCAGTAGCAGCATCACATAAACTTCAAAATTCAGAATAGCATGTAGATTTCATCTAGAATTCTAA
Source organism: Phyllostomus discolor (assembly GCF_004126475.2). Taxonomy (NCBI): domain Eukaryota; kingdom Metazoa; phylum Chordata; class Mammalia; order Chiroptera; family Phyllostomidae; genus Phyllostomus; species Phyllostomus discolor. The sequence continues at coordinate 76,016,026 of NC_040907.2, forward strand.
GTATAATCTAATGGTAGTGGCTAATAAGAATTGTGTATTGAGACAATTCTGAGGAAAAACCTGGTTGATTAGTAAATACCAGGAGGTAGGGAAGGTGGACACAGTATTGTCAATTTGCTGATAATACCCTACATAGATAAGGGATGTTTTCAAAATCCAAAGGCGCTTATTTAAGTTAGAAGGCTCAATGATTTTGTTATCTGGAGTCCTGCTTCCTGCTTTTATGTCCTTTAATATTCATTATTCCAGCAAGCTACTCTGTCTTTCTAAACTAGGAGGAGTTCTTTGAAGACAAGGACCTTGTCTTTTCCATTTTTCCAATTCCCACAGAGTACAGTTGACTCTTTTGTGATACCTTGGAGATAACAAAAATAATTGAGCCTTTTAACTTAAATAAGCATCTTTGGATTTCAAAACCACCCACTGACTATCAGGGTGGGCCAGCAAACTGACAACACCGTACTGCCCCTCCAACCTCCCTAACCAGGCTCATTCTTTACTAATCAACCAGGGTTTCTTCCTCAAGAATCCTCCTAGCAAAGGTTGGAAGAGTTTATTTTATAGCTTCAACCAAATTTATCTAAACTAGTGGTTTTCAATTCTAGTTTTCAACCCTGCCTATACATTAAAATTAGCTATAGAGTATTTTAGAAAATGCAGCCCCCAGACATAAGTTTGGCTTTGGATTTATAAATTTGCCAAGTGACCAAAATGAAGAGCCAAACTGAGACAATGATCTTTTCTAGATAACATTAGTTCCTAAAAACTACATACTTCTCTTATAGACTTATAATCTATCTTAGCAAATAAAAGACAACAAAGCTCTGGATGGTGTGGCTCAGTGAATTGAGCGCAGGCCTTGTGAACCAAAGGATCACCGGTTCAATTGCCAGTCAGGGCACATTCCTGGGTTGCAGGCCAGGTCCCCAGTAGGGGGCGCACTAGTGACTACTACACATTGATGTTTCTATCCCTTTTTTTCTCCCTCCCTTCCCCCTTCTCTAAAAATATACAAAATCTTAAAAAAAAAAAAAAAAAAAAAAAAAGACAACAAGCCCTGTCTGGCATAGCTCAGTGAATTGAGCACAGGCCTTGTGAACCAAAGTGTTGCAGGTTCAATTCCCAGTCAGGTCACATGCCTGGGTTGCAGGCCACGGCCCCCAGCAACCGCACATTGATGTTTCTCCATCTCTCTCTCTCTCTCTCTCTCTCTCTCTCTCTCTCTCTCTCTCTCTCTCTCTCTCTCTCCCTCTCCCTCCCTCCCTCCCTCCCTTCCCTCTCTAGAAATGAATAAATTTTAAAAATCTTTGAAAAAAAAATCTAAAAAACAAAATCACCTATTCTTCCACCGGAAAAAATCTTAAAAAAAAAAAAAAGACAATGGAAAGTTCTTCCACAAAGACTCTTATTTGACTTAGCTTTCCTCAAAGTTGATTATTGAACCTTCTCGTCATAACTCCTTTTATAAACAAAATTTTGCAGGAACACAGCAGCACCCCTTCATTGATAATCTATGGCTGTTTGTATGCTACAAGAACAGAAAAAAGCAGTTGGAATACACATAGTCCACAAAGCCTAAAATATTTACTAGCTGATCCTTTAAGAAAATGTCTGCCACCCCTGAGTTGGTGTGTTAACGAATACACCAGAGAAATACTAATCTAAACCAACCAATTTAGGCTGGATCCTAAAGATTCTAAGGAAAGGTCTCAGAGGTTTTTAAAAAAAGTAAATTCATTAAATAGGGTTCCACATCTACTTTAACCATGGCTGTTCTGTTTATACTTTTCAAATTTCATTTGCGGAAAGGTTTGAACACCACTGACTTAGAAATTGAGAGATCTGAATAGACAAAAGCCAGGTAAGTTATACTGTGCATTGCCATGGATAGCTTAATTAACATTCTCCAAAATCAAATAGATTAATCTCAGCTTATTTAAACTGAATATCTGATAAACAACAAATTAGGCACCATGTCCCCCATTAAGTTATATACATTATATGCATTTATTTAGCTGTCCCATTAAAATTATTTTATAAATTAATATTATTTTGGGTGGTGTTTTTAAGATTCAACAGAAAAAAGGCCATATAGAGACTATATCTTGAAATTCTATACATTAGCAGCTAAAGGCATTTCAATTTTATTATTCAATGTCTCTTAGAAAAGGGTGTATAAAAATAATTCTTAGTGTTTACAGCCTAGAAATATGAACATTTCTCATTATAAACTATATACTTCCTTTTACACACGCATTTCAAATTATATAAACCACATTATTTCATTATTCTTCTGGAAAGGCAGAATTTATCAGTTAGTAAAATCATCTTCCCTCTTTCCAAACACAGTACAGCATTTTACACAGCTTTTATTTTCATGGTCTATTACATACAATCATTTAAGGTAAGCTGCTGAAAATTCTTCTTTTGGAAGGTGATGATATACAAAAAAATGTGAATTAACATTATTAATCCTTTAGAAGAAATAGATTTTTCAATTTTACTTGAACATAGCACAAATGAAAAAATTAATTGAATAAAAAAGATTTAAAACGACCTTATAAATTAAAAGGATGCAACTCTTGGTCTCTTTTTAATCTTAACACACAGTAACCCTTGCTAAAGATGATCAGTCTAGTGTGGCTTGATGTAAACCATACAACTCAACGATGTGAGGTTCATATATCAAAAAATCAAATATTATTCATACTCTTTATGGTCTAAAAGGGCAGGAAGCCATGCTTTCCAGTTGCATTTCACAATTAATCTTGTACACCATAGATGGTATCTTTCTTTGCAAGTCTTGAAATAAAACAGAATTCATTTTTTAAATTCCAACATTAATACTAAAATCACTAAGCATCAAAAAATTTTCTCCTTGCTTTGAATATTTCACCCTAATTTACCTTTCTATAACTGGTTTATACCACTTAAAGCTTGCAGGTTCTTTTCAGATTTATGAGGGGGAAAAAAAGGAGCAACACACAAATGAAATCTAGAAAAGCACACGATAGCTACAAAAACAGCTCATCCATCATCTCTACATTTTGATTCCAGAGACAGCAGTGAAAGGTGTTGTTTCCACACCACTCACCCAGCACACTTAAAAAGGTTTGTTCCATCACTTATACAACTGAAACTGATTGATTAGCTGCTAGAGAAAAATCAATACAAATATGCTAGAAAACACTAGCTTGTAAATTCATTCTGGCCTCAATAAAAATCTTGGTCACTGCTTGACATGTTTTTTTAGATATCTAAAATGCAACCATGTCAAACCTCAGCCCCCAGACACTGCAGTGCCTAGGAATTTTTAAAACCTAAATCTAGACAAAGGTTAGGAAGTAAGGGGGAAGGTTTCCCAACAGTCTGCTAAAACAATGAGATGATACCCAGAAGTTACCTGGTAAATCTTATACTCACATGCAGAACTGCCCACAAAAATGATAAACACACTGAGAAAGTAAAAAGAGGCGAAGAAAACGTCCAAGGGACTAGGTTCAGTGAGAGGGAGGAAAAAGCGAGGAAACCAATTAAATAAAAATTAAACACACACATATACAATCACATATATGTAAAAGGTAAACAAATGTCTATTCCAAAATATAAATAAATTTGACTTTAATGCTATCCATATAAAAGTTAATAAGCTGCCTTCCTCTCTCTTTTTTTTTTCTACCTGATTGCATAATCAGCATATTTTAGTGCTTTGGGAAACCATTTTACATTCGGAATGATTCCATGAATTACTTCTAAATGTGCCCCTGCCTTTGGGTTGGCCCTTAATCTCTTTGCATTCATTAGACTACTAAGGAATACATTTTTATGAATATAAAATGTTTTGTAAATATGCTATTCTGTTATTCAGAAAGAAATTGTGATCTTATTATACCATGACAGGCAACCTGGGTTCTATTTCCCATTCCACAATTGGTTTAGAGTTTTTAAAAATCATTTTGTATTTCTGCACAAAGTCGTTAAAATTTTTAAGAAAAAGAAAGAGAGAGCAAATGTAATTTTCACGATGGGAAATTTAATTTCCACTAACATTAAACATTGCACTAAAATTTATTAGCAGCATATTTAAACTCTTTCATCTTAACATAACCTTTCAAAGAATAATATTTGTTTTTCATTATTCATTATAGGACAGATAATTTCATAACAATATAATGCAGAATTTAAGGGGTTGTAGCCCACAGAATATTCCTATAAATTCAGTTACTAAAGACCTAAATGTGCAAAAATTGTAAAACTAAGAAAATGGGCTATTTCTTCTCTATATTTACCTGCACAATTACTCTTCACAATGTTAAAGCTCCAAAATGGAAATTTTATAAGACCGTTAAAATCTCACTGCCTTTTGCAGGAAAAAAAAAGATAATAAACTAATCCAATATCTTCAAAATGTGAGCTACAGATTATTACTTCCTATAGTAGAAAGAGATTATAAGGTCATTCTTAGCATGAATTTGCTTTTCTACAATTAAGAAAATGAAAGGTAATTGTCATACTAAATAGTTCCCATCTACAGAGACATTTTTCATAAAATATATTTTACAAGCAAAAGAAAATCTGCCATTTGATTCTACCCATTAATGTTGGTTACAGATGTTCTAATATTCTCAATATTGGAACTGATTTTGATCAGACTTCTCCATTTGGATTCATTTTAATTCCTTCAGCTTAAGTAACATGTCTCCTTCGTAATAAGGACACAGGCAATTCACATAAGTTATCTCAAGTTCTTACAGGAAACAACACTAAATGTCACAGCAATAAGAAAACCATGGCTTGGAGAGGTCAGGCACCTTGTTCAGATCCTGTGGCTGATAAATAGCAGACCACTGTTTTAAAGTCAAACTCTCTTCTGGCAAAGGGCATCAAATACTTTACAACTTAAAATTTTCCTAAATACAATGGCTTCTCTAAGAAAGTCATGACCTCAATATTTTAGTAACAGTTCCACATATCAAGCCAATGGGCTTGCCAGTCCAATAACTAGCCTTCAGTTCCAATTCTAATATACAAACAACAAGACAACAGAAAAAAACGTCACATTGCAAACATTCCATGGTTGGAAATAAATACATCTACCAATGATGACAATGAAAGTAATACTAAATAAATCTCTTCTAATAGTTTCTTTATAAACAGCCACTAAGTCACTCCGAAACTCAGATAAGCCACTCACGTTCACTGGCCCGAAGCAGGTGGGCATGTCAATGTTAACTACCAATACAAGTCTGACAGGCACAACACTCAGTGTCACCACAGCTCAGGGGGCATTTCTAAAGATAAACCAGGGAGCTATGTTTGTTGGACATACTTAGAGTAATTCTATAATCATTTCATAAAAACTATGGTTACTCCTTTCTTTTTTTCCCTCAAGTCACATATAATCCACAAATATGTCCATACCTAGTCTTGAAGAAATCCTATCGAAATGTTAGTAGAGTTTATAGATGACGAGGGGTGTGAAGAGGCCAAAAGAACACTTCCCTACATGGTGGTTTAACAGTTTTATATTTTTCAAACAAATTTTCAGAGTAAAATGAGAGGATTTTTATAAGTTATATGTAGTTGCATTAGAAATGCATAATGTTGAAAAAGTACCTCAAAGAAATCAATCTGTATTACGCCTTCCAATTTGCAGTGTTTGGTGAATAGATCATATACTTTTAATATTTCCATTGACTGACAGATACATAAAAATACAACCACATAAGAATGTCAGAAAAGGAATATTTTTCAAATACACTGGGTTTCCATGCAAATTTATGCCCCTTCTGAAAAATCCTTACAGTAGATGTGGTAGAAAAGACAACTGCCCAGACTTTTCCTTAGGTAACACCCTCACTCTAAAACAGTCCCGGAAAGAGTCAAAGAGCTTCCTTTCATTTGCTGTTTAACACAACTTGAATGGGAACTAAAGAGAGAATTGGGCTGAGAATATATAAGTAGAAAAAAATTACTGGGAGGTGTTAATAAATCAACCAAGGTTATTTTTCTTTCTATTATAAGGAACATTCCAAATTAGTGTTGATAACAGCTTTACATAGACTAAATAAAGAAATGTGCTTGGATCTCATACTTGCTGAGATTCAGGGTGTGAAGTACTGAAAGCAGCACTCCAAGTTACTCGCTGAAAGGAAGAGTGCACCGCCAATGACTATTAACCCACAAGATTATGAGATAATAGATTATCTCCTGTTGTTTGGGTGTAAAAGCACACCAGTGTTATGTACATATATTATACACAAAGACAAAAAAGGAAGTTTATGGCTTAAGCAATTATGTGTCAACCAACACAACTGTGACTCATGTAAAAGATAAATCTTGCTATGTGCTGAGAAACAGCTAGACAGTCACATTTTCCAGCAAGTGATGATTCAGAGGTAGCTGGCCAGTCACATAAAGAATCATTCTCTTCTGGGCTCTCTTCCAGGACCATTCTTTGCTAGCCCAATAGTCCTATGGATAAGGAAGGCCATTTTTACTGGATGACAGTAAACTCTAACCTTCTCCTTCCAAGACTCTGGGGAACTGTTATTAGCTCTCTTTTCCAATGGTCCAGAAATGACCGGAGGAAAATAGAAATCTTAAAAAGTATACCATTCAGTCCACAAAAGTCTTAACACACATTAAAAGGTCATGGATTTCATTTTTATTTTTTGTCTTTTCATAGACTCTAAAGAGAGGTGATAAAATTCAAATAATGCCACTTACCTTAGAGTGATAAAAAGTGGAGGAGTGGTTAAAGAACAATAATGTGAACATTATAACCTGATTAACTGACTCTATCAGATAAGCTGAAATATTGATAAACCTTCAGAAAGCTAAAGAAATATACATGTAAATTAGACTATATTAGAAGACTACTATAATTTACTAGGAAGATTAAAACTGTATATAATTCCAGACTCACTTACCTTGAAATGACTGTTTGGCTCTATCTACTAGTTCATCAATTGGATAACTGGCCAAATTCCCTCTAGCGTGTTTAGTTTTGCAATAGGTACAAGCATTGAGACACCTGTTCAAATGACAGCAATAAATAAGGCTCAAATTTTAGAGACAGTGCACACTTACATGAAAAAAAAAAAGTGCTAGTTTAGTAACATTTGCAGTTTATACAAGAGATATAAAAAACAAATATTTATAATACTTCATATTCATTTATTTCTAACAGGCACATAAATTTGCAATTATTTATGTTTCGACTATTCAAGAATGATAGTACCAATTATGTAACATTATCTTCAAATACATATATCCATGTCAAATAAGTTTATAAAGTCTTACAATGATTAATCAAAAGAAATTTATGGTTCACATTATTTTTAAATCATTATTTAAAATTATTATTTTTATTAAAATTATTATTATCATTATTTTTAAATCATTTCTTTGGCTATCATAAAACTGAAATTTTAGTATCTCCTACACATTCCACATTATTTGGAAGTGAAAGGCATATTCATTTAACTTTCAACTGACATGATAATAAACAGTTAACACAGCATTTTCATAAAAAATACAACCTCAGAAATTTTTGGATATTTTTCACTGTTTGAAATCAAGAATAATATATAAATATGTCCAATGTTCAATTTTTCTCACACTGAAATTTTAAAGCCTGATCTTTTAAAATCTTGTTATTCATTACAGACATTATTTATCATGTCTAAAGACTACTGGGAAATAATTCTGTTTTTTAACTTTTCAATTTATTTTTAATTAGTTAAATTTACTATCCAAGAGCCACTGAATCCCTGAAGAGATCTTTTTGTTTGCATCCCAATATTGCTGAGGCTTATCTTTTTAGCATAGGTCTCTTTTATTTTAAGTGTTTCTTTTACTTTATAATCAGAGAACATATTTAAATGATACTTTTAAATGACAAGAGTAAAACAAATATTTTAGTTCTGAAACACTAATTCAAAAGAATATATGTTCATTGCAGTGTTATTTTACAATAGCCAAGATATGAAAACAACCCAGTGTCCATGGATGGATGAATGTATAAAAAAATAAAGTGGTGTATGCATATACACAGTGGAATATTGTTCAACCATAAAACAAAGGAAATTCTGCCATTTGCGACAACATGGATGGACAGAGGGAGAGAGAAACAGAACTCATAGAAAAATGGAAATAGGGAACAGATTAGTGGCTGCCAGAGGATGGGGTTTGTGGGGAGTTTGTGGGGAAATGGGTGAAGGATGTCTAAAGGTACAAATTCCCACTTACTAGACAAATAAGTCCTGGGGAATGTGATGTATAGCATAGTAACTATGGTTATCAATACCTTATTATATTTCAAAGACACTAAGAGAATACATTTCGAAAGTTCTTATGATAAGGGAAAAATGCTGTAGATGTTAACAAAACTTATTGTGGTAAATACTGTACAATATATACCTATCTCAGATCATTACATTGTACACCTTAAACTTAGGCAATGTTAGATGTCAAGTATCTCTCTGTAAAACTAGGGATGGGGGGATTAGTCAAATAAAGTAGCTTGCTCAAGGCCTATGAGTTCTATCTAGAAGGTATCCAGCTGTGTAATATGAAAAACAAAGACATTTATTGAAGAAGATACAAGAAACACTGTGTGTAGGATAATGACACCACAGTCCCCTTCAAACTAGGCACCTTGGTACCTCAAACAATTATCCCAATTATCATCAGCTGCCTTGTCATATTTTCCTGAATCTCATCAATGGTCTGACATCAATTTCCTTTCAAAGGTGATTCAGTTTTGGGAAAAGCCAGAAGTTGCAGGGTGCCAAATCTGGGCTGCAGTGGGGCTGAGCCACCTGGGTGATTTGATGTTTCACAAAATAATTCTGCATAAGACGTGATGCATGACTGGACACATTGTCAGGATGAAGCTGCCAATCACCAGTTGCCCATAGCTGCAGCCTTATGAATCATCTGAATAGCTTCAGCAAAGGAATGTTCAAGCTTAACACAAAATTTGATGCCTATTCGTTGCTCTACTTTCTCAGTCATTTTGAATGAGACAGCCATATGGTACACTTGCTCACTCAATGGGGTCTACCGACCCCACTTACTAGTACAATGAAATTGCCATTGCTCAAGCGTGCACATTCCAGTCCACTGTCCCTGGTTGCCAGATTACATTGAAGTTTGGCAAACCATTCTCGCTCTATTAACAATGGCTGGATTTATTTCGTACACACCTAATATAACTCAAATCTCAAGAGCTGAAATTCAAAGCTGGACCTATGAAATTTCAAATTCCATGCTGTTTTCATAGCAAATTGCCTCCCGAGAATAAATGTGTATCAGACGTCCAAGCTACCTACAAATGTAGGTAAGACATAATATAAGCTATTGTCTGACATGAAATATAAAGTAACCTAGCATACATATTCAAAGATATGGCCAATACTCATCATCCTGTGTATGAAGCTATTTAAAACACGTATTTCTCTCTTTTATTCTTTGGAAATATAAGACTAGGCTTCTTGTCCAGCCACTAGCCCAATCCAGTTATTCCACCTTTGCTGTTTACAAGTTCTGTTTTTCATCGTCTTGCTGGCTGTTTGGCATATTGTATCACCTTGTTCAGCTTCCCATGTCTTTAAAATTCTGTTGTTCAGGTTCTCAAAGCAGGTTGTTCTCTCTGACCTTCTCCTCACCTGAAGTGGCTCCATGATCTGCTCAATGAAGCAGGCCCCACCATTCATTCACCTGTGATTCCCTAACATGATGAGCATTCACTCAAGGTAAATCAGCACCCACTCGGGGAATCTGCTCTATCTCCTCATACTACTTAGGTCTCCTGAATCCTTCCTCTTTTTTCTCCTATTACCAATGGAGAGCTCCATAAGTTAAGTGGGCAATCTTAATAGAAATTACTAGTATTTCTCACTTGGGCTATTTCTTAAAAGTAACTGTCTTAAGGGACACCGTCCTTAAGGAGAATGGAAAGGAAAACAGAAGGAGAAAGGAAGCAAAACACGTATTTTAAACATTTTTTAACATGAATGAATTAACACATGTAAAGCATTTAGAGTAGAGTCTGCACCTAACAAGTGATCATTAAATACTGGCTGAGAGTTGTTTAATATGACTGTTCTAAACAAGTCTGCAAGAAAATAATTACACATTACCATGTTCCAGGTGTACCTAACTCTATGAAACAGATGTGTTACTGATAGGTTGGTTTAAATCAACTGTGATAAACAAATCAAATTTTCCTACTAGCTCACTTAATAAAAGTGGAAAGATATCCCCCATGGAAAATCACTCATAAAAATGTCCCTAAAAGTTTAAATAAAACAAAGTGATACTTGGAAACATTTATAATAATGAAAATAAGCCAGTAAGTATAAATATTACATTAAGAATTCAAAATATTCTTCACTAAACTGCTCTCTTGGGGTTAATTAGGGTTGTTGATGTGATATGTTTTGAAGTTCTAAACTCATTATTATATGAGATGGTTTCGTCCTTATTTGAAGTTATCAAAATACTTTATTATTTCAATAAAGTGAAAATTTCTGTAGTGTATTTCTTTAAGCATGTTATAACATAACTAAGCATTAAATCCACTATCTTATATTTAAAAAGGGAAGAGATTTGTCATAATCCACAATTATATGCACTACAAAATCAGAAAAAAATAAATTTTTCAATGTTATTTGGTTTAAAAACAATCTTCTCAATCATTAAAAAATTATGATCAATCACTTCAGCATGACAAGCCTTCAGTGAAATAAAGGGAATCATCATAGAAACCATCATAGAGAATTTCACTTATCTGTAAACAATTACATAATTGTCTAAGAGTAACACCAAGCCAGTTTCTTTAACTGTTAGAAAACAAAAGACCTTTGAAGGTAGACTATTGAAAGCCAAAACCAAAAAGGGAATAGCTGTTGAACTGCAAGAAAGACAGAAAATCCTGGACAGACCTGGACTACTGTCATAGAAGAATAAAGCTAGTTCACCACACTAATCTTTGCAGTGGTTGTTCCATGGCCATAGGCCAAGAAACAACTAAAAACCTCAAAAGCAGAGGCACATTAGGCACTCAATTTAGCAGTTTAACTCTGAAATCTTAAAAAGCATCTGTGGCAGCATATTTTTAAATTACAGGAACTAAACAAATGAAATCACAAAGTGTCACAAATTATAATATTTCAAAGGGTTCAAATGCATAATACATGTAACCTTTATAACTGAACCATGTGAAACAAGTGAAAACTAAAATTTTAATATATTCAGCTTTTTTTAAAGAGCATCTTTAGATATCACAAGTACAAAATTCAAAAATCATAGTGAGACTTAAAAATTCACCAGAACTGATATATTTTTATATCAGAAAAAAGCCTGATTACTGTACTAGTAAATTCTACCAAACATATATTAAAAAAAAAACAAATACTAAAAATTTGCAAACCTTTATAAAACACTGAAGAGGAGGACATACTTCCTAACTCAATCTATGAAGGCAGAATTAACTTAATACTAAAGCCAGATAAAGACATTGCAAAAATAGAAAAGTACAGACCACTCATGCAGAAATCTTCAATGAAATACAAGCAAACAGAATCCAGCAGCATATTAAAAGAATTATACAACATGATGGAGGGAGATGTACTCTTGGAATGCAAGGATGGTTTGAAATATAAAAATCAACGAATATAATATACCATATCAACAGAATGAAGCAAAACAACACATAATCATATCAGCTAATGCCAAAAAAGCATTTGACAAAATACAACAGCCTTTCTGTATAACAACAGTCAAATCAGAAATAAAAATAAATTCCATAAATTTACCAAAAAAACTATTAGAACTAATAAATCAGTTCCGCAAAGTAGCAAGACAGAGTAAACACACACAAAAAACTGTTACATTTCTATTCATGAACAATGAAAAACCTGAAAAACAAATTACAAAAACAATTCCATTTATAAGAGCATTAAAAAGAATATAATACTTTGAAATTAACTTATTCAAATAGGTGAAAGACATACAACAAAAACTACAAAACATTTCTGAAAGAAACTGACATTAAGTAAAAACATTAAGTAAATGGAAACACACCCCATATTCAGCGACTGAAAGACTTAATATCATTAAAATGTCAATATTTCCCAAAGTAATCTACAGATTCAATGCAATCCCTATCAAAATTCCAATGATGTTTCTTGCAGAAATAGAAGACCTATTCTAAAATTCATATGAAATCTGAAGGGACCTCAATTAGGCAAAACAATATTGGGGGTGGGGGGAGAAACTGAAGGACTCACATTTCCTGGCTTCAAAACTTTCTACAAAGCTCTATTAATCAAAACATGTCACAATGGCCTAAACAGAGATACAAATCAATGGAATAAAATGGCGAGTCCCAAAATAAACCCTGTCACACATGGGCAAATGACTTTTGACAAGGGTGTTGAGTTCATTCAATGAGATAAGGACAGCTTTTCCAACTAAGGGGGCTTGAAAAACAGTATATTCACATTTAGAAGAATAGAATTTGATCCTTATCTAAAACCCTATACAAATATTAAAAGAAAATGGATCAAGAATCTATATGTAAGACCTAAAAGAATAAAGTTCTTAGAAGAAAACATAGGACAAAATTTTCATGACATTGGGCTTGGCAATAATTTCTTGGATATAATACCATAATGGCACAGGAAACAAAAAGAAAAAACAGATAAACTGAACTTCAGGAAAAACTAAGTTTTTTACATGACAAGACACTATCAAACAGAGTAAAAAGGCAACCCACAGAATGATAGATAATATTTGCAAATCATATATATCTGTTACCCTTAACAGATAATATCAAGAACACATATGACTCTAAAACTCACTGATAAGAAACAACCAACCAACCAGATTCAAAAATGGGCACAAGACTTGAATATACATTATTCCACAAAAGATCTATGAATAGTCAATGAGCACACGAAAACATACTCAACAGCACTAATAGTTAAGGAAATATACAATCAGATACTACCTCATACATATTAGGATGGCAACTATCAAAAAAGGTAAAACATAACAAAAAAAAAAAGAAAACAGCAAGTTGCTGAAAACATTAACAAAAAAGAGAAAATGGCAAATATGTGGAGAAACTGGAATTCTTGTGCACTGCTGGTGAAAATATAAAATGGTATAGTGGTTGTACACAATGGTATGGTACTTACTCAAAAAATTTTAAGTACAATTACCATATAATCCTGCAATTGTCCTTCTGGGTATATAACCAAGAGAATTGAAAAGAGGGGCTTGAAGAGATATTTGTATAGTCATATTCAAGAAATAGGAGCAATAGAGAACATAGGTAAAATGTGGAATCAACCCATGTCTATTGACAAATAAATGGATGAGCAAAATCAATACAATGTCATTCACCCTTTAAAATGAAGAAAATTTTGCAACATGCTACAAAATGATGAAACTTTGTGGGCATTGCACTAAGTGAAATACGCCAGTCACAATAAGGCAAAAACTGATTCCACAAAACCTCTGTGAGGTACTTGGAGTAGTCCAATTCAGGGACAGAAAGAATGGCGACTGCCTGGGGCTTGGGGGAGGGGAGAATGGGAAGTGACTGTTTAATGGGTACAGAGGTTCTGTTTTACACAATGAAAAGACATGTGGGGATAGATGTTGGTGATGGTTGCACAACAATAGTAATGTACTGTATTTAATACCGCTGAACTGTATACTTAACAAATAATTAAGATGGTAACTTTTGCTATGTGTGTTTTATCAAAATTTTAAAAAGTGGGAAAAACAATATGTAATTATTTGGGTGTTTAATATTCTTAGTAGATTACATTTACTTAAAGAATAGGCATGTATCTTACTATCTGCTATAGCATCTAACAGTGCTTTTTATACTATTAGAGTATCAATAAATACCCAAAGCTACTGGTGATTTCATAATGGCCAAACCAGACAAGCCAATACTTGGTTACAGAGCTAAGACCAGTGCTAAGCAGAAAGCTGGGCTGGCAAGTATAACTGTATCTTCCTGGAAAAAAAATCTGATCAGATACAAGGCAGGGAAAGGGAAGCCACGAATGGAGAAGGCACAGGGCGATGATATGGATTTGCCAGGCAAAAGGATCTGTATGTACCCTTGTCTTCAAGGTCATGCAGCTGGGAACAGAAAACTAAAGCTAGAAAACATAAAACTGTAAGGCCAGGGACCCTATACAGGATATAAACACAATCCAGGGTGTGCACCATGCCAAACAGACCACCAAACAAGAGAAGTAAAAGGGCCACAGAATCCATCAAGAATACCCACTGTCAAATAACCGTACATTTTCTACCAGTAGTTCTCAAACTCTGCGATGTCACGGAGCAATAAATTTAAAATGCCCATACTTAACAACAACCACTAAACAGGGTGCCAACTTTTTATTTTAAAAACTGGTAGTGTCAATGTTTTACTAAAATAATAAAAAGAGCTTATTTTGGTGTTATTTTAACGCTAAAACAGAAGTGCCATGATGAAGGAGCATGCATGCAGCTTCAGGAAATACTCACTATATTTTCCTTATATTTATCATTTCACCAGAGACCAGCAAAAATCCATCACATTTTATAGAAATTACTGATGCAGATGATTCTATAATATCCACCCAAGTTTCCTTACATTTCCATAATCTTCAGAATTGAAGATGTACAGGTAAAAGTAGAAAGAAAATAGCTCTGATTAAGTGTTAGCCTAAATCAGGTAACATACCAATTTATACAGACACAGGAGAAATATAATTAATAAGTAACAATAATAATTCCAGTTAGATATTCAGAGTGTTCCACAATATTTGTAGCTAGTAGTTCACTCCCTGGGAGACAAAGTCCCAAACCCATAATAGCAACAACTGTTTTGGAATGTGTTTACCAAAATAGCATGGTGAACGATGGTGAAACTTTGTCAGCCATAAAGTACATACTTTTCTAAAAATGTTTCTCTATTCTACCGACATTGTTATGTTTAGTTTTATAAAACAATGACAGTGGTACAAAAAATTAAGGCTAACCTATTATTTATACCTTTCAAAGACAGCAGCTGCATACAATCACCAAATAATAGCTGCTGGTGAAATAAAAATACTTGATTGGCCATTAGAGTTGGAGACCCCATATGAGATGACTTTGCACTACAGATTTGAATTATCTTATAAATATCAAAGCTAAAAAAGCAACAGGGACTCTGAAGGCAACAATATCTCCTACTGTATAATTACATGTATATAAATACCCATGATTTGCCCTTTTAAAATATAATTCTGCCATGTAAGACATATTCCCAGTATACTGTAAAGCTTAAAATGCAGTAACAGATACCCTTTCAAATATAATATAACCAATATAAATGTCCTTGTATCTGTACAAGTACACACACACACATATACACACACACTCCCCTGACTTCTACTCCTAAAAGTTCTTTCCACGTTGGGGAGTTTGCTTTTTCGTTTGTGTGTTTGAGTTCACTGTAGGTGCAGACACTGGCTGCCGCACCAACTTTACTGAATCAGGATCTGTAAGACCATAACTAAAGCATATATATTTGTAAAAAAGTGGTACTATTATTATATGCCTGAATTCAAGCCAAATTTACATAATGGTAAGATTAGATAAAACATTTATTTGCTTTCTATGTCTTAACAGTTAACACTAACCTCCTATTAAACTAAAGAAAGACTTACTAAGGGTTAATCTCCTAAAGGTTTGACTGACCACAGGCTAAATATACCTATCAAAAAAAAATCTGACTATAGTTTCAAAGTCAAGGAGTCTTAATGAGGAGAACTATTGTTTTGCTTCCTCGGTGGTTTTGGAGGCTGACGTCTGCTGGGGTAAAATCTCACAGGAAACACTGGCCACAGCTAATTCTATAACATGTAACAGGTACCATACTTTGGCGCCTGGGATAAAAAGTATTGTTTTAACACTGGTCAAAACATCCTGGGAAAAGAAAAAAAAATCTTACATTTCAATTATGTTGAAACTAGAAAGCAAAATTCAGATAATTTTTTAACCTGTGTGGAAAAATAAATTGTTTGGGTTGAATAATAGTGTAATTACATAATCAAGAGAGGAGTGTTTTCAAATGAAACGGAAAAGTGTTGCCTAAGCATTTATGCTATCACCCATCATTTTCATTTCAGCAAATTCTCCAGATTTGAGAGCTATAATTCTAATTAAGATTCTAACAATCTAAATAAAATTCAACCCTGTCTTTATCTTCAGAAGACCACTACCTAAAACAGGGCGAGGAGATAAAATACCATTTATGAGAGAAAATGAGGGAGCTAACATGTCCTTAATGCACAGTCACTGCCTATCAACCTGACCACCCAAACCTCCGTCACAGAAGAGATTTCCCACTCAGGTCTCAGGTGCACAAGAGTTTAGAGTTTAGTATCTTTTCCTTCATGCACTTTACACCTTATTTACTTGATTGCTTGTAGGAATCCCTATTGATTCAATAAGAGCTCTTTATTGGGACAAGGTGGGAGGGGGTAGTGATAAAATCTACTAACCCCCATTAAAATATAGAATTCAGTCCTTCATAAAAACCACACTGTTTTCAGAAACATTAGGATGGAAAGAGTAAAAACTGATCACGGATGGAAAAAACATGTAAGCTTAAGAACCCAAACAGGAACACTAAAACATTATGTTTTAGAGATGAGCAATACACCAGTTGAGAACTTCCTTCCCAAGAGGTGGTGAAATCTACAGAATGTAAGCCTGAAGGAACTGCCTTTTGATGGAGGCAAAAGTGAACTGTAAGAAACCTCTGGCTCCTGGTGAGGACTAGACCAAAGGCATACATCAAGGTATGCAAAGTTCTTTTGCTTAAAAGAATCAACTGGTGTAATGCAGGGAAAAAGTTTATCAAATTTTCAAATAATATCAAGCCAAATACCTGAGTGCCCACAGCTCCCGAAGAGTGCAAAACAAACAATAGGAAACACTACTTATTAGCATTTACCAGGGTAGACTCTTTTCCCACACTTAAATATTATTTTATTGCTTTACACAGATCCTCTGAAAAATTCTTCTATTTCCAAATGTCTCCTGTCTTATTTGACTTTTTTCTAGATTAAGTAGAGAAAATTGTTTAATTTTAAGATTCATCAATATAAAATTATTCCAATTTCGGTTAAGAATTCCATTTCTAGGACTCTTGTAGATTGCCAATGACAGTAACAATTACTATCTGCTAGTATGTGTTAAAAGGCTCACAATGTTTTCGCCAATAACTCCATTTCCAATCGAATACATGTTTTATTTTTAAAATGGTCGAACTGTAAATAATGTATGAAGATATCATCTTTCCAAGTCCAGAGCCTTAAAATAAAATACTCTTGCTGTCACAGTAATACATGGTAAGCTAATAGTTATACAGTGCTTACAGCGTGCAAGGCACTATTCTAAGCACTGTTCATATATTAAATCACTCTTAATTCTTGCAGCAGTCTCATAAATTCCATATTTTTATTGTCCCTTTTCACAGATAAAGAAACTAAAACACAGTGAGACGAAGTAACTTATTCAAGGCTGGTAATGAGTGATGGGGTTGGGATTTGACACCAAGAAGCCCTATGTCAGACTATTTCAATATACAAAAATCAACATTTTCTAGATTAATACATGATTCCATTGATCTGATATCTATGATCAAACACCATATTACAGTTCATCCAATTTCACCATTATAAAAGAAATAGACCATTAAAAGTAACTAAAACATACATAACACATGGTAAATTCTCAAACTACCATATTTTGCAATATGTAATGTGCTCCCGTGTCTAATGCACACCCACATTTTTGCATACATTACACATGGGATTGTTATGCCCATTATTATACCCATGGTATGTACTCATTATACCCAAGCATTATAAAGTGCATCCTTATTTTTCCCTCAAAAATTTGGGCAAAAAAGTGCACATTATACATGGCAAAATATGGGTATATTTAATTACTGAGAAAATATTTTTTCCCCTCACTTGTTACCTACAAAAAAAAAGTTAACTTGAAACAGCTGTAGACTTCCCCAGAGTCACTATTCATCAGATTCATACTCCAATGCAAAATCTACTCAAAGAACAAGACAATCTTTCCTTCAACTGAAATGCCATTCAACTTACCAAAGAACATCTGCAGTTTAAGCTGAGTTTCTAGATACAATAAACTTAGTGGCTGCTGCCTTATTAAGAGGAAATGTTTTTATAATAAGTACATTTGTTACATTTGTAGAATATAATAGCTGAAATTCAGCAAATTGACCAGCCTTTGTTTTTATAAATATATTTTATTGATTATGCTATTACAGTTGTCCCATTTTCCCCCTTCACTCCCCTCCACCCTGTACACCCTCTCCCACCCACATTCTCCCTCTTTAGTTCATGTTCATGTGTCATACTCAAAAGTTCTTTAGCTTCTACATTTCCCATACTATTCTTGCCCTCCCCCTGTCTATTTTCTACCTACCATCTATGCTACTTATTCTCTGTACCTTTTCCCCCTCTCTCCCCCTCAGACTCCCCTGTTGATAACCCTCCATGTGATCTCCATTTCTGTGGTTCTGTTCCTGTTCCAGTTGTTTGCTTAGTTTCTTTTTGTTTTTGTTTTAGGTGTGGTTGTTAATAATTGTGAGTTTGCTGTCATTTTACTATACATGTTTTTTTATCTTCCTTTTCTTAGGTAAGTCCCTTTAACATTTCATATAATAAGGGCTTGGTGATGATGAACTCATTTAACTTGACCTTATCTGAGAGTCATTTTACCTGCCCTTCCATTCTAAATGAAAGCTTTGCTGGATAGAGTAATCTTCAATGTAGGTCCTTGCCTTTCATGACTTGGAATACTTCCTTCCAGCCCCTTCTTGCCTGCAAGATTTCTTTTGAAAAATCAGCTGACAGTCTGATGGGAACTCCTTTGTAGGTAACTGTCTCCTTATCTCTTGCTGCTTCTAGGATTCTCTCCTTCATTTATATCTTGGATAATGTAATTATGATGTGCCTTGGTGTGTTCCTCCTTGGGTCCAACTTCTTTGGGACTCTCTGAGCTTCCTGGACTTCCTGAAGGTCTATTTCCTTTGCCAGATTGGGGAAGTTCTCCTTTATTATTTGTTCAAATAAGTTTTCCACTTGTTGCTCTTCCTCTTCCCCTCTGGCACCCTTATGATTTGAATGTTGGAACATTTAAAGATGTACTGAAGGTTACTAAGCTTCTCCTCATATTTTTGAATTCTTGTTTCTTCATTATTTTCTGTTTAGTTGTTTCTTTCTTCCTTCTGGTCCACTCCATTGATTTGAGTCCCAGTTTTCTTCCCATCACTATTGGTTCCCTGTTCATTTTCCTTCATTTCACTTAGTGTAGCTTTCATTTTTTCATCTAATTTGCAACCAAATTCAACCAATTTTGTGAGCATCCTGATCACCAGTGCTTTGAACTATGCATCTGATAGGTTGGCTATCTCTTCGTCGCTTAGTTGTATTTTTTCTGGAGCATTGGTCTGTTCTTTCATTCGGGTCATTTTTTTTTTTTGTCTTGACGCACCTATTGCATGGTGAGGGGCAGAGCCTTAAGTGTTCACCAGGGTGGGGCAACCCACTCGCTGGGATGTGATGCAGTATGTGAGGCAGGGGTCTGAGAGGGAACAATGGCACTTACTCTGCTCTCTGCCAGATTTCAGTCACTTCCCCTGCTTCCCCTGAGCAAACTGGGCCCTTCTGGTGCTGATTCCCATGTGGGTGGGCTTGTGTACATCCTGTGACCCTGTGGGTCTCTCCAACAAACTCTCCTGTGAGGCTGGGAGTCTCTCCCAGCACTTCAACCCCCACAGATGTTTTCAATTGGTGATTTAAGGCTTTATTTCCCTGAGCTGGGACCCTGGGTTACGAAGTCTGTCTTGCTCCCCAGTTCTGCCTGGTTTATCTGTGCACGAATATGGGACTGCCTGGTCTGCCAGCTGTCTTGTGAGCCACAGGCCTCCACAATCCTCCACCTTGCTGGGTCTGCCCACTGCTGCTTCATGGGCCTGGGGTCAACCAGCCACCACTTTTTTTGCTACAACCCCTTGCTGCCCAGCTGCCCAACTCCGCTCCTCCTACCGGACTGGATGAACGTGTCTACTTTAATTTTTTGGTTGTCGGACTTCCATACAGTTCAATTTTCTGTCAGTACTGGTTGTTTTTTTGTTTGTTCGTTTCTAAATTTTTGTTGTCCTTCTTTTGGTTGTGCAAGAAGGCACAGTGTGTCTACCTATGCCTCCATCTTGGCCAGTAGTCCACCAAATTAAACAGCCTTTGTAACGCATTCATCAATTTGGTTTATTTCAAGTCTCTTCTTTTCCCACTGCCATATCTTGAGAACACCTCCAAACTAATGACATAGTTACTCAACCAATTCACTACCAAAATATGCAGGTGTGGCCTATCCATAGGAGATATACTCTCACTTTCTCTCTCCATCAACATAGGAGGAAAGAAAGGCCAGAACAGAAGCCCACTGGGTATCTTTCCAACACTCAGGAAAAAAGAAAGGGAAGAGGAAGCCGACTTAATTAAAATGATGCAAAACACTCTCTCACACACCTCATATTGATATGTATAGCCTCTTTGTGAGATATTCTTGGTGCCCATAGTATAAGCTCTGTTTTTTCTGTTAAAAAAAAAAAGTTGAAAACAGAGATCTCAATTCTGGGAATATACCTGAAGGAACCCAAAACACTAATTTGAAACAACATAAGCACCCTATGTTCACTGCAGCATTATTTACAATCACTAAGGCATGTAAGCAGCCCGAGTGTCCATCAACAGATGAGTGGATGAAACAACTATGGGACATTTACACAGTGGAATACTCTCAGTTGTAAGAAAGAAGAAAATTTTACCCTTTGCAGTATCATGGATGGACCTGGAGAAATTTATGCTAAGTAAAATAAGTGAGTCAGAGAAAGACAACTACCATACAATTTCACTCATATGAGAAATCTAATGAACAAACTGACTTAACAAGGAAAATGGGGACAGACCCATAGAGAGCAGGAGGACATCTATGGAGTGGGGTACAGTGGGGAGGGGGCAGCGAAGGTGTATAAAAATCAAGCAAAAAGGATAAAGGACTCATGGACAAGGATAAGAGAGTAGTGATTGCAAGGGAGAAATTACAAGGGAGGTGGGGTGGGTGGGGTGGGGGGAAGTGGTGGCAGGAAGATGGAGACAACTATACCTGAACAACAATAAAAAAATAAAACAACTCAAAAAATAAATAAAGTGTGTATTTTGATAAGTGTTGACATGTGAATACATCTGTGAAACTATCACTCCACTCAAGATAATGAACATATCCATCAACCACAAAGGCTTCTTATGTCTCTGTCACCTTTCCTCCTGTCACTACTTTACTTCCCACAACAGTACCCAGTGTCTGTTCTCTCACTATAAATTAGTTTTTTGGTGTGGCTTCTTTCATCCATGTTGTGCAGTATATCATCAGTTCAGTGCTTTTTACTTGGGAATCCCATGGATTCCACACTTTGCCAGCTGCTCTCCATGAGGCCTTGACACCAGGGGCTGAGAGAGGGAGACAGAAAGCCCAGATAATACAGAAGGAACTTGCTTTTTCTTATTTGCTACCTGTCCCTGTAAGTGACCCAAGTTTCTGACTCCAACAGGGAGAGCTTAGCATCAGCACGCTTAACTAATGAGCTAATGCTTCAAATTTCATGATTACTCTAAGCATTTACTATGGCAACTTCTAGTAAAAGCAACTTAAATGGTACCAAGTTAAGAATGATGAAATGTGTTGCCTATTTCTTCTAGAATGGATAATGATAAGATCAGGCTGAAAGCAGGAGGGGTTGCGGGGGGGTGGGGGGAGTTAGATCTTTGATACAAGAGACTTTCTCTGACTCTATAACCCCCAAAAGGTAAAAGTCTAATCGTGTGGACTCAAGAAGGGTTAAAACAAAAGCAGACCAACAAACAAAAAGCCAAGTTGTGGAAGATAAGGTTTGTGAAAACAGAGGCTAGGAAGTCAGAGATTACACATGAGATGAGACTGGAGCCCAGAAGACACCTAACCCTAACCCCCACAGCTGTCCTTTCCCAAGTACCTCCTGCTAATAGGCAGGCCCTTGCCTGACAAAGAAGACAATATACATCATTGTGGAAATGAAGTTGAGATGCAGCATAAAGGCAAAGAACAAGCAAAGACCCGTATAAGGCAGTGGTATAAGGTCCCAAGGTACAGATAGAGTCTTCAGGCTCTAAAAGGCTCTGAAAGGATGACCAGGCAGCATCTGACTGTGGTTACTGCAAATGGAACTGACCATGAACCGACAAGTAGTCCACTTAGTTTTTAAGGAAGCTGATTTGTCAAATCACAAAAACATGCTCAATGTCTTAAGTCAACAGTTCTTAAACTAGAGAGTGTATCTGATACTCTGGGAGGTGTTGGTAAGGTGTTGATTGTTGAAGCCCCTATTCAGATTCAATAGATCTGGGGAGACACCCAATAATTTGCTATCCAGGTCATCCTAATGCTGCCAGTCCTGACACCACACAGAACCACCACTGTGGGGCACCTGAGACCCCTCCCTCCCAACTTCACGTTCACTGTAAAAGAACTACTAGAAGTTGCAGTTCCCAAATGGACTGCCCTTAACAATGGCCATCTATGCCACAGAGGACAAGGAAAAAGGAGACATTCTCAGAGATAAAAATTGCCAGCTGTCATATACACTAAGAAATTAACTTCCTGCCAGTACCAGGAGAGCTCACTACTCCTGGACTATGAAAGAGTGGCCAGTGTGTGTGGTTTTCCATTAACCTCCTTTAAAAATGAGAATTTGTATTGCAATCATCCGCACTGCTCTTGCTCCAGCGTTATGACTAGACATACGTAGGTTATTCTTTAGCCACAGTGCGCAAGACCATGAAAGCTGCACCAGGCCTGAGAAAGAGGACTACATATGTATCACCCAGAGATCCTGGCCCTGGAACTAAGTGAGATTTTTGAAATGTCCCTCTTTGAGGTGTAGTGGGGTAGTGAGGTTGTTTCATTTAAGGGCAAATTTTAGTTAAGAACATGTGTAAAGCTGTTTGGGGGTGAAAAGGGAACTATGGGGCATGTTCTTAGATTCCTGCCCTGGACTTACTCTCATTCCCCTTCCTGAAGGAATACTGGTTTTGTTCAGGAATCTACTCTCATGTCATCCATAAAGATCAAGTGAAACTAAATGGAGCACCAATTCTAGGATAGGGCATGATTAATCAAAAGAAAATTCCTTTTCTTTTTCTAATAGATGCTCAGTTCAGGGACTAAGACCTAAGCCAGTCAGCACATGGCATTCTCGTGGAAACTGGAATTAGTTCAGAAATGTACAAAGATAAAATTCATATCAATGAAATGTACTGATAAATTTGGTTAAGCATTGGTTTACTCTTAAAATAGAGCCTCTTTCTTTCAGGGATTATACAATACAGGTTAAAAGCCAGAGGATGGTATAGCCAAGGAAATCACAGAAAAATGGAGACAGAGCTACTGGATTAAGTTGCACTGCTTAAGTCTGAGTTATGCACGTCATTGCATTTCATTATCTATAGGTTATCTCTGATACAGAGTTGAAATACATTAATCTGACTAACCAATATATGCACCAAAACCCATTAAGAGCTTCAAAAAATCAATCAAATTGTGTTTCCTACAATAATTTTACACCTTCCTTAATCTGAAAAATTTCCTTTGTATTTGCAATATTTCTAGCTGTCAATTTTGAGAAATACCTTGTACTTGGAGATATGAGGTTTATAAGAGGGGGATCGTTCCTGACTTCAAACTAAGTAAGAATTATAAGGTAGACATATTATAGAGAACTTCTAAAGATTACTTGGGGAATTTGTTAGATTTGTTAGAATTTTGGGTTTTGTTAATTAAGGTTCTAGAATCATATCCCCCACTTCTACAAAAAATCAAAATTAGAATGAAATTCAAAAAGTACATTCTTGTCCTGGCTGGTGTGGCTCAGTGAACTGAGAGCTGGCCTGCAAACCAAAAGATTGCTGGTTCAATTCCCAGTCAGGGCACATGCCTGGGTTGCAGGCCAGGTCCCCAGTATGGGGTGCATGAGAGACAACCACACATTGATGTTTCTTTCCCTCTCTTTCTCCCTCCCTTCCCCTCTGTCTAAAAAATGAATAAAATTAAATCTTTTTAAAATTTACATTCTTCTACTTTTTCAATCAACTCATTTTACAAATAAGAAATGGGGACCAAGGGATTCAGCTAATTAACCTGAAGAAGTAAAATCCAGATTTTCTAAAATACAGTTTAATACTTCTATACTGGTTGTCCTCAACATTTTCTCCTGCCCAAAGCTGACGCTGAAATATGCTCCAGTCCCATCAACACCAGATCATAGCTGGAAAAAAGGAGAAGCGAGGTGGAAGGTAGAGAGCGGAAGCAGAGTGGGGGAGAGGAGAAAAGAGGTGGGCTGGAGGAATGTCATCGCTTGTCTTGGGGGAGACAGCTCCCTTTACTGCAGCCTAACTATGTTAGATGTTACATGTAATTTTCTTTAGTTTGTTTTGGATTTTACAGTTTGGTCCTAAAATATGATTCCAAAATTCATTTATTAAAAAAAAATTTTATGGCACAAATTTTCTGCCTTAGGGAATAAAGTATAATAAAAAGACTCTTAAACACAATCTCAAATTATCATGCTCAGCTTTGTATAATCATTTTGGAGTGCAACAGATTTATAGGACAAAAGATATTATTGGACTTTCCTTTGTCATTGGGTTGCTTTTATTTGTTTGGAAGAAGTAAAAAGGGAATCATACCTCTACTATAAATTAACTTTTCTTTGCTAGTCATCATCCTAAAGTTAGATGAAAAACTTTCAATTATGATTATGTCATTGATTAATAATCCATTTTAAAGTAAACAACAAACCCATTGTTAAAATCCATTTACATAAATCAATTCATTATCATATGCACATTGAAAATAGCTTATCCAAGGACCTAAAGGTACACAGTACTGTTTGTTGACCTGTGGTTTCTTTCCGTGCATCTGAAATAAAATTAATACCAGCCTGCTTCCATACTCTCAGTACAGAAGGACTTGAGATAAAATATCTGATGTCACTTTTTGTGTTTTGTTACCTCAGTCTTTTGGCGAACTTGAAAATTAGCACTCGTTCCCACAACTGCTGAACACAAGATTCTAAATATCCCAGGGTTACCTCTTTTCACATTAACCCATGGTTCTAAAGTTGAAGAACAGTGCCTTGCATTCCATCTACTCAAGGAAGTTTTGTTAGAATGAGGAAACAAGGAATAGGCCTAATATAACTAGTATCTGTAATATAATATTTATTGTATTAAGTATGCAGGAATTAAGATGATTCTGTTAAGAACTAAATATTAGAATAGAGTTTGAAGCTTTGAATACCAGAATAGAGTTTGAATTACTTTGAAGCTCTACTAAAATCTAATGACTGAATCTCAAGTAAAATGTACATAACACAAAATTCTACAGAAAATGGAAGTATCAAATTGTTTAGCCACTGTGAAAAACAGTATGCTAGTTCCTCAAAAAAATTAAACATAAAATTACAGTATGATTCAATAATTCCACTTTGGGGTATATACACAAAAGGACTGAAATCGGAGGCTAAAACAGATATTCATATATCAATTTTATAGCAGTATTTTATACTATATTTAAAATAGCCTAAAAGAAAAATAACCCAAATGTCCCTTGATGGGAGAATATATATATAGAATGTGGTAGATGGAATAACCATGGAATGTTATTCAGCCTGTAAAAATGGATTTCTGACACATGCTACGACATGGATAAACAAATACTGTAATACTCCACCTACATGAGGTACCAGAGTAGTCAAGTTCGTAAAGACAGAGTGTAGAAAGGTGGTTGCCAAGGGCTGGAGGTGGGAGGACAGGAATGGGGAATTACTGTTTAATGTATACAGATGTTCAGGTTGGGAGAATGAAAAAGTTCTAGAGATGGACAGTGGTGATGCTTGCGCAAAAATATGAATGCACTTAATGCCACTAAACTGTACACTTAACATGTTAAAATGATACATTTTATGTTATGTATATTTTACTACAATAAAAAGATTGGGTGATTACAATAATGCAGCTTAAAAGTTCCAAAATAAAAGTAAAATTCTAGATAATTTCAAAAGTTCACAGATCACCTAAAGTTCAACAGTGAATCCCAAGCTATAAACTCCTGCTAAATCTCAGCACAAATATTCTGAAATAAGCATGACAGTAGTTTTATAGAAATTAGTTTTCTGTGATCCCTAAAATTACTGCCAACAAATTTCCATGCCTAAATATAATAAAAGTTTATTTAAAAAGCAGAAATTTTCTCCCACTCTGAAGCTCTCTTTCCCACACTAAAATAGAGCAACAGCAATTCCACATTTGTTGTTTGTATTTCATCACTGTTTTCAGACAGAACAAGAGAGCGGCTGCCTACACACCATTTCTCAGCATCAACACCCATTTTCTTATGCAATTTTAAGTTCTGTTGGCAGGTTAAAGACATTTTTTCCAACCACAAACAAAAACTTCTTTTGATACTCTAAGTAAATGTTCAAGGAAATGTTCCCAATTAAAAAAAAAAGACTATTTAAAACAATAATGTGGAAGTGTATCAACAGTCAAGAAAACTTCAGTGGTAACTTAAAATCTTAAGTTCTAGATATAAAATACATAAACTTGATAACTACTTTGCTGAAAATCAGCTGTCTTTACATCTTCAAATAGGAACTTATTAGCAAATGCTTAAAGAACACAGAATGCGAAAAAAGCAGAAACCACATTACTTAGGTTTTCATAACTTCGTGGATAACTATTTTTAGCTTTTAATGATTAAAATACTACTTTGCCATAGTGTTTGATAATGAAAAGTGTTAAGCTTCAATTGTTCATTTCTTAAAAATTATACATAAAAAGTGGTTTATGCTGAAAATGTTAGCTTTAAAAACTTAAATCCCAGTACATAATTTTAACATATCATTAATAAGATGTGGTTGTTAACAAACCATTTGTCAAACTAAACAGTCACCAGGATGGCCAGTGATAGCTAAGCCTTATATGCACCTCCTGGGCAGAGTCAGGCACTGTTTTCAGAAGGACTTTACATGTATTAAGTCAATCCTGAAATGACCTTATGAGGTAGGCACTACTATGATCACCCAATTTACAAAGAGGAAAATGAGGCATGGAGAAATAACGTGAGTACACAAACATCACACAATCAGCTGAGTGGTGGAACTAACGTATAAGCCCAGACAGTGCGGCTCCCACTTCCATGCCTTGGCCATTACACATACCACTACTGGTCATAACATATTGGGAAAACAGGGATGATTCTGATAACACTTAACAAGCCCTTCAGTAATAGAAAATCTTTCAGTGGTGTTTTTGATCATAAGATTGTTTTCTAAACTTAAAAAAAAAAAAAACAAAAAACAAAAATCTAGGAGCCACTGCACTTGAGAGTGTAATTCACAGGTTTAAACACATTAATGAAATCTAGATTTTTGGAACTATCCATGACTGAGGAGAAAGTAGGTCACAGAGATTGAAGGCTACAGTTTTTCATTAATCTTCTTCTGAATTTGTAGTCAATGCACAAGTATCAAAACAAAATTAATGCCCACAAGATTGGTAGTTTACTCAACTAAGAAATAATTATATCAACCTATACAGTAATGAAAATGACAGAATACAAATCAAACCTTTAGAAACACACAGTTGAAATTTTTAACACATTAGCTTATAGAGGCTGAGGTACAGGCAAGTTGTCCAAAACAATCAGGGGGCTGGCGGGAGGACACAGTTCATGACGGTCTGACTCACATGTGTCTCACAGCAAAACAAAAACCACCAGACATTTATCTCTTAAAAACATAAGACACTGAGTCTGGCACCAGCCTGCCAAAGCAAGAAACACCACGTGCGAGTCAGACACTCATGTGCTGTTTAAAAATAAAAAAGAGAGATAGGCACATGATGACTGATGACTTTTAAACCTGACCTTCTCTAAAGTAAACAATTCCATTTATAACTCCTTCTCCCTCAAAGAACCCCAAACACCTGAAAATAGAAAGTTTCACAAAAGAACCAAGAGAGAAAAACAAAAAGGAAACTTTGTAAGTAAGAGCATAAGATATCTTACAGAAACAAACTACTATGTTTAGGAGAGAAAAAAAGTAATAGCCTTTTCACACTAACTGTGTTCATTTGGAAGGTTTCCCTCTTCACTGTGTTAGCATGTGCTCAGTGAGGCCAGCCCCTCTCCCCTCCAGCTGGCCGACTGACTGGGCTGAGTCTGCTGGAAGGGAACAGTGGCTTCCATTTACAGAAATTCATACTCAAACCCCAGTTTCTATCTGAAAGGACAGAGACTATGGATAGAAGGAAGGTTATTACATCTATTTATTTTTTTTGTAAGATTTTATTTATTTTTTTAGAGAGGGAAGGGAGAAAGAGAGAGAGAGAGAAACATCAATGTGCAGTTGCTGGGGATCATGGCCTGCAACCCAGGCATGTACCCTGACTGGGAATTGAACCTGCGACACTGGTTTGCAGCCCGTGCTCAATCCACTGAGCTACACCAGCCAGGGCTATTACATCTATTTAAATGTCAATTCTATTTGAAGAGGACCTTAAATAATTACACGGAGCAAGAACACCTCTTCAGGGACCAAATTCAGGTCCTACCTGCAAATAAAGATAAAGTAGTTAATCCCCCATACATTTAATACAATGTACTGTAGTAATCTCCTTCAAAAAAATGATACAAAAAATGGAATGGAGAGGAGATAATGAATCCAACAAAGAAATACCATAAAAATAGACAGTACGGGTCCAGGGGGTCTGTCTGTGTAAGCTCATATGTAGAATTTGGCAATGCTTTTCATTAAGTCACAACTAATAATCAATTTGGGTGAGTATCAGTAAACTGGGCCCATTTAAAAATTCATTAATTAGACTTGTAAGCAACAGTTTTTAAAGTATTTACAGTAAATACAACCTGTCACTAAGGAATATGTTTTCATGTCACATATATTGCCAAGAAGAATCAGCCATTCTTTAGAAGTTGGTGAGAGCTGTCATGAAAGCATTGGGTGGGACACAATGTAATATTATTTACTACTAAAGTATCAAAAATACAAGCAAAACAAACCTGACAAAAGTTTCTAAGCACCCACTCTCTATTTCTGTGGGTATCATGTCTTAGACAGCAACAAACCCTTAACAAACAGGACAGGTCATTCTGAGCAGCACTGATTTACAGCTCCAGTTCTCTCTGCTCAGCTTCTCACTTACAACCCGAAGAACACTGAGGCCTCCTTAGAACCTCCTTTGACTTACTAAATCAAGTTCAGAACTATCAAAATCATACAGACTTGCTAAGCATACAAAAGACATATGGAGGATAAAAGATTAAACTACAATAATAAAAAAGAAAATAATCCAGGACAGGAGAATGGCAAGGAACAAAGTTAAAGAAAGCAAGGAGAACCAAAAAAGGACCTATTTGGAAGCTAAGGAAAAGGGAATTAAAAAGAGAAGAACTTCAGCAACTTCAAGAGAAGAGTCAGCAACTTCAGGTTCAATCAAGGTATCAAGGTTTGATTCATCCTCTCTGTACTCTACTTACTCATTAGGAGAACTGGTAGGAAACAGCAGAAATATAACAATAAATTCAGCTACAATTACCAATTAATTACAACCTATCTCCTAGAAGAGCTTAAAATATCTTGCTTCTTATTTTACTAATTATCAAAAACCAGACCAATTTAGTAGCCAAGAGGTTTTAAAACAGAAATAAGCAAGCCATATCACTTCTTGATGGATGTCTCCAATAAAAATGCCTTATGCTTGTATGTATGTGCCCCTTGATAACAGACTGTAAGGTGGGCCCATAACCTCTGCCTCCTGGTACTCATGGCCTTGTACAACTTCTTCTCCTTAAGTGCAGTAGAATCTATAACTTGCTTCTAATCAATCAAATATGGCAAAAGTATAAGATATCACTTGCATAATTACATATACAGAAGTGGGCAAAAGCAGGTCTACAGTTGTTCACATGGGAAATGATACTGTAATTAATTAATAATGCAAGAAGAAACTCTGTGTTGTGCATATTTACAACTATAAACCTACTTTTGCCCACCCCTGTATATAACACCTATCTTGCAAGAAAACTCCTTGCCACGTTGTAAGATGGGCCCTGCTGCCACTGTCCCTATGAAGAGAGACACGTGGCAAGGAACTGAGCGTGGCCTCTGACTAACGGCCAGCTACAAAGTGAGGCCCTCGATCCAAAGCCTGCAAGGACTCAATGCTCCCAACAACGATGTGAGCTTAGAGGAAGGTCATCCCCAAACTTTCAGATGGAAACTCTCCCTCCAGACACCTCAATGACAACCTTTCAGAGGACTTTGAATTGTGCCCAGACTCCTGACTTCAGTGAGATAATAATGCATGTTACTTTAAATGGTATGTTTGCAGTGACGTGTTATACAATCATCCCTCGGTATCTGTAGGGGATTGGTTCCAAGACACCCCACAGACACCAAAATGCACAGAAGCTCAAGTCCCTTTTACAAAATGGCACTGTATTTGCATGTAACTTAAGGCAAATACAAATAAAGTATATTCTCGCATACACTTTTTTTAATTTAATCTTTATTGTATTTTTCCATTACCATTTAGTCCCCTTATATCCCCCTTCCCCAGTAACTGCCAAACAGCTGTCCATGGCCATGAGTCCTTTTTCCTTTTTGCTCAATCCCTCCATCCCCTCATTTTACGCCCTACCAGCTGTCATCCTGCTCTCTTTGAGTCTGTCCCCATTTTTCTTGTTAGTTCATTTTGTCCCATATACTTTAAATCACCTCTAGATTACTTATAATACTTAATAAATGTAAGTGTTATGTAAACAGTTGTATTGTTTAGGGACAATGACAAGAAAAAAGTCTGTACATGTTCAGTACAGATACAACCATCATAGGTCTAACTACGTAGTACATGTCAGCAACAATATAACTTTCTCCCCTGAATATTATCAATCTGAGGTTGACTCCACAGTAGCAAAACCTATGAACATACAAGACCGACTATACAGAAACAGATAACTAATACAGGGTCTTTAGAATTTTCAAAGCATCTACTTACATGTTCAATTGCTGGAACAACATGGCCCTCCTGACAAAGGAGAAAGAGGATTCACATACTACCTTAAAGCCCAGTTTTCCAAATTGTGGGTTGTAGTCAGTATTTTATTTTTTAAATTAGCAAAATAGAACAAAAAATACCAAGGTGTATCACAGGTAAACATCTGTTAGACCAAATCATTTGAATTCTGTAATTATCAAGGACCTATTTTGTATAAAACAGTATATCATCAGTTAGAAGAGCTGAGTAGGAAGAATAAGACACGTGTGCAAGTAAGTATGTTAGGAACAATATGACAAGGAACACAGGAATGGCCAAATCAAAGAAGGAAACACCCATAAATAGAATGAGGAACCAGGGAAGTTTTCATGGACTTTCCTCTTCAGCATTTTAGATCAAACCGTTAGTAAGAAGGTAGGATTTCACAAGTGCATACCAAGCAGGGAAGGAGAGGAATGGCATTGTCTCTCCAAAGGGAAACAACAGCAAATTGCCTAGACAGACTGGGGGATGAAGAGGAGGGGGAGAATCAGATTGTGAGTATACAGGAAAGCAGGGATTACTATAGCATCAGGCTGGAGAGAAGGCTGAACAGCACGTTCAGATGTTTGTATTTTATTTTATTAGAGATCCATAGCAAAATTTTAAGCAGACCAGGTCAAAGGAAATGATGTTCTTTGTCTCTGGCTTTGTGCTACATGATTCTGGAAGTGCTATCTGAGAAGTGTTCTGAGGCCAGACTTTGGTTGTGCACGTTACGGATGGAGAGGGGCTGCACGAGGGACTAAAATACTGGGTGACAGTTCAATTCCATTAATCACTTGTAGCACTTCCTTCTCAACTCTGCATTTGACATTTTACAAATAAATCAGTTTTGTCAAGATAAGTCAATACGATTCACGACCAAACACATTCCTATTGTTCACTGTTGGCTTTCATCAACACTACTTAACTGTAACAACTTTTGAATCAGTGTTATGATCTACTACTATATTGTAAAACAGGTAACACCGTAAACTCAGTTTAATGCTCTATACCAGGATTTGGCAAACTTTTCCTAAAGAGTCAAGCAGTAAATGTTTTAGGCTTTAAGAGCCATACAGTGTCTATTGCAGCCATTCAATTCTACTGCTGTACAGTAGAGTTAGCCACAGACAGTCCACAAGTGTGGTTGTGTGGCAAACTTTATTTACAAAAAGAGGCAATAGACTGAGTTTGGCTTACAGGCTCCAGATTGCTGATGTGGATCTATATATTTTTTCATTGATTTACTTTCATATAAAAAAGTAAAATGTAACTCTTTCATGAACATTCCAGTTATAATAATATAATTGTATCAATGTATGTCAGCTACCAAGCTAAGTCTATCATCTCCAATCTATCCAAATAACTTCCAGAAATGCATGAGATCATCCAAAAGAAAAACCTGTCAGCTTCATCATCAAAATGAACCCCCGATTCAACCTCCTCTCACCTTCCCTGCCACCACCTGAACCACCCGCTTAGTCACTATCCACCGAGCTCACACACTGAGTCAGACTCTGTCCAAGGCACCTGGGAAACATGAGAGAGGAAAAGTGAGAAAAATCTCTGCCCTTGGGGAGCTTACATTCTACCAGTGATGAATGTCAATCAGCAATAAACCTAACAAACAAGTAAAGGATACAGCATATCAGAAAATAAGACATGCTACAGAGAAAAGAAATGAAGGAAGGAAGAAAGGAAGGGAGGGAGGGAGGGAGGGAGGAAGGAAGGAAGGAAGGAAGGAAGGAAGGAAGGAAGGAAGGAAGGAAGGAAGGAAGGAAGGAAGGAAAGCAGGCAGGCACAGGGGCACCAGACACAGTAACAGTGGCGATTTTAAATGGCGAGGTCAGGTTAGGCCTGGGACATCTTCGACAAGAGTGATCCAGATTGTAATCGTCTAGGAGGTGCTCACACTAGAAATGTGCTTCCACCACCTCTCACCTGGACTGTTACAGCAGCCTCCTGCTCTCTTGTCTTCCATTCTGGCTCCATGAGATTCCCACACGAAAGCCAAACCACACTTCTCGAATGTCCATCACAAAACCCTTCTTACACCAATGCACACAGTAAACCAACCAAAGCCTGACTTTGTGCCTGATTACTCCTGCTCAAGCCCTACCACTCTCTCTCTCCACTCCACCCACATTGGCTTCCTTGTGGTTCCAGCTCACACACCTTTCATCTGAAGGCCTCCTGCCTCTACCCAATACCCTCTTGGCCAAATATCATGGCTCTCTCTCTTACTTTCTTTATATATCACATATGGTATGACCACCTCAGAGGCCATTCTAAAACTTCTCTGTCCAAATAACCTCCTCTGCTGCTCTGCATCTCCTCATCCCGCTTTACTTCCCTCATTACTTATCACTAATAATTTTACACAGAATAGCCTTTTGTTTTCCTCTTTCTGTTTCACTCACTAGGAACTATGCTCCATGAAGACAGGAACTTTGTCTCTATCCTGACATCCCTAACACCTCAGTGTCTAGCACATAGGAGGCCATCAGTAAACAGTGAGAATGAACACCTGAATGTGGTATTCTTTTATAAAACAGGAATCAGCTTTCCCAAATGCACAGTGAGAAGAATGACTAAGCCAGGATTTGAACCTAAGATTGCTGAAAACCAGAGGCAACATTCCTCACAAATGGCCTCTTAAGGCATGTTCTCATGGAATATGAAAGAAAGTCCATAATAAATCTACACATATAGAAAGTACTGAATCACTTCGGGAGCAAATTATCATTAAGGTTAGAAACACCAGCCTGGTGTCTTACTAGCTTTGTGACCTTAAGCAAATAAATTACTTAAGCATTCTCTGCCTCATCCATACATTCAGAATGAGTCCCTACCTCACAACACTGGAGGAGAGAATAAATAAACAAGTTGATATCTGTAACTTACTTAGAAAAGGCCTGGAACAGCATAGGTATTCAATAAATTTTATTTATTTCTTACTTTAACATTTTTTAAAAATGGCCCTGGCTAGTGTGGCTCAGTTAGTTGGAGCATTGTCCCACAGACCAAGAGGTCGTTGAGTTGATTCCTGGTCAGGGTACTGCCCAGGTTCCAAGTTCGATCCTGGGCTGGGGCACGTACAAGACAACCAAGCAATGTTTCTCTCTCTCTTTCCCTTCCTCTCTCACTAAACAGCAGTGAAAAACAAACAAACAAACAAAGTCCTTGGGTGAAGATAAAAAAACAAACAAACAAAGTCCTTGGGTGAAGATAACAAACAAACAAACAAACAAACCCCTTTGCCCGTTTTTTCCACCTCTTAGCCCCGCTGCTTGTGGCAACTACCAATCTGTTCTCTGTATGAGTTTGTTTTTATAGATTCCACATATAAAAGAGGTCATACAGTATTTGCTTCTCCTTGCCTGACTTATTTAACATCATGTCCTTAAGATCTATCCATGTCACAACTAACATTTTAAGGCTGAATAATATTCCATTCAATACCTATACCACATTTTCTTTACTCATTCATCTATTGATGGACACAAGTTGTTTCCAAATCTCTGCTATTGTGAACAATGTTGCAATGAATGTGGGGTGCAAATATATTTTCCAGTTAGTATTTTCATTCGTATAAATACCCAAAAGTGGGACTGCTGTATCATATGGTGGTAGGATTTTTAACTTTTTTAGGAACTTCCACACTGTTTTCTGGAGTAGCTGCACCAATTACATCCCACCAATATTGCACACAAGTTCCATCATCATCATCATCATCACCATCATCATCAGGCAAATGGCTTCCAGTAATAAAAACCTGACTCCAACCAGACTGAATATACTGATGTAACCACAGGCAGCAAAAGAAGGTGTGATTAGTCAGAAGTCTACACCCTCTTGTGAAGAAACGGGAGAGGTCACAATGCTGTCAACACATTTTTAGGTCTGTGACCTTGTGTTCACCTTTGGGAATCCTGGGGAGCACCTAGAGGAAGCACATGCAAACTCTTGGAGGGAATCCACTGGTGCCTCTGTGTAAGGCTACACACTAGACATTGGCCCTGAGAAGTAGCACTCCCTAGGCAGAGGAAGCTAGGGGTGGCTGGGGGTATGAAGCAGCCACCACATCTGCATAAGGAATCACCAATAGGCCCAGGTGAGGCCTGTACCTGAGGGGGTGGCCCAGAGATATTGTCTTAAATATTGAACAAAAATGATAATTAATCTTTTTTCACATGGTATTTAGTCTTCCTATTTCTGTAATTAAAAAATCCATTTTAAAGCAAAATATAAATATAAATATCCATATACATTTGAAAAATCTTCACACTTTGCATTTATTTTCAAGTACAGAAAAGAATCTCATTTAAAAGACTTTCAAAGCCTTCAATATAGCATGAGATGAATGTGTGCCACGAGTTTTAGATCACTTCATGCTTGAATGCACTAGGATATCCAGTTAGTTGGCCTTTTCTGACACTGAAGGTATAAAGCAAAGTCCTGGTATCAGTCTGACCATCAGAAATACAAGAGACAGAGCCCTAAATATATAAAAACAACCCTACTTTTACCAACAAGTAATATAGAGCCACTTCTTTTAAAAATTGAAAATCATAATACTCATAGAGGCTTGGGTCAGAAAAAATCTATAAGGAACATCAATCAGATTCTTAAAAAAAAACACTCCAATTCTTTTACCTATCGAATTGAAAGAGATGTCTACTTACAATCCACCTGAAACTTTTTAGAAAAGCACAACAGACTGTCGTCTTGGCCAGACCATCCACTATCATAGGCAAAAATACATACTCAGATAAACATTTAAGCATACAAAATGTTGGGGGGGGGGGGGAGCAAACACATAAATCAAAGTTCTGTAACAATGTATGCTACACACGGAAGCAGCAAGATAGAAAACAACTAAAAATGGCAGTATCTGAAATTGGTCTAAACAATCAGATCAAGTGAGT
The DNA here is from genome assembly GCF_004126475.2 of Phyllostomus discolor. NCBI lineage: Eukaryota > Metazoa > Chordata > Mammalia > Chiroptera > Phyllostomidae > Phyllostomus > Phyllostomus discolor. The sequence continues at coordinate 76,052,261 of NC_040907.2, forward strand.
AACCTGTAAACACAAATAACTCTAGTTTGACCAAACGATTGTTTTAATGTAACGCATAAATCTACCATGCATTTGTATCACCCATGAACTGAAGAAACACATACTCCTGCCTCAACTGTATCCTATAGAGAATGAAGAGATTTTAAAAGCATTCTATAAAACCTAAGTTCTAAATGTATGCAATAATCTAAATGTATCACAAGAGGGTGAACAAAGAACCTCTCTCACTGATCCTTAGGGTACCTCATGATCTTTTTGCTGCGACTACACAGCAAAAGTAGCACTGTTAAAAATGTATACCATACTAGGGCCTTGGCTGGGCAGCTTAGTTGGTTAGAGCAATGTCCCAAGACACCAGAGTTGCAGGGTTTGATCCCTGGTCAGGATGCATAAAAGAATCAACCAATAAGTAGAACAATGAATCAATGTTTCTCTTTCTCTCTCTCCCCCCAACCCCCATTACTGGTATAGCATTACATATTTACAAGAACTTTATTATAAATTATAAAATGTTTATGTAAGTTTAATGCATCTATTCTAACACAGCATACTCTTTCATTCGGAATGAAGTCTTAAAAAGTTGACGTCCTGAATGGGCAATTACATACTTGCTTTTATTCATTTTCAGAGATCACAATAGAGAGCTACAATTTTTAAAAAGTAATTTCACTTATAGGAGATACATATATAACATCAGCTCAAATTAAATAATAAGAACCTTAATCACTCAGCTTAAAGTGAAAAAAGATAATTGGTTGATACTGGATTGCTTTTATAATGCCGACAATCTGATAATGCTATACTAATAAGTTTATAGTAATAATAAGTTTGTTGCTCCACAATACATGAGTAATGACAGGTACAAATGTGAGAGATGTGACAGTACCACTATAGAAGTTTATAGGATTCAATCCAGAGACATTTCCTCAGGTGAAGAAATTCCAACCTCCAGTCTGAGGCATGTCATCAAAGACCATAATCCAACAGCTGATGGTGACAGTGCAGCACTCGGTCCCACAAGACCAAACAAGTGAGTGTGAAAGTGCTGGAATAAGCCATCACCGCAGAGATGACTCACTAGTCTGAGGCAAGCACCTTTGAAAACGCTGACAATCATGAATCATGAAAAATGACTCCTTGATAAAGGGGGCTGATGGGGATGGGGAGTGGGAGGCAGGGCTCTGAGAAGAGCAAAAAGACCTTGTCTTCAGGAACAGGAAGCTGCTTTGACAGCCAGGCACTGCAGGATATACTCATGTTCATCCAGTGTGCCATAATTTTCACAAAGCACTCCATAAGTCAAGAGTTCTGTTTTGTTTGTTTTCACAAAAATCCTATGATAAAGTTCCTTGTTGATGTAAACCATAAAAACCCTTATTATAGTAGTTCTTTCCAGAGTCACACCAAGCTGATTAGAGAAATGATGTGTTTGTATGCTTGCGGGAAACGGAGAGCAATTTAATAGCAGCGTAATCTTCAAACAGAAATAACTAGTCAATTCTTTAATGAAATATTTATTTATTTACTTATTTTTTTAGAAAGTGGGGGGAAGGGAAGGAGAAAGACATGGAGAGAAACATCAATGTAAGAGAGAAGCATTGTTCGATTGCCTCTTGCACTCACCCCACCAGGGACCAAACCTGCATCCTAGGCATGTGCCCTGACCAGGAGTCAAACCTGCAACCTTTCATCCAATCAACTGAGCCACACTGGTCAGGGGCAATAACTAGTCAATTCTTTTTAGATCGATTTTTAAAACACCTATAAGTGTTTTAAACCAATAAGTATTTAAGTATTTAAAACACCTATAAGTATTTAAACCAATAACGTAAAACAAATCAGTAGCAGTTTGAGAATATAAGCATGACATCTACTTTCTCTGACCTTCTGACAAATAGAAATTATTTGAACTTATAATTACTGTGAAGAGATAGTGTATGACTGATAATATAAAGACACCTTTTAAAAACTATTAAAAAAAACTTGACTTCACCTCTTAAAACTTCTAGAAGACTTTATACTATCTCCAGTCTCTACACTGAAGCCGGCATATACATGCACCAAGAAAAAGAATTAGTGCTATAAGCAAAATCTTGGAAAGTAAGGCTAAATTCTACTTCCAATTATTCTAAAAACTAGTGGTATGATTTTGTTTTCATTTTTCCAACATTTAAAATGGATTTAGTGCTTACCTTTCAGAAAGTCTGAAGGATTAAACAAAAATAACAAAAGTACTGTTACACAGTGCATTACACATGATATCCTCAAAGAATTTTGGTTTGTTGGCCATATCCTGCCTTCGATAATCTTTTCTCGGCTAGCGACTTTTGCCCAGGGTGCTGCAACACAATGTGAGTCACGAGAATTTTTAAAACATGCAATACAGCCCTGGCTGGCATAGCTCAGTGGATTGAGCGTGGGCTGCGAACCAAAGTGTCCCAGGTTCGATTCCCAGTCAGGGTACATGCCTGGGTTGCAGGCCATGACCCCCAGCTACCACACATTGATATTTCTCTCTCTCTCTTTTTCCCTCCCTTCCCTCTCTAAAAATAAATAAATAAATATTAAAAAAAAGAAACATGCAATACCTGGCCATTCAGTCAGGGGCACTGACCTCTTTTCCCTTAGACTGTTAAATTTAAAAAATATGACAGCCAATTTAACAGCTGTCCAGTGTGTGAAAGAATCAAAATTATACCTATTTTTTTGTCAGACTGGCAAATGGAAAATGGGGACAGACTCACAGATGAAGAGCAGGATGACAGCTAAGGGAGGGGGAGGTTAGGGAGTGGAGGGATTGAGCAAAAAGGAAAAAGGACTCGTGGACATGGACAGCAGTCTGGTGATTGCTGGGGAGGGGTTGTAAGGGGACTAAATATTAAGGGGAAAAATACAATAAAAATTAAATTTAAAAAACAAGGAACCATTCAATATCATTTCTTAGCTTTCTGATGATACAATTTAACTTTATTTGCTTTTCTATAACTTCATTTGGATTTGAAAAACACCACTTTCACTGGATTCATTTATATATAACACAGTTAAATGATTGTCAAAAATGATTTAAGAAATAGTATTTTCATCTTTTAAAATTAACCAAGGTTTAAGCTCTAAGGAAATTTAATGAGCTCTGCTTCTTTTTTTTATAATGATGCTTGGTTAGGTAATGATGGAAATTTGTGTTCATGGGTAAACTGTAAATATAGCTAGCTGCTAGCACATCACAATGTTGTTATACTCTAGTAATGCTTTTGCCCAGCAACAGACCCTAAAATTAATAGAAATAAAAGTAAAAAAAAGGCCATAAAACAAATAGAAAGGGAAATAATAACAGAACACACTAGTGGGTTAAATAGTGTATCCCCAAATTCATGTCTACCAAAAACCCGTGAAGGTGATCTTATTTGGAAATAAGATCTTTGCATACATAATCAAGTTTAAATAAAGTCAAACTGGATTACAATAGGCCCTAATCCAATGGCTAGTTCCCTTGTAACAACAGGGAAACGCAGACATAGACATAAAGGAAAGAAGGCCCGGTGAGGATGAATGCAGGGATTCCAGTTATGTTCAGAGGGAGAACAGCCCTGCCTACACCTTGATTTTAGATTGCTGGCCTCTGAAGCTGTGACAGAAAAATTTCTGTTATTTTAAGCCACCAGTTCATGGTATTTGTTATGATAGCCCTATTAAATTAATACAAGTATGGCCCCAGAAAACTGATACTAACTGTGTTAAACATGCATACCAACACTGAAATAGTACCAAACCATTAGCAACAGCTATCTCAGGGTGCTACTCCAGCTGATTTTATCCTGTTATTTGCGCTTCTTCCAAATTTTCTAAGGTCTTTTTAAATAAACACCTTTACTTTAAAAATTAGAATAAAAAGCCAATAAAGATGACTTCATAAAAATTGTACAAACACTAAACTAATCAGGAAGCAAGCAAGGCATAAAGAAAAACATGCAAAATTTGAAAGGGCAAGGAAGAAGTAACTGTCAAAACAGGAAAATTTTAAAAATACAAGACTATTTTACCCCAACTTATATAGATGATTTTGGAAATCTAGACGTAATGGATAATTTTCTAGGAAAATACACTTTAGCAAACTGATCCCAGAAAAGACAGGAAGACAAAAATATTCAATTACTAGAGCAAAAATAGGAAACCTAAAATACTCCGTTCTCTACCAAAACTTTAAGATCAGATGATACTACTATACAAATTATTCCTAAAAACAGAATAACAAGTAAATTATCCAATACTTTTCTTATTAAACAAACATAACAGTAATTCTGAAATCTGACAAAGAATTCTAGAACCATTCCCAGGAATACCAATGCAAATATGCTAAATCAAACACTAGCAAAAAGACTTTTGCTTCTGGCCAGGATGAATAGACAGGAAATCATAGGTATTATTTGTTTTACAATATACAAAACACAAAAGTGTAGAGCAATTGAATCAAGAAGGAAAAGGGGATGTAATAGTAATATACTGTTATAAGATTCTGAAACTGTATCTAAAGTGGTATAATATGACTTGGAAGGAAATTGGAGTAACTTAAATATAAATACTATAAACTGTAGAGCAACTGCTAAGAAAATGGAACCAAAATAAATAGAAAGAATAAAAAAATCACATTTCAAGCAAAATAAAAGGAAAAAAGAAACCAAAAGCACATGGGATGAATAGAAAACAGCAAATGCAAGAATTAAATCCAACACACCAATAACCACTTAAAATATAAATGGTCTAAACGCTCCAATAAAAAGATGAGGTCAGCATTCCCCTGACATAAAAGCTAGCCTTCAGAAACTACAAAGCAACATTCCCATGAACACAGATTTGAAAATTATTTGCAAAATTTTAGCAAAGTGATTAAAAATACATAAAATAATACATCAAAATCAAGTGGGGTTTATACTAGCAAATCAAAATTGATTTAACATTAAAAAACAACCTATCAATGTAATTTGCCATATTAACAGACTAAAAAAGATGCTACATATGATCATTTCAATAAAGAAAAAGCATTTGACAAAACTAATTTATGATTAAAATTCTTAGTAAATTAGGAATAGCATCAAATTTTCTCAATCATATAAAACCCACAATTAACATCATACTAATTGGTGAAAGACCAATATTTTCTACCTGCTATCAGAAGAATGCCAAGTAGCAGTCTTCTCTTTTTATTCTACTCTAGACTGGGGTCCTTGGCAGTGCAATAAGGCAAGAAAAAGAATCTAAAGGCATCGAGATCATAAATACAATAGTAAAAAAAAAGTATTTGCAGACAACATGATTATCTATGTAGAAAATTCTAATAAATCTACAAATAACACTATACCTAACAATTTTAGCATAATGGTAGGATGTACGCAAAGTTCAATTATATGTCTGCATATAAAGCAATGAATATTTGAAAAATCAAATCTTTTAAAATACCATTTATAGTAGCATCCTGAAAAGATAAATACTTATAGGCAAATTTAATAAAATATGTGTAAGACCTGTTAACAAAATCTACAAAACACCATCAACATTTAAAAAGATCTAGTTAAATGGAGAAATATATGATACTCGTTAATTAGAAAACTCAATACTATAAAGCTGTCAATTCTCCCCCAAATGATCCATAAATTCAATACAATTTTATTAAAAATCATAAAGGAGGCCTTTTTCAGTAAAAACTGAAAAGGTGATACTAAAAGTTTGATATGTGATTAATTTATAACAGTATAACTGATTTTTCAAAACAAGAATAAAGTTGGAAGACAAACTGACTTCAAGCAACACTGATCAACACAATGTGGCACTGGTGCAAAAAACCCTATACGATTTCATTTATAAAAACTCCACAAAAGGCAAACTATAGAGTCACAAAGCAACCAGCTCTCTGCAGAGGAAGTGGAGAGAAACGTGGGTTCTGCAGCAGCACGAGGACACTTCCGGGTACAGCGCACTGCCCTCACCTGTGGCCCCAGCCTCACACATGCGCACTCCTTCCCTGGCCGCCCTGGAAGACAGCTCGGACCTCCTCAGAACGTCCAGGAGTGACCTGACAGAACTCCCAACTAGCCAGTACACGATGGTTTGAGGTTGATCAAAAATGTCTATTAAGAAATACTGTAAGTGTATAATGATTCTTGGTTAAAAATTAAAAACAAAGCAAAACTTAATAATAAACTTGGGAGAAAACGAGGGAACCAACTAATTTGTTTTCAACAGCAGTGACTGAAAGAAGAAGAATCAGGCACTCGTCCCACTGTTTTTAGAGGAATGCACATCATGGTAACCACAAAATAGGAAAAAATTATTTTCTCAGGAATTAAAAAGATGAAGAAGCAATTTTAGGGAAATTAAAATCTATCCATTTTGCAATCCTTAATAAAATAATGGATGTGGACCAGAAGCTAGCAAACTATAGTTAGGTGGTCAAATCTGGCCCGTGCTGTTTATATATGATGGCCAGGAAGCTAATAATGGCTTTTATATTGGTAAAGGGATGTAAAAAGACACACAAAAAATTATTATAAGGTAGACACCTTATGTGACCCTCAAAACCTAAAATATTTATCTGGACCATATGTTTGCCCACCCTGATCTGATCAACAGTCTGGCTTTTTTTTTTTTTTTTTTTTTTTTGCCATTTAAGTAAAAAGCTGATAAACCATACAAAGGTTGGATCAAGTTATCAACACATAATCCACATACTATGGTCTGAATGTCTGTATTCCACCAAAATTTCTCTGCAGAAATTCGACCCCCTGAAAGTGATAAGACCCTTGGGAGGTCATCACAGCGGAGCCCTGATGAATGGGATTAGTGCTCTTACAATTTTGAGGCTCCAGAGAGGTCTTGGTCCTTTAATGATGTGAGGACACAGCAAGAAGGTGATGGCTCTAAATCAGAAGGAAGGTCCTCATCAGAGGTAACCATGCTGGTGCCATAGTCTTGGACTTCCTAGCCACATGAGCTGTGAGCAATAAATCTCTGTGGTTGATAAACTATGCAGCCTGTGATGTTATGTCATACTTTTGTTATCCAAAAGTATGGATGAGCCCAAAGATACTAAGACAGCACAGATTAACCAAAGTTAAGATACCAGACATGAGCCTCCTGATATGATGCAATAAGTAGCACACACCACCTGCTATGAGGTATTTTCTACCATAACTTTGACCTCTGATCAGGTCTCTAGATCTGATTTCCAGTTTAGAGCAGAAACTGGGGATAAAGGAACACATTAAATAACACTGTGAAGATACAACCAGTAAAATCCACAATGTGAGACACTTTAGGAAAAATAAAATGGTTTCCTCAAATAAACTGTAAAACAAGAAAAAGAAAGAAACCAAAAATCAGACGGGAAAATACTTGAGAGGCCATATGAGTAAGGGGATAAGACAGGCCTGTGCTGATGCAGACTTCCCTGGGGATGACCTCAGTGTCCCTCTTCTCACATGCTTACTTGGAAACAGTGCTGCCCCTGGACTGAGTAAACTGTGAGATGGAATGCAGGCCTTAGGCCTACATAACACAATGGTTTAAACAAAAATAGTCAAAACTCAAGGCTGGATCCTCACTGGGTTGAGGTGGCATCCACACACCTTGGCTCTCAACCATGACCACTGAAATTCTTAACATAGGTGAGGGCAAAAAGAAACTGTGTATTGGGGTAGGTAGACTAGGCTTCCTGATGAGATGAAAATGCCACGCCGGCTATGTCTCTTGCCCTTGGACCTTCTATGAATCAAAATAAAAGCAGTCTTGGGAGTCTTGGGAGTCTGATGGCCAACTTGGACACATAACCAGTGCTGTGGTGACACAAACATCATGCAAAAGCAAAGTGTGGATCTCTTTTATATACCAATTCAAAAGAACCAATTGTAAAGACCATGGTGGAAGAAGATGGCGAGGGAATGACCAAGAGCATCAACTCCGAAGGTTTCAAGACTGACTGGGTATTTGTTAACAGTTAGGAAATCTATTAATTTAATTTTAGGTATGACAATGATATTTGGGTCTCTCAATGTCTGTCTCTCTGTCTCTCTTTCTCTTTCTCTCTCCACAAAGGAAAAAGAACCACCAAGATCTTTTCTGTAGAGATATCACAACTGATGTACTTACCAATTAAATAATGCACTAACATTTGCTTCCAAATAATCCAGTTGTGCTGTGGCAAGAAAGGGGCAGAGGAGGGTAGAAGGCAGATGAAAGAGTACAAAACGCCCATTTGTTGATAATTATTGTGGCCTGAGGAGTTCTTCAGGGTTCATTACACTACCCTCCCTTTTCTGAGTGTTTGAAGTCTTCCATAATTAAAAAATAATAATAAAAGAAACACAGAAGAGTAAAAGGTAGAAAAATAGAATACAAAATAAAGGTGACCATCAGCCTGCAGAGATGTCCACTTATAAGTTTAGATACATCTTTAAACTGACTTACTGCTTCCCTTTCTATCTTATATTTATTAAGCATTTTATATTATAAAATTGGAATACTAAACATACTAAATATTTGAGTAATTTCTATTCATGAGACCTCAAAAGTAAAAATGTGTTTCTTTGGGGAGAGAAAAGAGAAAAAAATCAGCCAAGACTTGAAAAAACAAAAGTATGGATGAGGCAAACCAATCCCCAATTTCTTGTCACTTTCTATATTCTTCAAGAAGTATATAAGAGTCTCCTTTCTAAAGTTCTTTATTCTCCAATTGATAACCTATTTTGCTGATTTTACTGAGTTCCACTGAACAAATATTTCCTGAATATTCACTAGAATGAAGCATCCTTATGAGAAAAACCAAAGGCAGAAAGCACAGAAGTATGTTGCCTCTTCAAGCCAGTGCTTCATCCCTATGTACTCCAGATACAAAAATTATTCCTAAAATATGAAACATAACTTCTCTCTGCTCACAGCTGGCTAACAAAGACATATATACCTAATCAGCATATTGGATTTCTAAACGTGGTTTCAAAAAGAGGCAAAAAAAAAGTAAAATTCTTTAGTGATATGAAGTAAAACATCTTTCTCTCTATTATTTTAAGGTAAAAAAAGGGGGGGCCACAAATGCTGACTAATACCTTGACCTACACACTGCACTGAGGCAGGAATGTGTGTGTGTGTGAGGACAGAATGGCCCTGAGTGATGGCTGGGACTGGAAGCTCCTGCTGAAGAGCCTTAATTAGGAAATACTGACCTTAGATGTCTATTACAGTAAGTTGTTTTGGAAAGAGTCCTCAGGCAAAAAGATCACAGATTTTGTTATGCTTTCCACTGTAAACAAGTTTTTGCTTTCCCCCTGATAAAAACACTGTGGTTTCTAGAAGCAACATTGATGGAGCCAAAGTGCATGTATGCTTTTTGCCTTCAAAACAGATCTTCTAAATTCTACTTCAAGTACCATAGCTGAGAGTTAAAGTTACACACAGTCAGAGAATTATATCATGTAATCAAGACAGGAATGTGAAATAACCCCCTTAGTATAAAATCAAAGAACAGCAGTTAGTTACTTGGTGACCAGTATGTGTGTTTCAGGAACTCCATGAAAAATTAGCTTTGTTTCATAACAGAAAACATAGCAGAAAAATGCATTTTGTTCTAAAGCAATACAGAATGCACTAAGAATCACATGCATGGTTTCTGTTACTGTCTTACACTAATGATGGCCCACCTGGCCCAAGTGTCTCTCCTGAAAGCCAGAAACAGGTTTTCTACTGGCTGCTGGAAATCTCCCACAGCCATCTCAAACACAAGTCCTAAATTAAACTACTCATCTTTGTCTGACCACCAAGTCTCTTCTCTCTTAACTCCCTATCTGTCAGACCAGTCCCACAGTGCCCCGGGCCAAAACTGTGGGCACCATTTCTCCCTGCTGCCATCACACAAGTTTCTACATTCAGGCAATTTCAAAGGCATGGCAAACTTTCTGTAAAGGACTAAAGAGTAAGTATTTTTCCAGGCCAGGCTTTCCAGCCAAAAGGCAATACCAAGGTTATTCTGTAGGTGTTTATATAATGAGAGAAAACAAATTTCCATAAGCTTTTTATTGACAAAATTCAAAATATACGAGTACCATTGTTTTCATAATACAATCTATTCATGAGAATAATATTTTACTTAATTTGGGTTCAAAGTTAATGTCCCCTATCATCAATATCAGTTATAAAAGTTCATCTATTAATACTGATATGTGAAGAGATTTTACTTATCTTTGAAAATGTCTTTTCACTTCCGGCAAGATGGAGGAATAGGTGGACGCACCATACCTCCTTGTACAACCAAGATTAGAAAATCAATAATTTACAACAATAATTTACTATCAGAATAACACCCAGATCCGGCAGAGGATTTATCTGAATGGAAGTCGGGCAGCCAAGAAGTTGAAGTAGACGCGTTCATCCGGACTGGTAGGAGAAGACCAGCCGGACGGGCGTGGGGCTGGCTCGGGTCAGCGGCGCGCGGAGGTCGGGGGAAGGTTTGGCGCGAACTCGCCGCAAAAGCCATCCGGGGGCGCAAGAAGGCAGCGGTGATCCCTGAGTACGCAAGCTGCGGCTGGCAGACCAGACCCAGAGGGGCAGCGATTGTGGACCAGGGCAGAACTCGCAGCCCGGGAGCCCAGAGAAGGGACTGAGTCCAGGGGAACAGAACTACCGCCATTGTTTTCTCCCGCCCTGCTCCCACTCCCGCCCCGCCCCCACATATAACGTCATAATCTAGCGACGGGGGCGCCCAGCCCCAGTGAACACCTAAGGCTCCGCCCCCCACCGTAACAAGAGCAACCAGACCGGAAAAAAAAAGGAGAGGCAGGGGAAAAAAATAAATAAATATGTTTTCAACAGAGCAGATCAGTCCCCCGGGACTCATCCTTTTGAGCGACCAAGAATTAGCCAATCTATCAGATGCGCAGTTCAAAACACTGGTGATCAGAAAGCTCACGGAACTGGTTGATTTTGGACGAAATTTAGATGAAAGAATGCAGATTACCATAAAACAGATGCAGGAAGACACATGGAGGAGAGCCAATAGTGAAAGGAAGGAATATGAGTCTCAAAACAATACAGTGGACCAGAAGGAAGACAGAATCAACCAAGCAGGAAAGCATGATGAAATAATTCAAAAAATTGAGGAAAAGATTAAGAGCATCCAAGACACCTTTAAACGTTCCAATATCCGAATTATAGGGGTACCAGAATCGGAAGGGGAAAAGCAACAGATTGAGCACGTATTTGAACAAATAATAAAGGAGAACTTCCCCAAACTGGCAAAGGGAACAGTCTTCCAAGAAATCCAAGAAGCTCTGAGAGCCCCAAAGAAGTTGGACCCAAGAAGAAACACACCAAGGCACATCATAATTACATTAGCCAAGGTAAAAACGAAGGAGAGAATCCTAGAAGCAGCAAGAGGTAAGGGGACAGTCACCTACAAAGGAGTTCCCATCAGACTGTCAGCCGATTTCTCCAAAGAGACCTTACAGGCAAGAAGGGGCTGGAAAGAAATATTCCAAGTCATGAAAGACAAGGACCTACATCCCAGATTGCTCTATCCAGCAAAGCTCTCATTTAGAATGGAAGGGCAGATAAAGTGCTTCTCAGATAAGGTCAAGTTAAAGGAGTTCATCATCACCAAGCCCTTATTTTATGAAATGCTAAAGGGACTTATCTAAGAAAAGAAGATAAAGAAAAGACATGTATAGTAAAAGGACAGCAAACTCACAAATATTAACAACCACACCTAAAGCAAAACCAAAGCAACTAAGTAAATAATTAGAACAGGAACAGAACCACAGAAATGGAGATCACATGGAGGGTTAGCAGCAGGGGGGTGGGAGGAGGAGAGAGGGGGGAAAAGGTATAGAGAATAAGTAGCATAGAATGTAGGTTGAAAATAGATAGGGGGAGGGCAAGAATAGTACGGGAAATGTAGAAACTAAAGAACTCATAAGTATGACACATGGACATGAACTAATGGGGGAAATGTGGGTGGGAGGGGGGTACAGGGTGGAGGAGAGAGAAGGGGGGAAATGGGACAACTGTAATAGCATAATCAATAAAATATATTAAAAAAAAAAAAAGAAAATGTCTTTTCACACAAATGGGAGGTAGCAAATACTGATGGCAACACACCAGCCTGTGATTTTAACTGACCAATATTCATCACTTGGAAGGCATCTACAGAAATCTATTCTGGATTATTTGCCTTTTAGCACACCATTACAATGCCGATTCATCACTTCCAATAAAGATTAGGTGGGAGTTCATCATTGCACACTTGGATTTCAAAGTATGGAAATTCCCTTTGCTCTGGCATTGAGATCTAAAAATGCTGCTGGAACTGGTTTGAGGTCAGAAAATTTATCTATTACAAGTCTGGGTGAGAATGAGGAGCATGCTACTTGGTTCAAGCTTTGACAGTGCATGAAGTGTAGCAAGTAGGCAGACGTTACTTGTGATGTAAACATTAGTTGCTATCAGAATGACTTTACTGCAACTTGAGGCTTACATATAAATTCCAATTTATCATTTCACTTTAATTTCATTAAGAAATATTATCAAATCTTTAGTAAAACCCAACTTCCAAAGCCATTTAGTGTTCAGTAACAGTAGTTAAGAGTGGTTCTTCTCATTCTGAAAGATTTCAATTCTAAGCCCTGACCTCAACAAAAAAAACAAAACAAATCATAGTAAAATTCTGCCACTGCTAAGTCACAAACTGCTGTATAAATAAGCAAGTCAAAACACTTAGCTTTAGTTTCTGACAAAATTTCATAGAAATGACAACAGAAGTCTGTGAGAAAATGAAGTTCACCAGTGATACCACTGGTACAATAAAATATTACATATTCAAATATTTTCTTCAAAGTATCTGCTGATAAATAATACAATGAATAACTATACAATTTAAACAATTTACTATAGCCAAGTGCTGGAAGCAACCTAAGTGCCCATCAGTAAATGAACGGATCAAAACACTATAGTATATTTACAAAATGGAATACTACACAGCAGAAAGAAGGAGCTCCTACCCTTTGCAACAGCATGGATGGAACTGGAGAGCATTATGCTAAGTGATATATGCCAGGCAGTGAGGGATAAATACCATATGATCTCACCTTTAACTGGAACCTAAACAACAAAAAAAAAACAAGTAAGCAAAATATAACCAGAGATGCTGAAATTAAGAACAATCTGACAGTAGCCAGCGGGGAGGTAGGAAGGGATAATGGGAGGAAGGGATTTCAGGAACAACTATAAAGAACACATGGACAATACCAAGGGGGAAGGTGGAAGCAAGGGAGCGAGGTAGGGATGGCTGGGGTGGGGGAGAAGGTGAGTGATGGGGTGTAAATGCAGACAACTGTAATTGAACAACAATAAAATAATTTTTAAAAATATTTTTAAAAATCCTACATTTTCCCAATTTGTAAATATGTCTAACACTTTTCCTGTTTTAAACAAACTTTTACCATCATCGGGTCTAACACATCTTAGCAGATTCCACTTCAGCTTGTACTGAATTAGGGTTTTCTTAGTTCCTTTCTAAATATTGTCATCTGTAGTTGTGCCTCACAAGCTATTCAGAGAGGCTAATTCTTCCACCACTTCAAATTCATCATTGACTCCTTTAATAAACAATTGAGCAATATTGGAAACATCTGTTGACTAATCAAGAACCAAAGAAAAACATTTGAAATAATTTATCTCAAAATGTTTTTAACAAACTACTGCTCCCCATGCTCTCAAGTCTTTGAGCAACTGCTCTTACCTAATGTCTACAAAAGAAATGTACTTTCCCTGGACATAGCTTCTTCACCTGGGATAATCAAAACATGATTTACTTAAATCACTATTGAAAGTGGCTTTCTTGACTAACAAATTGCCAATCAGAAATTCAATTTAGTTGCAGCCTCATCTTCGTTTTTTACTTTTTAAAGACGTCCTACTGTGAACAAATACTCTCTTTTAAATTGTCTAATTTTTGACTGCTGCTTTCCTGTGAATTGGGAATACTGTGATGAATGCTTAGTCTGGAATGTCAAGGCATTTGTACTGTTTTAGCATAGTTAGGAATGTCATTGCATAATAAACATAATGCTTTGCCATCTGATTTGTAACAAAATAATCCACACTCCAATGTGCCTTAAAACTGAAGCATTCAAAATGTATTTTTGTCTTCTTTTGTTTTGCAATAATGGATATGCCCTGGTAATAAAAATTAAGTAAAATGAAAACAGCAATATACATCCACTCAAAACTTTGCTGGGTTAGTTATAAGTATACTTTGTAATATGCTGAGTAGCAATGCAATCACTGAAGTCACCTGTTCCAGGTGCCCCAAAGTCACCCACATATGTGGTGATTCACTAAGAGGATTCACAGTAGTCAGGAGACTTCTTTACTCACAGCACAATCATCAAGAGAAAAGGACAAACCCACAGGAAGGCTAAGGGATCATTCACAGGCTTCCCAAGTTCTTCCCTGCTAGGAGGGGCCATACGGAACGCACTCCCTTCTCCAGCAGTGAAGAGTAGTAACACACATGCTATTTTGGCCCAGGACAGCCCACTTGAGATTTAGACTGCAGAGGTTTTATTTTGGGCTGGTCACAGGGGGACAATAATTAGTCACAACTCTCAAAACTGCAGACCTCCAGGAGGAAAAAAACAAGTGTTAAGTAACTCAGGCAGACAAAACAGTTTTAGGAATACAGGTAAAAATCTAAAGCCAGATTTGCAGGTGCCAGAAAAAGGCCAGCCCACTCTCCATAACCCAGCCCTGCCAGGCCATTCTAGAGACAGTGTCCCCAGATGGCCATGGGAACTCTGTGCTGCTCAGCACCATGTGCAGACTGTCACCAACGCTCAAGGCCGCCACTGCAGCATGAAATGCAGTCACCAACAAGTCTAGACAATAAGCATGGCTTTTTCCCAGGGAAACTTTACTAATGGTATTGATATCTGAATTACATATAATTTTCATGTGTCACAAAATATTATTCTTCTCTTAATTGTTTTCCCCAGCTGTTCCTTAGAGCACATCTGGACAATAAAGGCAGTGGCCAGATCAGCCTGCAGGTTTTTTCTCATCCCTGAACTAACCAACCCCTATATTCTGAATCCTAATGACTCTTATCCCTCTCCCTTTACTGCCTCTCCCTGAGTTCATACTACCATATTTCTTTTCTAAATTATTACAGTTCACTCATAAATCTTCTTTATTCATCAATGCACCCTTACACCTAGCACTGTTGCTGATTCACAGTATACAGTCAAGATATTCTTACTGAATGACTACAGTAGAATTCCTAAGCCTTTGAAGGTATTTTCCAAATATGTGGTTGCAATAAAATGGTATGGTGTAGTTATATCCAAAAAATTTAACAGAATAAAAGAGATGTAAATAGAATGGAAAGTAATAAAAATATAATCCTGGAAAAATGTTCATAGATGATCTAAATATCACATTTTTTTTCCTGAACAAAATTAAAAAATTAAAATTCAGCCCTGGCTGATGCAGCTCAGTGGGTTGAATGCTGGCCTGTGACCCAAAAGGCCACAGGTCAGGGCACATGCCCGGGTTTTGGGTCAGGTCCCCAGCTGGGGGCATGCAAGCGGCAACTGACGGATGTTTCTCCCACACACTGATGTTTCTCTCCCTCTCTGTCTCCCTCCTGTCCC
This sequence comes from Phyllostomus discolor, assembly GCF_004126475.2. Lineage (NCBI taxonomy): Eukaryota > Metazoa > Chordata > Mammalia > Chiroptera > Phyllostomidae > Phyllostomus > Phyllostomus discolor. The sequence continues at coordinate 76,067,947 of NC_040907.2, forward strand.
CTCTCTCTAAAATTAAGTAAAATCTTTAAAAATATTAAAATTCATTCACCTTCTTCTAGTACCCGCTTGCCTTTGAGGTGGAGGGGATACATTATTCTTCTCAGTACTTCCATTCATGTTCTTCATCCCAAATGCACCAGAAACTTACTCTACCGGATAGCCTTGCTTCTCCTTTGGTTTTCTTTTTCCAGTAGCTATTTCTCCTGAATATAAAATTATCTCCTATCTCCCTCATGAGAATTTTTTAGGAAGTAACTTTTTCCATTTTCTCTTTGTTTATTGCATAGGATATACAGGATGCCATGTATAGGTCACAAATATGCTTTATCAGTCTTTTATCAATAAGGCAAAGAAAATTACTTGCTCAAGAAAAATAACTCATACTTTTTAAGAATTAACAACAAGTACTACAGCAATAAGGAAATACACCTCTAGAGAAAATATCATTGTACTAAGTATGTTGTATAAGGCACAAAACTGGCTGAAGTAATCTATTATTTCCACCAGTCTAGAGAGGGGTGGGTGGGGAGAGAGGTAGAGGGGGCGGGGGGGAGAGGGAGAGAGAGAAGCTTACAGACTTTTTCTTAACACAACAAATGCAGAATATTTCCCAACACTTCCTTAGAAATCAGGGAGGTTAGTGTACTTGCACTGTGAACATTTATGAGAGTAATATCTAGGCCAAAGGGTTTTTTAATCCTCACCGGAAGATAAGTTTCCACTGATTCTAGACAGAAAGGAAGAGGGGGAGAAACATCGATTGGTTGCCTCCCACACATGATTCTCAAGGGTCAGCTGTAGTGGCCAACTCGATGATAACCATTCTCAACCCACCAGTTCCAGTCACCTGCCTTTGCCCTTAGAACTGGTGTTGCCACGGTCCCAGCACATCTCATATGTAAACCCACCTGGTAATGACCAGTTTGACACTCAAGTAGTATATGTTCTACATGAGAAAATATGGGAACATGAAAGTTCTGTTATATATTTATTGCTTATTTTTCTTATTAAAGAATAACCCAAATTTACTGAAACTTTTTCAACATAATGCAAAATTAGCAACAATCCTTAGGAAAAACTAAATATATACAACATAAGGAAATGTGGAGTAATAAAACAACTGACATCAAAATGAAGTCAATCACTTCGAAAAGTAAGCTGTAAGAAGGAATTAGGAGGTCTGATGAAGTAAACAAATCAGCTTTTCTCAACCAGGGTCCCAAGATAAAATTAAGTACTACAAGATACAGAATCTTGGTAATTATTTTCTCAGCTTTCCCCAAAATGGTATGAACTATTTACCAATCTAAATACCTAGGAGACAAGTTAATTCGTTATGTATAATGAATGCCTGAAAACATTCAGGTGTACGTTTAGGCTTACTTCTCTCAGAGAACACACTGAGAAAGGCTGGAATACAAGGTGAACACTCAGGGAACAGAAAGAGAGACTTCACAATGAAAACAAACCACTAGCATTTGGAAATTGAGTCGTAAAAATGTTTTTATTGAGAGCTTCCATACGCTAGTCACTATTAGGTGCTAGGGATACAAACACATAAACCTATAGGAAGAAAAGAAAAGTACAGAACGGAACCAGAAATATAGATGGGAAAGGCAAATAATGAGTGAATAGAAGAATACATGCAGATGTGAAATCTAGAGATTTTGTGAAGATTCCCACCCATCCAAAGAGAAGTCTTATGTCTCAGTAACCTCTTTATTTGATGTAATCCAATTCACTTAACAGGAAGATTATTTCACTGTTTTCCACTGTTTACTCACCAAACACTGGCCAAAGTAATGCCTTTTCTGGGTTTTGATCTATATATACTTCAATACAAGCTAACACGAAATACAATTTTTATGATGTCTTGAAGACAACAAAGCTGAATCCTTCCAACAAGCTCTAAAGTCCTGAAGATGAAGTTGCATCACTTGTCAAAACAGCCTCTCTCTGTCATGAACCAAATCCCCCTACAAATGCAGCACGCAGCAAACTTCAGGTGGTGAGGCCCAGTGGGCCTCAGTTTCATCGCCTATGAAAAGATCTTAAATCTCTAAAATCCTTTCCAGCTGTACCAGTTTCTGATTATATAAATCTTTCAAAAGGATTTTTAATTATAAAAAAATACACTTGTATTAAGAAAGTGTATGGGCAATTGGTATTTGGCCATAGGGCTACAATAACAGAGACTTAAGAAACATTTTGCTGAGTCTATCCCTAATTAAAAAAAATTTTTTTTCCGTCCCTGTAAAAAAGGTCTCAGTCCATTCTCATTAGTGGGCAGATCTTAGATAGTATAACCCATTAATAAAGAGCTTAAATCAAACTGTTTCTTACCACACAAATTATCGTGTTACTCTACCCATCCAAATATTTGTTGAGGAAGCATTATAAACAACAAATCCATATATTTATAATAGGTATATTTAATTCAACTAGTTCTTTCTTATCTACCACACTAAACAAGGAGGCTTTTAATAAAACAGCATAATTGTATAAAGGTGACAGATGTGGGTTCCAGGCTCACTCCTTTCTTTCTTTTCCTTCTTTTTCTTTTCATTTACTTACTCTTTCAGACGTTTGAATGGTTCAGTAATTTGATCATCCAAAATGCCTATGTTGTTTTAGGAAGAAAGAATAAACATTCCATATGGATAAAAAAATAGAGACTACAGTCTAATTAAAATGATGATAATAAGAGCAATCACTTATATAATAACTATTATTTGCTAGATGCTATTCTAACCTATCCATGGATATACTTAATCTTCACAAAACCCCTATGAAACAGATACTATTGTAATTCCCATTTTAGAGATGAAAACAACCTGTGCAAAAGGAAGCCTGCCCAGAGTTACACAGTAAGCACTGGAACCAGGAGTTAGACCCCAGCACTTTGGCTCCAAACTTACACTCTGAACAGTAGGCCAAGTGGCCTCTCATGTTCAATAAATGAGATAGCAAATGATAGCTAATTTCTACTCTGATGATAGCTACATTTATACTAAGATGGTAGCTGTGGATACATTATTTAATCTCTTAAACCTCTATTTCCATTAAATGGGAATAATAATCAAGACTTTAGAGTAAAATAAAATATGTATCTTCTTAATTATTAGCATTATAAACAGCAATGTTTTGGAAAGCAATTTGAGTGTGTATTCCAAGACTCATAAAAAGGTTCCTAACCTTGACATATTAATTCCACTTATGTGAATTTATTCTAATCAAATATATTTTAAAATCTATGCTTGTTAATATATAATGTATATTAGATATGGCAAAATTAATTAACTGCAATTAAGGCCATCTGAACAGAAAGGAAAAGACAAAGTGCTATACTCTGAAAAGAATATGGTATTTTGCTGTGTGTAACATGCACTTTTTTGCCCACATTTTAGAGGGAAAAATAAGGGTGTGCATTATACATAGATATAGTGAGTACATACCATGGGTATAATAATGAGTATAATGATTTTGTGTACAATGCACACAAAAACAGGGTGTGCATTCTACACAGCCAAATACAGTAAATAATTGAGTCTAGATCATAACAGTTAGTATTTGGCTACTGTCAATATATCTGAATTCAGGAAAAAAGGCTCCACTATCAGGAAAGAAAACTAATGATTCTATATCAAATATGGAGGAGAACGCAACACATCGATGGTCCTGTAGACAAACTGTCCTAGTAATCTAAGTGTCCTGATGATAACAGCGCCTCAGGAAATGTCATAAAAAGGTTGTCAGGAGAGACAGAAGATGAAAGAATGGAAAGGAAACAAATCAATAATTTAACTAAGGTAAAGAGACTGCAAGATAAGAGAAATAAGGAAATACAGACATCACAAGATCAATCAATTAAAGTTACCTAGGAACATTAAGATGTAAGAAAAGCAGTATTTGGGTAAAAAAAAACACACAACTAAGAAATTAGACAAGCAGTACTGATGTTGCTTCAAATAGGAATTTGTGAAGTATATCAGGAAAATATTCTATGCAGGAGTCCTAGACGCAGCTGATTCTGATTTAGGGTATGTAAAAATACGACAACCAAATTAAAAATCAAAACAAAAAATCCTCAAATATCTACATTATTCACCTTTGAAGATCTACCACAAGACTTTAAAGTTAATGGAGTATTTTTTTAAAACAATCCTTTCCTTTTAATTTTTATTGAAATTATTGGGGTGACATTGGTTAATAAAATTATATAGCTTTCAGCCCTGACCAGTGTAGCTCACTGGGTTGGGTGCAGTCGCAAGGTGAAAGGTCGCTGGTTCAATTCCTGGTCAGAGGACATGCCTCGCTTGTGGGTTGTATTCCCAGTAGGAGGTGCGTGCAAGGCAATCTGTAGATGCGCCTCTCTTTCATCGAGGCTTCTCTCCCTCTCTTTCTCCCTCCCTTCCCCTCTGTCCATAGTAAGTAAAATTTAAAAAATTATATAGGTTCCAAGTATAATATTCTATAATACATCATCTGTATCTGTATTATGTGCTTACCACCCAAACTCAAGTCTCCTTTTGTCACCATTTATCCCCCATTTCTTTCACCCCACTCCATCCCCTTTTCCCTCTGCTAATCACCAGACTGTCTGTGTCTATGAGCTTGCATTTATTTATTTATTTATTTATTTATTTATTATTTTTGCTTAATCCCTCCACCACCCTCCCACCTGATAGCTGTCGGTCTGTTTTCTGTGTCTATGAGTATGTTTCTTTTCTTTTTTTTTTTTTTTTTTAATTTTGGTCATTAGATTCCACATGTAAGTGAAACCACATAGTACTTGTCTTTCTCTGACTGGCTTTTTTCACTTAGTGTAACACTCTCAATCCTATCCATGCTGTGGCAAAAGGTAAGATTTCTTTCTTTTTTATGGCCAAGCAGTATTCCATTGTGTAAGTATACCACAGCTTTTTTCCAAATAGAATATTTGGAAAATAAAGTTACAATAAGTTTTTTAAAAATTAAGCATCTGATATATAAAAAGCAAAACACGTAAGAGCAGGTCAACTCAGTTACACAGGAGACTGGCATTACCCAACTACCGTGTTGCCACAGACACATCACCACAACGCTCGCAGCAGCAGCAGAACCTCAGCCCCCACTCTGTCCTCATAGGCACTTGGTCCACACAGACATCTCTTTCTTGAAAAGGTGTTCAATGTGTCAACAGCAGTGCTGCCACTGACACCTTGTCTTCATTTTTATTTGCTTTGCATGTAATTGCAAATTAAGGTAGGAATACAAACAACAGCAACAACATCTAATAGCAAAACTAAGAATAAGAAAGAAGCTAGAGTAGCTCAAAGAACTCTTAAAATTCCAGTTCTGGGGAATGAAATCAGAGGTATTTCATTTAACAGAGTAAGCATGGAATTGATATTCAAAGGATCATCGGTTGCCCGAAATCCAGAGTGTTAATATGTGACACTGGTGATCAGTACTCACTCACCAAAGAGGATCCTGCTAGCTAACATGTTATACATGATGTACATGCCCATTTTCAGCCATCATATTTTATGTTTTCTATTTTATTCATTCTCTGCATTTGTGGTCATTTCTAGGTACACAACTTTAAGTCTCACTCATATAAAAAGAACTGATGATTATTATCTATGAAGACTAAAATGGCATTTTTTACCAGTTAATTAAACTATAGTAGACTTTGAGACGCTCGAGGGAAGTAGTAAGACATGCAAAGCCTGTTTCTTTTATTGTACTTAGTAGAGTAAGTGCAATAAAATATCTGATACATACAGATATTCCACAAATGTTCATTGAATAAATGAGTGAAAGAGTATGAAGAAAAAACAAAGGAATGTGTGAACAAACCATTGAATAAAACCACCAATCCTGATATATCTTCTTGTCACAAGGGGCTACATATGGTCCTAAATATTAAATCTAGGCCCTGGTCAGGTAACCCAGTAGGTTGGAGTGTTTCCCAATATGCCAAGGCTGCACGTTCAACCTCTGGTCAGGGCACATACAAGAAACAACCAATGAATGCATAAGTAAGTTAACAACAAATCAATGTTCCTCTCTCCCTCCCCCACCTCAAATCAATAAATTAAAAATTTTATTAAAACAAATCTATCCTTACATACCCTTTTCTCATAAATTTATATAGATGTGGGCAGAGGGAAAAAGAAAATCAGAGATGAGGGAAGTGAAGGAAGAGGAGAGCAGACTAGAAATCCTACTTCAGACAGTTTGTGTTTTTCTCAAGAACAGTGTTCAAACAATACACAAAGGGTACCTTACAAGATAGAAAGATTTCCCTAAACTCCTAATATCTTTCACAATTAATACTTATTTTAAGGATAATATAAAAAGACGACAAAAATATGAGATCTGTCTGGAAAAAGTCCAGCCATTGTTAATATAATGAGAACAGTTTGCCTGACATCAGTGTAACCTGGCAACCAAGGACAGTGGACTGGAATGCACATGAGTAAACAATGACAACTTCACTGCACTAGTCAGTGTGGGGGGCATGGATGCCATTGAGTGAGCTTGTGTACTGTGTGGCTGTCGCATTAAAAATGACTGCCCAAGTAAAGCAATGAATCTGCATCAAATTTTGCATGGAGCTTGAACGCTCCTCCACAGAAACTATTCAGATGATTCAGAAGGCCGCAGCTATGGGCAACTGGTGATGGGCAGCTTCATCGCAACAACTTGCCCACTCTTGCATCATGTCTCATGCAGAGTCTTTTGGAGAAACATCAAATCACGCAGGTGACTCATTCCCACTACCACCCACAATTGGTGCCCTGTGACCTCTGGCTTTTCCCAAAACTAAAATCACCCTTGAAAGGGAAGAAATGTCACACCATTGATAAGATTAAGGAAAATACAGCAGGGCAGCTGATGGTGATTGGAACAACTGTGTAAGGCCCCAAGGTACCTACTTTGAAGGGGACTGAGGGGTCACTGTCCAAGAAACATTGTAAAATGTTTCGTGTATCTGTATCTTCTTCAATAAAAGTCTCTAGTTTTCATAGTATGTGGCTGGATACTTTCTGGACGCACCTCCTCCTACACAATACAAATTACAAAGCTATATACATTGTTTAAAAACAGATATGAGGACTTTACAGAATGACCTTGCCTTAACCCTAGTTTTCTTAGTGGATTTACAGAAAAATAGACATTCTTCATCAGATAAAGTAAATGACATCGTAACTACATGCACTATTGCCTTTTTAAAAAGCCAAACAAAATAGTCTGCTTTGTCAGGGTTAGAGAAAATAAAACAACTGTTGCACCATGCTGAGATGTAGCAAAATAAGAGCAAAGCAGTTTCAAAAATAAGTGAGATCTATATTATTTTTGTTTTGAAAAAACTGATAGGCCTTTATCCACAAAAACATGTGTATCCAATTATACTTACTTAAAGTTGGGCTACACGGTTTGGGGATTTTTTTTTCCTTTCCTGATGGGGCTAGAAAATAAGTTTTCTGGAAGTAGCAGGAAAATTGACAGATGATAGCTCTTTGGATACATACAAGCATTTACGCCCCCTGTGCCCTCCAAGTGCACCTGATCTGCATGCACCCAAACTCAAGTATCAGTTTAAGAAAACAAAAGACAAAACAGCAGGGTACAACAGTCATCTATTTCTTAGTCCAAGAGATTTAGCAGTCCTATCCTTCAACCTCATAATAGGAAAACCCAAATGCCATCCCACTGAATTAACAATGAATCTCAAGAGGGATCTGGTACAGCACAATAAAAGTATACAGTAGACCCTGACTGGCATGCATCAGTTGGTTGAGCATCATCCTGCAAAGCACAAGTTTGTCGGTTCAATTCCTGGTCAGTACACGCCTGGGTTGTAGGCCCAGTCCCCAGCTGGGGCGTATGTGTAAGGCAACTGGTCGATGTTTCTCTCCCTTTCTTTCTCCCTCCTTCCCCTCTCTCTAAAAGTAAATACATAAAATCTTTAAAAACGAAAAGCATACACTACAAATTCTCCTAGTCCACCTCCATTTTCCATTTTCTTTGTAAAAATCCAGGGCCCATAGCATCTTTCCCAGGTTTAGTAGGCTGTTTTCTACATTAGTCTCCAACTTTAGCTCTATCTGGCTTTCCTGTCAACTAGCCAAAGAATTACAATTCCAATGCAAGGATAGCAAACTGGGCTAGAGGCCACTCGTGTTTTATTGAAAAAAGAATTGGTTACACAACATGATTCAAGTCATGACTCTGCCACTTCCTGCTCCACTGTCTTAAGCAAACTGCAATGTAATTAAGCCTCAGGTTTGTCTTCTGCATAGCTGTGACGGTAGTAAGCTTGATAGTAATTATATTGAACAGATACTCTAGGCCAGGCCTTGTGTTAATTAAACAGATGACCTCTTTCAATTCTCACAACACTAATACATCCCATTTATAGATAATAAAATTATAGATGAGACCTATAGAGGGTCTCGGAGGGGTTGAAGAACTTATATAATGTCAAAGAGCAAATGATACAATGACCAGGCTCAGTTTGAACTCAACCAATCTCAAGCTACTTTGTTCTATCACCACCTTGATCTAACATTTCTCCTAATTTTTCATTATTCAAAACATGACCACACTAACTCACACTCATCATTCTCCGTGTAAGACATGGCCCTTCACAATTCAATACCACTACTGACTGGAGAGAGGGGGACAGGGAGGGAGAAGCTCCCCATGCTTAAATTGCCTTTGAACCCACTCATGAGATATAATTTGAGACATGGCCAAAATACCTACTTTCTATGGGCATCCTCTCTATCTCATTCAAATAATTCATCATGGTCCTAAGATAACTTTGTTTATTACTCCCATACTATAGTAGTTACAATGTTATAATTCAATTGCTTTGTGCTCCTTTTATTCTCTGTCCTGGGGGATTCTCAATGGCAGACACCAAATGAATGTATCTTTCTATCCTCCGCACTTAACAAGTTCTCAGCCACATTGTTGAATAAATGAAAGTCAGAAACAGCTGTTTCATTTTCTTAAAGGGCAAACAGGTCTTGCACACATGAAATAAAACAAACTTTCTAAACTGTAAGAGCATCTATTGCTGTTTATAATTAATGTATATCCTTACCATATAATCTATGAAGTAATCTAAAGAAAGTATTAACCATTCTATCAATTAACTTTAATCTAAAATTTCTTTAATTGTGTCTTTAAATTTGAGTATCTTCCAATTTTTACTTTTATCCAAAATCAAAGTTATTCTCCCTTCCCTAAACAATTTTGTTTATCAGAAAAGTGAGAAGATGCACTTCGAAGCTAGCACAACTGTATAAACTATAACTTGCCAGAATTTAAAATTATTTTTTAAAAAACAGCGATTTCTTTATATATAATTATTAAGTTATATATTCATTTCAAAGTTTATATAAAATAATGATTACATAAAGAAGAATTTACAAAATTTATAATTAAATCCAGCATCCTAATACTGCCCAAAATTTTTAACTGGGCCACTAACTTACAGGCATTTATTAAACTAGCATTTGAAGTTTCTGCAACTTAACAATAATTACCTCAGAGCTATGAGCCAATAGTGCCATCCACTGTTCTTATGAATGATTTTTTCCCAAATACAGCTTTATTGTACACTAAAAATAGGATTACTTTAAAACTTCACCTGTACAATGTTTCACTTAAAATAAGGTATTTGGAGATTTCATTGGAAACATCAAAAAAGCTGAAAATTTCAGAATAACTAGCTTTTGGATAAAAGTAAAAATGTACCAAGTTCAGAATTGCCACAAATACTTCAATTTCACACATTTAATTGTTTGAGACAAGTTTGACTTAATTCATAGTCCAAATTAACATATTCTTTTTTTCTACAAAATAATCATCTATAGCAAAAGAGCAGTAATTAGAGTTATACTCCAGCTCAGCCTGAAAATTTTTGTCTGCATTTAAGTAGTACTGCTGTCACTGAAATACTAAAATATTTATGGAGTGAACACTGCAGCAAGACACTGTACTAAAAGTTATGCGTGAGATGAAGATGAATTTTTAAGTGTGTTTTGCATTCACTTAAAGCTGAACAAGTAGAAGATTGATGAGTTGATGATAAATTGGATAAACTCCTAAATTTAAATTCAACTTTCTTGCCTAAATAGTACAAAGGATAAAGAGAAAGGAAGGGGTCTTGGAGGATTTCAACAGACTATGGAATACAGCAACATCAACCTAAGGAAAACACTTATTAAAGTTCCCATACTGTGTTAGGCTATTCACATGGTACTTAGCAAGTGTCTATGTTAGAAATGAGGTCACCTACAAGAGATTATCTAATTTATTGTGTCACATAACTAGAAAATAACAGTGTTTCTGACTCCACACCCAAGCACAAGCTCTTTCCACTGTACCATGGCCTCTACTTCCTTCTCCAGAATGGGCTTGTGACACATGCCAGGCTCATGGCTAGCAGATAAGATTCCTGGCCTCCATAAGCTTACAGAAAAACAATAGAGATAACCACAGGTCTCTGTTCAACTTAGGGATGTGCCAAAAGAACGGCCGGCCGTAACCTCCAGATTCAAGATTCACATAGGTCACGTTAGGACATCTGTGATTTACTTTTTGAAGAATTTAAGGTAGAAAGCATAAGCTGCAACTCTAAGAATGGTCTCTCTTTGATAGTATTTAATCAGAAAGGCTACCTTCTAGAAATTATTGGTTACATTTTAGCTATCTTTTGCTTTTGGTCAAAAGCAGAGGCTTTGTAAATCAGCATAGTAAATGACAGAAATAAGTTTTCACTTGTGAAAGTAATAGTTAACTACTAACCACAAGCGGTTAACTAATAGCATAAAAGATACTAGACATAGGATTTCATTAGTGGAATCAGAAGCCCTAAAGTTAAGTGACTTGGCTAAAATATTTTCCAAAATAAGGTAAAGAACTTTACAACAACACACTGGCCAAGCCCAGTCTATCTCAAACTATCTATAGTGATAGACCAGGATTTTTATTTCCAACTTCTTGTAAACCAATAATTTGGGGTGGTAAAATGCAATGAAAATAAATTACAAGACAAGGCAGTAATGTTACACTGCCCTGAAAGTTCATAAAATGTTTGCTTTCTATTACTATACTTGTCACAGACCAGCCATCAATAGTTAATGACCCAGCGCTGGCCCGCAGACCACCGGTTGGGTAGCACTGGCTTCACCCGTCAAGAACATTATTCTGGCTTGGTCCTTAACCAACCCTCACTAGAGGCTGTACAGAGGATTCTGGTTGCCTAAAGCTGACAATATTGTCTCATCTGGCTAAAGTGACCCTTTCGTGTAAGGTTTGATTTAATCTTCTAAAGGAGAATTAAGTCTTCACTAAGCTTACAAAAACAGCTGGACTGTGCCACCTTGCTTAATAAATTCTTACTACACATTTTGGACTGAGTCTTGCCTTCATTATAATCTGACAGCTGGGTTATAGGGAAGCAACTAATGCTCATTAGTACCTATTATTCTCTGTTTAAAAAAAAAAAAAAAAGACCCTAAGAGCTATGCATGGCAAAATTGGCCTTGGTTAATTTGTAAAGTAATATAGAGCCATAATTTTAAAATAAGTGTGTGACTATAGTGTGCTGAATTATTTTAGGGTGATGTTTTATCCTGTATAGTGCCTCTTGGAGAGAGGTGTCATGATCTTCTCCCAGCTGTCTCTGAGGATGGCACCACGGCTAAAGATGCTATTCTCAAGAGAGCAAATCCAGAATAGGACCAGGGTTTATTCTCGTGTAATCAGGATGTGAATAATAGTATAGCATGCGCTGAAAAAAATAAGAGTATCTTATCTGTTGACACCATTTTAAGATATAAGGACTCAAGAATCAGTATGGAATATAGCTATTTCAAAAAGATTATAACATAAAATATCCCAAATTTTATCTTCCCAAAATATTAAAAAGATTCACCTTAGTACAAGGATGGTCCCACATATATTCAAACTTCTAACATGATCTCTGTGGAAACTTAATTCTTTTTAAGAACACTTCTAGTTAAATACTTCAGAAAAATCATTTCTTATAGAATGTAATTTTCTGAAAAGCTATAATTTAAGAGTAACAAAAGAAGGCAGCATTCGAGGCTTATATTTTCCACTGCACACTGACAGTGGCAGTAGGAGACCTTTTCACTGTGCTGCTGCCACTGCATCTCCTCGCGGGGCAGTGAGAGGGCACCTCTGCGTCACAAAGCTCTTCAATTCAGAGGTCAGGAGAGGCACTGCCCAGGAAGAGCACCAACCCGGAGCCTAACAGCTTTGCCCTGAGTACGGAATAGAATGAGATCCAAATCTTCCCTACATGGGAACTGCAGTTAACTCTGTGTTTATAGCCACCCATTTCGATTCAATTTGATGTTAGTCACTTATTGATCTGGGAAATGATTATCTTTCTATATATCATAATATCTAACATAATACCTATAATGTGGTAAGCACATAATAATTATATTTTCAAATGTATTATGATTATATGTAGTTGATAACTATTTCATGTTCTAATAATTAGAAACAGGAAGATAACAAAAAGTTATTAGTAATAATTATATTTCTCTAAAAGCAACTTTACTTATATAAAATAAATTTGCATTCTTTTTCTTCCATTCATTCATTCAAATATTTAGAGAGTGCCTAGACATCTAGCACTAGAATAGGGACTGCTAAATTCTGGAGATGACAGAAAGAAAGTGGTAACATCCAAGGTGGTTTTCCAAGAGCTAAGATGTTACAGGGGAGAAAAAGTAACAGATACTTGTAAAAATAATAATAAGTTTAAGTGCATAATCTCAGAGAAAATTAGATTCCCCTTAAGGGTTCCCATAAACCATCATTTTAGGTCTGACAGAATCAAATAACAAAAAAGACAAAATAAATTTCAGAAGAAAATGTATCAGTAAAGTATTACAGGGTTAGATAGTAGTTTTCTAAGATATGTTTGGCCCAGGGGAGGATTATCCTTCAAACTACAGATAATCTAATAGTAGTAACTAAAATGATATAACTTAAAATGATATCAGAACTCAACTCTTAGCTTTAGAAGAACAAAAGTTGCTAAGATATTGTCAAAAATGATGACTTTAATAGTTACAGAGAAGGTATAATAGAGCACAGATTTTCTTTATGGCCCAATTTCTGATTTTTCTCTTTTTTTTACTTTTTGTCCCCTACATCACCTTTTGTCTCCACGCTCCACAATCAGAGCTCAGAAAAATAAGGCAATTATACAAATGGGGCTCCCAGACAAAAACTGAGTTTTCCAACCTCAGCTCACTTCTTTCGTGCATGTACATGCTGACTCCCTATCCTGACCACAGCACTTGGTTTACACCTCTCTGCGCCAATATCCGCACATACCCTCCCTCTCTTGTGCATTAGAACTATGTCCTTACTCCACCAATTTAGCCAGAAGAATGAAACATTGCCATGAATCTTCAAATTTTGTATCTTTACCATAGAAATTATTATTTTTGGCCAAATAATTAGACTCTAACATGATACAGCTTCCATTTGACAGAAAATATATAGGTTAGCTCTTTCTCCTCAAGGAGGAGGGAAGCAGCCTCCCCAGAGGATGCAGAGATGCAGGTCTCCATAAGACCCTGACCGGCAAGGCAATCTCCCTTGAAGTTGAGCCCAGTGACACCATTGGGAATGTCAAAGCTAAGACCAAGACAAGGAGGGCATCCCGCCTGACCAGCAGCATCTGTTTTTTTATGGCAAACAGCTGGAGGATGGCTGCACTCTCAGACTACAACATTTAGAAAGAGTCTACCCTGCACTTGGTGCTTCATCTGCAAGGTAGCATCATCGAGCCCCTCCCTCCGCCAGGTCGTCCAGAAGCACAATTGGGACAAGATGACCTGCCACAAGCGTCAGGCCCGTCCTCACCCCTGCACTGTCAACTGCTGCACAAAGGTGTGCAGGCACACCAACAACCTGCACCTTAAGGAACCAGGTAAATAAAGCCCTTCTACCGCCTCCTGGGCCTGCAGGGAGGCCTTCTGCCTAAATCCCATGGCCCTGGGGCCTCAGTAAAGTTTCCCTTTCTGTGACTGGAAGGGAAAAAAAAGAAATTGAAACACATCAATGCCAAAGGGAGACAGGGAGGGAAAGAACGCCGGCACATCCTGGGCAGGGAGGGTCTGTATTCCGGTGAAGAACTGGCCCTGGGCTCAAGTCAGTATCATCAAAACACTGTGGCATATTCACTAAAACATAAAGGGGCATGGCAGTGAAACACTGCCTTCCATTTTACCTCACAGCAAGAAGAAACTGAACCACATTTAATTGGTCAAGAACTTGAAGAAAAATGAGAAAGTTCTACACTTAAAACTTCCTCATATCCTTTACTCCTACACCTAAGGAAGCACAAAAGTATCCTTCATTCTTTCCAAGACTTACCTTTGTCTGTATACATAATCCTGTTTAGTTTCTCCCATCAATATATTTCTGCCCTGTCTGGCGTAGCTCAGTGGATTGAGCTCAGGCTGCAAACCAAAGTGTCGCAGGTTCGATTCCCAGCCAGGGTACATGCCTGGGTTGAAGGCCATAACCCCCAGCAACCGCACATTGATGTTTCTCTCTCTCTCTCTCTATCTCCCTCCCTTTCCTCTCTAAAAATAAATAAATAAAATATTTAAAAAATATATATATATACATATATATTTCTAATCCTTACCCCTCTACCTCTAAACAAGCTCAGATTAAAAAAAGAAAGAAAAAAGCCTTCGCTGATGTGACTCAGTGGACTAACCACTAGCATGTAAACCGAAGGGTCGTCAGTTTGATTCCCAGTCAGGGCACATGCCTGGGTTGCGGGCCAGGTCCCCAGTAGGGCACACATTAGAGGCAACTGCACATTGATGTTTCTCTCCCTCTCTTTCTCTCTCTTCCACTCTAAAAATGAATAAATAAAATCTTAAAAAAATATTTCTATTCTCTAAAGATTATCTCCCTTAATAGTCCAATTCCTCAAGAGAGTAATCTTCCTGTAGCAAAACTCACTTTTTTCTAACCCAGTTTCCAATTTCCCCATCTGCTGAAAGAGTCCACCTAGCCCAGTATTATTTCTCCTTAAGGGATCTGAAGCAGTTGACTGTATCACACCCCACAGCCATAAAACCATCATCTCTACTATTTCCCAGATGATTCCTGTGCCTCCCCCTATTTCCCAGACATAGACACAACCACTCACCTTCTGTGACCTCATGCACTCTCACCCCTTCAACTAAAACTTCTTTTTTACTTTGTATTTTTATCCCCAACCATTCTTTGGAACTTCCAAATCCACAGTTAAAAATAACTTCATCAGAGTAGGCCAAAGCCAGTGTTCGTAACCATTCCCACACTCACTGCTGTCCTTGCTTGTTATTCCCACAACTACCACTTCAGGCCCTCACTCCTTCCTGGCTGTGATGCACTGCACACCGGTCCCAGAACCACCTTCCTAATGCCTGTCTAGGTTTATTTCTCGCCTCTATTGCAGACTTCACTAGCTCTCCTTTTTCTTTACCACTGAATTAAGTGTAATTAGATTCTTCACGCTAAAAATAATTTACCACATTTTTCTTTTCATATAATGAAAACTCCAGACAAGCTGACAAAATTATCTACTTTATAAACAACTATATGGTCTACTCCTCTGCCTTCATTGATTCTTTTCGCTACCTACAACCTTCTCTCATATCTATCCCAACTCTTAGAGCCTTGCATGCCAAAGGAAATTAAGTTTGCAAATGATATTAAGATTGCAAATCTGCTGACATTAAAATCAGGAGAGTATCCTGTATTATTCAGGTGCCCCCAATGAATCACAATATAATCACTTACTTATATGAAGAAAAGGCAGAATCAGAGGGACATGTAACTATGGAAGACAAAAAGTAATAAAATGTTGCTGGCTCTGAAAATGGAAGAAGGAAACCATAAGCAAGAAATGTGGGTGGCCAACAGATGCTAAAAAAGCAAGTAAACAGATCTCTCCCCAAAAGCCTTGATTTTAACATAGTAAGACAGGTATTAAGATTTCTAACCTCCAGAACTATAAGAGGAACATTTTCAAATATGTATTTCAGATAGTTAATAATCAAAACACGGTTTGTATCTTGGGCAAGGTTTACTATAAAGCTATTGAAAAAACAGTCCAAAATGATGAGCACGTTAACCATTCCCCACAATAAAATACTCTCTTTTTTTTTTTTAAGATTTTAATCAAGGGCATAGCTGGAAAATAAAATCCATGTTTATTACCAAAAAGAAGTTAGAATAATATCAATCAAAGATATAAAACTTTGCTGCAAACATAAGTATAATTTGTATACAGGGAACACTTTAGAGGGAATGATAATCATGTGCTTCAGAGCTTTTTGATTTTTCTTTCCCATGCAAATGTACAACTACTCCTCTATGTCACATATCCAGGAAAAACTCCCACAAATGCATGGAGTATACTGAATATTTAATGAGCAGGTCTGAGAGCAGCTTACCCAGTATTGATGGAAATGATTTCTATCAGTGGATTCTTCCTAATCTTTGGCAAATCCAACGGTGCTCCCCCTAGCCGTTTTCCATTATCCTTCTTCTGACCCAGCAGTCTCACAGAGTGACCTTCAAATAAAGCACATAAACATACATTAGCATGAGTCATGCAATTTCACTTTATTTACTGCTCTCAACAAATGTGTTAATATTTATATTTAACTTTTGCTTTTGTGGGGGGTGAGGGAGACAAAACTAGACAAGATGTGATCATTGAACCTAAGAAATAATGCCAAAGGGAGAAATGACTGTTCATACCCTACGGTCAAAAATGCTTTCCTTTTAATTTTTACTGTACAGATGAGAGAAACAAATAATCCTCAGAGTATCTTTCTACAAGGTGCAAGGACTCGCTAGCATAGACCAGATACTTATACGAAGCAGAAAGGGTTCACTTGGGCACTAGGCCTGCCAGCTAATTTTGCACTACAGGGAAAAAAGTGCAAAAGCAGATTATCTGCTTGAAGCAAACAGTAAATCAAAGAAGAAAAAACAAGCAGAAATTTTTAAAAAGCTTCAGTACAACTAAAGAAATCATCAGCAAGATGAATAGGGAACCCACTGGATGGGAGAACATTTTCACCAATGAAACATGTGACAAGGGTTTAAGTCTCCAAAACATACAAAGAACTAATACAATTCAATGCCAGGATGACACACAATCCAAGTAAGAAACGGACAAAAGACCTGAATAGACACTTCTCCAAAGAGGACATACAGAAGACCTGTAGACATAAGAAAAAATGTTCAACATCACTAATCACCACAGAAATGCAAATTAAAACTTCAATGAGATACCACCTTATACCTGTCAGTATGACTACCAATCAATAAACCAACAAACAAGTGCTGGTGAGGGTGTAGAAAAAAGGGAACCCTAGTGCACTGTTGGTGGGAATGCAGACTGGTGCAGTCACTGTGAAAAACAGTATATTAAAAGATAAATAATACATTAAAGGATAATATCCTTAAAAAATTAAAAATGGCACTCCCTTTTGACACAGCAATTTCACTTCTGGGAATATATCCCATGGATCCCAAAACATCAATACAAAAAAATATATGCAACCCTATGTTTATTGCAGCATTATTTACAATTGCTAAGATTTGGAAACAGGCTAAAGTGCCCATCAGCAAATGAGTAAATAAAAAAGCTGTGGTACATGTATACAATGGAATACTATGCAGCAGTAGAAAAGAAGAAACACTTACATTTTTCAACAGCATGGATGGACCTGGAGAAAATTATGCTAAGTGAACCAAGCCAGTCAATGAAAAAAAAAATACCACATGACACTCATTTATATGTGAAATCTAATGAACACAATAGTAACAGAAGCTTAGAAACATAAAAGAGACTGACAGCTGTCAGAAAGGTGGGAGGACAGGATGAAAGATGGTGAAGGGATGAGCCAAAGAACATTCATGCACAGCCCACGACGGGGTCAACAATGTGTGGACTGGCTAGGGTGGGGAGAGGGTGGGTCTGGGTGGAGGTGGGGAAGGGGAGAAAAGGAGGGAACAACAGTAACAGCATGAATAATAAAAATTAAAATAAAAAAAAAGTAGAGTTAAATTGTGGACTTCCAGGAAGGTGTTAGAATATGCAACATGTCATAAATATTTTAATGATGGAATCTTTTTTTATTGTATACCTATTAACATCTCTGTGAATACCTTGTGTGGTGTGTATGTATCTACACATATGTATACAAAAATAGTTAGAGAATGCTTTCCTATACCACAGCACATTACAGCTAGAAAATACATGTCTATTAAGGATGATTTAGAAAATACCAAAGAGCACAAACAGTAATGAAATCACCCTTCACTAACTAGATGATCCACTTCTGTATCCACATATGCATTCATCAATCAATTCCTTTCTTTAGTATTCCTACTTGTAAAATGCTGATAGAAATCAGAACTTCACCCAAATATTAAAGGACTAGGAAACCCAGCTTACAACCGAACTAAAAGCAGCACTTCTTCATCATTGTCTCCTGGATTTGAAGACAGCTGGGCCTCCTCAGAAGGCCACATTGATTTAGGTTCTAGTCACAGGCAGCAAGGCCGTGGGTCATGGGTCTGCTGAGTCAGGCACTGGTCGTTTGCACCATTTCTTCCTTCTCCTCTAGTAATAATACTCTTTGGTGAGAAGACATTTTACTAATGATCTCAGCGTGATTTTTTTCAAAAAGCTTTGCTTACAGGCCTCACCAAACTAAGGGGATTGGCACTGGAATGCAGATAAGCCTGTTTGTCTTTGGAACTGAAAGCTGGGCTGAGTGACTCAAGGAGCTGAGCTACTCTAACTGTAACTGGGAAAGAAAAACACTTCAGTTCCTACTGCCTTGTTTTCTGGAGCCACCCAGGTTTTTGAGTTACTTTGTATCCCTACAACTGATTTTCTTTTTCCTTAAATCAGCCAGAGTTGACTAAATCCAAGTGACTCTAAATTGCATTGTACGACTTGTATGGCATTTGCTAAAGGAATACTGTTAATAAGGGTGATTTCTGAAAGTTAACATAATCATTAAATGACAAAGTATTTCTAAAAATTAAAAAATAAAAAAGTTTAAAAACCACTTTAGGACTGGGTTTTTAAAAACAAATTATTTTCAACTTACTTTTTTTTAATTACAAAAGAAAATTAGACCGTTTCTAAAGCCATAAAAATGTTTATACTTTGTAAAGTATGAATTAATTGTAAGTTTCAGAACAGATGGAAAAACAGTACAAAGAATGAATTCCGCCCTGGCTGGTGTAGCTCAGTGGATTGAGTGGGTGCTGGGAACCAAAGTGTCCCAGGTTCGATTCCCAGCCAGGGTACATTCCTGGGTTGCAGGCCATAACCCCCAGCAACCGCACATTGATGTTTCTCTCTCTCTATCTATCTCCCTCCCTTCCCTCTCTAAAATAAATAAATACAATCTTTAAAAAAAAAAAAAAAGAATGAATTCCATCCCCTTTCGCTTCCCCAATTATTATTTTCTGCTTACTTTGTCATTTGCTCATTGTATACATATATATTTTTTATAATTTTACTAAGGTACATCCTAAATATTTGCCCATTGTGAATAAACAATTCAATTATTTAAAATTATTTAAATAAACTTACACAGTTGTGCAATCATCACAAAAACCCAGTTTTAGAACATTTCTATCACCCCCCAAATTCCCTCAAGCTTATTTATAGTATATCCCTTCTCTGATACCAAATATACCACATTTTATTAATCTGTTGACCAGCTGATGACATTTGGATTGTTCCCAATTAATACCTAGTATAATGTTTCTATGAAGATTTGCACAGAGGTCTTCACGTGGATGCTGTTGTTTCTCTCAGATTCCTACGAATGGAATCACTGGGTCATGTGGTAAATTTATATTTAACATTATGAGAAAAAAAAAACCTGTTTCCCAAACTGGTGATACCATTTTATATCACAACAAGCTATGTATGGGGATTTCTCCACATTGTTGCTAAGATCTTGTACTGTAACATTTTTGACAACAACCCATTCTCCGGGGTGTGTAGTGGTATATCATTGTAGTTTGAGTGAATATGCATAATGACTTAAGATGTTGAGTACCTTTTCCTATGATTATTAGCCAACTGTAATGTCCTGTTTGGCAAAATTCTTTGACAGTTAATTTTATGTGTCAACTTGACAGGGCCACAGGATGCCCAGACCTTTAGCCAAATATTATTTTGAATGGATCTGTGATGAGACTAACATTTGAATCAATACAGTAAGTAAAGCAAATTACTCTCCCTAACAATGGTGAGTCTTACCCAATCAATGGAGACCTGAAGAGAACAAAAAGGATAAGCACGAGGGAACTCTTCCTGCCTGACCTTAGAGCTGGCTCATTGGTCTCTTCCAGCCTTTGGACTCAAACGGAAATAGCAGCTCTTCTTAGTTCTCAGGCCTGCCCAGTTGCAGACTAGCACTTAGACCACTGGCTCCCCTGATTCTCAGGCTTTTGAACTCTGAAACTACACATCAGCTCTCCCAGGTCTTCAGCTTGCAGAACTGAGAATCTGGGTAATTCTCAGCCTCCACAATGGTGTGAGCAATTCCATATAATACATCTCTTTACATAAACACACACACACACATAATTGGTTCTGCTCCTCACTAATAAAAAACATCTACTCCAGTGTTTTGCCAGTATTTTAATTGGAGTATCTGTCTTATTACAGAGCTCTAAGAATTCTTACACATTCTGCTTATTAAAAATTAGATATATGATTTGAAAATATTTTCTCTCAGTCTATGACTTATAGTTTCACTTTCATGATAATGCCTTTTGAAAAGTAAATGTTTTTCAATTAAATGAAGCTCAAGTTACCAATTTTGTCTTGTATATCTCATGCTTTTGCTATTTGACCTAAGAACTCTTTGCCTAGCCCAAGGGTACAAAGATTGCTCCTACATTTTCTTTTAGAAGTGTTCCCGTTTTAGCTTTTATATTTAGGTCTAGGGTCTTCTTTGTTACTTTTTGTGTAAAGGTTTAAATTAATTTTTTCTATATGAAGGTTCAATTGTCCAAGTGCCATTTGTCTCCTTCTTCTTTTGTGTTATATGTTGTCACACATATTAACATACAGTTGTATAAATCTAAAAATACACTGCTATGACTACTGCTTTATACAACTGTATGTTTTTAAAGAGAAAACTGTGAAAAATAAATATTAACTGAGTACTTTATATTTATCCACATAATTACCATTTTTAGCATTCTTCATTTCCTCCTGAGAATTCAAGTTATCACTTGGTACCACTTCCTTTCTGCCTAAAGAACTTTAGTATTTCTTTAGTATAAAGGAAATTTTATAGCAACAAACTGTTTATTTGGGAATGTCCTTGTTTTGCTTCATTTGTGAAGGATACTTTTGCTGGATGGAGAGTTGTTAGTTGACTTTTTTTCTTTGAGCACTGAATATATAATTCCACTGCCTTTGACCTCTCTTGCTTCTGGTAAGAAGCTAATTATTAATCTTAATGTTGCTCCCTATTACATAAAGTCTCACTTCTGTCTTATGCTTCCAAAATTTTCTCTTTCAATAGTTTGAGTATGGCACATCTAGGTGTGGATCTCTGTGATTTTTCTACATGCAATTCATGTAGATTTTTTTGCATCCATAATGATATTCATCAAGTTTGGGAAGTTTTCATCCAGTATTCTTTTCTGGGGATGGGGCACTTTTTCTGTGTCCTCTTTCTGTGTCCTCGTCTTCTGTGACTCCCATGATACATTGGTGCGCTAAATGTTGTCCCATAGGTCTCTGAGGTCCTGTTCATGTTTTCCTGTTTTTCAGATTAGTTAATTTTCTACCAGTCTATCTTCAAATCTATTGGTTTCTTTTTTTAAGGTTTTGTTTACTTAATTTATCTTTATTGTTTTAAAGATTTTATTTATTTCTAGAGAGAGGGGAAGGGAGTGAAAAAGAGAGGGAGAGAAACATCAATTTGTGGTTGCCTCTCATGTACCCCTTACTGGGGACCTGGCCCCGCAACCCAGGCATGTGTGGTGACTGGGAATGGAACCAGTGACCCTTTGGTTCACAGACAGGCACTCAATCCACTGAGACACACCAGCCAGGATAAATTTACTGATTTCTTTCTTCTGCCTCCTCAAATCTGGAATTGAGCCCCTCTACAACTTTTTCATTTCAGTTACTGTACTTTTTAACTCTAGATTTCTGCTGGTTCTTTTTTAAAATTTTTATCTTTTTATAATTCTGTACTCGAGTCACTGTCAACATTCTTTCTTTAAATGACTAAGCATGTTTCACCTAGTGCTTGGAAGTCTTTGCTAAATCCAATAATTTTGATCACTCAAAGACAATTTGTACTGACTGCATTTTTCCTCCTAAATACAGTTATAATTTTGTTCCTTTGCATGTATCATAACACTTTACTGAATATTGGATACTTTAGTTAATTTATTGTACAAATCTCAATTCAGATTTCTCCACCCACCGTAAAGGTGGTTGTTTTTATTTAGTAACTTATCCAGACTAGATCTATGAAGCCTATCGCTCCAAAATATGAATGATCATTGATGTCCCTTCTTAATTTTGTTTTGTTTGGTTTTTCCCTCTGGCATGACTTCCTACGAGTCAACTCTATATCTGCAATAGCTTTTTGTTAAGCAAGACTGGTCACACATTTGTTCAAACACCTTCACCAGTACAATTTCTCCCATCAGCTGATGGACCTCTGTATGATCTGGTAAAGGTATTCAAAGCTAGGGCCATTTTAAACTCCACCCCAACTTTTACTTTCTCCTGATCATTCCTGGTTCCTTCCCCACCATCCCTGGATGTGTGGAGGCTCCAGCAGGTAGATAAGTGCGAGTGGACTGGGCCTACTCCAATCTCTGCTACGCATGCGCACCACCTCCAGTCAACTTCCAGTCTGTTGAGACTTACAGCAAGCTTCCTATCACTGTCTCACTATAGCCCCCACCCCAGAAGTCCCTGTTACATGCCTGGCTAGTCTACCTGTCCACCCTGTGCCAAACAGGCCCTCAACTTCAGGCCAGCAGAACCACAACCCTCCCTGTCACTTGCCATCAAAATCTCCACTTTGACACATTCTGCAAATTAATGGAGCTGTCCTGGGAGCAGCAGTAACACTACTGGTTTTCACAGCCTGCTCTGCCCTGTTGATCATCCTTGCCCACAGGGCTAAGGAAGGAAAACGGGAGTCACCCAAGAAACAAATACAATAGGTTCACACTCTTCCTACTCAAAGTTCAGTTGTTTTAAAAAACAAACACATCTCAGTTTGCTGAGTGGTTTTACTTGATTTCTGGAGTGCTGAAATGGTTTGTTTTTAACTGTTTGTCCAGCTTTATCACTGCTTCTGAAAAATCTGTTGACCTCCCCACACACTCATGCCACAACCAAATAAAGGCCACCTTTTTAAAAGCAATTATTTAAAATCACTTCAAATGCAAAATTACTACAGATATAAGATTCTAAGCAATTATATACATGTTTCATCACCCTTCATTTAGAAAGACACATTGCTTAAACATCTCTTACACAGACAGATTTCCATGACCAGAAGTAATAAAACCATCAGTCATAGCCTTTTTGCACTAATCACTTTAATAAGAAACACTACATACTTCATTCATTCTGAAAATTCTTGCTCTGATGTAGAAACATAGCTCAAGTCAAGCAAGCATTTGGCATACCAGACTTCACAGACTTTTAAGATAAGTTGAACTCTTCAATCAAAAGTCCAGTTAATGAAGAGGTGAGCAAGATTGGCATGATAACATAATAGTTCTCTGAAAAATGCCAGAAGTTCAATAATGACTATGGAAAGGCATGTTATTTTCATACTAGCATGAGACAAATTTCATTATATCCTGCTGAGACTTCAGTAATATGCAGCCTACACTAATAACATTTGATAAATTATTCATCTTCACTATCTACATGCAAATAAAGGAACATATCTCTGCCTGATGATATAATGAGTTATTTTCCAGCCCAATGATTCATTAAAAAGTGGCATGCTTAACAATAATGTCTTTTTTTAAAAAAAGAATGAAAATATAGTACACTAAGGACAAAGTAGGAAGTAATATAGAAGTCCCTCATTATATCTGGCCAACAATGAAAGGAAGGAAATTCAGGCAATCACAGAACAATTATCTTTTTTAGAAAAAAGAAGAAGAAAAAGAAGAATTAGCAGAATAAACCTTTTCATTATATAAAAAATGTTATGTTATTAACCAATGAATTTAAAAATATATATAAATAAAAATTATTTTTAAAACAGAATTCCTGTTTCAAATTAACTCCTTAACTCCTCGGACCACAGAATAAAGATATATACTAAAATCATTACCTATTATATATGCAGGTATCAATATCATTAGCATCTAAAACAAACTAAAATTTGATAGAACAAAGAATAAAACTAAAGGGGAGGTCTTTAAGATGGCATGTCTTTGGGAAGCAAAGGAGAGAAAATAAGGACTGAGGGACAGGAAAACAAACCAAGGGAGTGAAGATATAAAAGTGAAAAGAAAATTATTTTGTAGCAAGTTTTTGCCAAAAATGAACATGCTATGTTTATGAAGGAACCGTGAAGCAAGGACCACAGTCACACACACACACACACTGCTTCTTTGTTTGGTCCCTTCTGGTTAGCCACTGAGGCCTTGTGCTGTGATGAAAAATGAATGGCTCCTCTATGAATACTGATTTACTTTGTGACTACTATGAATTTCATCGCCCTTTGTGGCTAGATTGGAGAGAAAGGGAGGAAAAGAAGAAATCAGAACAACAGAGTTTGAAAGAAAAAAAAGAGTGAAATATCAGTTTTTACATAATTTCAATTTCACATAATAAGAAATTAAAGGAGGTAATATTAATAGAACAGATGGGAAGAATGATGCTCAGTGTGACCAGATCAACTGATAACATGAGACCCCTGAGAAGACAGGGATAAAGATGTAAAATAATTAAAATAGAGAAATGTAATTTTAATAAAAGGAAGATAAAGAAAATTGTCTTATATGTAGAGTGGGGCATACTCTACAGAAATATTATATTTCTGATCTTTTATATTTTCCATTTTAAGTGTAAATTCACATTTCATCTCCTCTAAGTAATGGTCAAATATGTCTCAGTGGGTTTATAACCATCTTTAATAAACATCTAAGTTGTTACAGGCGTCACAAAAACTTCAGCCCTTTTAAAACAAATTTAATTTTAAGCCTGAGGCTTTCAGCACTTATTTGTAAATCAGCTAAAAAAACCTGATTCTGAGCTGGTATTTATATTTGATCTAATCCACTAAAGAATGTTAATAAACCATTTCATTAGCTAAAACAATTATATATCACAAAATTTTGAACCAAAAGCTATTTTTTAAATTTTTTAAGTATATTTCATAGATTGCTGCTATTTAATAATCATTGGTATTTAGTTGTCCCAATTTTTTTCTCCCCTTTATCCCTCTCCTCCCTGCACTGCACCCCTACCCTCTATCATTCCCCCAACCCTTAGAGTTCAACCCATGGGTCATGCATATAACTTCTTTGGCTACTCCATTTCCCATACTATTCTTAACCCAACCCTGCCTATTTTGTGCCTACCTATTATACTTCTTATTCCTTGCACCTTTTCTCCCCATTCTCCCCCCACCCCCCGCCATTCATAACCCTCCATGTAATTTCTGTGGTTCTGTTCCTGTTCTAGTTATTTACTTAGTTTTTGGTTTTGTTTTTTAGGTTCAGTTGTTGATAGTTGTGAGTTAATTGTCATTTTGCTGTTCACAGCTTTTGATCTTCTATTTCTTAGGTAAGTTCCCTTTAACATTTCCTATAATAAGGGCGTGGTGATGATGAACTCCTTTAACTCAACCTTATCTGGGAAGCACTTTATCTGCCCTTCCATTCTAAATGAAAGTTTTGCTGGATAGAGCAATCTTGCATGTAGGTCCTTGCCTTTCATGACTTCAAACACTTCTTTCTAGCCCCTTCTTGCCTGTAAGGTTTCCAAAAGCTAGTTTTTTTTTATATAATTTACTTTTATATGCACATATGTGAATTTATAATACTGAAAAACCTACATGGAAAAAAAATAAACCCAAGCCAGGTAGTTATGTTTTGTACATTAATTGCTATACTAGCTGTATCAATATTCAATGTGTTTATGGATGTTCAATAGCAAAAGTCTTTTTTCCAAATCCTACAGTGCCCCTGGAATTGAACAGTATCAAAGCTGAGGGAAAACATCCCATCCACATATATAAAACCCAATCTGTGAACATATCAGGAAGACAATTATAAAGATCATTCACAAACAGAAAAGAACCAACCCCTAAACTACAAGCACATATATTGAGCGACAGAAATAAAACTACCTACAAACCATGCATTTATTAATTATGTTTCTATACACAAACTAATCTGTCCTCCTGTGGTTCTAAAGCTAAAGTAGTTCGTACAAATTAACTTCAGAATACTATCGAAGTGGCAGTGATCTGGCAACTTGGATTTCTATTTTTCAGGTTTTCCATTATTTTTTTTTCTAAAGGCACTATAAACAGCCAGACTTCCCTTCAATACTTTATTCCTCCCAGCTGGTTCTAATGGCCATTCATTGTTTCCTTAGTATGCGACCACCCACCTCCACCACCACCAGAGAGGCCGCATGCCAAGTTTTCTTGGTCTCCTAACTAACTGCTTTCACTTCACACAATTTCAGCTCCACTAAGGACATGTCCAGAAGACCTGTCTGAACCTTGAGCTCTGGGTCAGCCTGCTAGAAAGCTTCCTAGCAAAGCAATCTAACCTGATGGCGGGGTCTGGAGGCAGAGGGCAGGAGATGACTGGCCGAAAATTCCATCAAGAAGAAAAAAGAGCAAAAGCACAGCAGACATCAATTCTCACATGAATAATTTCAGTCACAGCAATTTAAGTACGATTTAAGAATAGCAGAAAGAAATGCTCAATCAATCTGTTTTATTATGTTTCATTTCGTCACAATGATGAACTGAACACATATGCCCTGTGAGCAGTACAAAGGCCACCTAGCCAGAAGACCAGGGAAGGGGCATCTGGAGCTTACCTGTTAGCTTTAAATTTACACTTTCTTATGTAGGTTCTACCACTGACCTTCTGTAAAAGTGGCAACAATAAAATCACTGTAAAAATGTTTAAGAAAAACAAAAGAGATGAACACTTAATATCCTAAAACATTAATGCATTTGCATAACTGAAACAAGTTTCATAATACTATAGATGGGCTTTAAAATGGTGTATGAAGTATAATTTTATCAATGTTTACTCACGACAAAAAGACTCCCAAAATAACCCCCCACCAAACAAAAATCCTCTTCTGTCCTGAGCCACCACATAACTGCTGTCCTAAAAGGGGCCTGCAGGTCTCTCCAGGAAAACAGACTTGTTAACAAATAACTGGAATTAAGCATCACCAATAGTCTGGCCGAGGTTCCTAGGAACACCGGTACACCATGAGAGGCTGGTCAACTCTACTAGGAAGTATCAGGAAAGGTTTCCCGGAGAGGCGGCACCGGCATGGGAGGCTGAGAAAGGGGGTGCGCTTTATGTACACGACTATAGGTACCTCACAGTACCTTACAACACAATACTGTTAACACAGCAAGCATGCTGTTTGCTAGAATTCCACTTGCTGTTCATTTCCCACATCTTAAAACCAGTCTATTGCTAAAACCAAGTTTCACTGAAAAGATTAATAAAGTGGCCCACTTGAAAAACTATACCTTCAAAACTAAAAATAATTCTAAATATAGTTTAGGAGATAAAAATTAGGTGGCCTGAGATGCATTTTTAAAACTTAATTTTGGGAAATTATAATTAATGTTGGTTATGAAATGTTAAAGACAAAGTTTTCTACATCACAATCTTCCTAGTTACAGCTTCAATACTTATCTGGCCTAAATACAAAAATAGGCCCTTTTTATAAAATGTGAAAGAATTTTCTTGACCTAACCATATGACAGTAAGAAATGTGTAAAGTATGAATCACACTGAAACCTTCAAAAATTACCCTTAAAAAAACATACTCAAGAGAATTTTTCTGTAGAATATCTTCTTCAACTTTCTATTGGTTAGACTAGCATGTTATTGGTTACTTACAGTTAAGGAGTACTTTTACTCAATCATTTCTAACTTAAGCACCTTTGCTAGCAAGGTAAGACTAAAATATTCTATTAATAACTTTTTAATATAATAAATATTTATTAACTCCTTACCAAAAAGTTCTTCTGTTGGCATAAAATAAAATGGCAAGTAAAACTCAGAGAAAGGAGATGGGGAGAAAAGGAAACAAGAAATGTGAGGGAATAATGTGTAAGCAAGAACATGAAAGAGAACAAGAAATGGGTGAGCAGCGACTTGAAACAATAGACACGAGGAGAGGAAACAATAATAAATGGGTCTCGCTTTCTCACTTCCCTCCATTCAAGGTAAGCAACTTACTCAAACGTAAAGAACATGAAATTAGTAGACTAGGTTTAAATTAGTACACTGCTACCTGGCTGTATAATCAGTTCCTATAGAGTACACATGAATTTACGTAAAAGAAAAAAGTTACAAAGAGCTATAGAGAAGTTAATTACATTTGCAACTATAATTAATGCAACTGTAAGCCTATCAAGACCTATAGTGCTAATGATGTTTCTCCAAATCAAGAAGGCCAGGAGACTTTCAAAACTTTCAAACACTGTAAGTTCAAGTCAGATCCCATTCATTTTTAAAGCTCTGGAGGGCTGGGAACTAGGCCACAAATAATTGAATTGATCATGATAAATTTGCAAATGATTTTTAAATTTATAAGTTAAAGTAGATTCAAGATCATCCCTGTTAAATCGCTCACTTGCCTTCTGATACAATTTCTTGAATGTGAGGGACGGGAAGAAAGCAGTAGTGTGCCGGAACTGCACGCGATCCTGTGTAAGCCTTAGCATATGCGCCTAGACAACCCAGGTGGAGAACCATGGCTGTTTCCCATCCCAGGACACCTAATCAAATGATCCTTACCCAGGTGTATCAGGGGCTCACAATGGCAACAAATCTAGGCGAAGGGCCACATGGCAAAATATCCGACCCCCAGATTCTCCAGGTTCTGACACACCACCCTGCCATCTCCCCACCCCGGCTAGGAGTCCCTTTCAGCTACCATTCCTCTCCCAGGAAATGCCCTTGAGAATCAGCACTCTGGGTGATATTCTCACCTTATACTAAATCCTCTCATTTTATTTTCCTCCAGCAATGCCAGTCACCAAGACTAAAACAGCCTGACTCAAAGTCCTAAAAATAAACATGCCTCAGGGTAGAAATAAAAGTAGCTTCAAAAAAGTACAAAACTCTTAGGCACTGGGAAGTAGTGTCTGCCACCACCCCGAATAGCATTAATGCTGGACTGGGAGGGGTGAAGCAACCAGGGGACTATGCTTTCCTCAGGACTCGCTCTTCACTGGAGAACACAGAGATAAAAGAACACATGGTATGTCCACCACAAACATCTTCAACCTCATTTTGTAGGCAAGGGGAAGGAAAAATAAAATGTGGCATGTGGGGATTAGGGTGCAAGAAAAAGCTATTCCTCTTCTAATAACTTTTGCTAGAGATCACTCTCCAAATGGCAATATTTCATTCTAATGACAGACTCCGAAACTCAGTTTTACATTGCAAACTCAAACACTCCTAGAATTTCTGATTTGAAGGCACCTACCACATCACCCAAGTTGTACTGAAGGAAAATGAGATTGTTAAACATGACCGGTTGGCGGGAAAAGAAGCATTTCAACATAGCTCTTCATATTCTCAGTCTGGGATTCTAACCCATCACAGCAGCAGACTCCAATGTAGCTTAAAGCAATGGTGCACTTAAACTTCCAGAGTTACAATAAAGATTTAATGTGTTAGAAACCAACTTTTATAAGGGCATTTCAATTACTATTTCTTTATTACTCAATATAACATATGCTTTGTTATAAAACAGCAGTACTGGTAAACTTCTTAAAATCCATCCATAGTTTATATCCTAACTGGAGATTCTGCAAATGAGTTTGCCTGTCCTCAAACTAACAAGGAAATGAAATTGGTATTTATTCTCTCAATCTCAGAAGTAATTGGTACTTATATGCTGTATGTTCTGTACAGGCTTTCAGAATAAATTTTTTAAAGAAAAGATGTACATCTCCAAACATTAAATAGAAAAATCTTAAATATCAACTCAGTATTCTTTCACTATGTTGATTACTTACATTAGGTTTCCTAAGGAAAGGCTGCATCACCTAATAAATGTCATTCTACAACTGTCTAATGAAGTAAAATCTTCTAGTTGTTAAGCAAACTTTTCAAGAAAAAGAGAAAATCAGATTTAAAATTTTTGTCTGGTCACATATGAGCCATCAAATTACTCTGTTATCAGTTTTCTCACTTGACTATGATGTGTGATTTTACTGACAATAAAATAATTGTTTTCAAATAATTTTTTGCAAAGATAATCATAATTTTTCTGTATTTTTCATTTTACTATTGAACTTTTAGATATTGTACCTCTAAGACAGCCTGACTGCCACTGTGTATTTCTACTGTTCGGGAACTCAGCTCTACAGCACTGAAGGAGAAGCACTGACACCACACGACTGTCTGCCGGTGAGGACAGTCACACCGGAACAGAAAGTCCCACAGTTAACCCACAAGTTCACCCTCTATTCGAAAAATGTAATAAGGCTCCTAGTATTATTTTCTCTAAGTTTATAGTCCCAACTATTCTCACTACATTTTCCTAAACAAAAATAGTAGAGTCTTTTGATGAAAACTAAAACTTTTCCAGATGAGTATTAAAGCACATGACATATGCAGAGCATAGAAGCAGTGTACCATGTGCCAATCATCTTAGTCAAAATCAAGGAAGAATGTCATAAAAAATGATCTATGTTTAAGTACATTAAAGTTTTATTTATATTAATTTTCATGTTTTCTATATGAGCCTCAAAACAGAATTAACTGATCTACTTGGCGTTTTTTTACCAAATAACTCCTATTAGAGTAAATACCAAATACCTGATGGAAATGATTAATATACAAACTTTAAAATCAAATGTTCAAACTTAAACCATTTTACATGAGCAGTTTTCACAAAAGTCTAGGCTACAGTAACACATTTTAGGAGAACTTAACAATGCTTATAGTCTCACCTTCATGCAGCCTGCACAGACACTATCAAGACTTGTGAGCATTAATGCATTAGCCCAGTGTCACAGGAGGGAAGGTCTTGTTAATATTTAAACCAGAAAGGATGGGGCTACTTGACCAGGTGGATCAGTGGACCACTAACAGTACGGCTCAGTCATGGGAAGCCTGAGAGCTTCAAGCTTCAAGTAATTTCCTTTCCTGTTTCGAACAATCAAATCCAATGAACCATTATAACAGTGTTATGTGAAAACTACAGTTAAGTTCACCAATCTAAGGAACTGTTTAACACTATGTACCCTCCCCACCCTAGAATAAATACATCAAAGTTAATGAAATACCAGTCTTCATATAAATAAATTCCATTAATAATAAAAGGTGATTTCAAACCACAAGAAAAAGCATCTTCAAAAAGAAAATATAAGTGATAAACACATTAAAGCAGTATACTTAAATTTAAGACAAACCAAACATATAAAAACTCTGAAGCCATCATAAAGCAGCAGAATCCACCTATGGGACACATTTAAGCATTTATTTCAGTTTTTAACATTTTAATGGCTAAAAAATATCATACAAACTTAAATTTACTTAACTACTTTTGTTTTTTTTAACAGTAAACATGATGACCATTTATTACAATTAAAGATGACTCGTGAGCATCTACTGCGTATTTTCTAGAAGATAAACAACACTGTTGCTGCTTAACATGAGTGTGGCCAGCAACAGGACTGGCGATTTGGCTAAGAAAGTTAGAGTCACAGAAATATAGACAAGAGATGACATGGTGGGTTCCCTAACAGAGAGTCCTTCCCAGTCATTATTCCAAACCAAGATAAAGAATAAAGTGATGTGAAAAATCAACTTAAAGTCCTATGGTATAACTGTGCTGTTTGGGTATAAAGAAATTTACCTCTTCTTATTTTGAAAATATTGTGATTTGATATAAGACAGATATAATTAACAATGATATTCACTCCAGAAATAATGTATGTAGATGTACAGGGGACAAATAACTAAAGATAGAATCCCACTGTTAATTGGGGGAACTAAAGGAGGGGAAAGGAAAGGAGATAGCGAAAGACATAAACTGATGCATTTGAGAAGGTGGCAACATGCAATGGTTACCAAACTCTAACAACATATTAACATTGTACGTAAAACAAACAGGCTCATGGAGAAAAAAAGAACTAAATAAATAATAGCAAAAAATTCCTTGCTCCTTGAGTTACTAGAAGTTAGAAGTTAATCACTTATTTAATTATACCAGTGAGGCTATTGTGTTCATTACATAAAACCAAAAGCACTTTTTCCACTATATTCAGTGTATAATAACTGTAGCATGAAAGTGTCCTTTCAAAGCATATATTGAAAATCAATAAAATTGATTATTGAAAATAAATATTGAAAAAGCAAATGTGCTTTTGCAGTACAGTATGGTCGCAGAGGGAAAATGCCCAATATCCAAGCTCAATTCACTTATCCAGTACACTTAGAAAACATTCTCAAGCATATCCCCACTGGACTTTGTAGAGCAGTTATTTAGGATTAATACTGATAAAATCACACTTCATAGAGTTCTGCCTTCCAGTCACAATTTATGAACAGTTTATTCTCTGAATTAGCATCAAATGCAAAGTACAGAATCTGACAGGGTGAAGAGTAATAGCAATAAGAAAGAGCTGTTTGGTGAGGTACCCTGGGAACTTAGATAAATCTAATCCCAGATTGCATCAATTACTAAAAAGTTACAGAAAACAGAAAATCAATTAAACTCGAAGACTGTGCCATATTGAGAAAGGCTTGAATTACCAACACTGGAGGCATTTGGAATTAGGCTGATAAAATACCAGCAAACATATTAATAACAATAAAGGTTTCTCTTATTAGAGGTTGACTGGGAAAGAAATATAACTTAATAGTAAAAATTTTCTAATTTTAATAGGCAATATTTACTTGCAAATATTTGCCTTAAGTTACCCATTTAGACTATCTTTTACAAAGAATGTTTAAAAATTTTTTTGTTTTGAGGACATCATCTATACATATCATAAGAAACACAGATTTATATTCCCTTCAGAGCTTTTGAAAAAAAAGTTTTAATGACCTTGTAAACCAAAACTAAAATCCATATGAGTATTTTTAAAAGAAAGGAATTTAAATCCTTTAAACATTGTACTTCTTCCCTTAGACTGAGTTACATATCTTGTTGCATTACCAAGATAACAGAAGAAAATCCTAAATTCATATAACCTGGTCTCATAGAACAAATGTTATAAAACAGATAAAATTTTCAGGCCACTACTTAAGTAGTGAGGTTTAATTCAAAATAATGTGAAATTTTCCATTTAGTTCCATCTAAGACAGAGACAAATAGAATATGCTGTGCATGCTTTTATGTTCACTATAAGAGATTTAAGTGCTTTCAGCATCAGTGTATCTTATTAATACATTTTTTAAGATACTACTTGGTACAGCCCGGGGAGCAGTAAGAAGAATGCAAACAGGCTGTGGCACAGGCTGTCTGTCCAAACCCCCTTCGAGGAAGACGTATGACGAGAGCCCAACAAACCAAATGTGGAAACAAGACAGTTATGGCAAAATCCTCTTGTCAGGCCGTATTCCATCTGGCCCTTCTGGGCTGAGTCTTGCTTCTCACAGAGCATATATCAATCAGAGTCCCAGGAAAGCAGATGGCACACTGTGTAATTGAAGAGAGTTTAATAAAGGGACTATTTACTACATTTTGGCAAGGTTAGCAAAACCAACAAGAGACTATTTGGTACTCAAAGGGGAGCAACAGTGAGGCACTGTTTCTACCCCTGGGCCTGCAAAATCAAAGGAAGGGAACAGTTATGGGAACTTGGATATATAGATGAACAGAGGGAGCCACCTGACAGAAGTTCTGGCCTTTGAGGAAGAGAAGCCACCAATCCAGGATGAGCAGGGAGGGATGGGGCGAGAAGTTAACACATACTCTTATCTCATGCTCTAGTCATACCTCCAAACTCCAATGGACTAAGTCCAACTAGACGCCAGACAGCAAGGATCTACTAGTGGAGTCCACACAGGTCAGCCTCCATGATCACACATCAGGTGGAGAAGGGTGGAGAATGAATCTAGAGGGGCAAACAGACTGCATCTACGTCTGTGCAGGACCCTAAGATGAATGTGAAGCAAACTGCAAGTAACAGAAGAAACAACAAATAGTTGACTGGAGCCAGAGGTATATGTGAAATTAAAGGAAGAAAAAGTGAAGATGGCAGAATGGGGTAGAAGATAATTAAGATCATAGACTGCTGATGGCCAAACGGAAGGGGGAGCAGGGAGCTGGAAGAAGGGAGACAAAGAGCAGAAAAATATGGACATCTGCAATAGCGCCAACAATAAGAATAAAGAAAAAAATGTGGAGGGTAACAGGCAACCACTGAAGGCACATATGCAGGAGAGTAAAATAATCCAAGGGTAATGGTAAGAGTATATACAGTCAGATTGAAAGGGCAGTCACTGGTAGCAAATGTCAGTTAGTTATTCCAGTAGTCTCGGTATTAGGAGATAGTCCGAAATAAATATTAGTATGAGTTGTGTTCTGAGTATCTCAAAAATATCACCACTTAATCCTCTTGACTTTTAACTGAGAAAATTAAGACTCAAAAAAGTAATGTGTTGAAAAACAGCAAATAACTGGTTAAATGCTAACAACCACATTATTTCACTAACTTGTGCTGTCTGGATGAAGTAATGGCAATAGAAATAGAAAGTAAAAAACAGAAGTTCACTGACAGGCCTTGTTCTCTATCAACCAGGAGATCTCCAATGAATCACTTACTCCTTCCTAGCTCAGCTTCCCCACCTGCAAACTAAGGACAGCTACAAAATTATTTCTTCCACCTCTAAAATTCTATCATTGTATTACTAAGACTTAACTCATCAGCCTTCCTAACCTCAATCCAGACCTGCCAATGAACATCCCCATCAAGTTCAACTCATCTCTTGCTGTAGACTCTTACAATTAACTCCAACTGCAATCTCTCCAATAAATCCAATCAAGTCCAAACTCCTCAGTGAGGAGCCCTCTCTTCTGTGATATTGTGATATAATAAATACATATATGTGTATATATATATATGGACTTCATTCCTGATTCCTGATACGAAGTTCCTAAAACTTCATTTCCTCAGTGGTAGGGGTGAGTGAAGCATTTTTTTTGGTTGTTACTTACAATAAGCCCCCTTCAACCACATCTGAGTTTATGCTAATGAGGAAATTCTTGGAGGATGGGGGTGGAAAACAATGGAGCCAACCTTATGATTAGAAGGTTGGAACTTTCAGCCACACACCCCCCCCCCTACCTCCATGGAAGGGAGAGGGGCTGGACATTAAGTTCAATCACCAATGGTCAGTGATTTAATCAATCATATCTATGTAGTGGAGCTTCCAGAAAACCTCTAAGGGATGGGATCTGAGGAGCCTCCAAGTTGGTAAAAGCCCTGGGGTGCTGGAAGGGTGCCACACCCAGGGAACATGAGGCTCCACATCCCTTTCCATGAGCATTTCTTCCATTTGGATGCTCTTGACTTGCTTCATTTATAATAAACCAGTAATAGCAAGTCAAGGGCTTTATAAATTCCATGAGCTTTTTTAGCAAATTATCAAGTCTAAGGAGTTGGTCGTAACAACTGGACTTATAGTTGGTCTGCTAGAAGTATAAGTGAAAATATGGACTTGCAATTGGCATCTGAAGTGGTGGGCTACCTTGTAAGACAGGCCTTAGCCTAGGACATCTGCACTAACCCTGGGGAGCTAATGTCAGAATTGCCTGGTGCAGAAAACTTGCACTTGTATGCAAGAAGTGTTGTGAGTATAGGAAACACAGTTTACCTTTACTTGCTATGATTTCCTGTACAAATTATATCTCTGCAAGCAATTTGGCAGCCCCCTGAGCACAATGTTATTTACTATCCATTGTCTGTTAATAGACTATTTTCTGGGGCAGCTTTAGGTTCACGGCAAAGATGAGCAGAAGATAAAGAGTTCCTGTATATCCATTGCCCCAGCCCCCTCCCACACAGCCCTCCCATTAACAACACCCCCCATCAGAGTGGTACATTTGTTACAATCAATGAAGCTACACCAATACATCATTATCGCCCAAAGTCCACAGTTTACAATTCACTCACAGTGGGGTATATTCTGTGGGTTTCGACAAGTGTATAATGACATGTACCCACCATTACAGTATCATCTTGCCCTAAGAAACAGTATCACTGCCCTAAAAAAATCTCTCTACTCTGCCTATTCATCCCTTTCTACCCCTGGCCCCCAATAACCACTGGTAATCACTGATCTTTTTACTATCTCCATAGTTTTACCTTTTCCATAATGTTATTTGAAATCAAAGTATAGAACTACAGCCTTTTCAAATTGACCTCATTTTCTTAGTAATTTACTTTTAAGTTTCCTCCACATCTTTTCATGGTTTCCTAGTTCATTTCTTTTCAGCATTGTGTAATATTCCACCATTTGAATGTACCAGAGTTTGTTTATCCATTCACTGAAGGACGTTTTGGTTGTATCCAAGTTTTTCACACTTATGACAAAAACTTCTATAAATATCCATATGCAAGTTCTTGCATGGACTTAAGTGTTCAACTCCTTTGGATAAATACCAAGGAGTGAAACTGCTGGATCCTATGGAAAGAGTATGTTTAGTTTTGCAAAGAACTGCCAAACTCTTTTGTACTCCTACCAGCGATAACTGAAAGCTCCTGTTGCTCCACATTCTCATCTGCATTCAGTGTTGTCAGTGTTTTAGATTTCGGCCATTCTAATACGTGTGTGTGGCAGCTAATTATTCTTTCAATTTCCACCTGACTAATGGCATATGATGTTGAACATCTATCTCTTCAGATGCTTATTTGCCATTTGTATATGTTCTTTTTTGTAGTTCCTGTTCAGATTGTTGGCCCATTTGTTAAATCAGATTGTTTATTAACTGAATTTTAAGAGTTCTTTGTAAATACACAAAATACTGGATAAGAGTTATTTATCAGATATGTCTTTTCCAAATATTTTTCTTACACTCTGAAACAGTTTTCTCATCTTATAATAGTGTATTTTGCAAAGCAGAAGTTTTAATTTTAATGAAGTCCAATTTATCAATTATTTCTTTCCAGGATCATGCTTTGGGTGTTATACCTAAAAAGTCACCGACATACCCAAGGTCACCTAGATTTCCTCTTGTGTTATCTTCATTAACTTTTTTTAAAAATTATTGAATGGACAGTATGCTATTAGCACTCAAACAGAAAGTAAATAAGACTACACTATCTTCAAACATCTTGAAACACAGCTTTGACAAGCTCAATCAAACAACCATTAAGGTAGTGGTTCTCACTGGTGTCAAACTCACGAGCACAGGCTCTAGAGCCAGAACTTATTCAAACCCCAACTCTGCCACTTACTAGCTGTGAGGCCTGTGTCTCAAATTCCTCATCTGAAAAATGACAACAATATTTATACCCACTGCACAGTACTGTTGTGAAGATTAAATGACAATCCATGTGAAGTGTTTAGCATAGTGCCCATAACATGGTAAGTGCCTAACACTAGTACTTCTGAATCCTCCAAGATAGGGTTGACGGATGGTTTGGAAAAACAAAAAACACTTCAAATTATCAATGCTAAAACTTTTATTCATGACATTTCATTTTATTTTGGAATTTCAAAAGATTAAGGTACTGTCTCATTCTCATATTCTGTGGTCATCAATTTCTAAATAAATCAAAAGTTCAAAATTAATAAGCATTAATAACAGCATATGGAAGGTAGCTGACACAGACAGCAGGAAAAGTATGTAGTTAAAAAAATCTCA
Source organism: Phyllostomus discolor (assembly GCF_004126475.2). Classification (NCBI taxonomy): domain Eukaryota; kingdom Metazoa; phylum Chordata; class Mammalia; order Chiroptera; family Phyllostomidae; genus Phyllostomus; species Phyllostomus discolor. Next base: position 76,106,117 of record NC_040907.2, read on the forward strand.
ATTTGAGGTCAGTAATCTATTTGGTTCTTTTTGCTTTAAAGGCAAATTTCTCATTTATAAGAAAACAGTAAAAATTGTGAGACCCTCAATGCACTTAGCTTAGTATTTTAATATCATATTACCAGCTTTCACTTGTACGAATCTAACAAAGTAAAAACAGGCTACAGTTTAAGAGTCAGGCCCTGGCCAGGCAACTCAGATGGCTAGAGCATTGTCATGATATACCATGGTTGTAGGTTTAATCTCTGGACAGGGCACAAAGAAGCAACCAATGAATGCATAAGTAAGTGAAACAAATTGATGACTCTCATTTTCTCTTTCTCTCTCTCAAATCAATACATTTAAAAAATTAAGAATTAAACTACAGAATTAAGAAGGACATTTCTCAACAATATCTATAAAAATCTATTTCAAAGAACACTGGCTAATGAAACAAGCAAAGCATAATTCTATTTTCTAGTGAAACTACAAAAATTACACCTTGGAGAGGTACCAAAATTGAACTTTAAAAAGTACTTCTAAAAAAGAACTGTGATAGAAAAACATGCAAATGTCAATTGTATCTCAATAAAACTAAAAAAATACAAATAATTTTCTTATCCCATAATTGATTAAATTGTCTTCCTGATCTAAAATGTAAGTTAAATCTGTTTTACACAAACATAAAAATAAGATTAAAAAAATAAAAGAACAGGGAGTTCTAAGATAACAGCAAAGTAGGTGGATGTTACACACACCCCCTGCCAGGACCAAAATGGGATCGTAACTAAAATATTGAGTAACCAAACTGAATTACCAATGGAAGACTAGCTGAAGAAGTCTTAGAAGCCACATCAAGACTGGCAAGAATGGAGGCATACATGGAGGCATAGGTAGACACACTGTGCCTCCTCACACAACCAAAATAAGGACAACAAAAATTTAGAAACAAAAAAACAACCAGTACTGACAGAAAATTGAACTGTATGGAAGTCCGACAACCAAGGAGTTAAAATAGACACATTCATCCAGACAGCATCATAACCCAGCAATTGGGTCACCCCGCCCTAGTGAACACCTAAGGCTCCACCGCTCACTATGCAACAGACGCTCCAAGACAAAAAAAAAAAAAAAAAAAAAAAAAAAGGCCCAAACGGAAGAACAGCTCAAAGCTCCAGAGCAAACAGAACTGAGCAACCAAGAGACAGCCAACCTATCAGATGCACAGTTCAAAGCACTGGTGATCAGGATGCTCACAGAATTGGTTGAACTTGGTCACAAATTAGATGAAAAAATGAAGGCTACACTAAGTGAAATGAAGGAAAATGCACAGGGAACCAATAGTGATGGGAAGAAAACTGGGACTCACATCAACGGAGTGGACCAGAAGGAAGAAAGAAACAACCAAACAGAAAAGAATCAAAAAATAAGAATTCAAAAAAATGAGGAAAGGCTTAGGAACCTCCAGGATATCTTTAAATGTTCCAACATTCGAATCATAAGGGTGCCAGAAGGGGAAGAGGAAGAGCAACAAGTGGAAAACTTATTTGAACAAATAATAAAGGAGAACTTCCCCAATCTGGCAAAGGAAACAGACCTTCAGGAAGTCCAGGAAGCTCAGAGAGTCCCAAAGAAGTTGGATCCAAGGAGGAACACACCTTCAAGGCACATCATCATTACATTACCCAAGGTAAAATTGAAGGAGAGAATCCTAGAAGCAGCAAGAGATAAGGGGACAGTCACCAACAAAGGAGTTCCCATCAGCCTGTCAGCTGATTTCTCAAAAGAAACCTTGCAGGCAAGAAGGGGCTGGAAAGAAGTATTCCAAGTCATGAAAGGCAAGGACCTACATCCAAGATTGCTCTATCCAGCAGAGCTTTCATTTAGAATGGAAGGGCAGATAAAGTGATTCTCAGATAAGATCAAGTTCAAGGAGTTCATCATCACCAAGCCCTTACTATATGAAATGTTAAAGGGACTTATCTAAGAAAAAGAAGATAAAAAAACATGTATAGTAAAATGACAGCAAACTCAGAATTATTAACAACCACACCTAAAACAAAAACAAAAAGAAACTAAGCAAACCACTAGAACAGGAACAGAACCACAGAAATGGAGATCACATGGAGGGTTATCAACAGGGGAGTGGGAGGAGGAGAGAGGGGGAAAAGGTACAGGGAGTAAGTAGCATAGAAGGTAGGTAGAAAATAGGGGGAGGGCAAGAATAGTATGGGAAATGTAGAAGCTGAAGAACTTTTGAGTATGACACATGAACATGAACTAAAGGGGGGAAATGTGGGTGGGAGAGGGTGTGTAGGGTGGAGGGGAATGAAGGGGGGGAAATGGAACAACTGTAATAGAATAATCAATAAAATATATTTTAAAAAAGACTGGCAAGAAGAATACAGACATGAAAAGGGCTGGCCCCACTCCCACCAGGGGAGAGATTGGGGGGCGCGGGGAGCAAGGGAGGGTTAGCTGAGATTCTAGAGAGATATCTGAGATGCAAAGGAACCCCATGAGGAGCGTGGGGTCTCAACTCCAAGCCAGACTTTTCCAGCCCAGAGCACCACAGCCTAGAAAAGATGCTGACATAATATCTGGCTGTGAAAATCAGCAGGGATTCTGTCTGCCAGGGAAAGACCCAGAGTCTGCTAAAGACATAGGTGCCCTCCTAAAGGGTCAACACATAATATCTTGACCACAGCCACTTACCCTGGGTGCCAGTGGAAGGATGGCAAAGCAGACTAGATTCTCATGAGGAGAGTCTGGGGTTTGTGACTCTGGGGAGAAAGCTGAAGGAACAGCCTCCAGGATCCCTGAGCAGAGTTCTTCTCCCACACAGGAGATGCCATCTTTCTTAGGTGGAGCACTCCCCTCAATACAGCAACAGCCTAGGAGAAAGGTGATAGCCCCTCCCTACAGAGCTTGCACCCTACTAAGGAGTCAGCTGCCTGGGCTGGGGTATAGAGGTCTGGGCAGATTCAGGGGGAATCAGTGACTGAGTTGGGTAGCTGTGGGGTAGGGGCCATGACCCCTCACCTTCCCATGAATGTGACTGGCACCAACCCCTTACGGGAGATCCAAGAGTCTCCCAGCAGACTCATACTCTGAACTCCTTACGGCTCTGCCATGCCAAGGTCTTGGAAGACACTGAGACAGGCTGAGTTGTGTGGCTTGGGGGTGGAGGCCTCTGCCAGCATCTTCCCCAAAGACTGACTGGCACCTGCACCTTGCAGGAAATACTCTGGCCCTACACTCTCAGTGGTCTCGCTATCCTGAGATCAGGCACTAAGCAGAATCTGGAATAGGCTGAGTTGTGTGGCTCTAGGACAGGGGACATTTTTCTCTTGCACACCTATCAGTGCAGAGTCCTCCCTTCACATGGCCAAACCTTGGGGTGTTCAACCCTGATAAACTCTACTGACTTTACTCAGAAAACTCCCTGAGATCCCACCCCAACACAAAGATTTATAAGCACCCAACGGGTGGCAACTAAACTTGGTATGCCCTGGGACATTTGCTAAGTTGCCTCAGACCCAGCACTGGCACCAAGTTTGAACCTGCATCAATCTGATGAACACTATTAGCCCTTTACCTGGTGACTCACTGAGAACCTACCTTATGCAACTTAAGCACCACCAGAGGCTCTTTCAGTGACTTAAGACTAAGAGGCAGGTGGAAGTAAATCTTGAGATGTTTTAGCACATTTGCTAACCTAACCCTGGGCCTGGTGCTGGTAAAAGCGAGCCCTGGTGAGTAGCTTAGTCCATCCCATGCACACCCAGGCCCCAGCAAAGGGAGTCACAAACAGTGGATCACTTTGCAGCTCTAAACAGTTTGCCCAGGGCTAGTCACAGGCAGCAACTGGCATTGGGCTGCACCAGAGTCCCTCTCAAGAGGCCCAAGAGGCCAGCTTCAAACAATATCAGAGCAGGATCCAATTAGCTTCACAGGAGTTATATCCAAAGGGAGATCTCAGCAGGCACCAGACACAGCTAAGGTGAATTCCACTCTGTGTGGATCAGCACCTGCACAGCAGCTCATACACCGTGATCAGGGATGATCCTCACAGTCTGCCAGCCTGAGGGTTGACCCATGTATGGAATGGACCAATAGCAACCAAGACTCAAATACAACAGCAAGGCCCACATAATGCACATTCCTAGAGCACCCAGCTCAGGTGATCAAAGAGAATGTACCACTGGACTCCCCAGGACAGCTACTACATAAGGCTATCCTACCAAGACTGAGAATCATAACAGATCTACCTAACACATAGAAACAAACACAAAGAGGCAGCCAAAATGGGAGACAAAGAAACATGCTTCAAACGAAAAAATAAGAGAAAGCTCCAGAAATAGAGCTAAGTAAAGGAAGCAAGGAATTTATCAGATCTATATAGTTTAAAAAAATTATAAAGATTCTCAAGAAACTTAGAACTACAAGGAACTTAGTGAGAACTATAACAGCATTAAAAAGACATAGAAACCATAAAAAAAGAACCAGTCAGAAATGAAGAATCTAGCCCTGGCTGGTGTGGCTCAGTGGATTGAGTGCTGGCCTATGAACCAAAGGGTTGCTGGTTTGATTCCCACTCAGGGTATACGCCTGGGTTGAAGACAGGTCCCCAGTTGGGAGCATGCAAAAGGCAATCACACACTGATGTTTCTCTCCCTCTCTTTTCCCTCCCTTCCCCATTCTCTAAAAATAAAAAATTAAAAATGAAATGAAGAATACAATACCTGCAACAAGGAATACACTAGAAGGAACAAAGAGGAGGCTGGAAGAAGTAGAGGATCAAATTAACAATTTGAAAGACAAGGTATCAGAAAACACACAATAAGAGCAGAAAAAAACAAAAGAATTTTTTTAAAATGGAGATAGTTTAAAGGACCTTTGGGACAACATGAAATATAACAATATCTGTATCACAGGGGTACCAGAAGGAGAAGAGGGAGAGCAAGGGATCAAGACTCTATTTGAAAAAATAATGACTGAAAACTTTCCTAAACTAGTAAAAAAAAAAAAGACACAGAAGTCCAGGAAGCACCAAGAGCCCCAAACAAGATGGATCCAAAGATCCATCCAGTAAGGCACATCATAATTAAAATAGCAAGTGTTAAAGACAAAGAGAGAATCTTAAAAACTGCAAGACAGTCGTTATCTACAAGATAACTCCCATAAGGCAGGCAGCTGATTTCTCAACAGAAACATTTCAGGCCAGAAAGAACTGGCATGAAGCAATATTCAAGATGATGAAAAACAAGGACCTACAACCAAGACGCCTTCAACAGCAAGGCATCCAAACTGGAAAGAAAAAGTATTTGCAGATGATATGATCCTGTATATAGAGAACCCTAAAGATTCCATTAAAGAAAAAAACACTACCAGAACTGATAAATGAATTCAGTAAAGTAGCAGGATACATAATAAATATCCAGAAATCAGTTGCATTTTTATACACCAATAAAAAAACAGAGAAAGGGAAATTAAGAAAACACATTTACAATTGCATTAAAAAAATCTATCAATAAATTTAACAAAGGATGTAAAAGACCTGTACTCAAAAAATTGCAAGACACTGAAGAAAGAAACTGAAGAAGACAGAAATAAGTGGAGGCATATACCGTATTCATGGATAGGAAGAATTATCATCATTAAAATGTCCATACTACACAAAACAATCTATAGATTCGGTGCAATCCTTATCAAGATACCAACAGCATATTTTGCGGAACTAGAACAAACATTCCAAAAATTTGTATGGAACCACAAAAGAACCAGAATAGCAACAGCAATCTTGGGAAAGAAGAACAAAGTTGGAGGAATCCTGCTACCTGATATCAAACTATAAGACCACAGTAGTCAATACAGCCTGGTACTCGGATAAAAACAGACACATAGATCAATGGATCAGAATAGAGACCCAGAAACAAACCCAGCCCTTTACAGTCAATTGATATTTGACAAAGGAGGAAGAAACACACAATGGGGTAAAGATAGTCTATTTAATGAGTGGTGTTGGGAAAATTGGACAGATATGTGTAAAAGAATGAAATCAGACCACCTTCTTACACCATACACAGAAATAAACTCAAAAAGGATTAAAAACTTAAATGTAAGACTCAAGAGCATAGAAATACTAGAAGAAAAAACATAGGCAGTAAAATCTCAGGGATTTCTTGTGGCAATATTTTTTCTGGTATATCTCCTTGGAAGAGAGAAACAGAAACTATAAAATAAATGGGAATATATCAAACTAAAAAGGTTTTGCAAAGAAAAGGAAACCATCAGTAAAATGAAAAAACAACCCACTATGGGAGAACATATTTGCCAGTGATATGTCTGACAAGGGGTTAATGTACAAAATCTATCAAGAACTTACAAAACTCCACACTAAAACACAATCCAATTAAAAAATAGGCAAAGTGTCCTGACCTGGTAGCTCAGTTGGTTAGATCATCCTGATACACCAAGGTTTCAGGTTCAATCTCTAGTCAACACACATTCAAGAAACAGCCAATGAATGTATAAATAAGTGGAACAAATTGATGTATTGCTCTCTACCCCTTACCCCCTCTAAAATCAACAAATAAAAATTATTTTTAAAAATTGGCAAAGGAGCTGAACGGACATTTCTCCATGTCCAAAGAGGACATACAGGTGGACAATAGACATATGAAAAAATGATCTATGCATCGCTAATCATCAGAGAGATGCAAGTTAAAACCACAATATCACCTCACACCTGTCACAATGACTATCATCAATAAATCAACAAACAACAAGTGCTGGCGAGGATGTGGAGAAAGGGGAACCCTTGGGCATTGTTGGTGGGAATGCAAACTGGTGCAGCCACTGTGGAAAGCAGTGTGAAGTTACCTCAAAAAATTAAAAATGGAACTTCCTTATGACCCACTGATTCCACTTCTGGGAATATATCTGAAAAGGCCCAAACACTAATTCAAAAGAATATATATATATATATATATATACCCCTATATTCATTATACTGTTATTTATAATAGTCATGATTTGGAAACAGCCTAAGTACCCACCAGTAGACAAGTGGATTAAAAACAAAACAAAACAAAACAAGCTGTGGCTCATTTACACAATGGAATACCACTCAGCCATAAAAAAGAAGGAAATTTTACCTTTTGCAAAGCATGAATGGACCTGGAGAGTATTACGCTAAATGAAGTAAGCCAGTCAAAGAAAGACAAGTACCACGTTATTTCATTTATATGTGGAATCTAATGAAAAAAAAAAAAAAACCCCAACTAACAACAAAATAGAAACAGACTCATAGAGACAGAGAACAGACTGACAGCCATTAGAGGGGGTGGGTTTGGGGCATGGGTGTATAGGGTGAAGGGATTAAGCTAAAAAAAAACCCCACAAAAAAAACCCTCATAGACACAGACAACAGTATGGTGATTACCAGAGGGAAAGGGAAGCAGAGGGAAGTAAAAGAGGGTAAAAGGAGGCATAAACAGAGATGAAAGGAGACTTGACTTGTGGTGGTGAATGCACAATACAGTATACAGATGACATGTTACAGAACTGTACACCTGAAACCTATAGAATTTTATTAACCAATGTCACCCTAATTTATTAAATAAATAAATAACTGTAACCTGACTTGCTTATAAGATGATCAAATATATGTTTCTTATATGAGATCTGTCAATGCATGAAGCAGTCAGGGACAAAACTTTGTATCTAAAACAAAAATTTTCATAAACATGCTCAATAAATGTTAACTAAGTAATACTGAATTCTTTGGACTGTAACATGCACAGACTGTAAGACACACCTAGGTTTTAGAGGAAAACAAGAAAAAAAATTTAGAGCAAAAAACGTGGTAAAATATTTAATAACATAAATAACATAGGCTGCCCCACAGCAAGCCAGGCAAGCTATGCTCAGACTATAAGACGCACCCCCTTCACTCCCAAATGGAGGGGGGGTGCACACGTCTTATAGTCCAAAATATTCATTGTTTTTATGAGTGTGACCTCACATGCTTTAAAGTCCCCAGAAATCATTGCAACACCTGAGACTGCCATGGTGGATGAGTCTTCATCTTTTTTTAATGTGTCTAAAGAGTGAATAGTAAAGTATGAAGCGAGAGCTAAGAAGCTGGAAACAACAGGAGATGGTGGTGACTCGTGCTCCTTCCCGGAGCTGATGAGAATAGCCGGGCTCTCCAGTTCAGTCCACTGGCTCCGGGCCTCGTCCAGGTTATCTTCTTACAAGGCAGTTTTACAGACAGTATATACCTCTGTCTATCTCACTCTCAAAAGTTACCTTTAATGGTTTCCTCCACAACTTCTACTACACGATCTATCTGTTGAACCTGAAAAGAAAACAAACTGTTAGAGAAGCAATTTACAAGGAGGAGAGATATTAATTTGTGTTTATCATTCTGCTTGAGTCAGTGTTACACATCTCAGCACAGAAATCCAGGTTTTCTTTAGTTAATGCATTTAAAGATATTATTTTAAATGTTCTTATTAATGTTTTTTGTTACAATAAAGTATGAAATTGCCATTCTCCTGTCTTCTGATGACAGTTTCAAAAACCATATCATGTTGAACTACACTTCCTGGAGCTGTCAGCAGGGCCCGTCAACATCAACTGAGAATGTCCTCAGACACAAACTGAAGTTTAATTAAAGCAGGTCTCTTCTTACAGAGCTTCGAGAAAAATGGCAGAAAATGACAACCTACAGAAAAAGACATACTGATATTAAGGGGATCTACCCCAAATTCCATTCTTTATTATTTTAACACTGAAACCCCTTTTAATGACTTTCTGCCCGGTGCTGGGTGCTCTGTTCAGGTCCATGGACTACAAAGTCAAATAACACCGCCTGCAGTCCCGCCACCAGCGGCTAGGAAAGATTTCCCAGGGTGCCCTGAGATCACAGAGGAGAGGCGATAAAACCTGACTGAGTGAGCCAGGAATGCTTCTTGAGGGATAAGCAGGATTAGATTATAAGAAGCCCACTAGGGAGACCAAGTTAGAGTGGCTGGAGTTTAGAAGGGAAATGAAAAAAAGCAAAGACTGTAGTCCAAGGAGCTAAAGGAATAGAGAAAGTTAAATAACAATGGATCATAACTTGATATTCAGTTCATCATGTTTTATTACAGAAGAAATACATGTTCGATGACCAAATTCAAACAAGATAGAAATATAAAGCAGAAATAAAGTAACCCATAACATCCTCCATCCTCCATTTCTACTCCTCAGAAGAAATCATTCTTAATAGTTTGAGGAGTAGATACCGGGGCATTTTCCAGTGCTAACATTTATACATAGGGTGGGGCAAAGGTAGGTTTTCAGTTGTGAGTACACAAAGAGATTAATCTTGTATTATTATTTATTAATAGTTGCATTATTTCACAAACAAACAACTGTAAACCTACTTTTCCCCACCCTGTACACAGCAGTCTCCGTTTATCCCTAAGGTACATGTTCTAAGACCCCCGGTGGATACCTGAAATCACAGGCAGTGACAAATCCTATATATATTATGTTTTTCCTCTACACACATACCTGTACTGAAGTTTAATTTATAGATTAGCCACAGTAAGAGATTAAGAACAATAACCAGTGATAAAATAGGACAATTAAAACCATGTACTGATAATCGAAGTTATGTCTCCCTAACAGCCAATCTGATAAAGAAACGGCTACTAAGTGACTGGGGGTGAGTGGCATATACAGCACAGACACACTGGGTGGACAAAGGGGTGATTCACGTCCCGGGGCCACAGAGCAGGCCAGCGCAGGACAGCATGAGATTTCCTCAAGCTGCTTAGAACAGCACGTAATTAAACCTATGAATTGTTTACTTCTAGAAATTTCCATTTAATATTCCAGCTGTGCTAGGCCACAGATAACTGAAACTGCAAAAAGTGAAACCATGCATAAGGGGGTCTGACAGCTCTGCAGTTTTTTCTTTTCCCTTTTTTTTTGTTCACAAATGATGAAACACACATAGATGATATATAAAATAGGTCTGCCCTTGACTTGTTTTCTATGCATCATCAGTACACACAGACCTACTTCATTCATTTACTAGCTACCCAGTACCTCACACACAGATACACCATAATGCATTGATCCATTCCCCTGTTAATGGGATGCATGCTATTTCTAATTTTTATTACATAACAATGCTGCAATGATCTCAACTGAGAACAACAAAAAAAGGCTTTAAAAAAACTTTACTAAAAGTGCAATGGCAAATCTCTTTAAAGCATTCCTTTTCCTGGGTAACTGGTGTCTTATATGAAATAAGGAAAGAGTTGTGAGAACACACTTGAATCCAGCTCTGCTTCTGACCACTTAGCCAAGCATGGTGTTAGCAGCAGCAATAATTGGGAGGTAGACAAAAGCAAAGTAAATAATCTCTGAGAATGAAAAATCTTAGTCCCAAACAAACCTACCTAACTGGAGACATATCTACCTGGAACCACTGGAAGCATCAGGTTTGGTTTTATTAAGAAGAGAGTCTATGTGGTTTCCTTAAAAGAATGAGATCAAAATCAAAATAACAAAAAGTTCAAAGAGGAGAAGCAGACAACAGTGTCAGCTGCTACAAAGTAACAGGAACTTAAAGACTAAAACCGGTATGCCTGATTTAACAGCGAAGGTGGTCAGTGAACACAGGGTAAGCTGAGAATTCAGTAGTAATGAATCTTCAATATAAGGAAATGATGGGGTAATCACTTCAATCACTGCGTAAGTTACATAAATGTCGCATCACTACATGTACACCTGAAACTAACGTAATATTGTTAAGTCAACTTTACAAGGTGAGTGTATACAAGGTCAGTTCGGAAAAAGCACAGCCATTGTTAATCTACCAAGAATGGTTTGTGTGACATCAATGTATCCTGGCAGCCAAGGAGAATGGACTGGAATGCACATGTGTGAACAATGACGACTTCACTGTACCAGTCAGAGGGGGTGTTAGACGCCGCTGAATGAGCATGTGTACAGTGTGGCCACTGCACTCAAAATGACTAAGCAAGTACAGCAATGAATCCGCATCAAATTTTGTGTTGAGCTTGAACATTTCTCTGTGGAAACTACTTGGATGATTCAGAAGGCCACAGCTCTGGGTAACTGGTGAATGGCAGCTTTGACATGACAACGTGGCCACTCACACATTACTTGTCGTGAATTTTTTTGTGAAACCTCAAATCACCCAGGTGACTCAGCCCCACCCCACTACAGCCCAGATTTGATGCCCTGAGACTTTTGGCTTTTCCCAAAAGTAACCACCTCTGAAAGGGAAGAGATTTCAGACCACCAGTGAGATACAGGAAAATATGACAGGGCAGCTGGTGGAAACTGGGAGAACTGTGTAAGGTCCTACTTTGAAGGGGACTGAGGCACCACTGTCTTACGTACAATGTTTCTTGTATCTCATATCTTCTTCAATAAATGTCTCTATTTTCCATAGCACATGGCTGGATACTTTCTAGACATACCTTGTATATCCAAGAGAAATGAAAACATATGTCCACACAAAAAAATTGTCAATGAATGCTCATGGCAGCATTATCCCTAACAGTAAAAAAGGTGTAAACAAGCAAAGTGCAATCAACTGACATAAAAAGTTGGTATATTCATGCAATAAAACATCATTAAGCCATAAAGAGGAAGAAGTATTGATATGTGCTAAAACATTATGCTACGTGAGAGAAGCCAGACTAAAAAAGTCAAATGTAAATGATTCCATGTGTATGAAATGGCCAGAATAGGGCAATCTTCCAAAACAGAGTAGATTTCTAATTGCCTATGGATGGGTGGGGAAAGAAATGGGAGAAACTGCTAGGAAGTAATGGGTTTCCTTTTGGAATGACGAAAGTATTCTAAAATGTGGTGATGGTCTTATAACTGAATATACTAAAAAGCACTGAATTACACATTTGAAATGGGAGAACTGTATGGTGTATGAATTATATCTTTAAAAAAAGGTTTTATTACCAAAAAATAATGAGGGTAATCAGTCATATGTTCTAATGTAAAGGCCATAAAACTGAATGAAAAACTGGGCAAAGTCAAAAGACACTGAAAAGACCTGACAGCTGAATCCAACTTTGGATCTAGGGTGCTTCTCTTCCCGTAAAGGATGTTAATCTGGACAACTGGCAAGATCAGAACATGGTCTGCATATTGACATATAATACTGTATCAGTGTCATTTCCTGTTTTTATTATACTACAGATGTAAAAAATATCTCTGTCTTTGAAACACAGGGGTATTTTAGAAGTTAAGGGGCATCATGTTTACATCTTCCTCTCAAAAAGGATCAGAAAAAAATGTGTACATATAAAATGAGAATAATTAGCAAATTTATTAAAATTAGCATTTGGGGAACTTGGGGAATGAGTTCATGGTAATTATTTTGCTTTTCTGTGAATGTGAAATTATGTAAATGAAAATTTTTTAAGTTAAATATATGTGTGTGTTTAAGAAACAGATTTTCTTTCACCCTGATGGTCACATAGAATTTGTATGAATGCACACAGCTCAAAATATAGCCTCTGATTTATAAAAGTGATTGATTATATTTGCCTTTCTGGCAGAAAAATAAATATTGCCTACATGTGATTGTTTAATCACTAGGTGGTGTGAGGAAGCTCTAGAACTTTCAAACTAAGGGTCAACCAAACTTGAAGAAAAAAAGTTTTTAAAGTATTTGATTACAAACAAACGGGGGAGAAGTTCATTAATGATTTAATAAAAATATTGTATCATTTCCATTTTTCCTAAGGAGCATATTGGAGGAAGGGGGTAAGGAAGGGGAGACAGAGAAGAGAAGAGTGGGAGTGAGTTAAATGAAAGAAGTTAGAAAGCAAAAAAAAAAAAAAAAAAAAAAGCGTGGAGTGAGAGAAAGGGAGACAAGAAAAAATGATTATGAGTGAAAGAACAAACTCAATATTCACATACAGTAAAGAAGAATACATTGAATTCATTCTAGGGAGAAAAGTAAAGCTGTTTTTAATTAATACTATAAATTATAGCCCTGAATACACAAGAGCTTAGTCTCTGGCATATAATTCAAATAAAATAAATAAAACAGTATCCCATGTCCTTCAGGCACTTAGTTATAAATATACAGGGAAAAAGACATTCAGTATGTTCTATTACTGACTCCATATGTTCTCAACAATGAAAAAAGGAGTTGGTTAATAAACAATTCATAAATAACATTAATGAGTAATTCTGCTGCAGAACTTTTAAAATAAATCCATAAAATATTTTATTCAGCTATTTTGAACCACTCCAAATTTATAGGTAAACATTTTAAAGAAACAAACCTATACAAAGGCACCTAAAGCAAATAAAAGTGCTAGTCAGAAATATCCTAATTGTTCACAGCAGTGCAATCCAATGGAATTTTCTATGGTGATGGAAACATTTACATGCTGCATAATGTCCAACACAGTAGCCACCCTTAGTTATTGCATTCTTGCAATGTGGCTACTGTGACTATGAAACTAAATTTTACCTTTAATTAACTTAAACAGTCACATGTGTCTACTGGCAACCGTACTGGAAAGCGCAGGTTCAGTGTAGCTAACATAACCATCCAGTTTGTGATAATTTGTTATGGCAGCCCTAGGAAACTCATGCATACCTCAAATACAATTTTTCCAAGTTGGCTAATAAAAAGGTCAGTCAGGGAGCACACTGATAACAGCCTGACTTTGTACACTATCAAGGTTCTGTTTGAGCATGCACTGAAGTATCTTTCTTCTAACTACCTGAAGTATCTTTTTTTCTAAACAATCAGCAGCTAGATAAGTTAATGACTGGTAATAACGAAGTGACAGCTAACATTTCTTGAGCACTTACTATGTCGCAGACTCTGTGATAGCACAATACATGCACTATCTCATTTAATCCTCACAACATTCCTAGGCTAAATACTACCTTATTTCTGAGGGTTGGAGAACTGAAGTGCAAGGATATTTGCCTAAATTCTTTATTTCTATTATTTCCACTAGAAATAAATAATTATTTAAAGAGTAAATAAATTAATTAGTAGAATTATTGTCTACTAGAAATTAAGAAAGTATTCTAGAAAAAATCATTTCTAGTAGATCTTATCTAGGAATGGCACACAGGTGACACATTTCACACATTTCCCTTTTCATATACACGTGAAGGCATCACTAAACGATCACAGAATGCTCTATAATTGAACCTGGAATTTCAGGAGACCCAGGCAACAACTATTCCCCCACACTCTCCCCCACAAATTACCACTGACATGGATACATTCACTTGATAAATATCTATTAAGAACCAACCAAGCACTACACACAGATCTAGGAAATGGGAATAAAATGGTGAAAAATACCAAGTCCCTGCTTCATAGACCTTACATTTTAATCAGGGAGACAAATATATAAATAATTGAAAATGTTCATGTCCCATCATTACAGATACTATGAAAAAAATAAAATATGGGACTGGCAGGAAGTAGAGAGAGCAAATTTACAATAGTATTCCATTTAAACCTCAGAACAGGTAGCACCATTAATCCTGGGGCCTGGACCCTAGGCAGAGGCATCAGCATAAACCTCTAGGGGGAAGAGTACATAAAACAGCTAAGAGACAAAATGACAGGGAGTTAGGGGCAGAGTGGTAGCAGATGGAGTCAGATAATTAAGGAAAGATTACAGGGGTGGGCAAAAGTAGGGTTACAATTGCTCATATGAAAAAAATATGTAATACAAGAATAAATAATAATACAAGACTAAAGTGTGTGTTTCATGTACTCACAATAAAAAACCTACTTTTGCCCATACCCTGTATATGAGACCTTGTAGTTCATGCTATGCAGTTTAGATTTTATTTTACTAGCAAAAGGAAGTCACTGGAGGGTTAAAAAAAAAAACATCTTAATAGCATTACTCCGCTAATCCTGTGGAAAATATGCAAAGGCTACTCTTTATCCACATTTCTCTGTTACTTGGTGTTTTTTCATATTTACATGAGTCTGTCTGAGGTTTTAGTATCCCTTGATTTTATCCCAAGACATCTGAAGTCCTTACACAAGTAGGAGAGAGTATCTGTATCATATATACACTTAAACTCAGATGCAGAGAAATTTCTCATTAGCTCTCTTAATTTTGACTGTATATGAATAAACTAGACACCCTGTCATGATTGTAATTAAGAAATATCATACCAAAACTTTAAACTATCTAAAAATTCTACCAACACCTAAAAGAAAAAAAAAAGTCTTTGTATCTCCATTAAGAGCCATTCATATAAAAAGCCTTTTCTATCATGCCTTTGTTCTAATTTTACACATTTACAATAATGGAATTTTGATCCAATTATCAGCATCTGACAGGTTAAAATTCAGTACTAACTTTTCTATGAGAATATTTTTCTCTATAAAAATCTTTCTGAAAACTTTTAAGAGAACTTCCTACCTCTAAAAATGCTATTTATTGGAAGAAAGCCCTATTTCCAAATATCTTCAAATTGGGGAAATCCACAGCAGTCACCAAATTAACAACATCTTTCAGCTCTACTAGATGAAAGAAAGATTTATTGAATTCACAAAACTGTGAACAAATATACCAATGAGTTAAACAAAAGAGCACTTGATGCTACATGTGGTTTAACTTTTTGAACAAAACTTTCTCATCTCCCAGCATATTTTCATCTTCTTTCATCTCTTCATTGAGAAAAATTCTTCCCCAATAGTAGAAATTGCCCTTTCATTAAAAATTTTATGACAGCATATTCCACACAAGACTAAAAGCATGCCTTCTACCTGAATGGTACTAGTGACTAACACTTAATAAGAGATAAAAAATTACTAATTATAAGATGAGGCCAGGATAGATGATGCCAGCTAAAGGAGTATCAGTACCAGGAACATCTTTCTCTTAAATCCTAATAAAATACCTATAAATCTTTCTCTAATGAAAAAAATCTTTCATTGAAAACAAAATCAACATATTAAGTTCAATTATATACAGAAATATTATTTGGAATATTAGAATATTATCACATTAATAACAGGACATGTTATACAGTAAAAAAAATTTAAGCAATACTAAAGTTAAAAACTAATATTAAAATTAAAACAGAATACACATTAGAAATGTAAAACATCAATTAATAAACACTGCTTTATGCTGCAGGCAGAATAATGGTCTCCCCAAAATGTTCAGATATCCTAATTTCTAGAACTAGTGAATATGTTACCTGGCATGGGAAATGGGTTTTTCAGAAGTAACTAAGGACCCTGAGATGATAAGATTAGCTTGGATTATCCAGATGGGCCTAATCTATTCACAGTTCTTAAAAACTGAGGGATGCGAGACTTCCAGCCAAGATGGAGGTGTAGGTAGACACACTCTGCCTCCTCTCACAACCAAAAGGACAACAACAAATTTAAAAACAAAAAACAACCAGAACTGACAGAAAATCGAACTGTATGGAAGTCTGACAACCAAAGAGTTAAAGAAGAAACATTCATCCAGACCGGTGGGAGGGGCAGAGATGGGTATCCGGGCGGAGAGGGCTAACAACAAGACTGAGGTTGGAGGACCAGAATAGGCAAGGTGACAACTGGAGGACTGGGCGGTCCCACATTAGTGTGCAGTTAAACTGGCAGAAACAACTGGGGGGGGGGGGGCACGACAGACCTCGCAACCCAGGGATCCAGCATGGGAAAATAAAGCCTAAAACCACTGACTGAAAACACCTGTGGGGGTTGAGGCGGCAGCAACAGAAACTCCCAGCCTCACAGGAGAGTTCACTGGAGAGACCCACAGGGTCCTAGAATGTACAGAAGCCCACCCTGGGAATCAGCACCAGAAAGGCCCAATTTGCTTGTGGATAGCGGGGGAAGTGACTGAAATCGGGCAGCGAGCAGAGCTAGCGGCACTGTTCTCTTGTAGACTCCTCCCCCACATAACCCTCATACAAGGTCAGGACACAGTCAATTGGGTTGCCCTGCCCTAGTGAACACCTAAGGCTCCACCCCTTACTACATAACAGACATAATAAAACAAACAAAACAAAAAGGCCCAAATGAAAGAACAACTCAAAGCTCCAGAAAAAATACAACTAAGCAATGAAGAAACAGCCAACCTATCATACACACAGTTCACAACACTGGCTATCAAGATGCTCCAGGGACTCACTGGGTATTTCAACAGCATAAAAAAGACCCAGGCAGCAATGAAGGTTGCATTATGTGAAATAAAGAAAAACCCACAGGGAACCAACAGTGACAGAAAGGAAACCAGGACTCAAATCAACGGTTTGGAGCAGAAGGAAGAAAGAAATATTCAACCAGAACAGAATGAAGAAACAAGAATTCAAAAAAAAATGAGGAGAGGCTTAGGAACTTCCAGGACATCTTTAAACATTCCAACATCTGATTCATAAGGGTTCCAGAAGGAGAAGAGGAAGACCAAGAAATTGAAAACTTATTTGAAAAAATAATGAAAGAGAAGTTCCTTAATCTGACAAAGGAAATAGACTAGGAAGTCCAGGAAGCTCAGAGATTCCCAAAGAAGCTGGACCCAAGGAGGACCACACCAAGGTCCATTATAATAACATTACCCAAGATTAAAGATAAGGAGAGAATCTTAAAAGCAGCAAGAGAAAAGGAGACAGTTACCTACAAAGGAGTTCCCATAAGACTATAAACTGATTTCTCAAAAGAAACCTTGCAGGCAAGAAGAGGCTGGAAAGAAGTGTTCCAAGTCATGAAAGGCAAGGACCTACATCCAAGATTACTGTATCCAGCAAACCTATCATGTATTATAGAAGGGCAGATAAAGTGCTTCTCAGATAAGGTCAAGGTAAAGGAGTTCATCACCACACAGCTCATATTATATGAAATATTAAAGGGACTTGTCTAAGAAAAAGATTAAAAATATGAACAGTAAAATGACAATAAGCTCACACCTATTAACAACCTAACCTAAAAAACAAACAAAGCAAACAACAGGGACAGAACCACAGAAATGGAGATCACATGGAAGGTTATCAGTGGGGGAGGGGAAGGGAGAAAGCTACAGAGAATAAGTATCATAAATGGTAGGTAGAAAGTAGACAGGGGGAGGGTAAGAATAGTATAGGAAATGTAGAGACCAAAGAACTTATATGTACGACCCATAGATATGAACTAAAGAGGGGGAATGCTGGTGGAAGGGTATGTGCAGGGCAGAGGGGAATAAAGGGGTGCGGGGAGCAAAACTGAAGGATGCCATTGTTCCCTTAGATTGGAACATGTCAAAGAAGGTGAGTGGCCTCTAAAAGCTGGAAAATGGCTGGAAAAGAACAGAAAAAGGACTCTCCCCTAGAGCCAGAAAAGAATGCAACCCTGTCTTGACTTGAGTCCAGTAAAACCCACGTCCAACTTGCAATCCCCAAAGCAAGTGTTGTTTTAAGCTACTATGTTTATGGTAACTTGTCATGGGGCTTACAAAGCTAACACACCACTTAACAAACAAACACATAGAGTTAGCATCATAAAAGAGGGAAAGGAAAAAATTTTAAAAACTGCAGGAATAGTGAGGAACAATATGGAACAAATTAAGTTAAATGCATACCTTATATTTAACATTCACTCAACAAATATTTATTGAGTCAGACACTGTACTGAGCACAGAAAGTAATATAAAAATGTAAAATAATAGTAAACAAAATCCCTGGCTTTATAGTACCTAAGTGTCCACTATAGTAAATTGCAAATGGATTGAAGACTTGAATAATTTCTTCCCACCCTTTAAAAAATAGTTTTAAAAAAGAGAGGGAGTAATAAGATACTTTATCACACCTGTTCCTATATTCTGGGAACATAACTTTTTAAGTTTTTAAGCCACAAAAGAAATTACCCACTTATGCCCCTACAAAATATTCAAGGTTGCTATTATATCAAAATTCTGAAAGATAGTGAAAAAAGATGACAAAGAGTCAGATAAATCTTTCTCCATGTTAAAAATAGCCTGATTTTCTATTGATGAGTTATAGGAGCCCCTTATATGTTCTGTATATAAATGCTTTTAGGACCCATGTGTTTTACAAATATTTTTTCCCAGTCTGTGTCTTGTCTTTTCATTTTCTTAATAGTATGTTTTGGGAGCAAAAGTACTTAATTTTGATGAAGTCCAATTTATTAACTTCTTTTTTTTTTCATGTCCTAAGAAACAGTTCCATGTGTTATGTGTGTGTCCTCCCTAAGAAATAATTTTGCAACTCAAGCTCACCAACCCCCTTCCAAAAGGAGAAAGTAGTAAAAGATTTGAACACTTTACCAAAAATACATGGATGGCAGAGCATAAAAAGTATGCTCAATACCATTAGTCAACTGAGAAAAGTACATTAAGACCTCAATGAGATACCACTACATACCTAGTATAATTGCTACAACTGAAAACTGGCAGTACCAAATTCTGATGAGAATGTGAAGAAACTGGAACTGCTGGTAGAAATGCAAAATGGTTTAGCTGTTTTGGAAAATACTTCGGCAGTTTCTTAGAAGGTTGAGCAGATGCTTGCCATGTCACCATACCATACCATTCCTAGGAATTTATCCAAGATATTGCAAGCATACCCACCCACACAAAGACCTATCTATGAATGTTTACAAGAGCTTTATTTTCAATAGCCCAAAACTAGAAACAACACAAATTTCCACGAACTGGTGAAGAGACAAAGAAACTGTGGTTCATCATACAGTAAAATAATTCTACGCAATAAAAAGTGACAATTAACAATTACAACAACATGGGTGAATCCTGAATGCATTATGCTATGTGAAAAAAGCAAGAAACAAGTACCATTTATATGACATTCTGAAAAACACAAGACTACAAGGACAGAAATCAGAGCAGTCACTGCCAAGGACTGTGGGTATGTGTGGTTGGTCAGGAGACAGGGTTGAGAACAAAAGAACACAGGGAAACTTTTTAGTGCAGGAAAAATGTTCTCTTTTTTATTTTGGTGGTACTTATGAAAGAGCATACATTTGTCACAATTCATTTACAATGAATTTCACTGTGCTAATTATACCTCAACAAATCTTACTTAAAATAGAAAAAAGATTAGTATCAATAGTTTATAAGAAAACAATTAACAGAAAATGAGTAACAGGCATACAGAAATAACCACTAGATTATTCTGTTTCTAACCCTCACCTTTTCATGCTATCTTAACACCCACCCAGTCTTTCACCTTGTCCTGTCCCACCTGACTTAAGCATCGCATTGAATACAAACTCCATCTCTCCACCCGCCCTACTCTATGGCTTTATGGGCTCTACTCCAAACATACCTCTTAAACTGACTGCCTCCAATTTACACTCAAGTCAGAACACACTTCTTGCTCTTTTTCCCCCCTTCCAGGCACACCTAGGCACAGGGCTTTTCCTTAGACATGCTGATGTTTCTGCTCAAAGCTTTCCTCCTTTCTCCATTCATCTAACCACTCCTCAGACATGTTTTATGCAGCTCTGTACTGCTAGCGAAGAGTTTCATTCTAGGCACATAGTGGGTTCCAGTGCTCCACACAGCTTCATCCCCATGCTCAATGTTCATTCCACCAGTAAATGAATTACATTTTTCTTCAAAGCTAATACTGAGCCACTTAACGATGTGTCAGGAATCGTGCTAAGCAATTACAGGTATTATCTCATTTAACACTTAGAAAACTCAGTTAGGTTCTATTATTCCCTTCATTCTATAGATGAAGACACTGAAACACGAAAAGAATAGGTGACTTGTACAGGATCACACTGCTAGTAAGTGGTGTAGCAGGCACATAAATCTATGCAATCTAGTTCCTGAATCAGGCTCTTAACTACTATGACAAACTAATTTTTTATAATTCAACAGGCGAAAAATGTACCCATATAGGTAAATTAGAAGAGGCCTTAAAAAGATCATAGATCTAGGAAGGTATAAATATGAATGGGCTTTTAAATGTACAGGTCATTGTATTATGGTAAAGCCTTTTTGAAAATTAAGAGTAAGATAAAAACCTAATATGAAAAGAAGAAATATTAGAACACATGAAGTAGTGAAAAACAGGCCAGTTTTTCTCAAGCTTTGCCCTCAATATCAATGTCACTATTATTGTGACATTGTTTCACTTCATAAATTTATTTACCTTTTACAATATGGTCTATAACAGAAATATTCTCAAATACAGTATCTTTCAAATGCTGTTTTATTTATACATAAAGTCTCCAAAATTAAAGTGTGCACTTTTGAAATGGTTATTGTGCTGTCTGGCTTTTCAGGATCAGACTAGCCTGCCTGAAGGATGTTGAAACCACTGCAAATCAACTGAGCAACAGCCCCTGAGATAAGTGGACACCTGCCTTAAAGCAAAGTTTTGTCTGGCTCTCCAGAGAAAATGTGCATCTGTCTGCAGGGCTCACAGCCTGCACATCAGGCAGCTTTGTCGTCTACATATTTTTAACATCAAATTATATATTCTGCTGTGAACTGCATGTTTTAGAATGTTACAGCATGTACATTAATTTGCAGTTTATTTAGGATTTCTAAAGAAATTTTACAGTTACTACAAAGATAAGCCTAATGAGTCAATACCAAGACCAAGTTCAAATGTAGTCCTCATTTATTAACACAGAAAATCCATACAAAATGTACAGGTTTTGTAAGCATGCTTTCCTGTAACAGGGTAAAAACCCTAAGAAATGTTATGCCTATTAATAATGGCTACTGCAATAATTGAGAAATAACAACAGCATGATAAAAACCCAAGCAAATAAATATTATTTCACCCATCTATCCCTAACACAACTCCTAACTGATGGACACAAGTGTTTTTCCATAAGAACCTTTATAGAGAAATTCCCAACTAATCAATCTCCCTGTGGTGTAGGGCCCATCCCACCCCATTCATTCTCCAGGAGGCTGGAAATATTCTCCGCTCAAACCCAGATATCTTGCCTCAAAAACTAGAATGTAAGCTCTATGAAGACAGTATCTTTGATGATTTTATGTACTACTGCACACCTACCACCTGGAACAGTAGCTAGCACGTAGTAGGCACTCAGTACATACTTGCCAAATTTAAAGAAGAATAATGCAGCAGCCCCAGGATCTGAAGCCAAACATTCTGAGTCCTGAAGTCTATTTTTTTTTCTACCAGACTTTATCAGAGAACATCCTGCCTTTTGGTTGTTCTAAAGGAAACTTTTCTGCCAACAAATGAGCAGAAGGGAAGGAAAAGAATGTTCAGTAGGTATAGTCACAGGATCATGAAACCACCTAGAGCTAGACACAGAGTAAGCAACTCAAACAATAGGGAAGAGATGATGCTGCATGAAAACTCATTCCAAGTGGATGGTTAACCATAACTATCTGCCAGAGGAGAAATGAAAATTTTCACAATAATGTAAAATGTTCTAAGATAGTGAAAACACTGTGAAGATCTTGAGTGGTTACCTACAAATACATATAATTTAGACATGAAATATAAACTTCATTTAATTATTCTAGAAAAAAAGTTTGGCTGAGAATGTTATTTTTATCCAAGACATCTACATTTTAAATCTGTCCTTTCCCCTCTCCCAATGTGAAAAATAATCAGCCCTGTGCTCCAGAATGGGAGGTTCCTGCCACCAAAGCCAGTTCTGGACCTAGATGTTGGTGGGTTTTACTTCTATTTTCTTTCCATGCATCACCACACAAATAATGTTACTCACAACTAGATAGTCTCAGGAAGCAGCAAGACACATAATGAAAAAGGCCCAGAGTTCAAAATCACCAATTATTATGTGCCCTCTACATGTTGCTATCTCTGATTATGAAAACAAATCAAATACCCCATTTCTACAGGCTGATATTGATGGAAATTAACATGTTACAGTAGTAATATCCTTCTTACTTATTAAATAAATACCTTGTTAAATGCTATGAGCATTTGCAAACAGAGGATAGCATGTCTTTTAACTCAGGTGTGCAATAAGCATCTTGCTCACCCACTGATCCCCAATATAGACCATATTGTAACGGCAGCTTTTTATTTCAATCACCTGGTTGATAGAACTGACACATTCTCCCTGTATTGTGGGGTGAAAGAGATAAATCCTAGCAGGAGGGTAAAACACAGAATGCAGTTACAGCTGTTCTTCCTTCCACCCCTATCTACACCCTCCATCACAGAAATTCTGTTTGGGAAAGTCTGTGAAGGAGTAACAGTTTTCACCCAGTCTGGAAATCAAATGTGCGACACAATTCCAAACGTCCTGCTAAAAATAATTTCCAAATCACTGAATTTAAACATCTTCATGTTTTTTCACACTTCAGAATTGTTTTTTTCTTTAATTCATTTCTTTATTTCAATGTAACTCATTTTATTTCATAAGCTTTCTGATTTTATAGCAATACTAACAATTCTACTCAGAAATAGTCTCTCCAAACACCAATTATACATGATTTTGGTTTCCTACTCCAGATTTTTTCCCCGAAACTCTTGGTTCTGTGGACATAATTTTTATGAGTGTGTTATGCCCTGGCCAGTGTGGCTCAGTTGGTTGGTTATCATTCCTTAAAGCAAAAGGCTGCTGGTTCAACTCCTGGTCCGGGCACATGCCTGAGTTTCAGGTTTGGTTGCTGGTCAGGGCACAGAGAGAAGACAACCAAAAGATGTTTCTCTCTCACATCCATGTTTTCTTTCCCTGTCTTTCTCCTTCCCTACCCCTCTCTCTCAAAAAATTTAAAAAGAGTCCGTTATGATAGATGTCATCTTTCTGTTGCAGAAATCTGCTCTATAAAATGGTGTTGACAAAGAATAATTATATAGTTTAATAATAAATGCTGAAAAGAGAATTAAATTACAACTGTAAAACATTTCCACTGATAGTATGATTCAACTTTTGTAAACTTTTCACCATATACTGATTTTAAATTAAAATAAAACCCTTTTGTAGGTATTAATTTGTAATTTTTAATTTCTAAAAATCAGAAAATACTGATGTTCAACAATTAAGAACAGTTAAGTATAACATGGCATATCCTTCAACAACATATTAATGAATTTAAAATGGTTAAAAACCTCATGTAATAAAAGCTTATAGAAAAATATGACAAAATAGTCTGGAGAGTGTAATTAAGTAAAATGCACAAAGATCAAAAATCTGAAGAGGATAAGCAAGGTTACAATTATGATGTTAGGGTGATGGAATCATGAATTTGCTTTCTATTCACTTTTTTAACAATGTATTCCTAAGTTATTTTTATAAAGAAGCAAAATGAAACCTAAAGAAGTTTAAAGGCACTACAGTGAGACTAGGGGACAGAACAGAAAGGGTGCTAGAGTGAACGAGAAACAGCGGTTAGCTGTTATAGCCGTGGGTTCACGTTATCCCTGAAAATCATCTTCCACATTAAAAGCACTGGGGGTCCTCGCCTGCACTATCCTGAGACTCTCCCCTGCATCCTAACATAGCTCAAGCTCTTTATTGCACACAATGGAATTCAAGAAAATGTGACCATATGCACAGAGAGAAGATGTTTTTGCCATACTAAAGAAACTCTACTATTCCGGTAACTCAATTCCTTGAGATGAACTCTAAGAGGAATCCCAAGCTTTTACCACATTCCCTCTGTAAAACCAAATTCTAACTAGTTTCCTACTTCCCCAACACAGCAGGATGATGTTTATAGAGAAAGTCAGCCTGACATGAAAAGATAACTCAGGACTCCACCTCATTTCATTCCTTAAACCAAGAGAAATCAAAATGTAAACAAAACAAATGATGAAAAAAATACTAAAGTTCCCAAACATTCTGGTTCTGTTTGTTTAACACGAGAATGTTTGTTCAAAGATTATTAAATCTGCTAGTGGGGCAAGAACTTCACAGAAGAAAACAAGTTTATTACACTGAGAATACAGTATAAGAACCTGTCAATGGTGTATCAAATAAGGAAAAATCCAATAAATTTCAATCCAGGTGTCAATTATTCATACAATTTTTTTCTACAAGCATACAATACTTTTATATTTTTGAAAAACTAAAAAAGACTTTTAAAACATTACTCCTAAACACACTGAGCAGAGCTGCAGCAGAATGTTGGAAAGGATGAAGCACCATCGTGTGCTCAACAAATACTGAGTGACTGGGCATTTCGTGAACAGTGACGGCCACAAGAATAAGGAAGACAGTAGACCGCAGACTCCTGATTTCACAGAGCTGACTGCCCAACAGGGAAAACAAGTATGCCAACAATTAAAATACAAGGGAAGATGCTTTCACTCAGTCAGTCAGTCACCCAGCACTTAACAGAGTGCCTACTGTATGTTAGGCATTGTGGGAAAGGCTTAAGAAACCCGATGAGGGTTTTTAAAAAATTGAACAGCTGTCATCATGAAGCTAATAATTTAAATAGAGACGTAGGCTTTATTGAAAAAAATCACGTAAGTTAACCCCAAAATCACAACTCTGTGAAAGGCTGAGAGAGCAAATGACAAGCAACTGCACACGGTGAAGGGGACCCAGAGATAGGATTACTGAGGACTGCTCAGGGACTGCCAGAGAAAGCTCTACAGAATGGCAACATTGAAATCTCTACAGAATGGTGATAGTGAAACTGAGGCTTGGGGATGAAAACAAGGAGAGTGGAACATTCCAAAAAAGGCATCTATGTACTGGGAGACGACAAGTAATTTAATGCAGTGGGAAAATTATAACAATATAGCAATACCAGACAGGCAGACAAAGGCCAGGTAATTTATTAAGAGACTTAAATTCCATGCTATGACTTATTTACTGTTAGTTTTGGTGTTGTTGTTGTTGTTGTTGTTTTTAATGAGAAAATCTAGGACATATTTTTGTGCTAAGATGAAAAAGTTATAAAGACATGAAAAAGTTTCACAGCAATAGGGGAAGTACATTGAGGATGGTTTTAAGCGTAGCATAGCTTGCAAGTAATGCAGAAATAGAAAGTAAAATGTGGAGTTATTACATGTTTTAACAAAAGAACATCTTCTCTTTTCTCTAGCAGGTACAAGCTTACCCCTATGATACTCAGTCCTTTAAGGTAGTCCTGACGAGGCTGGGCTTGAGGAACACATCCCGCTAGCACTATTTTCTTGTTCTCCTCTTGAGCTTTTCTAGAAGATAGAAAGAAGAAGAGCGTGAATTCTTTTGCTTGTAGGTATACCTGTGGAAACTGATGTTAGTGCATGTTAGTTCTCTAAATAATAACAAGCCCATCTAGCATGAAACTGGATTTTCTTATGGCTGTTTAAAGAAAACCTATTATAATAAGACTCCTGTATGTGTCTGTTTATCAGGCCACAGATGTTATGGTATAGGAAGTATTTAGAAATGACTGAATGAATGAAGGAAGGAAGGAAGGAAGGAATGAATAGGCAAAATATAAAATACAATTTTAACAGCACCTGTGTTTCATTTCAATAACTTAGAGTACTTTGGTACAATTTTTCCACTTGGAATCCCCAAAAAAACTTATTAACAGAATCAAAAAGATCTGACTTCTGTAGATTGCTTAACATATCCAAGAGAGTAATTGCCTGCCTCTGCCATCTGGTTTTACTTTTTTATCTGTAACAAGCACATCACTGCACACAAATGGTTTTCTTGTAATAAATGTGAAATACCTTATCAAACAAAAAAATCTTTCCATTTACATTAACAATCTATACAAAGAAGTAACATCTGGTTTCCTCAAGAACTGCAGCCATAACACACAAAATCTCTGCCAAACATCCAACAGAGTCTATGAGGTCACCAATATTTAAATCCAAATAAAAAGCCTGCTTACTATAAAGCAATTTAATTAATTATTAAGTACCTCTAAGACATGATGGTGAGTGTTTAAGGAACCAGAATGGAGGAAGACATGTGCCTTGTACTCAACAATCTTCTGGTTTATAATAGATAAAATGTAAAAGGACCTAAGCAACACAGCATCATCAAAAACAAACAAACAAACAAACAAAAAACACCCTCAGTGACCAAAAGATGTACAGGCAACATATCATGGAGAAAAAAGAATAGGCACCTAGGAAAAGGCACTAAAGAGTTTCACCAAAAAACCAGGGAGAATTGTAAAGGGAAATAGAAGTTGGAGAGGATGAAAATGGAGGCAGAGATTGCTCTGGTGGTTGTTTCACCATGCACAAAGACAAGAAGAAAGAAAGCAGAAAGAAAGTATTTTATTACAAAAAGAATTTCTATATCAGGGAGACTGATAGGGCCCATTTGTAAGAGCCCCGGATGGTATTTACTTTAGTGGGCAATGGGGAAATCTCTCAAGTATGAGTGGCAGAGTAGACACAGAGCAGAGCCCAAGTTTGAGAACATGACACTGGTGAGAAGCTGTAAAATTAAATAAAAGAGAAAAAGAAGCCAAGAGATTGGGAAATTAAGTGAAGACCCTTGACAAAGGGATATGAGGACCTGAATGTATGTGGAAGATTCACCATAGAGAGAAAAACAGAGAGACAGACAGATAAGGAGGAAGGGGCGGGGGGTGGGGAGGAAGAGGAAGAGATGATTAAAGACAACGCGATTAGTTCTCTTTCTAAAATTTACTTGGAAAACCTCAAGAAAGAATCAAAAGTGATGCCAAGATCTTCAGTCTAGGGCATGTATTAGCAAATGTTTTCTATAAAGGGTCAGACAGCAAATACCTTAGGCTTTGCTGGTCATAAAACTTTAACTCTGCCACTGGAGAGCAAGAATAGCCATACACAATACTTAACCAAAAGGGTGTGTGTCTGTGTTCCAGTAAAACTTCATTTCTAAAAACAAGCAGCAGGTCACATTTGACCCAAAGGCCAGAGTCTGCTGATCCCTAACCTAAGAAAATAAAAAGGTAGCCTTTAGTTGTCAGGAAAAGATGGCTGAGAATTGGAATAGCAAGTAAGAAATTCACATAGGACACTAAAGCTGAGGACCTACTAATGCCTATCTAGTCTCTGGAAATGCAATTCAGCTGGCTGGGAGTGAAGCTTGGGGTAGATTTTAGATTCCAAAATGAGAATCCAATTGAGTACAAAATTTTAATGTTGTTTAGAGATGTGAAAATATTTCTATAGGATTAAAATATTGGTGTGGAAAACAAAAAAGAGGTAACATCACCAATATCATTATACCAACAATAATAATCATGGTTAGCATCTATATGGCACTTCGTCAAGGTAACCATTTTACATAATGCACCTGAAAACAGTACAGCCGAAATACAACAACTGAGAAAAAAAATGTTCCGATGACAGTATAAACATTAGATAGGGTCATAAAACAGCCCAAGAATGATTTTAAGGGAGTGAGCAGAATACCAGAAAATAAAGCTTCAAAATAGAGATGCTTCATTAAGTCACTTATTTAAAATATTATTGATGCTTTTACTGACTTTGGCTTTAAAATGTGAAAATAGACCAGAATTATAACCTAAGCCAAAACACATACCCCAGTTATGGAATATTAATGCCACAATTTATATGTGACCAAATAAAGTAGCAAAAGCTTTAAGGCAATTTCTCAAAGAGTATTCTTGTTCTGAACATTCCCTTCTTACATCCTATTCCTTTTGTTTAGTGAGTTTTGTTCAGGTTAATAAAAGCCAGAAAAATCTTTAGAAACATATCCAGCACAAGCATGTTTTTAAAACCTCTATCTTTCAAAATATAAATGCTGATAAAAATAATTCCTTAAGAAATTTTAAAATAGTATAAATTTCCATGTCTTCATTTTTAGATAACCTTGAAGTGTTAATTAAAATGAAAATTGAATATAAAGTTAATTCCTTAAAATCATTAATATTTTCTTGAGACATATTTCTAAATTGAAAGAGAAATAGCCTGGTCTAGAGTGTTAACTTGAATAATATAGAAAACAAAGAAATATATCCCTTTTTGCCAAAAACCAAATGCAAACAATAATTTGTACAGGATCTTAAAATTCACAGTATCAGAGAAAACACACAAGGATGACAATATCATTCCTTTTTTCCACAAATGAGAAATTAATATTTGAGAAGGAGCCATGTTCAGGGCCCAAAGTTCCACTCTGTGCAATCAGTGGTGGAGCTGTGATGAGTCCCCAAGATCTACTGGGTCCTTGGGTATTATGTTTCCATTATATTTCAGAACATAAATCAAATGAGTTTTGATTGTGTAATAAACTCTGGAACAAACTTTCAGAGTTTATTACACAATCAAAATTTCTAAAACAGCATAGAAATTTAGAGAGACTATAATGTATCAAATGTCTTCAAACTAGAAACATAAATTAGTATTTGACAGTTCTTGTTTTCCTGAGTCTTGTGAACAAAATAACAGTCTAATAGAAAAGGAATAAATTCATGCGTATATCAAGAAAAACATAGGCTCTCTACAAGTAGCAGGTAAGAAGGAAATGTTTCTCCATGTTTATTTCTCTTATTCCTTTTCTCTTCCATGCCAATTGACATTTAATCTATATAAAATACAATAATGTCTAATCTTCAACCAAAATTTGTGTTCATGACTGTTTTAAAATATATATGATTTTTATTTCTAAATATGTATTAATATACTCCTAAAAACTTCCTCACAACACCAGAAAGAGGGTGAAATCAGTCTGCTTCTGTACAAAGCAAGCATACTCTTAACTACTCTGCATGCGATTAATGTCTGCATTCAAATATTCAAGTGAGAGGATACTTATTTTAAGTGTTTATTTATGTGTAGGCATGGAGCTATGTGAAATGCATAAAAAACATCACAGCACATTATGCAACAGAAAACAACTAAGGATCTGTGGTTGTGACATACTTCAATAACTCTGATGTCCTTCCTGAATTGTGGAACAACCAGTGAAGAAGGAAATAGTTTGTCGTGACAATGCAACTCTGTCCTGACAGGAGTTGTCAGGACTTGTTGAGTGAGGTGAGGAGCTACCAAACACTGAAAATAAAGTAACTCCAAGACTTGACGGGATTCACTAATTTGAAAAAAAAAATCCAAGCAGATGTATTAAAATGTGTAACCTGAGATATCTTCATACATTCAAATCCAAAGTACTGGAATGTAATATAATCTCGGGAACACAAGGCTGAACACTATCTTAACCAACACTTTATGGGGCACATTTTATGCCCCATGAGAAGAAAGAATGTAGTCTTCATTGCACCTAGAAAAGCAGAGTCCAAAGGGTAAAAGTTTCTCAACATCTGTAACAGTGGCAAACAGAGCAGTCACCTAAGGCAGACAAAAACCAGTCATGAAATCCCCACTTGATTCAGTAGCTTTCCTTTGTATTGTGCTTGCTGCCAATACAAGTTCTTGAGTTCGCCTATGAAAATTACTATTTATTAAGTCAGTAGTTCAGCATTTCATTTTTTCATTCTATCCTGCATTTACACATCACATGCCAGACACACATACACACACACACAAATAAATAAATAAAAAGATAGTCACTGATCTCAAGGAGTTCACAGTCTAGTGAGAAAAGGAAGAAATGGGCCTTAGAACCCAGGTTTTTGCATGAAGGGAAAGAAGAGAGATCTGGAGGTAGCAAGGAATGCTGAGGTAGCCCTGTAGGAGAACCTGTATGCACTCCTGTAGAGACCTAAGGGTAGCCGGGTGTGAAGGAGAGGCAGCTTTCTCTGAAAGCAGGTATATAACCCTGACACCAACCAGATGAGGTCCCTGAGGGACCAGATCAGGGGTACAGGGGACGCTGAGCAAGGCAGACCAGAAGTGTCATCCTTATCCTCATCCTCCTCCACCACTACCACCACGACATCCTGTCACTGTGCTTTCATGTGCTCTGTGTACCAAGAGTCTGTGAATGATTGCATTTGAAGAAAGGATTCTGTGACTTTAATTTAAGGGGAAAAAAGTGAGAACAGAACATAGACTTTTTTTTCCAGCTTCACTGAGGTATAAATGACAAGAATATAGAATTCTATGAATAAGTTAAGGATTTAAAGAAAGCTGGTTCACTATAGAAAGGGAGTTTCAATGAGAAGTATAAGAAAGTTTTAAAAAGCTATAGGGGATACAAGTGATGAGGGAAGGGGGTGAGACCAAAGACAGGAGGGATAGGCAGAAGTACAAGGAAGTACCTCCTGCAGAAATCCAAAACTGGGTGACTGGTGCTTCCATGCTGGGTAGAAACTAAGAAACACGGCAGAAAGCACTGGGTAGGCCTAACTAGCTTCATGGCTTCAAAGGGAACCAAGTGCAGAGAATGAGAATGACTCCTTAGGCTAGAGTAAGAGGCTTCTCTCTGAATTCTGCCGGGCTAACCACTAAAAGTCATTCTCCCTAGAAGTCAGGAAATTAGCATTTCCCCAGGTTGAGGGACAGGGACTGCACGTGTGGGAACCCTTGTAATTCTAGGATGCTGGCTGCTGTTGACCATGGTCTGATGTGCCTCCATGAGAAACTGAACTGGTGAATGTGGTTGTTACAAGTTCACTCCCTGGGTCCATTTATCTCTAGGTTCTAATTTATGAAATCAAGTTTCTGAACCTGCAAAACTTGAGGTTTGTACCCTAAAAACATTGACAGCACCTACTTATGTCATCTGGAAAGCCAGCTTGTCTCTATGACATGTTTCCACTCCTCTGAAACTGAAACTTCCATCCTGCAAGGTAACCAAGCATACACACTCTCTGGTTTCTAAGCCCGTGGCTGAAAAGTTGTATCTGAAGTTCCAAACGCCATAGGTTTGTTCTTTGATGATGCAGAAATTCATCATCAAGACATGCGTGCAAGTTAATGGTAAATAAATTAATGGCCAGTTGTTCTTTCCAAAAACCTTGGAATTTTTCTTAATAACGTCGTCTTCTCTCACACCCAATCCATTAGCAAATCCCTCTGACTGTACCTTGGAAGTATGTCCATGTTCAGCCACTTTTTACTACCTGTATGGCTACCATTGCGGTTTAAGCCACTAACATTTCTCCCCTTCTTCCTTCCACCTTTGTTCCCTTATAGTTTAGTCTTAACACAGCAGCCAAAGTGACTTTTTAAAATACGAACCAGGCTACAGCACCCCTCTCCCTCAAAGACTTCTCATTGATTAAAAGTCAAAAATCTCAGAGATGGCCAAAGCGGCTGGCTCTCCACTACCTGAGCATTCCGCCTTCCCTGCTTCCCCGCATCTCCTGTAACTGCACTACACTTTTCCTCAGAGTCTGCTCCACCTACATAGGCCTTCTAAGTCTTCCTAGAAAATGGCAGGCAGACTCCCACATTAGGCCTTTGCACTTGCCATCTCCTCCACTAATAATACATTTTAGCCTAAGTTTGCTCATGCCTCACTTCCTTTCATCTGCCAAGTCTTTGCTCACAGGACATCTTCTGCCCCTGTTTTAAACTGACATACCATAGTTGCACCATGATTCTCACTGCTGCTTTTTTTTCTTCACACTACTTTTCACCTTCTCATATGCTATATAATTTTCTTAACTTTTTATAGTCTGTCCATCGCATGCCACCCCCACAGAGTGTGATTTTGGTGTGCTTTGGTTCACAAAAGTATTAATAGACTTAGAACACAGCCAGTACATTGTAGGAGCAAAAAAAAAAAGGGAAATGGGAGGCATTCCAAATCTAGCCACAAAGGAGGAGCTACAGGAAGGAGGGCGTGGGCATATAAAGGAATACCACAGTCATTTGAGAAACACAGTAATGAAGTGAGTAAGAGCACAGGCTCTGGGTCCAGACTGCCTGGGTCCAAATACAGGCTCTCTTCTGTTTAATATGTAATTGTAGGTATACCAATTATCTCACCTCTCTGTGCTTTAATTTCTGCATTTGTAATAGAAGTTTCTACCTCATGAAGTAGTTGTGAGAGCTAAATGTGTTAGTAGATGAAATGCACTTTTAAAAGTGTTAGCACATAGTAAACACTTTTATAAATGTTTACTATTATTTAAAAGAATTATGAATATCTACAAATACTGACATGAATATGTGTGTACAATACATGAGGTTATACAGAACACAAAATTAAACTTTCGGTCAAGATGGCAGTGTAGGCAGACACGGCTCACCTCTTCCTACAACCACATCAAAATTACAACTAAAATAGTGAACAACCAGCAATCAGAAGTGTCAGAAATTGAGTTGAATGGAAGTCTGACAACAAAGGAAATAAAGAAAACACATCCATCCAGGTTGGTAGGAGGGGCACAGACATAGAACGGGCTTGTCCCTCACCCACATATAATGAATAAAATTTTGGGAGGAACATCTTGGGAAGAAGGAGTCCAAGCCCCACACCGGGCACCCAGCCCAGGGGTCCACTGCCAAGAAGACAAGTCCCCACAACTTCTGGCTGCAAAAACCACTGGAGATTGAGTCACTGGAAGAAACTTCTAGAGCCCCAAGCAGTTCCTCTTAAAGAACCCCCATACAGACCCACCTACTCACACTCACTCCCACTAACCTCCAGCACTGGGGTAGCAGCCAGAAAGGCACCAGTGATACACAGGGAGACACTGTGGTATCTGGCATCGAGGTGAGTGGAAGCCATTGTTCGTTTCTAAACTCTCCCCCGACACAACCTATAAGCTGGTCCATGTCTGAGACTCCATCAACCTGGCTAACACTGTCTGACCAGCCATGAAGATCTCCAGAGACTCTGCCCCACCTGACTTACCAGCCCACTCAAGCTGCTGTTCCATATGAATGGCTGAACTTGGCTCATGCTTCACAACTTCCTAAATCCTCTCAAGCAGGCAACAGCTGGCCTCAGTGAGCAGCAGGCAGGCACTAGCAGCAGCTAGCCTAGAGTCACAGCTTGCCTAGGCCTAGGAATCTCCAAGTCCAGCACAAGCAGCAGCCATCTGAGATTGCTCCAGCAGGGTGGCCCAGGGCAAAACACAGGTGGGGTCAGACCTTGACCTGTACTACCTGGGAAAACCCAAAGCCAGAGCACCTAGTGGGCAGCTACACACCACATAAGAACACCACCAGCTACCCCTGCACAGCTGATCTTCCATGGGGGGCAGTGGTTGGTGGTCAGTGGTCATCACCCAGTCCTTGCCACTGACTGGCCTGGGTAAATCCCTCCCATTGGTCGGCCAACAGCGACCAAGGCTCAACTACAAGAGGAGGGTGTACTCAGGCTACATGATGGGTACACCTCAAAAAACCCAGCTTAGGTGATAGGAAAGGCTGTGCCACTGGACCCTACAGGACACTTACTACATTAGGCCACACTACCAAGACACAGAGTCAAAGCTGCTCTACCTAATACATAGAAAAAAACACAGGGAGACTGTCAAAACGAGGAGACAAAGAAGCATGGTCCAAATGAAAAAAGAGATCAAAACTCCAGAAAAAGAGCTAAACGAAATGAAGATAAGCAATCTATCAGATGCAGAGTTCAAAACACTGGTTGTAAGGTTGCTCAAAGAACTTTAGTGAGGGCCTCAGTAGCATGAAACAGATCCAGTCAGAAAAGAAGGATTCACTAGTCAAAATAAAGAACAATTTACAGGCAAACAACAGTAGAGTGGACAAAGTTGAGGGTCAAATTAATGATATGTAACATAAGGAAGAAAAATACAACCAATCAGAACAACAAGAAAAAAGAAGCCAAAAAAATAAGGATAGTAAAGCAGTCTCTGGCACAACTTCAAGAGGTCCACCATTCACATCACAGTGGTGCTGGAAAGAGAAGAGAAACAGCAAGAAATTGAAAATCTATTTGAAAAAATAATGAAAGAAACCTTCCCTAATTTGGTGAAGGAAATAGATATTCAAGTCCAGGAAGCACATAGACTCTCAAACAAGATGGATGCAAGGAGGCCCACTCCAAGACACATCACCATTAAAATGCAAAAGGTTAAAGATAAAGAGAGAAATGAAAAAGCAGCAAAAGAAAAGAAGTTAGTTACTTACAGGGGAGTTCCCATAAGACTGTCAGCTGATTTCTCAAAAGAAACTTTGCAGCAATCTTGGCTGTATGTCCCTACTTTTATGACTTTGTATAATTCTTGTCAATCCCTTCTAGCCTGCAAAGTTCCTTCCTTCCTTCCTTCCTTCCTTCCTTCCTTCCTTCCTTCCTTCCTTCCTTCCTTCCCTCCTTTCTTCCTTCCTTTCCTCTTCTTCTTCTTTTATTTTTGGTGCGTAATGATCAGTGTCTTTACTTCTAAAGCATACATTAGACTCACTATATATTAACATCAAAATAGGCTATCTAGAATGGAGTCATTTTTTTAAAAATCCAAATTCTCACCTTTTTTTAAGATCCAAAATGGCATGAAATCAAACTATACAATGCTATGAATAGTATAACTGCTCTACTGTATAATAACTATCTTTGTTAAATAAAGAATTAAGAAAACAAAGAAGACACTCATAAGACTATTCTTAAAAGCCTGACATGAAAACAGGGCAAAGGAAAGAATTCACCAACAGCTGCGGTAAGGCATCATCCCAGGACTGTGACCACTTAGGATGATGTAGATGCCATAACCCTCCCTATATACATTCCACACTTGCACTAGATAACTTCAAAGAGCTTCCCAACATTAGTAAAGCTCCTTTTGAATAGGAACTTTTCCCAAATGAACATATTTTAACATAATGGTCAATATTCTCTATAATATTCCTCATAAGTGGACATGTGACTTCTGCTTTACTTCTTCAGAGGCAAGGAGTTCATTATTTCAAAATTTTCTGTTTAATTACTTAACACCTGTTTTCACCCATATGTTCTTATCATTATACTCTACTTCAGATAGCTTCAAATCACGCATCCAAATTTGCCTCCTTTATCTCCCAAAGCTTTATCCTCTACACTGGTCTTATCCCAAATCATGTTTGGTCAAAAAAATGTGTAACCATTCTAAAGGAAATGTTTCTACAATACATGACATGCTTACATTTCTTATCTGTGTGTGTATATATGCATGTATATATTAGTCTGTTCATAAAGATGCAGTCATGTAATATAAAAAACAGAGATATTTATTGAAGAAGATACAAGAAACATTGTACATAGGATAATGATGCCTCAGCCCCCTTCAAAGTAGGCACCTTGGGACCTCACACAGATCTTTGTTGATTGCAGCCCATACATGTTGAACATTCTCAGGTGTTCTGCTTGTTGCAGGCCTTCTAGAACACGGGTCCCTTTCAACAGATTCTCAACCATTGTTGAAGTGCTTGGGCACACTTTTATTTACACTGCACTCATTGCATCGTCCCTGAAAGCCTTCTAAATTATTCGAATAGTTTCCACAGAGGAATGTTCAAGCCTAACACACAAAATTTGACGCAGATTCATTGCTCACTCGCTCAGTCATTTTGAATGTGACAGCCACACAGTACATATGCTCCCTCAACAACATCTACCACACCAACTGACTAATACAGTGAAGTCATCATTGTTCACTCATGCTCATTCCAGTCCACTCTCCTTGGCTGCCAGGTTACACTAACATCACACAAACCATTCTCATTACATTAACAATGGCTGGACTCTTTCCAGACAGAGCTCACATAATATACAGGGTCCAGAAGAATTAAGGCTTATTTGAGTGTGGTTGGTAGAGTACATGAATGTCTCACACAAAATGGACAGCAATTTGAACCATTTCACCTAAAATGTCATAATATGCTTGAGTATGATATTGCTATGTTACAGAATCACATGCTTACAAATATGTAATAAGATTTTGTAATAAAAAAGGGACATTATTTATGCTGAACCAAGTATATACATACATACATAATGATTATATATTTAATGATTACTTTATATAATGTGATATATAGTGAATCTAACTGAACCTGTAGTTGACTGCCTTAGATAATCATGTAGATATAGAATTTGATACCTGTAGGAGACATTCAAAACTTTCTAGCCCTGTTGTTTCATATTATGAAAGATTAAGTATCTTGCCATTGGTCAAAGTAACAACAGTACTAGTAGTCCTCTATCACTGCCCTTTGCAAAGACATAAAGATGTCCTGACCCAGAACTTACCAAGATCCATAAGGTTGAGTGGCCCTTTAATAAATAATCTCAGTAAGCCATAATTTTGATTCTTTTCTTTCTTTTGTATCAGCTATAACTTCTCAAAATGTTATTTAACTTTTTAACTCAATCTATCATGACCATTTCTAACTGTGATGCAACAAATCTATGAAAATTTTTGGAATAAGGGATGACAATCAACAACTTCATCTTATATAAGATTTCACAAATTCATTTATAAAATATTTTGTGTCTATTACATGTACAATATACACTTAGAGGCCTGTCAAATAGTAAGAGGAATTTGTGCTTCAAGGAATACACATGAAGCTGAAAAATCTAAAAAAGAAATATGCAAACTGAACAGAAATATAAATGTACTTATTAATGAACTACTTAAAGTGTACAAGTAAAGAAAAGAGTATAAAAATGAAAAGAGAACCAACTGCATGGGAAAACACATTTGCCAATAGTACCTTGGAAAAGGGTTTGATCTCCAAAATATGTAAAGAACTCACACAACTCCACTCCAGGAAAACAAACCACCCAATTTAAAAATGGGCAAAAGACCTGAACAGACACTTCTCCAAGGAGGACATACAGAAGGCCCAGAGACATATGAAAAGATGCTCAGCATCACTAGTCATCAGAGAGAGACAAATCAAAACCACAATGAGATATCACTTCACACCAGCAAGAACAGCCATCATAAACAAATCAACAAACAACAAACGTTGGAGAAGATGTGGAGCAAAGGGAACCCTAGTACACTGTTGGTGGGAATGCAGACTGGTGCAGCCACTGTGAAAAAGAGTGTGGAATCTCCTCAGGAAACTAAAAATGGAACTGCCTTTTGACCTAGTAGTTCCACTGCTGGGATAATATCCAAAGAACCTTGAAACACCAGTTCATAAGAACCTATGTACCCCAATGTTCATAGCAGCACAATTTACAATAGGCAAGTGCTGGAACCAACCTAAGTGCCCATCAGTAAATGAATGGATCAAAAAACTGTGGTACGTTTACACAATAGAAGTCTATGCAGCAGAAAGAAAGAGGGAGCTCCTATTCTACACAACAGCATGGATGGAACTGGAGAGCACTGTGCTAAGTGAAATAAGCCAGACGGTGAGAGACAAATACCATATGATCTCACCTTTAAGTGGAACCTAATCAACAAAACAAATAAGCAAGCAATATATAACCAGAGACATTGAAATTAAGAACAATCTGACAGTAATCACAGAGGTGGTGGGAGGGGATAATGGGGAGGGAGGGGGGAAGGGTTTTCAGGAACAACTACAAAGGATTCATGGACAAAACCAAAGGGGGGTGGAATCAGGGGAGGGAGGTGGGAATGGCTGGGGTGTAGGGGTTGGGGAATGGAGGGGAGTAAATGCAGACAACTGTGCTTGAACAACAATAAAATGATTTAAAAAATTAAAATAAACTTTATTTTAGAATAAAAACACTAATTTAACTTTGGAAAAAAATAAGTACAAGTGTTTACATACTAGTAGACACCAAACTCTTTATCAAGGCATTCGCCAGTAAAAAAAAAAAAAAAGAGAGAGAGACAGACAGACAGACAGACAGAAAAATGTACCCAAATACAAAAATACATACAATTGTATGTAAATAATACTAATATACTATATACATTACACAATACACTATAATATTAATATTACTATTTTTAAACACCATACTGCAAAAGAAAAGTAGTGCTCCAAGTTCAAACAGGGAAGAAGTCACTGCAGACTCAATTAAAGTGTTAGCAGAACCTTCTTTTCTCATTGAAGGGCACCAGAATATACCACCACAAAGTATGACACTTTGGCACAAGGATTATTTGAGCTGAAAGCAGTTTTGAAACAGCAGACTCAGGGGAAAAAAGCTCTCTCTCCTCTCCTATCTGGCTAAAAGCAGGACATAAATTGCCATTTGGAAAGTTACCTCCCTCTCTAGTACCAGAAAGAGAACAACTCCAGAGACAACTCTGATCTGTGTAACAAACCCCACTAAACAATTGCCATATATGTCCTAATCACCTTCCCATAATTTACCCCTCCCCAAGAAAACCAAAACTTTTTCCTTCATCTAAAGTCTTCCCCCCTCTTTACCCCCTTTGTTAAAATGGTATATGATCTCCAAATTCTAACTGCCTTCTATAATCACATTTCTTTGTGAATTCCCATGCTTACTTAAATCTTTTTCCTTTTTCCTTTCATCTGTCTTTTATCAGTTTGATTCTCAGGCCTCAACTGTTGAACCTAAGATAATACATACAAAAAGATTTTCTTTTTCCTTATCTTACATTATGAAGTTTAAGTTTCAGTGGTATTTTCATGTCATTTCCAGATCCAAAATGATTGAAAATTAATGAAAAGCAGACCACTGTATATATGACACCTCACTACATTTAAAACTGCATTTAAGCCCTAGCTGGTGTGGCTCAGTTGACTGAGTGCCAGCCTGCAAACCAAAGGGCTGCTGGTTTGATTCCCAATCAGGACAAATGCAAGTGTTGTGGGCCAGGTCCCCAGTTGGGGCCACATGAGAGGGAACCACACATCGATGTTTCTCTCCCTCTTTCCCCCTGCCTTCCCCCTATATAAATAAATTAATTAGTTAATTAATTGATTCTTTTTAAAAATAATTTTTAAAAGCTGCATTTAAGACTCATACAGCACATAGCATTTGAATCAATCATTTCCTTCTTGTTAAGCTATAGTAAGTAAATCACCTCTTCTGTAGGAGTATTAACAAAAAATAACCTAAAGTTATGATATGTATATTCTTATTATGTAGAATATCCCTATAAAATGAAAAGCAAGTCTGTAATTAGTTCATGTCCCCTAAGATCACTATCCTGATACCCTACTCATAGCAAACATTTTAGGAGGTAATAGCCTCAACAGAAGAAAGGAACAAAGAATGGAAGGGAAAAGAAATGAAAAAATAAAAAAGAAAGAAAGAAAGAAAAGAAAACTCAAGGATATGTCAGTGTATCAGACCTTAACAAAATGACATTAAGAAGAGACACCCAAATCAGCTGTCATACTTATTCAATTCACCATCCAATTTGCACATCTCATTGTACTTTAATTATCACATTCACCAAGAAACACTAAAATTAAATTACAGCATGAATCCATGTTATATTTTGAGGAAGAAATAAGGAAAATTTACTCTTCTGTTTCCTATTGAAAAATGAATTAAAGAAATAAAAATTCTGAAGGAAAATGCATACTTGGGCTCCATCCTGAATAGTACTCCTTGGGCTGGAGTACTATTAGGTCTCAACCTTGTTTCTGATGGGAGATCCAGACAAATTTAGAATTTAGAATTGGCTATAAATCTGAATAAAGAGTTATTTTAAACACTTATGTTTCTAAACAGAATTTTTGAGGTTGTTTTTCCAAAGACACATTAGTTAACATAAAAACTGACCTTTTGGAAAGGTAACAGAAAAGTGCTCTGTTACTTAAAAGAATAACTGGCCAAGCAAGAGACAAAAATAACTGGGAAGGGCAAAGAGTCTACAAGGATAACCTCCTAAACTAATTTACATGATCATGGAATTCCCACCTACAGGACAGGGGGGCAAGGGAACAGATTAACTTCCTTCAAAGCCGCCATAACTGAGCTTCAGCAAGCAATGACTCCTGTAAAACCAAGAGGTTTCATCTGAGGAGCAACAAGCAGAGAATACCAGTATTTTAGGGCAGTATAAAACACTCATACTTAATACTGTTGTTGAACTAGCTAATTCAAAATGAGTCACTGTCCCTAATAATCTATACTGTTCTTATGCCATTGACTGATAATAATACTATAGTTGTTTCAAAAGACATCTTCTCCCTATTAGAACACAAGCTTCTTGAAGACAATGACTAGATATGATTCACTTTGTAAACCAAAATTAATTTTAGATTAAAATAAACATTAAAAAATAATTTATTTGAGCAAAAGAAGCTGCATCCCAGGAGACACAGATTCAAGTTGCAACCCAAACTGTGTCTGCTGTGACAAAGAGGAGGCCACCTTTCATAGCGAAAGTTCCCACTTAAGTTACCTATTAGGCCTGTTTTATTGGGTAGGCCAAAAAGCCCATATGGATTTTTCCTTAAAAATAAAAGGCACACTTTTCATTTTCATCAATAACTTTATTGATTGGAATATTTTGAGTATATTAGCTATCTCCTGCTATTGGCTTCTAGTGGGTAGAGGCCAGGGGTGCTGCTAAACGTCTTCCAATGCACAAGACAGATGGCCTGTCCCACAGCAAAGAATTATGGCCAAAATGTCAATAGTATCAAAGAATGCCAATATGCCAATATGACCAAAGAACTGGTCAAAATGTCCATAGTAACAAGAAACTTCGCAAACCACTCTTGACACATTTCATCAGTCACAGCACCTCCTCCATACACTGTACAAATCTTTTCTTGCATTTCAGTTGCATTTTTACCTTTCTTGAAATAAAAAAGCATATTAAGATTAAAGCACAAAAATTCACCAATTTGATAGGTTTTTTTTTAATGCACACAGATATGACAGCTGTCACAATACAATCTAACAAAATTATTTTAAAGGAAATTAAAGACAACTAAGAGCTACCAGTGCCATGGTACATAATAGACTTTTTGGCCAGCCCATTATATAAATGCAGTATTCAAAAATCACCACTTATGATTGATTGATCCAAATCACACAGTCCTGTCTGGTCATCATTATGGGTCTGATTGGAGTTACGGAGCAGTTCTGATGGGATGGAGCATAAGATCCAATGGATCTTATTCCATTGGTTGAAAGACAAAACCAGGAACTTCCTTATAACAGTTGACTCAGCCAGCTTAAACCAGCATGGGAAGCCCAGAGTTCACTCTAAGGTTCTTCTTACCTGTATACAGAGTATGTGAGAAGTCCCTGTCAGCAAATGGCTGTTAGGCTCTTATTATTTATAAAATCTGTAACCTCACTTACCATGGGGAACCCATCTCAGCAGATAAATTCCTTCTCGGGGTTCTTACCAAATGAATCTTTCTTCTCAGTGTCCACAAATCTATATACCTCAGGGCACATTTAAAAATAAAAAAACCAGCGCGGGCTGCGAACCAAAGTGTCGCAGGTTCAATTCCCAGTCAGGCCACATACCTGGGTTGCAGGCCACAGCCCCCAGCAACCGCACATTGATGTTTCTCTCTCTCTCTTTCTCTCTCCCTTCCCTCTCTAGAAATAAATAAATAAAATAAATAAAATCTTTAAAAACTAAAAATAAAAAACAATAAAAAAACCTCTTACAATTTAATAAATGAAATAAAAGCCAATACCAAGATATAACATCTAGAAATAACACTAGAAACAATCATTAACTAAAGTTGTGATTAAAAGCAATGCTATGTCTCTCTTTTAATTTAATAAGGCCACCATTAAACAGGAATCGATCTTGTCCATCATCAGAATTATAGATAATGCAGTCAGAGGAGCTGCATTTGATTGGTGTCAACACCATTTATCTAATGAATACATTTAAATTTTAAGGTAAATCATCTAAAGGTTTTCATTCTTACAAATCAAATAGACAATTTATAAGAATTACTATCACAGTCTTAAGAATTATTTTCTTAGTGTTTAAACAACACTATTTTCCTTATCTCTCTTCATCATCTCCTTCCAGCACTCCTTCTTTAAAAAATCTATTTCCATATCTTCAGAAAAGTAATAGAGCAATTGGTTATACCATATTTTTCGGACTATAAGATGCACTTTTTTTTGTCCACCCCTTCCTTTTCCCCCCTCCCCAAATTTGGGAGGAATAATGGTTGTTAATGCTGCTACTGAGTTCTGTTTACATTTACATTGGTGAAATATTATGTGATTTATGTTATTAGATATTTTACTACATTTTTTACTTCAAAATTTTTTCCCTATTTTCCCACTCTAAAGCCTAGGTATGTCTTACGGTCCAAAAATATGGTAATTAATCTGACCTCAGATCAAAAAGGTATTTATCATAAACGCAGCTTTGAACTTCACAAGGAAAAAAGAATTTCTGTTTTAAAACAGCTGATCACAGACCAACATTGGGACCACTGCTCACTTCTAGTTCTAGAAAGGAAAGCAGTTTCAGTGAAACAGACACTCCCCTCTGTTATTCTATGAAAATGCCCTAATACCAACATAAATAGACAAAATAGGATCCATTTGGGTGAAGACGGGAGAGCTGTCAAGCTTCTATTGTTTGCAAAAAATTCATTACACTAATACTAA
The DNA here is from genome assembly GCF_004126475.2 of Phyllostomus discolor. Lineage (NCBI taxonomy): Eukaryota > Metazoa > Chordata > Mammalia > Chiroptera > Phyllostomidae > Phyllostomus > Phyllostomus discolor. Next base: position 76,149,378 of record NC_040907.2, read on the forward strand.
CATCACCCACACTAACATCTCTTCAAATTATCACCAAAGTAACCAAGCGATGACACAATTTAGCAACACAAACAAACCAAAATATACCATAACACACAACCAAAAAAGGGGGCATTTACTCCCTTATTACTTTTGTCTGGTGTAAAGAAGAAACTAAAGCTAAGCAGAGTCATATGGAAAGGAAAACTGGGCTCCCTCGGAGCCACATAAAAGAAAACCATGCCTAGAGTGCCTCTTTTATGTTGAATCTTGTCACCAGAAGGTACAGAAACAACAATAAAAAGGCTGTAGTAGATATAAATGAAAAACAATACACAGGACTACAGCAATTAAGAAATTTTTATATAATTAACCAATAGTTACTGAATAGTCACTATGTAGCAAATATGAAATACCTGGGATCAAAAATTAGATATGCTAAGACTGAAAAGAAAAGATTTGGTTAGCTTTAACTACATAAACCCATTAATTTCCATTTCACTTCATCTGTACAAAGTAAGTTATTCTTGGGATGTTTCTGTAATGATTAAAGAGAGCTGATATCTGTGGTTAATTTAAAAGCTCCATTTCCTTTTAAAGATTTTTGTCTGCTTTCAAATAAAATTAATCTATTAATTGGTCCTTTAAGTAACTGTGTATTTTATTAATGCACAGACATGAACAAACACACACAGTGAGAGAAAACCAACTCTATTAGATTGAATGTTATCATTTTAATCTCAGAACTATTTTAAAAAGTACTAAATATCTATGTTTTACACATTAAAGAATTAGACTTCCGCCCTGGCTGGCGTAGCTCAGTGGATTGAGCGTGGGCTGGGAACCAAAGTGTCCCAGGTTCAATTCCCAGCCAGGGTACATTCTTGGGTTGCAGGCCATAACCCCCAGCAACCGCACATTGATGTTTCTCTCCCTCTCCCTCTCTCTCTCTCTCTCTCTCCCTCCCTTCCCTCTCTAAAAATAAATAAATAAAATCTTAAAAAAAAAAAAAAGAAAAGTGTTTCCTCAAAATAAGGTACCTCCTTATGCCTAAAAAAAAAAAAAAAAGAATTAGACTTCTATAGTCACAGAAATAATATAAAAATTCTTAACTTGAAGCTAGAAACAAAAGACATGGGATGTGTAAAAAATAAGAGAATTAAATTCACAATTACCGCAGAAGAACTGCTGTGGGGGAGCAAGTTACCAGTGGAGCCACAGAAGCTGCTCTTACCAGTGCCTTATTTAAAATTTAACAATACAACACGTGCCCCTGACTGGTGTGGCTCAGCTGGCTGGGCATCACTCTGCAAAACAAGGTCCTGGTTGCAGCACATGCTTTGGTTGTGAGCCTGCCCCTAGTTGGTCCAGGCAAGAAGCAGCCAATCAATATTTCTTTCTCATATCAATACTTTGCTCCCTCCCTCCCTCCACCTCTCTAAAAATAAATAAATAAGATCTTTTAAAACATAAAATAAAAATAAGATGTGTGAATTACTGTCTTCTCAGTCCTTCTAAAAAGTAATGCCAAATTAAGTAGTTTGACACCAGCAGAAGGCTGAGAAGACCAAGTGAACAGAAAGATGCATTTCTTTTTCTTCCCAAAATTCCACAGAGAACACAAATATATATGTAAATGAGAGTACATCCATAGTATTGATGGAAAACTGGGAAAGGGACCATGAGCAACCTAAATAATGAAGCAATTTATGTTAAAAGAAAAAGAAAGTGACTCTTCAGGGAAAAGGCAATCAAAGAAGAAAGGGGCTGAGAAAAGCTAACCTATACAATCAAAAATGGATAAACAATGATTTGAATCGCCTTGCTCTCAGAACAGTAGGATTTCCAAGTTACCTACAAGTTAAGGCCACAAGTACACCTCTCAATACAAAAGTAGAAAGTCCTATAAATGGGCCTGTAAGCACTGGAAACTGGCAAGCAAAACACTGCCACTAAATGACTTAAAGCCATCACAAGGTCCCAAAAACATCACCCTTAAGATCAGCAACTCCTGAATTCCCAAAAGGAATCCAGTTCTCAGTCAACTGTGATCTTGTGGTCCTTTGTAATCACTGCCTAAGCAAACAACTAGGCAAAGTTCCTAAAAGAGAAAGCAGAAAAAGGATTTGACAAAACTCAACATCCATTCAGGAAAAAACCCTCAGCAAACTAAACTTAGAGAACTTCCTTAAAGTGATAAAGGTGTACAATAAACATACAGTTAGCGTTAGCATCATGTTTTCTCCCTAAGATGAGAAACATGGGAAGGAACCCATTCTCATCTTTTCTATTCAGTATTGTACTGTAGGCCATTCAGTATTGTATTGTATTGTACAAGGCGGGGGGGGGGGGGGGGGGGGGGGAGGCATACAACTGACAGGAAAATAAGATAAAAGGGATTTTTTACAACAAAAAAAGAAGATCGAACATTTATAAAACCCTACAGGAATTTAATAAAAAGCTACTAGCATTAATAAGTTTAGCAACACAAAAGGACGCAAGAGAAAGTGACTAAAAGGGAGGCAAAGATTTCATATGAATAAGAGGAGTTCTTGAAGAAGAAAAAATACCCTAAAGCAGTCATTTTCAACCCTTTTCATTTCATACCACAAAAAATCTGCTTACTAAAATTCTGTGGTACACCAAAAAATGTATTTTTTACTGATCTGACCAAAAAACAGGTATAGTTTTGACTCACTCACACCAGACAGCTATCGTTGTGTTGGCTATTGTCATTTTTTTTATTTGACAATCTAAGAGAAGAGAAGTCAGTGCCCCTGACTAAATAGTCAGATGTGCATGTTTTGAAAATTCTTGTGGTATGCCAGTTGAAAAACTGACATTAAAATTTTAAAATATTTGACTACCTATTAAAAGATCATACTATGTATGATTATTGTCCCAGAACAATCAACATCAATACACATTCTAATAAAAGTGCTGACTGCTAAAGAAAAAGAAAAAATTCCTTTGGTCATCTTGAAAAATATGAACACATGACTTATAATAGAAAAAACATTATGCTGTCACCAGACTTATAACCCAAAGATTTTATATCAGAAAAAATTCACCTTCAAATATAAAGGGCACTGTTAACATGTCACAACTAAGGGGCTGCTGTTCTCAAGAGTCCTTCCTAAAGAACCTAGTAAGAATGGCTTCAAACACCAAACAACAAGAAGGATATTTATGTATGGTTTACTGTCAAGCAGTAGTTATTTATAGGATGAATACCAAATAAAGGTTAAAAGGGAAAGACTGAGTATGTAATGGCTCTAAGATTTGACAATATCAATACAGAACTCCAGTTAAGAATATTTTGGAAGAGAAAGGGGACAGCATTTGCCCCCCCAAAAAATAAATAAAGTTTACTTTTTTGGTAATCATCATTGGTGGTGTGTGTACATGTATTATAATTATTATTATTCTGAAATTATTGTACATGTAAAGTGGAATAAACCTAATAAGGACTATGGGATCATTCTTATTTTTGTTGTTTCTTCTTTTTTTTTAATTACTGTTCAAATACAGTTGTCTCCATTTTCCCACCACCACTTTCCCCGGCTCCACCTGCCTCCACCTCCCACCCCCAATCCTTCCCCTTTTGCCTTTATCCATGGGTCCTTTATACATGTTCCTGGATGAACCATCTCCCTTTTTCCCCGTTATCATCCCCTTGCCCCCTGCCCAAATTGGTTATTATCCATTTGTTCTTTATTACAATGTCTCTGGTTGTATTTCTCTTGCTTCTTTGTTTTGTTGATTAGGTTCCACTAACAGGTGAGATCATATGGTATTTGCCTTTCCTGCCTGGCTTATTTCATTTAGCATGAGGCTCTCCAGTTCCATCTATGCTGTTGCGAAGGGTAGGAGTTCCTTCTTTCTTTCTGCTGCACAAAATTCCATTGTGTAAAAGTACCACAGTTTTTGATCCACTTATTTACTGACAGGCACTTAGGCTGCTTCTAGCACTTGGCTATTGTAAATCGGGCTGCTATGAACACTGAGGTGCATGTGTTCTTTTGAACTGGTGTTTCAGGATTCTTAAGGTATAATCCCAGTAGTGGAGTTGCTAGGTCAAAAAGCAGTTCCTTTTTTTTTTTTTTGAGGAAATTCCATGCTGTTCTCCATGGTGGCTGCAACAGTCCACATTCTTACCAACAGTGTACTAGGTTTCCCTTTTCTCCACAACCTCACCAGCACTTACTGTTTCTTGATCTGTTTATAATGTCCATTCTAATCAGTGTGTAATGGTATCTCATTATAGTTTTAATTTGCATCTCTCTGATGGCTAGTGACATTAAGCACCCTTTTATATGTTTCTGGGCCCTTGATATGTCCTCCTTGGAGAAATGCCTGCTAAGGTCCTTTGCCCATTTTTTAACTGGGTTGTCTTCCTGGAGTGGAGTTGTATGAATTCTTCATATATTTTGGAGATGAAACCCTTGTCTGAGGTAGCAATGGCAAATATATTTTCCCATGCAGTTGGTTCCCTTTTCATTTTGCTGTTTTCTTTAGCTGTGCAGAGCTTTTCATTTTGATGAAATCCCATTTGTTTATTCTGTCCTTTATGTCCCTTGCTCTAGGGGACATATTAGTGAAAATTTTGCTGCATGGAGTATCTAAGATTTACCTGCCTATGTTCTTCTCTAGGACTTGTATGGTGTTGTGACTTAATATTTAAGTCTTTTATCCATCTTGAGTTTATTTTTGTGTACGGCATAAGTTGACAGTTGAGTCTCATTTTTTTTTTGCATGTAGCTGTCCACATCTCCCAACACCATTTGTCGAACAGGATATTTTAACTTCGTTTTATGCTCTGCCCCTTTGTCAAATATTAATTGACCACAGGTATATGGGTTTATTTCTGGGCTCTTTCTTTTGTTCCATTGATCTATGTGTCTGTTCTTGTGCCAGTACCAGACTGTTTTGATTATAGTGGCCTTGTAATACAGTTTGATATCAGGTATTGTGATCCCTCCTACTTTGTCCTTCTTTCTCAAAATTGCTGCAGCTATTCAGAGTTGTTTATGGTTCCATATAAATTTTTGAAATGTTTGTTCTTTATCTGTGCAATATGTCACTGATGTTTTAATAGGGATTGTGTTAAATCTATAAATTGCTTTGGGCAATATGGGCATTTTGATGATGTTAATTCTTCCAATCCATGAACACAGTATATGCTTCCATTTGTTTGTGTCTTCCTTAATTTCTCTCTTCAGTGTTGTGTAGTTTTCTGTGTACAGGTCTTTTACCTCCTTGGTTAGGTTTATCTCTAGGTACTTTATTCTTCTTATTGCTAGAGCAAATAGGGTTTTTTCCCTGATTTCTGTTTCTAATATTTCATTATTGGTGTACAAAAATGCCTTCAATTTCTGAATATTGACTTTGTATCCCACTGTGTTGCCAAATTTACTTATTGGGTCGAGTAGTTTATTGGTGGAGTCTATAGGGTTTTCTATATACACTATCATGTCATCTGCAAACAGTGACAGTTTTACTTTCTCCTTTCCAATTTGGATGCCTTTTATTTCTTTTTCTTGTCTGATTGCTGGGGCTAGCACTTCAAATATTATGTTAAATAGAAGTGGTGAAAGCAGACATCCTTGTCTTGTTCTTGACCTTGGTGGGAAAACTTTTAGTTTTTGCCTGTTGAATATAATGTTGCCTGAAGGTTTTCATATATGGCCTTTATTATGTTGAGGTATGCTTCCCCTACTCCCACTTTGCTGAGTGTTTTTACCATAAATGGGTGCTGTACCTTATGAGGTGCTTTTCTCCCATCTATTGATATGATCATGTGATGTGTTACATTTATTGATTTGCAAATATTGTACCATCCTTGAATCCCTGGGATGAATCCCACTTGATCATGGTGTATGATCTTGTTAACGTATTGCTGGATGTGGTTTGCCCATATTTTGGTGAGGATTTTACCGTCTATGTTCATCAGTGATATTGGCCAATAGTGTTCTTTCTTTGCTGTGTCTTTACCTCGTTTTGGGGTTAGAATGATGCTGGCCTCATTAAAAAAGTCTGGGAGTCTTCCCTCCTCCTGTTTTTTTGTTTGTTTGTTTGTTTGTTTGTTTTCAGAATAATCTGAGGAGGATGGGGTTTAGCTCTTCCTAAAATGTTTTGTAAAATTCTCCTGCAAAACCCATCCAATCCAGGACTTTTGTGTGCCAGGAGGTTTTTTATTATTGCTTCAATTTCACCAGCTTTTTTGGTGTGTTCAGGCTTTCTGCTTCTTCTCAATTCAGGCTTGGAAGATTATATTTTTCTAGAAACTTGTCCACTACACCTAGGTTTTCAAATTTCTTGGCATACAGTTGTTTGTAGTAATTTCTTACAATCCTTTGTATTTCTGTAGTATCAGTTGCAATTTCTCCTCTTCCATTTCTGATTTTATTTCTTTAGGTCCTCTCCCTTTTTTTTTTTTTTTTTTTTGATGAGTCTGGTTAAGATCTGTCGATTTTGTTTACCTTTTCAAAGAACAGCTCCTGAATTTACTGATCCTTTGAATTGTTGTTTTAGTCTCTATGTCATTTAATTCTGCTCTGATCTTGGTTATATTTCATTCCTTCTACTCACTCTGGGCTTTGTTTGTTGTTGTTCCCCACTTCTTGTAGATGTAGGATTAGGTTATTTATTTCAAATGTTTCTATCATTTTCAGTAGGCCTGTATTTCTATGAACTTCCCTCTCCAGGGCTGCCTTTGCTGTGTCCCATAGGTTTTGAACTGTTGTGTGTTCATTTTCATTAGTTTCCAGAAACTTTTTGATTTCTTCCTTGATCTTGTTATTAACTCACTCATTGTTTAATAGCATGCTATTCAGTCTCCATGCATTTGAATGTTTTTTAGTTTTTTCCTTGAAGTTTCTTTCTAGTTTCAGACCCTTGTGGTCCAAGAAAATGCTTGATATGATTTCAATTTTCTTTAATTTGCTGGGGCTTGTTTTGTGTCCTATCATGTGGTCTAGCTCTGAAAATGTTTCATGTGCATTTGAAAAGAATGTGTATTTTGCATCTTTGGGATGAAAGATTATACACACACACACACACACACATACACATACATGTATCAGTTAAGTCCATTTAATATAATGCATCATTCAGTTCCACAATTTCCTTGTTGATATTTTGTTTGGAAGATCTATCCATTGTTGGCAGTGGAGTGTTAAAATCCCCTACTATAATTGTGTTGGTTGCTGTCTATATCTTTCTTGAAGTTCTCCAAAATTTTCCTTCTATATTTGGGTGCTCCTATGTTGGGTGCATATATGTTTATAATATTTATGTCTTCTTGATGGATACCCCCCTTGAGTGTTATGAAGTGTCCTTCTGTGTCTCTTTTTATGGCCTTTATTTTGAAGTCTATTTTGTTTGATATAAGTATTGCTATCCCGGCTTTTTTTCCTGTCCATTTATCTGGAAAATTTTTCCATCCTTTCACTTTCAGTCTGTGTAGGTCTTTTGTTCCGAGATGGGTCTCTTGTAGGCAGTGTATGTGCAGGTCATGTTTTCTTATGCCTTCAGCTACCCTATGTCTTTTAATTGGAGCATTTAATCCATTTACATTTAAGGTTATTATTGGTAAGTACTCATTCACTGTCATTTTACCCATTTTGTACCTGTGTTCCTCCATCTCTCTTTCTTTCTTCTTTTTTTATTTTTTATTGTTGTTCAAGTACAGTTTTCTGCCTTTCCCCCCACCCCAGCCCTCCCCACCTCCCTCCCCCATTTCCACCCCACCTTGTTATTGTCCATGTGTCCTTTATAATTTTTCCTGTAAACACTTCACCCTTTCCCCCCATTATCCCTTTCTTCATCTTCTTAAAGCAGTCCCTGTAGCATCTCTAGCAATGCTGGTTTGGTGGAGGTGTATTTTTTTAGCCTTCTTTTGTCTGGATAATTCTAATCTGTCTTTTCCTGTGTTCTTGAGAACTAGGGTTTTTGGGAAGAAGGAAGGATATACAGATGTAATATATGAGATTAAGTTAAAAACCCTGTGGTCCTAAATGTTAATTAGAATTATCAATATGAATTCATGAGGTATTTGATCTTAAAACTTGTGTCAGAGAATGTGTGTGTTTCCACTGAAAAGACCCAGAATCAACAACCAACACAGAAGCTAAGCACCCAGATGTGAGCATGAAATGCCATTTCCCGTTTTTTAAAAAAAGTAAAACTTCTTAGGAAATGGCTGGTTCCAAGGCTGGCGCAGGATATGTAGAAGATGAACCTGGGACATCTTATCACCTCAGAGTAAGAAAGCCATCAAACAATACCAGGATCATGTCAAAAAAAAAAAATCAGAATCCAACCTGAAGGGGTTCACAATAGCCAGACACAGAGCAATTTAAACTTGGATAAGAATTTGCAATTGACTGAAGTCCAAGTATGTTTATGTTCATAAGTTTCTAATCATATTTAAAAAAAAGAGGTTTTCAATCACATTCTGAGAATGACAGGAAAATAATTCATTATTTTAGGAACTGGGTAAAAGTAAAAGAATTTAAAATTTATTCTGCCTTTCTCTAAGAACTCTACCAATGAGTAAATAGCAGATGAAGTAAAACATCTCCTTATAAAATTATCACAGCTTATTTATGACAAGATGATAAAATATCACCATTTTCCAAACTCTAAAGAAATAATGAATCTGGGCATTGAGCATCAATGGCTGGTTATCCCGAAACAAGAAACAAGCATTCATTATGAGCCTTCTGACAATAGGATAAAATATAGTACAATATAATACAATACCATAACAATGTTCTGCCAAGGCTCTGTAACCAGCTGTCAATTTGCAGGGAAAACAGAGGACAGAGGAACATGCTGAAATGCAGCAAAATCTAGACTATGGAAAACCGACAGGTTAAAAGGCCCATGTTCTTCAACATGTAAATTATAAGAAATAGAAAGAGATGGAAAGGAAAGAGATATAGATTAAGCAAGATTTAAAATACACATCAGGTTTTTTTAAATGTGCAAGATTTAGTTTTACTCTCTAAGAACAAAATCAGGGTGATAAAGCTCTAAGGGAACATAAATAAGTGATTATTACAAAAATCAAGAGAGTGGTCACTTGTGGCCATGAGGAGGGAGCTGCAGTTGTGATAGGGGCTGTAAAAGGGTTATTAACAAGATAGCTAAGTGATGTTTTATTTCTTGAAGTAGGTGGCAGTTACAAGGGTGTCTGACTTAAAATAATTCACTAACATAGACTTTTCTCTGATTTTTCAATTTTTATTGTATTTTACAATAAAAGAGTTAAAAGTAAATATCTTAATAAAAATACTCTACAACTAAATAACCAGAGATTTCCCAGTAAGCAAAAACGGGAAGAGAAGTAAAACTGTGGTAGCCATCTCTAGAGTCTTTTGAAACCTCCCTATATATCTCAGAACCCACATGAAAGTGGTTTTAGCCCTGTTGAAGGGTATATGAACAGGATGTCACAGTTAACTGGAAGAACCATGATGCATGCTTGTTGAAACAAAACTGTATGCTGTCCTCTGACCATCCTTGTCAAAATTAACTAAAGTGACACTAAAAAGAATAATTCAGAATTACTGAAGAGATTTCAACAATGCCACTGAGAAGAGCTCATTATTTTCTCTATTTTATGGTAACTAATTAAAATTAACACCTATATCACTGAAAAGACTGAATGGAAAATTACAAGCATTAAGAGTGTACAGAACACACCTCTGTCTGCTCTCCTTCTATACTATGTATGGACAACTTCCTTACTTCTCCGAGAACATAACTGCATTAAAAAGACAGGCTGGTTCAAGGAAAACCCTACACTGCCTACCCAGAGACTTAAAGTCGGGTCCTAGCTGTGCCATGAATTGACAGTTAAGTAATCCCTTCCTCTCTGAACCTTAATTTTCTCACATATACAATACATGAAAGTAGTTAAACAAGATGAATTCTGTGGCTTATTCTAGCACGAAAAATCTGTTGATTGTGATAGGAAATATTTGCCCCTAAAAGTAGCACTTGCTACCAAAATCCAACAAGGTTAATAAGAAATCCACAGTAGCAAATGATATCATTAAAAATTATTTTCTTTTCCAAATAGTAAGTTTTTTTAATTTGAAAAAGTAAAACTTCTTTGAAAACTCCCCCTAAAAGTTGCAATCTATGTTTAACATTTTATACTCAGCTGATACAAAAGAAGCTATCTTTAGATTTCAAAATCAGTGAATGAAAATAAAGGAAATTCATTTTTAATATTCTAAATTCTGATTCTTTCTTCATATATATCCATTTGTGAAACTGTGACAAGAGAGAAAGCTTGTGGTTTTAAAAAGTTAGAACAATGCATTATTAGAAAATAGGCATTAAATTCAGCTTCCTCTCTTTCACCTCCAGTTTTCAGTGTTCAAAAATTCCAACCACACACATCAAAATCTTGAATAATACTCAAGTCACTACATTAAGCCTCTAAAAGGGAAAAATAAAATAAATCAAGAAATGAAAAGTCTCTGTAAGAGTCTAAGGGATAGTTTTATGAAACTGTCCATGTATTTTAAAGAATAACAAAAATTATGATCATGGTAATAAGATTTTGTTTTTATACTATGCAGGCTTTTCCAGAGCAATTTTCACATAGATCCTGCCCTGCCTCTATGATCCTCAGAAGGAGCTACCTTCTACCACCATATCTATCAAACAACCTGCTCTGTATCCGCATACAGTCATGTGCTGCATAACAATGAACTGCATACATAACGGTGATCCTGTAATATTAGTTTTTTAATCCTCACCTAAGGATATGTTTATTGATTTTAGAAAGAAGGAAATGGGAGAGAGGGGGAGGGCACGAGAGGAAAAGAGACAGAGAAGAGAGAGAATGTGGAAGAGAAATATTGATCAGTTGCCTCCCATACAAGCCCGGACAGGGGATCAAACCTGCAACCTAGGTATGTACCTTGACCAGATTTTCAACCTGCAACCTTTGATGTATAGTACAATGCTCCAACCAAGTAAGCCACCTGGCCAGGGTAGTGTTGTCAGATTATAATGCAGCCCAAAACGTATACCACCTACTGACTTCATAGCTCAATGCATTACTCATATGTCTGTGGTGATGCCGGCATAAACAAAAATATGCCTGTCAGTTATATAAAAGTATAGCACACAGTTATGTAGAGTACATACTACTTGATGATGATAATAAATGACCATTACTGATTTACACATATTTACTATATTTTTAAAAATTTTTCCAATGTCTCATAACTTTTTCAGTTTATTTATTCAAATCAGAATATAGATAGGTTCATAAATTACAATTGGTTGATTTGATCTTAAGCCCCTCTTTTTAGTAACTAGAATACCACAGTATCTACCACAGGTTGATTGTTTATAAAGTATCCCTGAGTCTGGAGTTGCAGATTACATTCCTGTGGTATTAATTTACCCTATTCCCTCCCTCACCTTTTACTACACTATCCTTTTATTATTATTTTAGAGCGCACTCTTTCTACTTATTTTTTTAAGTTTGCTGTAAACATCTGTGCCATGTTATCCCGGCAGCAGCACTGCACTCAGTGATGTTCACTCAATAACAAAATTGGCACATTTCTCAGAATGCATCCCCATTGTTCCGTTGTTTAAACCGTGCTTGTCCTCCTGCCTGTTAAAATAGATCACCTGTCCTTCTGCCCATGTAAATCCAATGTTTCTGCTTGTGTGCTAGCATCCCATCCCCTCTTGCATACTCTGCTCCCTTAATTACCCTTTGTAATTACCCTCTTTCCTTCTACTAAGCAGCTTTCCTTCTACAATGGATCATAATAGCTATGTAACTATGTACTATTACAATAGCTTACAAATACGCAGTGAAATCCCATCTTAAAATCAAAACAACAACTCTCCTTTGATTCTACACCTTCCCCTAACCTGCTCTAGCTTCATTTCTGCTTCCCTTAATAACAAACCTCCTATAAAATGCAATCTATACTGTCTCATTTCCTTGCCTCTCATTCAGTTTTAAATGTACTCAAATCATTCCTATATCCCCACCTCTCCAATGAAACTGCTCATCAAGGAAAGCCACAAGCTCCCTTGACAAATCCAATGGATCAATTCTCTGTCCTCATCTGACTCAATCTTTCAGCAGCACTTGAACAGCTGATCACTCCCTCTGCTTAAAATACATCCTTCCTTTGGCTTCTGAAACAAAACACTCCTGGTTGCTTCGACCTCAATTGAACCTCCTCTGCTGGCTCCTATTCCTTGATTAAGATCACCTAATTCTGTAAGTGATCTTAATCAGTCTCTTGGCTTTATATACCAGGATTCATATCTTAAGCCCTAACCTCCTATATACAACATACTAAGTCAGGTATCCAGCAAGCATCTCAAATTAAGCATGATCCAAATGGAATTCTTGGTTTCTTATTCCTATGCCCATCACACACAAAACAAATGGAAAAACACTTCTATTCTTTCCCATCTCAGATAAATGGTACTGACAGACAAGTATGCCTGATTATCAACCCTCTTCTAACCACCCCCGCCACACACACAAAAACTGGGAGTATCCTTGAACACTTTCTTTGATCACACTCCATGTCAATCTACTAAAACAAAGGCTACTGATTCCATCTTCAAAACACAATTTAAATCCTTGCTTGTACTTCTGTCCACTGGTATGATAATTTTAAAAGCACATTTGCCAACTCTTCAAAGCTTTGCATTGGCAGAAATGTCACATTCTTCAAAAGGCTTCCCCTGGCCATGCCATATGAAATAGGCCTCCTTTCACTCTACTCTTCCTATTATCATATGCCTACTTTATTTTCTTATCAAGTCAATAAATCAATAAATAATAAGTGCTGGTGAGGATGTAGTAAAAGAGGAAGCCTCATGCACTGCTGGTAGGAATGCAGAAAGGTGCAGCCACTGTGGAAAGAAGTATGGAGTTTCCTCAAAAAACTAAAATTGGAACTGCTATTTGACCCAGTGATGCCACTTCTGGGAATAGATCCTAAGACTCCCAAAACACCAATCAGAAAGAATATATGCACCTCTATGTTCATACCAGCGTTATCTACAATAGCCAAGATGTGGAAACAGACCAAGTACCCATTAGTAGATGAATGGATAAAAAAGTTGTGGTACACTTGCACAATATACTACATGGCTATAAAAAAGAAGGAATCCTTATCCTTTTCGATAGCATAGATGGACATGGAAAGTATTGTGCTAATTGAAATAAGCTAGTCAAAGAAAGACAAATAACATATGATCTCACTCATTTGTAGAATCTCACGAACAAATAAAACCAGAGACATGGATACACAGAACTGACTGACAGACCTCAGAGGGGAGCGGGATGGGGAGGCAGAAAAAGATTAGACAAAGAACATATATGAACATATGCACAGTGCATGGACAGAGACAACAATGTGGCCAAGGTCACGGGGTGGGGAGATGACAGGGGCTGAGTACAGAGGAGCAAAGAGGGGCAAAATGAGAGACATCTGTGATAATGTCAACAAAAAAAACTAAAAAAGAACTGAAATATGGTATTTTATTTTAAAACTTTTATTTACTTCATACTCCCCTCTGCAAAGCTAAGAACCTCTCTTAATCAAGATATTATGCACATGCTATAGCCAGGAGAATGGCTAGCTTACTGCAAAGTGTCAAATAATATCTGATAAATATTTTTAAAGAGAGTTTTAATAACTCTAAGTGTCCTATTGTATGATTTACACATTAGTCTTATCTCACCTTATCACTCCTCTTTTTTTGCAGTAAATGTATAATTTTTAAATATATTGTATTGATTATGCTATTTCAGTTGTCCGATTTACCCCCTTCAGTCCCCTCCACCCTGCCTCCCTCCCACCCACACTTCCCCCCTTTAGTTCATGTCCATGTGTCATACTCAAAAGTTTTTTACCTTCTACATTTCCCATACTATTCTTGCCCTCCCCCTGTCTATTTTCTACCTACCATCTATGCTACTTATTCTCTGTACCTTTTCCCCCTTTGTCCCCCTCACACTCCCTTGTTGATAACCCTCCATGTGATCTCCATTTCTGTGGTTCTGTTCCTGTTCTAGTTGTTTGCTTTATTTCTTTTTCTTTTTGTTTTAGGTGTTGTTGTTAATAATTCTGAGTTTGCTGTCATTTTATTATACATGTTTTTGTCTTTTTCTTAGATAAGTCCCTTTAACATTCCACATAATAAGGGCTTGGTGATGATGAACTCGTTTAACTTGAAATTATCTGAGAAGCACTTTATCTGTCCTTCCATTCTAAATGAAAGCTTTACTGGATAGAACACTCTTGGATGGAAGTCCTTGTCTTTCGTGACTTGGAATACTTCTTCCCAGCCCCTTCTTGACTGTAAAATCTCTTTTAAGACATTAGCTGACAATCTGATGGGAACTCCTTTGTAGGTAACTGCCTCCTTATCTCTTGATGCTTCTGGATTTTCTCCTTCATTTTAATAGTGGGTAATGTAATTACAATGTTCTTCCTTGGGTCCAATTTCTTTGGGACTCTCTGAGCTTCCTGCACTTCCTGGAGGTCTACTTCCTTTGCCAGATTGGGGAAGTTCTCCTTTATTATGTGTTCAAATAAGTTTTCCACTTGTTGCTCTTCCTCTTCCCCTTCTGGCACCCTTATGATTCGAATGTCGGGACATTTAAAGATGTTCTGGAGGTTCCTAAGCCTCTCCTCATTTTTTTGAATTCTTGTTTTTTCCTTCTTTTCTGTTTGATTGTTTCTCTCTCTTCCTTCTGGTCCACTCCATTGATTTGAGTCCCAGTTTCCTTCCCATCACTGTTGGCTCCCTATACATCTTCCTTTATTTCACATAGCGTAGCCTTCATTTTTTCGTCTAATTTTCTACCAAAATCAACCAATTCTGTGAGCATCCTGATCACCAATGCTTTGAACTGTGCATCTGATAGGTTGGCTCTCTCTTCATCAATTAGTTGTACTTGTTCTGAGGCTTTGATCTGTTCTTTCATTTGGGCCATTTTTTTTGTCTTGTCTAGCCTGTTATGTATGAGGGGCGGTGCCATTGGTGTTCACCAGGGCAGGACAACCCAATTGCTGGGCTGTGATGCTGTATGTGGGGGAGGGGTCCAAGAGGGAACAATGGTGCTTGTTCCGCTCTCTCCCAGATTCCAGTCATTTCCCCCGCTTCCCACGCAAATTGGGCCCTTTTGGTGCTGATTCTCAGTTAGGTGGGTTTACGTAAGTTCTAGGACTCTGTGGGTCTCTCTAACGAACTCTCCTGTGAGGCTGGAGTTTCTTCTGCTGCTGCCTCAACCCCCACAGGTGTTTTCAATCAGTGGTTAGAGGCTTTACTTCCCCATGCTGGGGCCCTGGGTTGTGCGGTCCGTCCTGCTCCCTCTTTGTTTTGCCTAGCTTATCTGCAGGTGAATGTGGGACTGCCCGGTCCACCAGCCACTGCCTTGTGTGCACTGTTCCACAATCCACCACCTCGCTGGGTCCACCAGCTGCTGCCTTGCCTCGAATTCTCTCCGCCCTGGCCGCCCAACTCCGCCCCTCCCACTGGTCTGGATGAATGTTTCTTCTTTACCTCCTTGGTTGTCAGACTTCCATACAGTTCAATTTTCTGTCAGTTCTGGTTGTTTTTTGTTTTGAAATTACTGTTGTCTTTATTTTGGTTGGGCAAGGAGGGAGAGTGTGTCTACCTACACCTCCATCTTGGCTGGAAATCTTCTTATATAAACTTAAAAAAACTAAAATTATGACTGAAATAGTAAAATAAATCCATATCACAAATAATAAAATAAACCCAAATCAAAATGATAAAAATTCCATAACATCTCCAATTTTTCAATATGAAATTTCTTTTAATGCTATTGTTTTTCTTCTAATGCTATTACAAAAGCAACACATGCCACCTAGAGAGGGGAGAAGAATCAGGAAATACTGGAAAGGAAAAATAAGAATATATTTTAAACACTTAAAGAATATCCTACAAATCATTGTCCTTATATTTATGTTTTTAAGAGCAAAATTTTATTAAAATTGTAAAGATGATCAAAATTAGAATCACAGATATATTTATAAATACCCTGCTACTATAGAAAATAGGAAAGTGTATTTCTTGCATGAGGATTTTACACAAAACAAACCACATATGTGACTTTAGTTTCTTATATGCATTCATCATGTGAATATTATCAGTGTACACTGTATGAATCCTAGGATCACCAAGTATTTATCTCTAAAACTATTCACCATGCCCTTTTTCTTTACCTGAAAAATCTGTTGTTAGCCTTGCAAACTATTTCTACGACTATAACAGCACATTATATTCCCAGTAACAAGAAAAAAAAAAAAGAGTACCAAACTCCTAATACAATGTCTATCTGTGGAGAGTAGGTATAGGAGCCAAAAATGATTCACTTCATGTCTCTTCTTAAGAAGTAGCAGCATTTTTAAAGAATTTAAGATACTAGTATTGTTTAAAGAGAAGACAAATGTGTAAAATAACAGTAGAGAACAAAAAATGAAACTTCACTTCCTAATCATTAGATGAATAAAACACTTGTTTAGTCTTCTTTTCTAATTAATTCACTCAAAACTCAAGAAGAAACAGGTAGGTAAATGTGACACTCGAATTCATCCACAACCACATCAAAATTACAACTAAAGTAGAGAACATCCATTCAGAACCACCTGAAATATAACTGAATGAAGTCCTACAACTAAGGCATTAGAGAAGAAGCCATATTGAGACTGGTGGGAGGCAGGAGGGGGCCGGGAACAGAAACACAGAGAGGGCTGGTTCTACACCCACATGCGGTAGATAAAAATCAGCAGGGATATGTCAGCTGTGTGGGTCATCCGGAAACATGGGGGGTCCCAGCTTCATACCAGGCTTCCCAGCCCAGGGTTCCAGACCTAGGAAGAGAAGTCCCCATAACTTATGGCTGTAAAAATCAATGATAACTGTCGCTGAGTAAGATGGAGGCTTCTGGAATCTCAGGCAGTTCCTCTTAAAAGGCTTTCAGACAAACTTACTCTGACTCACCCCCTTTGAGCTCTGGCACTGGGAAGCAGCTTGAAAGGAACCAGGGACAAACAGAGAGAAACTAAACTGCCTGGCATCAGAGTGAGAGGGCGGGGAAGGGAGGCGGGCGCTTTCTGCTTTCTGCCAGACAAAAGTGCTGGCAGAGGCTACTTCTTTTTCTGAGACCCCCCTCACCTCCAACAGAGCCAGGGGGCAGGTGTCATATCTGAGTCTCCAACAACCTGACCCACACTGTTCACGCCACCCTGGTGATTCCCTAGGACCGTGCTCCACCTAACATGTGGGTCCACTCAAACCATTTCCAGTGACTTTTCCATACAAATGGCCTCTCTTGCTTTGTGTTGTGGACTTCCTAAAATCTCTCAATCAGGCAGCATCTTACCTCTTGCTAAGTGGCCCCAGGCCCAGCACTAGCAGCAGCCAACCTAGGTTTGCAGCTTGGCCTCTCCAGGGCACCTTCAAGCCCACTGCAAGTAGCAGCCATTTGCAGATTGCTCTGTAGCTTGGGCTGGGTGGCCCCAAGCAAGACACAGGCAGTGGAACTCTTCTACAGACAAAGAAATGAGGGCTCACAGTTACTGAATATTTTATTAGAAATGAGATAGTTAGGGCCAGAAACGGAAGTTTGGATTCCAATTCCTAATTCACTGCTTTTTCCACAATACCATAATGCTTCCAGGCTGCTTATCAAACATTTACTGAGAATTCTTGGCCAAACAAAAATAACCCATTACTGTATATTCAGGTAAATCAAAAACCTTTTAGTAAGTTGAGGTGACAGATGCACATTACCTTATATATTGACTTTTTATTTTTTAAGTAAGCTTCACTATGTCCTAGTTATCTTTTCTATTTTTCAATCAACAAGATTCCATTTTATTTAAATAATTTAAACATACCAATTGTTATCAATGCAAACACATTTACGGAGGAGTCATAGTTCTGATTTTTACATATCCACATTCTACTTTATAAAAATAATGTAGCATATATTTATTAAAAACTTAGACAAAACAAAAATTGTCACTTGTTTAATTTGAAAGCTGTAATTTCCCTAATGAAGCAATTATCACAATAATGTTGAGGTTCATCCAGTATCCTCTTGGTTATGAACCTAATTATTCTAGAAGTTGTAACTGAAGTTCAAGAAATCAACCGTCTTTAGAAATTTACTTATAAAGGTTAATTCATAGGGAATTCTAGTAAGTATTGTAGTTGATTTCAACATCTATTTCACTTGAAATGATCAGTCCAAACCAACTGCTATAATTCCATCCCCTTGCCAATATTCAGGAGAAAGTAGTCCAAAGCTAATTTGGACCCATGATACACACAGAAAGTCTTGCTCAGGTCTTATATGGGTTCAAACAACCTACTCTGAAGTCTTTTTGGACTTGTAAGAATAATCCACTTCCTTACTGTTTAAGTGAGTTTCAGTTGAGATTTCTATTACTTGCAGCAAAAAGAATCTTCACTAATAAAGTAGTGAAATCAAGTCTAAGGGACAAACAGCACAGAGAAGGGAAAGGACTATACACCTCGATTGTTACTAAGAAACACTCCAAGTATTTTCTCTCTCATTAAAGGGTTCAATTACCAGCCAAGGTCAGGGGGTTTTCTACAGAGCAAAGGAACTCTAAGACTGTCCCTAAATAATACCTGATTTTGTAAATTATCAAGAGGCTGAAGCATTTCTATTCATTTTTTTAAAGATTTTATTTATTTATTTTTAGAGAGAGGAGAAGGAGGGGAGAAAGAAGGGAAGAGAAACACCGATGTACGAGGGAGAGACACATCGATCGGTTGCCACTCAATCACCTCCAGCTGGGGACCTGGCCCGCAACCCAGGCATGTGCCCCAACTGGGAATTGAACCAGTGACCCTTTGGTTCGCAGGCTGGCACTCAATCCACTGAGCCACATCAGCCAGGGCTCTATTCATTTTTTAAAAACAGTTATTAGGCATCCAGCATACTCTCAGGCTCTAGAGACATGGCTGTAAGCAAAGTCAAATGCCTGTCTTCGAAGCTTACATTGCAAATAAATATCTTCCTCATGGATTTAGTTCTACAATATAAAAATTATGAAATAACAGTATTTGCATATTATGAAAAGTTGGGGTAGAAACAAACAAGACTCCTTGAAGGAATACTTTCACTCAAGTGAAAAAAGTCTGAGGCAAGACCTGTAAACAAGAAGAAAAACCTAAAAGATCAAAAGAAAAAAAAGGACAGGAAGGAAGGAAGAAAAAAGAAAATTGCACCAACAATGTAGAAAAGAAAACAGGAATGCTGCAGAAAAAAAAAAGATTATTATTAAATCATCAAGATACATACACACAGATTAAAAAACGGGAATTTAAACAGCATCTGTTTCAACTCTTTCTCATTAGAAACAAGGAGATTAGGACAAATGGCAAGTTAAGCCAACTAACAAGATTGAGAACCCAAGATCTTTTCACACCTCTTTTTTAAAAACCTACCTCAGACCAGAAGAAAACCCCAAAGTTCCCAGTCCACATCATAAAGTGCCTCTAAACCACAGATGACTTTCCAAACCCCAGCACACTCTAACCCCAATCCGAGATTGAACTAAATTCAATTCTTCTCATGAGATGGTCAGGTGGGCAAGAAATACCATTTTATGACTTCATATCCAATCAGAGATAAATTCCTATACCCTTTTCTGTGTCTAATAAGTTAGGGCTTATGAAGAAAAAATCTTTAAAAAACAGAAAAAATTTAAAGTGATAAACAAAATTTTTAGTTTGCATTAAAAATTATCCAAAATTTCAGTCTTTCCCTAGTATGAAAGTCTCTGACTAGATACTATTAGACAACTACATTGAATGTAATGGCTTCCTTATTTTCCCAGAAGAAAGTTAAGGAATTGCTAAGCAGCTACTGAGTTTAACAATTTCAAGTAACAAAGAAAAGTCAATAAGTTACTGGGATAAGCCATAAGCACTTGATTAAATGGCTCACTTTTATAGTATGTAATTTCAATTATTTTAGAACAATAGACTACTGCAATTTTTAAGTGTTTTCCTTACCCTTATAATACACTATATAATAATAAAATGGTTTCAGAATACAAACCATAGGTCAGTAGGTAATATCACTTCAGGGAAGCCTGAGACTTGGCCTGAATATCAGAAAAATATAGAGAATTTTTAACTTCAAACTGTTTCAAAATGTACATTTTAAAAGACAGTTGTCAGGAAGCTTTAATTTTTAAATATAAACATTTATTCCATTTTTAAATGTTGATTGTTTATGTTTACTTTGCATGTGGTACCACACCAACCACATTTAGTACAATTTAAATACAGGAATCATCCTTAAACACACATGAAATACTTGCTTGTTCTTGATCACAAAGTATGGTAAAAATGGCCATGCCTTATCAATAGAGTGACCATATGTCTTTGTCTATGCCTGTGGCCCTTATCCCAGAATAAATGTTATTGGCTCTCTGTCACTCTCCAAAGTGTTCCTGGTTAGTCACTGAATTACATGATTACCCTACCAGAGTGGGTAAGCAGACAGGTGCTATATGGTGGCTAGTTACCACAATGCCAAATACTACTAGATTTCTTTTTTATGTTGTAGATAAGAATAACCTACCCCCAGATAAAATGTAAAGGCTTACACGTTATATCAACATGATAAAAGCATTCTGTGATTGCTGAATAGTAACTTTAAAAGGGATTTGTTTTCTTAATTCAAATACCCAGTAGTCAAATATTCCATCGTTCTGTGCTATCAGATTAATGGTTTGCAACTAAACCAGGCAGATTTCAACAGCCACGGGACCAGCGAAAGAACCAAAACACTGGGGCCACTTGCCAGGCTGTCACAAGAACAAAGGCCTAGCAGGTGGCCATCCACTGCTCCAAATTAAATCATGTTGCACAGAACATTATCTTCATCATTGTATAATGTTGTTTTTGTGTAACGTTACTCCTCACATCCAATTTTCAAAATTAAGACAAAATTGTTTTTAATGACAGGCAAACCACAATAGGAAATAACAATGATCCAAATAACATTGTTCAAGATTGAGTGAAAAGGGCCCCTCCCAAGTCACAGGAGTAATTGCCAAACCCTACCTAGCCCTCACCCCAGTATTTGTTCAATGAAGCAGTGCTGTATCTGGAACAAATCCTGGGCCCCGTTAAACACCAGGTGGTATACTAGGGTAATTTTTTTTAAAGTAACAGATGCCTCAAACTTTTCATCTTTATGACATGCGGCACAGGACTTACACAAGTAAAACTGTCTTCCAAGTACTTTATACAAGTAATACAATTACTCACGTGACTCATCACTTCACATCATAAAGAGAGCAGCAGGTGAGACAGATGCTGTGCTCCTGGGTTATTTATTACTTTGTACAACAGATATATAAAAGATATACATAAACACAGATATGCATATGTACTTGTATATTTGATGGTATTCCATTTCCTCTGATGTAAAATTAGGTGGCTAAATAAATGAACACTTTGCTTTGAGTAAAATAAAAGTAAAATGTTACAAATCTAAAGTAAAGTCAGAGTAAAAAGAAAGGTATGTCCAGTTTCATTAAAATTTGAATTGTAGGATATTTTTAATAGAAATATAAGACTGGCAAGTAGGCAGAAGCTACTTGGGTCAGCCTATCGGCATCTGACCACTACCTCAAATTCACCGAGAAAAAAAATACCTAGTGTAAAGTAAAATTAAGTAATGTTTTCCTTTCCTTCCTGCTTTCCCCACCACACAACCCTCCAGCTGATGTCCAGCACCAAACAGCTCTGCATCACCACCCTGGGTGCAGCTAGTGAGACGGTGGGGCACCTGCAGAACTAAGCAGGTGCAGCAGACACAGCGGCAGAACTAAGGCAAAGGAACCTTCACAGGAAGCCCATGTGACTTTAGGTAAGAAAGCCCCCCTGGCCCAAGTGGCAGTGCCTTGACTTGACCACCTTCTACTGTCCTATAAAGTGGGGAGCAAATGGATGGTCAGGGACACAACTGCTCCATCACATCAGCTTTCTTGTGGCTAATAATCATGGGCATGAGTACCCATGGGTAAGACTTGTTGTCCTGGAAGAGCTAGTGACAAGATTAAACATTTAGTGATATCAATAATTACCTCACCTATAGACCCAACTCATGAAACAACTCCATGAACACAGACTACCTTACCCATCACACAGGAAAAAGGAACACACACAGGCAACAAATAAGCAAGTAACTTGAAACTGATTCAAGGAGGAGTGTGCTGGTGAAACACAGGCACCAAGGAAAAGAAACACTGCCGCTAGGTTTTTTACTGGAAGTTAGATCGACTGAATTTTTTTACGGGAGTCCTCTAAACTCCATGAAACATATATATATATAAGTATATATTTTTTCCTAATCCATTGAATTACCATATAAATTATTTCTCCTGGGTAAAAATGAGTCCTGAATTCCAGCAAGTATCTGCAAAAGAACTATTTAAACCCAACCTATTTATACACGGGGCCCTTCCTGGTGAAATATTGTCCTTGTCTGTCTGGTACACATTTGTCTTGTCTCTGTATGGCATATCAATTATCATCACTAACTGCTGAGTTTCAAAAACATGTATTGTTTCAAACATAGTAGCTTTATAATAGCTGTGACTAATAATGTTCTTTATAAAATATATTTGTATATATCATTAAGCCAGAAACAAAGTTTCATTTATTGATGCCTACCTGTATTAAAATTAAATCACCATAAAAATATGTTCAGTGATATAATAAAATACCCTATACACACTGTCATTTGTAAAATCTAAAAAACAAGTCAATTATTTTTAAATGTCCACTTTCGCTAAAGCATATTATATAAGCCCTTAGTTCATTAGTTCATGCTTGATGTCAGCTACCTCACATGCCTCACAATTATGAATACCATGATCAGTGTTTCTACAATTTCAGGAACTTGACTGTTTTGTATAACACTTTCAGGAAAAAATAACATTTAAAATAAAACTGACTTTTAAATTTATAAGTATTATTTATCATTCTACTTCTATCCTCCCCTTAACCCTGGTACAATGAAAAATTATTGCAAGCTGTGCACATTTTAATTGAACGTGAATTGTTATTCTCATTTTAGTCAAGCCTTTCTGACCAATTTATTCTAAACCTCTTGTTTGCTGCAAATTAACTAGAGGGACACCCTATAATGGGTATTAGCACACCATAAATTCAACAACTTATACAGGCCTCAGGGCACTGGGCTATTCCATAGAGAATTCCATCGTGAAAGAGTAAATCACAAGGAGATTCACAGAAGTGAGATTTAATTTGAGGAACAATGAACAAATTAAATCTATTATATCCTGACTTGTGGCCTAGAAAAATTTTCCATAGATTCTTATGTTCTAGTCTATAGTGCTGTGACTTCATATAGAATTTTGCTTGGTCCTATGTGACTTTATTATACAATCAGAGCCATTCATTAAGTACAATAGAAAATAAATTTACCTGGCTGGCGTAGCTCAGTGGATTGAGCGCGGGCTGCGAACCAGGCATCGCAGGTTCAATTCCCACTCAGGGCACATACCTAGGTTGCAGGCCATGACCCCCAGCAACTGCACATTGATGTCTCTCTCTGTCTCTGTCTCTCTCTCTCCCTCTCTCTCTGTCTCTCTTTCTCTCTCTCCCTTCCCTCTCTAAAAATAAATAAAATATTTAAAAATAAATAAATAAATGGATAGATAGACAAATAGATAGATGAATAGATAGATAGAAAGATAGATAAATAAATAAATAAATAAATAAATAAATAAATAAATTTACCTAACATTCTCCCTCTGGCTCCTTCTACACCTACCACACGGCCTCTTCTCGCTGTTCCTTGAACAATCAAGTGCACTACTATCCCAATGCTTTTTCATTGCTATTCCCTCTCCCTGGAATATTCTTTCCTCAAATATCCCCACTGCTCATTACTAAATTTCATTCAGATCTTTGCTCAACTGTCATCTTATCAGAGAAATCTTCCTTGACCGTGCTTATCCAAAGTAACATCTTCCATCTCTCCAAAGACCTTGCTTTCATTTTCTTCGTAGCATCTGTTATTCAACTTATATGTTATCTCTCTTCTCCAACTAATGTTTGAAAAGCTACAGGAAAGCTACATAAAAGATGAAAAGTTGCTTTATTCTCTGCTTCATCCCCAGGACTTAAAAGAGCACTTGGCATAGCTCAGTAAATAACCGAATCCATAAATGTTTGTTTCTCTCCTTGATCATGTAATCTTACAGAGTATTCGATTTTTTTTAGGGCTGAATTCCCAGTGCCTAGGACAGTGCTTAGCTCTTGAGACATCCACCAGGCTGAATGAATCCCACAACACAGACCTGCTACTTTCAAGTGTCATCAAAATTGAAAACAATGACAACATAAGTTTATTAATGTTTAATTTTATCAAATCGAAGTTCACTATTCCCTAATAACTAAAACTTTTAGCAGTTTTCAAAGTTTAAATTAATAACATAATGGGCCAATTTGTACATTACATATATTCCTGAAAAAATTACATATAAAACTAATTAAATAACATCATGTTTTATATTTATTGCTATTATATTCTTCCCTCCAAAAAGTTGTAGCCCAAAACATGATAAAAATTCCACTTTACTAATTTTTACTATTACATCATGCTTTTACTAACTATATTACTTCATGTTATTCCTGTTAACTTATTATAATCTTCACAGAAACAGCTGTAGTCAATAACATAAAGTCATAGCCCAATTGTAGTCCTAGACATTATAAACTTTCACTTCATTCAAATGAAATAGTATCTCTATAAAATACTTGAAAAATCATCAAAAAACCATAGAAATTTTGAAAACCAATCATATGTTTAATTCCCTTTGTTTCAACAAAAATACCTTAAGAGTACATAAAAGGGCTGTTTTTTTCTCTTTTGGACAGAACCATCTGTACCAAAAGTCAGCACATTTTTTTCTATAAAGTACCAGATAATAAAGATTCCAAATTTTGAGGGCCATATGATTTCTGCCCCAACTATTCAACTCTGCCCTTATGGTGTGAAAACAGCCACAGACAGTATATGTAAACTAATGAATGGAACCATGTTTCAATAAAAGTTTATTTACAACAGGCAGCAAGCTAGGCCATAATTCACAAACTCTTGGTCTACATCACTCCTTCTCTAGTAACTTTAACAAAGCTCAGAATCACCCAACTTATAAGTCAGCTACGTGCCAAAAGTCAACTCACAACTGAAGTGGGTTTTGTTGGGTTTTTTTTTTTTTCATACATTTTACTAGTGAGATTCTTAGACAAATGAAATTCAACTCTTCCATAGTTGTTCTTCTTTCCTCCTATCTAGAAACAAGGAAAAGCATATTTATTCCGTAGATTCTAGGTCCTAAGGGTTGAAACACCAAATAATACAGAGGCATGAAAGAGAAGAAGAAAGAAGAGAACCATATGTTCTCTCCTTTCTAGGAAAACTTGAATTTCTGGGATTTCCCTACTTCTTTTTGTCACTTTGTAAAGGGTCTCATTGCTGTCAGTCTCTCTCAAGTCACCTACCATGGCATCAAACCATGAATTGCATGAATGCGAGCTCTCCCTCTCTCTCTCTCTCTCTCTCTCTCTCCAGGGCATTGTATCCAGGGCTCCCACATAATAGGAAGAGAGACCTTAAATATTTTAAAGAACAAGGGTAGTCTGGAGCCCTAATTCTTGATATGCCCAGAGCTTTAAAATATATATTCCTTTTCTTTTTTCCTTTTTCTTAAACTCTTATCCTTTAATAAATCTGATTTCTACAGAAAATTATGAAAAAAAAACAAGTTGATTAAACTAAAACATTAATATGTAAATTAAAAGACTAGCAGTCATTTAGAAAACTCCTATCCTATCCTAGGTCCTGGGATATTTACTTTATTAAGAGTAGTTGAATGAACATAACTTTAAGTTTTAGTGGGTATAGTTCTCCTAACAGTCAAGAGAAAAAAACACAGGAATGAACGGAAATGAGGGGGCGAGAACAAGGAAGGGCACAAGGCAAAGCAATGCTAACTGGATCAAGGCTTCACAAATCTCTCCTAAAAATTGTCCCTTTCTTCCAGTTTGTCCACTCTTAAACCTGCACATCTTCTAGTCTGAGGATCATTAACTCCAATGTCTATGGGCAATGGAAATACAATAGCAAACAAACAACAGAGAATGGTAAGGACTGGAGCAAAGCAGAGAGTGGAAAAGGTTCAGCCGACTGCAGGAATGCAGGCCCAGTGTTGCCATATCATCAGATTTTCCAAGAGAGTCAGGTAAAATTGTCAAAATTTTTAAACATTGTGCAAGCCAAAGAAACCCCATCTATAGATTAGATTGGCCCCTAAGTCATCAGCGTTTGATGCTGCTCTAGCAGAACCCCGTCATTTCTAAACTAGAGCTTTGCAGGGTAACAATACAGTATGTAGGGGATATAACAGCAGGAAGCTTTCTTTATAGAACGGCAACAAATCAGGTCATTTTGGGGTAGGAACTGCCTAATGGAATCTGAAGGTGATAACATGTCATTAAAAAACTGCATTACTCTCTATGAAGACCTAGAAAAGTACAATTCAGGTATTCCCAAGATATAAATAATTAAACAGCTTTCCTCTTTAAGAAGTCAGATACGCTTAAAGACTAAAAATTAAAGTGTTTTAGAAATACATGAGTAACAAAAACAAAACAAAACAAAGAAAAAAACAGACCACCCTCTACAGGTATGATTGCTGTATACCACTTGGTGTTGAGTGATTTATTTCAGTCAACATGTGAATCAATTTTAAAATTCACCAGTACAAGTTCCAACTGGTCTTGAAGTTATACAAAAGGTGACTCAATGGGCAGTTTTCTTTCTCAACATTCTGTGTGTTTCTCCCTTTGCAAGTGATATCTAGTCTCAATCAGTAGAATCATTTTGTAATAGATGGTAAATTTCATAATTTAAAACAAATCTGAGCTTGCCATGAAGTTCAGGCTACTTAACTCAGGTCAGAACTGTCACAGGCCAGGCCTGCCAGCTGCTGTGCAATTTCTGCTCTCGTTTCTGCCCAGGCCTGTAATTATTTACAGTTCTGCACCTGTCAAAATCTTGCAATAATGGCTTTCCTTGTTTCTCAGGATTTATAGACAGTTAAATGTACTCCGTTTCAAAACACTTAAGGCACATATGTTAAAGAAGTCATTATCATTGAGTCTGTACCATTTTTTTAAACATAGGTAAAATGGAAATGTAGGAGAGACATAAATTAGGTTTTGATGGTTAACAGAAATAAAACATTAAATTAGCTATTCTCAATCATCATGAATAGAAGAATTACCCATAAGTTGTTAAACAAAAATCAAAACAAATGCTTAATACAAAAGCCAGACTTCCAGTATCAGAACTTAGAAATTGAGGGTGATAACTTCATCTTTAACATTTGGTTTGGAAAACATGTTTTTAAAAACATCAAGTACAAATAAAACAACAGCATAATACACCATAACCATCATATGAAAAGATTGATCATTATTACCATAATTCAATCCACATTTTGGGGGGCTGTTAAATAATTTAGTAGACAGGTAAAATTAAACTACTAAGTAAATCAAAAGAAAGAAAGATAAATAATGTTGGAAGTGGTTCTCTGGGCTAACCTGCCCATTAAAAGATGTAAGTAGGTCTTATTACAACTGATTGTGTAAACTGAGAGAGATTGAGAGGTCTTGCTGGCTGAGCTTTTATTCAATTCTCCTAAGTTATGCAACTCTATCCAGAAGGTGTGTATTTCTTTAAGAAATCAGCAGCTCTGGGTAAACAGGGTACATCTGGTGAACACATGTCCATGTACAGGTAAACACATGATTTCAGTAATTACTTCCAATACCATCTGTCAAGCAGGTAGTTCAAACCCTACTCAACAGGAAAGGCAGTTTAAAGCAATTTTTAAGCAAGTACACTTCTCATCGGCCTAATAAAAGCAAAGATCAAAATACAAACTTAGAAACCTGTCTACTCTACACTGAATTTACCCAGGGCAGAGGCAGGGAGGTTCATTCTTGTAACTAAAAATGACGAGAATCCTACACTAATTAAGAAATACATGAATCTGATTAATTATCCTCAAAAGAAATTTTTATGATTAAAACTGGCAGTAATTTATTCATTACTAATCAATAACTAACAAGACTAGTCTCTGTAACACATTAAAGTGTGCCACCTGTCTGCAAAACCGCCTCACCATTAATTAAGGAGTCAACTAGCTGAGACAAATGCTTTGAAGTGTTTCTCAGTATCATTAACTCAGCTTGAAAAACATAAACCTTAATGTAAAAGAGCACAGGGAAAGAAAAAACACAGCAGCAGAGGAAAAGCAAAAATATCTAATTAAGAATT
This sequence comes from Phyllostomus discolor, assembly GCF_004126475.2. Taxonomy (NCBI): domain Eukaryota; kingdom Metazoa; phylum Chordata; class Mammalia; order Chiroptera; family Phyllostomidae; genus Phyllostomus; species Phyllostomus discolor. Next base: position 76,177,834 of record NC_040907.2, read on the forward strand.
TTTCCGACTTCAAAAAAATTGGTTAGAGACTTTGAAAAAATTACTGCAATTCTACTTGATGTATATCTATATACCATTGGCCTTTTCATTTCTCTGCTTTATATCAGTCAAGTGTTTAAATAAAGTAAATACTAGCAACTCTCAAACACCCAAAGTGATGCATGACAGAAAAACCAAAAGTGGAATTCCCCCAGATAAACTTAAATTTTTCTTTTAGATTCAGTTCCCTTGGCTTATCTTTACCACAATTTTTACCATGGCAAAATGATTGATTTAAATTCTACCTTCCTGTTCTCCCCATCTTTCCTTTCTGAGATTGAAATAGTAAAAACAAAATTATTTGTTTGTACCCCTGATATAACGTAAGAATAGTACTTCACAACTCTGTAATCGTCCTCTTAAAAACCAATAACCTTACTCTAGATATGAGAAAAACACCAGACAAGCCTAAATTGAAAGACATTCTACAAAACAGCTAATATTCTACAAAAGACTACTCCTTAAAACTGTCAAAAACAAGGATAATCTGAGACACTGTCACAGACTAGATGGGACTAAGAAGGCGTGACAATTAAATGCAATGTGGTACCCTGGGTGAGATCCTGGAACAAAAAAAGCACATTAGAGAAAAACTAGTGAAATGTGAATAAAGTGTGGTGTTAGTTAACAGTAATGTACCAATGTTAATTTCTTAGATGGCATGAATGTAATATAGTAATATAAGATGTTAACAGTAGAGGAAACTGGGTAAAGGGTATACAGGAATTTTCATATTATCTTTGCAACGTTTCATAAATCTAAAATTATTCTAAAATAAAATGGTTTCTAAAAATGTGTTCAATGGGGATTCTGAATGTTCATGCATTCAACCAAAATTTGTTTATCAGCCACCACAGTACAGCCGCGCACAATGTGATACACTGGGGACCCACCCCATCATGAGGCAGAGTCGATGTAAATGACTCTGAACACCATGAACACCAGAACACCAGAAAACTGGTACTAAGATCCACTACTGACAGGAAAATGATTAAAAAGCAGATGAGTATGAAACAAGGTGACTATGATAAAAAGCACACAAATTATTACCTGCTGGTACAATGTCTGTTGGTCCTTTAAAATGCTTGGGCATGAAGAATGAAATATGCTTATGAAGCTCAGACTTAGACTAGGGCTATCCAGTAGCCCTAGTCAAGAACGCAAAGCCCAGGGCACTCTAGTGAGAACCCCAATTCCAGAGACAGCTATGATAAATACTTCTATTATACACATCTCACAAAACAACTTAAGGTTTGCTAATGAGTATATTTAATTTCAGAAACGAGTTTTTATTGGTAAAAACAGTGGCTAGTTGACTGGCAGGATTCTTGCTAGAAATGGATTTTTACCTATTGAATATATGACATTCAAGAAGTGTATATTGACTAAAAAATGTAAAGACATTACACACTTCTGAGTGAACAGGACTAGTGAGGCCTGCTGCCTTTACCAGACAAGAGAGCTCCCAAAACTTATTCTCTAAAAGGTCCTATGTCCATTCATGGGTTTAGAAGGACTCTTGGTTGCCTGATGTTGAATATGAAGGTAACTGAATCCTCCTTCTAAAACGTCACTGTGTCCGCCTGCAGGAACCTGTCATACAGAGTGGTGGTCAAGGCACCTAAAAGAACAGAGATCTAAACCTTCATCAAGCTTCTATAACAAACTGTATTCATTGTTTTGAGCCTGCTTCACTAGTGAATGGTTACTAAACACCTTTGCGTTGCAGAAGGTGGTGTGAATCTTGTAGAGAAGCAGCTCCTCTACCTTAAACTTGCTGGGCATAAACGAAGTGTTGTGAATTACAAAGGTGATATGTTAATTCATAACAGCCCTTAGAAGAAAAGTTAGAAAACAACTTACAACTTGACATCCAAGTATGGCCTTCCAGAAATCCAACAGAAATTGTATGAAAAAGTTTCTGTTTGTGAATGTGCTTCTTTTTGGTAAAGGGAGAAGAATGTCCTTAGCTTTTATCAAAGTATTAAAACAGTTTGTGACTCAAAAATTATAAAACAACAAAGCTCTCAGTAACAACAGTCAACTAACAACTGCTGTTTTTTCCTTTAAAATTACTTCTTCTTTAAATTCTTCTTTACATAATTCATATTTGCCCCCCAAAAGTGGCCTTCTTGTTTGATCTACCACACATTCTTCAAAAACAGATAACATTTTTAACTATTAAGAAATGAAATTAAATTATATCACTTGACATCTGAAACATCACATCCAAAGCAGAAACCATAAGGAACAATACATTTTGAGATTTTGAACCACTCTACTTAAAGATGTAAATAATCTGCACTTCTCAGTGGAGTTTGGTGTTTTTTAAATGAAATAGTTTATTTTAGCCCTGTTTTCCAGGATCTTCACACTAGTTTTCGTATTCTGTCTTAGAGTTTTCGATTCATCACTGGAAAACAATGGCCAGTTTTCTTTTGCACCTCTCTAGTGATTTTTTTCCCATCTTGAATGAACTGGTACAAGGAAGTAACATTTTATATAGTCACCAGAAATGCCGCCAACAGTCAAATTATCATCTAAGTAATCAAGTTTCTGATAAAGCAATATACAGGAGTATTTTTTAATCCTCTTGAGAAAACAATGAAAATGCTGAATTTATTATAACTGAACATTTTGAAAAATGACTGCTGAGTAGCCACATCATACGAAATATTCCTCAACACATACTGCTTGAATCAAGTCCCACCTGGGGAAAGCTGGAAAGAAAGCGAGCAGCACACAGGGCAGGGTCAGAGACTCCTCCTAATGAAGGTGTTACACTGCACTGACTCAAACTTGTGATTGTTTTTCTACGATAATCTTTCCATTTAACATATCTTACATTAAAACATTTTTAGAAATATTTTGGTCAAAATTTAAATAATTTTGTTAACATATGCATGTTAACAAAATTATTATATATAGCCCTGACTCATGTGGCTCAGTGAATTGGCTGTAGTCCAGCAAACCAAGAGGTCATGGGTTCGATGGTCAGAGCTCATGCCTGGGTTGCAAGCCAGGTCTCCTGGGGCTGGGAGCATGCAAGAGGCAACCAATCTATGTTTCTCTCACGCATTGATTTTTCTCTCCCTCTCTTCCTCCCTCCCTTCCCCTCTCTACAAGTAAACAAACAAACAAACTGTTAAATATAATAACTCTAATATTATTCTCTAATCCAAGAATGAAATGACCAATAGAAATAAAAGTTCTAAGTAAAAATGTCTGTATACTGACTTTAGTGAGTCAACCAGAAAACTGCTTTTGTTAACTGTTAGGCTACCTTCTAAAGGATGGATTTTGTTTCCTCTAATAATTTTATATGCCATTAGCTATCTGATTTCTTAAAGAATTCAGTTTCTAACTTTAAAATCTCCAGACCCTTGGCACTTTAGACAATTTCTCAGAATCAGTTTATATTAAAAGGAGGAGGGCCCATCATTTCTGGGGTCTCTCATGGTTTGCTCCCTTGCTCCTAGCTGGCCAGTCAATGTGAAATGCCTTTGAAGCCATAGCTAAAAAGAAGAAATGCAAATTTAGGTAGTGATCTAAGCCATGCACTCAAGAAAAGCGGCAGTGGCTTTTTCAGATCTATTTTTAAAATATCAATGAATCCACATCCACTTACATGAAGTACCTGGAAGTCAAATTCATGACGACAGAACATAGAATAGTGGTTACCAGGAACTAGGGGAGGGAAAGTTATTGCTTAATGGGTACAGAGGTTTAGTTTTGAATGATTAAAAAGTTCAGGATATAGAGAATGGTGATGGCTGCACAGCAATGTGACTGTACTTAATGCTACTGGACTGTATACTTTTAAATGATTAAAATGGTAAACTTTATCTTACATATATTTTACCAGAAGAAAAAAACATATATATCAATGAAAACCAAGATGGCTGCCCACAGCATCTTGCAGAATGGGTGGCAATCCAGAGTATATCTGAGTGGACAGAGAAAAGGGAAAGAACAAAAGAATAATGGAAGTAGCAGGAACACGTATCAAGAAATTAGGTGGCATGACTAATTTAACAAATATGGAGAAACCCAAGCTCCCTAGTAGGGTAGAAATCACTTCCTCTTACATAACCACATGAGCTCCACTCTAAAAGAAAAGAGTGTGGCCCTGGCCCAGCTCAGTTGGTTAGAGTCGTCCCAATATGACACGGTTGTGGGTTCCATCCCTGGTCAGAGCACATACAAGAAACAACCACTGAATGCATGAATCAGTGCAACAACAAATCAATCTCTCTCTCCCCCACCTCCCTCTCCCTCTCTTTCCCCTTCTTCTCTCTCTGATATCAATCAATCGATCAATAAATTTAAAAGACAAAACAGTGTGCATTTATGAACATCTGGGGGACCTATAACCTGAGCAGTCCTAGAGAATGATTTTGATAACAAGCCCAGGTAGAGGGGAAAAAAGGAATTTGTAAAGAAAAGATCCATTGCACAACAAAGGGTCAGTGGCTGGTGGGCCAAATGCCCTAGATACATTTTAAAAAACAATCCTGGATACTCCTATCAGTATCAAATTTTATGTGGAACCATAAATACATTTAGTCTGAAGGTGCTAGATAACTTGATTTTTCCAGAAAGACATACATTTTTCCTAAAAAAAAAATACATACTACATCTTTATCTTTCCAAGTCATTGGCTGGTAAAGGAGTAGCTCTGCATCTTACAGGGACTTAAAAAAACATATTCTGCTTTTTCACTAGAGATGAAAAGCAGTGAAAGAGCATTCATTCCGGTCTTTCTGTATTTCAGTACATGGGCGTCATGACATATCACCTCATCACAGGCTGTTATGACGTGGTATGAGAAGAGACCTACTCCTCCAGCCCCGGCATCAGTGTAGCAGTGGTTCCTGTTACCTCTGCAGAGTTGATGCTTCCTAACAAAATTAATATAAACATGGACAATATGCAGAAGATGTCAGAATAGAACCTTCTCTGAACAACTCGAAGAATGGCATCCTGATTGACAGGCAGAGATGTCCATTCTTCTCCTGCAGAATTGAAGGGTTTTTCCAGGATCCAGAATAAAAACTTTGACTCTTATGAAAGCAATTAGCAGGTTCTCAGGAAGACTTGTGTCAAGCATGACAAGCCACAAGTTATTTAAACTAGGAACTCTTCTAAATTGAGCAACCCCAAGTTCAAATATAACTAAGTCTCATAAAAAGCATTTGGTATTAGACCTCAATCATCCTTATTAAGCAGCAAAACATAACAAGAGAACGCAGAGTATTCTTATGATCTTGACCTTTCAGGAAGCCACAGGCAAGAAAGTACGGCTGCTGTTTTATGTAGTGCTGGTTATATAAAGTACATTAACTAAAAAGAGCATTTGTCCCTAAAAGAACATATCTATCTGGAAAGATAATTTTGTCATTTGTCCTGTTCTTCATTCCAACTTTCTGGGAAAGGTGAAAGTGACTGTTGTTCTTCCTCCTGATAAAACACACACAAAAAAGTTCATATAGTTGAAGTTCTGAAAGTTTAGTCTCAAAGGATTTCAGTGACCTGGAATTGAATAATAAGGATTACCTTATCTCAACCAGGGAAATTATCAAAAACGGTTAGCATTTCTGACTAACCAGAAAAGACTATCAATATTTGCACAATTAAAAAATAATTGTCGCCCTGGCTGGCATAGCTCAGCAATTGAGCACTGGCTGCGAACCAAAGCATCGCAGGTTCGATTCCCAGTCAGGGCACATGCCTGAGTTGCAGGCCACAGCCCCCAGCAAACCACACATTGATGTCTCTTTCTTTCTTTCTCTCTCTCTTTCTCTCTCTCTCCCCCTCCCTCCCTCCCTCCCTTCCCTCTCTAAAAATAAATAAAATCTTTAAAAAAAATAAATAATTGTCAAGTGCATGAGAAGAAAGGAAGAAAAGTGAGAAGTTGTCTTTAGAATCAGAAGGGCCACCCCCTCTGGCTGCAGCTGGGACATGATCTCTTGCTCCAGTAAAAGTCGGCCCTCTCTTAACTTCTGAACACTGTTGGAAGCTCCCATCCTCTTTTAATTGTGGCCTCTCAAAACAATGGTCTTCCAATCAAAGGTACTGGGCTGCTTTAAAAAAAAAAAAGCAAACTAAAAATGAAGCCTCAGAAAATGTATCCTAAGGAGAAAAATGCAAAAATGATGATTACTATAAATTCTCATAGTTGAAATTCCCCATCAGCAAGCTTTCCAAAGTGGTTTCACTTTAGGTTTCATGATTTTTGAACCACAAGAATAATTAAATTTCAGAGTTCCAAAAAATAACTAACCCCTCTGTGACCCAAATGGAAATTCTGTGGAATAGCAAATTAAATGCCCAGAATGACCTTAAGCATTATGGACAAACAGTTAAAAGAACTAACAATGAAGTAAACAAGAGACAAATTATCATTACACTCATCTACCCTTTAGGCAGAAATTCAAATTCACAAATCTCATGATGCTTGAGGCTCTAAACAGAGAGCTGCCCAAAAGATGGGCAACAGGTCAGCTCTGAGGTTAACTAACAAACTGAGAATACTTCTGCACTAGTCACCTCTAAAGTCCTCCGTCATTTTGATATTTTAAAATTCAGAATAAGGGCCACTGGCTGGATACCCAGTCAGGGCACAAGCCTGGGTTGTGGGCCAGGTCCCCAATAAGAGGTGCTTGGGAGGCAGCCACACATTGATGTTTTTCTCCCTTTCTTTCTCCCTCCCTTCTCCTCTCTAAAAATACATAAATAAATCTCTTTTAAAAATTAATAAAGTAAAATTCAGAATAAAATCTTGCCCCAAAAAACAAGTGAGAGCTGCCCTGACTGGCATGGCTCAGTTGGTTGGGCATCGTTCCACCACACAAAGGGTTACCAGTTTGATTCCTGGTCAGGGCACACAGACGGGATGCAGGTTCAGCCCCCAGTTGGGGTGCATATGAGAGACAACAAATCGAAATTTATCTCTCATATTGATGTTCCTCTCCCTCTCTATTTCCCTCCCTCCCCCTCTTTCTACAAATAATTTTTAAATATTTTTTAAATTCCCCTTAAAAAAATGAGAATTGTCCTTGACTTCACATGCCCTTCACACATACTCTATTACAGCTACTAAGTACTCTATTTACTCACACAAAAACTCTTCATAAGTATACAGTAATCCATGCTAAAGTCCAATTTCCTAGTAGTAAGAATAAACAAAAACTACTATATCTCTACAACAAATCTCATAAGACAAAGTACTAAAAATGTAAGGCTACATGCTATAAAAACAAAGTTAAAAATTAAAAATTTTGAACATATGCCCCCTCAATTTATATATATATTTACTTATAAATTATATACTTGTATTAGTATTACAAATTGATTGTGAACATTATGAAAGATATACAGAAATTGACATTTTATAAGAATGAGATAAAAGTGAAGTTTTCAGTTTTTTTCCCACCCAACTCCCAATGCACTGTTTTATATACCCTGGGGGTATGTATGCCCTATTGTAAAGACAACTACAAGAAAAGACAAATGCCAGACTGTGGCACATAATGAGCTCCCTTTACACTGCCTGGAGTCCACTCTAAGCCAAGTAAGCAATGACAGCTAAGTACCTTCTCCACCGCAGGACAGCTGCTTCAGCCCTTTCTGCAACTATTATCACTACCTCCCTAAAAAGATACAGAGCAAGAAAGGAGGCCAAGAAACAAAACTGCAAGTACCAAGGCCACTGGTTAAGAGCGCTAATAAGGAAGTTTAATAAAATGACAGATTAAATTAAGTGTGTGTTTGTTCTGCCAGCTCTGACTTTCATCCAGCCTGGTACTCTTGCTCCCCTTGCCTCAGACCAGTATGCGGAGTAAACTGTATTATCAATCATCTTCTCCAGCACCACCAAGCAGAAGGCAAGCTGGCCCCACTACGCCATCTGTACATGCACCTGCTCTCAGCAGCAGTGGCTGCTCGGGGTCTGCTGGCCCAGAGATGCCCTGGCCCAGAGGGTACCACTGGGAACTCACATTTTCTGCAGGAACTAGTCCAAAGATTCAGGAAGAAAAACGAGAGAGAGCCAAAGACAGGAAACTTAAAAATATGAGCCACAAAACCTCTTGGGAGAAAGGTCATAAAGCATGTTACCCACCCATAGCTCCTAAGAATTTTGGTCATTTTAGCTATTCCCTTGGATATTTCCTACTTGTAAAAAATCCTTTTAGTATAGTATTTATTGCATAAAATATATTTTACTTTATTTTAAAAATATATTCATCATTATTTATTAGCAAAACAATTATCAATACATATCATAATCTCAATTTCCTTTTTTTAATACTGAAAGTACTCAAGCGGACAATGGTGGGTACATAGGAATATTATTAAGTAAAATCACATTTTTTACTTCTAAACCTCTCAACAGTTGAATGTTAAATTTATTCTTCATTATTGCTTTTACAAGCCTGGTAAAGCAGTCCTGACTTTAAAAGTTTTCTTAGAGCTAATTCTCAATATACAACAAACTCAAATGAGTATACTAGAAAAACATGAAGTCTGTAAGAAAGACATTGTAAATGGTAACTCACCCAAATAGATGTAAAAATTCTCAATTTCATTTAAAATCAAACAAATACATACTAAAACAATGAGCTATCATCCCAATCACCATTAAATCAGTCAAGACAAAATGGTAATTCCAAAAGCACACCAGGGAAGAAGGAGTCTCTGTCACTCTCACATGCTGCTGCTAGGGAGCCTGACACACTTCTTCTAGAGAACAACGTGACAAAATAAATTTAGATGCTTTAAAATGTTTATTCTTTGACCCAAACTCCACCTTTACAAGCCTGATCTATATTAAAAACAAAAGAAAGAAATCAACACAGACTTATGCCCAAATATGTTCATTTATTTGATGGTTATAATACATTTATTATAGTAAATAACAAGTTGAATAAAATCTAAGTACTCAGCCAAAACACATGTTATAGTATATCCACAAAATGAAATATTACACAGCCATTTTAAATTCATGTATCATGTAATAAACCTACATATTTTTTAAGTGGGACACAAAAATAGTACAAAACAATTTCATCTATGTAAGAGAAAAACCAATAAAGAAAAAATACTGGATAAATAAATACCAGCATGTTATCTACAGTAGTCACTACATAAGGGGATACAGGTGACTTTTAATTATATTTCCAAATGTTCTACAATCTGCAAGCTACTTTTTTTTAATAATTGAAAAGAATAACAGTTTTTTTAAATTGATTTATTGATTTTAGAGAGAGAGGGAGCGGGGATGGGGAGAAAGAAAGAAACATGGATTTGTGGATCCCCTGACCATAGATCGAAGCTGCAACCTTGGCATATGCAGACAACACACTAATCAGTGAAGCAACCCATACAGGACCAATAATAGTTTTAAAAGTCTACGGATCAACAACCAATAATATTTCTGCATACAACTATTTTTTAACACTAAAACCAGGCTTATCAAACATAAGCCTAATACAATGAAAATAGAATCCCTTATTATTTAATTCTAAATGATTCTGAGATAAAGTATCTCTGACTTTGAAAATCAATGTTACAACATAAACCTTTAACAAACAACAACAAAGAAAATACCATTTATCCCAAGGTGGAATTATACAACAGACTTTAAATGAGAATAATAGTTTATTCCCCGTGATTTTCTTCCCCTAAAAATCACTGTGTGAGACATGAAAGAACCATTTTATTAATTCCAATTTTGAAGAGGACAAGACACTATCTGTATGCAATTTTCTTCTAACAGATAAATTTCTAAGTATAAAAAACTAGAATATAACTTAGTATAAAAAGACTAAGTATAAAAAAATTTAACCAAATGCTAGATTGCTATGGTACTCTCATGAATCTATGCTGACTACTGTCATACCTCAGTACTTGTCAGCAACAGACCTTGTAAAACCCTGAACTCATCCCATTTTAAAGAGAAAATGTTTCAGCACTCAGCCCTTGCTCGGGACTCATCACTACAACTTGCTACAATTTGCATGAGTCATGATGCCACCCAGCAAAAGAGAATGCTTCATTGTCCAGTACTCATCGGTTGCGGCACTGGTCACGAGTTCTGGAACAAATTAATGGCGAGTACCAAGGTACTACTGTATAATGAAAATAAACAATAGAAACATACAAAAAAAACACTAAAAAACTTGTTTAACTTTTAACATCTACTGAACATTTAAGGGTCTTTGGAGTGGGCCAGACCTAGATTTAAAAACCCCCTACATAATTTCCTAGGCATGTAAATCTGGGAGCAACATACTTAACCTCTTGAAGAATACTTATTTCCTCAAGTTTAAATAAGATTAAAGAAGGCAAAGTATATTGTAGTAACTCACACATTACTCAATAAAAGATAGCAATTATTCCCCCACACAAGCCATGTTTTTTTACCAGGTAGAAGAAAGGAGTGAAGAGCGGAATAGATTTAAATTAATTCAGGAAGCATTTGAGAGGTTCTGGTAGGCATAGGTATACTGAGCTCACAGTTTTCAGGGACGGCAACACAGGTCAATTAATAATTACAATACAGCTGTCTGCCCTTAGCCAAGATTTCAGTTACCCACAGTTAAACACAATCCAAAAATGTTAAATAGAAAATTCCAGAAATAAACAATTCATAAGTTTTAAATTATGCACTGTTCTGAGTAGCATAATAAAATCTCTGCTGCCATCCTGCCCCATCCCACCTGGGATGTGAATCATGCCTTTGTTTAGGGTATGTACCCCGTCCCCTATATGCTCCCTCCCGCTAATCACAGCATCGCAGTGCTCATGCTCAAGTGGCCCTTATCACCAGATGGTCAACAGCAGCCTAACAGTACGTCCCAGTGCCTAACTCTGTCACCTCACTTCATCTCATTGCACACACACTGTATCATCTCACATCATCACAAGAAGGGTGAGCACAGTACTGTAAGATATTTTCACAGAGAGATCACACTCATATAACTTTTATGATAGCACACTGTTTTAATTGTTCTATTTGATTATTGGTTATTATTGACAACCTCTTACTATGCCTAATTTATACATTAAACTCAATCGTAGATTTACCTGTACAGAAAAAAGAACAGCATATACAAGGTTTGGTACTATCCACAGTTTCAGGAACCCACTGGAGGTCTTGGAACACATCCCTCATGGATGAAAGGGGAACACTGCACAGTGTAACAGGATAATATCGTGATGGTAGATACATCCAGAATGCTTTAAAGGAATACAGGTTAGAAGATGTAACTTGGGCTGGAAGTTTAGAAAAGAATTCCAGCAGGAAACACTGGTAGATCTGGAGAATAAAAGATAAAGGATCCAGTCAGAGAAGGAATGGAAGGTCAGCAAAAAACAAATGGTATGGTACAGCTAGAACCAGCGTTCTTGAGGAACAGATATGGCCTACAATGTCACTGGAAAGGAGGCAGGATCTGTATGGTCACATGAGCTTTGCCAGGCCTTGCACAGGCCCACACCTGGCTCCTGCAGTGAATGCAGAAGGAAGGAGGCCCAGAACCAGTAAGAAAAGTGCTTTCCTGCTGCTATCACCTTGCAATTTTCCTCCAGCACCCTCTACTGACATACCCAACATTGTAGCCACTAACAAAGGAGCCCAGTCCTGGTCCCATAAAGCAAGGCAAGGAAGGCTGCATTTGAGGCTGAGAAAAAACAAATTAATAACTGGCATGCTTTCTTTCCTATCAAATAAAATACAAGAGTCTGCCTGACTTTTGTTTTTTTTTTTTAATTGTTAGCCCCTAACACACTGCGTAGCATAAAGTATGAATTCAGTAAATTTGAAAAGCAGAGTAAAACGGAAAGAACACAGAATTTAGACACAGGCAGATACTGGTTCAAGCCTGCCCAGTCATGGGGACCAGGGGAAAGGACTGACAGACAAACTGTTAACATCTGGAAAGAACTGGATTACCCAAAGGTCAACATGCACAGGACTGTTGCTACCTAAAATATCTATACTCCAAATCCCATTTAGGAGTTATTTATAACAACTTTCTATGATGTCCTTTACAGGGATTCATCTTCATAGAGAGGCCATCTTTTTATAAAAACTGTACACGCATTTAGGACAACACTGAAATAAATGAGGGGAGGCAGCCAACAGGAAAGAGGCTTGAGCTAAGTGTCCCCACTAATGGGACCCAACAAACAAAACTGAAACTACGTATCCTTGCTAACCTGTTTTTTCATTTCTCACAAGATACTGATTGTTCATTTCAGGCTTTAAATACTTTATATCAGTGGTTTCAAAATCTGTTATTTTCTGTTCTTAAAATCACATCCTGATGTCTGAAAACTGATGATAAAACAGGATACCTCTCTGTGGTCTAGCAAACAAGAAACATAGGTTTAATTTTGCTCTGTTATAAACAGCCTTGCCTTGCTGAACAGAACCAACAGTGTTAAATTATATTTTCAATGTTTTTTAAGGCTCAAGATTTGATCCAAAAGTGCCCTGTCATGTACGCAGAAAGTAAAGATTTTCTTTCAATCAGAATAAAGAGAATCAGAGATATAGACAGTGACAGACGATATTCAGTCTTAATAAAGTCTCGCTAATTGAAAGAACAACTCCAGACAAGTGACAACCTGTTCTAGCTTTAACCATCTTAAGGAAAAACAAAAACAAAAACAAACAAAAAAAAAACAGAAAAGGAATCAAGCATTGCTAACAGTGCTTTCACTGTCAGGAAATTCATCCTCGGTTTTCCTTAATTTCGTACATATTTATAAGAAAACTTAACTGCAAGTATAATGTCATATCTTGAAAAACCACCAACACTTGGGACTCTAATTATTATAAAATAAAGTTTTTAAAATTTCACATAGCTCATATCATTCTATCCTAAAGGATGTTATTTCAATAAATTTCAAAAGCAACATTCATTCATCTTTCAAAACATATACAACTTAATTACACCTGAATCTCCCTAGAAAACCATTCAACACAAACAACTGGATTTAAAGCTCTCATCTAAAGAAGCTTACTTCCACCTGAGGACAGGGCCCCTATGCCCTGTGCCTCAGACAGTGCCTGCACCTGAGAGGGAGCTGCTGAAGAGATGGCCCAAACGGATCTTCCACATGCAGTCTCATCTACAAGGTGGCCCATGCCACGGACAACACTGCCATTCACTTTACCTCAGAGCCACAGGTTACCAGTAAGAAAACGAGTCATTTAATTTATTCTACCCTCTGCTACTGGTCATGACAAACCCTTTGTCAGCTAGTTCCAAAAAGAACAAAACATGACACGCATGCAATATCCACCCTAGTAATAATCCAGGTCTCACCTGAAGAACAGTAGCAGTAGGAATGCAAAGAAACATAACATAGAGATTTTTCTTTAGTATTTTTCTGCCATCTGGAATGTTGTTCTTTTTTTTTTTAAGATTTTATTTATTTATTTTTAGAGAGGGAAGGGAGGGAGATAGAGAGAGAGAGAGAAACATCAACGTATGGTTGCTGGGGGTTATGGCCTGCAACCCAGGCATGTACCCTGGCTGGGAATCAAACCTGGGACATTTTGGTTCCCAGCCCGCGCTCAATCTACTGAGCTACACCAGCCAGAGCTAGAATGTTCTTCTCTTACTGTGAATAGATATGGTAGAATTCACTTGAGATCTAGATTAAGATATATGCTTTCAAAAAGCTTTCCCAACTAGCCCACCCAAAAATGATCCGCTATAAAGATCCATTCTGAAACTCTACTAAAACTTTTAATAGGAATGATGAAGAAATGCAGTAAAACATTCAAGGTAACAAAAATAAGACATAGAAGTTTTTAAAAAATGAGAGAGAAAGGAGTGGAATTAGAAAGCAGGAAAGAAGCCCTGGCTGGATAGCTCAGTGGATTGAGCACGGGCTGCAAACCAAAGCATTGCAGGTTCAATTCCCAGTCAGGGCACATGCCTGGGTTGTGGGCCACGGCCCCCAGTGGGGACCACATGAGAGGCAACCACACATTGATGGGTTTTTTTCTCTCTCTCCCTCCCTTACCATCTCTAAAATATAAATAAACAAAATATTTTAAAAAGAAAGAAAGCAGGAAAGAAAACTGCCCAAACTGAGAATAGTAGGCTGAAGGACAGACTCCAGGAGGATGGTTCAGACCCTCCCATACATGGGGTACCTGCACTGAACCTTGTTCTGCAACAACTAGTTTTAGTTGAACATCGGTGGCTCCTCAGACCAAGAACAGGACCATTCTTCAAAAAGCTGACGAGAGCCCCATACCTTCCCTTCTGTTGGGCAGCCCCTGCCCTGAGGAGGCAAAGCCAGTGCTCGCCCAGGGGCTGCGGCCAGGGGAAAAACAGGTACTCCAGTCCATGGAGAAATGACTCTCCCCATCTAGAAAATGAGGATACATAAGTCACACACACACACACACACACACACACACACACACACATATATCAATGTTTTGAGTTCATTAAAATTGGTTGTTTTTAAAAATAAGAAAACAGAAGAAATAACATATTCATAAAACTGGAGTCCCAGAAGGAGATTAAAAATTAATAACACCAATATTTTAAACTATGATCCAAGAAAAAAACCTTCCAGAAATAAAAGAAGATGTGAATCTATGTATTAAAGAACCAACCAATACCTGGAAGAATTTACCTAACACAATCAACTTCAGGGCATTATCTTGGTATAAAACTGTTGGAAGAGGGAGGCAGATAAAATAATGAACAAAGGCAAACAAACTTGACTAGCATCAGAGTTATCTAAAACAAAATACAATGCAAGGTAACAATGGAGCAGCATTTGTAAGAAGTTCAATGAAAGAAAGTATAAATAATGCATCTTACAGCCAACCGAGCTGTTTTTTTAAGTAGCAATGCTATGTAAAAACAATTTTAAACATATAAGAATCCAAGATCTCTTCTTGGAGAATATGCTGCAGGATGGGCTAATGCAGTCAACAAATATTAGAGAAACTTTAACAAAAAAATGATAAGCCCACTCACACACACAACTATAAATCTAAGACTAAAAATAAAGGTGAAGACATTCATCTTTAAAACTGTAAGAGTTATGTGCAAATGTTATGTCATAACAAAACAGAAATAATGCAAAAATGTGAAGAAAAGGGAGAAGAAATAAAATTAAGTAAGTTAATTGGTTGGCAAAAGTCAGAAATTAAAGGAAACCATTTAAACTCTAATACAACAGATGATACATAAGTAAATAGGTAACAGGAATACAGGCATTTTTTTCAAAGGTATAAAGACAAAAGTAACCGCTAGAATAAAAATACAAACATTCCTAAACAACATTTCATTAAAGAAAAATACCTCATACAAAATATAAAGCAATATATATATAATAATAAAATATAGTCATGTGCCCCTTAGCCACAAGGACACATCCTGGAAAATGTGCTGGCAGGCAATTCTGTCTGTGTATGCGCATCACAGCACGCACTTAACACATGACAAGACCATACCGCCTCCTTGAGCCAAGGTTCGCAAAGAGGCTGTAAGTTAGCTGTGACTCAAAATCTGGAAGAAATAGGTAAAAAAACTGCATAAATATAATGATAAATTGTATGTCTGAGAAATACTGTAAGCAAAGTCAAAAGACAACTGAAAAAGGAGAAGAACACGGTTCTGACATATAATCATAAGTATCCATAATATATTTAGAAACTCATAAAAATTGGGAGACAAATGATAAAAATAATGAGAAGACATGAACAACTGACAAAAATGTATAAAAATGCCAAACACATAACAAGCTGTTCTAACCCACATTTAGGGAAATGAAAACTAAAACCCTGAGATACCATTTCCCCTACTGAGTGGTGAAACTGTAGTGGATGATAACAACATTCTGGTTGCAAGGCTGAGAGGAAACATGGAATTTTGATACACTGCTGGTAAGAAGCAAATTATTATAACCCTTTGGAGAGTACTTTGGTAATATCTATGTATGCACTTACCACTCGAGAAATTTACCCTGAAGCTACACCTCCAACAATAAAAAAATACACATGCAAAAGTTTACTCATTACAGCACCGTTTGGAACTGCGAAATACTGGAGATAGCCTAAATACCCACACAAAGGAAAGCAGATGAATAAACCATGTCCCAGCCACTCAGTGGAGTACTATGCAGCCATCAGAAAAACTGAGAACAAGCCCTGGCTGGCATAGCTCAGTGGATTGAGCGCGGGCTGCCAACCAAAGTGTCGCAGGTTCGATTCCCAGTCAGGGTACATGCCTGGGTTGCAGGCCATGACCCACGGCAACTGCACACTGATGTTTCTCTCTCTCTATCTCCCTCCCTTCTCACTCTAAAAATTAATAAAATAAAAAAAAGAAAGTTTAAAAAAAAGAATAACTGAGAACAATAGCTACCAGCTGATGCAGAGTTTTTAGGCTATATTATAAAAAAGGTAAAGAATAAAAGAATATCTAGAATGTTATCATTTAAGTAAAAAGCAAAGGGAAACTTTCATAATTTATATAAATTCTGCATACAGAATTCTATATATTTATCTGGTGTGATGTCCACAGAATAAATAACCATGAGTCTATATTGACATACATACATACATACATACATACATACATAAATTTCTTCCTCGCAGAAAATTCCAATTAATAAATATAGAAGGCATACTAGAAATAGAAAATTCATGATTTGTGCTTATACATATAAAAAAAGATAAATGGTAATGAAAAAACTATAATAAAAGATTATTTCAAAATATATACATACATACATATGTACCAGAAGCTAATGAGAGACAGGGGAGATCAGGATGGAAAGAATACAGTAATGGCAATAGAGTAATGAAGTAATAATAGAGTAACAGAGTAATGAACAGTCACTGATACTTCTCTGAGTAAACTACTATTTAGTATAGTTATGACTTGAAGAACTATGCTAATGTTTCACATAATCAAAAAAAAATGAACACCAGACACAAAATAGACAGAATACATAATGGAATAAAACTGGTAACAAATTAACCTAATTGAATTACAAATTAATAACATAACCACATTGAATGGAGTGGCAAAGGAAAGAACTAACCTTTGTTACTTTGGAAACCAGTGTTTTGACAATCTGTAAAACTACAGCCAAAAGGGACTTAAACATTCTAGTTCGAAAATGTATTTTTCACAGGATGATGGGTTAGTAATTCTGAAACTATGCTGTATGTTTAACTGAATTGAACAAATAACTTTAATACACTGTGGAAAATAAGAGCTGTGTTTCTTACTGTTATAGAATGGAGTTACATATAAGAAAAGGAGAAAGCCCTGGCTGGCGTAGCTCAGTGGATTGAGTACAGGCTGAGAACCAAAGTGCCGCAGGTTTGATTCCCAGTCAGGGCACATGCCTGGGTTGTAGGCCACAGTCCCCAGCAACCACACATCAATGTTTCTCTCTCTCTCTCTTTCTCCCTTCCTCCCCTCTCTAAAAATAAATAAATAAAATCTTTGAGAGAAAAAAAAAAAGAAAGAAAAGGAGAAAGTCCAGAAATAAATCCTATGCAGATGAAATAGAATCAAAGGAAACAGTATGGCCTCGTACTTTTTGATACATACACAAATAAATAGATATAGAACTAGATACAGACGTTGTGTACCTAAATACATTTCCTAGCTCTATCTACTAACAGTGCTTAGAAACAATGACATTCCAGTAGCAAGGAGCATACACAGTGCTCAGATTAGACTTCTTTATGCCAATCCCCAAACAAAGGACTGAGGCAAGGAAAGTAAAAGATAAGCCTAGACTTTCCTTATGATACCAGAAAGTAAGAAGCCAACTTAAAGGAGTTTCCATTGGTCAAATCCAGAACAATTTAGACAACAAAATAGTGATGGTAAGTGATTATGTCCCACAGAATAAAATAAATAACCTTGACTCCACAATGATATATATGAATGAATGAATAAATGAATGAACAAAGGAGAAGAGTCAGCTCTTCCTTACAGTAAGATTTTAATTATTAATGTCAATGGCACAATGGAAGTAGAAAAACAATCACTTGATAAATACCACAGTCTTAACTGCTACAGGCAGGAATGATCAATGGATGCTGAAATTAATGGTAAAAGCATGATGAGAAGCAGGATATTTTCATTACCTCAAAGCATCACAAAATAGTTATTAATTTCAAAGGGGAAAACAGTAATTTTACTGTAGAGAAGCTGAAAGCCACCACCTTAATTAAGTAAATTTAACACCTTGATACTGCATGTTAAAGTTCATTAAAAAGAGATGTAACAACATCCTGATTTCCCTTGGTATGACATACTGAGAAGGACACATTTCTATCACTCCTACACTTATTTTTGATAAAATGTGGAACATCTGAATCTAATTTAGAAGAAATATCCAAAGAAAAACTAAAATTAGGCAATGTTCTACAATATAACCACTACTCTTCAGAAGTGTTAATGTCACAAAAGACAGAGATAGACTGAGGAACTGTCCCAGACTGGAAGAGACTGTGACATGACAACCAAATAAAACATAATAAGATCCATTGGATCCTGGACCAGAAAAAAGACAAGATTTGAATACAGTCTTATAATAGTTAAAAGTACTATTGTATTGACCTCAGTTTCCTATTTTGATCATTGTATTATGTAATGTAAAGTATATGAACATTAGGGGAAGCTGGACAAAATGTCTATGGAAAGAATTTGCATTATTTCTGCAACTTTTCGGTAAGTATATTATCTCAGACACAAGGTAAAATTTTTTTAACTCTATAAAATAAAGTTCCAGTCAAAACATATTTATAACAGCTGATTATTGGAAAAAAACTAAATGTCCATCAATAGGTGAGTAGTTAAATAAAATGTCACGTATATAATAGAACTATAAATTAATAAATAAGATAACAAAGAAATATTTTATGAATCCACAAAAAAATGAGGAAGCCTATATGGAATTATTCCATAATATAAAACTGAAGGAAGGAAAGAGGGAAAGAGGAAAGGAGGGAGGGGAAAAGATTAAGATTTGTTGCAACCCTTTTTGCTGTTATAAACAAGGGCACAATAAATAATTTTGTATCCCTATACCCTTCCAGACAAGTGTTTTTAATCTGTAGGAGAGGGTCATAAAAACACAGAATTGCTAAATGAAGGAGTATATATATTTTTACACCTATCAAAAAAATTACTTTCCTAGAAAACTGTAGTAATTCAAACTCCTACCAGCAATATATCAGAGTAAACATTTTCCTACACTCTTAGGAGCACTGGATCTACTAAAAAAATTATAAATTCATTCTACTATGGGATAAAATTCTCATTCTAATTTTCATTTCTCTGACCACTGATAAGGATGAAAATCTTTTCATGTTCTTTTGTTACTTGCATTTCCTCTTCCATAAATTGCTTGTTCATACCCTTTGGAAAATTTTCAATAGAGCAGTCTCATTTAAGGTACTCTTTCACATTATTTATATATTTAATGAATATGCATATATATAGCTCATGTATATATACATGTATAAAAACTACATATATATTTAAGTCTATAGATTTTTAAAAAATCTTATTTTGGGTACTTCAAGGCATATAGAAATTTTTATCATTAGGTGGTTAAATCTGTCATCTCTTTCTGGTGTTTAGTGGCCACTGAGGGGACAGGAACCAGAGGTGCTAGGTGTCTTCTAATACACAGGTCTGTTCTGCACAAAGAATTCCACATGCCCTGCATGAGTTCTGAACACCCCACTGAACATTCATGCGTATGAAGAAGACAGTTACAATATCTGGTCCCAGAATCTAACTATTTTACATATAAATACAATATATTTCTTAATTTCAGGAATCCAATTTCTGTGCAAATAGAGGGAAAAGCATTCTTTGTTTAAGGATTTTACCAGAAGCTGTCATCCTTTCTGCTAAGGCAAATAACTAGAGCAATGTCATTCTTGGTATTTAAGCTGTAGGGCCACATACATAGCAGACTGCAATCATTCTCCACAGTCAATGTTACTCTGTATATAGGCAATTTCATTAGGTCTTTCAGTGTATTTCTGCCTAAGCATTTATATTCTGAAATATGTGTTACACTATTGTTTATTTTCCTTATTTTAATTATCTTTACAGCATTGTATTATTTGTAATTGTGTGTAGGCAGATTATATTATTCATGAATTTCACTTCAAAATAAAGGGTGCACTCTAAAACACTTGCTATATGAAAGGACCAGTGGGTCTCATAAGGTTCAGAAGCAGTGCTCCACTGTAGGGGAGGAAGATCCCCTACAGGAGTATTAGAGACCGATTCTAGGTCTCTAATACTCCTCTCATCCCCTCTAGGCCTGCAGATAAGCCCCACCTCTAACCCCAACTACACAGTGCACCTTATTCCCAAGACCCAAGGGCTCCGCTGCATCTATGTTCTCCCCTAACACTTAGTTGTAAGGCGTTAACAGTTGCCCAAAGTTAATTAGGCAGGGGAACAATGAAGGGATCAGAAGCATATACTGAAGATACCATGTTCCCAGAATTTGTTCAATGTAAAATCCATCAGTTCTATTTTCATGTTTTTCTTTAAATTACCATTTTAAATTTAAATGACCAGTAACACCAAAATCTTTATTTATTAAAATAACATCAAAACAGTAAATTAATCAGTGTTTCAGCTGTGCATGACCAACCTATTTATTAAAAATTGACTCAAAAACATTTTCTCGTTCAAAAAAAACAAGTCTTGCCCTTCAGTAACTATCATAAAATATTCACAGACTTTTAAGGAAAGCATAAAATTAAATATTTCAGTTTTGCCATAAACTTGTTTATCTGATCCCTCTTATAATAGAAAAGAAATTTATGATCTAGAAAGCACATCGCTGGCTGGCACATAGGATAAGCTATTAATTTCTAAAACATATTGTAAAGGAGATCCTTAACATATACCTCCATTCATATTTTTCTCAAAACAGTTTCTATCATATGATTCTGTCACTTTCTGTTTGGTGGGGTTTTTTGTTTGTTTTTTGGCAAATTTCCATTTTATTCATTCTTCATGAGGTGGAAATTGGCCTGCCTTAACATTCATATATAAGAAATACTGTCACTTTCTTTCTTCTACATTGAAAAAGGTTCTCTCTTTTGTGCTCACACATGCTTATGTGCACTCGCTCTCCCTTTCCCTCTCCCTCTCCCCTCTCTCTCGCTCTCTCACCAAAAGAACGAAAACACTATACAATGAGCCTTTAAGACAAACTATGTCTGGGTAGTTCATGACAACAGTTGAGCAGTGTACCTCCGCAGGGACACAAAAAAACACTGCTGCAGAATGTTCAGGTTGCATTCTAGGATGAGAATTTGATATTCTTAACTTTCCTCTAATTAAATCCAGTGACACCAAACTACCAAAAATCTACAGAAAGTTTTATAGGGCTGCTTCCCATTGGCCACATTTTCACTGGTTACAACTAATTCTTTGTTGTTGTGTTTTATTTCAAGTTAAATGTAAAACACTAAAGTTCCATCTTTTTGTGAAAAGCATTGCTCTCCAACTAAAAAAAACTTTATAGAATTATATAAAATACTATTTTCTAACATTTCATTAGAGAATAAATTTTATTTTATTGATTATGCTATTACAGTTGTCCCATTTTTTCTCCCCTGTATCACGCCCGCCAGCATCCACCCCCCTCCAGCATCCCCCGCTTAGTTCATGTCCATGGGTCGTACATATAAGTTCTTTGGCTTCTCCATTTCCCATACTATTCTTAACTTCCCCCTGTCTATTTTCTACCTACCATTTATGTTTCTTACTCCCTTGTACCATTTCCCCTATTCTCCCCCTTCCACTCCCCACTGATAACTCTCCATGTGATCTCCATTTCTGTGATTCTGTTCCTGTTCTAGTTGTTTGCTTAGTTTGTTTTTGTTTTGTTTTTCTATGTTCCGTTGTTGATAGTTATAAGTTTGTTGTTACTTTACTGTTCATAGTTTTGATTTTCTTCTTTTTTTTAGATAAGTCCCTTTAACATTTCATATAATAAAGGGCTCAGTGATGATGAACTCCTTTAGCTTTACCTTATATGGGAAGCACTTTATCTGCCCTTCCACTCTAAATGGTAACTTTGCTGGACAGACTTATCTTAGGTGTGGGTCCTTGCTTTTCATGACTTTGAATACTTCTTTCCAGCCCCTTCTTGCCTGTAAGATTTCTTTAGAGAGACCAGCTGACGGCCTTATGGGAACTCCTTTGTAGGTAACCATCACCTTTTCTCTTCCTGCTTTTAAGATTCTCTTCTTATCTTTAATCTTGGGTAATTTAATTATGATGTGCCTTGGTGTGTTCCTCCTTCAATCCAACTTCTTTTGGGTTCTCCAAGCCTCTTGGACTTGTATGTCTATTTCCTTCACCAGATTGGGGAAGTTCTCCTTCATTATTTTTTCAAATAAGTTTTCAATTTCTTGCTCTTCCTCTTCTCCTCTGGCACCCCTATGATTTGGATGTTGGAATGTTTAAAGTCATCCTGGAGGTTCCTAGCCTCTCCTCATTTTTTTTTGAATTCTTGTTTCTTCATTCTGTTCTGGTTGAATGTTATTTCTTCCTTCTGTTTCAAATATTTAATTTGAATCCCAGTTTCCTTCCCTTACTGTTGGTTTCCTGTGTATTTTGCTTTATTTCACTTTGCCTAGTCTTCATCTCTTCCTTTATTTTGTGGTGATACTAAATCATTTCTGTGAGCAGCCTGATTACCAGTGTTTTGAATTATGTATCTAATAGACTGATTATCTCCTCATTGCTTAGTTCTTTTTCTGGAGTTTTCACCTTTTTTTTTCATTTGGGCCCTATATCTTTGTCTCTGTTCCTATTACGTGATAAGGACAGAACCTTAGGTATTCCCAAGGGCAGGGCAACCCACTTTGCTGTGTTGTTGCACTGTATGTGGCAGAGGGGTCCAGGAACAATGCCTCTTGCTCGGCTCTCAGGTGGCTTCCAGTCACTTCCCCTGCTACACACAAGTGAATTGAACCCTTAGAGGTGCTACCCTAGTGCTGATTCCTGGGTGGGTGGGGTTGTGCACCTTCTAGGATCCCTAGGCCCCACGAAATAGACTCTCCTATGAGACTGGCAGTTTCTCCTGCTGCTGCAACCACCACAGATTTTTACAGCCAGAGGTTTTGAGGCATTCTTTTCCTGCACTGCCGCACTGGGACCCTGGATTGCACAGTCTGCCTCACTCCCCAGATGTGCCTCCAGGCTTATCTGCACATGAATGTGGACTTCCCCATCCACCAGCCACCATCTTGCCACACATCCTCTCCTGCATCTACGCCCCTCCTACCAGTCTGGGTGAATGTTTCTTCTTTAACTTTTGTTATTGGACTTTGGTACAGTTCCATTCTCTTGCAGTTCTGGTTGTTTTTTTGTTTGTTTGTTTTTAAATTGGCTGTTATCCTTTTGGTTATGAGAGAGAACAAAGCATATCTACCTATACCTCCATCTTGGCCAGAAGCTGAAATGTCTAATTGTAGAATAAATTTAAGTCTCAACCTGTCTTCCAGTTTAATATCTTCTTTAATTAACAATTTTAAACTGTGATTTTTTAAAAATAAATTATTTTACAATTTCTAGTTTCTAAACCAGGTTTACAATAATTATATCACAGAAATGAACCTTAAAAAACATGAGATACTTTCCTTAGAGATTCCATTTCCAACGTGGTCACTGCAGATCTTAAGAGTGTGAAGTAAATATGTGAAAATCCCAATTACAGTAAGCTCTCACTTAATGTCATGGATAGGTTCTTGGGAACTGCAACTTTAAGCCAAATGATGTATAATGAAACCAATTTTACCACAGTCGTAATTGATAAAAACAAGAGGGAAGTTCTTAACACATATTTCTGGTCAAAAAAACATCAAACTTCTAAATAAAGCCCCCAAACACTTTCAATATTAAGCAGCAAAATAAATGTGAACTCTATATACGTCTAATTCCAGTTACTGGTTTCATGTCGTCAGAGCCTCTCCCAGGAGGGTGGGACCCCACCCTGGACAGGACACCCCTCTACCACATGGCCACTCACATCCACACTCACTCAGACTGGGTTCAGCTAGACATACCAATTCACCTCTCACATGCACGGCTTTGGGATTTGGGAGGAACCCAGAGTCCACAGAGAAAACCCACTCAAAATGGGGAGAACTCAAAGCCTGGAAGCAATTTCTTTATCTTCTCATTAGCGTTATGTAACAAAATGACATTTTTCAAAGACCTGCTGTATTCTTTATCACTACTACTACTACTACTACTATCTTTTGGGCATGCAACATCTAAGCCATGAGCTTCTCCTGTGCATTTTGTTGTTATTACTTCATCAGAGATGGCGCACAGCAACCAAAAAGAAGGAAAGGTCTAACATGTCAACTGTGTTTTTTCTTAACATTCTGAATAAACAGGAGAAAAAAGGGTCATTTGTTCACAAGGATGCTGAAGACCTCATCTAATACACTGTTCTGACAAACAAAGAAGATCACTAAAATACATGTCTTGCTCCAAGATTACAACCTACAGCAGAGACATAGTCAGCCCCCAGTGAGCATTCTTCCTTACAAGAGAACCCCAATTCTGTTGGGAGTAACAATGTGACCAGTCTAAAACAAATGATAATACTCTACATTCCCTAGCCTCCCTTACAAATAGTCACATGATATGGTTCCAGCCAATGACATGTAAGCACAGGGTTTTGAATGAGACTTCCAACAGAACTCTTTAAAGGAGAAACAAAAGCAACTGACACTGCCCCCTTTGGTACTTCCTCTATTTTGGAAAGTATTCATGATGGCAGGAGAGTAACAACCATTTAACACAATCATGAAAAGATCAATAAAACTGCAGAGACTTAGCCCTCACATCCTTGAATTGCTAAATCAAAGCCCGTAACTTCCTAACTATGTACTTTGCAGTATATGAAGAAAAATAAGTCCCCTCTCTTATTTAAGCCTCCACAATAGGGGTTTTCTATGACATAAAGCTTAATTTAGTTTCTAAGTGATGCAACCTAATTAGAAAGAGAGACAGAAAAAGTTCTGTAGAAAGCTACAAAAGAAGACACTAGTTCTGACAGAGGCAGGATGGGGATAAGAGTGGGGGAGTCCAAAGGATAAATATATAGAGAAAGCAAACATATGAGTTGATCCATTCATTTGTTCAACTATCATTATCAACCAGTGTACTAGGTGGTGGAATAAAAGACACAGTGGCTGCCCCTAAGGGACTTTGAAATGGGGTACAGACAGGTAGAAATAATTAAGATACAGATATTTACAGGAAGCAGCCATACACAGCCATTCTGGATTGTGTCTACCAGCATTGGTATCTTTTTCTAATACCCACAAAAGGCCATCCAATCATCAAAGCCCATACTCACAGGCCTCAGCCCCTGAACTACAGAAACAGTAACAAAGGTAAACACAGGGTACTTTGAGCAGGATTTACATCAACAGATAAGGCTATTAGCTAAAGGCACAATTGCATTTTACCTGTGGATTTGATTTATCCTTCACTGCCACCCCTTCCCAATTTTTTATGATCATAAACAACCACGCCTTAGTATAGTCTAAAATCACAGTAACTTCTAAAAATGGCCCAGAGGACACATAAACCTAAACCAAAGTAAGAAAAAGAAACAGTTAATATTTCAGTATCATGTCCTTTGATTGAAAGGCCATGTGTTTTTTATTTCATGTTATCAGTTAATTAAACAACACTACTGAGTAGGTCAAAATTAAGATTACGTTACGTTTCACACTTAAGAGCATAGAGTAAAAGGAGAAAGAAACACAAGCATCTTCTTTTCTCTACTGTTGTATAAACACGCATGCATCAAAAATAAGCAGAATGTCTTTCAAAACAAAACAATAGGAAATCAGTCTTGGCAGAAAGCGCAGGCTTAGATCATGTTGACTTCTTTCATACTGCTAAAGCAAGTATCTGCACGCTTTCTGGGGCCTCCACCTACAGAGCTGTTAGGACAACAGCCAACACATATATTTAATTACGTAAGTATTCAATGCTATCAGCCAGCTGTTGCTAGTACATAATACAGTGACCTCTTTCACTCACTCTCTTGCTTAAAATGGCAAAAACAAAGCAACTGTTGATATAACAGTAATCATAAAATATGTAAAGTACAGTTCTCCAAATAGATTTTAGATAACTACAAAACTCAGTTTTGCATTTTAAAATGACTTACTATATCTGAACTGCTTTTTGTGTTTCTGACTTGCAAATTAAGATACCTTTAAACTGTAAATTTAACTATTCCTTCATTTTCTTAAGTCAACCAGGAATTCAACCATCAAATATACTTTCTCCTTTATTTCCCATCAAATTTCTCAGTGGGATATGTCACATAATAATCTCCCTGCACTCCCATTCATCTCTGTGTGTTTCCACAATTAGGGGATAAGCAACTAAAGCTTGTAGCAGGAAATTGGTCAAAATCTGCTCTGAATTATCTAAGTCTCACCCCTCACTTTAGGAATCAACAGAGAGCTCTTCATTTATGTTTCCAGAAAGCACGTTGCTTCAATACCATTATTAACCCCAGACTAGCTGACGGGAAAGAAATAATACAGCCCTAGCAACAACAGAATGTAGACTAAACAAAACCATGACTTAAGACTTGAATAATACGAATTCACATATTGTAGACAAGAAGAAGACCTAATACATAAACAGTAACTTCTGCAGAGAAGCTGGGTTTTTGTCAAATCAGCCTTCATCTCACTGAATTACTCAGAGCCAACTGTTTACCAGGCACTGTTCTAGGGACAAAAGGTCCACAGACAAGACAATGCCACTGTCTGCACACATCTTACTGCCTGACTCATCCACAGAGACCCTCCATCAAAATAATCTGTCCAACCCTTGTACTTCTTCCCCCACAATAGCCATGTTGATTTTTTTCCCCACTTTGGTGTTATATCTGATGTTCTTTGCTCATTCATCAAAACTGGATTTAACACTCAAATGTAAGACAAGTGCTATGATAATAATATAGTTTATAATATACTTAACATAAAATAATACATTAACAATGACTCGCTGATGCACTGGCAGCAGAATGATGCTAAACTCTCTTCCTAAAAAAGGAAGAACCAGTTCAACCTAATTGTACAACCATCTGTTGAGTAATTACAAATGTGTCAAACTCAAGGCCAAACACTACCAGGTTTTTATCTACAACTTTCTTACCCTCTGACTCAAGACGAGATGCTTTAGTTAATCCAATGGCCAAGATCCTGAAGCTGGCCCAGCACACTTAGTTTGGCAGGAAAACAGGGTCTGGCCATTCACAGCTGAACTTCTGCCAGCAAGACCAAGCAATTACTCCAAGAAAGGAGATGAGTTCTTACCCTTTTCAGTACTACCCTCTGGAAAGAAAACATAGACTAATAGTGACAAACAGATGTTTCTAACCTCATTTAGGAAAACAAGGGGCAGATTTCTCCCTAGTCCATAAGCAAAACATAAAAAGCAAAACAACATGTTTCTAAACAGAGTCTTTTAAATGCAGTATTTGAAAATCGGAATGTTCATTCTCCTTTGCAAATATATATACAGCCTGCTACTAACAAGGGATTCTCACAGCCCTTGGGGTACCATTCTTAGAATAACTGACAAGCAGTCTTATTCTATTAATGGTATCTATTCCCCAAGGAAAGGAAAATCATTACATGATAGAGTCAGAGGATCAAAGGCTCCATGAAAAAGGATTTTCCTGAGGTCAGTCACCTGACCTCAAGACTCAACCTAGCTAAGAGCCAAATATGTAAACAAACAATAAAATGTAACCTGCAAGGACAGATGTTCCCATGGAATAAAGAAGAGCACAATACAGAGGGTGATTACCCCTGCACAACCTGGAGGTTAGGGTGGGAGTTAGAAGGGAGATAACCTTTGATATGAGTTCCAAAAGATGAACAGGTTGCCAAGAAGGATTACATGGGGTATGTGAGTACGTGTGTGTGCATTTGGGGGAAAGGGAGAGCGTATTCCAGGCAAAAGGAAGAATATATGCAAACACATTAAGTGTCTGAAAAATCACATAATTTAGGGAAATATAAAATTCTATGGAGGAGTGGTGAGAAAAAAGGTCAGGAATGTAGGCAACGAATAAATTTTTTTAAATACTTGTTACACCAATATGTTTATCTGTATCCTGTAGCTGAGAAGGAATCATTACAGGACATGTAGGAGAGGAAAGCATGAACTACAACAGAAAAGAAGCTGAGGAAAGCTAAAAATCTACTATAATATTAAGAGCAAGAGATATATAATGAGGACCATAACTAAGACATTAGCAACAGAGATGGAGAAAAAGGATTAAATTCAAAAGATATGGTCTAGATTGTGGCAATGCAATGAAACAAAAGAACACAGTGATTCACTGCAGGTGCCGAGAGGAACACTCTATTACCAAATATGCAATAAAACACTAATTCATATTGGGCAAAGGAAAAGCAAAGGAAGGGGTCAAAAGGAAAAAGGAAGAGATATGGAATTTTTAGGACTGTAAGATGCACCAGACCATAAGATGCACCAAGGTTGTAGAGGAAGAAAATAGGGGAAAAAAATGAAGCAAAAATGTGGTAAAATATTGAATAATATAAATAACATAGGCCACCACCCCTGCCCCAAAGCAAGCCAGGTAAGCTACATTTGGACTATAAGACGCACCCCCCTTTTCCTCCCAAATGGGGGGGGGGGGGGTGCGTCTTATAGTCCGAGAAATACGGTACTTTATAAGTAGAATCAATCCTTGAGGACAGGGAGAAAAAAGGGGAAAGAAACAGAGAATCAAGGTACATTCCGAGTCTATCTGGTGGTGACCACACAACCTAACAAGACAAGAATGGAAAAACTCCAGCTGGAGAACGGTGAGGTAGATAATGAAGGGGTTCTGATGATTTGAAGTGTCAATGAGTAGTCTAAACAGAAAAGTGCAGGGAACAGTGGGATATGCAAGTCTGGATCTTGGGAGGACAGTCTAGGGTCAGAAACAGAAATTTGGGAGTAATCTGCACATAGACAGTATCTAAACAATGGAAGTAGATGGAGAAATGGACAGTGGAATTATAAACACATTAGGCACACCACTACTAAAAAAATTGCAATAGATCATTCCTGACCAATAATACATATTAAATCAAATAGTACAATGTTCTGAACTAACTTCCAAACAGAGGGAAACTTTTTGTTGGGCAAGGACAACTGAAACAATGAGATTGTAACTGGAAAAGCACACAATGATTCACTGTATCTGCTACTGACATTTTAAACAATCACATAAAAGTTTACATTAAATCTATTCAATGAAAGCTATGTCATACAACTAGAAGAGCTAAAATTAAAATATCTAATTTTAAAGAAAAATCTACAATGTACAGTATTAACAA
This sequence comes from Phyllostomus discolor, assembly GCF_004126475.2. NCBI lineage: Eukaryota > Metazoa > Chordata > Mammalia > Chiroptera > Phyllostomidae > Phyllostomus > Phyllostomus discolor. The sequence goes on from NC_040907.2 coordinate 76,207,337, forward strand.
ATAGCCTTAAGAAAATAACTTGTGCTACCAAACCTGTTTCTTGCAAAAGGCCAAACTAAATTCCAGTGTGTTATCTTCCAATGCCAGATTTTTTTATTAAAAAAAGAAAAAGACAACCTGATTACTAACAAATCTAGTTAAAAACAGAACCTGTCAAGTTTGTTTTTATTTTCTTTTAAACTAGGTAAGTACTAACTGAAAGGGAAAGAACTTCTCTATTCTTAATAAAGTCAAGTTTTTTGAAGGTAATTCATTTTACAAATTTAAGTTGAAATAATATTCTGGTACCTCCCCCAAATTCAATTTATGATGAAGAACTCAAAGTTAAATGCACATAAAGCAAAAAAAAATATTTTCATAATAAGAATGGCTATCCAATAAGTTGTTTGATCAACTGAATTCTATATAAAGAGCTCTCCTATAGACAGAAGATATTATACAAAGTAGGTATCTTCTGTCTCAGGTATCTTCTATCTTCTTTCTCCTCTGTCCATTTCTCCTTATATTTCTAATTGTTCTTTCCTGTAATTTCACTGAGATAGCTAAATCATTCCTTCTACATTACCATTTATTTCTACAGGCAAAGGTGGTTCAAAGAACTAGAGACTCTTGTCTATCTACTATCAGTATGGCTAAATCGCAATGCCCATTTGGGTTAATAATACACAAGGTCAAACAGAGGTTGATAGTCCATGATCAAAGCAAGCTGGCCATTCTTTCTGTCATTTATATAGAACACACAAGATGTGTTTATTTTCAGCAGCCTCTGAATGACCTCCTTTAGGTGGCATGGAAAAGATCCCACATTTCTATAAAGCATTAACTAAAGAGTTTTCTTATTTGATACTCTCATTAACAGCAAATTTTTCTTTGAAACTTTTGATCTCTTTCAAAAACATTTTTGTTTGCTCAAGAACCCCTCAAGTTAAAGGCCATATGTCTAAATCAAATTGGTATAATGAATGAAACAAGGACAGGACAATTGGCAAACGCTCAAGAGGAAAAGAGATGCATGCAGTAGGCTGCCATCACAAATCGTGGGCTCAGCAATTTTTTCAAAATTAGTAAAGGTAATAGCACTTAAGATTTCAAAGTCAAAAGGCAGCAAAAAATATATTTTAACTCCATTTTTGCTATTTAAAACTCCTTTTATAAATCTGAACGTCATTTATACAGACACTATAAACCTTCAGTGATTAGATCAACTAGTAGAAAGCCTAGAGATAGGCAGCCTACAGATTAATACAGACATGCATTTTCATATCAGGTATTCTGACTAAAGAATTATTTAAAGATAGTGTTTTGTTCTCGGTACTAGTTATTATTATTTCCAATAATTTTAAGCCAATATTCTCACTGACCAAGGTTAAATACTCTTCCCAATTTTGTTTATACTGTGAAGTTGCAAAACTAATATTTTGATCACTGCTACCACAAGGAGAAATAGTCCCTCCCTCCCCACAAAAATCAGTCCATGGTTATCTTGTCAGAAATTCACAATTTGTGAGCCTTAATCAATGAGAGTGTATTAATCACATGAGAGAGTAAGTCCCTCAGAGTCATCTTTCTTTACTCCTGTCAAAACAAGCTGGTCTACTGCCTGGAGGCTCAAGAGAGAAAAAATAAGATAGTAAGGAATTAAAGACAAATAATTATTAAATACATTAGAAGAGGAACAAAAGCAAATAATCAAAAATGATGCAAACAGAAGAATGAGTGACAAAGTGAAGCAATCATTTTTATAGGGGTCCAGGGTAGGAAAAAACAGACCCAGCCCTTCCTTGTAAATCTTTGCATTTGAGCATAAGGGATTACAAGGGAAGAGGAAACACCCTATCAAACTCTCCTTGAATTTATATCTTGCCTCATGATAATGGGGTGGGGGGGTCAGGAGGAGGGGACTGCATACCACAGAGAAGCTGAGGGGAAACAATAGACCTAGACAATGAGAGAAGATAAATGGGTAGCACAACAAGGTATAACAAGTTTATGAACTATTCATCTTTATTTTTCTCTGTCAGGAGATGATGACGAGGGGGAAAACATCCAAATAAAGCAAAATGCTTGGCAGAGTAGGTAATCTGTCGCTGAAAGTTTTTAAGTGTATAAATTTCACTTGAAAATTTGATGTTTTCATGTCAATTGTGCTTTTTACAGCATTGTATTTATTTTAGAAACAAACCAATGTTAACTTAGGTGTTAAAACTAGTTGTAATTATCAAAAAGCCTTCAAAGCCATATTTTTAATTACTTAATCACCTATAATATTGTTTTTAAATTTTCATTAGAATGAGCAGAAAAGTACATTTAAAGGAACCTGTGCTTGACTCCACTAGCTCTGTAGTGTTAAAATGACAAACTTTTCTTATATAGCTACCTCACTCCGTCATTAAAACACCATATCATTACTCTGAACCCGTTCATAACACAGTTTATATTTATAACAAAACTCATTAACACAAGTTAGAGTTTCAAACTTTCAGAAGCCACCAAGAAGCACATCCATTAATTAGATTATAAAACTGATGATTACAGAAACTAAATTCTCTGAGCTCTGCACTTAGGGGTATCAGTAGCAGTAAATATCTTTACATCTTACTGACCTTTCCTATAGGGAAAAGATAGATAATCTGAGAACAGGAGAGACTTTTCATTAAATAAAAAACATTCTTTGAATATGAGCAGCATCTGGTAAATATAATTTTCTGCTCTTGGTTTAAGTCTTCCTTCTCCTGCTCCTTAATATGACCCCAATTCCCCTGTTTTATCCCACATTACTACCACCCTCCTCTGCCTCCCACCATCGATCTGGAGAGAACTCTGCCCTGCTCCTCTGTCATTTCTGAGTTGAGGAGGCTATCACATTCAACTATCACTTCTATGCAAATAATACAGAATCTATATTTATCACTAAGGTGATAACTGCCTCAATTCTACAATTGTTTACCTGACATCTTTATCTGGAAAGCACTGTAATAAAACGACTAAACATACAGACTCCTTGTTAGACTTTCTAAGTTAACATCCCACCTCCCTGGCTAGTGTGGCTCAGTTAGTTGGACTATCATCCTGTAAAACGAACACTCAAGGGTTTGATTCCTGGTTAGAGCACATGCTTAGGTTGCAGGTTAAGTCCCCAGTTGGGGTTAGTAGCAGAGGCAACTGATTGATGTTTCTGTCTTGTATCAATTTTCTCTCCCTCCCTTCCACTCTCTCTAAACTCAATGAGCATGTCCTCAGGTAAGGATTAAAAAAAAAAAGGAAGAAAGAAAATATCCCCCCCTACCATTTATTAACTGAACAGCCTTAGAGAACTTCATCTATGAAAGACAGGCACTTCATCTATAAAATCAATATAAAATTGAAATCTACAATGTGATAGCCTGTAAGAGTTGAGATAGATAATATCCAATTGATATAAAGCACTATGAACAGTGCCTGCTACAAAGAACATAATTAATATAGACCAAATGTTACCTATTACTTTATTAAGTATTTAGCTGTGACTTCACATACAAGAAGATCAAAACCAAAACATGTCTTCCCTCAAAATTGAACTCCCTTTCTGGAATTCCCTGTATCATTCTAGCAAGAGGGCTAAAAGTCACATTTAACAATGCTGAAAGTATAAGGAATTCTTTCTCAAGTCAATTCTTTCCTTCCAACTCTGAACACCGCCACCCGAAATGAGGCTATCAGAACCTGGACTACTGAAACTGTTTCCTAAGTGGACTCCTGATTTGCACTCTTATTTATACCCAACCACCCTCCAAACTGCTGCATGACATAATTCTCTGAGACCGAGGGAGTAAACATATTTAGAAAATGAGGTTTTTCTTTTAATTTGCCATTTAAAATAGTATAAAGAAAAAAAGTACTGCACAGATAAAAGGAGAAAAAATAGATTTTTTAAAAATAAATGATATTGGGGCCCTGGCTGGTGTGGCTCAATGGACTGAGTGCCAGCCTACAAACCAAAGGGTCGCTGGTTTGATTCCCAGTAACAACACATGCCTGGGTTGCAGGCCAGGCCCCCAGTAGAGGAGCACATGAGAGGCAACTACACATTGATGTTTCTCTCCCTCTCTTTCTCCCTTCCCTTCTCCCTAAAAAATAAATAAAATATTTTTTAAAGTAAAAAAAAAATAAATGATACTGGAACAACTTGGTATCTACATTATTAGGATAAAATATCTAAAAGATGCACAGGAGCTACATAAAGAAATTATAACCCTTAGAATGTCAAAAATGACCTCTTATTCACAGACTGAAAATCTCATAATGAAAAAGACATCAATTACTTCCAACTAAGATGGAGGCATAAGTGGACACACTGTGCCTCCTCACACAACCAAAATTAAAGACAACAAAAATTTAGAAACAAAAAATGACCAGAACAGACAGAAAACTGAACTGTACGGAAGTACGACAACCATTCATCCAGACCAGTGAGAGAGGCGGAGTTGGTGGCCAGCAGAGAGGGGTCAATGCAGGAAAAAGCAGTGGTTGGCAGACCCAGGCACGCAGGGCACAGGCAGCAGTTGGCAGATCCCAGGCTTGAAGGCAGCCGCTAGCAGACCCCGGTGGCAGACCCCAGGCGTGGGGAGACAAAGAGCAGACCCAGTGAGGTGAGCAAGGCAGCTTACTGTCTGCAGTCACACATTCATGCACAGATAAGCCAGGTGAAAACGGGCAGCGAGACAGACCTCGCAACCCAGGGGCCCAGCACCAGGAAATAATGCCTCTAACCACTGATTGAAACCCCCCACAGGGGTTGAGGTGCAGGGAGAGACTCCCAGCTTCACAAGAGTTCATTGGAGAGACCCACAGGGTCCTAGAACATATACAAGCCCACCTGCCCGGGAACCAGAACCAAAAGGGCCGTATTTGCTTGTAAAAAGCAGGGGAAGTGACTGAAATCTAGAAGAGAGTGAAGGAACCGCCACTGTTCCCTCCCCTACCCCTCCCCCAAAACACAGTATCACAACCCAGCAACTGGACTGTTCCACCCTGGTGAACACCTAAGGCTCCGCCTCTCATACATAACAGGTGCAATCAGACCCCCCACCCCCAAAAATGGCTCAAATGGAACAACAAATCAAAGCTCCAGGGCCAATACTTTTAAGCAACCAAGAGACAGCCAACCTATCAGATGCACAGTTTAAAGCACTGGTGATCAGGATGTTCACACAATTGGTTGATTTTGGTTGCAAATTAGATGAAAAAAATGAAGGCTACACTAAGTGAAATGAAGAAAAATGCACAGGGAACCAATAGTGATGGGAAGGAAACTGGGACTCACATCAATGGAGTGGACCAGAAGGAAGAAAGAAACAAACAATCAGAAAAGAAGGAAGAAACAAGAATTCAAAAAAATGGGGAGAGGCTTAGGAACCTCCAGGACATCTGTAAATGTTCCAACATCCAAATTATAAGGGTACCAGAGGAGAAGAGGAAGAGCAACAAGTGGAAAACTTATTTGAACACATAATAAAGGAGAACTTCCCCAATCTGGCAAAGGAAGTAGACCTCCAGGAAGTGCAGGAAGCTCAGAGAGTCCCAAAGAAGTTGGACCCAAGCAGGAACATACCAAGGCACATCATAATTACATTACCCAAGATGAAAGATAAAGAGAGAGTCTTAAAAGCAGCAAGAGATAAGGAGGCAGTTACCTACAAAGGAGTTCCCATCAGCCTGTCAGCTGATTTCTCAAAAGAAACCTTGCAGGCAAGAAGGGGCTTGGAAAGAAGTGTTCCGAGTCATGAAAGGCAAGGACCTACATCCAAGATTACTCTATCCAGCAAAGCTTTCATTTGGAATGGAAGGGCAGATAAAGTGCTTCTCAGATAAGATCGAGTTAAAGGAGTTCATCATCACCAAGCCCTTATTTTATGAAATGTTAAAGGAACTTATCTAAGAAAAAGAAGATAAAAAAACATGTACAGTAAAATGACAGCAAACTCACAATTATTAACCACCACACCTAAAACAAAAGGAAACTAAGCAAACTAGAACAGGAACAGAACCAAAGAAATGGAGATCACATGGAGGGTTATCAACAGGGGAGTCTGAGGGGAGAGAAGGGGAAAAGGTACAGAGAATAAGTAGCATAGATGGTAGGTAGAAAATAGACAGGGGGAGGGCAAGAATAGTATGGGAAATGTAGAAGCTAAAGAACTTATGACACATGGACATGAACTAAAGGGGGAGAATGTGGGTGGGAGTGGGTGTGCAGGATGGAGGGGAATGAAGGGGGGAAATGGGACAACTGTAATAGCATAACCAATAAAATATATTTTTAAAAAGATATCAATTTTCCTCTCAATGTAATTATAATTAAAATCACTTGTTGAACTTAAAACATGATACTAAGTCTATGTGGAAGGGCAAAGGAATCCCAAAACACTCTTAAAAAAGACAAAATGGCATTAGCATTCTCAAATATCTAGACTTCATATAAATCTATACTAATTATGACTATGTAGAAAAAAGTATAAAGAAATAGAGCAATAAAACTAAATAAAACCCAGAGACAGACACAAGCATTTATGGATACTCAACATATGACAGAGTGGGTAATACACAGCAGCTAGTAAGGATTAGGAGCTAGTCTACATGTAATGTGTCCACACAAATAAATAATAGATAAGTCAACAGGTAAAAATATTTTAAAAGGCATTTCACAAAAAAAAAATTCAAATGGCCAATAAACATTAAAAATGCTCAACATCATCAGTAATCACGGAAATGCAAATCAAAACCACAGTGAGATACCATCTCCATCACTAGACGGGCAAGTTAGAAGTCTGCCCATACCAAGTATCAGAAAGAATTGAAAAATACAACGACCATCCTGGCCAGGTGGCTCAGTTGATTGGAGTGTCATCCTGTACACCAAAAGTTTGCAGGTTCAATCCCTGGTCAGGGCACATATTTAGGTTGTGTGTGTGATCCATAGTCAGGATGTGTATAGGAGGCAACTGATTGATGTCTCTCTCTCTCTCTCTCTCTCTCTCTCTCTCTCAAATCAATGACCATATTCTCAGGTGAGGATTTATAAAAAAGAAAAAAGAGAAAAACAACTACCTGCATTCATTGGCATTGATGGGAATGAACACTGATACATGCATTTGGGAAAACAGTTTGGCATTATCTATTAAATTTTGAATATGTACATATCCATGACCCAAGCATGCAACTCCTAGTTACATATCCTAAAGTAACTACTGCACATGTACACCAAGAGCCATGTTCAAAACATTATAGTAGCAAAATATTCAAAATATGCATATAAACAAAGCACTGGAAAAACTCAAAACTCTACTAAAAGTAAAATGGATAAATTGTAGCAAACTCATGCAACAAGTAACCAGAGTAATTTTACATCCATCAACACGGATAAATCTAAAAGCAGAATGCTTAAGAAAAGAAGCAAATATCAGAACACAGTTTAAGTCCAATAAATTAAAATCTAAAACAGGGCAAAACTAAACAAGTAATTATTCAGAGACGTATTTAACATATGGTAAATTTACTAATAAAAGTAATGGAATGACTCACAGAAGTCAGGATAAAAATTACCTTTCAGAGGCATAATTGAAAAAAGGACACATAAAGGTTTCTAAGGTTTTGACATATTGTTTAGGTTGAGTGGCAAACATATTGGTGTTAATTTTATTATTATTTTTTAAATTACAGGTTTCATAAATCATGTATGGGTATTTAATAATAAAACCAATTTGGGGGAGAGGGTAATGAGTTTGAGAGTGAAGGCAGGAGGCGAAGAATCTTAAGTCAAGCAGGGAAAGCAAGAGGAAAAGCAGGACAACAGCTCAAAGGGATACATGGGCGTGATTACACCTGAGCATGTTTAATACCAATGACAAGGCTCCATTGGAACTGCAGAGGTTAAAAACATAGGAGAATGAGGAAATAATTTATAAAATGAGATTTCTAAGAAGGTGGGTGGGTTAAGGTTCAGAGCACATATGAAGAAAAGATACTTCTTTTACTTCAATTTGATGGAACAAAGCAAGAATTGAGGACTTATATGCCCATCTCCCCCAACAAACTGTATTTCCCTTGATAGCCAGGCAGTCCTAGCACCTAGAACAGTGCCAATGGGCAGGGAAGAGAAAAGAGGTGAGGACTGCTTTGGGTATTTTCAAAAAGTACTGAATGGATTCCCTGAGGAGAGTACATTGTTGATACTTAACAAATATTCCGATCACCTATTGGCTAACTTCACAAATACTCAAATCACCTATTAGAAACGTCTACATTAAAGTTTCCTTCTTTATCAGATAAATGCAAAACAACAGAATATTAAAAGTCCAAGTCATGCTTTTTTTGATACACACTGAATATTTATATTAGCAATATAATATATTAGCAATGTTTTAAAGACTAATTTCCTCAAAATAACTATTACCTGCTTATAAAAAATTAAGAAAAAATCAACTTCTACTTACTTAATGGAGTTTCTAAAGTGATCTTCAGCCGGGTTTTTTACAGTACAACTATTCAGGAGCCACAAATCGGCGTCTGATGCATTTTCTATTAAAAAAATGAATATGAGAAAGAAAAGTATGACATTTAGCCATCAGAAGTATCCAAGGGCTTTCTCAGACGGCACTGGGACCGCTGGGGTCTCTCGAGCAGAGAGAGGCAGAGAACAGAGTCAAGTAAACAGGCAATTACAATACAATGGCTAACTGCTATAACATGGGAATATTCATGAGAAATAAATATTAAAATGTATAGCCTGTGCTATTTTCATTTAAAATATAAAGAGGATGATCATTTGCTTCCTATATTTTCAATATTTAAGAGTATTCAATAACTTCCAAAAACTAAAGTGTAACTGTCCTAATCTTATCTCTGAATATGAAATGGCCCTTTTTGGGCTACATGTTAATATTTTTCAAGCACATGTATTATCATACACTGAATACTCTCCACCTTGAGAGTTATTAAAAATATAATTTGTCTTCCTTGAAAAAAATTAAAGATTCACCTCAAACTGAGGCTTTTATTCCTCCCAACAATTTGATTAGATATTGTTATATTCTATAATAAATGCACTAGCAGTGCAACACAGCATCCAAATCCATTGTGTTTGGTGAAATGAATTTATAAATGCCTGATGCCAGTCCAACTACCTTGCTGCCTAAAAGGACTTCCACTTTAAAATAGGATTAGCACAACAAAAGGAAAACCAAAATTGAAAACTGCAGCACCTTCAATGGTATTTCTAGAAGAACAGAAGCTAAGGCTGAAAGATGTGAAGAACTAAGAGGACACACAGATGTCTGTTCGTACAACCGATGTGAGAAGGGAGCTTCAAGTGACAGCGTTACATGAGAGGAAGGGTGAGCACACCAAAGCTTCTAGCAATTTGGCAAAAAAATTTTCCCCCAGCATTTTATTATAAAAACAGTAAAACGTTTTTACAAAGAGGCAGGATCCCAAAATTCTTGAAATGCTAAAAAGACAAGAGAAGTTCTTCATTACTATATGCCAGCTGAGTACCATGATCCATCCTAACTCATCTCCCTCCTCCTATTCCTAATCCCACACCACGGTGTACGTCCCACCCAACAGCCAGGGCGGCATTTTATAAAACATAAATTCGGTTATGTCACTTCCCTACTCAAACTCCGAAAGGATGAGTATTCACCAACCTCCTCCAGTTCCCTACAAACTATTCCCCACAATGCTATCTGAAAGACAGCATTTCAATCTGATCTTAGTATTCTTGCAATATTCCACTGATTGCACATTGATGATATTCAAGGCCTATCCAGATCTAGCACCTCCTCAACTTCAACATTCACCTCTCTCTAAATTCATCTATCCCTCCAGCCATACCAAACTACCCGGAATTCCTAAACCGTGTGCTCTGCCATCTGCATACAATACCTTTATTTTCTTCAGAGTGGCAACTCATATAGTTCTTCATCTGCCTATCCACCCAGCTAACTCCTACTCATCCTTCAGTCTCAGCTTGAGGTTTGTTAGATGCCTCTTCGCTGCACTTCCATAGTGCATAGATTATTCTGGCACTTTATAATTCTGTATTAAAATGATTCATTTTTCCAGCCTATACTTATTACTATTCAAAAAATACTGAAGACAACATTTTCACCTGGTGCTCTCTGAATGTCCAGGTCCTAACACAGTAATGGGCACAAAACAGACATTCAAATAACCATAGAGCACTACACAATACACAGGGAGGTACAAGAAGAAAGATTATAGAGGGACAATGTGTGAATCTACATGCATTTGGCACTTTTACCAACCTCCTAAAGTTCTGAAGGTCATACTAATCTTCTGAAATAAGCTTCAAGAAAGTCACCAATTTAATTAACAAATATTTAGAATTGAGACTTTATCTATTCACAGCTATATCCCCCAGCACTTATTATAGTGCCTGGTACATAGTGGGTACTCATTAAATATTTACTAAACAAATGTTGAATATTTTTTATTGATTAGAGAGAAGAAGGGAGCAAGAGAGAAAGAAACATCAATTTCTTGTTCCACTTATTTAGGCATTCATTGGTTGGTTCTTGTAGGTGCCCTAACCAGGGGTCAGACCTGGATTCTTGGTGTATTGGGCCAACACTCTAACCAACTAAGCTACCAAATGTTGAATTACAAAAGATGAAGTAAAAACTACAAGCAATGTGTTACACATATAACAAAAAGTCATGGATGTATTATAATGATAAAAATACAGAGACTCTGGATTTAAAAAAAAAAAAAAAAAATCTAGAGACAGAGCTACCTGTGCCAGATGTCAGGTAGGTATCCTGGCACATTCTCCATTCAGTCACCCTAAAGCCATCAGACAACTTTTACCGTATTTCTACAATAGCCCTCTCAAGGGAACTTAGCAATAAACAACAGCAAATCACTCTACTCTGTCTAGAATTCTGTCAAAATAAAGCAAACACTACGCTAGTGACCCAGCAGTTGCAATCAACAGGGAACTGGTGAATATACCAAAATGCTCACAAATTACCTAGCTTTTTAGTAACCAACCACAAAAGATAAGTCTTTCCTCCAATGAGCACAGTTTCTTGTCAAATTATTTCTGAACTTAGTTTTGTGTTACTGTATCTTTACTTAGTATTGTCGAAAGACAGTTCTACTTACAAGCATAAAATAGTCAGTCAACAACCAAAGCACAATGACAACTTACTATGTACCAGGCTCTATTTTAGATTTTTGGGATATGGCTGTAACAAGAGTTTCTACCCTTAAGGAGTTTACACTCTTAAGGACGAAGTGTGATGGGGGAAAAAAAACAAGGAAACAACCTAAATCCTTTCGGGTACCAGTCAATGATACTAGGACAATAAAAAAAAGCGTAATGGACAAAGAATAATTTGCAGAACCCACGGGTTACTGGTCAAAATAAGTCTCCCTCAGAAATTCAAATTTCTGAATTGGAGCTTAAATAATGGGAAGGAATCTGCAAAGATCAGAAGAGAGAGCTTTCAGAGAAGATCCTACAAAAGCAAAGGCCTTCAAAGAGAGTGAGCTTACCATGCTCTGGGACCAGAAAGAACACCAGTGTGACTGGACATAGGGAGAGTGGGGACAAAAAGGCCAGAAAGGCAGGCAGGAACCAGATTACATGATGGCAATTAATTGAGTTTCAAACATGAATGGAATTCTACTTCAGAAAGACCATTCTGGAAGCACTCTGAAGACAGGACCATAGATGGGGCAAATGAAAAAGCCATGGAAAAAAGCAAAGGCAAGAAAACCAGGTGGTACCTGGACCAGGATTATAGCAATGGCAAGAGTGAGAACTAGGTAGAGGCATTTTTGGAGCTGGACTCATGAATACTCACTGAAGATTAGATCTGAATAGTACCAGAGGTAATCAGACAGGATCCCCAAGCACAGGGAAAGGATTTTGGCCTGCACATCACTTGGTCGCGGTATAATTCATTGAGACAGGGAGGGTTTGGAAAGAAACACATTTGGTGAAGAGAAAATCAATGGAGGCTGGGGAGGGATGGTATATTTGAGATCCCTATGAAATAAATATCCAGTTAGAAATACTGATCAGCCACTTGTATATATGAAACCAAAGCTCGGAGGAGTCTTTCCGACTAGAGACAGAAATAAGAGAATCAAAATTCTAGCAAGGGTGTCCTATCCATGGGCTGCAGGCTGCATGCAGACCAGGATGGCTATGAATGCGGCCCAATACAAAGTTGTAAATCTACTTAAAACCTTTTCTTTCCTCATCAGTTTTCGTTAGTGTTTGTGAATTTAATATGAGGCCCAAGACAACTCTTCCTCCAGTGTGGCCCAAAAGAGACAAAAGGTTAGACACTCCTGCCAGAAGATATCTAAATCTATAGGACTGGATAAGTTCACCTAAGGATGGGTGGAGGGGAAGTGGAGAAAGGACAGGAAAACATCCAAAACAAAACACTGGGTCATTCAGAGGTCTGGTAGACAAGTTGAGATGAGAAAATGACATCGAAAAAACAGCAACCAATAAGATAGGAGGATAAAAACTAGGGCATATAATGTCACTGAAATCCAGAGAAAAAAGTATTAATATTTGAAGTAGGAATAATCGATTATGTTAAATGCTGAGAGTTCAAGAAGAATAGATGTCTGTATATCAGCATTGTTAACAAAAGAATAAAATGATTATCCAAACTTTTTCATTTTCCTTTTTCAATTGTATTTGCTTGTTCTGTGTCAACCCACAGTCACCCAACAAAGGCCTTCCTTTTCACTAAGTAACTCAGAAAACAAACTCACTACACAAGGGGACTGAGAAAAAGTATTGTGTATGGCTATGAGCCAATAAAGAATGCTGATTCCACATTTTTGGTCCCCTAAAGAACACATTTCCTGGGTTCTAAGATGCCATCAACTCTAAAAAAGCACTATCAACTTTGTAACAGCTCTTCAAGAGGAGTGGAACATTACATTCATGTCTTTGCTAATTTTAAGCTATATGCCAACTTCAAACATTAACACAGGAGACAGGATGGGATAAAATGCAACTGAAACAAAAGAAATGTGAGTTTAGCATATCTGTATTAGAGTGGCACCATCTAGAACAAACAAGAAATACCAAAGAACCTGTCTTTCCAGAACTTCATCACCCAAAATAAAATGTTCAAATATACTACCACTAGTAAATGAATAGGTTATTGAGCTAATTAAGTATCAGGGAAGAAAAGGTCTTACCTTAATCAGAGCATTCATGCCAGGTCCTCCAGTACCTAACAGGAAGAAGCAGTTTTACAAAAGAGCCCTTAGGAAAAGAAGGACTAGGTAGATGGACAAGAATGGTCTGAAGAAGGAAGACAGTAAGAAGGCACCATGTTTGGAAAAAGAACTGGAGAGGACCCCAAAAAACTTTTTTTACCTACTTTGAGTTTCGGCCTACAGCACTACTGTTAACTCCCCATATGAAACTGAAAATCATCTACACATTAGCCAAATATTGCCAATGCCTGACCTGGGATATCAGAAATGGTTTGGAAGGCTACAAACTTCAGGCTAGTCAGATGGAATCTAGACCTCAAGATCTGATGATTTAGCCTTTCATTATCACACCATAGTGCTGCAATGAATAGCCGTGTGCATATCAGTCTGTATTCATCCCAGATTATCTTTGGAATCAAATCCAAAAATTTAGGATTGCCGGGTCAAAAAATAAAGTCATAAGTAACTGCATTATATACTGCCAAATTCTCCTCCCTAAGGGGTGTCTCACTTTGCACCCCTATGAGCAATGCAAGATGTTGCCTGTTTATTCAGGCATCACCCACAGAATGTGCTATCAAACCCATGTGCGTTTGCTAATCAGGTGAGAAACAGAAGGCCAGATGAGGTTTTAACATGCATTTTTCCTATTATGAGTTGAGCATCTTCTCATATGTTTAAAGACCATTTGCAAGTGGGTGTTTTGTTTTGGGAGTTTTTTTTTTTTCAGTTTTCACTCTGTTCATATCTTTTGCCCACTTTTCTATCAGGTTAGTCATTTTCATTTCAAATTTTAATAACACAGAAAAACAGTACATATACAGAGAGAATATTATTTGTCTATAATATTAGTTACAATATTTCTCCTAGTTTGTCATTTTACTTTTTTATAGTTGCCTTATACTTTATTTCTAGGATATCAAATTTATCCACCTCTTCTCTTATTGCTTCTGCATTTTGAGTCTTTTTGTTAATATACTTTATTGATTATGCTATTACAGTTATCCCATTTCCCCCCTTCATTCCCCTCCACCCTACACACCCACTCCCACCCACATTCCCCCCTTTAGTTCATGTCCATGTGTCATAAGTTCTTTAGCTTCTACATTTCCCATACTATTCTTGCCCTCCCCCTGTCTATTTTCTACTTACCATCTATGCTACTTATTCTCTGTACCTTTTCCCCCTCTCTCCTCCTCCCACCCCCCTGCTGCTAACCCTCCATGTGATCTCCATTTCCGTGGTTCTGTTCCTGTTCTAGTTGTTTGCTTAGTTTCTTTTGGTTTTGCTTTAGGTGTGGTGGTTAATAATTGTGAGTTTGCTGTCATTTTACTGTACATGTTTTTTTATCTTCTTTTTCTTAGATAAGTTCCTTTAACATTTCATAAAATAAGGGCTTGGTGATGATGAACTCCTTTAACTCGATCTTATCTGAGAAGCACTTTATCTGCCCTTCCATTCCAAATGAAAGCTTTGCTGGATAGAGTAATCTTGGATGTAGGTCCTTGCCTTTCATGACTTGGAACACTTCTTTCCAGCCCCTTCTTGCCTGCAAGGTTTCTTTTGAGAAATCAGCTGACAGGCTGATGGGAACTCCTTTGTAGGTAACTGCCTCCTTATCTCTTGCTGCTTTTAAGACTCTCTCCTTATCTTTCATCTTGGGTAATGTTATTATAATGTGCCTTGGTGTGTTCCTGCTTGGGTCCAACTTCTTTGGGACTCTCTGAGCTTCCTGCACTTCCTGGAGGTCTACTTCCTTTGCCAGATTGGGGAAGTTCTCCTTTATTATGTGTTCAAATAAGTTT
The DNA here is from genome assembly GCF_004126475.2 of Phyllostomus discolor. Taxonomy (NCBI): domain Eukaryota; kingdom Metazoa; phylum Chordata; class Mammalia; order Chiroptera; family Phyllostomidae; genus Phyllostomus; species Phyllostomus discolor. The sequence goes on from NC_040907.2 coordinate 76,222,396, forward strand.
TCCACTTGTTGCTCTTCCTCTTCTCCTTCTGGTACCCTTATAATTTGGATGTTGGAACATTTACAGATGTCCTGGAGGTTCCTAAGCCTCTCCCCATTTTTTTGAATTCTTGTTTCTTCCTTCTTTTCTGATTGGTTGTTTCTTTCTTCCTTCTGGTCCACTCCATTGATGTGAGTCCCAGTTTCCTTCCCATCACTATTGGTTCCCTGTGCATTTTTCTTCATTTCACTTAGTGTAGCCTTCATTTTTTCATCTAATTTGCAACCAAAATCAACCAATTGTGTGAACATCCCGATTACCAGTGCTTTGAACTGTGCATCTGATAGGTTGGCCATGTCTTCATTGCTTAGTTGTATTTGTTCTAGAGCTTTGATCTGTTCTTTCATTTGGGCCATTTTTTTTTCTTGACATGCCTGTTATGTAGTGAGGGGCAGAGCCTTAGGTGTTCACCAGGGCAGGGCAACCCAGTCGCTGGGTTGTGACGCTGCATTTGGGGGAGGGGTCCAAGAGGGAACGATGCCGCTTGCTCCACTCTCTGACGGATTTCAGTCACTTCCCCAGCTTCCTACGAGCAAACTGGGCCCTTCTGGTCCTGGTTCCCGGGCGGGTGGGCTAGTGTATGTTCTAGGACCCTGTGGGTCTCTCCAACGAAGTCCCCTGTGAGGCTGGGAGTCTCTCCCTGTGCCTCAACCCCCACAGGTGTTTTCTATCGGTGTTTTGAGGCTTTATTTCCCAAGGCTGGTACCCTGGGCTGCATGGTCTGTCTTGCTCCTCAGTTTCGCCTGGTTTATTTGCACTCAAATGTGGGACTGCCCAGTCAGCCAGCCACCTTGCATGCCACAATCCACCACTTCACTGGATCCGCCAGCCGCTGCTTTGCCGCGACCCCTTTCCACCCGGCCACCTCTCCTACTGGTCCAGATGAATATTTCTTCTTTAACTCCTTGGTTGTTGGACTTCCATACAGTTCAATTTTCTGTTAGTAGTGGTTGTTTTTTGTTTCCAAATTGTTGTTGTCCTTATTTTGGTTGTGCGAGGAGGCACAGTGTGTCTACCTACACCTCCATCTTGGCCCTGGATTTTGAGTCTTAATTAGAAAGTATACTGTACTCTCAGATACTAAGAAATTTACCTGTGTTTTCTTCTAATACACACATGTTTTAACATTTAGATCTTTGATCTATTAGGAATTTATCCTGATACATACTGATCTTACTGAACTTTTTAAACAAAAGATAAAATAGGATACTATCTTCTCATATCAAATTGGAAAACGATCAAAAATATGATACTACCTAATGCTAGCAAAGGAATGAGGAAACTGGACACCTCTTCCTCTGCTGCTGGCAGTCAACAATGAAGAAACGTTTTGGAATGCAATGGAGCGGTAGCTATCAGAAATGTAAATACACATCAGAATTTCACCTACACATGCTTGTGGGATACTTGTACCACATCCAGGCATATTTATATATATACATTTATATATATGCAAACATATATACATATATATATAAATATATACTTATACACATACGTTTTTAAATTATCATTGAAGATTACTTACAAAGCAAAAGACCTAGAAAGCCAAGTCCATTATAAGGAGACTAACTAAATAAATTATGAGCCTGCAGCTAAAATACCATTTAGCTGTTTAACAAAGGCAAGATAAACTGGTAAATATTAATTCATAATAATCAGGTGAAACAAAGCAAGGTACATAAGAGCAGGTCTTGTATGTCATTTGTGTTTTAAAAAGGAAAAGAGAAAAACAGAAATTCTGTTGTAAACAAAGAAAATTTCTAGAAGCATACATACACAGGAAATTGTTTGAGGTGTTTGTTCTGGGAAGTGAGATGAAGGTTCAGCTGTCCTACGTAGTGTTCATGCACACATTTTATGTCTTTTCTCCTCTTTTTTAAAGTACATGGATGTTACTTTTATAATTTTATAAAACTTAATCCTGAGAAGGGATACATTAATATTTAGTTCATATTCATCTGCATTGTTTTAATTATTAAAAGCAAGTATTGCTTTTTTCACTTAAGAAAATTTATCAAGCTTTTTTAATTTTTTGTAAAGTTCCCTTTTCCATGAAGCTTAAGAGTCAATGGAGCTCTTTCATTTTAAGGTGAGAACATGAACTGTTTTCCTGCTGTGACCCATCACGAAAACAGCGACCTGATATACGTTCACTGAGGGACTTTTCTCCCCACTGCTAAAAGCTTTTGTACTCACTGAACCAAGAAAATGATGGTCACTGATATGCCACCCACTCTGAGTGTGAGGACAGGAAAACAAACTATTATTTGTTTTCATTGAAACACATTTACTTTCTAAACTGTTTCTTTATAGTCACAAAATAAATTACTTTTAAATGCTGAGTAATAAAAATCTGATTAGCAATAATAGCAATAGCTAACATTACTGAGTACGCATTAGGTGTCCAGCAACAAATCATGCAAGCATGTCACACCCTTTTTTTTCCATTTCATTCTCCAAATTTGCAGTGGGTTCATTTTTATTCAAACTCTATGGGGGCGGGGGGGGGGGGGGATCTATGGCTTAGGGAGGAAAAGTAACCTGCCTAAAACCACACAATATGAAAGTGGGAGAGGATTGGAAATCCAGACAAACTGACTCCAGGGACTGTCAATTTAAGTAAACTGGAAAGCCTCTATGGTGGCTCTTGACCTCTTGATCAAAATAACAATGCAGACAATATCTACAAACAAAACATAGAAGTGTTACATGGCCTTGAGGTTGCTTCATGATACTTCTAAAAAGACTAATGATCAGGCTTGAAAAGGAGCTGTTTAGCTGGCTATTTCCAAAATTTCCAAGACCTTGAACATGTCAGCTCTTGGCCTTCTGTAATCAGTGACAGACATGCAAGTGAAGGGAAAATTAACAATGAGTGCTGGATCCTTACTCCAAAGCACAGGCTGACTCTCACAGCAACCAATCTTCCCTTCACCCTGCAGGCTTCTGCATAATCATGGCTTGATAGAAGAGATGAGCAGAGTTCCTAACAACACTATCCAGAATAAAACATTTATCTTACACAACTGTTCCATTTGAAAGTCAACTCAAGAAGCAGGATAAAACACTAAGAGAAGTCTATCCACAGATTTAGGTAAAGCAATTAAGGATGCCAAAATGTTTAAAAAACACATTTACTGAGAATTCAACAAAGAGGAAAAAGTGTTTGTTTCCTACCAATACCATTTGGTAGGAAAGGGAGGTCTTTACCACAGAACAAATGTCCATTACACTTATTCATACCCAGTGTGTGTATTTATAGTAACACAAATCATTGAATGACTACTAAAAACTCACGGAATGGAGTAAGCCTTAATAAAAGAACTTAAAAGCACCTTTTGAAAAAAATTTCTGAAAATCAATTAAAGGCAAAATTAAAACAAAAATTCTCATCAATGCATTTTCTCTTCTACATTTCACTTATTGTTCTCTATGAGACCTATACAAAGCACAACATAAAGTAACCATGTTTTCAGAATCTTTTTACAAAAACAAACCTATCCACAAGAAATCACTCTCTCTTAAGTCAGCTAGGGTTGGAAGACTGGGAGGATGAAGAGAAGGAGGCAGCGACAGAAACAAAGGAGCAGGAGAGGGGAGGGCACGGGAGGGGAGTGGAGGGAAAGGGAAAATGAGAGACGGACAAAGAGCATCTGTGGTTCCCAGTCTGAAGTGTTCAAACAAAGAGCTGACCCTCCACCGTTTCGTGCTGGTGATTATTTATTTGGTATATTTCTGAATGACATAGAACACAGAAGCTCCTGGGGGAGGCACTTACTCTTGCAGACTACTCACATAATTTATTCTTTAAAAATACAGGTATCTCCTGCTTGTCGAAAGTTCTAGTTATACCACTTTACTTTTATGGAAGACCCACATCAAGACCTGTTTGCACTAACCAAAAGAAATCCAAAGTGAATTTTCACTTTTACAAAAGAAGGCAAACAGTGAACACAGTACACAGCACTTGCGATGCAGCAAGCCACTGGAGGCTAAGTGCTCCCTGAACACTGACAGCAGCTCTACTTTTACTGTATGTTGGTACTGTTTTGGGTTTCCCTGTTACTTGGTATGATTTGGTAGGTTATTTTTTGGATCTTGGAAAACTAAAAAACTTTTCCATATAAATCAATGGTAATTGCTTCTTCAAATTCTGCCATTTCGGCTTAGGAAAGGTTATATAGGAACGCTCTACTTTCAGACAGCTGAGAAATCTGTAGTCCTGATGAGTGCTTTGCAAAAAATAAAATGAGGAAACCACAGGTCAGCTTGAGCTCTGTTCATTGTATAAAGGGAAAAAGTGGCTTTTTTTTAATGATAAATAGAAGCTGGGACAACTGTATCAATAACTACTAAAAATCAATTCCATAGCTAAGTAGGCCTGATAAAAACCAGTATCAGAGTGCAAGAGACTTTTTACTTACTATGTAGAATAGAAAATTGCTAGTACTCCCCATCCTCTTTCCATATTAAATTGCTCTATTGATCCTGATACATAATCAGCTCAGAAGTTACTATATCTAAAGAATCCATAATAGAATATCTACTTCTGCATTTTAAATAGTTCATAAAGTAAGAGGCAATATACACACCAAATGACCTTTATAGGGCACTTCATGATCTGATCACCATGCCTCTGCCCTAAGCCACTGCTCAGCAGGCCAATTTGCATGTAATGTTCCTGACACACTGTGCTTTGAGGACCTCAGCATGATAAAACTCCAAAATTGAGAAGATGAAAATCGAACGCTCCCCCCCAAAAAATGGGCAAAGAACATGAACTGAGAGTTCACCAAAAAAAAAAGAAAAGAAAGAAACATATGGCTCTTGAACATACAAAAAAGATACTCGACCCACTTTTTTTAATCCTCTCCTTGACGATTTTTTTTTTGTTAATCCTCACCCGAGAATATTTTTTAATTGATTTCAGAGAGAGAAGACAGGGTGAAGGGACGCACACACACACACAGACAGGGAGAGAGAGAGAGAGAGAGAGAGGCATCAATCAGTTGCCTTATATACGTGCCCCGACCTAAGATCATACTCGCAACCTATGTTTATCCACCGACCGGGAATCAAACTTGCAACCTTTTGGTGTATGTGATGACCATTCAACCAACTGAACCACCCAGCCAGGGCTCAACCCCATTCTTAATAAACAAAAATTAAAACTGCACTAAGGAAAAAAGAACTACCATTTTTCACTTTCTTTACTGTCAAAAAACTATTAGTTTGAAACACATCACACTGATGTATCTATGGGGCAGCAGGCACTCCCCTGCATTGCTAGTTGGAATGTAAACTAGAAAACAACCTCTTAAGGCAATTTGACATCTAACAAAAAGGCAAGTGTATTTCCTCTGACCGAGAAGTTCCAAACATGTAGCATACTATAAACATACTTGCACATGTGCAAGGTCATTCACTGCAACATTATTTGTAAGAATAAAAGGTGAACGGTTAAAGACATTTTAGTATATTCAGAATTGAGACTCCTATAAAGCTGCTAAAAAAAAAAATGAGTAACCTCTAAGTCCAAAATCTGAGAAAGATCTCCAGACATATTTTTCAGAGAAAAAAGACACTAAAAAACACATATACTATGCTACCAATGAAACTCCAGAATCCATTTACACATTTGCTTGTATTTTTATGAGAAACACTGGATGTATACCATAAACAAAGAACAATGGCTGGAACTGGGAAGAGGAATAAGAACAGAATTGATGGGAGACAAAGACTTCCCCTTGTGCAACTTATTTTTATTTTTGAACTTATTTAAAAGTTGTATATTTTCAAAGTAAAAAGGCAATTGTAAAAAATGTAGCTTGTCTTAATCTTCCTACTATCTCCCCAATTCTTGACTTCCTTCCACAAAGATCTCGAACAAACTGTCTCTGTACCAGCTCTACATATTCAGTCACCTCCCATTCACTCTTCCACCACTTCATTTTGGTGAAGATCTTCAACCACTCACTATTTCCACGAAACTACTTTCATTGTGGGAACTGACACCAAAAGCCAGAGACAGCCAAACACTCCTTTCTTTTTGGTGTCAACAGAATCACTCTCCTATTTTCCTCTTCCTCCCTAGCCTCTCTACTTTATCCATCCCCTCTGCCCTCCATGAATTAGAGTTCCTTAGGACCTAGATTTAGGTTTCCTCCTATTCACAAGTTGATTCCGACCATTCCTCTCATGGTTCTGAAAACTACCGTTACACTGAGAGATGATACCCAAATTTATACTTTCAGTTCAGACGTCAATCTGAGCTCACTATTCAACTCACCTAATAACTTCTCCAATGGAATGCAACAAAGAAACATTAATATTGACATAAGGCATTTCCAAAACTGAACTCTCAAATGTTCACCTTGTATTCATAATGTGCTAATTAGGATGCAGCAACCATTCTAGGCATTAAAGTAAAGAAAAATTAATACAAAAATATGGTTATGTAGGGATGAAAAAGCCAAGACACTGAAAGGAGAATGAAGCAACCCTGAGATGAGTAACAGCAGGAAACCATGGCCAGTCTAAGGGCTAGAGAGACCCACTGGGAGAGGCGGAATTATGAGCATAAAGCTACGCTCGTTTGGCAGGGGCTGGAGAAACAACTGGTGCTGCCCAACGTCAGGAGCTAGGACTGCAGAAGAGCTAACTGTCTCATAGGAACTGAAGCCACAGGTATGAAACTGCCATTTCCTGAGACTTGAACTACAGGAAAGAAAATACCGTGCCTCATCTCCACTCCTGTCTGTCAGTCTTTCTTCCATCAGTGTCTCCATTTGTCCAGCTCTACCCACAAAAGCCAAAGGGTAAGTAAGAATGTGGAGTGTAGCTCTGTGCAATATAGTAGACAGAGAAAGTCAGAAAATTGAATTAGACCAACAGGCAAATGACTGAATCTCATCTCTTCCATCTTCACCATCTCCATAAATGGCACATTAACCAAAATGTTTCAACCAGAAACATGGAATCATCTTTAATCATTCCTTTCACCTCACCAACACCCAAAACAAATCCAACACCTCCCAAAAGATTTTACTTCCAAAATAATGTGAATGCATCCACTCTTTATCTCCACTGCCACAACCCTTATAGAAGTTAGAAGTCATCATGTGCCACCTGGACCACTGCAATGGTCTCCTATCCTATGGCTGCCATAAAAGCAGCTTAGAAAACTATCAAGGAACCAAAAAAAAAGGAAGAGTCATTTTGTTTTAATGGTCACCAATAATCTATATATATGGACAACTGAAAACTGGGTGAGTAAGATATATGCTACTGGCAGCTATTTGAAACTACATTTTGATAAGATGAAACAAATAGGCTTTCCCTGGCTGGTGTGGCTCAGTGGATTGGATGCCAGCTTATAAACCAAAGGGTCGCTGGTTCAATTCCCAGCCAGAGCACATGCCTGGGTTGCAGGCCAGGTCCCCAGTTAAGGGCATACAAGAGACAACCACACAGTGATGTTTCTTTCCCTCTCTTTCTCCCTCCCTTCCTCTCTCTCTAAAAATAAATAAATAATATCTAAAAAAATCTTTAAAAACCAATGTTTATTACTGAGAATTTACCACACACAAAAAAGAGTTGTTAAAAAAATAAGTTGTATCCTTCTTTTTTAAGAACAATTCAGCAAAATAAAATTCCAGTTTATTATTGAACGACACTGTTTCACACATATATCAAAATAAATAAGTGTCCTGACTGGTATGGCTCAGTGGATTGGCTGGCGTCCCACAAACCAAAAGGTCACCCGATTTGATTCCTGGTGAGGGTACATGCCTAGGTTGCAGGCCATGTCCCTGGTCGAGGCATGCAAGAGGAAACCTATCAACATTTCCTTCTCCTTCCCTTCTCCTCTCTCTAAAAATAAATAGAACTTCCAGCCAAGATGGAGGCATAGGTAGATATAGTTTGCCTCCTCACACAACCAAAAGAAGCGCAGCAGCAAATTTAAAAACAAAAAATAACCAGAACTGCCAGAAAATCAAACTGTATGGAAGTCTGACAACCAAGGAGTTAAAGAAGTAACATTCATTCAGACTGACAGGAGGGGCGGAGATGGACAGCTGGGGCGGGGAGGACTAGCACAAGAAGCCAGTGGCTGGAGGACCGAAATGGGCAAGGAAGGGGTGGCAGACCAAGTGGCCCCACACTTGTGTGCAGATAACCGAGAAGAACAACTGAAGAGCGAAACAGACAGTGCAACCCAGGGTTCCAATGAGGGGAAATAAAGCCACAAAACCTATGGGTTGTGGTGGTAGGAGAAAATCCAGCCTCACAGGAGAGTACAATGGAGAGACCCACAGGGTCCTACAAGATACACAAACCCACCCACCCAGAAATTAGCATCAAAAGGGCCCAATTTGCTTATGGGTAGCAGAGGAAGTGACAGAAAGCAGGCCAAGAGCAGACCAAGTAGCATTGTTCCCTCTCTGACCCCTCCCCCACATAGAGCACAACAATGCATCCATGTGGGTTGCCCCGCCCTGGTGAATACCTACAACTCCACCCCTTACAAGATAACAATTGCACCGAGACAAAGAAATATGGCCCAAATGAAAAGAACAGATCAAAGCTCCAAAAACAGAACTAAGCAATAGAGAGACAGCCAACCTATCAGATGCAAAGTTCAAAACAATGGTAATCAGGATGCTCACAGGAATGGTTGAGCATGGTCACAAAATGAAGGAAAAAGAGAAGGCTATGCAAAGCGAAATAAAGAAAAATATACAAGGAACCAACAGTGAAGGGAAGGAAACTGGGACTCAAATCAACGTTTTGGAGCAGAAGGAAGAAATAAACATTCAATTGGAACAGAATGACGAAACAAGAACTCAAAAAAATGAGAAGAGGCTTAGGAACCTCCAGGATGACTTTAAATGTTCCAACATCTGAATCATAGGGGTACCGGAAGGAGAAGGGGAAGAGCAAGAAACTGAAAACTCATTTGAAAACATAATGAAAGAGAACTTCCCCAAGCTGGCAAAAGAAACAGACTTCCAACCTTGGAAGCAAGCAGCTCCAGGCCAGGCAACACAGCCCAGAGTTCCAGTGCTGGGAAGTTAAATCTTCAGAACTTCTGGCTATAAATACCACTGGGGAGTAGGGGGCTGGGGATGTGGAATAAACTCCTGGACTTTCAGGAGACTTCGCTTGAAGGGCCTGAACAGATTTAGAACATACGCAAATCAAGCCACTCTAGGATTCACCACCAGGGCAATAGCTGAAAGGGCACCAGTCACATACGGGAAGTGAGTAAAGAGAATGGGAACAGGGCAAGGGCTGGGAAAACCTCCAGAAGCAAGGCAGCAGCACTGTCTCCCCTCTGAGCCCAACACAGAGTCACAAAGCGGTGTAGCGAGTTGCCCCACCCTAGTGATTACCTAAGGCCCTGCCTGACACAATTTACAGGTGCCTTTTCCAAAACAGGCCACACTACCAAGACAGGGAGTCAAAGCAGCTCTACCTAATACACAGAAACAAACACGGGAGACTGCCAAATTGAGGACACAAAGCAATGTGGCCCAAATGAAAGAACAGAACAAAACCCCAGAAAAAGAACAAAATGAAATGGAGATAACCAACCCATCAGATGCAAAGTTCAAAACACTGGTGAACAAGGTGCTCAAAGAACTCACTGACTATGGCAAAAACATAAGGGAAGCAATGAATGTTACACAAAAAGAAAGAAATAAAAATCTACAGGGAACCAACAGTGAAGGGAAAGAAGCTGGGACTCAAATCAATGATACAGAACATAAGAAAGAAATAAACATTGAACCAGAACAGAAAGAAGAAACAAGAATTTTTTTAAAAAAATGAGAATGATATAAGATGACTCTGGGACATCTCCAAACATGCCAGCATCTGAATCATAGGGATGCCAGAAGGAGAAAAGGAAGAGCAAGAATTTGAAAACTTATTAGAAAAAATAATGAAAGAAAACTTCCCTAATTTGGCAAAGGAAATAGACATACGAGTCCAGGAAGCACAGGGAGTCCCAAACAAGTTAGACCCAAGAAGGACCACACCAAGACGCATCAGAATTAAAATGCCACAGGTGAAAGATAAAGAGAGAATCTTAAAAGCAGCAAGAGAAAAGCTGAGAGTTACCTACAAAGGAGTTCCCACAAGACAATCAACTGATTTCTCAAAAGAAATTTTGCAGACAAGAAGGGACTGGCACAAAGTATTCAAAGTGATGAAAAGCAAGGACCTACACAGCCTAGATTACTCTAAACAGCAAAAGTATCATTTAGAATGAAAGGGCAGATAAAGTGCTTCTCAGACAAGATAAAGCTAAAAGAGTTCATCATCACCAAACCATTATTACATGAAATGTTAAAGGGACTTATGTAAGAAAAAGAAAATCAAAACCATAAACATTAAAAAGGCAACAAATTTACAACTATCAACAGCTGAATCTAAAAAAACAAAGTAAGCAAACAACAAGAACAGGAACAGAATCATAGATATAGAGATCTTTTGGAGGATTATCAGCTGGGAGGCGGAAGGGAGAGAGTGGGGAAAAGGTGAAGGGATTAAGAAGCATAATTGGTAGGTACAAAATAGACAGGGGGGAAGTTAAGAATAGTGTAAGAAATGGAAAAGCCAAAGAACTTACATGCATGACCCATGGACATGAACTAAGGGGGTGGATTGCTGGAGGGATGACAGGGTATCAGGTAGAGGGGGGCAAAAGGTGGAGGTGGAAAAAGTTAGGACAACCATAACAGCATAATCAATAAAATATATTTTAAAAAATGATACATGAAAAACAGTTCTATTTCACCAAGCAAATCATAACCACCAAGAGAAACCACTCATTAGCAAATTTGCTAAACAACTGGTATCGGCTCAGATTATATAAAACTCTCAATTGCTCGGCACAAATAAATAACTCAAGTCATCTGTTAGAAATGGTACATTTCCAGGACCAATTCCAGTGTACAGTGGTAGCTCCTTGAAGGGAAGTTTAGAATACTGCTCAGTATTATCTCTAACACAAGAGCTATCTATGGACTTGACCCAGCAAACTTACTGAGTCAAACAAGTACCAATTTGGCTATCAAAAGAAAAAGACCCACTCAACACTGCCAAGAGAGAAAGGATCCAAAACAAAACATAAAGCTGGGTATAGGTTTGTTAGACTTCAACATGCAAAAAAGAATAACTTCAAAGATCTACAAATGAAATAATGAAACTGAACGTGAGCGAAGTACTTTATGGCCAGTGTCCCATACCAGTGACTCTGGTTTGTCAGTGCCCATGCTATGCCAACATAAGATATTTTCAGTATGACTCCCAGAAAGAAACAAAATATATCAACTGTATACCCAGTAGGCATCCAATAATTGTCCAATTAACTGACAGATAGTCATAAACAATATCCCAAAAAGATAGTACCAAACTTTCTAAATTACAAAGATGTTTTACCAATTTGACAAAAAAAAGTAAGTAAATATAAAGAGAGGGAACAATATTGCCTTAAGAGACTATTTGGGAAAGAAACACTATTAGAAAATATTATTCATTTGTCACAGTAGCTGAGGACTTCCTGAGGAGAGAAGAGAATATTTAAATATCTGACATCATTGCATATAGATAGGGAGAACTATATTAATGAAACAAATAAGATCATGCAACTAGAATTTGAGAGTTGAGGACTGTATTAATGTAATCACTATTTAAAATTAATATTAATATATCCTAATTCCTTATCTACTTTTCAGATTTAAATTTTATTTCTTTTAGGTGATTCCAATTTTAGTTTGATTATTTATGTCATTTCTAGTTACAAAGTTAAAAATAGTGTATTCTAGTCCTAATTTTTATTTAAAAAAAACTAGAGACAATATAAAGAACTATTATAATTTAATGATGAAAAGACAATAATCCAATTAAAAATGGGTGAAAAAGATCTGAACAGACATTTCTCCAAAATTATACAAATAACTCTTAACCACATGAAAAGATGCTCAACCTCAACAGCCATCAGGAAATGCAAATCAAAAATACTACAAAAGCCCTTGCCAGTGTGGCTCAGTTGGTTGGAGCATCATACCATAACCAAAAGGTTGCAGGTTCAATTCCCAGTCAGGGCACATACCTTGGTTTCAAGTTTGATCCCTGGTCCTGGCGTGGGAACATGTGACCCCACCCCTATTCCCTGTCAGAACACATATAATCCCTGGTCTGGGTATGTCCCAGAGGCAACCAATTGATGCTTGTCTCTTGAATCAATGTTTCTCTCTCTCCCTTCCTCTCTCCTTTCCTCTTTCTCTAAAAAACAATAGAAAAAAAATGTTCTCAAGTGAGGATTAAAAAAAGAGAAGGAAAATAACTACTAAACTACTGAGATACCATCTCATACCTTCTAGGATGGCTATAATAAAAAATAAAATGAAATAATAACAAGTGTTGGTGAGGATATAGAGGAACTGGAACCATCATACACTGCTGATAGGAACATAAAATAGTATAGCTGATTTAGCAAACAGTGTGGCAGTTCCTCAAATTGGTAAGCAAAGAGTTAACATATGATCCAGCAATTCCTCTCCTGGGTATACATCCTAAAATAGTAAAATGTATGTTCACACAAAACTTGTACATCAATATCAACATTATCCTAATAGCCAAAAAACTGAGGGAAAAAAAGTATCCACCAACTGATACTCAGATAAATAAAATGTGGTATATCCATACATAGGAATATTACTAGGCAATGAAAGAAATGAAATATTTGATGCACCTGGAAAACAAGGTGAATGAGATCAGTCACAAAGTAACATGTGTTATATGATTCCACTAATGAAATGTCCAAAGAGACAAAAAGGAGACTGGTGATTGCCTAGGCCTGGGAAGTCTAGGAAGACTGAGGGGTAACAGTTAAAGAACATAGAAATTCTATTTGGGTTAATAAAACTGTTTTAACCCCTGGCTGGTGTGGCTCAGCTGGTTGGGCATCATCCTGCAAACCAAAGGTCACAGGTTCCATCCTATCAGGGCATATGCTTGGGTTAGGGGTTTGGTCCCTGGTCCGAACATATGCAGGAGGCAACTGATGGATGTTTCTCTCTCACATAAATGTTTCTCTCCCTCTCTCTTTCCCTTCCCCTCTCTCTTAAAAAAAAAAAGTTTTAAATTGACTGTAGTGATGGATGCACAACTCTGTGACTATACTAAGATACTGAACTATACACTTTAAATGGTATATGTATGGGATGAGAGTTATTATCTCAAAAAAGCTATTTAAAAAACAAAACAACAACAAAAAAACTAGAGACAAGCTTAAGCCACACCATCACCACTGTTCTCATCTCTGTGTCCTCTGCCTAAATGTCTCTTCCACCCATCCACCCTAGAAACCCCCTACTCATCATTCTCAGCTAGGTTACATGCCACCTCCCCTAGGAAGCCTCCTCTACCAAAGTTCTTCAGGAAGAATAAGGCACTACTTTCCCCTGTGCTTACAGATGAACTGGTGACACTTCCCGAAAAAGATGCATAAATATGTCCACCTTAATGTGAGTCCCTCAATGGATTATTCATCTTTAAATCTCCAGAGATGAGCAGAGAACTTAGAAAAAAATATACTCTTACTGTGGGCAGGTACATGGGTGTGTGGGTGGTAGGTGAGTTGGTAAATGGACGAAAGGATGATAGAGGAAAAGAAAGGGCAAGCATGAATAAACAAAGATGCAAAGATCAGGGAGGCAGAATGGCATGTTAAAGAGTAAGCATGAAGACCTGAACAGACAAATAGCAATCATAAGTTGACACTAGAGAAATGCTTTCAGCAGAAGCTGGGGTCAAACTCTGATGGAGAACCTGGTATGTATTCCAGGAGATCTTCTTGTTCTAACAAGAACAAAGACAGCAGCAATCTTTCATTCTATGGAACACTGTGCACCAAATAAAAAAAAAGTACTTACAAAAATATCATGAAAAGATGTTTTTTCCATTTAACAGAGATTATGCAATTTAAACATATAATTATAAAAAAGTAAAAGAAAAAAAACAAAACACTGTGCATTAAAAATAGATTAGAAGGAATTGTACTGAAATGTTAACGGTAGCTATATTTAGGTCCTGGCACCAATGTTCTAGAGATCAGGTCTTCCTAGATTCCAGAAGCTTTCCAACATGAGTCTGGGCCTGACAAGACATTTCTTCCCCAAACCTGATACCTGCCATCTGGAGGTTCTTACAAGCCTCTGGAAACATGTTCTGTCTCATCTGACTGGCTCATCTGGAAGGGCTGGCTCCTCAGAGCTGGCTTAGGCCCCAAGGGTCTTCATCCAATTATTCAAAAGAGGCCCAGGCTTGGACCTGGCAAGCCAAGGTTCTAACACTGGCCTTGAAGAAGGCTATTTCAATAGTTCAGAGATGAGGTAACAAGGGCCAAAGGTAGACTGTTAATTATGAGTAAACAAAAACTCAAGTGAAAAGTTTTTTGGAAAAAAAAATACCTTAGTAACTGACTACATATGGGAAATGACAGCAGGAGAAATGCAAGTTTTGAACCTAGAAGCTAATCCAAAGGGTGACACCAGTAACACAAGTGGAAGCACTACAGAGGGGCAGGTCGGAGGAGAAAAAATGTACCTTCAGCATTAGATGTGTTGTTCACTTTAAGATACCTGTCCAGGGATGTATATATGCAAGAACTGTGCTACAATCAATTTTAAGTTCAGGAAAGGAACTCACAGAAGGTCAAGGGTGATGTCACCAAAGGTACTGAGACAGACAACAGGTACTGAGGTGAGGAGCGCTATGGTGTACCAGTGTTAAAAATCATCAAGACGATGGAAATATGTCAGAAAGTTATGATGGGTGGGCAAGGTTTCGAAAAAATGCTTGCCTAACTGAGCAATGCTAACAGAACAACAGACTTAAAGTGATAGTGAAAAGCAAAAACTATGCTGACCTCTTCCCTGCCTTATGAATCACAGGGAATTTGCCTAGAAGTCACAGTACAATTAAAATGCTTGACTTAATTTCCTACGGATATCAATTTGATTATGCAATAAATTAGAACTAAATAACAACATTTGCATATCATTTTACAATTACAGAGCATTTTCAAATACATTATCTTGTCTGAGGTCCCTGAGAGCCCCGTGAGAAAGGTGTTTACAATCCTCATCTCATGGATGGGGAAACAGAGAAAGATGTTGAAACATGCAAGAGTCACAGGAAGCAGGGCCAGGATGGTCTCTGGCTCTAAAGACTGAGCTGAAACACTCTGAAACTGCACTATCAACTTCCCTTTTGAGGTTAAGTGCTGTAATGTTGGTTATTCTTATTATACCATGTACAGGGACTATTTCTTTCATGATGCCCAAAACAACTAACTTTGTATATTTATTCACAGATTATAGCCATCTATTTTTCTCTAGGAAAACTAAATTTTACATTGAGAATGTTATAAATTATATCTCACTACTCCTCGTGAAAAGATCTATGAAGTAGGAAGAATAGGAGAGATAGTAAACAGCAGGGACTGGAGAAGAGTGTAACTAGGAGGAGACTGGATTCTCCTGATGTTCCCTGCCCTTCTATGCCATTTCAGTATCAGCTGGGGCAGCAGCTGTGCTGTGGGGTGGCGGGTGGCCATCTAAGGAGAGCCCACCAAAGCGGAGAGGGTGTCAGAACACAAGCAGGCTGAGGAAGGCATCTGGATGGAGAGCGACCTGGCATGGGACAGCAGTGCTCAAGAAGTAAGGAATGTTGGAGTGACCATAAGGACAGTGTCTTTGGTCACTAGGCGGAGTAAGAGTGTCCACAGAGGCAGGCAGCCCAGCTCAGGGTCTCAGAGTCCAAGCAAAGCAAGGACATCCCTGTGGGGGCAGCTGAGTGTGGGGTAGCAGAGCCAGAACACAACAAGATGGGTGTGTGCACCACAGAGCAGCCTGGTCTGCAGTGTCCCAGCCTAAGGGAGGTGAAGGAGGCACCACGTGGGGCAGGTGGCAACAGCTGCCTGAGGTGTGTGGTCATAAATGAGGTGCATAAATGAGGTGATGAAAGTATGCACACAGGAAGATGGCCCTGTGCAGTTTTAGGACTGTGTGCCGTGGGGTCCTGGAGTCCAAAAAGGAAGGCATCCCCCCAGAGAGGCACAAGGTGCCGAGTACGGGAGTTCAATAGATGTGAGTGTCTTATGAGGAACAGGAAATCTACATGGTCACAAAGAAACTTCTCACAATATATGTATTAACTACACTGGAAAAAAATAACTATATGGGAGAGATACTTGGCAGACATCACCTTTTCAACAGATCAAAGTTAACATCACCAATAGCGAGACTTATCAAACTCAGGTGCCACCTGATAAGATGCACTGAGAGGAAACCAGCATCACCTTTGAAGATATTCCTGCCAAAAATGCATTAAGTTAACCCCACTCAACAGAAACATCAGACAAACACAAAACAAAGGACAATGATTCAAATAACTGGTCTACACTCCTCAAAAATGTCAAAAATAAAAAAGCAAGGAAAAGAGAAAAACTAGTCTATGTTAAAAGTCTTAAAGAGACATGACAACTCTATGCAAAATGTGATCCCAAAATAGATCCCCTTGCAATAAAGGATAATATGGAAACAACACAATTGAAGTCAGAGGATTAAGTGGGAGTAGTACCTGTGTTAGTTCCCTGGTTTTAAAGACTTTGTGGTTTTGTATGAAAATAACTTTAAGGAAACAGACAATAAAGTATGTGGTGCAATGAGGCACCAAATGAACAGCTTACTATCAAATGGCTTAGAAAAAGAAAAAGGCATTTTCTGTACTGCTCTTGTAACTTTCCAGTAATACCATTTTTTCCTTCTTTTTGCAAATTTTCAGGAGACTGGAGAGGCGGGCTGCTTGACAATATAAGAATATACACCTGCCACAAAAAAAAAGCTGCAAAAAAAAATGAAAGGCCTTATAAAACATAGAACAGGACTCTCCAACCACATTAAGGTATGTTTTTTCCCTAATAGAAAATTAAAGGTCAGTTTCATGGGAGCAATGTCAGTGGCATGACCAATAAAGATACTGATAAAGTGAATCTTTTTAAAATGTTTATATTAAAAAAGCATTTATTTTAAAAACCAAAAAAAAAACAATATTCATATGTAATTATATCCATAAATCTCTCCCTACATATGGAGAAATTAAGTGTCACTGATTGAGAGCCAGATAATGCCCTTAATACTTAAGTACTGTGTGTACTGGGTTGGCCAAAAAGTTTGTTTGGGGTTTTGTTTTTTTTTATAATATGGTTCTAGTAGCACTTAGTTCCCTTTAACTTCATTTGAAACAATTTTGTTAGATTGTATTGTGACAGCTGTTACATCAGCATGCATTTAAAAAACACTTATCAAAACTGGTGAATTTTTGTTTAGCCATTTTAATGTTGAAGATGGAAGAAAAATATGTGACATTTTCAGCATCTTATGCTTTATTATTTCATGAAGGGTAACACAACTCAAAGGAAAAAAAATTGTGCAGGTTTTGGAGAAGGTGCACTCACTGACAGAACGTGCCTAAAGTGATTTGCAAAGTTTCATGCTGGAGATCTCTCACTGGAAGATGCTCCACAGTCGGGTAGACCAGTTGAAGTTGACAGCGATCAAATTGAGACATTAATTAAGAACAATCAACATTATACCACATGGGAGATAAGCCGATATTATACCATATGGGAGATAGCCGACATACTCAAAATATCCAAATCAATACAGTTATTGGTAAAAAATGAAAAACGTGTCTTGGATCTGGTCTAGATGGCAGCATAGGCAGACACAGCTCACCTCTTCGCACAACCACATCAAAATTACAACTAAAATATAGAACAATCATCACTCAGGACTGTCACATCTAATTGAATGGGATTCTGACAACTACACAATTAAAGAAACTACATCCATCCTAACTGGCAGGAGGGGAGCAAACAAGGGCAGGGTTAGTCCCACACCCACATGTAGTGGATAAAAATTTAGGAGGGATATCTCAGGAGCGAGAAGGCCCAGGTGCACACTAGGTCCCCCAGCCCAGGGTTCCAGTGTCAAGAAGGTAAGTCCCCACAACTTCTGGCTACAAAAACCAGTGGGGATTGAATAGGTAGAAGAAACTGCTGGAGCCCAAAGCAGTTCCTCTTAAAAACCTATTCAGACAAACCTATTCAGATTCACTCCCTCTGAGCTCCAACACCGGGCTAGCAGGTTGAAAGGCACCAGTGGCATGTATACTGGGAGAAACTGGGGTGTCTGGCATCAAGGTGAACAGAGGCCATTGTCCCTTTTCTAAATCCTCTCCCCACAGAGCCACTGAGCTGGCAATCTAGTGCCATATCTGAGGCTCCATCAACCTAGCTAACAACACTGTTTGCCCTGCCTTGGAGATCCCCAGAGACTCTGCCCCACCTGACTTACCCACCCACCCCAGGTCCTTTTCTATATGAATGGCTAGTCTTGACTCATGCTTCGCAACTTCCTAAATTCTCTCAAACAGGCAACAGCTGGCTTTAGTGAACTCCAGACCCAGCATTAGCAGCTGCCAGCCAGAGTTACAGCTTGGCTTCACCTGAGAATCTACGAGCCCAGCACAAGTAGCAGCCATCTCAGAGTGTTCTATAGCTCAGATAGGGTGTCCACCAGGAAAACACAGGTGGGGGTTGACCGTGACCTGCGCCACCCAGGAAACCCCATGGCTAGCACACCCAGTGAGCAGCTACAGACCACATTGGAGCACCACCACCTGCCCCTGCACAGCTGATCCACCACAGAGGGCAGGGGCTGGTGGTCAGTGGTCATAGCCAGTCCTTATAGATAACTGGCCTGGGTAAATCCCTCCCATTGACCTGCCAACAACAACAAATGCTCAACTTCAAGAAGAAAGTGTACTTGGCCCACACACAGGGTGCACCTCAAATACCTAGCTTGGGTGATAGGGGAGGTTGTGACACTGGTCCCTACAGGACACCTACTACATTAGGCCATACTACCAAGACAGAGAGTCAGAGCAGCTCTACCTAATACATAGAAACAAATATAGGGAGGCTGTCAAAGTGAGGAGAAAAAGAAACATGGCCCAAATGAAAGAAGAGATCAAAACTCCAGAAAAGAACTAAACAAAATGGAGATAACCCATCTATCAGATGCAGAGTTCAAAACACAGATTATAAGGATGATCAAAGAACTTAGTGAGGACCTGAGCAGCATAAAAAAGATCCAGTCAGAAACAAAGGATATACTAATTGAAGTAAAGAACAACTTACAAAGAAACAACAGTAGAGTGGATAAAGTCAAGAATCAAACAAGTGATTTGGAACAGAAGGATGAAAAAACAACCAATCAGAACAATAAGAAAAAAGAAGCCAAAAAATGAGGACAGTATAAGCAGCCTCTGGGACAACTTCAAGAGGTCCAATATTTGCATCATAGGGGTGCCAGAAAGAGAAGAGAAAGAGCAAGATATTGAAAATCTATTTGAAAAAATAATGAAAGAAAACTTCCCTAATTTGGTGAAAGAAATAGACATGCAAGTTCAGAAAGCACAGAAAGTCCAAAACAAGATGGATACAAAGAGAGCCACTGTGAAATACATCATCTTTAAAATGCCAAAGGTGAAAGATAAAAAGAGACTCTTAAAAGCAGCAAGAAAAAAGAAGTTAGTTACCTACCAGGGAGTTTCCAGAAGACTGTCAGCTGATTTCTCAAAAGAAAGTTTGCAGGCTTGAAGGGTTTGGCAAGAAATATTCAAAGGTATGAAAAGCAGAGACTTACAGCTAAGACTGCTCTACCCAGCAAAGCTAACATTTAGAATCAAAAGGCAGATAAAGAGCGTCCCAGACAAGAAAAAACTAAAGGAGTTCATCATCATCAAACCATTATTATGTGAAATGTTAAAAGGATTTAAGAAAAAGAAGAGAATCAAAACTATGAACAATAAAATGGCAATAAATACATACCTATCAACATTTGAATATAAAAAACAAACTAATCAAACAAGAAAAACAGTGCAGAATCATGGATATGGGGAGTCTTTTGATGGTTGGGGAGAGAGGTGTGGCAGAACAGGTGAAGAAGCAAGGGGATTAAGACATACAAATAAGTAATTACAGAATAGCCATGGGAATGTAAAGTACAGAATAGGACATGGAGTAGCCAAAGAATTTATATGCATGGCCCATGGGCATGAACACTGGCTGAGGAACTGAGAGAAGGGGGTGCTGGGTGGAGGGCAGCAAAGGAGAAAAAATCAGGAGAAGTGTAATAGTATAATCATTAAAACACAATTTAAAAAAGAAAGAAAAAGAAAGATTTGTCTTTTATTTTACAGAAAAATAAAAGCCACATGGGCTTTTTAGCCAACCCAATCTTAGATAATGTTCAAACTTTAGCATTCCATTATTCACACACTACCCTATTTCCAACTAAAAAGAATAGTCCAGTCTCCCTTGCAGTATTTTTAAATATCTATAATGCACCCAATACTCATTCATGATAAAAAAATTTTTAACTCAGAAAACTAGGAATAGATAGTATTTTCCTCAGACACATAGAGAGTATCTGCCAAAAATCCTATAGCTACATCATACTTGGTGAACTCCTTCCCTCGTAAGATCAGGAACCAGGTAAAGATGGTCAACCTCAGCTGTCATATTCAATGTAGTAAAGTCTAGACAGCAAAATGAAGAAGGAAAAGAAATAAAATGCACAAAAAGTAGAAAAAAGAAATAAAACTGTCCACTTTTGCAGGTAACATGATTATATACATGGAATATCCCAAGGAATTTATAAAAAGTCCTATAACTAATTAGTAAGTTCTGTAAGGTCACAGAATGTAAGATCAACAAACAAAAATCAATTACATCTGTGTATACTAACAACTAATAAGAAAAACTGAATTAAAACAGCAATACTACTTACTATTGCACCAAGGAAAATAAAATACTTACGTATAAGGTATAAATCTAACCAAATATTTACCAAATCCGTATGCTAGAAATTATAAAATTCTGTTGAAAGAAATTAAAGACCAAATCACTGGGGAGACTTACTATGTTTCATGGATTGGAAGACTCAACATAGGAAACATGTTAATTCTCCTCAAATGGATCTCTACATTTAACACAATTCCTATCAACATCTCAGCATGTTTTTTGGTAGACATAGACAAAATTATTCCAAAATTTATATGAAAAGGAAAAGTCCCTAAAATAGCAAAACCAACTTTGAAAAGGAAGAAAAACTGGTAAGAATCAGTGTACCTGATTTCGAAGCTTCTAATATAGCTACAGTGATCAAGACAATGAAGAAAGGACATCCTCCCACGGAACATATACAAGGACAATGGATCAGTTCACAAAGGAATTTTATCCACTACCAGAGCAGGAAGTCTCCAATATTCATGCCCTCAGAGTTCGGCATATTTGTGACTATTTCGAGTTTCTAATTCTCCCTATTTCTAAGGGAGAAGATTTACTATAGTTATCTTGGCCCTTTATTCACCATGGTTTTCTGAGTGTACTGAGAGTACAGTTTTTCTTTTTTGGATTTAAGTCACCAGAGAACAACAAGCCACAACCAGACCAGATGGAGAAAAATATACATCAAGCAGACATCCTAGCCTCCAAGGCAGATGCAGACAGGGATGAGAATAGGTATCATCTCCCTCAGACAGGCAGTGACCATATTCCCTCTAAAATGTATCAATAAGAAAAAGGAGCTACCTGGATTTTGGGTAGCCAGAACAGTCGATTTTGCAGACACTGTTGGTTACCATACCCAATACCTATTTCCAAACTCCTTCTCCCTTCCTCCACCTCTGCCAGAGAGTCTGGAATAGCTAAATAACACGTTCAAAGCCTTCCTTCCAGTTAGGGGTGGCCAGGTGGAACGGTTTTGGCCATAACAATTAAGGGGAAGTCTGCTGTGCTATTAGGCCTCCAGGAAGGCTGTCCATTTCCTGGTAAAAAGAAGAGAGAAGTTCCAGTAAGCCTTCTGGTTTCCTGGTAAAATGAAGAGATGCTGCTGTCAATCCACACCCCTTCATGGAGCCTCAAACAGAAAAGTGGGGGGTGATGCCTTAGAGCAGGAACAACCATCTTGCAACCACGAATGAAAGGCCAAGAAAATTCAGAACAACAGTCTTCACATTCTTGAGCTGCTAAGACAGCAGATTCGTAATTCCAAACTTCTTACACAAGAAAAGGAAACCCTCATTAGGTTAAGCCACTGCTGATTAGGTGTTCTGTTACATACAATGAAAAGCATCCCTAATAAATACAGAGTATATTATGTAATAATAATTTACTTTTAAATAAGAATAATGATTTACTATTGCATTAATACTACTAACAAATAACTGATCTTTCTAAATAAAGCCTTTTAGAGTACTTTCATAACAAATATTAATTTGATAGTATATGTTAAAACATACACTGATGTATTATTTAATTAGGCTCTCTGGACCTCATTTCCTTTCTCTTATTCAACATGTAGTGTTAAGTGCCTGTTTTGTATCAGGCATTCTTCCAGGTGCTGAACAAATAAAGTGATCAGGATTTAGTGAGGCCTCTCCTTCCATCCAGCTTACTTTCCAGCAGAAAACGTATTTGCAAAATGAGGCAGATAGGAAATAATATCTTCTAATGCTGACATTTATGAGGCAATGAACCTAAACTCAGCATATAACACAGGCATCAGAAAAAGAAACAATAAAGGAAGGGCCTTCAGAATGACACTACTCTACATCGGTGAGTCTTAGAGGGGAAAAAAAAGTATTAACAGTGAAGTTACAAGTTAAATAATTGCAAAATAAGAGAAGTAGGAAGGGAGAGGTAAGTGTATACTCAATCCACATTCTCAAGTCCTACTCTGCCTGAAGGAACTGCAGCAAAGAAAACAGATCCTAAATAAGACTTCAATGGCCGGGGGAAGGGGAACACAATTCAGGCGGGTCTCAGGCACAGCATTATTGTTTTAAGCCTCAGCCAGAAAGAAAGCCTGATAAATTAAAATTGGTTAAAGGGGTGTAGAATCTCCCAATTACAATCTTACTTATAAAATCTGCCTTCATTTTTTAACATAACAGTCTACCATTTTCTTCTAATATGATAATTTATAATCTTCACTCCAAAACAATCTGTTTATGTTACACTCTACCCAGAAGCAATTCACTGACTGTAAATGTCTTACTTCTATCTAATTCTATAGGGAAAATAGATCTAAATATTACAAATCACCTAAGAGGGTTAAAATACACAGAACACATTTGAGCCAAGTATGTCTAAATGCTTATTAATCAGTACCTGATAGCAATATATTGACTTTTTTATACATTACTTATGTAGCTTGACTCACTAGAAAGCCCTAATTTTCAGGAATTTGTCATGTCACAAAGACATTCACTTTTCAAGTAATTTAGTGAATTTCACATACATCCCTGGTGAGAACTGTGGGAAACACTGTAGACTGATATGCAGGGTCCAGCAGAAGCAAGGCCTCCTTGAGTGTGGTTGGTAGGGAAATAATATGGGTGTAGTAATTTATAGTTTTAATTTGAACATTTCATCTAAAATGTGTGCTTGAGTGTGATATTATTATGCTACAGAATTACATGCTTATGATTTTGTAATACAAGATTCCATAATAAAAAAAAAAAGGTTGTTGCTTGTGCCGGAACCTGTACGTGCCACTGGAATCCTTGTTCAATTAGTCAATGTGGAAAAAGTAAAATGGATGCATACTGACTGAATACTTTAATTTCCCTATAAAACTTTCTCTAATAGCTTTTTTTATATTTGATGTATCAGAAAACTCAGCTAAATTAAGGGTTTTATAGTATAGTCAAAATAAGTTTGCTGAAATGGAATATGTAACTATTTCTAGATTACAGTTACAAAAACAGATACCAGTCTCATTTATGGTTTACCCTTACAAAAAGCTCCAATAAAAATAAAATCATTTTCCCTAGGAATTAACTTTGTGTAATGTATCCAGAATGCTTCAGATTTTTATCTTATGGCAACCAGAGTAAATAGTATCTTTTTTAATTAAGTGTGCTAAGAATTCTGAGAAATCATGTTACTACAGAAAACAGATAAACAGAGGAGGTAAAAATATTTTATAAACCATAACCAGAGGATCTATACCAAATAGCATAGAAGCATCAGAGACAGAATTTTGTTTCAACAAAATTATTACGACAAAAACCTATTTCTATTCTACAGCCTATTCTAATACTAGTTGGTAATGTGAATGTAATAAAACTTGGGCAAACAAAAAAAAACTGGCCTCCATACACTATGGAGAAATATAGTACTATACAGAATTAAATGTAGAAGCTTAGGTAATAAAAAAAGTTAGTCCTAAGTAATCCTATAATTTGAAATACATGTCAAATTTTCATGACTCATTTTCCCCCACCATTTTAATGTGGAAATGATTTTAAATTAATTTTAGCATTCGGATCTAATCTATTAAGATCAAAGCCCAGCATCATTTGAGTTTGTGGGGTTCGTGGTGGTGGCGACTTGTTAAGCATTTGAGATAATGAGAAGTAAGGCTCTGTTTGTGGAGCCTCGGGTGGTCAGCAGCTTCAGGTTTATGCTAAACATCTTTCCCAACCATCGGCTGCCAGAAACTCACTGAGGTGGATAATAAACACAAACTTTGCACCTTTTATGAGAAGCGAATGGCCACAGAAGTTGCCACTGATGCCCTGGGTGAAGAATGGAAGGGTTATGTGGTTCCAATCAGTGGTGCTAACAACAAAGGTTTCCCCACGAAGCAGGGTGTCTTGACCCGTGGCCAAGTCAGCCTGCTGCTGAGGAAGGGGCACTGCTGTTACAGACCGAGGAAGACTGGAGAGCGAAAGCGCAAATCTATTCAGGGTTGCACTGTGGATGCCAATCTCAGGGTTCTCAACTCAGTCATTGTAAAAAACAGGAGAAAGATATTCCTGGTCTCACTGATACTATGTCTTGCTGTCTGGTGCCCAAAACAGCTACAAGAATACACAAACTTTCCAATCTTTTTAAAGAAGATGATATTCAACAATATGCTGTGAGAAAGGCCCTAAACAAAGAAGATAAGAAACCTAGGACCAAAACACCCAAGATTCAGCATCTTCTTACTCCATATGTCCTGTAACACAACCATCCGTATACTGCTCTGAAGAAATAGGTACAAAGAAAAATAAGGAAGAAGCCGCAGAATATGCTAAACGTTTGGCTAAGGGAATAAAGGAGGCCAAAGAAAGACGCCAGGAACGGGTTGCCAAGAGATGTAGGCTGTCCTCTCTGAGAGCTGCTACCTCTGAGCCCAGTTAAAAATGAGATTTTTGTAAGCATAACAAATAAATAAGAATGAACATCAAAAAGAAAGAGAGAAAGAGAAGTAGGAATCCAGCTACATCAGAAGCAGAACTTTCATGTTGTATATACTTGATGAAGCGGCAACTGGACACCTTATTATCTGCCTGGCCTGTTCCTGAGTTAGAAGATAACAGGGAACATCTTCAGGAGGGAGGAAAAGTCTTAGGAAAAAGAAACAAAAAACTATGAGGTTTTGTTAATAAGCTGTCTTAACTGACTAATAATGAGGAAGAATGACTTGGTGGTATGGTGAAGGCAGTCTCCATGGGTCTCAGCTCTAAACACTAGTACTACTTCACTCCTAAAAAAGAGTCTCTACCGAGAGCTGACCAACCATTCCTTTTCTCATTAAAGCAGTCACCACAAACTACTAAATGCTTACTCATAACTTTGAAAACAAATTGCATAGAGTCTAATCTCCAGAAAAGAATTCTACAATAAACTGCATGTAAAAGGTACTCCAGGCTCCCAAAGAAAGCACATTAATAAACAAAGAGATATATATGTACATAATTTTTTAAGCATTTTTTGTGCCAAGCTCTAGGAGCTTTACATGCATGAATTTAATCAATTCTTACAACAGGTAAGGCAAAAACATGGTTATCTCCAATACACAGATGAGTAATTTGATCTTAAATAATTTGGCCAATGTTACACATTACCAGATAGTAAAATAAACATTTGAATTTAGAAATCCGGCTCTAGACTCCACAACCTGAATCACCACCATGGCTTGTCAAATGTATTTAAAAGTACATCAAAATATATCAGTAATAAAATAAGGGCCTATCTGCAAACAGCCTAAGTGCCTACCAGTAGAGGAGTGGATAAAAAGGCTGTGGTACATTTATACAATGGAGTACTACCTAGCAGTAAAAAAGAAGGAACTCTTACCTTTTGTAACAGATTGCATGGACCTTTATTATGCTGTTATAATAAGACTATTATGCTAGTCAGTAAAACACAAATACCATATGATCTCACTAATATAAGAAATCTAATTGACAAAATTAACTAATGAGAAAAACAGAATCAGAGGCAAAGAAACATGGAACAACTGTAAGAGGAAATAGGGAGCTGGGACTGGTTGAAAGAAGGTGAAGAGATTAGCCAAAAAAACATACACTCATGACCCATGGACATGCAGATAGGGGGCTTGGTGGAGGGGGGGCAAAGGGAAATATTGGGACAACTGTAATAGAATAAACAATTAAAAAATGCCAAAGGAGAGTTCCAGCCAAGATGGAGGCGTAGGTACAAATCCTTCACTTCCTTGCACAACCAAAAGGAGGATAACAACAAATCTAAAATCAATAAACAAGTAAAATCACCAGAAAATCAAACTGCATGGACCTCGGACAACCCAGGAATTAAAGAAAAAATCAACCAGAACAACTAGACCAGTAAGGCAGACAACTCAGGCCAACTCAGAAAAGCTGTGGTGAGGCGGCTGGGGGGTGGGGCTGACTTTGGAGCTGGCAGAGCTGTGTGGAAGGGACTGACTTAAGGGGAAAACTGAGACTCAGAGCTGACTGTGGGCTACTGCCAGGGTTGCTGCGGTGGGAAATACTTTCGGTCTGACTCAAGAGTCTGTTGGAAAGTGTGCTAGAGGTGAGCAGGTGAGCCGCACTGCTCCCTCTCTGGCCCCTCTCCCACAGGCAGCGCAGCAAAGAGGGTTGCCCTGTGGGGTGAATACCTAAGGCCCCACCCCCTTATAACCCATCAGCTGCACCAAGAAAAGGAACTATGGCACAAATGAAAGAACACAGCAAAACCTCAGAACTAAGCGAGGAGGACATTGCTGACCTAACTGATGGAGAATTTAAAGCCCTGGTAATCAAAATGCTCACACAACTGATTGAACTTGGTCGAAAAATGAAAGAACAAATGAAAGATACCCAAAATGAAATGAAGCAAAATAGTCAGGAAACCAACAATGACAAGAAGGAAACCAGGATTCAAAGCAACAATCTGGAGCAAAGGAAGAAATAAACATCCAACTGTATCAGAATGAAAAAACAAGAATCTAAAAAAATGAAAAAAGGCTGAGGATTCTCTAGGACAACCTGAAATGCTCCAAAATCCAAATTATAGGGGTGCCAGAAGGAAAAGTACAGCAGCAAAAAACTGAAAACTTATTTGAACAAATAATGAAGGAAAACTTCCCCAATCTAACAAAGGAAATAGACTTCCAGGAAGTCCAGGAAACTCAGAGAGTCCCAACACATTGGACCCAAAGAGGAACACACCAAGGCACATCATGAGTAAGTTACACAAGATTAAAGACAAAGAGAAAATCCTAAAAGCAGCTAGAGGTAAGGAAACAATCACCTACAAAGGAGTTCCCATAAGGCTATCAGCTGATTTCTCAAAAGAAACCTTACAAGCAAGAAGGGGCTGGAAAGAAGTATTTGAAGTCATGAAAGGCAAGGGCCTACATCCGAGATTACTCTATCCAGCAAAGCTGTCATTTAGAAGAAAAGGGCACATAAAGTGCTTCCCAGATAAGGTCAAGTTAAAGGTTAAGTTTATCATCACCAAGCCCTTATTATATGAAATGTTAATGGGACTTATTTAAGAAAAAGAAGACAAAAAATATGAACAAATAAAATGACAACAAACTCACAACTATCAACAAATGAACCTAAAGGAAAAGAAAAACAATGAAAACAAAAACTAAGCAAACAACCAGAACAGGAACAGAATCAGAGAAATGGACATCACATAGAGGGACTTCAGTGGGGAGGGGTGAGGGAGGAATGGGGGGAAAAGGTACAGGGAAAAAGAAACATAATTAGTAGGGATAAAATAGATGGGAAGAGATAAAAAATGGTATAGGAAACAGAGGACCCAAAGAACTTATATGTACAACCCATGGACATGAACTAAGGGGCGGGGGAATGCTGGAGGGTTGGGGGGTCAGGGAGGAGGGGGGATAAGGGGGAGAAATTGGGAAAACTGTAATAGCATAATCAATAAAAAATATAAAAATGCCAAAAAGTTTTAAAAATAAACATCCATTTACATTGCACTGTTCTGTTTGCTTTTTAGATTTATTTAGTTGTTTATTTTTAGAGAGAAGGTAAGGGAAGGAGAAAGAGAGGGAGAGAAACATCAATGGATGATTGCCCCTTGTATGCCTGGCCTGCAACCTGGGCATGTGCCCTGAATCAAACCAGCGAACCTTTGATTGGCACACAGGCCAATGTTCAATCCACTGAGCCACACCATCCAGGGTAGCACTGTTTTTCTTTATGTCAGGTACCATGACTTAGAAACCAACCAAGCCTCCCCTATTAAGTAACTAATATCCATCTGATGTCCTTTGTAAAACATACATAACAAGCTCTTGCATAGCATAAAACAATTTTGAGTTGGTAAACTATATCAATAAGATTTTTTTCTTTTTTTTTATTGTTGCTCAAGTACAGCTGTCTCTATTTTCCCTCCACCCCAGCCACCACCACCTCCCACCCCTGATCCCACCCACCTTGGTTTTGTCCATGTGTGTCCTTTATAGTTGTTCCTGAAAACCCTTCCCCTTTTTCCCCCCACTATCCCCTCCCACCTCCCTTCTGGGCACTGTCAGTTTGTTCTTAATTTCAATGTCTCTGGTTATATTTTGCTTGCCTGTTTTGTTGATTAAAGGAATCCAATAAAATTTTATTGTAACAAGATTTGAACACAACACAGCAATTTCATTTTCCCACTGAGTTTGGGCAAGTATATTGTAAAGGATCCCATTTTAAAGCCTTTAATACACTGAGTAACTTAAGTGCTATAAAATAAGTCTAAGAAGGCAGGCACTGTTATATTATTATATCATAGCTCATTCCCCACATTCCAAATGGATCACTACATAAACTTACTAGGTCGCATTCTTTGTTTACAAAGATAGTTTATATACTGATCATTATTTTTCAAAATACTAATAACAAAATAACATCAGTAACAAAAGATTTCTCAAAAATTATCATTCTTCTCTAATTAGGTTATATATTCACTATAACTTTCAACTCATGTGTTTGTTACTGAAAAACAAATGGGCTTTCTGCAATAAAAAAAAAAATGTGACTACGACAATTTATTTGAAGAAAAGTTATGCTTGCTTTGCCCTGGAAATATACTCTTATATTTCACTGTCTCACTATCTAACACCTTTAATTTACATTTTTCTTTCTCCAAAAATCCTTACAAAAACAATATAATTAGTCCCACAAATATGCTTAGGCACGATGACATCTTATTGAAAAAAGCTTGACAAATACAAGTGGTCTCCTTACTGTTCCAGTTTAGTTAAAAAAGTAATCAATGTGTCAGTTTCAAACACAAATGCTAGCTAATTCTAATTAAATTTCTTTATCTATAAAATGAGAGTTGAACAAAAGGCAGCTGAGATAACAATTAGATATTACAATTGCACTTAAATATAAAGAGTAAATCTGAGTAAGCTATAAGGTAGAGTAAAAAAAGCTTTGGGAGAAAAATGTATTGTTTAAGGTAAAAAATGGCAGAATAATACCGAATCACTGAACCTACCTTTTCCAAATCCCAATGAACTAAACAAAGGAAATAAAATTAGCAAAGAAAAGAATTACAAGTGTTCTAACCTGGGAAAGGGCTAAACAATCTATAAACTTAAGAAAAATAGCATCTGGAAGCAGAATAAACAAATAAAACTGAAAACAAAATATTTCAATTTTCAACCTAATGCTATTATTCTCCACTCCCTTTGCCCACACTGTATAACCAAAATCAAAAAGCAATACTGTGAGAATGAGAAACTGAATGGATAAAATTCTCAAAACATCTAATTGATAGGATCCAATTCTATTTTTTTAAATCTTCAAACATATGAGTAAAAATTTATAAAATAAGTATTCATGGACATTTGGTGGGGTAGACTTGAGTATTAAAAAAAAAAGATAATCCATGGAAGAATGAAAATAATTCAGGAATGAAGAAGTCCTTATATGAAACAACTGAAAGTGATCATTGTATCCATCTAAATATAGAACCAAAACTAAACAATAGAAAAGGGTCTCCATTTTGCACAGGATAAAACTGCCACAAACTTGTAAAATGTTTTTAAAAATCTCTTACAAATAGGAAATACAAAGAATTAGAGTTGGAGACATGGGTAAGAACTCATGTTTAACTTTATATTAATATAGATACACAGATATACTTATATATATGTGTATATATACAGGCTAGCATACATATATGTATTTCCTTGATCTGCCATTTAAGACAGCAAAAAATAAATGACAAAGAGTAGCAAAAAGCACACCTAGCACCCAAACCTTGGTTCTAATACTTTTGTCCAATAATAGGAACCAAGACTCCTTGGAGAAATGGCTGATTCTAGGAATGGGGCAGAAATATACAAATGAGCCTGGAGCATCTTGTAGTGCCAAAAAGTGCTAAACAATAATAGAAATTGTTAGAAGTACATCAAAGGGACACAGGAGGAACTAACAGATCTCACAATGGCCAAAGCTAGAACAATTTAACTGGCAAAATAAATAAAGTTGTATTGGATTATAATCCAGGGTATAAAATAAATACCTATGCATCCATAGACATATTTCAAAAATGAATGAATAAATTAATAAAGAAGGAAAGACAAATGTCCCATGCAGAAAAATTCCAAATAAATTATGTAGATACTCCACTCTAAAGGAGGGTGAGTACAACTCCCCACTCCTTCAATGTGGGCTGCGTATAGTGACTTCCTTCAAAAGAGCAAAGTACAAAAGAGGGAGCAAGTAATTTAACAGTGGAGAAACCTAACACTATTTTAGGCAGATGATCAAGGTCAACATCAAAAATAACACATTATGTTGATATGATATGTCGTTATATGATATAATGTTATTAAAATGGCAGTTTACTTCTGTGATCTTCCTCTCCAAAACCATTAATCCCAATATAATCATAAGAAAACACCAGATAAATTCCAAAAGAGGGACATCCTATTATATAAAATGACCAGAATTCCTTAAAACTGTCAAACTCATCAATAACAAGGAAAATCTGAAAAACTGTCTCAGCAAGAGGTGCCTAAGGAGACATAACAAGTAAATACATGTACTGTTATATCCCAGGTGGCAACCTGAAACTGTAAAGGGACATCAGGTAGAAAACAAAGGGAATATGGGCTCTGGAGGAACAGGGGGGAAGTGAAGGGATTAAGAAATACAAATTGGTAGTTACAGAACAGGCAGGGGGACATTAAGAGCAAGTATAAGAAATGGAGTTGCCAAAGAACGTACAGGCATGACCCATGGACATGAACAAAGGAGTGGGTATCACCAGAGGGAGTGGGAGTCCTAGGTGGAGGGGGCATAGGGGGCAAAAGTGGGACAACTGTAATAGCATAATCAATAAAAAAAATTTTCCGCCCTGGCTGGTATAGCTCAGTGGATTGAGCGCGGGCTGCGAATCAAAGTGTCCCAGGTTTGATTCCCAGTCAGGGTACATGCCTAGGTTGCAGGCCATGACCCCCAGCAACCGCATATTGATGTTTCTCTCCCTCTCTCTCTCTCTCTCTCTCTCCCCCTCCCTCCCTTCCCTCTCTAAAAATAAATAAAATCTTTAAAAAAGTTTTTTTTCCAAAAAAGGATATATGAATGAACTATGAACTTCAGTCAATAATAATGTATCGATATTGGCTAATTGTAATAAACATACCATACTAACATAAAAGGTTAATAATAAGGGAAGCCATGAGGTAACGGAGGCACATATAGGAACTGTCTAGACCAGGAGCGTCAAATTCATCTTCACCAGGGGCCACATCAGCCTCAAGGTTGCCTCTGAAGGGCCAAATGTAATTTTAGGACTGTATAAATGTAACACTCCTTAACCAGGGGCAAAGAGCTCGGTGCTGCCGCCAGGTAGAAACAAGGTGCTGGGCAGATAAAACAAGGTGGAGGGCCAGATTCAGCCCGTGGGCCTTGTGTTTGCCACCTATGGTCTATACCATCTGCTCAATTTTTCTTAAAGTCTGAAACTATTCAAAAAAATAATGAAGTCCATTAAAAGAAAAAATTCATCTATTATAAAGTCTAAAGTTCCCTTCCAAAAAGAAAAAAAATATATAGGTGCTAGGTAGGCAGGAAATACAGGCCCAGTAAATATAAGTGTGCCCGTTTTTTCACCTTCATGAATTCGATAGGAATTATCAAATGTTGAAAAGTAAGAAAAAGCTTTCTACTCAAAAATATACTTCACTCATCACACACCATCTTCACTCACCACCACCACACATTAGCCAAGATACTTAACCTCTGGAACTCTGTCTCCTCATCTATAATTTGGAGATAATACTCACTTGTTGCACAGGTTAAAGATGACCTGTGCAAAGTTCCTACTGGGACACATTCAACACAGTGTAGGAACTTACCAAACAGTACAAAACTTCTACTTCTATAAAAATTCCTTAAGAATCTAGACTAATAATGATAATCAAAAAGTCTAAATTTAGCAGTCCCTAAAGGATGTTAGGTTTATACAAAGAGAAAGTCTCTGTGCTCATTTCAGCAGGTCACACACAAAAGCCTTAGCTATCTTTTTAAATACATACTGCCTGCTTAATACTATTCCAGACTTTACCATTTCCCTCCAAAAGACTGAGGTAGTTTTGATTTCTGTGGGGGTTTTTCCTCAAATATAAACTATAGTTTTATACATAGGGAAAAAAAGATTTTCAGCACAAATGTTGTTTTATGAATTTAGCCAACACATATGAACCAATAATACGGCTGAAAGCCCACCAGAATAAAACTGAGAAATTCTGACACTGAAAAACTGAGTACACTTCCCATCGGTAATGTGCTTATGTTGAACACAAGGAAGAAGAGTCAAGTCAAAGAAGAGAGGCGTGACTACCTTTCCACTAAATCACTGATTAAGAGAATGTCCTTGTAACCTTTCAAAGGCAGTTGAACACACACAGAATTTAGGAGGATATTTAAAAGCTAAAGCAGGATATGAAGATTTCATTTTATTCAAATGACTAGATAGCAAATGAGACTAGAAAATGACTAAAAGAGCCAATAAAATAAATTAAAAAGTGCCTCTTCAGATTATGTTTTGAAATTGCAGGGCCCTTGAAAACCTAACCAGTCGAACATATATGAAACTCACTAGACAGTAACAGATTGTGTAATAAGGCATATAAACATGCTGAAACTAGAGAAAATCAAGGAACTGTGAAATTGTTCAAAAAAACTGGATACATGAATTGTACAAATAATATCTAAAATCTATATTCATGTTATATCTGCAAAGGATGTGGGGAGTCCTGGGGAATATCCAGTGCTGTGCGATGGAGATGGTTCCTCATTTCCCACGGTTTTATACCTGTACAAGAACGTGAACCATATTTCAAGTTTCTGAGGCTGTCTTTGAAAACCAAATGAGGATATAATTGAATTATCAAGAACAAATCCTATCAGGTTAGCTCAGTTTTAAGAAGATTAAACTGAAAGAAAATATACTATCCATGGAATGTAATTAACAAATACTACAGAACCTACACTGAAATTTCCAGTTATATAAAATGTACTCATCTGGAATAGCAGAAGTGTATTTCCTCACATGCAACTGACAAATGTGGAACTGAGCACTAATTTTAGTGGTACAATCCTATCAGATAGGATTTATGCCCTGACACCCTTATTCTCAAGAAAGCAGTCATGAATTTGATAAAAATATTATCAATTTCTAGCACTGAGCCGTGTATACACTATCAAAAAACAGATTAAGGTATATTTGTGTTCACTCCCCAGCTCCCATCAGTACATCTGGCTACACTTAACCACTGCTTACAATTTTATTATTCATGTGGCCTACACACTGACCGCTCATTAAGTGGCCTGCTCATCAGTGAAATCATCTGAACACCTCTACACTAATAACACATCCCAACACCATGCCACAAAGAGGCAGGCTTCTCCTAAAATTAAGTGCAGGAGGAAACATGGCAACACAACATGAGGGAAGAAAAGGGCTAAATGTGCTATGACCCTCTGAAGCAACTAATTATTGAAAGGAGAACAGAGACACCAAATTCTAGTTCCAAATGTCTTTTCTCTTGAATTTGAAATAAAAAGTCAAATATTTAATGTATCTTTAAAAACGTCCATATTTTTAGAGCTCATGCAGAAATTATATAAGGATCAAATGAGATGGTATCTGGGATTGCTTTAAAATTCTTCAGCAAAAATAGAATAAAAGGAAAGAAAGAAAGAAATCTTAATTACTGAATTTGTTGATAGGTACAGAGGGTTCACTGTGTGTGTGTGTTTTTGAACATTTTCATAACATATAAGCATAACATAAATATGAAAAAAGAATGCAAATGCATACAGGAATTTAGTGTGTGCTTAAGCTGGCATTTCAAATTAGAGAAGAAACAATAAATAATAACTTGTGTCAGGAGAATTTGTTAGTCACCCAGGTGGGTTGTGGAGAGCTGCATCCATATATCACACATAATTCAAAACAAACTACACCTAGCTCAAAGATTTAAATGTATGAAAATAAAAGCATTAAAGTAACAGCGGAAACAATGAATTACAATCATCAACTTAGAGTAAAAAAACTAGTGATAAAGTCAAATGTATAAAAAATAATTGCTCTCTTCATGACAAAATCAACCACAGAGAACAAATGTAACAAAGGGGGCAATCTGGAACTCACGTCATAAACAGTTCTTTTCCCAAGTAAAGAGTGTACAAATTAGTGAGAATCGTCTAATAAAAAATGGCAAAGCGATATGAATAGGTCAGAGAAAAAGAAACAAAAATAGCTCTTATGTGAACATATTAAAATTAAAAGACACTGAGCTACCATTTTTCATTTAACAGACTAACAAAGATCAAGAAAGACTGACAATATAGTATGTTGTCAATATAGTATGTTGTCAAGGCTGTGGGGAAGCTAGCAAGCTCATCTACTGCTGTTGAGAGTATAAATTACTACAATCTTTATGGAAAACAATTTGGCAATATCTATAAAATAATAAACTTAGAGGCCCTGGCTAAAGAGCTCAGTCGGTTAGAACATCATATCAACATGCCAAGGTTGTAAGTTCAATCCCCAGTCAGGGCACATACAAAAATCAACCAATGAATGCATAAATAAGTGGAACAACAAATGGATGTTTCTCTCTGCATTCCCTTCTCTCCCTAAAAAGTAAATAAATAAATAACTTCTTTTGAATTACAAATTTATACACTTCTAATCCAGTGATTACACTATCAGGACTTTGCAAATATATTTACACATATGCCAAATGAAACACACAAACATGGATGTGGGCATCCATGTAGCATTGTTGGTAATAGCAAAAGACAATAATAAAAACAAGAGGAAAGTTTTGAATAAAGGATCTGGTTAAATAAATTACCCTACATCCATACACTATAACACAATACCACTTCAAAATATAGAAAAAGGAAATTTGTAGTGAACTGGTAGAAAATGATCGCCAAATCATGTTTTTTTTTAACACTGTTCACTGTATGATTCTTTTAATCCTCTGTGTTTGAAAATCATCATAATAAATGTTGAGAGAGAAAGTTCCCGAAGATCATGATGGTCTGGCAGCTCTGGGAGCACTGTTTTAGGGGAAGGTAAGGTTCCTTCCTTCTGATGACTTCTGAAGGAGCAGCTCCCTGCAGCCTCCCTTGCACCCCAAATCATACTGTTAAATGAAAAGGGTATATAACCATGTGCATGTATGCTAGCTTTAATGTATTAGGAGGAGGCAAAATAAATGTGTGTGTGTGTAACTGTATATGTACATTTATTCTTATAAATCAATATCCTTCTTTATTGAGAGAAAAAGAAATTGTAATACTAGGTTTCTTCAGAAAGACTTAGTAGTTGGGCAAATGGACAAGGTTTAATTACATTACACCTTTTGTAACTTTTCAATTTTGTAACATGCGAATAAATTATCCACTGGAAAAATTTTGAATACTTTTAGTTATATCCAAAAACATGACAGGCCCTGGCTGGTGTGGCTCTGTGGATTGAGCAATGGCCTACAAACAGAAGAGTCATCAGTTGGATTCCCAGTCAGGGCACATGCCTGGGTTGTTGGCCACCTCCCCATCTGGGGGCCTGCGAATGGCAGTCAATTGGTGTTTCTCTAGCACATTGATTTTTTTCTACCTTTCTTTCTCTCCTCCTTCCCCTCTCTCTAAAAATAAATAAATAAAATCTTTTTTTAAAAGGCATGACAGTAATAGTAAACACCAAAGTCTTGGTTTCAAACACTATTCACTTCAAACTGAAATACATAACAAATGTATTTTCCTAGGTCACTATCCAAAATATACTAATAAAAGAATAGCCTCCTGAAACTGATAGTGCAACTTTAAAAATAGTCTTTAATCTGCTCTCACTGACACTATTAGAATATCTCCTACATCCAGAGAGGTGGCAGTCACAATCAACTGTCCCTTATATTTGCCAGTCTAGATTATCAAGAAGCAATGAATAGTTTGCCTAAAATTTTTCTCTGCACTAAAGTAAGATGATGAAATAGTCACAGCTGAAAGAAATTATTTGGTGGTAGGGAGATGTGAACTCACTTTCTCTAGCCAGAAAGCAATCAACAAAAGCAAAAAGCAGTCAAATGGCTAAAAGAAGGTAACTTACAGCAGAGAATTCTGGGAAAATTCCACAGGAGCAAGAAAGATGAGTTCATAAGTTACTGATGATAAAGGAGTATAAAATTAATATTACACACATATAAATTGAAGAATATGTTAACAATATGAAAATATGGCCCTAACTGGTGTGGTTCATCATCCTGCAAACCAAAAGGTTTGGTCCAATTTCCAGCCAGGTCACATACCTGGGTTGTGGGCCAGGTCCCTGGTTGAGGACATGCAAGAGGTAACCAGTCAATGTTTCTCTCTCACACATCAGTGTTTCTCTCCCTTTTTTTCTCCCTCCCTTTTCCTCTAAAAATAAATAAGTAAAATCTTTAAAATAATAATAGTAATATGAAAATGTAGACTGCTGAATATAGACTTCTTTAGGTATAGTTGATGCATATATGGATTTTTAAACATGCACTAAAGTTAACTGCTATCATGCATATGTTAGTGTACCACTGTCAAGGGAATTACAGAAAGTAAAGTAAAAGGACAAGTAGAAAAAATGAGAGAAAAGCTAAAAGGCATAGAGGACCAGTCCACAAAACTACACATAAAACAGAACTGCCAAAAATAAACGTATGGAAATTTTTAAAGAACAGAAAAACATCCTAGAGCTAAAACATGAGACTTCTGACTGATAATCCCTAGAGTGCTAAGCATGACAACTGAAAACTCATGCACACATGTAAATAATTACTTTCTGGTATTACAAACTGAAGCTAAAGATAAAATTTTCCACAAAGGAAAATAAAAAAAGATACATACAAAGAGAAAAAACAGACTGGCATAAGACCTCTTATCTGTTAGATTGAGTTCTAAAGAGAAGGAATGACTCAAAAATCTAGGAAAATTATTTTTAATCTAAAAAAGTAAAGCCATTTAACAAGGATGAAACATTTTCAGCCATGCACAAGCAGATATATTACTACCACAGGCTTTTTCTGACAAAATTATTCAAGACAGGTTCTAAGCCAATGTTGAATTTTGTTGCTATATTTCACTTTTTTTTATATTGTGTTAATTTTCATTTTCATCATCTAGATTAGATTTACTCAAGGAAGGAATGTTGGGAACCGCCCCGCCTCATTTCAGAAGCTATAACCCCCCCCCACCCCGCCCCATGGCTAAGGCTGAGAGACCTTGGGACCATAAGCCACTAAGGAGACAAAGCTTATCTCCTTGGCAAGAGCACTGTCTCTGCCCACTTTACTTCACCCTGCCCGGCCCCCAGTGCATGACCAGTTAGCCAATGACGGGTAAGATTCCTCAAGGGAGGGACAACCTAAGACAGGCACAATCACGGGGGCCCTCAAGGAAGGACTTGGGGGGCTATAGAAAAAGGGGGTGATGGAGCCCCCATCCCTCAGCTTTGACATAGCCTAAGTCCTCATTTTGTCTGCAAGAAGTTTCCTAATCTCTTGGCTGCCTTACTTCTCCTGCCTAACTTAGCCTGAAACAAGGCTGGAGGTGGGTGCAGCCCTGTGCTGGAAAGGGCTGGTTCCCTAGGGTGATCAGGCCTAAGAATGAATGCATGAAATCCTGTGAAACCTGCTTTCCTAATACCCTCAATTTAAATGATAAGGGTCCAAGCATGAAATGAACTTGTTTCCCCAAAGTTTTATGGCTCTTTAACTATCTGAGCCTGACTCAGAATGAGCCCTCAGAGTTCTTTAAATGTTATCTATTGTTTAATCATTTCTGCCTGACAATGATTGATGAGCTTTCCATATACGCCCTGTATTCCTATGCAAATTAAGCCAATGAAAGCCTGTCAAAGCAAGGGTCAGCAAGCTCTCCCCTTGAGAGAGTGACCCTGCCATCCCTTTTCCTCCACAGGACTCAGTAGTCTCTGTGAATTTGTCTCATCTCAGCCATAATGCCATGGACATTGTCGGCCAGTGTCCACTTCAAAAGAAGAAATTTTTAAAAGAGAAAGGGAAGGAGAAGCCTGACCTGAAGGTCAGTTATCAGTCCTATGAGTTTGGACATGAATAGGACACCAGATCAAAACATAACCATATGCAATTTCAAACTCAAAACTACTTTTTTTAAATGAAAGTGTTCTGGAGGGAGAGGAGTAGGTGGAGGTAAAAGAAAGTATACAGGGATAAATGGTGAAGGAAAAATAAAATAAAAATAATAAAGTAAAGTAAAATAAAAAAAAATAAAAGTTTTCCAAGAGCCCAGGTAGAGACAGAAAGAGTGACAGCACATATACGCACTGCCACACACACAGACGGAAGCTTGTTGGACAACCCAGTGTTCCCCCGACCAACAGCAATTCTGATATAACTCCATGCATGCAATGCAGAACTTTATGTCACTACACAGATAAAGTCTTAGACATGAGAAAAAATCATCTATAACTGTCTAATAATTTTAAGATTTATTTTATTAGTACAAAATTATCACAAATTCAAGCCTATAATAAATCATTCTTGTAAAGGTTTTTGCCTCATTTTGAAAACTTTTCCAACTCTTATGCTAGCTGCAATCACAAACCAGACACACTAGTAGTTTGATAGCATTAAAAACAAAACATACTATGCAAATTTTTTTAATAACTTAATTACATGTTACTTATTTTTTATAACACATTACTCTTGCTAAGAGGAGATAAAGACACTAAACAAGCATTATCTTGTTCTTTCCTGATCTGGTTTCCCAAGGTAGCACTGGCCCGAACTGTTTGACTAAACCAGTTGTAAAGTATTTGACTGCAGGCAACTTCAGGCACATTCTCATTTTACTCCATGCTCACAAACTAAAAAATAACTGGCTTCCTCTCTCCTGGTTTCAATCATAGTTTTCACAGATGGTGCTGTTAAATGAGGAAGGTATGTTACTGAATATAACTAATGACTACCCATATGCCAGCATCAAAGTAGTGTTCATATCAAGGACATAACGCACTGGATTTCATTTACTCATTTCTGGAGAGAGGAGAACATAATACAAAGCAGTTATATAAAATGATACTAACTTGGAACCAAGAACAACCTTGAAAAGTAGGAGCAGCTCTTTGATTTCTTAAAATTTTCAATTTCCTAAAGT
This sequence comes from Phyllostomus discolor, assembly GCF_004126475.2. Classification (NCBI taxonomy): domain Eukaryota; kingdom Metazoa; phylum Chordata; class Mammalia; order Chiroptera; family Phyllostomidae; genus Phyllostomus; species Phyllostomus discolor. Next base: position 76,262,560 of record NC_040907.2, read on the forward strand.
GTACAGAGTACACCACAGAAAACAAATTTACACAAAGAGCCAACTTCACTCTCACAATCAGTCAAAAAGAACTACTTTTATTAGTTCAAGAACTTTCTCCACTCTGGCCACATGCTTTAGACATTACCAGAGCAATGATATTGTTTATATGTACACTCAACTTTCCTCAGTAAACTTCTGTGTCCAAATGGTGATATGACAGAATCTACTACACATATGTGCATTTACTTCAAGAACAAAAGAACACATTCAGACTCAAAGTATGATGAGCTATCTCAATACACCATTACTTAACATTCTTCATGAAACAGGCATAAACAAAACAAAAATACACATAGGTATTAATGTGTTCAATTCTACCCTATTCTTACAACCACCTCCTCCCAAGAAAAAAGGGCAAAATATCTATAGTTACTGTCCCCTCCCCTAAAAACTCTGCTTTTTTGGTGTTATTTAAATAGTGCTTTGGGATCCGATGGTTTCATTTGGGAACAGATGATTTTATTTGGGAAAGGGGTTCTCTGAATCTTTCTTCTATAATGCTAAGATTATGACCCCAAATGTCATCTGATATAAAAATCTATGATAATCTATGGCTCATTTAATAAACATGCATAATTAACTGATTAAAATATACATTTAAGAATATTTAACAATTTGCCCTGGCTAGTGTGGCTCAGTGGATTAAGCACCAGCCTGTGGACCAAAGGGTTGCCAGTTCAATTCCCAGTCAGGGTACATGCCTAGGTTGCAGGCCAGGTCTCCAGTTGGGGGTGCACAAGAAACAACTGCACATTGATGTTTCTGTCCCTCTCTTTCTCCCTCCCTTCCCCTGTGTCTAGGAGTAAATAAATAAATTTAAAAAATATATATATGTAACAATTTTATTCAAAACATGTATGCCATAATGACAAAATAATTGTGGGCATTTCAACCGAAATTATTAGTCACGATAATGGGGAAAACACAAAACCTAGGTTGGACAGGCTACTCAGTTTATACTTCCCTTTTTCTGTTAATTTGTTGACAAGAAGAAATTGACTACCTAAGAACTACTTTCAGTTCTTCACTTTTTAGTCTTTACCCAGGAAAAGAAATCTTTATCTATTACCTTTAGGAAAAGCAACTGTAAAAACACAACCAATGTGTATGATGAGATAGGCAAAGAATACTTGCCTACAAGTCAAAGTTCCAACTACAATACTTCCTTTTTACTTGCTAGCAGTGACCTTAAGTAAATGTACCTAAACTATACAGGCCTAAATATCTTCATCTTTAAAATGAGATGAATACCATATACCTCTCAGGATTTGTCAAGAGCACACAATGAGATAACATATGTAAAACACCTGGCATAGAGTAAAGCCAAATAAATAAAAGCTCACTTCATAAGACTCATACAGCCAGAACACCCTTCAAATAGTGAGACACACAGCTTTGCAATTTTCACCCTAAACTGGAATAAATTCTATAAAAAGTATCATGAAAGTTAGCTTTCTTTCCCATTTCATATCCAACTTTTCTGCAGCATTTTAAGTGTAGCCTAATAAATTTTCTAACACAGACTAAGCAGATCTTAAATCAACAAACAGCAAACATAGAAATGTATCTATAAGACGACACCACAGGAATATTGTGCCTCAAGAGCTCCTCTTTTCAATCTTCCCTTTTCTAATCCTGCATTTATTTACAAGTGATTCTTTGGTGCTGAGATAAACTCTACTCCCAGACTTCTCTATTACCTTCATGAAATTCTACACATTCCGCTTCTCTGTGCACACAAACCTGCCAAGGCAATCAGGTTCATCTTACTGCTTTCTCTCTCTGTTCTACAATTGATAAAGAAAAAATCTGGAGAGACACAAATCTTTTTTTTAATATATTTTATTGATCATGCTATTACAGTTGTCCCATTTTCCCCCCTTCACTCCCCTCCACCCTTGCCTCTCCCTTTATACCCTCTCCCACCCACATCCCCTCCTTTAGTCATGTCCATGTGTCATACTTATAAGTTCTTTAGCTTCTACATTTCCCATACTATTCTTACCCTCCCCCTATCTATTTTCAACCTACAATCTATGCTACTTATTCTCTGTACCTTTTCCCCCTCTCTCCTCCTCCCACTCCCCTGTTGCTAACCTTCCATGTGATCTCCATTTCTGTGGTTCTGTTCCTGTTCTAGTTGTTTGCTTAGTTTCTTTTGGTTTTGCTTTAGGTGTGGTTGTTAATAATTGTAAGTTTGCTGTCCTTTTACTATACATGTTTTTTCTTTGTCTTCTTTTCTTAGATAAGTCCCTTTAACATTTCATAAAATAAGGGTTCGGTGATGATGAACTCCTTGAACTTGACCTTATCTGAGAAGCACTTTATCTGCCTTTCCATTCTAAATGAAAGCTTTGCTGGATAGAGCAATCTGAGATGTAGGCCCTTGCCTTTCATGACTTGGAATACTTCTTTCCAGCCCCTTCTTGCCTGCAAGGTCTCTTTTGAGAAATCAGCTGACAGTCTGATGGGAACTCCTTTGTAGGTGACTGTCCCCTTATCTCTTGCTGCTTCTAGGATTCTCTCCTTCATTTTTACCTTGGCTAATGTAATTATGATGTGCCTTGGTGTGTTTCTTCTTGGGTCCAACTTCTTTGGGGCTCTCTGAGCTTCCTGGACTTCCTGGAAGTCTATTTCCTTTGCCAGGATGGGGAAGTTCTCCTTTATTATTTGTTCAAATACATGTTCAATCTGTTGCTTTTCCTTGTCCCCTTCTGGTACCCCTATAATTCAGATGTTGGAACGTTTCAAGATGTCCTGGAGGTTCCTAAGCTTCTCCTTGTTTTTTTGAATTCTTATTTCTCCATTCTTTCCTGTTTGGTTGTTTTTTTCTTCCTTCTGGTCCACTCTATTGTTTTGAGTTCCAGTTTCCTTACCATCACTATTGGTTTTCCGTGCATCTTCCTTCATCTCTTTTATGGTAACCTGCATTTTTTCATCTAATTTGCGCCCAAAATCAACCAATTCTGTGAGCTTCCTGATCATCAGTGCTTTGAATTGTGCATCTGATAGATTGGCTATCTCTTTGTCACTCAAAAGGATGAGTCCTGGGGCATTGATCTGTTTTTCTGTTTGAGACATATCTCTCTCTCTCTCTCTCTCTCTCTCTCTCTCTCTCGTTTTTTTGGTCTGGTCACTGCTGTTACCGTGAGGGACAGAGCCTTAGGTGTTCACCAGGGCTAGGCACCCCAGTCACTAGATTGTGACGTTATATGTGGGGACAGGGGCAGGGATGGGAGGGAACAATGGCGGTAGCTCCATTCTCCTGGGACCTCAGTCCCTTCTCTGGGATCCTGGGCTGCATGCTCTGCCCTGGTCCACAGTCGCCGCCTCATTGGGTCCCCCAGCTGCTGCTTGCGTACTCAGGGTCCACCACTGCGATCTTGCGCGTCCCAGATGCCTTATGCGCTCCGGGTTGCCTAATGCGCCCAGTTCTCCCTGTTCTCCGCGCACCGTGACCCAGGCCCGGCTGCTCCTCTCCGCCCCTCCTACCGGTCTGGATGAACCGTTCTACTTCAATTTCTTGGCTGTCCGACTTCCATTCAGATAAATTCTCTGTCAGTTCTGAGTGTTATTCTGCCTCTAAATTGTTGTTGTTCTAATCTTGGTTGTGCGTGGAAGTGCAGTGTGTCCACCTATGCCTCCATCTTGCCAGAAGTCGAGACACAAATCTTAAAAACAAAATATCTTGCCATGACTAAGAAAGAGTTATAAATGATTAAAAATAGGCTCCTATTATTCAGAAAGGTTTTCTTTTAACTTTCTAAATAATCAACATGGTTTTTCTGTTTAATCTTAGTCTACTGAATGTTACATGAATATGTGGTCTCAAATACTATACTAAAAGCTCCCAGCTGAAACAACAAAAAAAGTCCAAAATATGTGTAAAACAACCATTTTCAAGACATTGAGCATCACAAAATGAAGGACAATAACCCCTTCGAAGGAATACAGATGAGGTGGTCATACAGCTGCCTCAGCTTACTGTTTGACGGGGCTTCTGAGACGATCCACAGGAGTCTGTCTTGAGAAGACAAGCATTAACAGTTTGGAGAAACCAGGATTTACTCTGGTTTGCAAGACAGAGCACCAGAGAGAACAGAGCTCCAGAGCAAGAGAATGCCAGCTATCCACAGAGGGTGCTCTTCAAATATTCAGCTAAGTATTGATCAGTGCATACATGTGAGAGAACTACCAAAAATTAGGAAAGAATGACCTCAAAAGAACAGAGGTAAAATGCGCAGAGATCACTCAGGCAGGAATGTCTGCTCTCTCCAGCCAGCTGGGAAAAATTACTTTGTGATTCATAGAACATGGGGTAGAGTCCATAGAAGGGTCTTGCTTCAGTAGTAACCCCTGACTAAGCATCATTCCATCATGCTCAAGAGGATCAAACTGCTTCCCAGTAATTTAACTGCATCCCAGAACAAAGCTCAAGAATATTTATAGCAATATAAAAGTATCTAGTATCTGACAAAATAAAATTTACATCTAGTATCCCACTAAAAATTACCAGGCATGCAAAAACTAATGAAAAAAAAAACTCCCATAATGAGGAGAAAAATCAGTAAATCAAAACTGACACAGATATTAAAATTAGCCAATAAAAATATTAGTTATTACTGTTAAAACTATATTGAATATGTTTAAAAAGTTAAGCACAAACCTGAAAGACTTTTTTTAAAAGACCCAAATTGAAGCTCTAAAAACTAAACTATCTCAGCTGCTCTGGGTTCTTTGCCTAGCAGAGTGACCCAAACCCTTATTCTTGAAAGATCTGAGTCTAATCATTCTGCCTGTTTTTTGCCTGGTGTTGTATTCCATCGACCTTTACATTTGGGAATGGAAGCACTAAGAAGTACCCCAGAAAATCCCCTGGATTCCAATTTCATCTCTGTGACTCCATTACATAACGGTAACCCAATTTCCCCTTGGTAATCAGGACCAATCACTCTGGCAAACAAATCAGCCTCTTTTTTGGCCTGTAGGTTCAGTGGCATAAAGATCCTAGAACAGCCAAGTGGCAGCCTCATCTGCCAATTCAATGGAGCCATTGTTGCGCTGATTCCTATCAGAAACGTTCTTGTGCTGGGACTAAGATCTTCAAACGAGCAGAGCTTAGTACTCTCAGGAGGGGTAGCAAAAGTTCTACAAGTGGGTTACTAGGTATAATAGTAAGAAACGGCACTCTCACTTCCATTCCAAGTAAATTATTAGATATAATAGAGAGAAAAGCTACTTCCACGATGCCTGTCTCCCAGAGCCATGAATTCTGACTATGGGAAAGACAGCACCATCTAATGCAAAGTATATGCTGCCTCCTGTAAAACAAGACCCACATCATTTCATGGTATTATCTCTTAACTGGTGCAGAAATAGTATATTCAGCAATCCATTCCACCTTTCAATTAGCCCAGCCACTTTCAGGTAATAATACCTGTGGCAAGACTAGTTAATTCCAGGGAGTCAATTCTACAGCATCTTTGTTGTGGAGTGAATTCCAATCAGAAGCAATACAATACAGAATGCCTTGACAGTGGATAAAATATTCTGTGAATTCCCAAATGGTGATGCTGACAGAAGCATTATGGGTAGCGAAAACAAATTCATTTGTAGAATATTTGGCTATTCCAGCAAGGATAAATCTTTGCCTTCTCCATAATGGAAGAGGCCCAAAGTAATCAACCACTAGCAGAAGGCTGGCTGGCTCCCTTGGAGAATAGTGCTATATCAGGGACTCAATGCTGAACTGTACTGTTGGCAGATTAGGCACTCACTAATAGCATTAGTCAGGTCCAGCTCATTAAGAGAAAGTCATACTGTTGAACCATGAACCCTCCAGTCCTGCCAACACGGCCATTTTTTCATGGGCCTAATGAGCAAGTTCTAGGGTAGCAGGAGAAAGAGGCCAATTGACATCCACAGAGCTCATCAGTAAGTGTTTCCTTTGCAGTAGATGCCATTTGGTGGGCATTCACAAAGGACACAATCTTTTTTAGTCTGGATATTCAGAGTAGTCCATCACACACCTCTTTTCTAGACTTCTTGTCTATAGGTTCTGTTCCTTCCAACCCTGACTATATGGACAAAACATTAGCAACTATCTATTCATCTATGTAGATCTTTATGTCTGGTCATCTCCCACTCCAGAGTAGGAAGCAAAAATGTACTGCTCAAAGTTCTGCCCACTGGCAGGATTCTCCTCTACCACTGCCATTCACGGTCGGTCTTGAGTGGAGCTTTAGTGCTGCAGCGCCAGCTTTTGAGTGCTACCAGCATAACAGGCAGACTCATTTGTAAACCAGGCTCAAGTATTTCTTCTTTGCTCAACTAGTCATAAGAAACTGCCAGCAAGCCATGAGTACAGATTAAAGGAAAGGAAGCAATGAAACAGAAGTTGGCATCAAAGGCATATGAGCCACTTGCTCATATAACCTGTTTATACCTTCCAGATCTGCCTGAGTTTGGTCTCTTATACTACATATACTATTTCCACTTGGTAACAAAATGCTGCTGTTCATTCTTAATCTATAGCTAAGTGGTTCAGACAACACCCAATTCATGAGTGGAAGCTCAGGCCACATGGCCACCTGGTATCTATCTCACAATTAGGCATTTAGTCTCTCTCTAACAAGGCCCAAGAGAAGCCAGGGGCTGTTTCTCAAAAGAAGCATCATTATCTGCAAAGAAGGCACAGATTTGCAAAATTGTTGAGGTATGCCCTGTGCTACTCTTATTGGTGCTTGCCAGGAGCGAATAATAGGGAGAAAAAGGAAATTGAAAGCAGGGAGAAAAAAATCATAGACTACAACCTTTGCTCACAATATCCTCCTTGTTTCTAATCACAGTGGGAGCAAGTGGATACCACTCCCTAAATCTACACCCTTCTGAGATGTAATCAGTACGACAGGACTACAGGCCCAATCACGAAAGGAGACCCAGAAAAAAGATTAACAGTGAGTTTTTCTTTTTTGCCTTGAGAAACTGGATGTTCAAATTAGAAAAGGATACAGCAAATATGATTAAAACGAATTAGGAAGCCAAGATGTGTACGAAGAACAAAGTGCCTCACTGCTCTAAATCCAGCCCAGGTCATTCACATCCAAGGAAATAAGAGCAAGCATGTCAAGATGCCGAATCTATCAGTAATCTCTGAGGAATCATGGAGAAAAGAAATATGAAAAGATAAGAAGTAGGCAAGTATTCCAATTTTCCAAGCCAAAGTAAATAGGGTAACTTGTCTATTTACCATCAATCCCAAAAGACTGTAATTATAAGATTTTAAAGATGGTTTAAAACCACTTCAGAAAGAAATCACTCCCCAGTAGGGAAAAGTCTGAAATCCTGACGACCAAACACTGGCAAGCTAACTTCATTCCTTCCTTTCTACGGGTTGGTAGACCTTCCTGAATAAACTCTACCATGTGAAGGAGCCTACCCTCTTGGAAGCTGTAGTGAGATCCAATTAATTAACACCCATACTATAATTAGAAAGAAAAAAAATCTAAAGAAAAATAGTTAAAATTCAGTGCTCACTGGATGTTAGAGCTGAAAGGAGCAATGGATTTGTTCAAAAACTTTGCCTTATATGCTAACATAGCCATATAATGGGAAGCAGAATGGCATATGATAGATCAAATCTGTACTCCCACACTCAGTAGGCAGGTATCTTTAGCAAATTACTTCATCTCTTTAACACACAGTTTTCGCATTCATAAAATAGTCTAATAATGCTACCTACTTCATAAATCTCTTTTGAGGATTACATGTAATTACATGAAAAGCTCTTTGCACAGCACCTCTTACACAGCAAGCGCTCCATGTTACATTAGCTACTGTCATTAACTGTCAGCAGCCCCAGTCTTGAGCTGGGAAATAAACTTTTGCATTACATCTTCCTACCTCCTTTCTCAATCATATCTAACCATCTAGTAACCCAATAATAATTCTGTATAAACAAAAACATGGAAGGAGAATAGTGAAGAAAATGGTGCCAGAATGAATTAACAAAATCTGGATTCCACACTACCACTAATTAGTACAATAACTCAGCGCGCGTCCCCCACTCTCTAAGGACCTCAGTTCTCGTAGCTGTAAGACACATTTGAGATCACAGCCATCATGAGTTCTTCACTCCATCTCAATTCTATAATGCAATCATCTCACGCTAAAGTTTTTACACTGTTGTGTTATTAGTATACCCGTCTAGATCCTCCGAGATTTCTGCTTATATCCTCATCATCATCTTATTCATCCCCATCAACCAACAGCTCACCAGGAGAGGAGAAGCTTTGAGAGTGCTGATCTCCTCTTCTCCAAGGACACATTTAAATCAACTCTGTTTACTTTATTCCTTCCATTCATTAAACTCAGAACTTCAATCGCCATTTAACATTCTCCCCAAAAACACTTTTGTTAAAACTTACTAAAAACCTGTTACCCTCAAATATTAACTTATCTAGAAGAAAAAATAAGAATCATTATGATCTTCATTAGATGGACCCCAAGTAGTGCTGTCCCCAAGTGATCAATGACATTGGATTAACCTACATTAACTCGAAATTAAACAAGTTGTCACCATCTGCATTTAATTGTGTTTCTGCTCTTTCTCAGAGGTACTTAGTCTTTTATAATCATGTGCAAAGCATTCATCAATAACACTGATTTTCTCAGTAATGTGACCTAAGTATGGACCAAAGGGAGAGTAAGGCAGGAAAAAGACTAAAGACTTACTAATACTATCCAAGGGAAACTGCCAGTTCCCTCAGGGGATGCGGGATCAATCTAAGAACATACTGTTAATCACTCAGCACACCACGAAATTTGGAAATGAAAAACATGCCAAGTTTCAAAGATGTGTGTCTCACTTTATACAGTATAACACGCATCCTAATCTAATATTCTACCTAAAGTGGATTTTACGAATCAAATACTTTAAATACACTAAGGGTGCTACCTAGCTAGAAGTAATTTATAAATACTGTTGCAAAAATTAATAAGTACTATCATATGTTATATATACACATTCAAGATCTTTTGTACTTCATTAAATTTGCTTGAAGCAATCAAAATTTTATAGATAAAAGTAAGTATCTTGAGTATTATGTAATTACCATCTTATTAAAAACTTATTTTCAAAGGCTTACAGCCTACTCTTAATAAAAAGAAAATAATGAATAAAAATTGTATTATTTAAGAACTGATATTTGTTCAGTCACCACCTCAAAAGTAGTATCATCCTGAGGTCCTAAGAAGAATAGTGACTTCAATGAAAATGGCAGAACCAAACCATTCAAGCAGAGGCCTATTCAACTGCCTTACATACTTAACCAATATATTTACTGTACGTCTAACCGCAGATGGAAAAGGTAAAATAAGAGGTGTGCTTTTCCTCTGCCTTTGCAAATCTGAGGCAATCTCTGTTCTAAGAAGTAATCAACCTTTGTAAATAGCCAGGAACTCCATCTGAGAAGGTGATTTATTTCAGCTCACCACCCCCAGTAAACCTTTACATATGCACACACCCACACAATATTTTAAAAAAGAATCACCTTCTCCAAACAACATACAAAAAAATACCAAATGATTGAGAAGTTGCCTGTTAATGCTAGAATAAAGCAAGAGCCAACATAAAGTGAATAAAATTAGTGTAAATTCTTTCAGAATTATAAAACAAATCACAAGCCAGTCCCCCTCCTGAATGATCTCCCTTCCAAGAATGAGATTATGAGGAGGATTTGACACAGCACAGCTGCTAGGATTTGAAACATGCGATCCACTGTCTCCAGTATGCAAAGGCAAAATGTCAGACATGTTCTGACATTCTGACATGATAACACAGCTAATTTCGAAAAAAGATTATCAGTATACCAAATGTGCTTAGATTAGTTTTCATCATGACAGTCAGAATCTCAAATGCTACATAAGGAGTTAACATTTTACTCACTATACATAACTTGAGCTATCAAGACCAATTTTATGCAAAATGTTCATCAACTGTAAATAGAGTTGGGTTAATAATCATAGGTCTAGATTCAATATGCAAATTAGACTTAAATACCTAAGACAGAGTTATCCTGAGAACATTGCCTATCACAGCACCTTTTTATTTGGTACACACTGTAATCTTCCACATCCACAGCATTTGAACTCTTAACAATATACAAAGCCAAATGAACCATGTCATTATGCAAATTTTACCAAAATCTCCTTTGAGAAACACAAATAAAAAATACAGGTGGTGATACTTGTATAAAGCACCCAGTGTTTGTATGAGTGAGTAAGTTTGCATAGGATGGGTCAAACAGAAACAGTCCCAGAAAGGCAGGTCTCCTCCAGGAACTTTCTCTTCTGAAGACGAAACAAACACGTACAGTCAATGTGAACCAACAGGGGAGGGGCAGGGCACGTAACTGAACGAACTAATTCCCAACTCTAAAAATACTGTGACTTTGTTCCTTCCAAGTTGTTATGTAACACCTAATACTTTCTATCTATACTACCTTATATCTCTGGATTTCTACTTTTTAAAATATGATAAGGGGAAGAAAAATAAAGATTTGTATTTGTTTGCATTTTTACAAACTATGAGAGGATACAAAAGAAACTATTTTTTTTAACCTAGGAGCCTATGAGATCTGACCAAATAAGGAATTCTGACAGGAACAAACATTTGCCTTAAATCTTTTTATATATTAGGTATTTTAAACCATGTAAGGATATAACTCATTCTAAAAATTAAATAAAATATAAATAAAATAATGTGACAATATGACACAGCAACAGAAAATATTAACTGCAGAAGTTAAAGATGGTATTTTAACATTCTGAGAGGCTGCAATTAAATTTAGGGAGACTAAAAAGCATTAAAGATATTTTATAGTTATAGTTTTGTAATTAAATAAATTCAATAAGTTCTTTGATATATATAAAACTCCCAGAGAATGAAGCAGAAATGCCAATATTTAAGTATAAGAAAAATAAATGTCTCCTTTCATCTTCCTGAGGCAGAAACCTTATAGCATGTAGTAAATACATTTTAATTATCTTTTTTCTCAGTACTGAAGACTAATTAAGAGTTGATAAAATTAGCTATTTGAAATGTTTAATTTTGTTCATTTCATATGTATATTTCAATAAACACAACAGCCCTTTCTCAGTAGGCCACCGTTTATGAGTTTAAAGCATGGGTCTATGCCCGTGGCAGAAGGTCATGTCACTAATGACTTGCTTTAGCAAGATGTATCAGACATGTAGCACATACCATACTACATGTAAAAGCTCAGCTGTACTGTCTTCAAAAATGGCCGCAACCTATTTTTCAGTTATCACTATGCAGCCCTAGAAATCAGTATTAAGCACAGTAAGCTGGAGTTTCAGTTTAGAAATAATTTTGCCTTCTAGGGTAAAGAAAATCAGTACATGAAATTAGAAAAAGCAAATTCTGACACAAAACTAGCCCACACTACAGCCCGTCCTAGATTCCAAAGTATCCAGTGCTTTTTATAGCTATTACCATAACAAATAGAAAAATTTAAGGGAATGCAATTTCATCTAACATTGCTTCTGAAACTCTTTTAATCATATGCCTTTGCAGCTTCTTGTGGCCCCCACACCATCACTCTGAAATAAAAGGACTGTACCACTGTGTCTGTAACCTAACTACAGCCTCCGTAGCAACTCACAACAGATAGTGAACAGAGAGGAGGGAACAAGATAAGGAGGGAGAGAATGTTGCCTTAACACTCACATCCATTTTTAACACTCAGGGGTGGAACCCTAATGATCCCCATCATGTTTCTCTCACAGGCTGCAATTAAGAGACACTTACTTCAATCATGTCTAAAGCCCTGAATTCCAAAAGAGTTCCTCCTTTACAGAAAAAAATTAAGGTGCCCTCCTTTGCCCATCACAGGCCATTTACATTCCCCATCTCCAGTCCTCACTACGACTTCATTAGGTACAACATAATACAACCTTCAGTTTAAAGAGGAAAACTCAGACTCAAAGTACAGCAAGCTGAGAGAGTCCCACAATTATTAAATGACAAAGCAAGAATTCAAACATAGAGCTCTCCCTTGATATTAATAAGAACAATAATGTACTAACAGCAGTAGCAGCTACCTACAACGACTGCACTGTTTCTTCTCAAAACACTCCTCAATGTCTTAAATATTTTAAATTCATTTGTTAGTCATAACAAACATATGTAATAAGTACTGTTATCCTATTTCACAGATGGGAAAACTGGGTACAGGGAGGTTAAACAACTTAAGGTCACACAGCAAATGAGGAAGTGGCTCTTGAACTTGGGCAGCCTAGTGCTATCACACATCCTTACCTACTTTCTTTCCTGTGCCACCTCTCTAAAGCCTGAAATAAACCAATGCAATTCTAAAGTCAGTGGACTACATTCTTAATATTTCTCCCAAATAAGAGAAGAACTACCTAATAAAATAAGAAAGCATTTTTCATGGTATAATCTTTTTTCTGAAATTCAATCTCACTAATGTGAATTAGGAGGCCCTCCACTTTCCTAAGTAACTGAGAGGCAAGTGATGAATAATTTTCTAATCAAACAAGAAGCACTATAAGATCCTGAATGTTCAATGAGAATACCTGCCCAAGAAACTTGAGAAACAATCATTATTAATTACAGAATTAAAGAAACAAAAACTCGATTACAAAGTTAAGCCTTCAATTTCATTGGCTTTCAGTAAGAGTATCGATTACATCTAAAATCAAATAGGAAGCAATCTGAAACTACTACTTAGATCATGTGTGAACAAAGGAGAAAACAGAAGCAAACCTTCATCACTGAATTAAAAGTCCAACATAAATATGCAAGATATTATGATACATATATTTCAACAGCTTTGTTTAATGCTACATAGACTGAAAATTCATAATCTGCGAAATTGATCACAGAATGTGAATTTCTCAGTGTAGCACAGTAGACAAAAAGACCACCAGTAATTTCACAGAGGGCTACCTGAATGAAAACAAATAAAAAGTTACCTTTTGGTAGTGATTTTTTTTTTTAATTTTTAGAGAGGGAAGGGAGGGAGATAGAGAGAGAGAGAGAGAGAGAGAGAGAGAGAGAGGTAGGTAGGTATCAATGTGCGGTTGCTGGGGGTTATGGCCTGCAACCCAGGCATGTACCCTGGCTGGGAATTGAACTTGGGACACTTTGGTTCCCAGCCCGCGCTCAATCCACTGAGCTACGCCAGCCAGGGCGGTAGTGATATTTTTAAATATTATTGCCTGGGCCAAGGCTTTGATTCATGTAAAACCACAAAAGAAAATCCCACATTATAAGATTTCAGATTTTTTAGTTCATAAAACAAGTATAGAATCCTACAAAACAAAAATGGGTAATAGCTAAACTAGACTCAAACATACTGATTAACTTGAGCTTTCCAGTCTAGTCAAAGAAAAGAACCACTTATTATTAGGACCATGATATAGTAGCAATAAAATGTAAAATAGATCAAAATACACACTTTAAAAAAATTTCTTCCTATCCCAAGCACCTACCTACTTCAGTAGAGGAGCAGAGTTGAAAAACAATAAACAAAGTTCAATCAAAGTATAATTTTACTAATTCTGCCTCCAAATTTTTGAAAGACTGCCAAGGAGACCTAAGCAAAAAGGGGACTTTTTTTTTTTTTTAAATAAAAACGCACCTCAGAGCCATGGAAAGTAGGAGGGCTAGAGCAAAAAACTGAAATGGAAAGAAAACTTCAAAGAGATTCTGTAATCGAAGATGCCTTATTCTTGACTGCCTCATCTCAGAGATTAAAGAAGATTTTTAAAGGTGTTCACGGACACAGAGATCAAACATTTACAAATCTTCACAATTTTACAAGTCCTAAATTCAAATGTGGGCTCAAAGAAACAAAAGTAACATAGGCAGCTAGAAGGAAAGATGAATTTTCCTGGGTGAGGAGCAATGTAGAAGGAAGCTTTGAAGAATATACTCTAGGGATCACTGAAAATAAAGAGGATTTCTGAATAGCCCATTCATCAACCAGAATACCTAAATGAACCACAAAATGCTATGAAAAGGGAACTAAGGCACAGCTTCAATGTATTTCTACTGGACTTTAACAAGTATTAAATTCATCAAATATTCATACAGTATCTATTCTGTAGCAGCCCAAGATTATCTTATAAACATAGTTAATGCTTTTTTTTAAATAAAAATCTCAACATAGCAGATTTATAATTTTTTAAAGTTTGTGGACAATTAATGAATTCTAATTGTCTCAGCTTCCTATAGAACTCCCATCCCATAATGAGAAAAAGAGGAAGGAAGTGGGGAAGAAAATCAGTTCCTATCATCAACAGCTTGGAAAACAACAACTGCTAGGAATTACAGAGGTGCTCATGGAATCAAGGACAACATTTCTCTTAGTATAATCTTTACACACCAACCTCTTAATTATTAAATAATTAAATATACCATTTAAAATGCAACAGAAGTAAAGCTGAACTTGAAGAACTTTTCACTACCTTATTTTCAATCAGTGGATACTACAATATTATTGTATACCCTGAGAACTCTCACAGAAGTGGGAGCATCTTATAAACCTTATTCATCTTCATATCACCAGGGCCCAGCATAGTGTCCACCACATAAAACTCATATATTCATTTTTGTCACCTAAATGTAACAACTATTTAAAACAAGGTAAAACTAAAATAGAAACTAGACCATATTGTAATCTACTAAAATCAAATTTCTCTTTATTCTCTGAGGCCTAATTCAAACTTCATCTTCTCTATGTAGCTTCCCCAAGTCCAGCACTGAAGTCATTACTAATCTCCTTGTAACTATAAGAAATCTTCATTCATATGCCAATAAGGGTTTATCACCATAACTTACTATTCATTAAGTCACTATTCATTAACTAAATATTGACTGAGTGCCTATTATAGGTTGTCAACTGTTCTAGGCTCTGGGTGATAAAACAGTTTCACTGCATGAGGCACCTGCTCTCAGAGAACTTACATTCAAGTGGGGAAGAAACAGATCATGAACAAATAAATACATCAGGTGGTCATCATTAGGTCATTACTCAAAGGAAATAAAGAAGGTCAGAAACAGAGACTGAAGAAAGGGTGGTATTTTATAGAGTGATCAGGGAAGCACCCTCTGACAAGGTAATATTTGAGCAAAGACCTATAATGGGGGATCACAGTGCATACCTGGAAGAACATTCCAGGCAGAGAGAACAGCAAGTGTGAACACATGCTTGGTTGATTCAAAGAACAATAAGAATGTTAGGGTGACAATGGCAGAAGTAGATGAAGTCAGAGAAGAAAAAAGTCATGATAAAAATTCTCATCTAACCCGCACAAGTCATGATATAAAAATTTTGGCTTCCTTTCATGTGGCTATTTACATATAAATTAAAAATAAATAAAATTCAGTTCCTCAGTAGCATTAACCACATTTCAAGTGTTTAATAACCACATATGACCAATGGCTATCATATTATACAGTGCAAAACAGAGTATTTCCATCATTGACAAAGTTCTGTTGGACAGCATTATGAAATCTGAGCACAAGAGAGACATAATCTGGCTTAAGGATTCAAAAAACTTTTGACTGCTATGTGGAAAACAAACTAGGGCAGGGGAGAAGCAGAGAGATAAATCAGGCACCTATTATAATCTAGGCAAGAAAACGATGTTGGCTTAGACTAAGGTTGTTGCCTAAGTAGAAGTGTTAAAAAATGGTAGGACTGCCCTGGCTGGTGTGGCTCACTGGACTAAGTGCCAGCCCGCGAACCATGCCTGGGTTGCAGGCCAGGTCCCCAACACGGGGAGCGTGAGAGGCAACCACACATTGATGTTTCTCTCCCTCTTTCTTTCTCCCTTCTCTCTGAAATAAATAAATAAAATCTTTACCAAAAAAAAATGGTAGGACTCTGGGTGTACTTTAAAGGCAGAGCCAACAGAATTTGCCAGAAGATTCAATGTGGAATGTGAAAACAAAGAATAGTTAAGCATGATTCCAAATTTGGCCCAAGCAACTGAAAAAAAAGCAAACTCCTTTAACTGAGATAGACTATAGAGATTTGTCAGAAGACTAGATGTTTTAATCATGTTAAATAGACATGTCTATTAAATATCCAAATCCAGCCCTGGCTGGTGTGGTTTAGTGGATCCAGCACCAGCCTGCAAGCCAAAGGGCGGCTGGCTCAATTCCCAGTCAGGGCACATTAGTGGGTTGCAGGCCAGGTTCCCAGTAGGGGGCGTGCAAGAGGCAACCACACACTGATGTTTCTCTCCCTTTCTCCCTCCCTTTCCCTCTGTATAAAAATAAACAAAAAATCTTTTTAAAAAATTTAAATATCCAAATTCAGATGATATATGGGCAGAGAGTCCAAGGCTCAAAGGAAAGGTTAGATTTGAAAATATATATTAGGAAAGTGTCAACATACAAAGAGTACTTAAGAACTGTGATGTTCCATAAAGTTCCAAATGAGTGAATATAGGTGGAAAAGAAAAACAAAGTGGTGCCTGGGGAGCACTTTAATGAGGAGGAACAAGCAAAGGTGATGGAAGGACCAGTCAGAGAAATCGAAAGAGAACAATAACCAAGAGGGAATGGTGTCTGGGAAGCTCAATGAACGTATTTCAAGAAAATAAGAATGATCAGCTTTGTCAAATACTAACAGAAAAAAAAAAGATAAGGACACAGAAGTGACAGTTGCATTTGGCCATACAGAGGTCACTGGTGAATCTGACAAGAGCATTTTAAGTAAAGGTGCTTGACTGGAGTAAACTGGAAACAGAAGGGGAAGCAACAGGTATAAACAACCACTGAAAAGAAATTTTGCTACAAAAGAAGAAAGAAATGGTATAGTTAGAGAGAAATATGGTGTCAAGGAAGGAACTTATTTTACAATAGAAGATATCATAGAATGTTTGATGATAGGAATGATCCAGTAAAGAGGGGAAATAATCCAACAGAAAGTAAAAACTGTAGGAGCAATGCCCTTGAGCAGGTAAGAGGGGATAAGTGTACCAATGACAGAGCTGTCCTCAAATGGGGGCATAGACCATTCAATGAGTGCAATAGAGGAACCACTGAGCATGTGCAGGAGCCAATATTCATGCAGACAGGTAGATCTGGTGTTGGGGATGTGTGAACATTCTCTTCTGATGGTTCTAAATAGCTTTATGCTTCACTAGATTGACTGCTTTTCGTCATCTTTATTCTCCTCATATGAGCAAACTGGCACACATTTAAATTATTCAAGAGTTCTACTGAACAAATACATTCTTAGAACCACCTAATCACCAAGTGACCTGAGCTTCAGCCTTAACTTTTGTAGGACTCAGCACTCGGCTCTGCACTGTGAATGCTCAACACTTCACAGGAGAGAAGGTGTCACACGATCACCAACTGCAGGCCACCCCACAGCCCCTCCCCATACGGTGCTGCTCTTGGATGGGGGTGGGAGGTTTGTGTCCTTTCCAGCCTGCATGTGCAGGAAGTCCTTTCTTCCAATTGGATTAGTATCACCAAATGGCAACTATGGTATCCACTTTTTCTGACTGACCCCCTCAGACACTGGTCTGTTTACTGAGAACAGAACAAATGGTTCCATTCTTTCTTAGAATATAACTGAGTGCCTTTCCCACTCCTGTGTGGCATTTCCCTCCTAACCTCCTAGATCTATACACACCATAGGCCCCTATTTACAAAAAGCCTTTAGAAATTATATAGATTCTTCAAGTAAGAATGAGATTAGAAGCTAAATATATAAAATGTAATTCAATTTCCTGAGCCCCTTTCGAAGTGTAAGGATATTGAAAACAAATCAAATGTGAAATATGAACAGTAACATCAGGGGGAAAAAGTCAGCCAACAGAACACTGCCAACATTACTGATGTTCATTCAAGAGGCAAAGTGATATTCTCTAATCTGAAATACATCTGGGTTGTTTCTTATGCTTACTTTCCTAGCTTAAAGTAGTTATTTTTCATAAAATAAATTCAGGCTTATTAAATCTGTTAAAACTCAACAAAGATAAAAAAATAGCCTTAGTCTCTCAAAAAATTTTGTGAGTAGCTAAAATTGTCAAGAGGAATCATTCATTCTCTGCAACAAGCAAGCTGAAACTAAACAGAGAGGGGAGCTTTTACTAACAAAAGTGTCTGATTAGATAAGATAATGCAATACATCTATTATATCTTAACAATACCATTCATACCACTATAGCTAAGACTCACCATTTCCATTATAAAAACCTGTTTTTCAACTCTGCCACCTGCCAACCATTTAAAAAAAAAAAATGTTCTCCCAGAGCATTCAACTCAAGTGTTGATCCTGGAAACATTCTGCCTCTCCCACCAAATGTTTTGTTCTTTAGATTATCATGCAAATATTTTAAGAGTGTATTTTGTCTCTCCACATTGCACACATCTCATTTCAAATATTAAAGTTCTAATCTGCAAAGAACATACAACATTCATTCCAGAAACACATCAATATGTACTGGAGGTCAATTTGGTAGAATCCTAACCATCCGAACATTACTCTCACACCCAAGATAAGAATTGCAGATATTTATGGTACTGAATACATCAATCATGATAAATATTCATCTGACTAAAGGAGGAAAAAATCTAACAAGGTAATATGAAACACAGAAACATGAAAGTGAAGAAAAAGGTTAAAAAATTAAAGAGCTAAATTCATGGCAAGGAAAAGCAGTAAGCAATGGTGACAGCACAGCAAGTGAAAACTAGGCTACAATACAACCTATCTACTCTCTCCAAGAAGTGTGAGCTAGATACTAAGCAAATGCCCAAATGTAAGGCACAATTTATTTTCCCCCAAAAATTATCCCTCAGAAAAGAAGGGACTGTTTTGTATTTCTAATAAAGTCTATCTTATCACAAGGAGCTCTTCCTCTCTCCATTCTTTTTATTTTCTTTTTTAAATATATTATTTATTTATTTTTAGAAAGAGGGGAAGGGAGGGAGAAAAAGAGAGAGAGAGAAGCATCAATGTGTAGTTGCCTCCCACCACCCCTAACTGGGGACCTGGCCTGCAACTCAGGCATGTGCCCTGACTGGGAATCAAACCAGTGACTCTGGTTCACAGGCTGGCACTCAGTCCACTGAGCCACAGCAGCCAGGGCTCCATTCCCTTCTTTTGAATAACAGAACATCACTAGGAGCAGAATCCTTGAGCAACAGGATCTCTGGAAGCCTAGAGAAGACACCTGAATCAATCACCTGAATCAGCAAAAAGAGCTGCAATGAGATTTAACCCTGATGTAACTCCCAAGGATATATCTTCACACTGGTAGTATTGGATTTCACTGTAAACAAGCCTTTCAAAGACTAATTTTTAAAAGCATTGTAATAAGTGGTTACACTGTACAGATCAACATATATGCTTCTAAAAGAGGAAAGACAAAACCAACTGCTCTTTAATTATGAGAACGGACACCTGAGAGAAAATTCCTAGGGACCACATCATAGATTCTAAATATGTTAGATTTCAAACAAGTGAAACAGGAGTGAAGTCTAGAAAACAATGTCAGTCAACTCAAAAAGTGATACCAGACAGGGAAAAACCCTTGTTTTGAAGATGCCCTTTGAAGAGTTTGAATAAAATTGCTTAATGAAAAGCCAAGGAAATAACATTTTAGAATTACTGCACATAATGCAATTTTAATTATGTATGCATAACTTCTCTAACTATAAGATGATTTGACAATTTCATCTTCATTCCTAATGTTTAAATATTCCAGTTCATCAAAATACTTTAATCTTCTCATTGGGAAAACAGGGGCATCACCTTATGTTAGGATCATCTGTATTTGCCACCTGTGATAACTTAAAAAATAAAGACAAGAACCAAATCTCTTCATTTTTAAAATTATTTCCTTCAGCATATAGTATTATATCTCATAGGTATGCTGAAAAGTGTCTTATGAAAAAACAGAATATTTTATGGGTTAACTACATGAAGAAAATACTTCCTCTGCTAAAAGCAATTATTAATTTGCTATTATGTCTATTTTTCAAATTATATTTATGTATATATCTGTATGCACATGTTTTGGCAGGGGGAAGTTGCTGGCTTTTCCAAACCCATGGTCCACACACCAGCTTTACTGTATTTTTCCAAAAATGATTTAGCATACATTTTTGAAAAACATGTTTAATCCTTAACATGAAGTTAATATATGTAAGAGTCCTCAGAAAATTGCCTAGCACATAGTAAAAGCTAAGTACCTCTTAGATTTTACCATAAATTGCTACACCAAAAACTAGGGTTTTAAAGGTTGTGACATTATTTACTGACTTGTATTTTATTGCAAAAGGCGAAACCTGCAATTTCAAGATATTTATTATAAATCACAGATAAGTAAAATAATCCCAAAACTGGAGGTTCTACTTTAACGATTGCTACAGGCACTTTGTATTGACTGTAAATCTCCCACTGCTCAACTCTGAAGGCTGCTACGGCAGCCACCACTACTGCCTGTCACTGTGTGGATCTCTTTAACTCCGACATTTCATGAGGGACAGCATTAAAAAGGAAGGTGAGTGAAACCTGTGGTAAATTAAGAGTTTAAAAACAGTATATAAAATCTTTCTTCAAACATTTACCTAAACTCTAACCAAAGAAATTACATTTGGTTTGCCCAAAACACAGGCTTCAGACCTTGCAAGTCTTAAAGGACGAATGCTTGTAAGAATGAAGAGGAGCACTCCATCTCTGTCTCCCACAGCCACGCAGCTGAGGGTCTTTTCCATGGGACGTACACACTGGGATCCTATGAACATGTCTCCTTACAAAATTCAGAGATTTACACAAGGCTTCTTACTAAAAAATTAAATTGAATTGAAAGGCTTCTTAAAAAACTAAATACAGTCAACATATCCTACGAGTTAGTATATGGAAAAGTACTCCTTTTCAAAAGAATTATATATTTAAAGCAACCTTCAACAAAGACAGTATAGTTTATCTTTGTTAAAATATAAATGTATGCAATTTTTTAATTTCCATATAATACAGTAAAATGGAAGTCTGACTTTTAAAAGTGTGTATTATAATAACACCATTCAGTTTTCACAGTATCCAATGTTCCCAGTCAGCAGGAAGCAAGATGATCTATTGCATCACGGGGTGACTAAAGCTCTGGAGGCCAAGTTGCAAAAAACATTTGGGCTTCTCTTGGAAAAATTAGTGATGTATTTTAAGATGAAAAAAGTAAAGGTACAAAAAGTGTCAATGAATCTCACCTAAGAATGAGTTGAGGGGAGAGGTACAAGGGCTAATGGCCCAGTGATAAAAAGCTAAAATACTGCCCAGAGTGCTCTGACCCACAGCTAGTAAAGGTGACAGCCATAAACAGCCTGTGGTGTAACATAGAGAAGGGAGTTAGATAATAAAAAATAAAAGGACTTCATCTTTAAAGACAGTAAAAAGTAACTGCTCCAGAAAGGACTAAGGGACAGAAGTGACACTGAAGGCCTGAGTCCAGGGAATAAACCTGCAGGCCCACATGGACAAGGAGTGGAAACAACAGTGACCCCTTGACACAGTAAATGGATACATTCTGAGACCTTCCCAATTCATGAGTGTCGAAAATAAAATAGACAGGTGGGAGTTCTGTTAGGTTCACACACCAACCAAATGACTACAGTCTGTATTGTAGCCTTCTGACTGGTAATTCCTCTGTATATATTATTTTTAATTCTCCTAAGTCCACAACTCTATGAAACTGATATTCCTCTCATAACTAACTACTAGATGTCATAGACCTTCTGGATGTTTGAAAATAACTGAAACCCCAAATGCTAAATTCCCAAAGTCAAGGGCCTAGTACAAGTATGTCCAATCTTTCTGAGTACAAGGACCCTGCATGGTAATACAATACCTTCAACTGCCAATGACTAAGTAAACACATAAATACATAGAGGCTTTCCCTGAAATAAATCCAGTGACTCTCTCACCCCCAGGGTCTACACACAACTATCAGAGAAGCATGAATCCACCACACATACAGGCTTTAATAAGCACAATGTTATTTGGGAGATTAGCTTTATTAAGGCTTAAAGTATTTATTATTATCACAACAGATTTCAAATTGTAAATAGCTCCTTCATAAATATACTCCCTCACACCAAAAAAAAAAAAAAAAAAAAAAAAACCCAGCCTGCAATTTCAAGGCCTATTTTGTGAATTATACAAGTCATAAAGTCCCCATCATTACATCTGTTTGGTTTTTATCAATCCTTACTAACCATCCCAATATTCACCCAGCATCACCACTAGGATCAAAGAAAAAAAAGAGTATGTTTAGGAATGGGGGACTGCAGCAAACAGTGCAGTGGCTGAAAGCACAGGATCTGAAACGCCTGGGTAAGAAACCCAGCTCCACCCCACCCATACTACGTATGTGCCTTTGGTCCTGTCCTTCAAATCTCACTGCCTCAGCATCCTCATATGCAAAACAAAGATAAAAAGAAAAAATTCACACTTTGCATATTTCTGAGAATTA
The DNA here is from genome assembly GCF_004126475.2 of Phyllostomus discolor. Classification (NCBI taxonomy): domain Eukaryota; kingdom Metazoa; phylum Chordata; class Mammalia; order Chiroptera; family Phyllostomidae; genus Phyllostomus; species Phyllostomus discolor. Next base: position 76,285,147 of record NC_040907.2, read on the forward strand.
ATATATATAAAACAGTTAGGACAGTGTCTGGCACATAGTAGGTATTATTTAAGTGCAAGCAACAAAAAATCTATACATAAAAATTCAAGCTGGACTCATTAATTCTGAACAAAAAGATGAGCACAGCATTACTATAAGCATCTTTGAAAGGCTTAACACAACAACTTCTCACATATGCAAAGGCTATTTCTTTGCAGCCAGTGTGAAGGGAAACTACAACACTCACTACTTACTTTCCTACACATGCCTCTTTTCCATTGCCCTTCTACACTCTTCCTCTTGGTTCATATCTTAGCTTATCAAAGTCCACCATAAACAGTGCTTAGACCTGAGGAAAACATCAGAGTTTTAGAACACAATACAGTTTCTTTTGGCAAACATCATCCTTCATCAAATGTCAAGACTTTCACCAAGTATGGCTACCAGTGAGAACGAAGCAAGCGCAATCAGAGAACACAGTGAGCTTATGTTGAACACTGAGCACAGGGCCAGCTCTGCACAGTCGGGAGCTGCTGTCATTAATTCTGTTAACAATACTCCTAAAAAACCATTACTCAATCTCTCAGCTTTAAGGTAAAAATAAATTTATATTTGGTTGCTAGTTACAGATTTTTGTTAGAAAAAAATGGAATTTATTCATGTGACAACATGAATGAATCTCAAAACACATTATTTTGAGTGAAAGAAGCCAGACACAAAAGGCCATATACTATATGATTATATTTTCATGACTCCCATGAATAAACTGGAACAAATCAGAGTGTGGCTGCTGCAGAGGACGGGGGAAGGGAGGATTTGTTGAAAAAGGTACAACAAAAGTTTCTAGAAGAATGAAAATATTCTCTATCTTCTTTAAGTGGTGGTACACGGGTGTATAAAATGGAAAAATAATTCATTGAACTGAACCCTGAGGACCTGTACATTTTATTGGACACAAATCACACCTGAGTTTTTAAAATTTTTGAAAAGCAAATGCACCTGTATACACTCTTTGTAATTTAAAGTACACATGCTACACATAGGTGATTTAGGAGAGGGAAGATTAGAATAACTACCTCAGAAATAAGGACTCAAAGACTTACTAGTTATGGTCCAGGGAGGACAAACATATGTATTTATTCTTCTTATTAAAACTACACCTAACTATAAAACCTTTCCCTATGCACCCTATTTACATCCATCTCATCCATCTCCTATTGTCTCTCTCAGTTCTGATCACTGGCTGATTCTTCCACTCATTTCAAAGAGTTTGTCGTCTGTGCTTACACCACAATACTAATAGAGTTAACAAAAAGAAAGACTGAATACTCAATCAAAACAGCAATGTTTTTATTAAATAGACCAGCAGCTGTGTGAGCAGAGACTTGTAAATGCATCTGTTCTACAGGATTTCATGTTTAATTCAATTTGTTCAAATCAGAGTAGCAAGGCCCTAGAAGTATGGACTAGACAAAAAAAGTTTTGCTAAACAGATCCTACATTCATATGGTGTTTGTTAGAAAAGAACTGTACCTATTCACTCATTCACTTATTCAGGGAACAAACACTTACCAAGCACCTATTCCATTCCAGCCATTGTGTAGGATGCTGGGAACACAAAGATGAAGCCCAGCCTGGTAGAGGTGACAGACATTTGAACAGATGGTTGTAACACACTGGCAGGTTCAACATATACACAGGCGTGGGGTAGTACTATGAAAGCACAGCGGCAAAGAAGATTTCCTTTGAAGGCTGAAGCTTTTCTGGAGTAATTAGGCAGAAAGGGAGAATGAAAAGTGTACTCCCACCTAATCCACACTCCATATATGAGGGAGCTTCATCTGTATCAGTAATGTTTTATTTCTAAACCTGGATAGGGAGTATATAGCTGTTCCTTATTTTCTTCTCTTAGTCCTTTTCTCTGTCAAATATTTCATAATAAAAAACTTGAATACAGTCCACCAACTAGTGCCTACAGACTTTGAAAACCTTCATGACCAGCATCTCCATCTCTCACAACAAATGGCACATGTTTGCCAGAGTTAGCTCATCAGAAATCAAGGTAAGGGGGGAAAAGACAGACTCAGGGGTTCTCTGGTGATGGCTGCATATAAGGCCTAGATAGGTACACGAGAGTGGGCCCAACACATCAAATATACTATAAAATTAAAAAGATACAAATAGGTATGTACACATATTCCAATTTTATTTTATACACACACACAAATATTAGAATATATACCTTTGTCATAGAAAATCACTTTATCCCAAACAACTAACTCCATTCATTCTGATCACTATTCTCTCAACCTTTATTGAACACTTGCTCCATGGCCACCTATGTACACAGAAGAGAAAGCTCCTGCTCCAAAGTGGCTGCCGTCAAATGGAAGGGATCAGGCAGGTGAGCTGACTTCTGGAGTACAAAGGAGAGACTCTACAATAAGAACCGGCAACAATGCATGCAAGGTATGTGACAGGGAGCATGGGAAACACTTGCCAGCTTCACAGGTCACACGAATAAACCTTGGAAATTTTGCAAAATACATATGGGAAAGAAATCAAATATATTTTGTTTTAAAAATATAATTATTAAAAACAAATTTTAATATACTCTATAACTCCTAATCTCAAAGTATATGAAATTTTCAGTCACAATAAAACACTGATTATTCTCCTATTCTAAAAACAAGCAATCACATCATCTCACTAGCACCTGTTAATAAAAAACAAAAAGACAAAATTCTGGAACTCATTTAAAAGTTCAAGGTACTACTATCATGTTGAAATAATACTGCCTTAAGTCAATAACTGATGGGGATGTGCTATAGTCTTTAAGTAAAGGCAGTCTTCTCACCTCATAAATGGAATAATTTGTGATAAGTTTAAATGCTTACTGTAACTCGGTTACTTATATTCTTGCACTGTTCTCATACATATTAAATGATCTGTCCTCAGCCCTGGTTGGTGTGGCTCAGTGGTTGAGTGCTGGCCTGCAAATCAGAGTCACCAGTTCAATTCCCAGCCTAGGACACATGCCTAGGTTGCAGGCCAGGTCCCCAGAAGGGGGCACATGAGAGGCAACCACTTACTGATGTTTCTCTCCCTCTCTTTTTCTCCCTCTTTCCCTCTCTGAAAAATGAAATAAAATCATTTTAAAATTTTTTAAATAAATAATCAGTCTTCAAATCAATTTTTTGGAAATTTTAATTTCTCCAAACCTAAAAAATTAATGCAAAATTAAATAATCATACATATATACACACATACATGTACACATTTATATACATATATATGTAGCTAAGTGGATTTAAGATACTTTTGAGAACAATATTTTAATTAACTTTCCTCTCCCCCCTCCAATCCTGCTGTAATCCAATATGCTAAAGGAATAGTGCTGCTACTTACAAACCTCCTTTTTCTTACACTTGAAAGTTTAAAGGTAAGGGGCAAGACAGATTTGTGATGTCTTGAAAGAGAGTGTTGCCATGGAAATTACTGGCTTGTTCCTTATGAAACACCATGAACTCATTACAAGTGAAAAGTGATAGGATGATTTCCGAGGATTCAACTCATAGAAAAAACCCAAAACTTAACAGACAATCTAGAAAATAATGTAATGTCAAGTGTAATACTGAAATATGTTCAAAGAACTTTTAAAAGCTTGACCTCCAAAATAAAAATCATATAATCAAAAAGGAAGATAAAATATTACATGAAGGCAAACCATTCAGATCTGGGACTTCTGGTCAAGATAGAGGGTAGGTAGAACTACTTCGCCTCCTCCACAACCATAGAAAGACTTACAACCAGATTTCAAAACTAATAACACCCAGAACTGTCAGAAAATTGAGTCATATGGAAGTCTGACAACCAAGGATTTAAAGAACACACATTCATCCAAATGGGTAGGAGGGGCAGAGTCATGGAGACGCGTGGGGAGGCAGTGTAACGCAGAGAGGTGGCAGCAGCAGCGCAGGCCGATCAGACAGGAGGGAAACCTTCAGAGCAAAGGACCCAAGCCCCAGGCCTCGCAGCCCAGGGTTCCAACACAAGGAAGGTAGATTCCTATTATCACTAGCTGTAAAAACTAGTGGGGGATTGGAATGGCAGAAGAAACTGCCTGATTTTTACCACTTACAGGGCCAGCACAGTTTTAGAAAGTACACATACCCACTCACTCCGGCATTCACCATGAGGGCAGCAGCTGGAAAGGCACCAGTCACACACAGTAGAGGGTGAAGTGAATGGAAATGGGGCAAGCACCAGGTAAACCACCATAAGCCAGAGGGCATCACTGTCCCCTCTAGGAACCCTCCCCACATAGCCACAGAGTGGTAAAGTGGAGCCTCACCCTGACAATTACCTAAAGCCCCACCTCCACAATTCACAAGGGCCTTTTCTACATAAACCACGCTACTAAGACAGAAAGTCAAAGCAGCCCTATCTAATACACAGAAACAAACACAGGGAAGCTGCTAAACTTGAGGAGACAAAAAAACATGGCCCAAATGAAAGAACGAACAAAACTCCAGAAAAAGAACAGAACAGGGAGCACCAACCTATCAGAGGCAGAGTTCAAAACACTGGTTATCAGGATGCTCAAAGAATTCCATGAGTACAGCAAAAAAAAAATAAAGGAAGAAATGGTTACACTATGTGAAATAAAGAATAGTCCACTGAAACCCAGCAGAGAAGGAAAGGAAGCTGGGATTCAAACCAACAATTTGGCACATAAGGAAGAGATAAACAATCAACCAGAACAAAAAGAGAAACAAGAATTCAAAAAAAAATGAGAAGAGGCTTAGGAACCTCTGGGATATCTCCAAACATGCCAATACCCAATCATAGGTATGCCAAAAGAAGAAGAGTGAAATATTAAAAATTCATTTGAAAAAAATAATGAAAGAAAACTTCCCTAATTTGGTGAAGGAAATAGACATACAAGTCCAGAAAGCCAGAGAGTCACAAACAAGCTGGATCCAAAGAGGATCACATTAAGACACATCATACTTAAAATGCCAAAGGTTAAAGATAGAGAATCTTAAAAGCAGCCAGAGAAAAGCAGAGAGTGACCTACAAAGGAGTTAAAAGAGCATAGGTAGATAATACACTTTGCCTCCTCACACAATCTAAAGGACAAAACAACAAATTTAAAAACAAAAAACAACCTGAACTGCCAGAAAATCAAACTATGGAAGTCTGACAACCGAGGAGTGAAAGGGGAAACATTCATCCAAACTGGTAGGAGGGGCAGAGATGGACAGCCAGGGGCAGAGAGGACGTGCAGCAAGGCAGTGGCTAGAGGACTGGGTGGTCCCAAATTCGCATGCAGATAAACTGGAAGGAGCAACTGGGGAGCCAGACAGACTGCACAACCCAGGGTCCCAGTGTGGAAAACAAAGCCTCAAAATCTCTAACTGAAAAAACCCATGGGAGTTGCAGCAGCAGGAGAAACTCCCAGCCTCACAGGAGAGTTCACTGAAGAGACCCACAGGGTTCTAGAACATATACAAACCATGCACCTGGGTATCAGCACCAGAAGGGCCCAATTTGCTTATGGGTACTGGGGAAAGTGACTAAAAACAGGCAGAGAGTGAAACAAGAAGCATTGTTCCCTCTTGGACCCCTCCCCTACATACAGCAATGTGTGTTGCCCAACCCTGGAGAATACCTTCAGCTCCATCTTTTACAATGTAACAGGTGCACCAACACAAAGAAATATGGCAGGAATGAAAGAAAAGATCAAAGCCTCAAAAATAACTTAGCAACCAAAAGATAGCCAACCTATCTAATGCAATGTTCAAAACACTGGTAATCAGTCTGCTCACAGAAACGATTCAATATGGTCACAAAATATAGGAAAAAGTGAAGGCTGTGCAAAGTGAAATAAAGAAAAATAGACAGGGAATCAACAGTGAAGGGAAGGAAACTGGAACTCAAATGAAAAATTTGGAAGAGAAGGAAGAAATAAACATTCAACCAAAACAGAATGAAGAAACAAGAATTCAAAAAAATGAGGAGAGGCTTAGAAACCTCCAGGATAACCTTAAATGTTCCAACATCTGAATCACAGGGGTACCAGAAGAAGAAGAGGAAGGGCAAAAAAATGAAAAACTTATTTTAAAAAATAATGAAGGAGAACTTTTCCAATCTGGCAAAGGAAACAGACTTCCAAAAAGTCCAGGAAGCTCAGAGAGTCCCAAAGAAGTTGGACCCAAGGAGGAACACACCAAGGAACATCATAATTACATTACCCAAGATGAAAGATAAGGAGAGAATCTTAAAAGCAGCAAGAGATAAGGAGGCAACTATCTACAAAGGAGTTCCCATCAGACTGTCAGCCAATTTCTCAAAAGAAATCTTGCAGGCAAGAAGGAGCTGGAAAGAAGTATTACAAGTCATGAAAGGCAAGGACCTACATCCAAGATTACTCTATCCAGCAAAGCTATCATTTAGAATGGAAGGGCAGATAAAGGGTTTCCCAAACAAGGTAAAATTAAAGGAGTTCATCATCACCAAGCCCTTATTTTATGAAATGTTAAAGGGACTTAACTAAGAAAAAGAAGGTCAAAAATATGAACAGTAAAATGACAACAAACTCACAACTATCAACAAACTTAAAAAAAGAACAAAAACAAAAACGAACTAAGCAAACAACTAGAACAGGAACAGATTGACAGAAATGGAGATCACATGGAGGGTTATCAGTGGAGAGGGGATGGGGGGGAGGATGGGGGAACCAGTACAGGGAATGAGAAGCATAAATGGTAGGTACAAAATAAACAGGGGGAAGTTAAGAATACTATGGGAAATGGAGAAGCCAAAGCACTTATATGTATGAACATGAACTAAGGTAGGGGAATGCTGGGGGAAGGGGGAACAGGTACAGGGACAAGGGGAATAAAGGGGAGAAAAAAATGGGACAACTGTAATAGCATAATCAGTAAAATATATTGGGGGAAAAAAAGAAACTTTACAGGCAAGAAGGGACTGGCAAGAAGTATTTGAAGTGATGAAAAGCAAAGACTTACAAGCCAGATTACCCTATCCAGCCAAGCTATCATTTAGACTGGAAGGGCAGATAAAGTGCTTCCCAGACAAGGTAGTTAAAGGAGTTCATCACCACCAAGCCATTATTACAGGAAATGTTGAAGAGACTTATTTAAGAAAAAGAAGATCAAAACCATGAACATTAAAAAGGCAATAAATTTACAACTGTCAACAACTGAATCATAAAAAAAAAAAGAGCACAACAACCAGAACGGGAACAAAATCACAGATATGGAGACATTTGGAGGGTTGTCAGCTAGGAGGGGAAGGGGATCAATGGGGAAATGGTGCAGGGCTCCAGAAGCATAATTGGTAGGAACAAACAGAGGGAATTTAAGAGCATAGAAAATGCAGAAGCCAAAGAACTTACATTGCACGACCCATGGACATGAACTAAAGGGGGGAGGGGGGTAATTGCTGAAGAAAAGTGGGGTACTGGGCAGAGGGGAGCAAAGGGGAGGAAATTGGGACAACTGTAATAGCATAACCAATAAAATATAATAAAACAAAAATAAACCATTGAAATAACATGGACCTGTGGTTTTTTAAAAAATACATTACAGCCTCAATCCTGACAGACTCTGAGCAAAATCCTATGACTGTGGGTTACATCATAAAATTAAATCCACATTCTACTTTTCCCTTCCTAAAACCAGCCTGCTTTCTCTCTTTTCCTTCTCTTCCCTCCTTTCTCTTCTTCTTTCTCTCTCTCTCTCTCTCCCCCTCCCCTCCCTCCTCCCTCCCCACCCCCCTGTTTATACAGCTTATCCCTTATCACACTGACAAGACTGGGAACTACAGCAGATGGTCCCCCAGACATAATTCTAACAGGTTTTTTGTGCAAACAAAAGATAAAGAAGGCTACAGCAATGATTTACTGATATCTAAAGTTGAAAACTGAAAAACACAAACTGCTTACTGTTTGAACTGTTTATCCCTTAAACTACTAAGATAGATATAGCCAAAGTTAAATATAATTTCAACACTACAAAACCAAATAAACCACCACTAAGTTCTGTTTTTGAGTTACCAAAACACCCTAAATCACATTTTTAAAGAACACTACCTACCACTCCTTTTATATCAGCAAAAGCAGGAAATATTTATAAATTTGTCTTACAAATCCTACTTAGCTATTAAGTTGCGAAATAACTACTCATCTGGATTTTGCATAAACAAGGAAAATGCATTTGAACTAAAAACTCCAAAATGTTTTCCCCAAGAATTAAATAAAATAGTAATTACCTGAACCAAATCTTGGTTGTAGAACTAAAGTCTGTTCTATTTCAAAATAGTCTACGTATTGAATATAACACAAAACCAAATGGACCATGTCCCCAAAATTACTGATCCTTCAAGATTAAGGAGTATTTTCACATCATAAAACAGAAGCTCCCTCATGACAACCTAATAGCAAAGAGCACTGGTTTTATTGTATACCTGAAAATCCAGCAAGAGCCCCAAATGATAATATATAATGAAGCTGACAAGCATCTGAAGTAAACTACCCAGACATCAAGCAAAAATACACCAGACAGACCCACAGGGCTCTTTTAATGTAGGTCATGATTGTCAGACCATAGCAAAAACATAGTGACCCTTGATAAAAATTAACCTTGATTATATGTAATCATGCACATATTTTACTCTGAATAACCAGGCCCTTGCAAGTAAGTCCATAAAGCTGCAAGATCACTGTCTAATGTGAACTACTTTTTACCAAAGAAAGTGTCAGCCTGTCACATTTATATCAATGGAAGTATAGGAGTAGCTTCCATGCAAATCGCCCAGGGTCTCTAAGGACTCCATGGTACTGCTTACTTTTGAGAGGTCTTATTGCTTCAACAAAATGCTCTTACTCTACAGTATGTTTGTACAAATTACTAAGACACAATTAAAACCTACACCTGCACACATTCTACCTAAACTTAATCTTTTTAGAGTTACATGTATTATGGCTGCTTTTCGCTGAAAAATTATAAAAGTAAACAAATTAAAATCAGATTAGGAATAATAGGCCCAAAATATTTATACATTCTCTTTTCATAGAAATCACTTACAAAGTATCTGGTGGTGTTAAAATGCTGATTTTTCCAATTAATCTAAACTAATATATCCTTTTATGAAATCTTACATGAGAACAAAACTTTCCCATGCAGACCAAAATGTGTATGTCCATGTGACATGGACAATTTATCCATACTAGTTAATGCAGGTAGTGACCACACAATACTAATCAAGCCAGTGTAGTAAATTTGAACCAGTATGAGCCAGCAGTAGCTAGTTACACTGCCTTCCATGGCCACAAAACAGATGTTTAGTTTGGCCAGCCAGCCATCGCACAGGAGAACTGAAAACAGGACCAAGTGAGAGACTATGCTCCAATCGGTGCAAATCCCTTCGGCTGGAAGAGCAGTGGGTCAGAAAGTTCATCTCCCTAGGGCATACATCATTCAATGGAAACAATAGGTATTCTCTGTACAATGTTTCCAAATCCAATCTAAATCTAAATCCCCTGCATCATCAGTAAAGCATATATTTTTCTAATGTTTGGGATATCCAAGACTCAGGAAACTATACTGAGTATAATCTAACAGTTGTTGATGGTCTCTATTCTAAAGCAAGATCATTTATTTCTAAACAGAATATAAATTCTGTGAGACTTAGGAAAAAATCTAATTTTGATTTTTACAACAAAATACGGCATTTATTATGGTTCTAAGACAAAATATAAAGCATCATACTGATGAAAGATATATAATTTTAAATAAATGCAGCATATTTTCCTTAAACACATATTAGGTTCACTTCCATCTGCCATCTTTTTAGAGAACAAAAAATTCCCTAGAGCTGAAATATGTTTGCTAATAAATATAACTTGAGATTTTTCTTTGAAATTAAACTGCAAAAGTGTTATGAAAACTGTCTTGTTTGCATATGGCACCAATAACATACTATTCTCATTATGGTCACTATATACATACTCTTAATATATAAATAACAAACACTGACAAGCAAGGTAAAATAGTAACAACATTAAAATCCACAATGGAAATTTTCAATCTGCAGAAGATCTAACATACTTTTTAAAAACGGGAAACAGGAAATGTGTAACAATGAGTTGTGCAACATGGTCCTTAAAATCCTGAGCTAAATGTCATCGTATTAGTAGGAGACTCTGGCTACAAGCTAATTTAATACTTAAATGTTAATGTAATTTCCCTATTACTACATCTGCCATGAGTGTCTTTTTAACCAATAAAAACAAGCTTATAAAATGCTATGTAAGGAAGTAAAGACAAATGCCCCAGCAATATTCTTGTTACACAGTCACAAATACACTCTATTTCTAAACCTAATTTATTAAAAATTACTACTGTAATTCTAAAAACTTGTGATTTCAGCAGAAATAAAGGAATTAGCTTAACTAAAAAAATCTAAAAGTAACAGAATTGAAAGCAGGCTACTATCTTGTCAGCATGAATATATAAAGAAACAATGTAATTTTATTTAAAACATGCAAAGATTAAATCCCAAAGTAATTAATTTCTGTAGCCACCACAAGACAAAAGAGTCACAAAAATGGCACTGGGTAAATCTTGTTACAAATACTGCAATGTGGACCCATACATATAATAAATAAAATATAAGAAAGCACTCAGCATTTCTATGTACACTGCTTCTGAAGGATTATTATGGAATGCACACAGTGGCTGAACCTAAAGTGTTCGGGTTTTAAACATTAATTTACTTTGACTATGTGCATGTCAAAATGAAAGATTGCTGTCAGGATCCAGACGTGTCATATTAATATTGAACACAGGCATTCACTCTAGGTCAGTAGTCACTCCAAGTCTACTTCAGCAGGTGGTAGAAGTAATGTACTCATTAAAATGTATGTGTTACAAGGTTATCTCCCCAAAACAGCTCTCAAATAGAGGTAGCCTTGAAACTTAAGCATTAGATATGCTAGAACCAACCTCTAATTGTCACAGGTCTGGAGAAAATTGAACTTACTCTCACTACCTGATAACCAATAAATTTAGTAGCTTTCATCAGGATCTCTGAAAAAGTCAGAGTTTTCAATTCTGTAGGGCTAACCTGGCTGCCTCCAACACAGTTAAATGTTCTTGAACCATCCTACATAGACTAGAATGTCATTTTAGATCTAGAAGCCAAATGTGGGATTTCTTTTCATTTTAGATGCTTCATTATATTGCTTAAGTAAAATTTTACTCCCTTCATTTTTACTAACTCTACTTGAATTATTTTCCCCTTTTGTGATATAATAAACTTTTATTCTCCAGACTCAAGGAATAAAGCTCAAGAGCTGCCTCATACCAAAGAAGTCCCCTCTAAAAATCACAACAGACCTTCAGCATATACAAAAAAGTATGAGTCACTACCCCCAAAAAAAACTCAAATATTTTAAAAACTACTTTTCAATGTCAAGAATAAATCTTCTCCCTTTACACCTGGTACACCTAAACTTAGACAAGATCATTCTCTAGCTGAGTCTTTCATTTCTCTCACTCTCATGTTACCCAATAATTTCTACTAACAGACAATTCACTTCTTCATTTTAATAACATTTTTAATTATATAATGTTCTTTACAAATTGTTTTCCCCCAAAATGCTGATTCACTTTGTAAATAAAAGCAGACAGCTCTCAAAATTTGTAATTAATCATTTCACATTACTTCATTTCTCCTCCATATTCACCCAATTACTACATAAGGGAAGGAGCGGAAGAAGGACAGATCAGCAGAAATAGGAAAGAGTCTTCTTACAAGGATGAGAACGTGTAGATGAAAACGTATCTGTCTTGTTCACTGCAGAATACATAGCACCAATGGCACATGATAAATATCTACTGTATAAGTTTATAAAGAACCAGAGAACATGAGTTCAACCCACTCATTTTACATATAAGTAAACTGAGGCTCAAAAAGACTAAATGGCTTGGCTAAGATCACAAGGCAAGTTGGTCAACTTTGCACAGAATCAAAGTCAACAGATGCTGCTTTGAGGTCAAGCTTTCTTATTCTTTCTCCCTCCTATACATAGCGCACATTCTTTCAGCTCACCACAACCCTCTCAGTAGAGATTTACACAGGTTTCAACCTTGTATGTAAAAATACATATGGAAAGTAGTCCCTTCCCAATCAGGGGGCTAACGTCTCCGTGAATTCCCACAGCAGGAGAATATACTTGGGGGGAATGGAAAGGTAAGATAGAGAGATCAAAGGTAGAAAAAGAACCCATGGACGCTCCTATCAATGTATTGTAAATTTACTGCAATACACTGTCGCACTACTAAAAAGGAAGGACTATAAATGACATTTTACTCTTTCAGTTCATAATGACAGATACTGTCTTTTAAGGTTCTCTAGACATCTTGCTTTCTAGAAAATTTAGGATTTCCCTTCTACAATTTCACTGAAGTGTGAATAAATTTCCCTTGACTTGCAACAGTTAAAAAGCTTTCTAAGAAGCTTTCACTGCACCCAAATATTTATAAGTCCAATCAATTCCTTTCTTACTGTAACAGAATCCTATTTTCTGGGGTCCCAAGAGATTCCAGTAAGGCCCCCAACAGAGTTCTCAGCTTTCTCCCAACTTTCAGATACAAGATAAGTACCAGAAGTTTCTCTTCTAGGCTGAAAGGTTAAAACCTCTACAGAGGGCCTATCAGCCAATTTTCTTCCTTTTTAATTCCCAACCCTTGATTTCCTCTTATCTAAATTATTTCCAAAAGGACCAGCTTTTACCTAAGAAAAAAATTATAATGATCCTGAAAGAGCATATAAAAGTAAATTTAATACAGTCTACTAGGTTTCACACAAAGAGAAATCATACTGGGAATGGGGAAAGAATTTGGTAGCTAGTTTCTTACTCAGATAAAGGATTTTTCCATCTTCCATTAACACCTTTAAGTTTAAAACAGCAGAACACAGGAATTAAGCATTCTAGTGGCTGGCAGTCAATGCTAATGAGCATGACATACTTAGACTTAACAGGTGGTCCATGACCTACAATGATAATGAAATCTAACCCCAAATGTTCTTGACCAAAGTAAAAGCATTTCTTTGGCAGGTGGCAAAGACTGATGAGTCAAGAAGAAATACTCAGCACTGGCCAGATGCCTTAAGCTATCACCAGTAAGAACAGGAAAATTAAAAGAACCAATTGAGGAAACTAACAAAGGACAATATGCCTATTTTACTCAGTCGTTTTAACATGAAATCTATACCTATCATTCCTATGAATCACAGCATCTGTTAAGCACCAATAAGGCAATTTACTGTGGTCAGGCTCATAAAAGGGTCTCAAAAATTTATAAGACTACTTGGACTAGAAAAATGCTAAATTTAATTCTTTCAGGAGGTAATAAATCATCAGTGTTTCACACCTAATAATAAAATGAAAAACCAACTCTGTACTCTATTATCATTTAGTAAATTTCACTTCTCATGAATGACATGCATATTGATGTAAAGTCATTCAACAAACACTGAGTGCTTATTATAGGCAAAATATGGTGGTAGGTACCATGAATACAAGAAAAAACGGGCTATCTCTGTACTCAAGTTCAGTCTAATAGAGGAGACACGTAAACAAAGAATTTTAACAGTCTAATAAGTGCAACACGTGGAGATAATCTCCATCACAACAGTGTATTAAGGAGAAACCTGATTTTATGGGGCAGTGGGGAAAACAGTAAGGAGGAGTGGTGTTAGAAAGTTCAAGAAGGATTTCACACCTGATATTTGTTTATGCAGTGCTTTACCTCTTTCAAAGAGAGACAATATGTATAAAAAAGAACATGATCTGTGCCTCACACTTCTGGAACAATCAAAATGGGTAATCTTGTAGATGAGATTTAAAAAGCTGACAAAAGATAAATAAGTTTATGAGTAATAATGATTATTTTTGAAGCAAGACCTCACATCTTCCAACTCCTAATCTCATATTGCTTCTATGAAATCATTCTTCTGCCTCACTGGTTCCTCAAAGAAGCCATTTATGAATTACGTGTTACTTCAATATCCTATTTGCCTCATTTCCTAAATAGCACCCACCATCAGAAAAAGATGTGCAAGAAAGAAACAGACAACTAAAAGACACTTAAATAGATTACAATGGATTAAACACGTGTTAAAATCAAATTCCATTAAGTTACCATTCACGTCGGAAACTCAAATTTAAAATGTTTCTATATAACAGTGAATTTTCTTTATTAATACTTAATATAACAGCTAACACCCATCAACCATTTACTAATTTTCACAATTGTATAACCTATTTTAAAGATGAGTCACAGGCTGAGAGAGGTTTGAGAAATACTTATTCAATTATACTGAGCGTGCTACTTTAAAAATTACCCCAAATTTTTCAGAATTTGAGTTGATCAGTATCTCGGATCCAGCTGAGACCCAAAAATGGGAGACAACCACTTCAAGCCAAAGCTAAAGAAATGTCAAGCCCTGGCTGGCGTAGCTCAGTGGATTGAGCTCGGGCTGCAAACCAAAGTGTCGCAGGTTCGATTCCCAGTCAGGGCACATGTCTGGGTTGCAGGCCATAACCCCCAGCAACCGCACATTGGTGTTTCTTTCTCTCTCTCTCTCTCTCTCTCTCTCTCTCTCTCTCTCTCTCCTCTCCTCCCACTCTCTCTCTCTCTCGCTCTCTCTCTCCTCTCGCTCTCTCTATCTCTCTCTCTCTCTATCTCCCTCCCTTCCCCTCTAAAAATAAAAAATAAATAAAATCGTTAAAAAAAAGCTTAAAAAAAAGAAACGTTATACTTTCAATGAAAAGCTAAATGAAAAGGGGAGAAAATCCCATCTAATATAAATACTTTCTGAGAAAACAATTATTAGAAGTTTCTGTGGGTGAAAATAATGAATTAATTATATTAAGCCATATAAAATTACTCCTTCTATGACATTTTTATTTAACAATTTTTTGTAAATACTTTAGTTCTCCCATTGTTTTAGGCTTTGTTTCCTTACCCTTTTACCACATGGTTTGAAATTCTTAACCAGATACAGTTTCTCTCACCACAAGGATTTTAGACTATATATAACCCCAAAATTCAGGAATTAGAAAAATGGATGTAAAAATGGTTGGCTTCTAAAAGCTGCCCATTACAATGCATCCCCCCTTCTAGTGACATTTCTGACATTTTTAAAAATCAAAAAAACCCCAAAAGATGTTAAGACCTTGCCTAAAAAACCAACAACCCAACTCTCTTCCTAATTAAAAGCTGACAGTACTTGGAGGACTTACTATTTTCGATCAATGCTCAGATGTAACAGTATTTTTTAATTATGTGTATTTATAATTTCTTCTATTATTACACATGCTGAAAGAAAGTGATCTGAAATATACTTTTCTTCTTCTTTTCGAGTCCTTGACACAGACTAGTAGGTGGTACTGTGGAGTAACAAGCATATTCAACCAATACAGATGATGGGAATTAAAAGGCCATAACAGATTAACACAGCTAGGCCACACAGAAGGGTCATGAGGTAAGATCATCAGCATGAATTAATATATTATCAGGAATCCAAAGGAGCCTTAAATGGAGCTTACATGATAGATCTTTTTTCATAACAAATATATAATGCTGTTTAATCACAAGTATTATTTGGAGAAAAATATTGCTTGTATAATACCACATTTGACTACTTCAGCTTCTAACCCAGACAGGCAAATCTGAAATTAACGGAGAGCATGGGTTGGAGTGGGGGGGGGGGGGGGGG